>NC_062573.1:66195000-67480817 GCF_022837055.1 Prionailurus viverrinus
TACTCAACCAACTGAGCCACTCATGCACCCCAGTGCAATTTAAATTTTAAGAACTGGCTCTCAGCATTCTTGAAAATTTCAACAAGTGCCTTTGTAAGCATGTGTGAGCTGGCTTGGGACACAACTGTAATAATCACATGTAATTAGCTAATGCTAGGGTTCTCTTCCTTGTTCATTAGGATTGAGTTTTGTCCATTTATACGAAAGGTTTCAAAATTTACTTTGCTAGGTAATCTTCAAATCGAACCAACCTAATGGTTCTTGTGCCCTAGGCTTTGAAAAATGCTTATAGGAACAACTGTAATATCACTTGCTACTGCTACTAATATAAGTGTTCCCAATCATTATTACTTACCTTATATATGGCTATAGAATGAACTGTAATAAAGTCATCAAAGGATGATATTGTATTACTTCTCAAGGTGTTTTCATTGTGCTGGAAAAAAAAGAAGTAACCGTTAGCTTACAGTCATTTTCACTGAAATTTTTAAACATCAGTCAACATACATTCAATATCATTACATTCTTAATGATAGTAAGATACTATGTCTATAACATCCATGTCTATATCATACATTGAATGACTTAGACCCTGATTAAAATTTTCATGAGCACTCAAACAAAAGCAATATTCAGCCTGAGAAAAGTGCAGGGAGCATAAAGGCAGACAGAAGTAAATCCATAGGCTTTGATATCAATTTTATCTATCTAAACACATCCCATATTTGTGTGTGCATATATGCATGCATTTGTGTTTCCATGTGTGTGTTCATGTGTGCACATATATGTGTATGTGTACATAAATTCTGTTAATATTTTAGCATTATATTTCAAGCAAAGATGTTAATGGAGACTTCTACACTACTTAGCTGACTATTTTTCAAAAGTGTTTATTTTTTAAGATCATACGTTTATTTCTTATATTTTTGTCTATATGGACAATTTGGCTTCACCTGATTGTTTATTCATGATGAGTATTTCCATTTCCTGTTATGAATGATGATTAAAAAAAAAAAAAGTCCAGGCATTTAACATTTTGTAGAGGCCAGAAAAAAAAAATCATGAAATGTTTCAAGAATCTTCATCTGTGATACATGGAGTGAACATATGCCAGATAGGAAAGTCTAATGTGTGTTAAAAGAGTAAAATTGAGAATGTTTGGCCACTTAGTTAAGCAAAACCAGTCGCAGGAAGATTTACATAGTATTTCAATTCTCGAAGTTGCCAGAGCATTGCTTATGGTGCTTGAATCTCTCCCTTTCTCCACTTCTTTACGTGTTTAATTTCATGCATTAATTGCGTTGAAAGTTCTCAGAAGTAATAACATTGCCTCATTTTTTTTTTTTGGTCGTTTCCAGATTGCAAAGCCAGAGCTTCCTAAAAACAATTCTTCCTCTGATGGGGCCACACATGTGTCTTGCCCCTGACATTTCACTGATGCAAGGACACTGTGATAAATCAACTTCCCATGTAATTACAGAACCTAAATGTGTAACATCCATCAACCAACTGTTTCTGTTTTCTCTCTGTGTGCTCTTTGTGGCCCCTTCCTCTTAGGAATTAAAACAGGCAGGCCGGATTTGTACATTCTTCATAGTGCTTCCACTTTTTCTTAAGGTACTAAGCTTCATTCCACACCTGCTCTGGGTTCTCCCTTGTGACTCTTTCTTGCCTCTGCCGGTCTCACCCTTCCAACTTTATTTGACAAGGCACTCCAGCCCTTAGAGGGAAAAGCTTAATTATAATCAAACCCTCATCTGATGGTGTCATTAATATGAAATTTAAAGCAAATGCAAGAAAGGGCTATTTTGAGAAAGACTTGGAATCTTTAAAAAGAAATAAATTGTAAGCTTAATTGGACTCCAACTAACCCTGCCTTATGCAATCAGGGCAAGGTTCCTGTCACTCTGCAAGTCTTTCTCTGTGGAGTCCTTGCCCTACTGCTTGCATTCTCTGAGCAGAAAAAGTATAACATAATTTAGGTTGAACCAAAGGTCATTTGGAGAGCCTCCAGCTGTCCAGTGAACTAAACTACAAGAATAAAGGATTTGGGGCTCCCTCTTAAATTTCATTTTCTGTATTGTGACTAACTTGTAGTCTTGGATGTGCGAATTTCTTGATGAGTTTCCTTGGCTGCATCCCCAGTATAGTGAAACCCTAGACAGCTCATCTGTGCTTTGTTCTCACCCAGCATGCTCTTTGTTTGGAGTTGGTGGTGATGGATGCGTGTGGCATAAAAAAAACCCTACGAAATCATTCAAACAGAAGGAACAGGAGAGGATTAGAGGAAACCAGCTGGCCAGAATGAAATTGGCAGGGTTCAGCCAATGAAAGTCAACTTGCCAAGATTTAGTCTTCTGTTAGGTCATCTGTTTCCTCCTAACTAAACAACTCTTGGATATTTATAGACATAAATGAATTTTTATTCTCCTCAATAGCCAATAACTTGTCATTTCTGGTATTTGAATGTCAGTCATGGGGAAAAACAAGGACTTGTATATAGAACACTCAAGCATAGTCGACTTCAAGTGGAAAACAAGGAACAGATATATTATTTTTCTACACTGAATGCCAAACCAAAACAGAATTTGTGGAGACTTTATACAGTTGGCAGACATTATACATACTGCTGGACAGCTGCACATTATTTATAAGACTTCCCAAAGTTTAAGTATTTTTTAATATGTACATTTCCAGCCCTCTAACTTCAGGCTTCCAAATTACCTGAACAGTCTATAATCACTTTAGGTGGCAAGGTATTTCCTCACCTAATTTCAACCCAGCTCTGAACCTCAGGGAAAAAATCCTATTGCTCAAAGTTCAATTTATACTTTGCCTGCCGAGGCAGTTAGCTTGTCTTTATTTGTTTAATATTGGTATAGCACATATCTCTAACGCTCATTTTTTGCCATTTGATTGTGGTTTTTTTCTGATTTTTTTGTCAAGGTCAAAAATGTCAAGGAGACTCACTTTACCGTCACCTGCAACTCAATGGTGCATTTATATACAGGAAGAGACATATTTAAAAGTACATGTGAGTTTACAGGAAACTTGCTTTTTGAAAATTTAATTGCCATGTTTTTGACTACTTTTCAGCAACTCAAAAGGTCTATGATCTGCAGCAGTTTGCATTTTGCTGAATATGAATTTAAGTCACATGGGTTACAATTGTGATGAATAGGAATAACCACATTAGTGGTCGCATCTAAGTGCTCAAACCTACTTACTAGTGGGAACTTTGTGTTTTCTTCATGTCATGGGGTGCACCGTAACTTTTGACAAAATTACTTTTTACTTTCCTTAAATTAAAAATAACTATTATGTGAAAAATAAAGAGGTCTGTAAAAGCTGAAAAGTTTCCTAACTTACGGTGTGAAAATGTGCAAAGGCCACATGATCTGGGGGGGAAAACCATGCTTCAGACATAGCTAATAGCTTGTAAAAATATGACCTGATGAGATATTTAGGACTTTGGAGCTACAAAAAGTCACGCTTATATCCTCCCTGAAGTTCTGGAGTGGGAATTACAAACTCTCCCATCTCTAGGGCCCAGGGAGGTAATATCAGTGAGCTAAAGGAACTAGGTTAACAATCCATTCTGAGAGGTCGGGAGCTGTGGAAGACTTGGGAACACACATGTCATGCCTGACAGGGCAACAGGTCTTTAGAGACAGTCATCACAGGAAAGAGGCCAGTATTGGCAGATCTTCCGTTTTCTGGGAAGAGCCAGAAATCCAAATTTATATGTGAAATTTGTAAGTATCAGTTCAATCAACAAAACAAAACAAAAGAAAACAGAGCAAAACAAAAAAACATACTCTGTGGGCCAGACCAAAAAGACGAAAAACCAAACAAACACAAAGCACAATCCATAGTAGCTGTCTAGTTTACCACTTCTGGCCTAGGGCCTTCACAATCACAAACACATCTAGATACACTTAGAAAAACAAGTGGTGGTGGTGTTCACCAATCTCTCAATCATAAACAGACGTGCCATTAAAGGAAGTGTGCAGACTCACTGTCGTTGAATCACCACCCTCTTTGAAGGTTTCTTCTAGAATTTCCAGAATAGCTTCCATGAAAGAGTCGGCCAAATGAGAGTCATCTGCACAAAGCTTAGAAGGCAGAATGGAAAGAGGGGACATTATTCTCTGGAAGTAGTTCTATCCAGACATGTGGGGAGATGTGATTCATGGGGACTTCTTGGTAAGCTCTTGGCAATCACCCTTTTGCTGCCTTACATTGAAATCATTGGTGGGAAGTTTCCAGAAATTCTTGAAAAACGCAGCAGTTTCCTGGGACTTCCTTGAGAACCACATAATTCAGTGCTTAAGGTGGAGAGGCTTCAACAGGGACTCCGTCCCCATGTGATCCCTAAGTTTTAAGGTCATTTAAGCCTTTCATCCCTTATGAATTTTAAAACTCTTTTCGTAACTGCAACATGTGAAGTGGCTTCTGACCAAACCACAGTTGATATACACAGTATTTGAATGAATAGGGATACGAAAATGGTTTTCTTAGATGAGTTAGAATCATAGAGCTGCAGAGCTGCAAAGAATGTAGTTATTGAATTTGATTTAATTGGTTATTAAATAAGATCAGAGTACCATTTTCCTTCATAGATATTTAATCCACTGTTTGCTTGGGTATAGTTCATCTATTCAACAACATAGTTTTATCTACCTGAACAGGTAGTTGAGGCAGGTAGGTGCAGGATGAAGGGAAGGTGGATGGGAAGTAAAAGATTATTCCAAGCTACTGTGTATCTCTTTATCGGTGGAGCTAACCTCCATATAGACTACTTCCTTTGATCTCTTTTTTTTTTCAGTTTTTATTTTTGTTTTAGTTGACATGAGTCAAAATAAAGTGCCAAATATGAGGGCGCCTGGGTGGCTCAGTTGGTTAAGTGTCCAACTCTTTATTCTGGCTCAGTTCATGGTCTCACTGCTCATGGGATGAAGTCCCAAGTCGGGCTCCATGCTGTCAATCTGCTAGGGATTCTCTCTCCCTCTCCCTCTGCCCCTCTCCCACTTGTACTTTCTCTCTCTCTCTCTCTCTCAAAATAAATAAACATTTTTAAAAAATACAGTTGTTATGATTGTATGAAAAAAGATTCTGAGAGATACCATTAGTAAGACTGTAAACCCAAACTACTTATTTAGAGCGTAATTTGCTAGTGACAATTCAAATTTAAAATGCATACAACCATCAAGCCATCACTCCCACCTCTAGGAATTTATCCCATGGTAACTCAGGCACAAATGATGCATAATGACATAAAATGATCACAGCACTGTATGTTGTGGCAAGTAAAACAGAAAACCTAAAAGAGGTACAAGGTATGCTAAGTAAATTACAGTGCATCTTACACTATGGAATACTAGGCAATACTAAACCACATATATAGCTCTACTTGCACTGACATAGAGTAGTCCCCCCCTTATCTGCAGGGGGAGAGGGGGAGAGAGAGAGAGAGAGAGAGAGAGAGAGAGAGAGAGAGAGAGAATGTCCTAAAATCCACCGGATACATGAAATCACAGATAGAACTAAACTCTATATACACTATGCTCTTTCTAATACATACATACATTTGATAAAATTTAAGTTATAAATTAGGCACATTAAGGGGTTAAAATAATAACTAATAATAAAATAGAACAATTATAACAATATGCTATAATAAAAGTTATATAAATGTGGTCTCTCTCTCGCTTGCTCGCTCTCCCTCTCCCCCCCCCCCCCTCTCTCTCTCAAAATATCTTCTTGTACTATACTCATGTTCTGCCTGTGATGATGTGAGGGGATAAAATGCCCATGTGATGAGATGAAGGAAGATGAATGACATAGACATTGTGATGTGGCATTAGGCTACAAATGACCTTCTGATGATATGTTTAGAAGGAGGATCATCTACTTCCAGACCATGGTTGACCATGGGCAACTGAAACTGTGGAAAGCGAAAGCACTGATGGTGGGGTGGGGGTGGGGGGACTACTTAACAGAAGTCCACGAATATTGTTGGGTAAAAATGTAAAGGATTTAGAGGGGGGGAATGTGGGTACAATCCCATTTCTGAAAAAATGTCAAATTGGCAAAATACTATGTGTGTGATAGTTTGCGTTTGTATGCGAAAAAAAATCTGGAAAGACAAAGACTGAATTGTTCATGGGGCTTACTATCTGGCAGGGGATGAGAGTGGCTCTCCTACTGTTAATTCTGTTGTTACTGCCACAGCCACTACCTCTCCTTGCCGACACCCGCCTGGAGGAATTCTACATATTCTGTATAAGTCAACTCATCTAATTCCCTTAGCATACTTCAGAGATGAGTATTAGTAACCTTCCTGTTTCACAAAGAAACTGAGGCCCTGAGAGCATTAGTATCCTGACACTGGGAAGGCAGAAAATTTCAGTTTTCATTTCGTAAATTTCAACGCTTGACCTCCCACTCAAATCTTCGCAAAGCTCCCGAAAGTGATCGTGTTAAAACTGAAAATTAGATCATATTGCTCCTCTGCGTGGAACCCTTCCATGATTCTCTCTCTCTTCAGAGTAAAATCTGACGTCTTGACAGTGGCATCCAGGATCTTGGGTCCTGCTCTCTCTTGAGCCTCATCTTCTACCAAGCAGCCTCATTTGTCTGCTCATTCTTCTGCTCATTATACTAGTAGATCACTTTATTTTGCCTCTGCTCAAATATCCAGCCTTCTGCGCAACACCCAATACTTCTTGAACTCCTCACAGTGCTTATTACATATTTATTTATGCATCTGTGTATCTATTTTCCCTTGCAAGAATGTAAATCCATTTGTTTTATCGCTATTCCCCGAGTGCCTATAGAAGAGTACGTGGCACATAGCAGGTGTTCATTAAATGTTTGTTGAATAAATAAATCACTTTTTAAAACAACAACAACAAAAAACACTGAAGTGACTTACCGAGGGAATATGTTGTTATTACGATTAAATAGCCATGCATGTGTGCCTGTGTGTATGTGTGTGTAGTAGCTGACTCTTGTTTAGTATGGAGATTTTCAGCAGTACACAGACAAAATACAGACTTTCTTTTAAGCAATCAATTAGAATTACTTTAATCCATATTTGGGACTTTATTATTTATTTATTTATCTGCTTACTTATTTATTTATTTTCAATGTTTATTTTGAGAGAAAAGGAGAGAGAGTGCAATAGTGGGTGAGGGGCAAAGAGACAGGGAGAGAGAGAGAGAGAGAATCTCAATCTCAAGGGAGAGAGAGTCTCAAGAGGGAGAGAGAATCTCATGGGGCTCAATCTCACTAACCATGAGATCATGACATGAGCAGAAATCAAGAGTTGAACACCTAACTGACTGAGCCATCCAGGTGTCCCACGATCATATTATTTAAAAAATTTTTATAGTCTAAGGTCAAAAATTTATCTCATTTTAATTTGCATGAGTATAAGTAATAGAAATATTAGGCATATTTTCTTACTTTTAGTGGTTCATAGTTTTCCTTTTTACTGGATTATTTTTGTGCATTTTTTCTATATTTTTTGTTTCTTTCCCTTACTGCTTTGAAAGAGATCTTTTTATGTGAATATTATTTTTTTTAATATTGTTCATATTTCCTTCTCATATGTGATTTGTTTTTAACCTCCATTGTGGTCATAATTAAGGTGACTGTCTATTTATTAGATTTCTAAAATATTTTAGGTAGTCAAATTTGCCAATATTTTGTCTTTTAACTTCTTATTTTTCTGTGTTGCTTCAAAAAGCCTTACACCAAAGTTTAAGTGATATTCTTCTAATATTTTATGATCCTTAAAGTTTTTTATGTGGATCAATAATGAATCCGGAATATATTTTAGCCTTGATGGTGCAGAGAGACAATTATTTCAGATGAAAACTACTCAAATGTTAAGAGAGAATTCTTTTCTAACGTAGAAATGTGCTACATTTGCTGCTCTGACCATAAAACCCACCGTGTGATTTTCCACACTGTCTCTTCCCCTGTGGGCCTACTTCAGAGGCCACTGCGTTTCAGATATCAATGTCTAGGTGGAAGGAGCCTGGACCCTTGAGCCAATACTAGGACAGGAGCTACTGAGGAGAGCTCCAGATCCCCACTGGGCTCAGAGAACAAGAAACACGAAATCTTTGTGGATTAAGCCCTGTGACATGGGGACTTATTTGTTACTGCAGTACAAACATGTCTATTCTGACTAATGCAGACATCAAATGTAAGTAATCACACTCTGGTATGGGTTGAAGTTTCTATAAGAGTTCTGAGAAATAGAAAACCATTGACTATAATAGTGAAAAGTAATTATTTCATGGAAGAGTAGAGATTGAAAAAGTAGAGCAGGAGGAGTGCATATAAAATCGCAGGGCCCATGTGACCCCTACAGGCAAAAAAGTACAAAAATAACGGGAAGCTTGTTAAAGAAAGAGGTGGAAATGAGAAGGCTAGATAAGTCAGATAGATCCAGACTATTCGTCAATATGAAAAAAGCTAAGTTAAAACAGAGACGGCTAAATCAAGCAAGCTGTTCCATAGGTGTTTTCTGGAAGGTACTTCTTTTCCTGTCTTGAGGACGCTTCTCCTTTTCCTGATAATTTATTTTGGGTGTTGTTTCTGTGCACCATGCTTCAATATCAACTGAGAGAGTAGTAGCCCAGGCTGCCCCTCTGTTGATTGCTGCCCTCTGGCCTCAGGGGAGCCACTTGTCACCTCATAGTGACTATGATGTCTACTACTGCAGGGGAGAAAAAATTCTTAGCTGTTGCAAACCATTTTCTAGTGATTTAAGGATCTAGCAGTCTACCAACTCACTGTTATAATGAGCTGTGGGGCTTTTCCCTTGGATTTTGCAGGATGTGCCCTTGAATTATTTATAACTGAGCAGCCACCTGCTTGCAACAATTTTCCATTTTGCCTTGTGCTTAACTGGCCTTGTCAACTGGCATTGCAGGTACAGTGGCACTCTGCACTTCACCCTTCAACCCCCTATTAAAACATGCTGACCGTGAGGTGCTGGACACCTTGGAAGTTCTTTTCCACTACAGCCATGGCCTTTGTCTAACTGGATAGTCATAGAGACTTCAGCATGAAGAGCTATTCCAGCGCTACTTTTTTTTCTCTGAAAGACGGAAATGTATGAATATATATGCTTGTGTTGACAAAAAGCAATTTGAGTGGTGGGAAGGGGAAAACAACCCACCTGCGTTCAAAAGCACAGCTCTATGCTGGCAAACAAGCAATGCCTTCGCTTTTTTCTTCCTCCACTTTAACACAAAGAAACATTACATGTTTGAGTAGACAACAAGAGGTACCATTAGGATTCAGAAAATTGAAAATCTAGGCTGCAATAAAAAAAAAGACAGTCACAGGGGAATTTGTAATGGCCTCCCCACATTTTAGTGGAATACTTCCTTTTTTTATCCACCTCGCAAACAGTGTTCACAAACAACAGCAAAGAACAAAAGCTGTGATTTATATTTATGGACAGGTATACATGCACCCCTGACCTCCTGCTGCCTCCCTCACCCTCCGTACCAGAAACAATTTATGGAGGCTGGTCTAAATAAACATTAAGGAGGCAAGGCCACAAACTGACAGCCAGGAAAATCAATGGTCTCCAGAAACCAGCAAGTAGGATCAATAAAAGAGATTAGGCATCACAAGCTAGCGTAAGGCAGTTACAGGTAAATGTGGCTTGCTCTTCATCTGACAAGGTTCTCGGCAACAGGATAAAAACTCATATAAACAGAAGCACACAGCGGGTAGCCAATGGAGGATCCTCCTGAGTTGCGGAGACTGATGGATGACCCCAGAATGAAAGGGATCTATACAGAGGCCAGTGGGAATTTTCAATTGCTTTTCCAGCATCATCTCACATATCTGGGCAGCTGCCCATAGGAAGTAGTGCAGATGTATCTTTTGAAATCTCTCTGCTTTTGCTACTCACTAGTTAGCTTACCTTGGATTTATTTATTACTCTTCCTTGGAATAAACCAGCACATCTTTGCCCTCCCTGTCCCCCTACATACCACACACACACACACACACACACACACACACACACACACACATACACATATTCAACATTACTTTTATTAACAGAGTTATTTATATTCAAACGCACAGAGAGAATGTATGGGAACTGGTAGGATGCAAACTTATATACACACACACACACACACACACACACACACACACAGTCTCCAAAGGGAAGTCATCCACTCATTAACTTAAAACGTTGAACTCTTAACTTGCAAACTTGATATAACTACAGAAAAATATAAGACAATCACATTGTTGAGTCTGCAAGTTAATGTCCAAAGCTTGTAAATAAAGAATGAAGAATAATTATGTTCTTGAAAAGCAGGGACACTGAAACAGGGAGGACCAAGGCAATATAGCCACTGCCTATTTACAGAACTGGCCAGTTAAAACTTGAAATGCAAATCTCAGCTTTGTAAGAATGGTTACCTTAAAAAAATAGTCCTTTCCTTTGCCTCTGGAACTCCATTTTAGAAGTGGAGATAAGGCTTCTGTCTGACAAGAATATGATGAAACATAAGATGAATACAGTAATGGAGGAAGGTTAGTTTTTTTTTTTGAACACCTTGGAAAACATGATTGGGAATTTCAGTCAATTTGAATCTCAGGACAGGAGAGATGTGAGTCTAATTCTCTTGTTTGTGGTGGATTGGGGGAAATATCACACCATTTTGAGACACCTCCCATCCCTTGAATCTGGGACAAATGTGACGTGCTGGAAATTGTCACTGTGTGAGTTCTGAGTCTAGGTTTCAAGAAGCCTTAAATCTTATTCTCTTGATGCTCCTGATGCCCCACTATGAGCAAACTCAGGCTCACTACCAAATGCTGAGAGGTATGTGGCCCATTTGCTTCTGTCATCCTGGTTGACCATCAGATATGTGGGTGACACCATCCCAGATCATCTAGCTGCCCACTGACCCACCAGTTGACATCATGCAGAAGCAAGCCCAGCCAAGAGCAGGCAGGGCAGCTCAGGCCAGAAGAATTGCTCAACCTGCAAAATCATTATACAAATGAACTGCTGCTGTTTTAAGTCACTGCATTGCTGGAGAGTTTATTTTGCAACAAAAGCTAACTGATTCATCAGTAAAGTAAGTAACTGCCAACAGTCCTAAGAACAGTGAAGGAGGCAATCTCAATTTTGTTGCAGTTTTCTGAATGATCAGAAGTTGGGAGGGAGTGTTTTCCAAGGTCTCATTTTTTTCTCCTCTTACTGAAGCAGGGCAGGGTGGGATAAAATCCATGGGCTCACTCTCTTCCTGCCCTTTTGCCAGTGTTTCTCATGGGTTAAACACAACAGGAGGACAGAGGACAAAAGAACCTCTGGAGAGGTCATCTTCTGGGGCACAGCACACAACAGAGAGGCATGGGTGAGTATTCCGGGATGGTAGTGAAGGGTGGTGTAGGAGCACGGAGAGTGTCTAACTCGCTTGAGAGGCGAGGACTTTATTCTCTGACTCCAAACTTCTTTCAGCTGATGCTCCTTCCTTACATTTTTTAAGTACCTCCAATTTTCCTTCCTAAAATACACAGAAATACCTATCTATGTTCGTGTTGTGCTCAGGGCCTGTAGGGCTCCTCTCTTCGAATCTTCTTGGTAAACTTTTATGAGTTTTATGTGAATTCTTCCTCATTGTTCTCGGCAAAATAAGTCACCTAACCTTTCTCTTTCCCTAACACTGATACTTCTGATTTACAATCACTAAGAGATTAGTTTTCTTCCCTCTCCACACAGAATAGGAGCCACACTCTGTTTCCCTGTGTGCTCTTTTTGCTTAGCACCTGATAAGTGCTCAAGAACTACTTAATAAATGATTATGATATAGTTTGAAGGTAGAGAGGCAGTAATGCCATATTGTTTCTGTTTGTGGATAAAATTCTGTTTGGAGATAGAAAGAGAGACAGAGACAGAGAAAGAGATGGAAAGAGACAATGAGATCGAGAGAGAGACAGATGGGATGAGGAAAACTCTTTTTCTTTGATGAGGCTATGGTAGATTTTATTTTCATTTTTAACTGTTCACACCCTGATCCTATGAGAGGATTTTATACTCTGTTGCCATGTGACTTACAGAATCTTTCAGTGGGAGGAGTATAGTTTCCCACCTCACGGACGTCAGACCCAGTGAAATCTGAGCAGAAGTTGCAGTTGGCTAATGGAGAGCAGAAGCTTTAGGGGCTCAAGTGTTTTTGCCAGATCTCCTGCTCTTTTCTCTCTGCTAGGAGGATAGTATAACCAGGCAGAGGCTAATCTTTCAGCTTGGATCCCAGAATGAAAACACAACTGAAAGAAACACAGCTTATCCATGAAGATCACACAATAGGAGTGAGGCATAAGCCTTTGTTACAAGCCAGAGGGCTGAGGGTTATTTGTTACCACAGCATTACCTAATAAAACCTGACTAGTGCACAGACGTGTATTTTTTCCAGATGAATGATTATAAAGACAAAATATTTAATAAAGGTTCAACAAAGTGCAGTGCTCATTGCAGTCCCTCCTTTCTGAGCCAACTACTGTCCCCTTCCTACACTAAACCCTATGGCGGAGAGTCAACAGAAAACCACAATTCTGTACCCCATCATTTGATGGTCAAAAAAATGGGGGAGAGGAGAGCTCCTAAATTCCTAGGGCTGTGAAGAAGTATTTACAGACCTCTGGAAACACCAGGAAGCCATAAAGCCATCCTAGATTCTCATTATCGGCAGCATTTCAAAAATGTTGCCATTTCACAACGAACAGTAAAAAGGTGAAGATTTCGGGTAGCTTTAAGGTGGGACGCATTTTTACTTCATAAACGTTCTCGTTTTAAATACAATTAAATATAAACTAAGTGGTGACGAGGAAAAAGAAAACAAACATGAAAAGGCTGTGCACACACCAACCATAAGCATTACATAGGGGAAAGGAGGGGATCCTATCAGTCCCGAGTGCCTACCAGTTCCTGTACTCAACAATCCCAACGTGGGGGGCAGGGGGTCCACACACCAACAAGCAATGCTCCAGATGAAACACAGGAAGTAGTGCGGATGTATCACCAGCTACGTGTGACACCAGCCCTGTGTCCTATAACTCAACTCAATTCTGACACTATCTATCAACAGATAGCTTCAGATACCCCAGGTTAAGAGTTCAGTCCTAAAAGACTGCCCCCACCCTTTCTTCAAACACCAATCCCAATGGAATTTCTTTCTGGGTTCAATTAATTGGTTACTGTGGCTCACAGAACTCAGAGAAACATTTTACTTACTAGACACAAGTCTATTATAAAAGGATACACCTCAGGAACAAGCCAAATGGAAGAGACACATAGGGCAAGGTGTAGGGAAAGGGCACAGAAGCTTCCATGCTCTTTCTGAGTGCATCACTCTCCCTCAAACTCCAGCGTTCACCAAACTGGAGTTCTCCAAACTTGGTCCTTCTGGGTTTTTATGGAGACTACATCACATAGGGATGATTAATTAACCATTGTTCCAACTCCAGCCCCTCTCTCCTTCCTGGAGGTGGGTGGGGCTGGGACTGAAAGGTCCAACCCTCTAATACCACGGTGCTTTCCAAAAGTCAGTTCATTAACATAAACCCAGTTGTGGTGTAAGGGGGCTTGTTATGAATAACAAGACACCCATTTCACCTTTATGACTTTGAAGCGATTTCAGGAACTGAGGTCAGGAGACCAAGTACTACAACAAAAGATGCTCCCATTGCTCTTATAGCTCAGGAAATTTTAAGGGTTTTGGCAGTTGTGAGCCAGGAACCATGGACGCAGACCAAATATATATTTCTTATAAATCACAATATTGTGATTCTATATTCTTCTAATATACTTTTAATTCACAAAAAGTCTGAGCTTTAAACACAGAAGTGAAAATGGAATTGGAGTGGCCTTAATTTTTCCATATTTATGTATCAGTGGTCATATCCTCGAGTTAGTACTAGCCTATCACTTCCAAAAAGAACAGAAAGACTTTGTTTGCAAACAAAGCTGGGAGGGGAGGATTAACATTAGGACCAGATCACAGTCTCTATCTACTTCTTCAATATGCCTGACATCTGCAAGGAAATGGGAATGCTTTTCCGTTGTTGAAAAGAGTAACCTGACAACATGTCTCACAGAAACTTGTCAAAAATATAAGATCATGGGGCTCTGGATGCATCCAATCTGTCATACTAATGAAAATTCCCCAAAGCTTCAACATTCACTTTTCCTTTGTGCTTCCAACAAGAAAATCATTTGAAAGAGAAGGGGTGAGGGCACATCTGCTCTCATAGGTTCCCACCATTTTATTAGACTAGTTTTTCATCCCATTCTATTAACTGTAGTCTGTAAGTTATTTATAGGCCTAATAGTATTCATCCCATTGTGACTACAGTAGTGGCCCTCTGTCTACCCTAGTAGAGGCTTCTATCTTCTAACGTGCATTCTAAAATCCATGATTTTCCCATGGTTTCTTACCACATTTATGTCTTGTTACATTCCCAAGCATAAAATGACAGGTAAGGTCCTTTTATTTTGGATACAGTCTTTAGTGGAGACCATGCCAGTTATGTGTTACAGACATAACTGGGAAAGTTGAATTAGCTGCTCTCCTCTGATCCTTTCTCATGTGGGGGAGAAATAATAACTTTACCTCCACCCTTCTAGCTTCTTGGCTGAGACATCCCTGTAATAGCAAGAGAGATTAACAGGAAAAAAACAAACAGAAGTTTAATAGCATGTATGTCTCCTGTATACATGCGAGGTACCCAGGAAAACTGAGTAACTCTCTGAAATGGCCCAAGCCATCGCCTTAAATACCATCTCCAGCTAAAGACAAAAGAAAGATGTTGGAAGATGGAGGAACTAGTTATGGCAGGTTATCAGGCAAAGCATACACACACACACACACACACTCAAGTTATGGTTGTTATGCACATTTAAGTTGCTGCCTTCTCCGTTGGTAAAGGTTTCTGGAAACTTGGAGTCATCCTCCTCTTTCTGGTACAGAGAAGAAAACACCCTTACAAATGGAGATTCCTTATTAAAGTGTGAAGATTAATAAAAGAAAAGCTCGTTTAAAGCAGAGTGGAGAGGCCAGAAGGGGGCTCCCCCCCTCTCCCGCCCCACCAACCACTCTTGTTAATTTCAGACCCAACAGGAAGAGATGTTTAATACTGCTTTACTACCCCAGCAGGAACAAGAAACATTTTCTTCTCCCTGGCAATGGCCCAGCCAATGAGAGATTATCACAACTCAGCCAATGGAAACCACAACACTTTGAACTCCCAGTTTGTTCCAATGGACTTTTTGTTTATAACAAACAGGCTTCCAGACTCCTATAAGAGAACCTTTCTCTCCTTTGTTCTCCAGACTTGCCTATGGTTTTGCTCCTTGTCCTAAATTGCAACTCTGTTATTCCCACATGAACTCATTTTTGCTGGTGGAATAACTGCCAGTTTTATTTTTCAGGCTAACACATGTAAATGTCTCTTACAAAAGAGTAACTTTTACTTGGCTTTCAGAACTTCTCCTGTGTCTGCTCTTTCTCAAAAATAATCATCCTAAAATAATTCTTATGTCAAAGAGGCCTATTTGGGGATGACAAATTCTGCTCCCCTTCATTCGATACTCAAAATGAAACATGAATACCATGTCAGAACATGGAGATACTGGGAACCCCCTGTTATGAAAAGAATTCAAGTCACTTGCCTCTCTGTACTTGGTGTGCTTGGTGTGGATTATAAGAAGATTCAGATGAACCCTTTTTTCTGCTTACATTCTCTAAGGTCAAATCATCTCCCATCACACAGAACCAGGCCAGTCTTCTCTAACCTTGAGGTCAGGCTCATGTTGAAATGTCAGATACAGATTGCTAAGCACTTTGATTTATCCTACAATCTGATTTTTTTAATTTCTTTGAGATAGGCATACATAGCCTGGATACATATAAACATTATTATATAGTCATGTTCTTGGAGTTTAAAGAAATTTATGCTGTCTCTGAAGGAGATCAGTCATCAATCTAGATGGCATTGGCAAGTCTTTTCACTTGGTATTGAACTTGGTTTTCAGGTCAAACCAATTTTTTATGGAAGATCACAGCCCATTTTGACCTTTGATAAAAATCATCATTGAGGAAATCATTATGTGTACCTTTCTGAAACTACCCTCTTACTTTTGTTCCAACTGCCCCCCACAGGCCCTTACTCACCGATCCAATTGGAAGTAAATAAAGGTATTATTTGGCATAAAGATGATTGTGTTCTCAACACAACAAGGAAAACACAACAGAGTCAAGAAATCATTTCCTAACAGATTGAGCTCAGCCACGTCACTTAGCTCCTCACCCTCTTTCTTTGGATTATGAATATGCTGTATCTATCTTACATGCCTCATAAGATAGTTGCAAAGTTCAAAATAAAGAGCACAACAAGTTTATATCCAGTGAAAATGGTTATAGCATGTAAAATACAATTAATGTAATATTTATGAATCTAGTCACTTAACAAACAGCAGATCATTACTATGTCAGAAGCAAAGATAACTAGGATAGGGTTCTTGTAAATGTGGGCTCACATTCTAAATTCAGAAACAGATAATTAGGCAAAACCTATCTGGTAAAAGTAGATATGGTGATCACTCACCATAACCACTGCTTCCACAGTTAATATGTATTGAGAGTTAACACTGTATCAGCCCTAGGCTAAGCTTTTTACACCCATTACCACATTTAAGCCACATAATTCTCTATGAAGAGGAAATTCTTTTCACCATTTTACAGATGAGGATATTGAAGTTTGAAATATTGAGGCATTTGGCATGACATTAAAACTTCTAACTTATAACATCAGCATAGGTGGTGGTTTTACATGAGTTTATTTTTAAATATTTCAGGTCCCTGTGTATTATCTAGTTGATGAATTATTATAGCAGGCCATTTAGAAACATGTCTGGAACACCACTCTGAAATGTAGATTTGAACACCAGTGGCTATCATAAGTTGGGGGTTTTATCTCCACAGCAGAGTCTGAGCAGAAAGGAAGAAGAAAAATAAAGACAATCACATCTGGGATGTCCATTCTCCCTAAAAGAACCCAGGTTCCAAATCTTTGGGTTCTTGGGCTTTTTAGGAGCTGGGGTTGAGTTTCTGCTTTGGAGAGGCCACAAGCCAGAGAAGAGTCCTCATCTGTTTTCTCTTAAGTTCCTGAAATCAGCTCATCCCTACAGGAGCAGCAGAAGCTACACTATCAATCACCAGCTACTCTGAAGCACAGAATTCCAGAACATCATGACATCTGAGCATTCTTTAATGACTAAGGATTGATTTTAATGAGTAATAAGTGACTGTTGATTTCAAAGAAATCACATTTTTATTGTCTTAATTTTCTCTTATATGTTTATCTTCAATGTTATCTTTTTATATTTTGCAGAAATTATCTATTCCATATTGCTGTTTCACTTAAAAAGAAAATCTATTTACAGTGATGGTAATTTTGGTCCTTGTATGTAAAACTCCATTACTGATACCTTTGGACTTACCAAAGACTGTATGTTGGTGTGTACATGATAGAAATACCAAGTCTGTGGGCTCATATTCCCAACGAGGCTAAATCTGCAACTCCACTTTTCTAAAGGTCACAAAACCTACTATCAAAACAGTACAGGGAGCAGTAGAAAGTTGGTACACATATCCAGCTACAGAGGTGGCTGACAGTAATAAGACCGGCAAAGCACAATCAAAACTAGCAGACAAAATAACTTTAACTAGCTCATGATGTTTTTAAGAATCATTTATGAATTTGAGTTAACCAGCTAAGATAATAATTGTTCACAATAATAGAATAAATGTCTATACCTACTGAAGAGCTGGAAACCAGTATAAGATACATTTCAGAAATTCTAATATCTGAAATAGAGGCTTCTTTTAAAAGTTACCTTGAAATGTTTGTATTTAGATGTTGCTGGATTGTAGGCCTCATTATTGCCTGTAGTATTGATTGTGTCGGTCTATTGATCATATTGGGCATGGAGTCATTAAAAGTCAACATCATATTATCTTAAATATCAAAATTATGTTTTTGACTCTTTAGTTTTTTTAATTTTTTTAATTTTTAGATTTACGTATCAGAAAATGAAATGAGGAGCACCTGCATAGCTCAGCTGGCTAAGCGGCCAACTCTTGATTTCAGCTCGGGTCATGATCTCACGGTTTGTGAGGTTGAGCTGCACATCTGGCTCCACACTGACAACATGGAGCCTGCTTGGGATCCTCTCTCTACCTCTTTCTCTCTGCTTCTCCTTTGCTCGTTCTCTCTCTCTTTCTCTCTCTCAAAATAAATGAATAAACTTAAAAAGAAAAGGAAGGAAAAGGAAAGGAAAAAGAAAGAAAGAAAAGAAAAAGCAGAGGAAAGAAAAGAAAATGAAATTAACTGTTATTATATAATTTCTATGTATATTTTCAATCTGAACTATTCAGATCAAAAGTAGGTCCTCCGTTTAAAACAGTATAGATTGACTTATTTAGACACAGAATAAATGGGTAACATCAAGTTTTGTTCTTTTTTTTTTTTTTAAAGTAGGCTTCACGCCCAACGTGGAGCTCAACATCGGGATTGAACTCACTACCCTGAGATCAAGACCTGAGCTGAGCACTAAGAAATGGCTATTACTAGGCAAAAGTAATTCATTCGCAAATAGTCAATTGTAAGCAGAAATAGTTAAAATCCTAAATTTTCCTAAGGCATAGATTAGGAAATTTGCCACATTATTTTTTTTTTATCATTATGGCATAGAAAATAGTGAGACAAAATGACAGTTTTCCATCTGTGATATTTGAGGTGTGAAGGAAATGTGTTGTACTTTTTTCTAACTTACATAAAAGTGATCCTGGGTTGGTTTCCAAATGAAGAAAATATTTTTGCACAGCTGCAATGTAAGGACATTCCTGGAATGAATAGAGAAACAGTCTTCATTTTAAAGGGCTTGAAATTTGGATTTTAAAACCACCAGAAATACACATTTACAGAGTAGTTCACAATTTCCGAGGTACTTTTATATTCATTATCTCAAATTATCTACAGAAAACCCTGAGAAGAGGGAGAAAGAAAGCATTTCCATCTATAAAAATTATTTTCATTTTAATAAATTATTTTGTTTATTTGTTTTTAATTTTTTTAATGTTTAGTTATTTTTGAGACAGAGAGAGAGAGAGACAGAGTACGAGTGGGGGAGAGGCAGAGAGAGGGAGACACAGAATCCGAAGCAGGCTCCAGGCTCTGAGCTGTCAGCACAAAGCCCGATGCAGGGCTTGAACTCATGGACCTCGAGACCATGACCTGAGCAGAAGTCGGCCACTTAACAGACTGAGCCACCCAGGTGCCCCCAAAATTATTTTCATCTTAAACATAAAATTACCTTTATTTTTTACTTATGGTCTGGAATTTCTAAACATTCACAAAAGTTATTTAAAGAAAATAAGAAATTCTTGACATCCCACTATACAGATAACCAATGTAAATATTTCGATGTATAGACTTAAAAGAACTTTTTCAAGTAATATTAAAAATGTACACGGAATATACTACATATAATGATTTTTTAAGCTGCCCTTTTCAGATACCATTAGCATACTTTATGCCCACTAATCAGATACCTACATTATGATTTTGAAATGGCTGTTCATTTGCTCCCGAAATACAATCAGTGTTCAAATATACTATTTAGAAAACTGAAATTACTAGACAACTAACTGCAGTAAGGTAGTTAATAATAAATAAAGGTACTCCTTTATTATTACTATTTAAAACAGTTGATATATGTTAAATATTTTTAAAATATTACCCAGATATATACGGTTCACTTCTGTATAAACTCAAAAGCACTTCTTCACAACAGGGCAATAAAATGGAAGCTAAAAACTTACTGGCTGAATATTTGAATTCTGGACATTCAATATAGGCACCTTTGAAGCAAAAGTAAATTGAAAAGTAACATTTGGTTGGTAAATACATTACATTCTGGCCATTTTTGCCTAACACAATCTCCTTCATATTTCCTCATCCTAAACAGAAATTAGTTTGGTTTGCCAGAACCAATCTCATAATTGATCAAGATAATTGGATTATTTAAAAATCTGTAGTGCAACTCAGCCTGATGACTTTGTTACCTTTGAATATCTGAGGAATAAACCCGCCTTATGCAGGCCACTTCTCAAAAAATCCAAATTGGAGTCTAATCCTGATTTAAAATATCTTAAAATTTTTCTTAGTTATCTTTCTCATTTTGTCTAAGGGCTTCAAAATGCTCTGTAGACACTATCTCATTAATTCTTAGAGGATCCCTGGGCAGCAATTGTAGTAGAGGTTTTCCTATTACTATCACCATTCCCATGAAAAGGAGGCCCAGGGAGGTTCCCTGAATTGCTCAAGGTTATAGACTGAAGCCAAGGAGTAGCTCAACCCAGAATCCAGGTCCCCGGGCTCCCTTTCCATATGGCATTTTCTCTCTGTAATAAATAACATTGCTGTTCTGCAAGTTGGCTGTCTTATCATGTTTTATGCAGCAGAATTCATATTAATAGGAGTTGCTCAGTGCTATGATATTTATTTTAGATGGAGGCTATGTATACTTATGAAATACATGAAATGCAGCACACTGAGTCCATTTGTTTTGCCCTCATAATGATCTTTGGGGACTGCCCTGTGATTGGTAGGACTGTGGAGATTGGTATTTATCATTAAGGAGACTGAAATGGCAGTGCCAGCACATTCACAATTCCATCACCCACTGCATACAGACATGGGCAGAGTTTAGATAAGTTGAATAAAAGGTCCCTCAGTGTTTGACAAGCTCGGTGACTCATCAGAAAAATCAGATTGAATGGTGTAAATTCTTCTAAATCAGATCAAGACAACTCTGGAAACAGCGCACTTGGAGAAACTAGGGTTTTCTTCCTTGAATTTAGTTCCCTCCCACTCGTTTTAAAATCAGCTAGAAGGTTAACAATTTTTTTTAAATCACGGGCTCCCCACTGCTACTTCCCGGCATGAAGTCATAATTCTCTGTTTGTGGCATCATAATTATTTCCATAGCAACTAATGGTGATATCAGAGCTCAAGACTGGAGCTTCAAGAGGGAAGGGAACTACAGGGACAGATGATATCTTAAAAATAAAGATTATGTTTTCAAGCAGATGTTCCTAAAAGAAAAGAAATGAATGGAAAGATTACCCACATTAAGGGAAAATCATAATTAGAATGTAGATGCTTATTAAGTAATCATTCAGCTAATGATCTCTTTTCTAGAACAAAGGATAGAAATTGAGAAAGGGAAAAAAAATGAAGGAAATATATCAATGAGAGGATCTTTTATGAACTAATCTATTATTTTAAATACAGATGGCTATATATTTCTCAAATATATCTGAGGATGCTTAGTGTTTGATGTGCACTAAAGAGATAATTATAATTGCAAGCACTGCTAAATCCATAGGGAAATTTGAGTTGTGTGGTTTCACTGGGGTACTTTGAGGAAGATATGCCATAAACCATGTTCATGTATTAGTGACATAAGCAGTTTAACACTAATTATCAGAATAGAGATTAAATCCCACATTTTATCATGATCTCATACCCTTGCCACACAAAGCATGATTTATGCATTTCAGATTCGTTTGATCTCTTCTTGTGTTGATGGACATACATAAGTAGTATGGCTCCAAGAAGTGTTGATTCGTGTTTCATAAAAATTGGAAACTAAAAAATATAAATTTTTCATTTGTTGTCGTAGTGGTGGGAAGATAGGAGAGGATGGTAGGGTAGGCAGTTTCTAACTTGGCCCCCAATGAGCCCTGCTTCCTGGCACTCACAGCCTTATATAATCTCCCTTTGGGTGGCAGCTGGATTTAATCTACTAATACAATATGGCAGGAGTGACGAGATATCAATTCTGGGAAAAGTTGGGGTGCCTGGGTGGCTCAGTCAGTTGAGCATCTGACTCTCAGCTTCAGCTCAGGTCACGATCTCACGTTTTGTGAGTTCGAGCCCCACATTGGGCTCTACACTGACAGCACGGAGCCTGCTTGGGTTTCTCTCTCCTTCTCTCTCTGCTCCTCCCCAGCTTGTGCTGTCTCTGTCTTTCTCAAAATAAGTAAATCAACTAAAAAAGAATTTATAAAAAAAAAAAAAAAATTCTGGGAAAAGTTACAAAATGACTACGGCTTCCACCTTCAACACTTGCTTTCCATTTGCCCAATTTGGGAAACACTAGCTGCCATGTCTTGCCAGGGTGGCCAACTGTCAAAATTTTCCCAGAACTTTCCTGCTTTTAACACTGAAAGTCCTGAATATGGAACAGTGGGTCAGCTTAGCAAGAGGGTCATGCGAGTAAGCTTGGAATCCCCTGAGGCCTGTCAAGAGCCATGTGAATTAACTTGGAAGAGTATCTTCTAAAGAAAAGGCCGGTCGCCTTTTTCGGTGAAGAGCCAGATAGCAAATATTTTAGGCTTTGTGGCCCGTAAAGTCTCCGTTACCATGTTTTAATAGCATACGGGATTTGTTGTAATTTGGTATGGGAAGACACACAGACGTGAAAATGACTGTCATTAAGAAAAAACTTTTCTTTTACTAACATGGCATGCTGCACGGGTTAAGTATCTAGGTACAATGAGCAATCAGAGAGGGGAACTGCAGGTTGAGAGCTTTTGTTATAGCTTTCCTAGGAAGGAATGGGCCTGGAAAAGTAAACAGGGTAAGCAAGTTTAGGATTGAACAGTTTGAAATATGTAGGCAGGCTCTGGGCATGCAGGCTGTCCTTCATTGTCTGGTACCTGCCTGGGGTGATTAGGCCAGGGATAGTGGCCCAGAGTATAAAAGGTGATGGCTGGAGGTATGGGCTCTGTCTAGATTGATTGATTTGTATATCAAGGGTGATCTCTCAGGCAAGTTATTTATTATCTACGGGAATTAGCTAACACTGGGAGGGGCTGTCCCTCCCAGGTCAGCAAAGCCCCAAATATCAAAGCATCAAGAATACAGAAATTAGGAAAATATAGTTAATACATACAAATAGTCGACGGAGCAAAAAGAGCCCTGGACGATATGTAAGCTGATGAACACTGCTGTGTTCCCGCAAAGCGTAGTTTGCTGACTCCTGATTTCAGGCCTGCCAACAGCCACTTGACTTAATTTGAAAGCAGGCCCTTCCCCAACAGAGCCTTCAGAAGAGACTGCTGTTGTGGCCACAGCTTGACTGCATCCTCATGAGAGACCCTGAGCTACAATCCATGCCCCACCCCCCACCACTGGCCAAACTATGCCCAGATTCCTGATCCACAAAACTATGAGATAATAGATACTTATTGTTTAATGTCGCTCTGTTTCAGGGTACTCGTTATGCAGCAATAGATAACTAATAAAGACGGGTTGAGTAGAAATACCGCAGAATCTTTAAAAGGATCTGAGTCTTTCGTGAAAATTTTTTTTTTCTTCAACAAAATCTTTGATAAGTCAATCAGACTCTGCTTCAACATTTCTTCTGGAAATTTCTTAGCTCTCAAGAAGCCCATTTCATTTCTTGACAATTCTAATTTTAAAAAGCGTTATTTGAGATTGGACTAGGGGAGCAAAGCTTTCACTCTCAAAAGCATGTATCACTGTTTGGCCTCGGGTTCTGTGGCTTGACCCTCTAATACAGTGGTTTTCAAACTTTGTGGATTGGTGTACCCATTGTATTTGACATCTGAAACAGGTCATTTGTTAACAACCTTCTCTATAAAATCAAATTATTTTCAGTAATTCTGATGCAATAATCAGTAATTACTTTTAAATTGTTCTTTGTTTTTAGAAACAATTTTAAAAGAGAGAATAAATTTCATTGTTAGAGATATTATTCCAATTCAGTAACGTATTGTTGAAATAAAATTTGCACTCACCAAACAAAAATAGCATTCCTCTGCTATCGTAAGAGTATTTGGTGTCTCCCCTCCCCGGCTCCCACCCCACCAAATTCACAAGTTGAAATCCTAACCCCCTAAAGTAAGATACTTGGGGGTAGAGCCTGGAGATGCTTAAGTCCTAAAGGCAAGAGCCCTCACGGATGGGATTAGTGCTTTTAAAAGAGGCTCCAGAGAGATTCCCCGGCCCCTCCCACCTTGTGAAGACACAGCAGGAAGGCACCATCTATGAACCAGGAGGTCCTCTCTTAACACCTATCTGCTGGTGCTGCCAGAAAGGTGAGAAATGAATGAACGCGAGTTGTTTATAAGCTACCCAGTCTGTGGCATTTTGTTACAGCAGTCTGAATGCACTAAGACAAACTTGCAATTTGTAATCTGTTTCACAGCTTTATAATTTAAGCCCAAACAAATCTCCAAGTGGTCAGATAGAATGACAAAATCGCTGGGATTCAAGTTCTGTTTCTTCCACTTCACAATCACTCTACTGACATTGTTTACTTCAAATCTACTATTTCATTGCAGGAGTACCTAATCCCACAGCGACTGAAGACTGTGACTGAGGCAAGCATGAACGGTTCAGAACCATTAGGAACTTAATCTAGAAACCAATTCCTGGAACGGTCTGGATGTTTTGGAGGCTGGGAGTTTTCCAAATTAGCTTCCACGCAGAATACAATGTTTATTGAAGTATAAGTAATAAAAACATGCCAATCTGAAGCTTACATATCTATTATTAAAACCTAAGAGTAACTGCAACAATTATTTTGAACTCAGACCAACAAAAGCTTTTTGGTAGAGGAATATTTTCTTCACTGACATTATTCAGAATTGCTGACACATGGAGATAATAAAAAGCAGACTAACTTTTCCTTGGCGTTATTTTTGAGTCACTCTGGTGCCTACACTGAAGGCAGTGTTCCCTCACTACCCTGTGGAAGTCAATTTTTATAAACTTGGGGTGAGCAGGGTTTCTCCAGTTAAAACGTGAGCAGAAGGCTCTCCACCACCTGACCTATGCCTGGTGGGGGAAGAGCCACTTACCATCTACCTAAGGCATTTCTACAGAAGAGGCAGGGCTCCACGGAGGAAATTCACAAATCAAAGTCAAACTTATCTGAAAACAACTTATTTGCACCGGAAGCATGTGGTTGGTAGCGGTGCGAAAAGGTGGTTTGAAATGGACAAAATCTGCCCAAATCTGCCTTGTGGAAAAATATCTAAGTTATCCATAACTAAAGACATCTATCAACTATGCTAGAAGGAACACTGAAGCATCTTTCTATTCTATGTAAATAATGGAATGTATATTATTAATATGTTGTAACATGAAGATTTGCTCAAAGAGTCTGCAGTCCAAAATATAGGCTAAAAAGGATCATAATTGTGTGTCAGGCAGCTAACCAGTGAGGACATTTTGGCATTTCCCCCCCTCCTTGGACTTCAGGATATCTGTAGTATTTTCCAGTTTTTTAAACATTGTAATTTGTTGTGGCATAGCTTATATTCTAAATAAATATCTAATTTTCTTTTCTTAAAGAAGGTCCCCAAATTATACAAGCTTTGGGCCTCAGAAAATCCAGACCGCTCCTGCTGAAAAGCACCAGTTTGGTCAGACTCTCTCTCTCCCCTTCTCCTCCTCTTCCTTTTCCTTCTTTTTCAACAAATAAGGAAATGGAGACCTAAAGAAGTTTAATCGATCCTCTATCTACGTAAAGGCTAAATATATATAATGCCCACTTTCACATCTCCCCAAAAGCTTCTGTTTCCTTTTACTACACTTTCTCACAGAAGCTTTTGCCTGCTACCAGCAATATAATAGCTTACACTTTCCTCCTGAATAAATGAATTCTTATTTTCTTTTACTTGTTTTTCACATAATTTGTTTTCCAGGTCTGTGATGTGCGAACTGTCCCCTTTTCCCTTTTATGAGCACATTCCAGTCTGCTGATGTCCCTCTTAAAACAGCACCTACAACTATGCACACAGTCTGAATTTTCTGTTTAATATTCACTAATGAAAATACTCAGCACTTTCCTTCCCTTAGGCTGACTCCAATAACCATCCCATACTATTCTCTCTGAATCTGACTTTAAAAAGTGATCAGAGGTTTACTTAGAAACAATATGAGGCATGAAATGGATATTTATAACCATATCTCTCATTAAGAAAAGGTCTTAAAAAGCCAACAATGGTTTCAATTCCAGGATTAGAATTATCCGGCAAAGCCCATTTCAGAAGAGCATTTAAAGTATGCTGGAGAGAAGAATAAGGAGCGTTTTATCATGTATCACATTTTTTGGATAGGATTATATTTCTTAAGTATATTAGAATTATATATGACAAGTATTATATAACCACCCCCCTCGTAGCACCCTCAGGGGCTACTCGGGTCTTGCACGACCCTCAGAGACAGCAGCCTGAGAGGAGAAAAGGTGGGAACAGGTACTTGAACCCCTGTCTTCTGCAACCACTTCTGTCTGAAAGAGGTGTCCTGGGCAGACGTTCGGAAAATCCAAAAGCTGTTTTATTTGCTCTAAAACTTTTGAACCCTTTCCCTTGTTACTGCCAGGAGAGATGAAGGCCACTTGTTCAGTCACTTGTTCAGTCTGTAATTAGAAGCAGACACTTGTTCAGTCTGTAATTAGAAGGGCTTCTGTCTTTTCGTTCTTACAATTGCCTTACAGTTTGGCTTTGCTCTGACCATGCGGCAATCTCCCAGGGTTTGTCTGTCTGTGACATGAAAAAATCAGGTGCCGACATTGTCTATGGTGCAAGTCCAATCGATGAGGTTTGGCCAGGGGAATGAGGATGCAGAACTACGAATACATAGTTCCATTTCTAATTTCTTGAATTTTCCTTTAGGAAGAGGCAGCATTTAGGTTGCCCATCTAGAAATTCTTTAGATGACAGTTATGAGTCTCTCATCCAAAGGTAGAGGCAAAGATTACCTATGAGGCCCTCCACTCTTTTTTTATTATAAATTTTTTTTTACAATTTTTTTAATGTTTATTTTTATTTTTGAGAGAGACAGAGAGAGTGCAAGTGGGGGAGGGGCAGAGAGAGAGGGAGACACAGAATCAGAAGTAGGCTCCAAGCTCTGAGGTCAGCACAGGGCCTGATGTGGGGCTTGAACCCATGAACTGAGACATCCTGACCTGAGCTGAAGTCGGACGCTTAACTGACTAATCCACCCAGGCGCCCCCCACCCCTGCTCTTTATTACGCCAACCTTTCCCCAAATGATAACCTGCTGAGTACTGTCATGAAGTTCTGGTGTTTTCATCTCATTTCCCTAGTCTCTTGGTGGGTTTTATATTTCCCACCTCTTTTCTAAGACTCACCACCCACCAACTAGTCCATCTAAAACATTTGTTCAATTCCTCTGTGTCTGCATGCCAAAAAGATACAACATGGATGAGATTGAGCAAATAAATCTAGTCCAAGTCTTTAAACAGTTAAACTGAGGCACGAAACTGGGGATTTCCCAGTGAGAATGTACCTGAGAGCAGAAGCTTTCTAACTCTTCTTTTTAACCTAGACTCCTTACAATTGTTTTTTTAATTTTTTTAATGTTTATTTATTTTTGAGAGAAGAGACACAGAGCGTGAGCTGGGGAGGAGCAGAGAGAGAGGGAGACATGGAATCCAAAGCAGGCTCCAGACTCTGTCAGCACAGAGCCCAATTCGGGGCTTGAACTCATGAACTGCAAGATCATGACCTAAGCAGATGTGTGTCTGATGCTTAACTGATTGAGCCACCCAGGTGCTCCCTTTGTTAAATAACAAAATTCCACCACGTGAATTTGAAGATCTAATTGGCTTTATTAAACGATTCATGAATTCATGAATCCAGGTTGACTTGCTATAGGTTACCTTCTGGGGGTGTTGGGAGAGGGTTGAAACTGTACTTAGATTAACTGTACTTAAGATTAAGTCTCCATTGACTGATATGGGGGTCTTAAAGTGAGTGACTCCATGTGGGACCTACGGTTTTCTTTTTAACATAATAAATCCATTTTGCATTGATGCATCCATCCATCCATATATATAAATGAAATAAAAACAAGGAATTCACAAACCAATACTGGAGAAGGAGCACTATAATGTTTTCTATTAAACTTTTTTTCCAATGCTGGTCAGTTGTCACTAATTTTATTATATTACCCACTAGAGAGAGGGCCATACCCATCATTTGAAAAACACTACCTCAGAGGAAACATCAGCAGCCCCCCTCTCCCAAGCACAGCAGTGAATGTACCCTATGGGAAATCGTGTTGCAGCCCAGCCTGGAACTTAGCACAGGAAATCTGAGGGTTTGAGGGAACAGGGAGTGCACTTGCCTCCCACCTCAGTAAAACAGCCTGTTCTTGCTTCGCTTTTCCTCCTGTATTCTCAGTAACAATGTGATCACACCATATGTACTATTTTGTATTTCTCTGGCCTGCTTTCTCAAATATGCAGAACAAGAAAAATGAATAGCACTAATGTCATTTTGTTAAATATGTCTATTATAGAGATGCTATGGTTCAGGGCTAATGGAGTTTTTTGGTCTTTCTGAATTCCTGATGTTGCATGCTACAGTGATTTATGGAAGGCCAGAGTGTTTTGCTGCAACAAAGGTCTGTCATGTTAAACACCCACCAGCTCCCTGCCTGTTTTGTACCACAACCCACATTAATTTTCTCGTGACTCAACCTCTACATTCAATCCATCATAAGTCCTATTGACTCTACTTCCAAAATATACTATATATATATATATACACACACACATATATATATGTGTGTGTATATATGCATATATATATGCATATACATATGCATATATATATATATGTGTATATATATGAATATGACACTATCTTCCTAGCTGTCCCCCCTTATTTCAAGCCCCTACCATCTCTTCCCTCGGATACTACAATATCTTCTTAACTGGTTTCTCTGCTTCCAGTCTTGCCTTGCTATAGTCCATTGTTCAGCCCACAGTCAAATTGTTAATTTCAAACACAAATTAGGGAACCTCACGTCCCTGCTTGAAGAAGGAAATATAAAGATATGTCACACATGTGTATATGTATATAGATGTGTATGTGTGTGTATGAAAACTCTCTCTCTCTCAAGTAGCATGGTTGCTTTAAGAGAGAAACTCCACCTAATATGTGTCCTTTCCCCAACTGCTAAGATCTTCAGTTGTGTGTCGTTCTGTGTGTATGCAAAAATAAGGCTGAAAAAACCCAGAAAACCAATAATTCGTTTGTCCCAACTGAATCTCTGTCTGTCTCTGTCTCTGTCTCTGTCTGTCTCTCTCGCACGCGCGCGCGCGCACACACACACACACACACACACACACACACACACACACACTAATCAGTGGCTTCTAAATCCTAAACCTTGCCATGGTTTCCAGTACCTACCTGGTGTAATCCTGCCTCCTTCCAGTACCCATGCCTCAGGTACTACTCTCCCTTTCCTTACTGTGTTCCAGCCACGCTCAGCACCTTTTCATCCTCCAGACACATTGAGCCTTTTCAAGCTGATAGTTTCCTTCACATGACCAGCATCCTTCCATTCTTCATGTCTTGGCTCAAATAGCACCTTAAAAAACCCTTCCCGGGGTGCCTTGGTGGCTCAGTCCGTTGAGTATCTGACTTTGGGTCAGGTCATGATCTCATGGTTCGTGAGTTCGAGCCTCGCACTGGGCTCTGTGCTGACAACTCAGAGCCCGGAGTCTGCTTGGGATTCTGTGTCTCCTCTGCCCCTTCCCCAATCGTGCTCTCCCTCTCTCTCTCTCTCTCTCAAAATAAAGAACGTTAAAAAATTTAAAAAACAAAAACAAAACCGAAACTCTTCCTTAAAGCATCACTTCTAAGCTCACTGGATTTCCTTTCTAATGTTCGTCACAATTGGAAACAACCCTGTTTACTTGTTTACTTCTTTGTATGCTTATTGTTGTCTTCCTCTATTAGCAAAGAAGATGTCTTAAGGCGTATTCCCCATTAAATTCCAGTACTCAGCACAGTGCTTGTTACATAGTATGCCCTCAGAAATATATGAAAATTAAGACCTGTTTATGATATATTATGCTTATACTTAATATGATGTTACATTAAAATGAAGGAGAATGGCATTTAAGCAATTTTTCTATGTTAATAAAATAACAAAAGCTCATTGCACTCTTTACTTTTTACAACTAAAAGTTACTTTCAGAACATATGAAAATGTAATTCACTAATTTGTTGATTATTCACAAATGTTGATTCCTCAAATGATTGTCCTAATTGGCATGGATTAGAGAAAATGTACATTATTTTTTCCCTATCTGGTAAACATTGTTGCTGGTTTAAGATTCCCAGTCTGCTCACACTGTCATAGATAATTACTTTTTCAGGGCAGAAATAGTAACATGAAAAAGTGCTCTATTTGATCTGTTATTATTCTTTAGGGTTGTTTAAAATGACCAATCTCCATATCAGTTAGATACAAAAGATTGTCAACCAAGAGTCTAGCTGAATCTTTGTCCCTTTTTTTGTGATGAGGGTACCTGTTGAGGACTTTTCAAGGATACTTTATAGCAGAATTAGGCTAACCAACCGCAGCCAGCATCCAAACTTCTTAAGCTCATTTCAGAACCATGGAACTCTTGAAAATTCTGCGCATGTTTAAATAAAACTAGTATGTTGCTTGGGTATTTGTGACTGTGCAAAAACATTCATTTCAGCTTAAGACCATCTTTCCATCAGAAGCCATTCCTCACTTGGTTAGGAACGGAAGAGCAATATACACCTCTATGAAACCTCCATAGACATCTCAATCAACCTATTCTTCTTTTTCTTCGGTTAATTATTTCCTTATAGGTGCATTCCAGAATACACAGAAATACTTGACCTGTTTGAGTCAAGTAGGCAAGACATTTGCGCCTTTTGGCAAACACATCCAGGTTTACTTTCTCATCACCATTGTTGTTGATCAAGACAAGAATTTTTACCACCTGTTATAATGCCCAGCATGAACAGGATCGACAGCTGACTTCTAAGGAGCACTTACTAAGTGCTGGTCACTCTCATTAATCTCTATTCATTATTTCACTTAACTATCCCTCAAAACTTTCAAAACAGCCACAATTATTATCCCCATCCTGCAGATAAGAAAAATGAGGCCCAGAACAGCTAACTAGGTTTCCCAGGGTCATATGCTGAGATTCAAGTCCAGCAACATGACTCCTGTCCTGCACTGCTGGCCAATCCATTCTCACATTTCCAATGATGCCATCGCTGGTGCGTTCCTGTGCCCTGGGAGCAGCTCCCCCTTCTCAATGTCCCCGGCTTCCTCGCTGCTGTGCTCTAAGTGTCTCTCACAAACAGAAGAGTCCTGTGACTCACTCTGACATATTCAGAACTACAAAAAGACAGACACATTCATTTCTTCATCGTCCCATTTGCTGCATATGGGTCTCCTGGCTTTCCCCTCAACAGAAGCAGGAAGCACCTTCCTGTTCTGAATTTCTGAGTCTCTCTTCTTTCTTCCTTCCTCTTCTCTGGGAAGTAGGAAAAGATGGGCATGACACCACTTTCATAAGCCCAGAAAAGAAAAGGCCACTCATGTAGTGAAAAGAAATGCCACTCTGCCACTTATATCTCCTCCTCACCATCACTTGTCTCCCAGGAAGTAGGGGAATGGAACGATGTTTAAATGAGACACCTTCACACCTTTTCTCAATCTCGCAGCTCAAGACAACTCCAAGGTCAATTTTCTTCAGGCTTAACTTAATAACTACTTGGAACAAGGAGAGGAGAGAAGAACAATCTATTTTCTTCCACACAGATAAGCAAGCACAAAGGTTCATGACTGATTTAACATTTTGTATTTGGGTGCTGCTCTCAGCATAAAGGTGATAGAAATGACTACAAATTTATGTGTGGACATAAATAGAGATGCCATTTTAAGGTGTGATGAGCAAAAATCCTTCAGCCTTGGACCAAAGTCATTTTTTAATGAAATATTGACTAATAATTCTTCACTAAAGTAAGTAAAAATGTATTTCAAGAGACAAGAAACCAAGCTTTGTCCAGCTTAAGCCATCCAGTTCCACAAGTATATTCTTCCCACAAAGAAGTGTTTATCACAGGCTTGCACACAGTTTGGAGACACATTAAGAATTATATTTGTTCTTTTTTTCTGTTATCCTGTTTCTTTTACATACTTTTTTTTAGTCATACACCTTTAGAGTCTATAATTTTTGAATTGTTTCTTACAAATACAAAGCCATTTCCATGTAAACTTAATTTGCTGTAATTCCAAAGTCTCTAGCAATATAAAAACAAATCAGTAACATAAACAAAGTAAAATCACTATAGGGAAGCCTGCCTAAGAAGTCAAACAATTCAGGTAAACCACGTTCCTGTGAGTTTGGGTGGGCAATCTTCCATTATACACACATGCATGCACACATGGCTGAATTGTACATATATATGTATAAACACAAACGATATGCATCTCTCTTCTTAATGTCATATCTTCTGCCACACTGTGTTACAAGATGGCAATAAATTCAAGTTGGATTAAGAAGTTTTCCATATCAACCCCTGAGGACAGCTGATTATAGGTCTGACCTTTTGAGATTCTGTGTATTTCCCACTTAATCAGTGCTAGAATGAGCTTCTGCTAAGTGGGATCTATAGGATTCCTATGGGAAAAGTGAAGCCATTTAAAAAATAATGAGCCTCCCTTCCACCCCCTCTCTCTTTCCATTTCGAGCTCTATTAGGCCATGATAATAGTCTTCATCTAGGCTACACAAAAGCATAGCATAAGCGTATACTGTTTGCACTATGCAGGCAAGAAATGTGCTCAGAAAGATTTGGGGGAGTTCAGAACGTAAGTGACACTTTACAACAAGATAAAAAAAAAGTGTTACTTGCCGTTTTAATGATGACAAAAAAAAAAAAAAGTTGCAAAAAAGTCCTCTGGGGCTTTTAAGCTTCAGTATCTCAGATTTTGACAGTGTAATTGGTTCCCTGTTGCCTGAGCAATCATATAGAATTGGAACTATCTCCATTTTGTCTTGTTACAGTAACACACTTGATAGTTTAGGTATGATCTCACAAATACTCCAGTTTGGTCACCAGTTCATTTCTCAAAACCCACAATGTGGTGTGCGTGTGTGTGTGTGTGTGTGTGTGTGTGTGTGTGTGTGTCTTACACTCCCCTAATCCCATTCCCTAATACCCCTAATTTCCTTCCCCAACCTTCTGTGAAACTGAACAGCATAATAGATGTAATTAGACCTTCTGTAATAGGACCGAATGGAGCAAGCAATGAGACTCCTTCTAGGGAAGCAATCAGTGCATTAGGTCCCCAGGACTGAAACCACTTTTAACAAGGTTTGGGGCTTAGGGAATGTCAGTCTAGGCTTCTATTGCTTCCCCAAGAGGAAGCTCTACCCTGAATGCAAATCTTCATTTACCATTTCTACAAAAGGAAGGAAAAGAACATTAGCTACCTTACTGCACACATAATAAAGCAAACTGGGCTGTTAATATTTTTTTTATTAGCAGTAAATCAACTGTTCACAAGTGCTCTAAACTATAAATGTGTATTTCATCAATATTTTAAAACCATTCCCTATGTTTTCATCACAAACTGTTGGAAGAAGATAATACCAAATTGTGTCAAACAAAGGAAGCCTTTATGTTTTCAGAAGCATGCTGAACTCTTTCTATAAGGGAGTAAGATTCAGTCAAATAATATTCCTGACACATACATTTAAATAGTCAGTTTCAGTAACTATAGATATATTTACAGACTCAACACAACCTATTTGATATTATTCTATTCCATGGTGCACTGAATTAAACTCCAGTGAAGAAAAATGTGCATCCTATTTATAGCATATAATGTACTTTACAAAGCCCCAAATGACAGGCTAGCCTAAAGAATAAAGTCCTTCATAACTGGCAACAAACCTTAAATTTTCTCATGTAAAATATATATGGTAAAATGTACCATTGGCCAACAGGATGAACGTCAATAACGATACTTAAAATTGTTTCAAATAATGGATTAGGTTAGATTTGAATATGTTTTTGGTAGCTCTGTTGTGGAAAACTTTCAAGATGCAGAGCTAAAACTGTCAAAAGTTACTTAAACAGCATGTAGAAACCTTGCGAACCTTATGCCAAGTAAAAGAAGCCAGGCACAAAGGACTACGTATTTTATTTTATGATTCCATTTATAGGAAATGTCCAAGATACCTATATCTATAAAGACAGAAAGTAGGTTAATGGTTGCCCAGGGTTTGGGGACGTGAGAGATTGAGGAGTAAGGCTAAAGAGCAGTTGTGCAGATGTTCTACAATTGATTGCAGTGATGGTTGCACAACTTTGAATATACTAAAAAGAAACCACTGAATTTTATAATCTAAATGAGTGAATTATATAGAATGTGAGTTGTATCTCAATACAATCGAGATATTAGGAGTGTCCTGGAAAATCATAAGAATTTAATATTATAATCCTTGATCCTATTCTTTTAGCCCTTATTTCTTTTCTTCTATTAGACTCATCCAATTAACATATATATACACAAATATATACGAATACATATATATGAATATATATATATATATATATATATATATATATATATATATAAATATATGGGCTATCTTTTTATTAATGACATGAATTCAACTGTGAGACATTATTTTGGGCAAATTCCAAGTAGTTTTCATTTTACAAATATGTAAAGGGAGAGCTTGTTATACTACAGATTTGGGGATAACCTCAATACAAAATGTAGATGTGACTCTGTACAGAGGTAATGGTCAAATGGAGATACTGAGAAGACAGCAAGAAGTTTGCATATCACATCAAGGAAACATTGAAGTTTCCTTAATATCCCTCAGGAGGGATATTAAGCTCAGTTTGTGGAGAGTAGAAAGATTCTTAAATGGTGTAATATCTCAGCTAAATTCCAAAGGATAAAATATAAACGAGGTAAAAAAAAATGGCAAGGAAAGTACTCAAGCAGTGGGATGATCAGATATTAAGACTGAAGATGGCACAGAGCATAGCACTGGTAGCACTATGCAACGTTCGGTATAAGTCAAGTCTAGAAGACAAGAAAGAGTGCAGTCAGAGAAGGTAACTGAAAGGTAAACAATCTAGATAATAAAAGTTCTTATAAGACCTGGAAAGAAGGTTGGAAACAGAAATCCAGTGAAGAGTTTTAGGCAGTGTAATGACATGATATGTTTTGTATTAAAGAAATACTACTCTGCCAACATTGTGAAGAATGAGTTGGAAGACTGCAATATAGGAGGCCAGTGAGACCAGCTTGGAAGATACTGTAAAATCCATATAGAGCTAATGATGATCTGGGTAGAAAATGGCCACAGAGTTAAAAAAAAAAAAAAAAAAAAAGCAAATGAATTTGAAAGTAACTTAGGATATTGGATCTTTGAACTGATTGAATGGAGAGTGAACATGGAGAAGAAATTATTAAGAACAACCCCCAGGGGGAAAGGGAGAGAGAGAGAGAGAGAGAGAGAGAGAGAGAGAGAGAGAGAGAGAAACCATAAGAGACCCTTAACAAACTGAGACTTGATGGCAGGCAGGTGGGCTGGGGATGGGCTAAATTTGTGATGGGTATTAGGGAGGGCATTGTCCTATTGAGCACTGGGTGTTATATCTGTGATGAATCACTACTCCTGAAACCAATATTACACTATATTTTAATAACTACAATTTGAATAAAAATTCAAAAAATAAAAAGAATAATAACCACATTGCGGGTTTATGCCCTCATATTTTTTTAAATTAATAGGCTGCATTTTTAAGAAGTGTTAAAGTTACAGAACAAAAAACAGAGTTTCCATATGCCCCCGATCACAATTTCCTCTATTATTAATGTAGTCCATTAATATGACATGTTTGTTACAGTTAATTCATAATATAAATCCATTATTTCAGTTCTTAAAGTGCATGGTTTACATTAAGGTTCACCTTTGTACAGTTTCATGGGTTTTGCAAATTGCATAATGTCATGCATCCACCATTACAGTTTCATACAGAAGAGTTCTACTACCCTAAAAGTCACCCTATCCTCTCTATTCTGTTTCACTGATCCATTTGTCTATTCTTTCACTAATACCACACTATATTAATTATTGTAGCTTTACATTAACCCTTGAAGTTGGTTGGTGTCAGTCCTCTGACTTCGTTCTTCTTCATTAGCATTGTGTTGTCCACTCTGAGTCCTTTGATTTTCCATATGAACTTTAGAATCAGTTTATTAATATCCACAAAAGAACTTCCTGAAATTTTAAGTGGGATTGTATTGAATCTACAGATCAAGTTTGAAAGAATTGATAAGTTAACAATATTGAATATTCCTATTCATAAATATAGGCTGTCTCTCTACTTATTTAGATCTTCTTTGGTTTCTTTCATCAGAGTTTTGTAACTTTTTTCTGTATAGTTCCTTGCGTATTTTGTTAGCTTTGTATCTAATTATTTCATAATTTTTGGTCCTAATGTAAATGAGATCATGTTTTTAAATTTCAAATTCGAATTGTTCATTGCTGGTATAAGTAATTGACTTTTCTATACTAACCTTGTATCATGTAAACTTCTATAAATGCTTAGTAGTTCCAGAAGAGTTTTTGTTGATTCTTTGGTATTTATACACAGACAGTCACATTGTTTATTTAAAAAAGACCATTGTATTTGTTCCTTCTCAACCCATATACCTTTATTTCCTTTTCTTGTCTAAATGAATTAGCTAGGATTTTTAACAGACTGTTGAAAGGCAGTGTTGAGAGGGAATTTCTTTGCATCATTTCAGATCTTTAGGACAAAGCATCTGGTTTTTCACCATTAAGTATGCTGTTAGATTAGGTTTTTTGTATGTTTTCTTTGTCAAGTTTAGGAAGCTCCCTTCTATTCCAAGTTTGTTGAGACTCTTTATCTTGAATGGATTTTGAATTTCGCAAAATACTTTTTCTGCATCTATTGACAAGACAAATGCTGTTTCTTCAACTTGATGTGAAAAATTGAATGACTTGATTTTCAAATGTTGAGTCAGCCTGGCCTACCTGGAATAAATCCCACTTGGTCATAAGCATATAATTATTTTATACATTGATAGATTTACATGGTTAACCTTTTGTTGAGGATTTTTTCATTTATATCCGTGAGAGCTACTAGTCTATAGTTTTCCTTTCTTCTAATGTCTTTTCTGGTTTTGGTCCTCATTTCTAAGCTAGAAATGTAGAGGACAGCTGGAAATATATGTAGAAAGAGAAGTGTGTATATGTGTGTGTTTCCATGTGAATTCTCACTGGTTTTCTCTATTCTGTTTTCTCGCAGTATGTACTGACTGAAACTGGATTCTCTCCTAGTTCTGCAGCCTCTTCTTCTGAAATTAGAAAATTAGAGCCACTAAGAACCTTGGCTCACAAATCTTGACACTCACCACAGACATAGATTTCTGGAGGAGTCTGTTTTCTTGAAACAGATCTGAGAAACAGATCTGGAAACAGACCTTTCCTATTCTAGTCTTCCCATGGATGAATGATCCATATACACACATGCTTTACACAAACACATATATGACTGTCCATCTAACGGAACTTTCTGCTCACATGCAAATTTTCCTGAGACTGCCCTCTCCTAATCTTTGATGAATTTACCAAGAGGACTTGATACTGTATATGTTATTCCCCCCTTTCTTGTAAGTCATTCTTTATTGCTGTCTAGAAGGATAACTAAATCGGTTAAAGGTACAAAAAGTAACATTGGATCTTTAAAAACAAGTAATGTTCCTTGGCTGCCATATTTGTCTTTTATCTCCTTATCTGTACATAAATAATTTCAGAAAGCTGGAGTGTTTTTGTCCTTTAATTGCCTCAAACAAGTCATTTTCGTATATGTTGATGCTGAGGAATAGAAACTACAAAATATGACATACATAATAAAGAATGAGAATTATTCTGCCTCTGGAATAAAACAGTGGTACCAAATTATATGTGCTAGCAGAACATAAATGAATACCATTAGACCTCTGTTTGGTCAAGGTCATCAAAGATTGGTGGGAGAACTGACAATGCAGGGCACAAATTTTATATTCCTGAATCTCATTTTATAATCAGATTTTAAAAAACTGTGGAGTACCACAAAAATAAATCAAATCCAACACACACAAATAAATCACAACTCATAAAACATGCACAGTAATGAAAAGAAAACAACATTCACTGGGAGAAGAAAAAACAGACAAAAATGATCCAAACAAACCTTTTATAAAAGCAGATGATTAGAATTAACATCTCAATTCAAATCACATGAAAACTTAACAATGATGTTTCTTTTATGCCCATTATGTACATTGTCATTGTATTTGGTTATTGTTCACGTAGCCTAGAAAGATTTCAATCATGGCCAATTGTTATAGCCTCTAAAATGTGAAGAGGTGAATGGAGTAAGAAGAGACTTAAATAATCTCAGTGTTTTTTCCAGAGAGCTTTAAGAGTAGATGTGCCCATCAAGAGGTTTAAGATGCTAGACAAATAGGATTGGGACAATAATAGCCCTCTGTGTTATCTATTACATTTTCTTTTAAAGGGTTTTCCCCCCTTTCTACTTCTCTCTCTCTCATTTTTAATAACCTCTTAGGATTTCATCAGTTAAAATCTATTTCTTTTTCTTTTCATACACATTGTCTCATAGTTTACTCTTGCAGCATTGATTTATAATCCTCGACTGCTATGACAAAGAACATTAACACATTAGTAAAATATCCCTTCTGCTTTCTAAAAGCATCAAAAAATTTCCTTTTAAATGAACTTAAGAAAACAATGGTGTCTGTTAATAAACCAACCACCTTACCTATTTCTTCTAAGAGATATGATACATATGCTCCCAGATCCCGAGTCACATATCAACTGAGGAGAATCCCAGCAATCCAATTCCAAATATCAGGGACTGAGACAAAGATTGGTTCAGTTGGGTCAAATGCCAGTTCTAACTTGGACTAGAGGAATGATTCTGTCTAGCATGTACATGGGTTCAAGGTCCTACCACTGTGTGTCATATGTGTTTGACATTGAAGGAGTTGATATAGAAAGACATGATTGTGGATCTCAAAGTTGCGGCTGGCAGAAGAGATTCCCACATGTAACCTGAAAAATATAAACTTTCTCACTGACGTCCATCTTACCAAAGTATTTAGATGACCATAAATCCTTTGGTAAACCACTTATTCTGTACTGGTTTTTTTCTATGAAGATAAGAAAATAAATACATTTATAGCTTAAGTCTCTATTATGTTTAGAAAATAATTAAATATCAACTCATTACCAGAATTGCCAACTATCACAGAGCCACTCACAGAATATAGTCTCACTATTTGTTAAATTAAAATAAAATTCTGGTAGGAAATTCTTTGTCTTCTTTCAATATACCAAATCAATTCAGAAAAAAAGAATCATTAAGGAAACATTCTCTTGGCATAATACTCTCTAGGTCCATCCATGTTGTCATACGTGACACAATCTCATCCTTTTTATCTTACTTAGACTGAAAAAGATAAATAACATATGATTTCACTCATATGTGGAATCTAAAAAAAAGAAAACCATCAAATGAATGAATAAACAAAAAGCAGAATCAGACTTATAAATAGAACAAACTTATGGTTGCCAGAGGGGTGGAGGGATAAGCAAAATGGGTGAAACGGAGTGGGAGATACAAGCTTCCAGCTATGGAGTAAGAAGGCACAGCATAGGGAATATAGTCAATGATATTGTAATAGCATTGTATGGTGACCAATGGTAGCTACACTTGCGGTAAGCATAGCATAAGTATAAGCTTGTTGAATCACTATGTTGTACACCTGAAACTAATGCAATGTGGTGTGTCAACTATACTCAAAAAGAAAAAAAAAACTCAAAAAAAAAGAAAAAGAACTTCTTGTGGAGTTGAACAGTACCCAGAATCATGATATAAATTCTAGACTCAGGGCACCTGGGTGGCTCAGTCAGTTAAGCATCTGACTTGGGCTCAGGTCATGATCTCTAGGTTCGTGAGTTGAAGCCTGGCACTGGGCTCTCTGCTGTCAGTGTGGAGCCCACCTCTGATCCTGTATCCCTCTCTCTCTGCCCCTCCTCTGCTCATGCTCCTTCTCTTTCTCTCTCTCTCTCTCTCTCGATAAATAAACATGTAAAAAAATAATAAATAAATAAATTCTAGACTCAAGACTTGTCATTTAGAAGGTTTTAATACTATTCAGTTTGTATTTCAAAAAATACAGTAAGTTTTTTATCATTTAGGAAATATATCAATTTTTAAAAACATGTTTAACTTTTGACTCCTTCTTAAAATGTTGAAAGAGAAACATTCCTACCATTATAATAAAAAAGTTTAATAATCTGAAAATTTGAAATGTCTACTGAAACCATGAGAAAGGTGGGGTTGTACAAGCAATTAACTTGAAACCCAAGGGAAGAGGAAAGTCTGCAGGGAAAGAAAGGAAGTAAACACTTGTTTGGCTGTGGTACATGTACACCATGTAAGCTACTAATTGGAAAATTATCGAGAGCAAGGAGGTAGGTAATCTCTGAGAGACAGCAAAACTGGGGTGCAGTTGGGTAACTATTGCAACAACAAAACCCAAAACTAACTCAAATCTTAACTAGATTAACTCACAGTTTAAAAAAATGAATGGGTGAGTTGGTTGAGTGGTCAACTTCTGCTCAGGTCATAATCTTGTGGTCCGTGAGTTTGAGCCCCATGGTGGGGGGGGGGGGGGTTGAGGGGGGGCTCTGGAACCTGCTTCAGATTCTGTGTCTCCCCCTCTCTCTGCCCCTCCCCTGATTGCACTCTCTCTTTCTCAAAAACAAATAAACATTAAAAAATTATTTTAAATTTAAAAGATATGCCCTTTTCTAGCCATAAGTACTAATTATTTCAGTTTCTACTGTCTTACAACAAATGTTCAACTTTCTACCAAATATTACAAAGAATCAAGGGAAAAAATTAAACACAAGTCAAGAGACAAAGCAATATATAAAACCAGACTCAGATCTGATCCCAATGTTTGAACTATTGGACAAGGAATTTAAAATATCTATGATTAATATGTTAGGAGATCTAAAAATAATATGATAGAATGGAATAAAAATAATTGAAATGGAACTCATAGCAGCAAACATGAATAATGCCATCCAGTAGACTCATTACTATGTTTCACAAAGTCAAGGAAATAATTAGTGAATTTGAAAATATGTCAATAGAAATCATCTGCATTAAAACACAAAGAGTATGGGATGACTGGGTGGCTCTGTCAGTTAAGCATCCAACTTCAGCTCAGGTCATGATCTCACAGTTTGTGAGGCTCTGTGCTGATGGCTCAGGATTCTGTGTCTCCCTCTCTCTCTGCCCCTCCCATGCTCATGTACTGTCTCTCTTTATCTCTCAATAATAAATAAATGTTAAAAAATAAACAAATAAATAAAACATAAAGAGTAAAAACAAGTGGAAAAAACCACAGTATGTAAGAGCTGTAGAACAATATACACTGTTCTAATACCCATGTTACTAGAATTGCAAAAGAAGTGATAGAGGGGATAGATAAAATTATTTGAAGACATGACGGTTGTGAATTTTCCAAAATTAATCAAAATACTAACCACAGTTCCCAGACCTCAGAAAATAATTACACACACACACACACACACACACACACACACACACACCAATATAACATCAAAGTAGACTTTGATAATAAATATTACTATGAATAGAGAAGAGTATTACATAATGATAACAGTTTCAACTCATCAGAAAGGCATAACCACTCTAAATATGCACACATATAACACCAGGACTTTAAAATACATAGAGCAAAAATTTCTAAAACTGGAAAAAAGGAGGAGAGAAAGCCACAATTATTGTTGAAGACTTCAACATCCTTCTCAGTAATCAAGAAATACACAGAAAATCAATTAGGATATAGAGGAACTGAACAATATAACAACCAATTTGGCTTCTCAGTTCTCTACTTTTTTTCAACCTTAGTAGATACAAAACAACTATAATCCTGCATATTATGCCTGCCCTACCTACAGTCTTGGGGGTCACTGACACTGCCCTAGGGACCCATAATCCAGCAGAAAATGCTATCATTAAGACTAACCAGGAAATATCCAAAATCCCCTCTAAACACATGTGACAAACTGCCAATCCTTTGGATGCCCTCAGTAAGGGGCAATGCTTCCTAGTGACCTCAGTTGCTGATAATTGCCAAGACTTAGCCTATCTACTTCCAGCCAGAGAGGGTATCTGAGCCCTTAAAGTACCTCTGGCTACATGTGGATAGGCATTATGGGAAAAGATGTTCAAATAACCCCCAAAATAAAACAAAGTAAGTTTGTTAATAATACCACTCAATTTTGTGAGTAAATACTCCAGACACCTACTAACATTTTTTTCTTGGCTCTTAACAACTGCCTAAGATGTTTGGATACACATGTCTATCCAAGGGCTCCTTGTTTTCATTGTAGTTTGCCACATAGGCATATGGCTTCCAAAATTATGCTTAAACAAATTCAAATTCAATTGAATGAGACACAATACATTTCCATCATCAATCAAACATTGGCGTGAATTATAATAGATATCTGACTCTATTTTTGGTCTTTGATGACTGACACCTTTCAAGCCACATACCTTCCCTTCCCCTTTTGCCCTTTATTTGGGCAAACTAATAAAGAAAATCAGTCAGTCCCCTTGGTGCCCATAGAAAGTTCAAAGTACATAAACCTGGGACATGAAGAAACCCTCACCCCAGATCCACACCCTACCTAGAGTCAAAACCAAGTAATCACACCACAACACGCCCCCCCAAATTCTTGCCATTATGAACCAAACTGCATGTGACCTACTCTTCCATGAATTCCTTTTGAGAATGATAAATTTTCTTCCAAATTCTTTTGGTGTGTGTGGCATCATCAGCCTCAGCATCCAGCCCACAAATTGGAAGGGGTCTCTCTTCTTTCTGTGGGGTGGCTATCATGGAATTAAACTAGAAATAAAATTATAGAAAGATATCTAGAAAATCTCTATTTACTTAAAAAATTAACACCGTATTTCTTAATAATCATTGTTTCAAAAATCACAAGGGAAGTCAGAAAATATTTTGAATTAAATGAAAGTGAAGACATCAACAATTTGATGATACAGCTAAAGCAGTTCTTAGAGGGAAGTTTACAACATTTCATGATTACAGTAGGAAAGAGAATATATCTCAAATGAATAATTTAAGCTTCCTCCTTAAAAAAAACTAAATACAGAAGGACAAATTACCAAAAGCAAAGAGAAGAAAAGATAATAAAAATAAAAGTAGAAATCAATGAAATTGAGAACAGAAAAAAGAGAAGCAATCAAACAGAAGGTTGGCTCTGTGAAAAGTTCAATAAAATTGATACATTTCTCACCAGACTGCCCAAGAAAAAGAGAGAAAATACAAATTACAAATATCAAGAATAAATGAAGAGACATCACTACAGACCCTAGAGATATTAAAGGACATTAAAGGACAGAGGAATCTTATCAGCAATCTAGGGCCATAAATTCAACAACCTAAATGAAATAAACAAATTTTTTAAAGGACTAAACCACCAAATCTCACTCAAGGAGAAATTCAGACGATACTCAAAAATCTACACTATTATTGTGGAAATTTCAGTAAAAGGAGAGTGCTCAATTACATGACAGAAATCTCTTATTCATAGAAGTTTTCATAGACTTAATATTATTTTGAAGTAGGTGATTATTCTCCTAAATATGACTATCAAGTCAGGAAGGTAACATTAGGAAGCCCACAATGTCTTCTATTCAATAAAATTTTTGTACCCCTTTTTAAAGTCATTTTTCTATATCCCATAAAGGTAAGAAAGTTTGGGATATAATTACTACTATAAGCTATGCATAAATTTCCCTCTTGAATGTTGTGTTTTCATTTTGTTTCCAAATCTGCTTTTTCAAAACTAATTTAATATTTTTTAAAAACTAGAAGCACTATCAACAGTAGCCAAAGTATGGAAAGAGCCCAAATGTCCATTGATGGATGAATGGAGAAAGAAAATGTGGTACACACACACACACACACACACACACACACACACACACACACACACAATGGAGTATTACTCGGCAATCAAAAAGAATGAAATCTTGCCATTTACAACTACGTGGATGGAACTAGAGGGTATTATGCTAAGTAAAATTAGTCAGAGAAAGACAAAAATCATATGACTTCACTCATATGAGGACTTTAAGAGACAAAACAGATGAACAGAAGGGAAGGGAAACAAAAATAATATAAAACAGGAAGGGGCACAAAACAGAAGAGACTCATAAATATGGAGAATAAACTAAGGGTTGCTGGAGGGATTGTGGGAAGGGGGATGGGCTAAATGGGTAAGGGGCATTAAGGAATCTACTCCTGAAATCATTGTTTCACTATATGGTAACTAATTTGGATGTAAATTAAAAAAAATAAAAAATAAATTAAAAAAAAAACAAAAACTAGAAGCCCACTGGCTATTTTTAGTGTCACAGAAGTTTGAAAAATTCCACCCCGATATGTCTAGGTGTGGATTTATCCTGAGTTTTGTTTGCCTGAAAAATGAAGGGGCACTTGGTGGCTCAGTTGGTTAAGCTTCTAAACTCTCAGTTTCAGCTCAGGTCATGATCTCGTGGTATGTGAGTTCGAGCCCCACATCAGGCTCTGCACTATCATTGCAGAGTCTGCTTGGGATTCTCTCTTTCCCCCTATCTCTCTGGCCCTCCCCCACTTGTACTCATTCTCTCTCTCTCTCTCTCTCTCTCTCTCTTTCTCTCTCTCTCAAAATAAATAAATTTTAATAAATAAATAATCTTAATGTTCTCAGTGATATCTTTCATTTGATGAAAAAAATTTATTTTATAATTTCAATATCGCCAAAACTTCAGTTGTGTAGATTTATTCTTACCTCTGAAAATGTTCATTAGTTATTAGATGGTGTTCTGCCTCGTCTTTCAGGATAATAATCTTTTTGTCTCCAGTCAAGAATGAGTAATGATGAATGAGAAATTTTCTGCAGCACATATTCTGCTCTTCCATTGCATTTTAAATTCCTATGGTATGCATTTTAAGTAATTTGTAGACAGTTCAAGGATTCTTTCTTCAATAGAAACAATTTGAAATCTTGGGACTATAGCGTGGGTAAAATGTTTGTATAATATGTTAACAGTTCAATAGAGGGAAATATCACCATGGCTAACCTTGGTAGATCTTTTGCTTTGCTTTGTTTTTTTGTTTATGTTTGTTAATTTTTGTTTTTAAATCCAGATAATTTCTCCAGGAGCTGTTAGAATTATTTACTATTTAAATGACAGACTATTATATAGTTAACATATAAATTAATTCTGGGTTTTGGTATTTTGCAATGGAAGTTATCTTGATATTGAGACCTAAGACATATTCTAAACAGGTCATGAAGTCTAATTAACCTTTTATCACATTCAACTACTTTAAGTTACATGAACTTGACTCTGTCCTCTAAATATAACAATACAATTTTGGCATCTCATTAATAAACATGACAGCATTTATTAACACTGCCATGTAACTAAAGTAAAACTTCATCAATTCAAATCTCAAGGAACCAGAAGTAATCAAGCTAGAACTAAACAGGAACAAATTATCTGACATCATATTTTAGTGGCAGGAGAGCTGAGAAGCTAAACAACTTGCTGTTTCTGTCAAACAATCTTGATTACTTGTCAGTGTGGAAGAAGTCAGTAGAGTATGGAATGAAAGGTTAATTTACTTGCACTCACATAACCTCTCCCTCTCTTCTTATTGACAAATAACCAAGGTCATTAATTGAAGTTTGCAAATCAATTTCTATGAATTCATGGCTCAGAGAATCTTGTACTTTAAATTACAAATATAATAGCATTTGAGGTTTTCTATGCCAAAACATTCTATTTTAGATTACTTACTATTATTTTTATCTGGGAACAAATTTATTAAATATTTATGGATGAAAAAGTATACATTTTTGTTAGTCTTTCATCAGAATTCTAAAAGAAATGTTTACTCATTTGCTCTTCATTCATTCTTCACAAAATTTCCTCCCTCCCTCCATCCCTCCCTCCTCCCTCCCTTCCTTCCTTTATAAATAAGATGTATTGAAACATTTTTAGGTGCAACATAAGACACATACCACTCTTTTCTTCGATGTGTAATAATGTAGCTTCACTTGGAAAGCTAACACATGATCTCATCATCTGTATCAGGTGGGCATTCAAGTGAGTATTTAGGCAATACTAATTAAAGGAAAGCAGCTAGGGGCACCTGGGTGGCTCAGTTCAACTTAGGCTCAGGTCATGATCTCATGGTTGGTGAGTTCAAGCCCCACATCAGGCTCATTACTATCAGCCTGTCAGCACAAAGCTCACTTCAGATCCTCTGTCTCTCGCTCTATGCCCCTACGCCGCTTGCACTCTTCCAAAACATAAACAAATATTAAAAAAAGAAAAGCAGCTAGTTTTATTTTATTTATTTACTACACTGTGTACACGTTATTACCTTTAAATCTTAAAATCCTTTAAAGAAGGTACTTTTATCTTTACATTACAGGAATATAAGGCTCACAGAAAGATCACATGGTTAGTGTTAAATGCCAGAAGTTTCACCCAGTTCCTTTTGAATCCAAAGTCAGAGCTCTAAATTCCACACACCATTGCTATTTATAGGAACAAAGTGAAAAAGAATGTCAGATACCTTTCTCCAACTTGGATATCACTTTATGGTTTCTCATATTCTACACACTGAGTATATTATGAAACAAAAATTCCTTCCTTCCTTCCTTCCTTCTTTCCTTGATTCCTTCTTTCTTTCCTTCCTTCCTTCTTATATAACAGTGTTTATTTTCTGTATTTTGATGCTGTGACATTCTGGGGCCTCACTGACTCTGGAAGGAGTCAGCTGATTGCAGGGTTAACCAATTCCTAGAGACAATAAACAACTCATCTAGAGCATGCCTTTCAAATGCAAACCAACCAATCCTTGGCCTATACCTCCAACAGAGTCTTCTATCAGGCTCTCAATATTCCCAGGTCCACTATCTACTTTCCCTTATCATCCTTGGACCAGGTACCAGACAACCATGAACAGTCCCTGTGCCCCAGAGGACACTGAAAGTATTCAAACTAGCCAATCCTAACCCTGTTTACCCTGCCTCAACTGTTCCTTCCCAAAGAAACCGCAGTGAAGGCCCACAGTTTCCCCCTTGCTCTGCCTCCTCACCTACCCAGTGCTTCCCTGTGTGGCTCTCCAGTGGTGTGGCTTGCCCCCTCCTCCTGGGATTCATGAGCAACAAACTATCTTTTCAATGGCAGTAGTCTTAGTTGTTGGCCTTACCATAGCTGAACAAATAATAAGACCTATTAAAACTCATTCTTTCTGTCACTGTCTTTCTTTCCCTCTTTGTTCTTTCTCTCCTCCCCTCTCTCTTTCCTGTGTAGAAACCAGTAAGTATTTAAATGAACTACTATCAAAGTAGCAAAGTGTTGTACTGTCTTGGCTGCACTATATAAAATGAATTTTAGTAAAATGAGTACTATGAATTTTCAATGGACATATGTTCTTTCATATATAATAATCTTGAGTGTGAAGAAATACTTCTAAAATCTGCCTTGAGTTATCTAAACTTTAGATGAGTGGGTCAGTCTTTAAATATCAGTTATGTTTTTAGAAATAAGGGAAAATTATTCACCAGAGCTCTTAAACAACAGCATATGTTCTTTCCTTCTTATTAACTATAGACAAATACCAAGTTTAAATGTAAACTTTGTTTGGCTGCTAAGACAAAATATGGGTACAAATTTTTGAAATGGTGCCAACCTCACTCTACCCTTGATTTAGAAAATATTTGATTTTGCTGAAATCAAAGAACCAAATGAATTGATTTTAAAATCCTTTTCTCAGCACCTTAAGAAAAGCCATTTCTAAATTAGATTTTTTTTTCTTGCCAATTGCAGGGAATGCTTGTGAACTTTATTTTATTTGGATGGCATATTTTTTAAGTGTATGTTTTGGATTTTTTGTGTTTATTTTTTTTGTTTTCCTGAATTCTGTTTTCACTTAAGTTTTGGACCAATTCTGAGTTTCATTCTTAACTTTAAGTTTTCTAAGTTGTCCTCACTTATATACTAGTACGTATTTTTCAAGCTCCTGTGTGCTTGTGATCCACTTACCCATGCATTCCTTTTCTTGTGGAGGTGATACTCTCTCAAATCCACTTGTTCTCTCTTTTATTCATCTATCAGAAAATTTTCTGGGCACTCATCATTTGCCAGTAATAATGGGAGGCCCCAGGGATATAAGGATAACAAAGGATGTTCTGTAGGAGATGAGAGGAAGAATAGAAAGTCAATACTTAATTAAGGCAAAAGGTGAAAATGGTTGTAATGAAAGTAAGTAGCAAATGTGTGAGATCAGTGAACTCAGGAATGGGATTAGGTAGATTTTCAAAGAGGTGCTGCTGATAGAGTGAGGTGTTATAGGACCAAAATTCATTTTCCAAGGAGACAAGGGGGAGGACAGCATCTATGACAAAGTTACCAGAATTCTCCACTGCAGCAGTTTATTTTGAAAGGTGCAAAGCAGCGATGGTGGAATGTAAGTGCAGAGAGGTTAGAAGGCTGTTAATACTAAATTTATCCTCTTCCCACATCTATTTCTCAACTTTCTCTGACCTGTCCTGAACTCTGAAAAGTTGCCTCTGTGGACTTTTTTCTAGACTCCTTTAGCATCTTGGTTTCTATTTGGGTTCACAAGAGTTGGGACTGGCAGGAGACAGGAGTGTGGAAGGGGAGAGTACAGGTGCATCGTTTCTCCCTCCCTCCCCAATTCAGTGCAGACGCTCTGACAGAAGCTATATCCCTTCACGATGGTAGTTTCTTCCTTGGTGGTTCCATGTTCCAATTCTCACTGGGCTCCAGTAATTTCCCTCCTCCCTTGTCTCCTTGGTCCTAGTGATGGCAATTGAATTTCCACTATTTCTACTTCCAAATTTAATTACAATTGACCTTTAGAAGACCAATTATTTTTTTTAAATCTTGTTTTAAGATTTAAGATTTATTTAAGATTCAATATAATCTTGGCTTTTTAGTGTATTTCTAAAAACAAAAACAAAAACAGGAAAATTGATAATGGGAGGTAAGCAAAAGGAAATTTTTAAATCCCTGAATTTCACACGTGATTTCTGGATTTTGGGGTCAACTCTGGCTATGAACAAACGCGAAAGAGAGGTTGATTTTCTTTTTTTAATCAGAACTAAATACAAAGTCTAGTAGAAACATTCACAGAGATACAGACGGTTGGGTCTCTAGGTAGAGGATATTGTCAACATTAGAAAGAAAGACAGCAAGACACCATAAGCAGGGACTTTCTGAGAGAAATTATTCTAGCTGTCTCCTTTTTCCTTCCTTATTTGACCTTGGGATAAGAACTGCCTAACCTGTTCACATAGGTCAAGAAACAGCAAAGCCATCCAGAATTATTTGAAAACAAGATTCATTTCAGAAGAATATTAAAAACTAGCTGGGATGAAAAAATATAATAGAGACCAGGCTATTGATGCCCCATTATCTTCTCAAACCTCCTTCCACAAACTTCATTTCTTAGAGGAAAATATATTTGGGTCATAAGGTGGGTAAAGTGAACAGTGTATAGCAAGCAGCCAAGAGTACAACATCATAAACTACACTCCCTTAGATGCACCCTCAAATTTGCTCCCTAACTTCACTTACAGGTAAGGACCCAGGGCTTTTGCTTGGCCCCAAATACATAACACCAGCCAAGGTAATCATAACTGATAATAATTGATAATGACTGAAGATTAAAATAAAAATAACTTGTGAAATGAAAAATCCCAAGGGTACATGAGCTTCTGTGTATGCATAGTGTATATCTGTAAAATAAACATCTATGAGACCCAAGCATTGTGAAAGAAATAACAACTGAGTAATCTACACCAGAGAAAGCAGAATTAATGGACCAGACAGAATAATAACATCACTTAAGCATAGTAATTGCTTTTACAAAGATAAAGGGTGGAAATATAAAACAAAACAGAAAGCAGTTGTAATTTTTTTTAAAGAACAAAGTAGAACTACTAGATATGAAAAATATGTGTAATTGTTGAAATAAAGAACTCAGTGAAGGTATTGACTAGAAGAATGTTTCCAGCTAGAAAATGCGCTATTGACTGATATGTCAAAAAACTCTTCCAAACTCATCTGGGATAAAGAGATGGAAATATTGAGTGAAAAATAAAAGATAGATAGGAATGAAGTACATATTTTTATACATATTTTAAAAACCTTCCAGAGGAGCAGAAGAAGGAAATACAATTTTGGAAGTTTAAGAATATTTGAAAAATGATGTCAGATAATTTTTCAGAACTAAAGTCATAAGACCTCCAACTGAAAGAGTTCATATGGGGCGTGTGGATGGCTTAGTTGGTTAAGCATCTGACTCTTGATTTTGGCTCAGGTTTTGATCTCAAAGTTCGTGAGTTTGAGCCCCGTGTGGGGCTCTGTGTTGACAGTGTGGAGCCTGCTTGGGATTCTCTGTCTCCCTCTCTCTCTGCCCATCCCCTGCTTGTGTGTTCTCTCGTTCTCTCTCTCTCTCTCTCTCTCTCTCTCTCTCCCCCTCTCTCTCTCTCAAAATAAATAAACTTAAAAAAGAAAGAGTTCATAAAATACCAAATAGGACAGGTTAACACACACACACATACACACACACACACACACACACACACACACACACACCACAGAATTTAGTAAAATTTAAAATAATGTCAAATAAAAGTAAAAAACTCTGAAAGCATCTAGGGAGCAAAAATATTGGACATACCAAAAGACTGCAGTAAATGAAAAAGGCATAGAAAATTAGTTGCATACTGCTGACAATAAATAAAAAGATCTTTGACCCCACGATTTCATAGTTGCACTATCACTTAAAAGAAAAGTGAAGTATATCATCATATAAGTATGAATAATAAACTGAGAGAAAGAATTACATTAAATAGAATGCATGATACAAGATAGTGGAAATAATCTCTAACATAAAAGTAATGACAATTTAACTCATCAAATAAAGAAGAGTCTCACATTAGATAAAAACCAAAATTCAGGAATAAGTTGTCAACAAGAGAGAAATTTAAATCGAAGAGAGATTGACAAGATGGAAAAAGATATACGGGACATAATAAACTCAAATACAACAAGCAGAGTTTTACATTAGCAGAATGTACATGAAAGCAGAAAAACAACAAAACTGTTATAAAGAACAAGAAAAGTTTTATAATAATATTTCATATATATTTACTCACATACACAATCTCAGAGAGAGAGAATGACTATACTTCAGAGAAAATATACTTGGTTTATAGCATCCGTGTTACACTTACAAAAGTCATTAATAGAGTAATTCTCAGAAAAAGCATCAAAATAAATTCCAAAGGTTCAACATCATACAATGTTCTTTTTCTACAATGCTATGAAATTATAAACTGATAAAAAAAAACAAACCTGTAACTACAAAAATCTATGTAGGGGCGCCTGGGTGGCTCAGTGTCTTAAGTGTTCAACTCTTGACTTCAGCTCAGATCATGATCTGATGGTTGTAAGATCGAGCCCCACATTGGGCTCCGTGCTGTGAGATCCAGCCCTGCCTTGGGCTCAGCGCTGACAGCAAGAGCCTCTTTGGGATTCTCTCTTTTCCTCTCTCTGCCCCTCCCCAATTCATGCTCCTACTCTCTCTCTCTCCCAAAATAAATAAGCATTAAAAAAAGAAAAAAAGAAAAAAAGAAAACATCATCCATATGCATGTGATTAAAACATTTCTTGAAAGGATACTATGATATTGTGATTTATAGTGATATAAATCACTATAACAAATATGTGATTTATAGTAAGATATATAGATATATATGTATATATATATGAAGATATACATGAAGATATATCTATCTTTTATATATATACTTATATATATTATATATTATATTATATATAATTATATATATTATATATATATTTATATATTTTATTTATTTATTTATTTATTTATTTCTGGCACAGAACTCCTAAAACCCTTGGAATTTCTTGGAATTTCTTAAGTGCTGAGAGCTACAAGACGGTCTTTTAAGGCAACTGTGGGGCCACACCTAAGGATAGAGGCTGGGTGCCAGGAGAATCAACAATGTGATTTGGTTGGGACTTTTAGTCCCACTCTCAGACTAAGAGAGAGAGAGAGAGAGAGAGAGGTGTGTGTGTGGTGGGGGGGAGGGGGGGTGTGGAGCAGAGATTGAGAGAGAAGAGGGACAGAAGGTTGAATCAATCACCAATAGCCAGTGGTTTAATCCATCATGCCTATGTAGAAGCCTTCATAGAAACCCAAAAAGATGGGGTTCAAGTTGAAAAGTAACAAATTGTGCACCTGAGTTACAATAAAAACAATTTTTTTAATGGTAAATATTTGTACCCTTTAACAATATACTGACCTTTTACATATCCTTAAAAATCCTTAGTTTCGTTATTAAATCACCCCCTGAATGTTCTTCAGAGGGGAGCATTCACAGAGGTTGTGCAGCCTATGTGACTCTGGCTTCTTCAGAACACCTCAGGGAGAAAGGGAGCACCAGTGTCCACTCTAGGCAACTCTAGGACTGAGGCAAGAAAGGCTCACCTGGAGCCCCACTAACCCTCTCTCCATCAGCCTGACCCTGTCAAAGGTCTCCCTGTTCCCCTTGTGCTCCAGGTTTGGCCATTAGGATTAGAAGTTTGTTTTTTGTTTCTCTGAAATGTTTTATGATTCTCATATATATATATATATATATATATATATATATACACACACACGCACACATATATATATATATACACGTATATATATATTTAATGTCTGTTTATTTTTCAGAGAGAGGCAGAGCATGAATGGGGGAGGGGCAGAGAGAGAGACACACACACACACACACACACACAGAGAATCCAAAGCAGGCTCCAGGCCCCAATGCAGAGCTTAAACCCAAGAACCTTGAGCTCATGACCTGAGCCAAAGTCGGACGCTTACCCAACTGAGCCACCCAGGTGCCCCTCTCCTATATTGACTTTTGATTATTTTTATTTGAAGATGGATATAAGGTTGAGAGTCATGACTTAGAGGAAGCCAAATTTTGATCCAAAAGAATTTATTAAATTAAAAAAAGTTGAAAGTCTTACCAACATTTCTTCTGGGAAACACAAACTTTGTCTAGCAAATTGACTTTTAAAACAACCTTTTAAGGGGTGCCTGGGTGGCTCAGTTGATAGAACTTGTGAGTCTTGATCTCGAGGTTGTGGGTTTAAGCCCCACCTTGGATAGAGATTACTTAAAAACAAAATGTTTAAAAAAGTAAAAAATAAAATAACCTTTTCAATAATATTTTGTTTAGCTCCTAAAGCAAATCAAAAAGGAAAAAGTATATCTACTTTCTCATATTTTAATAAAACTTCTTGGGGATATGTTTGGAGAGTACTTCATGTAGTAAAATAGTTACCTAGGGAAGCATCCTAATGTATGAAGATATAAATATCATTTCATTGAGTATAGGAAGAAGGAATTATGAGGGTTTATTCTGTTATAGTATTGATGTTTTGGATTATGGGAAAGTAGTAAATACAAGAATGAGATGTATTAGTATTATGCAATACTAAAATTTGGCATTAAGATTAAAAATGATTAAAAATGATTAAAGTTGAAATGTATGTCTGGACCATGGTTCCAAAACCTAACCTTACATATGATTCAATGGAGGTATTTTGCAAAATATTTTTTCTTAGGCCCTAGCCAGATCCAGCCATTGAGATAGAGTACACAAAATATTTATAAAGGTATCTCATTAGCAATGTTTTATTATGAGAATTATCAAACAAAAAGAAAACTGAAGAAATGTACAGTGAATCCACATCACCTAGATTTCACAACTAACATGTTCGTATACTTGCTGTGTCATTCCTGTATCCCTCTAGCCATCCATCTTGTTTTTTTTAATGCACTTCAAAGTAAGTTTCAGACATTGGCATATCACCTCCCAAATACTTCAGCATGCATGTCATTAACTAGAATTCAATATTTGTTTATCGTTCTTTTTTATCTTTTCAGTGAAATTTAATATGCAGTACAACATGCAAATCTTAGATGTACTGCTCAGTGAATTTGGATAAAGGTCATCTTATGTTGTCATCATGCCAGAGGTGAGGGTAGTTTACCACTCAATGTTCTGTTTAAATAGTCTGTCACACAGACCTATTTCAGGCACAGAAACAAAAAGTACTCACAGCCTAATGAATGGTATAGAATGACTCTCCCAAAATGTATGTTTACTAACTACATAGAAATGACTGTTGAAACTCATCTCTCGTAAGGCAGATCACAAAGGTAGCTTAGCCGGTCCCAAACTGTCTCACTGGGAATTTTCCATTCTGTGCAATTACAAATAGATATATGCGGAATAATCCCATAGATAAATATATAAATGCATTGTACCACTCACTGAACTATCTTGCTCTACAATCTAATCTAGATTTTTTTTTTTTACTTAAATTAATCCATTACTTCCTGAGTCCTCAGAGATTATGTCACAAAGCACAGTGTATTGTCCATAGTAGGCCTTTAATACATGAGGGTTGAGTCACTTGAAACTGAAAGTTTGGAATGGGGTCCTATTTCTATAATTCAGAGGGTCTTTCAGTGTCTCTAGTAGATATTGGATTCTACCAGATATTACTGTATTACTGTGCTTGCCTCATGAAAATTCAATTAGAATGCTTTGTTTACAATGAATAAGATGTTTCTTGTTGTTGATGTATTATAAAATAAATAGCAATTGCAGTTAGAGGAGGGGATTAATTCTTAGTTTTAGTATTTTGCTGGAAAACATTTACTCTCTCACAGTAGGCTGACCATCTGAAAACTGTTGTTTATTGCAGTGTTTACATTTTACCTCTAGATGGAAATCTGCAAGGAGCCCAAAACAGTGGCATGAGAAATTTAGTTGTCATGTACAAGGTGCTAACCAGCCTAGGGCTCCTGTTTCCAATGTCCTGCCCTTTGTTCCTGACCCTGGGAGCTAACAGAGCAACGGTTGTGTGCAATATTGTAATGAGTCAGTTTTCTCTTTACAGCTATGTAACCCCCAGCGGCTGTGAGGGAATTTGCCAACATTGCATGTGTGGAGAAGCAAACACACCTCCCTGAGTACAGAAATTTGGTAATTATGCGTTGTTGTACCCCATAGCATGGCTCATCTGTGAATCAACAGAGGCTTTCATTCAACAGAGCTATCAACCTGGAAACTTTGAAAAATACCATATTTGTGTTAAGAAAATGTTCTAAAAAAGAGATTTGAGTAAAATACCTTGGTTAAAATTTAAGAGTAGATACATAGGCTTGATCATAATCACCTGTGAATTATTTAGGTAGATCTTCAATATGAATCATGATAAAAACATCAATTGCATTATGCTGTCAGTGAACAACAAAATAATAAAAGGGTTTATTTATTAAAACTAGATGAGAAATCTATATATCTGTTATATTCCCTTTTTGAATTTGGCTCAATGTTCTCATCAAATTATATAACATTTCATATTCTAACTTTTAAAATATTCATCTCTGGCAAAGAAAAAAAGGAAAGCATAATAAACATTCCTTTTTAAAAGGTTGCACTGAGCAAAATGTTCCAAAATAAGCCATAAATGAATTAGCTCAAGGGTGGAAAATTCAATTTAAATAATAAATTAGAAACATATCAGAAACTAGATTCTTATGTTTTAGGGTAGCTCTAAAAATGTATTTCTGCCCAAGCCTGTTAATGCTGCCAATGTTATTCAATCATATTTAAGTTAAACTGCAAATGAGTTACTAAGTATATATTTGATTTACATGCATTCCATATTTGTCAATTCTCTGATAAAATTAATAGCTAAAATGTTTTATTGATAACCATGCTAGTAGGTGAATCAGTATAACCACTTTAATAACTTAACTTCTATTTAAAACTACTATAATCAATCCTTGATGTAGAAATATTTCTGAATTACATATTTTAATAATAAGATGATAGGACCAGTTAATTGGAAAAACTTTACATAGTACTAGTATTTTTTTTTTTTTTGTAACATAATAAAAGCTTATAGGAAAAGGCTTAAATAAGCTATGGAGATAGGCTGTGTTCTCTGTTTTACCAAAATTCTTTGAAATGTTCTGAACAATGTTGACAATGTAAAGCTAATTATATGATAGTTACTGTGATTTCTGTTTTGCAAGTGGGGATAACTAAATGTCAAAAATGTAATGCCTATGTTGCCCAAGTGACTGCAGGCTGACAGTCCAAATCATCCCAAAGCTGGTTGCTTTATACCTTTATACCATGTATATTCTTTAAAAACATGTCATCTCAAGGTAATTTTAGCACAAATTTCCTTCAACAGGATTAAAGTATGATTTAGTGTTCTTATGGTTTAGTGGCTTTCATAAAGATGTTGTCAAGGGTTTCCTATTTTGTTTGTTTTTGAAAAAGAGAGATCATGAATGGAGGCTTTAGCAGAAAATGACTCCCCATTTTTGAAAACGTACCCAGTCAGACATATTTTAAGTAATGGCTGCTAGGCAATTTTAAGAGGAAGATAATTCTTTCACTGTTCAACTTTATCATCAAAGAAAAAAGTTGTCCTGTTGGTAAGCACACACGACCCTTTACAACAAGGTTGAACTGAGCAGAGGCAGACAATTAGACAATAGATTCATAAATTGTGAATAGACAATCTAGGACTTCAAAACCAATTGCAGAGAATAGAAATAATGAGATAGATGTGCATACTGGACAAGCCCAATAAAGCAGCACTCTAAAAGTGCTAGGGATTAGTTTAGGATGGTCCTTTCTATCTGGGAGGGGAAAGGAAGGCCCAACTGAAACACTGTTCGGGTGGACTCTTGTGTGTAAATACCAGGGTCTATTAAGGCCCATGTTGGCGGTTAATAAAGCTTATGTTTCTAAGGTACATACACACGAAGAGAGAAGGTCAGGTGACCTTGTTGAACTGTATTATTTGGTAAAAGGGCAGAAGCAGAGGCTATGAATCCAGCGCTTACCACACACAAATAAACTTTAAACAGCTGCAAATTAATGGTCTTTCATCAATCCTTAGGTGTTTTACTCAGTCATTAAAATGGATCAGCCTTTACTTCTCAACCCAAAAGAAGGTGGGGAGAATTAGTGTGATTTGTGATTCATGTATCATCCTCTAGCTTTCTGGAAGTTTTAATAATTTTTTTTATATCCCTAAGTGATATCTCTTGAAAGGGACTGTTTTTATTCATGGATTTGACTACAGCAATTGAAGATCAAACTTTAAAAAATACGGCTTGTGAGTCATATATTTGCAATCCAGGGCTACCAAATGTATTGCCTTGACATCACTTACCTATTTCTGAATTTGAACCAAATACATTCCATGACCTATACCGGGTACATTTTCATTTTTCCATTTTTCCAGTGTTCCTCTGAGTTTTACATCTGCTATAGTGTGGGCAGATGTATATTTGAGGTTATCTACATGCTTCAGAAGAGCCAAATATCTTCCGCATTAAATTGAAATTCTTTGAGACTGCTAGTGAGTCACTACATATGTTTGTGGGCAGCTGTTTTATGTGGCCAAATTTGAAGCGCTGACTTCAAGCTGGTGTATTCTACCATATGGAGAAATGGTTTCCAGCCAAAACATTTAATTAACAGTGAATCGAGATGACCTTGTCTTTGCTTTGCCACATGTAAGTGCTGAACACAGTGACAAAGTGAAGACAAGTGTACTTGCATAGTAGACCAGGTCCCTGCCCCTTTCCATCTGGTCATGATAACACCAAATCCTATTTTTACCACCCTTTCTCGCTGCTTCTTATTGTACTCCATATGGAGACAGGCAATAGATACATGGAAAAATACACATATTTGGGAGCAAATAACACAATTTGATTGGCAATACTTGCCTCTTATATGACTAACCTGAGACATTCCCAAAAGCGGAACACAGAGAAATATGAAAACCATAAGCTTGATGTCCTAAGTGCAGGTGTTTCATGGTTATTTTTATTAATGCTTTCTAAAAGGTTGCATCCATTAGCATGGAAAATTCCATTGAGTTATAAAGCAATATAAAAAGAATGGAAGAGGGAATATATCCAAAACCTGTGCTACAATTGCCCATTTCTTGACATTTTTCTAGTTTTTAAGGAATAATCAAAAACATGATAAATAAAAAATGCAGAGGTTATGGGGCATCAAAAAGAACAAAACATCCATTATGATAAGAAGATCATTTCATGGAAGAAATCCCTAAAGTAATATCAAAAAAGGAAGGACTCTCATCATAGGTTACACTGAATAATATTCTCACAAAAAGAAAAGATCGGCCATAACAGCTAATACTGAAGGCAGAACATGCCTCAGTAATGAATCCCATGATACTTCCATGAACAAAAAGAACCAGGAAGAACAAATGTTGTCAATGCTAATAAAGAAAAAAGGATAGTTCAAAAAAGGAATGTCTCCTTAAATTAGCAGCATCGCTTCTTTTAGAAGGCAAGGTTAACAGAATTACCAATCAGATCTACATTGTCTGATACACTTCACATTTCATTAACCAATTTCCTCCCTTAGTCCAAGTTTTGAACAAAAAATAATTCTGGACGTTATTATGATCAAAGAGAATTTATTGGACCTTAAAAATTGTTCTATCTCTTTACATGTGATTGTCAAATCTCCCTATACCTTTCATGATCAAGGAGACTGCGTGTGCAGTCACTGAAACAAAGCATCACAAGTTCTTACACCAATTCCATCTGTGTGTTGTTTTAAAAAAACAGTAGACATGTGATTTCCTGAATGTCATCATAACCAAATTAAAAGGTATTTAAAGCAGTCAATTGTTTTTGAATTACAGAATGACGAAGAATATTTGCCTGTCTTGCTTTCCTAATTTTCACTAAAGTGAGCTGCGTGTTAGCATTGGGGAGGCATGTTCTGAGTAGATGATGACAGGTTTTTGGGTTTTTTTTTTCTAAGTTTTTTTGGATACTTGCAGGCAAACAATCTTTGAAGGCGAATTTTGTTTAAAAACTCATTGTGGTTAAACAAGTATTAATTACACGAAGATACACTCACAGAATTTGTAAAAGGCACATTTTCAAAGCAGTGATCAAAAATGACTGTTTGCTTCAATCACCCCATTCAGTTAGTGGGACTGGTGTTTCTCTCAGTGGGAGCTGCCATCGTAATGACACTTCACAGTAGGAACCCAGTTGGATGATGCAAAGTAGGATGGAAAAGAATGTCTTTATGTTCAGAAAGCATCCCAAATCAGAAAGATTCCAAGCTGTAGTGAAAGAGTCCCATGATTTATCTTCAGAGGCAAGCACTTTGTTAACCGAACAAGTTCTAACCAGATGTTAATTGAGCATAAAATTACAAAACTTGGCTAGCATCATGGCAGATTGTAAATCCACTGGGTAGAAGCTAGGTTGACCTCTGTGTCCTACATTGCACTGAGCATGATTTGAGTGGTCTATAAATACTGAGTAAATGCAACTGGGAAATATTTGGAGTTCAAAAATTACTCCTAAAAAGAAAATTCCATGTCTAGCCTTATATTTCCTCACCACTATTTTATTATTAGTAATTGTTACAATATTCTGCCATTTACAAAATGCTTTCAAGATGCACTAATACATCTAATCCTCACTTCAGTAATATAGGTCGGATGCCATTTCCCCTGTTTTATAGGTAAAGAACCTGAGACCTAGCAACCTGTAAATGAAAAATGTGCTATGTAATAGCAGAGTTACTATGTGAACCATACTCTTTGCTCAGAAATCTCTCTTAGGGAAATCTTTCTGAGATTGTCTCAATAGCCTTTAACCTAAGTCTATCAATAAATTCATATATACTCAATTAGAATTGGGCCAATATTAATGTCAACTAACCCACCTATTTATTGACTTGATCCCTGGAATAGTACTAGATTCTTTAAAAGAATAGATGTCTAGGGGCACCTGGGTGGCTCAGTCGGTTGAGTGATGACTTCGGCTCAGGTCATGATCTCATGGTTTGTGGGTTTGAGCCTCACGGCCGGCTCTGTGCTGACAGCTCAGAGACTGGATCCTGCTTTGGATTCTCTGTGTGTGTCTCTTCTCTCTGACCCTCCCCCACTCATGCTCTGTGTCACTCTCTCTCAAAAATAAATAAACATTAAAAACTTTTTAAAGAATATAGGTATAGATCATTTTCCTAGCCATACATACATAAAGGCCCAGGACAGCAACAAAGATCCTACTAATATCCTTACTGAACCTTGTTCATCCTGTATGCATCTTACCACTTATTACAAATGTTGAGAAAGTATTCAATGCCCTCTGCCTCCAATTATCATCATCCCCTCTCTTCCAACTGCCTCCTTATTCTGCAATTTCAACCACCATCATTCTACTGAAATGGCTTCCTCAAGAACATAAGTGACTTTGAATCAACAAGTTCAAACATCTAATCTTTGTTCCCATCTCTCTTGACCTTCCCACACCTTTAAGAATTCTTGTTGATTCTTTTTGTTAATCTGGGTCCTCTGTAAAAAGTCTTCCTTCCCTATGATTCTATCCTCTACCTCGTGTTTTTGCATCTTTGCACCTATAAGTATAACCTCTCTCCTGATGCTGATGAAATGTTACTTCTAAGACAGATAACTGGCTTCAAATTCAGCAGACTAGAATCAAACTTGTTGTCTACACTGAAGACCCTCTTCTCTTCTGACTTGTCTATTTTGACAATAAGTTTATCATCATCCCAATATTCCGTAAGTGAGACTTTGTCTTTTTTCTGTTCTAGTTGCCGAGACCCACCAGTTCTTTCTTCACAATTTCTGTCCTCTCTTAAAACATAGTTTAGGTACATCTCTTTCAGATTATTATGCCAAAAGCACAACTTAGTGGCACACTCTTACTTAAAAGTATTCAGTGTGATCCTCTCCACCTCTCACCGCTGTTACCTACTAGGTAGAGTTCAGTCTGCTGACTTCTTCAGTCAGCCAAAGTTCTCATTATTCCCCTTCATTCAAGACAGCCTCATAGAAAGAAGATATTTATACATTTTGGATGTGGTGCCCTTTGCATTTAGGACCGAATTCACAGCTTCCTCATGCTTAAATGATTTAATCCCACACAGAATGGATTAACAAATCATCCTGAAAGACGAAGAACAAACTTCTATTTTTTTTCCAGGTGATCTCTCATTTTCCAAGTCAGAAATCCATCCCTTCCCAATAAAACCCTTTAACACTTGGTTGGTTGGTACCATTCATATATCATGGGTTTTCTTTCTCTTTTTTTTTTCTTTTCTTTCTCTTTCTTTCTCTTTCCTTCCTTCCTTCCTCCCTTCCTTCCTTCCTTCCTTGCGTTCTCTTTTTTTCTTTTTCTTTCTTTCTTTCTGAATTTTGTGTCTATATAACTATACATCTATTAATCTATCTATTGGGTTATCTTTGTATAGGCTATCAATTTTTCTGTCTATACATCATACCATCATTCTATCTACATCTACCTTTCTTTTATTAAAATACTGATTCCAGAATATTATACACTTCTTAAAATGAGAAGGAATTTCCATTCACCCTCATTTTGACACACTTAAAGCACATCACATATAATAAATTCCTAATGTGATGCATAAGTAATTGAAAGCTAATAAAATTGTGTCAGGATCAAGAGAAAAAATACTCATAAACAATATTAAAGGAGACAGTTTTTTAAAAACATATAAACACAAACTGCTCGTCAAGGCGATCTGGATATTGAGGTCAGAAAACTTAGAATAATTCATCTTTAAAAGGTGAGGATCAATAACAAGTCTAGAGTTCAACAGGCCTCTGGGTGAGCAGGGAAGAACAGCCAGAAATAGAACTCATGAGAAGGATCCAAGGGGCAAATAGGAAGCACGGACAGAGACACAAAGCAACATGACAGGATTTCAAGGTCAGCCAGGGATCCAGTTCTCTGGACCACTACCGTCTATGCACAAATTTTTCTTTTGTGACTCTTCCTTCTGCCTTCTGCTCTTGTATCTTGTCAGTATCATGATCCAGGAAGTTTCAAATAGCCAGGTTTCTTCCTGGCACCTGTTTTCTTATTTCTTCCATTAGCAGAATCTGGGCTGATGACAAATATATATGTGCAGGGTTTGGCGCCAATGCTGATTTATGAAGTAACAGCTACACGTAAGGGACTGAGGACACTGTGACCACAGTCTAGAGCTGAGAGCAACAGGACTCTGAGAACACAAGTTATTTGAAAGTTTAAATCAGTTAGCCACTGATTTATTTTTTTTTAATGGTTGAGCATACACCTGACACTGAGTGGGACTCAATGGTGCAAGATGAGTTAAGCATGGATCCTGCTCTCCAGGAGCAGGCAACATACTTGAGGGGACTGACAATAAACAAGTACATACAAAAATGTATGAGTAAATGTGTATAAATGCAATGCTGGGAAGTACAACAAATAGGCGTGTGGAAACATCAAATGGGGGGATAAGCTATTGGTTGATTAGAGAAGCCTCTGAGAAGGTGATATTTAAGCTGAGATAAAATAGGAAAAAACTATTTGATACAGAGGGAAGTTTATTCTAGTTCGAGAAAACATCATGAGCAAAAGTGGGAAAACTGGTTCAGTCAAGGACTTTATTTTATAGCAACTCACCTGCAGGATGGTGAGACAGAGAAGAATGGTTGGAGATAAGACACATAGGGAACATGCAAATCTCTGTAGCAATTGAGATGGACAATCACATAAACAATTAGAATGAGAGATAAAGGCCACAATACAATTTATATTTGTATACCAAAAAGAGGTGAAGCTGACCATCAGGGAAATTAACTTGAATTGTAAGGATTCACAGTCTTTAATTGAATCCATTACCTAAAATTATAAACTCTGACTTTATATCTTACCATATTACACACTCTGACTGTATATTGTCACTGTCAGTCAATGGAAGTATCTTATTTTTGGTTTGAATAATGGTTTTCATTCTCCAAAACAAAACTTACACTCTCCTGATTCACCTCCAAAGCTTTCAGATAGGTCTAATTTTGAAGCCCACTCACTCTTTTACTACACATTTCTCTCTCTGGGAATGACAATCAGTTGGCATCTCTGCCTCTGACACACATTCTGAATTCAGGGTCACAGAGATGTCATTTTTAACAACACGCTCTACCTCAGATGGAAATTCTGAGTGTCTGCTGGGTTAATTGCTTTCCAAAGAGAGACAAATGAAATGCTCCAATAATATTGAATGGCTGCAGATTCCTTTTTTTGTGGAGTATGTTCAGCTGCTCCTTTTGGGGTTGCTTTTCTTAGAGAACAAGAAATGCATTCCCTCTTTGAGACCATAGGAATGCCAATGAGGGCCCAGAAGCCAAATGCACAGACTGGAATCCCACTGACCTACAAACTCCTCGTTCCTCCGGTCCCAGGAGACATCTTTTCCCCTTTTTCATGCCTGGGATCCGCCTGCAAGGAAGTCTTGAGCACTCTAGATTTTCGATACTCTTGGATGGCTGGTGAGCAATTGGCAAGCCTGATCTTCTGGCTAATAGCTCTCTTTTTCTGAGATCATTTTTCACTATGAGTTGAGAGCTAGAGTACATGTAAGTGTCCAGAAAAATTATACTAAAAATTCCAGAAAGCTATTCGTGCTGCATCTTTTAGAAAGCAGAAATCCAAAAATTTCAGTGAAGATCATAAATTAAATGGGGGCTTAAGTCAAACCATTATGCAGAAGCCAACAGCTAAAGTTCTCATTTTTAAACTCTACTCAGTATAAAAAATTCTCCCAAGAAAGAAATCATTTACAGTGCATTAAGTTTTGGAGAAATGGTATCTGTTATGGATTACAGTTTGGTGTTCTTTCTCAGTTTTTAATGGTAAGACAGAATAGCGTTTTATTCACCTTCTATATAATTTTTGCCTTTCACATGTACACACACAAACACACACACACACTCACATTACACCGAGGTCCAATTTCTATCCTAAACTTGTACTCAAACATGCCGTCCAGATATATTTGTGAAACAGCAGTGGAAGCACAAGAAATATAATAACTAAGCTTTCCTTTTTATTATTATTATTGTTTTTTGGCTGACATCTATTTGTTTTTCACATTAGAGGGATGGAAAGAAACTGTAATGGGGGTTGAGGAGCATGGTGCCGTTTCCTATGTCCAGCCCCAGGGAATTCTTCTCTGGATCCTTTTTTAAATTTAAATTTAATTTAATTTTTTTTATTTGAGAGAGAGAGAGAGACAGAGAAAGAGAGAGAGAGAGAGAGAGAGAGAGAGAGGGAGGGATAGCATGTGCATGGGGAAGAGGGGCAGAGAGAGAGAGAGAGAGAGAGAGAGAGAGAGAGAGAGAGAGAGAACTCCAAGCAGGCTTCATGCTCAGCATGGAACCCAACATGGGGCTTGGTCCCATGACTCTGGGATCATGACCTGAACCAAAACGGAGAGTCAGGTGCTCAAATGACTGAGCCACCCAAGGTCCCTTCTTCTCTGGTCCTAAGGAGAGACAGCCTTGTTCTCATCTAAGGTTCTCTGGGGCACAAGAACCGAACTACACTGCTTTGGTATTCAAGAGATAATGGAGGACAGGACACAGAGGACTGGAAAGAGAACGTCATTGCTCTTCAGCATGGTCACAGGCAGCAGCGAGGCTTTGCTGCTCTGCTCTGTGGATGACCCGCCCATTTCCCACAGCCCAACTCCAAAGTCTTCTGTGGCCATGGATGGCCCCCTGCAGAAGATGCATCGCTCTCTTAGAGGTCATTACCTTTCTTGCCCTCAGTTGGGTAACTCTAAGGTACATTTCACCCAGTTTCAGAGGATTTTCAGGGGCAGTGCACCCCTGTTGCCCACTCATCACAGTATCTAGCTGTAACATATACTCATGCACATTCATTTCATGTACAATGATGCACGCAGCCCTTTAAGGTACCTGTTAGTGACTTGCCTCCCTTTGCCTGTTTCACTTCAGCACTTTCTTATTATGCTTTCTGAGATCGGTGCCCAAATAAACTCCCTGTATCCATATTCTTCTCTTGGATCTTTTGGAGGAATCCAAAATGAGACAGTTATCTCAAAGTTCTCTTTGAAAGCATCAGACGGCAGTCCTGGCATAGATATCCTTTCTTAGAGATAGGGCATGATGGCAATGCCATGGTGGGCAGTGGGCATGAACCAGAGCTGTGCTGAGGTGGAATAAAAATAAGGAACAATTCACGCATATATATAAAACTGTCTTTCGTTAGTTCTGACAATACTAAGGAGGGACACTAAAGGAAGGGAGGCCAACCTATGTTGTGAAGTTACAGCACCTCTCAGGAAAAATGGTTTATTATCATCAGAATAAAAGGACCATAAGGGTTGGGGTTTTGTTTAGTGCTGTGTATTCCAGCACCTAAAACACTGTCTGGCACATAGAAACTTTCCAATAAATTTATGCTGAATTAGTGAGCACACTTGACCACCTTAGAAGCTGAAGTGGATGAAGAGTGATTGAAATATACACATATACATTTATGTATATTGTATATAATTATACAATATATATAATATACAACTATGTTTACACATAAATACACAAACTCTATACATTATCCACAAATAAATGTACAAACACACGCATGGACATTGTAGCCTGCAGCAACCCAACTTTCATTTTTAAGTGGTATTTAAATGTAACATATTCTACACCTGTGGCCTCTTCACTTGTCAGGCTGATTGAATCTAGAATCTAGACCTTTTAATCTACTAATAGATGTTGGGCACATTATGTGCATTTCTCTTAATTTGCAATTCTTTTTTTAAGTTTATTTATTTTGAGAGAGACAGAGAGAAAGAGAGACAGAGAGAGAGAGAGAGAGACAGAGAGAGAGAGAGAGAGAGAGAGAGGCAGTGAGGGCAGGAGAGAGGCAGAGGGGGAGGGAGAGAAAAAGAATCCCAAACAGGCCCCATGCTGTCAGCACGGAGCCCAATGTGGAGCTTGAACTCATGAACCATGAGATCACAACCTGAGCCAAAACCAAGAGTCGGACGCTTAACCAGCTGAGCCACCCAGGCGCCCCTAATCTCCAATTCTTTGAAGGTTTTTAGATTTTATGTATTATGTAATGTGATAAAGGCCCACCCTGTCTTTTAATAATCTCCCATGTTTTTTTCTAGTACATTCTGCTTTTATTTCTTACCTTCACATTTTTTACCTAACTAGAATGTTTCTTGTTGCAAAGAGTGAGGCATTGATCCACCTTCCATTCTTCAGAGGAGTGTCTGTCTAGTTCCAACAATGCCTTGCGAACAATTCAACTTACCCTACTGATTTCAAGGACTACCTTTTTACTGATTTTCATAAACTCCATTTGTATTTGAGCCTATTCCTGGGCCGTCTATTCTATTCCACTGAGTTTTACAATGAGTTTTAAAACAATTTATGTTGCCTTTTTAGATTGCACAACTTAGGCAAGTATTATCATCTTGCTTCAGTTTTTCCAAGTTAAGGCTCAAGGTTATGAAGCTGCAGACAAAATGTTCTTGACTGCAGTTGACCGAGACAGAAGGCAGAGCAACAGTCATTGGCAAGTCTGAGTATAACAGCCAGTCCACAAATCTTACTGCCACTTATCCCCTAGGAAATAATGCCACCCAAACTGAGACTCTTAAGTCCCTGAAAATTTTGAGGGGTTCCACTGAATGGCATCATCGAATTCAATCTTTCTCTGTGTATCTTACAACTCTGACTTTTAAGCTCCTCCTCACCAAGCCATCTGCAGTTATGGAGACTTTTCAGCCTCTGCCCTAAAATCTTCATTGTGGATTGGCTGTGAAGTAGGAAAATCAGTCACTTCTTTTCAGGAAATCAACAAGGTCTTTTTATTTCTGGTAAATTTCTAAAATAAAACAGACCTACAAAGATCATATTTCCCCACTTTTTAAAAAACAAATACACAGGGGCGCCTGGGTGGCACAGTCGGTTAAGCATCCGACTTCAGCCAGGTCACGATCTCGCAGTCCGGGAGTTCGAGCCCCGCGTCAGGTTCTGGGCTGATGGCTCAGAGCCTGGAGCCTGCCTCCGATTCTGTGTCTCCCTCTCTCTCTGCTCCTCCCCCGTTCATGCTCTGTCTCTCTCTGTCCCAAAAATAAATAAACGTTGAAAAAAAAAATTAAAAATAAATAAATAAATAAATAAAAAATAAAAAACAAATACACAAAAGTTTATTCTTAGAATAATCATTTTGATAAGCACATGATATAGCAATTGTGTTGCAAACTGTATAAATGAAATCTTTCTGTTTCCAAATATTTCTGCTTCAATGTACATGAACTCTGATGTTCTTTGTAACTCTGATGTTATGAGAAATGTTTTCATCCATCTATGGCACATAAACTCACACAAACTCTAAGTTTACCTATATTACTGGTGCTTTAACACTATGGTTAGAAACAACACACACACACACACACGCTTAATGTTAATATAAATGTGCTCACATAATGTAATTTAGCTTATCTTTTTCTCTATCTCTTCTTATTGAACAAGAATTGCAGAGGGTTGTTTTGTTTGTTTGTTTGTTTTATTTAGAGAGTATGAGCAGGGGAGAGGGGCAGAGAGAGAGGGAGAGAGAGAATCCCAAACAGGCTCCATGCTCAGTGTAGAGCCCAATGTGGGGCTCTATCCCATGACCCTGGGATCACAACCTGAGCCAAAATCAAGAGTCCAACCCTCAACTGACTGAGCCACCCAGGGGCCCCAAGAATTTCAGCCTTAAAAAGACTTTGAAACCTATCTCTGTTGGCATCAGGGCTCCAAAATTTGCCACCAGGTTTCTTCTTGGCTACTTTTCTCCTCCGGTCCTCTTCTCCTTGACCCTCCTTGTGCAAGGTCTTTCTATACCCTCTCCCCCAAATCCCAGTTTGGAGAAAAACATGAGTAATTCTGTATGTCTGAAAAGCTTGTGGTGTAAAAATTTAAAGAAGTAAATGGGACTGTAGATGTTTTGGGGATTTAACATTTCTAATAAATTATCATGGACAGAGCTCAGTCATTTTTTTCTCCTTGCTTGGTGTACCTTCGGTAGCTGCCTACCGTTATGTAGACTGAAGAGAGGAATCTAATTCCGGCTGCTCCTGACAGCTGCTTTGTGTACCACTGGGTCAAACGCACACAGGTGAACAAACAAAGAAATGTATAACTCTGTCTTATCATGAGAAGTCCAGATCACAAAAATAACCTGTGGCTTCTATTTAGAAAATCACGAGAGCATTAGGACCTGCAGACCTTACAACCTCTACCATTCTTATTGCCATCAGTTACGTTTTGTTAGTCACACGCTACCTTCCAAAGAGAGTCATATTTCCTCTCAGTGAGAAAGATCATTTCATTGTCATGCCTGTTCAGTCTTCCCTAGAGCAGGAAGTGGTATAATATGTGTGCCCAAGCTTTAATATACGATTTTATTTTTTTCTTTTTATGATTTCAACCTTGACCCCTGACTTGAGAGTCTGCTGTTCTAACCATTAGTGTTTCTCTAGATCTTAAAGCAGAAGCTACATGTCCAATACTTACAAAAAATGACCTTGGTAAAATACACATGCTGCCATCTTAACAATTATTTTTATTTGACGTGATATAGCCACACCAGCATCAAATCAGAACCCATACACCAATAAGTTGTTTTGTTCTTTGGCTGTCAGCAGAATGCTAAGAATGTTAAGGCACATCTCTAGCAAAACCAACCCAACGCTGAAGTTGCATTTAAAGTGAGTTCTTTCAGTGAGGCAAAAGAAAAAAAAAAAAAAAAAAGACACCAGATATTAATGCCCTTCTTGGAAGATGAGTTCATCCTATCTAATATGCATTAGAAATAATCTACTCATTTGATGAAAGGTTTGCGAGGCATGAATAAAGGGCCAGGCTGCTTGTCTACAGCAGCAATTAACAGAATCACACAAAGCCCATTTCAGTGGCCTATTTTCTCAGGCCAGCCATCAGTGTAATTATCCACATTAGAGGAATTTTCTGAGCTCGAGGAGAGGTTCACAAGTCAAAGGGAGCTGAAGTTCACTCTGGGGAATTTAACTAACTGTTTGGTTTTAATAATTCTTCATCAAATAATCTCTAAGGTATCAAAAGAAATCATTCCCTCTGGTTCCTGTAAAGAATCATCAATTCTGGGTTTCAGTGGCATCAACGCAAAGTGATATCATGGATTTACTCCTGCATTTTGAGGAGCTTCTCTGAGGGGAATATGCAAATCATATCCTTGATAAAGAAGAAATAATTTTAGGCGTGTGCCCAAAGTTGAACTCTTTGCACACGTTTTCATAAAGAAGATATATACCAAAAAGGTAAACACACCAATTCGTAGGCTTGCAAATATTACAATAGCAACTCTTTCCCTCTCTTTCAGCTTTATGGTCTTTCTGTTACTGTGAAACACGTTGCTACTTAAAAATAGTAGCGCTGAGGGGCACCTGGGTGGCTCAGTCGGCCAAATGTCTGACTTCAGCTCAGGTCATGATCTCATGGTTCGTGAGTTCTCCGCTGTCAGCACAGAGCCACCAGATCCTCGGTCCCCCTCTCTCTCTCTGCCCCTCCCCTGCTAGCACTCTCTCTCTCTCTTTCTCTCTCTCTCTCTCTCAAAAATAAACATTAAAAATAAATAATATAGCTGAAGGTGGGAAAGTCATTGTTTCGTTCACAAAAGTCATGAATTAATAAATACACATACATGCATGCAAACACACACACTACACATATACACGCATATCACTGACACATGGTATTTATATGAAGATATAGCACTCATGATATATATTTGTATCTGTCTATTTATCCATCTGATTTCACAGAGGGATCCTTTAAAAAGAGATGGGAAATATCAGAAGATAGTGGCTAAGATTTATATACGTTCATATGTGTGTGTGCAAGTGTATGTATATGTGCAATTTTCCTGTTGATATCACATCCCTCCTTTAACATCATTATAGTGGCTCAGCATCAGTGAACACCGAAACTGCCCTTATTAAACTAGTAAAAGAGACCAATCTTTTCTTAGATTAGATGGTTAGATTTAGATAGGCTTTTTCCCAGGTATTTTAGATCAGCAATAGAAAAGCCTAAGAGGGAGAAAGATTTTTCATTGTTTCTATTATATGTATAATGGAATGAAATATACTTGTGGCCAATTTCAACAAAACTCAATTGGTATTTATGTAGGAGACACTGGCATGAAACTTGTCTGCTAACAATGCACAAAGTGAGGTCTCAGCCCAACAGTTTAAAGTCCTTCAAGTCCTGTGAAAACCTGATTCCCAGAGTAACCACACTTGTATTTACTATGAGGAAAGGCAGCCCTGCTCTCCACCACACCTCTACCCCAGCTGTATATCAAGCATCACTGAGTTCTCACAGTATGAGAATTAATCAAAAGATTGAGAGTTTCTCAAATCTTTCCTCTCTGCACATTAGCCCAAAAGTATCCTTTGTAAGGGGAAATAAAGGATAAGTTGGTGGTGATGAGGGAAGGGAAGATAATACCGGAAACCCACATATTGCTGAAATTACTCTGGTTAATGTATTTAAGAGATATGGGGCATAATGTAAGCTCCTGTACACAGTGAGTCATTTATTTTAAGATGCAAATTGATCTCCTCTTTGATTATTGATGGTAATTTATGGTGAAAGATACCAAAATTCAGTCACAGACAAGGGAGTAGCCATTATGTAGTTCTAGAGAGTGGATGCTTTTACAAAATGCTATTCCTAACGCAACTATTGTGTGCCTACAACAACAAACCAATACCACTGCCCCATGAAAGAAAGAAAGAAAGAAAGAAAGAAAGAAAGAAAGAAAGAAAGAAAAGAAAGAAAGGAAGAAAGAAAGAAAAATTCACGGAGAGACATGAGACTCAATTCTCCATGCCAAGTGAATAAACAACACTAAGATTGGCACATAGAAGTATTCTTGATTTCCAAAGCTCTGTGACTGAACCCTCAAATTTTGTTGTTACCATTCCCACAACCAGATTTACCTGATGGTCCATGAAACAACGCCATCTCTCTTTTACACAGCAACATCTGCGCTTAGATGAACACACACCCACACACATGTGCACCTGCACACACAAAAGTAATTGGAATGCACTTTGATTATTTCAGCTCCCCATGCCCAAGGTGGGTGATAGCAGGACCGGTTCAATCATGATTATTAAAATGGACAAGAGAGGTGTGAGGCACATCACCTTGCTGGAATCCAACCAGCCCCACAGTATCGATGAGCACGGTTTAATCTTTTTTTTTTTTTTAAGTTTATTTAGTTATTTTTGAGAGAGAGAGAGAGAGAGAGAGAGAGAGAGAGAGACAAAGAGAGACAGAGATAGAGGGGACAAAGTGGAGGGGGGGAGAGAACACCAGTGGGGGAGGGGCAGAACGAGAAGGAGGAAGAATCCCAAGCAGACGCTGCACTGTCAGAGTGAAGCCTGACGCAGGGCTTGATCCCACGAACTGTGAGATGTGACCTGGGCCAAAATCAAGAGTCAGACGCTTAACCCAGGTGTCCCGAGCATGTTTCAATCTTAAAATGTTTTTCAGACCTATCAGAAAAAGGTTGTTTTAGAAAAATGTACTATGAATAATCATGTTATTTGAAAAGCTGTGGCCACTTCTCTTCAATTTATTTAAGAGAGAATTTGAGCTGGGCCTTGTGATTTAGGAAAATCAAAAAAAAAAAATATCAAGCAATAATTTTCAACTGTTTAACTGCATCACATGAGGCTCTTGGGGAGATACACCATATGCATCTGAAGGAGCTCAGGGGTGCCTGGGTGGCTCAGTCAGCTGTGCTTACAGCTCAGAGCCTGGCGCCTGCATTGGATTCTGTGTCTCTCTCTCTCTGCCCCTCCCTTGCTTTCACTCTGTCCCTCTCTCTCTCTTGAAAATAAATAAACATTAAAAAAAAATAAAGGAGCCAATAATACAGCTACAGTAAAACAGAGTAACAGAATGATCAATTCAAAGAGTATTAGAAATAGAAAAGCAATATAAAACATCTAGATCAACCTTTCACATCACAATATGGAAAGAGAGTGGCCAACATTGATTTCAGACATGTATAATCAGAATAGAACATTAAGTGTTATTGGAAAATATTATTTATAACTGCAGAGTTATGTTAAGATGCTAAGTTTGAGTACACTAGCACAGAAACTAACTCTTAGGTACCCTGAAAGTCAGAACAAGAACAATTTTAAACAATAAATTGTGAGGTGACTCAATGTGCAAGTATTGGTCAACAATTCTCTCATCAGGAAAGGTTAACTGTCATTTTCTCACAGATGTTTTACCACTGTCTACTTGGAAATCAATGGAAAGCAGGTGCTGGCAACCAGGAGTATGAGCAGGGGAAACACAGAAATTCCTTAAGAGGAAAAGAGAGGCCCCCCAAAACAGATGTGCTTATAGCTGATGGCTGAGAGAACACTCATATGAGCTTTCAAGTTAATTACAAATCATGCTCAGTTCATCAAGAAGTTTTCTCTAGGGAAGCCTGGGATCCTTAAAATACATAGAGAGTTATGACCCCAAACTGTGTTCCTGTACCTCTGGCCTATGTTACTGGTATCTGGGCAATGGAAACACTAGCATATTTGCAAAAATGAACAGCAGTGACCCCAAAACTCCTATCTCATCATATTTAGCTATCTTCATTTAGAAATGTCACAGCTAGGGGTGCCTGGGTGGCTCAGTTGTTAAACCAACACTTGATTTTGGTTCAGGTCATGATCCCAGGGGTTGTGGGATTGAGCCCCCCATCAGGCATGGAGCCTGCTTGAGATTCGTTCTCTCTCTCTCTCTCTCTCTCTCTCTCTCTCTCTCTCTCTCTTTCTCCTTCTGCCCCTCTCCCTTGCTGGTACACTCTCTTTCTCTAAAAAAAAAAAAAAAAAAAGTCACAGCCAAATGTGATGGATGCACTAATCTTTACTACAGAAATCTGGGTGGAAGAATTATCCATATATTTTTGCAACCAATGGTGTTCTTAACCAGAAGGTATAGCTTTCATCACGGGCTCTGTGTAATCATTTATAAAATAAAACGTAGTGTTCACTAGCATTGACAGATCTAGTGTTCACCAGATAATGTGTTTAGACAAACCTTACATTTCTTACCAGAAAATTATCACTTTCATCAAAGCCTAAGATGTTTTTAATTGGATACAGAAATTGGAATAATACATTTGCTAATTGTTCCTCCATTATGTATCTAAAAACTGCTTTATCTGTATCTAATACAATAACGCAGAAAATTTCTGATTTACCTAGAATTCAGTCAAATCTTTTTTTATAATAATCTGACTTTCTAGACATCTTTTATTATAAAAATGAAGCAAATAAAAATGTGTGACCTTTCGCCATTATGAGTCTTGAATTACACACCACAACCCGACAAGAGGAGAGCTGCACTGTAGAAAGGAAATTACATCCCCTTACCTATACTTACTATTTTTTTTACAGGGACTGTGTATTTGTGTGAGAAAAGCAGGGAGGGGGGAATGCAAATCATAGTATTGATTTTAAAACAAATCATTAAACTTGTCTTAAGGGAGAGTTTGTAACAAAACATTTATAGATGCCAAATTTCGAACAAAATTCCTAAGTATATTCTGGTCTAAATAATTTTTCGGAGATTAAAAATATTTAGCATGGCCAAACCAATCCCCAACAATCTCTGAGACCCCACTGAATATATGGAAAAAAAAAAAAGGAAAACGAACATCACTCACCTCAAAGGACTTAAAAGGATGGCGAATCCTGGTATCTGCACATTGATTCTTACCTTTCCTGTCCAGAGAACGTACTCCCCAGAGAGCCCCAGAATTCCCCAAACACAGATCTTTAGACATCATTGGCAATTATTAGGAATTTTTGTGTGAGATGAAAGATATTTGCAATCCTTGATTTAAATCACTTCACTATGCCATGGGGAATAACCAGATTAAAAAACTAACTTTTAAATATACTGTTTTGAAAACCAGAAACAAAATATTCCACAGAGTCTGGCAAGACTTACCAGTAACCTGAGCAAACTACAAGGTCCCTTTCAACTTTAAATCTGTTATTTATGCATTGTTTGCTTGATTTAAGTGTCTGGGGACTTGGGAGGGTGAGTAGCAAGGACTATCACACCTGGATCACCTGCTGGGCTGGTTTTTTACACTCTGAACACTTTACACAGTTTGTTTTATTGCATAAAATAATCCGACTAATACCCTTAAAAAACTGAATCAGTACATTCCTACAAAGTTTCCGGAAACCAAGGTGGTAACATGCGTCATGAACCCTAACAGTCACATCCTTTGGTTGAATAGCCCCACTTTTAGGATTCTTTTAACACACATCTTGGGTGTGTGTATGTGGCGGGGGGGGGGGGGGGCAGTGATGAGGGAGCAAAAGGTGAGCTGAGGGCAAAGCACAAACTAACACCCCACAGCCACCTACCCAGGTGGGATATGGGGGACAATCCTCAGGCCCTCCTGGCTGCCCAAGAACTAAGGAAAGGGAAAAACAAGTGGTTAACCAATGGAGATCATAGTCATGCTGGACAGGAGTCTCCATCAGTTCGCAACTGTCTTAAGGACTTACAAGGAAAAAAAGCAATCTTATCAATAGCCAAACCTCCAGAAACCCATAGACTCAGTTTCCTGGAATGCTAACATCACCCTCCCCTCCATAGGACAGAAAACTTTATAGAATCAGTCACCCCTCACACCTATAATGCAGCTCTTTCTGCCCACGGGTCCTGTCCCTGTGCTTTAATAAAACCACCTTTTTGCACCAAAAACATTTCAAGAATTTTCCTGGTCATTGGATCCAAACACCAATACTTCAATCTACATTGGGGGGACACTAAGTTCATTTTAGACTGGTTAAGAGTGATTTCCCTTTGAATCATTGAAAAACTGATATCAAGCAGATACGTATTCAGAAAAGAACTCTGGTCTAAAGGAGAGGAATGTGAGTCATCTACGTACAGGTAGTAATTGAAGATGTAGGCTGGAGCGAGGTTTCAGAAAAGAGACTATTAAATAAGAGGAGGAGAGCCTAGAACTGAGCCATCAGGAATTCCAACATTAAATGCCAGTTAGAAGAATATAGTTTTTCATGTGGGACAAAGAGATTATAGCTAGAGCGGTTGGGAAAAAAACAGAGGTGCATTTTCTGAATGACAAGGGAAGAAACGGGCTCAGCAAAAAGAGCTACTACTTAGCAAACATGATGAAGATCAATAAAACTAGACAGTGGCTTTACCAAAATACAGCTCTTTCAGTGGAATTCAGAAGAGACAGTCGGCTAGTCAGTAGCTAGAGATGGACTAGTGGTTGAGGTGAGAACTTTGAGTTTTGGCTTTGTATTTATTTTTGGTGGAAAGATTGAGGCAGATCTCAGAAACCACTGGGAAGAGCATATTTGAGAGAGAACGTCTGAAACTTCAGAAGAGAAAAGCAACTGAAAAAGAAAAGGTAGGAGGTAGGCAGTAGGAGAGGACAGGATGTAAGCAGAGGGATGTAAAAGTGGAGGCTTCCACGGGTGACGCAGCCGCTCCTGTGCTAAACAGGACAGTATATTAGTCAGCGTTCTCCAGAGAAACAGAACAATAGGATAGAGAGAGATAAGTAAGAGGAGGTGGATGGGCATTGGGTCATGTGGTTATGGAGGCTAAGTATGCAACAATATGCCCTCTATAACCTGGAGAAGCAGGAAAGCAGGTAGTATACTTCAGTCTTGAGTCTGAAGGCCTGACAACCAGGAGCTCCAATGTCTGAACGCAGAAGAAAATGGACATCCCAGCTCAAGAAGAGAGAGAATTTGCCCTCCCTCTGACTTGTTCTACCTGTGCCTTCATCTACTGGCTGATACCCACTCATTTGGTGAGGGGGATCTTCTTTATTCAGTCTACTGATTCAAATGCTAATCTCTTCCAGAAACATCCTCACAGACACTCCAAGAAATAGTGTTTTACCAGCTCTCTGGGTCTCCTTTAAACTACTCAAGTTAACACATACAACTAACCATCACAGACAGTAAAATGAATAAAGTTCACGTTTGATATTGGCAAATGCAGCAGTTCCTATCTCCTGGCATTTACTAAAAATATACATATGAATCAATAGGGACAAATAAAAGGATGTCCAATGCAGTATTTTTTATAAAAAGTGAAAATTTTGAAATTACAGAACAATCATAAAATGGTTAAATAAAATTAATGATTCAATTATGTTGAAAAGCTATACAGCTATGTTTAGAAATAGTTTTCAAAACTATTTAATGTCACTAAAAATCACTGATATTCACTGAAATAAGCAAGATGCAAAACTGTTATCTTCCAATGTGTCTCTCTGTATGTGTGTGTGCATATTTCAAAGGCTATGGTGTTTTATTATATCAAAAAATACTCCTTATCTAAGGAAGGTGTGGCTTGGGTAATTTTTATTTTTTTCTTTGTATTTTTCAATTCTTAAGCAATGAACATATTTTTTCTTTAGAATCAAGAACATATATGTCTTAAAAAACAAAATTGGTATCTGAATCCCAAAAACCAACCAAACAAGTCTAGTCTCACTTAAGTTTAGATAAGTGTGAAAAAAGGCAAATTAAAAGTTGGAAGGGACTCAGCAAATATAATTAATTTTTTTCTGAAGGAATTGTCCAGTTGGTCTTTAAATGTTCTTTCTGATGAGAGAAAAACTCTCTAAGGGCCTGATATATGAGGAAGCCATTTTAGAATTCTTTCTAAGCACGGATGTACAAAAACTCTGTTCAAAGCAAAAGGCTGATGGATGGCCTACCACGCATGCATTGTACATCTGCTTTGTGAATGCGTAGCCTAAAGGAAAACCATCTTGTCCTTAAGACATCGATCGATGCTTCTATTCCCTGCATTTCTTCATGGTAAAACTCGTGATTCTTGCCTACATGCTAATCTATAATCTTTTCAGCTTTTATAAGACGTAAAAAAGTATATAATCCTGTAAAACCTGATCATTCTCCAGAGCCCTTTCTTCCCTGTGAAGAAATGTTTCCCAGGCAGCTGTCCTAATGTAGGCTTGAATACAACTCTTTCTTAATTTTAGAGATTCTAAAAGGTTTGTTCATTTTGTGTCAACATTTCCAGCTCATCCCTGGCATGGTTCAGGGGCAGCTGTTGCTAAATGCAAATTAATGCACACTTACTTACATTTAAAATGATGGTTTCAGATTTCATTTTACATATCTGTGGTAGGACCACTTCCTGACTTGGCTCAAATTATTTTCTTGGGTAAACAAGACTACTGTCTTCATTGTACTGACCTGAGAACAATCCAACTCTCCAACACATCATTTTGTAAAATCATTCTGCTTGAAAATATAATAATATAATAAATACCTTTCTATTTATGCTAGCTTTCTTAGTCCCAATATACATTTTTGGCTCAAGCTTTGAGCTTCTTTAAGGCTCTGCATTTTATTTCTGCTTACCCTCTTTGAGAAAAACCAGGTTCACAGATCAAGATTATTTGTAGGAAAAAAAAAAAGAGGAGAAGAGGAACAATTATTAATGATACAAGAAGTCCTACATAAAATTAATGGCAAGCAGCTTGTGGTTTTCTCAGAAGCTAAAGGCATTTTATTATCTAATTAAGGCATCATCTGGGCAACAGAGTAACAGCAATGCCCCATTCTACTATGAAGCCATTGAATTCAATTTATGTCAATATAAACATTACAATGAGAATCTAGAGGAAACATAATTTAGTTTAAGAGAAAACTTCTAAAGCAAGATAGATAAATTCTAAATTCAAAATTCCTGATTCTGCAAATAATTAACAGTGTGACAATAGGCACTTAGCATGTGGAGACCCTTCTTCGATCCTATGTAAAACAGAAGCGGCAATCTCTATTTTACTTGTTTTACATTGCATCACAGAACTATTGTGAAGCTACAATAGCACGTGTGCAAATATATGGAAGAAGAGGAATTATTAAACAAATACACTGAATAATCAGAGTCACACACACACACACACACACAATCACAGTATTTCCAATGAACTGTAGCATTTCAACACCAACTCACTGTATATTTTTATACATCTTTTATTTACTAACTTTTCTGTGTCAGAGTTTCTAAAACCATTCCATGTCCTGCAAGATGTTCCGTGAAAAAAAAAGGGATCTTGTCTAAAAGTTCATGAAATAGTAGTACACCCTATTCCTCATTAGAGATTTATAAAGCATACTAGCATATTAAAGCTATGAGAAGCCCTATAGTTAAAAAGGGTGGGCGGATTTAATTTTGAGTATCCTAGAGTTTCCAAGTTTCTTTGATTTTGGAAGAATTATGTTTTTTAAATGCGTTCTCTATCCAATAACATCTCATTTGACATCAAATTACTAGGGTCTCATAAAACAGCTTAGGAAACACATGTCTATGTTATTTTTGTCATCCTCACTTATCATTTTCTGTGTGTGTGTATGAATGTGTGTATGATATAAACATATTTATATGATTCTACACATATAAAGTTTGTTATTTTTCTTGTCGAACCACACTCCCCAGTACAGTAGGCAGTAGTCTCTGGAAATATGGCAATTCTCAATGAAATGTGCTTGAAGTGTAAAATACACACCAGATTTTGAAGAGTTGTTAAAAAATTGAAAATACTCAATAACATTGTGCAAATTACATGCTGAAATGATAATATTTTGGATTTATTGAGTTATATGCATTATATTACTTAAGTTAATTTACCCAATTCTTTTTTTTTAGAAAATTTAACATAATATATATGGCTCATATATTTTTATTTCTATTGGACATCACTGCTATAAAATGTTAGAAACTTTGAAAACCCTAACAAAATATAAAAAAGAGAATTATCACTTATAATTTCATTTCCTAAGGACACTTTCATAATCCAATTTCCAATGATTAGTTTTCTATGCTTATGTTATGAGAATTAGGACTAAAATACCCACAGATGATAGACAGAGAGGTAGGTAGGTAGGTAGGTAGGTAGGTAGGTAGGTAGATAGATATCCACCAAAACCATCTTTCTTTACTTTATTCTAAGGGCTGTCCATGATGTTGGGATACTGAGTTTGACTTCTTTTCCTCTTCTTCCTGGTAAGCATAAAGCCCAGAATACAATTAAATGACTTCAGGATGCAAAATCACCTAGAAAATATGCACTCTGTAATAAGCATCAAGTCCAAGTATTTCACCAGGACGTGTCTGAAGTTAAGTCTGGTTTCAGAGCCTTCTGGTGACCTTGTGAGACAGGCAGAGGGGAAGGCAATCTAGGCTTGAACATAAACAGGCCCACCCGGGGAAGAATTCTTCTTCATCAGATTTGCCTTTAGTCTAAAAAAAGAAACCACATATAAACTAAACCCCAGCTTGCCACTGCCATTTATTTAACGAAGTTTTAGAAAAGCAGAAACTTCACTATAGTCAGTGATTTATTGCCCAGGGGAGTTCAAGGAAACTCCCTTATGTGAGCTATTCATTTTCTTGTTCTGAACATCCCAAATCATCTCAGCAGGAGGGGACGTGTGTCCCTGACCTTGGCCGCTTTCTCTGGTTTGCGTTTTCATTTGCTAAATAGGTCACAGCACATTGTTTATTCTGGCCCACAGCTCCAGCAACGCAGTGGGATTCCCTTTCCTCAGCCTTGCCCTCTGCTATTCTCTCCTTCAAACCCCCACCCTCTGGGACTTGCATAAGCACTCAAGCAACTTAAATCGTGCTTGAGTCCACATGAACAACCAGTTCAGTGGTTTCAACGGGAACGAGATAGTCTATGATTCTATTCAGTCTACCAGACAGGCAAATGAAAACAGTCATGTTTGAAGTTTGCCATTGCAAAGATTAAAAAACCAGCTTGAGTGGACTTCCACTTTCTAAGTACACATAATGTTTTAAGTGGACATAGCTTTTGTTCTCTTTAGCACTAGTTTTATAGATTCTGCCTTCTTCCAATTTTCCTTCTTTTTCTTTTCCTTTCAATTTTTCTGCCTGTTACATATCCTCCCCACCCCGGAGCCAGCAACAGTATCAAAATGCTACTTTGTTTTCATAAGGTTTCTGATCAAAAGATTACAAAGTATTTTGTGAGTGATTGAGTCTTATACCCCATCCTGTGAGGCAAGAAAAGAACAAAAGAGTAATATATTATATAAACTGAAAGACTCTCAAAAGAAAATATAAAAAAGGAAATGCATTTCACTCCAATTTTGCATCTTCTCTATTCAACTTGCTTTTGTTCTTATTTAAAAATTTTCATTTCTCCAATCTCTTTTTGCACAGTTGAATTTTCCCCTCTTCCTGCCTTCTCTGAGCATGTTTTATATTTCTATTTTACCTCCTCTTACTGTATCAATTATACTTCTTTAAAAAAAAACTTTAGTGGTTATGCTGGAGTTTGCAATATATGTATTTTTAACTAATCTAAGCCCATCTTCAAATTGACACTATAAATGCTTCAGGTAGAGTGCAGGTGTTTTAAACAGAGTAACTTCATTCTTCTTACCATCTGATACATCGTTGCTATTACTCTGAACAGGTATATTTAGGTCCATTAAGAAAAACATTGTATTTTATCTTCATTTATTTCTTCTCCAATGCTCCTTTTGCTTTATGTAGATCTGAGTTTCTGATCCATATCACTTTTCTTCTCTCTGAAGAACTTTGAACATTTCTCACAGGGCAGGTCTGCTGATGAATTCCCTCAAAATTTTTGTTAGAGAAAATCTTTATTCCTGCTTTATTTTTGAAGGATACTTTCTCTGGATAAAGAACTCAAGGTGAGCAGTTTTTTTTTTTTTCTTTCAACATTCTAAATATGTCACTCTATTCTCTTCCTGCTTGCAAGGTTTCTGACTAGAAGTCCCTATAGTTTTTCTCCTTTTTTCTCTTGAAGGGTAGCAGAATATGCCACCCCAAAACACGCCACTTTGTCACAGGATTATTTGCAGCTGGTGGTAATTGAGAAGAAACAGACACAAGAAAAGCTCTCTGCCCTCCTCCAATTGCCTAAAAGCAGGACATAAATTTGTAAAGGTGCCCCTCCCTTTTCTCTACCAGGAAAGACAGAAGCTAATCATCAAAGGCAACTAACAACCCAGAGATTTCAGCAGAGGAATCCACATAACATACTAACTAGTCTTTGTCTATCATTAGTTTCCCTATACATTTACCCTCTCACAACATGTTGCCTTAGATACTCAAAGTTCTTTTCCATTGTCTTGCCATTTCTCTACAAATTTGGGGATTTTTGGTAAGATTCTATATAAACGCAAATTCTAACCACCTCTTTGAGTTACTAATCACTGAGTACTCCCAAGGATGTGAGCCATGTACATACTAATACACATCTTTGTCTTTCACTAATCTTTTGTCAATCTATTTTTTTAATATGAAATTTATTGTCAAATTGGTTTCCATACAACACTCAGTGCTCATCCCAACAGGTGCCCTCCTTAATACCCATCACCCACCCACCTCTCCCTCCCACCCCCCATCAACCCTCAGTTTGTTCTCAGTTTTCAAGAGTCTCTTATGTTTTGGCTCCCTCCCTCTCTATCCTTTTTTTTTTCCATCCCCTCCCCCATGGTCTTCTGTTAAGTTTCTCAGGATCCACATAAGAGTGAAAACACATGGTATTTGTCTTTCTTTGTATGACTTATTTCACTTAGCATAACACTCTCCAGTTCCATCCATGTTGCTACAAAAGGCCAGATTTCATTCTTCTCATTGCCACGTAGTACTCCATTGTGTATATAAACCACAATTTCTTTATCCATTCATCAGTTGATGGACATTTAGGCTTTTTCCACAATTTGGCTATTGTTGACAGTGCTGCTATAAACATTGGGGTACAAGTGCCCCTATGCATCAGCACTCCTGTACCCCTTGGGTAAATTCCTAGCAGTGCTACTGCTGGGTCATAGGGTAGGGTAGATCTATTTTTAATTTTTTGAGGAAACTCCACACTGTTTTCCAGAGCGGCTGCACCAGTTTGCATTCCCACCAACAGTGCAAGAGGGTTCCCGTTTCTCCACATCCTCGCCAGCATCTACAGTCTCCTGATTTGTTCATTTTAGTCATTCTGACTGGCATGAGGTGGTATCTCAGTGTGGTTTTGATTTGTACTTCCCTGATGAGGAGCGGCGTTGAGCATCTTCTCATGTGCCTGTTGGCCATCTGGATGTCTTCTTTAGAGAAGTATCTATTCATGTTGTCTGCCCATTTCTTCACTGGATTATTTGTTTTTCAGGTGTGGAGTTTGGTGAGCTCTTTATAGATTTTGGATACTTAGCCCTTTGTCCGATATGTCATTTGCAAATATCTTTTCCCATTCCGTTGGTTGTCTTTTAGTTTTGTTGATTGTTTCCTTTGCAGTGCAGAAGCTTTTTATCTTCATGAGGTCCCAATAGTTCATTTTTGCTTTTAATTCCCTTGCCTTTGGGGATGTGTCAAGTAAGAAATTGTTGAGGCTGAGGTCAGGGTGGTTTTTTTTCCTGCTTTCTCCTCTAGGGTTTTGATGGTTTCCTGTCTCACATTCAGGTCCTTTATCCATTTTGAGTTTATTTTTGTGAATGGTCTAGTTTCAGACCAAAGTGGTCTAGTGTCTAGTTTCAGACACCAAAGTGGTCTAGTTTCATTCTTCTGCATGTTGCTGGCCAGTTCTCCCAGCACCATTTGTTAAAGAGACTGTCTTTTTTCCATTGGATGTTCTTTCCTGCTTTGTCAAAGATGAGTTGGCCATACTTTTGTGGGTCTAATTCTGGGATTTCTATTCTATTCCATTGGACTATGTGTCTGTTTTTGTGCCAATACCATGCTGTCTTGATGATTACAGCTTTGTAGTAGAGGCTAAAGTCTGGGATTGTGATGCCTCCTGCTTTGGTTCTCCTTCAAAATTACTTTGGCTATTTGGGGTCTTTTGTGATTCCACACAAATTTTAGAATTGCTTGTTCTAGCTTCGAGAAGAATGCTGGTGCAATTTTGATTGGGATTGCATTGAATGTGTAGATAGCTTTGGGTAGCATTGACATTTTAACAGTATTTATTCTTCCAATCCATGAGCACGGAAAGGTTTTCCATTTCTTTATATCTTCTTCAATTTCCTTCATAAGCTTTCTATAATTTTCAGCATACAGATCTTTTACATCTTTGGTTAGGTTTATTCCTAGGTATTTTATGCTTCTTGGTGCAATTGTGAATGGGATCAGTTTCTTTATTTGTCTTTCTGTTGCTTCATTATTAGTGTATAAGAATGTAACTGATTTCTGTACATTGATATTGTATCCTGCGAAATCTATTTTTTAAAGATCTTATTTTTAAGTAACCTCTCCACCCATTGTGGGACTGGAACTCACAACCCTGAGATCAAGAGTCTCATGCTCTACCCACTGAGCTAATTAGGTGCCCCTTGTCAGTCTGTTAATCAGGGACTCAGACAATGAATGACCCAGGATAGGTAGAGGGAAAACAGTTTTTCCTCCTGTGTGCTATACAGACAAAGTGTTCCCCCCCTTTGGCTTCTATCAAGATTATTTCTTTGTTTTTAATTTTCAGCAGTTTAAATATGAAATGACTAGGCATGTAGGGTTATTTCCCATTTTATTTTTATTTTATTTTATTTATTATCTTTTTTATACTGCTTAGTGTTGTCTGAGTTTCCTGTATCTATGGTGTGGTGTCTTTCATTATTTTTGGAAATATTTCAGCCATTTTTACTTCAAATATTTCCTCTCTCTTGTCCTTCTAGTATTCCGAGTGTATTATACTCATATTTCAGTTTGGGAAATTCCTATTGACAAATCTTCAACCTCACTGATTCCTTCCTTGGCTATGTGAAGTCTAATGATGAGGCCATCAAAGGCATTCTTCATTTCTGTAACTGTATTTTTATTTCTAGCATTTCCTCGGATTCTTTCTTAGAGTGTTCATTTCTCTGTATCACTCACCACTTCTACTTTTTCCATTAGAAATCTTACCACATTAATCAGTTGTTTTAAATTCCCTGATAATTCCAATATTGGTATCATCTCTGAGTCTTTTCCTGACGCTTGCTTTGTCTCCTTACACTGTTTTTGTTTGTTTGGTCTGTTTTGCCCTTCGGTATGTCTTGTAATTATTTATTGAAACCAGATATGCTGGGTCAAGTAATATGAGCTGAGGTAAATGAGCCTTTAGTGTTGAGAATTTATGCTAATCTGGCCAGAAGTTGGGCTGTGTTTAACATATGCTGTAGTTGTAGCTGCTCAAGGCTCCAACATTAGTGTCCTTGTTTTTGTCTCCCAGTTATAGACCTTGGGCTTCCCTGAGAACTTTCCCTCGGAGGCAGTGTATATACCCCGCAGCTCTTTCAGCTGTAATCCACAGTTATTACATTGAAGCCTGTTAGTGTGCTACTAAGGTGAGAGGGTGAGGAGTTATTCTTTAATCTTTCGATTGCATCTCAATCTTTCATTAGGTCTGTGTCTCTGGGCTGTGACCTTCACAGGTGTATACCCAGTGATACAAGTTTTTTGTTTTGTTTTGTTTTGTTTTGTTTTGTTTTGTTTTGTGTTAACCTCCATCCCTCACTCTTCTCTGGCTGCAGTGTTTCTCTGACTCCTGTTGACTATGAGCCTCTCTCCTTAGGCGAGAAAGAGGTGTAGAAGGGGTTGGAGTGGAGGAAGGCCTTTAACCCCCACTCTGTTGAAGCTCTGACAAAGTCTTTGTCTTGAAGAGTGGGCCTTTGCTGTGGAAAAATCTCCGGGTGTATCTGATAATGGTTAATCTTCCCCTCTGCTGCCAGAGCCAGGAGAGGATATTCCTCTGATCTTCATTCACCGGGAGGACCTGGTGGACTTCCCAGAAGCAGCGCCCACAAAAGTGGGGGGATCTCCAAAGACTGCAGCCACCAGAGTTTCTCACCTTTGTGTTAATCCATACTCAGCCTCCAGTGAGTTTTCAAGATTATTATTTAAGTGTTATAGTTCCGGCACTTCTGCTCTAGATCAGCAGATCTCCCCTGTGACTTTCTAGAGTTGTCTGTTTCTCTAGATTCTGGACTGGCAGTTTATCCTACAAACTTAATTCTCCTATGGGTCCAAAAAAAGTAAGTCAGTTTGTCCACCTTTGTCTTGTAAGGACAAAATGACAACTTACAAGCTTTTTGCATGTCACGGCTGAAACTGGACATATCCTCATAACTGAAATTTCCTTTCTTATTTGTAAGAAGTTTACCTTTAAAAGGATGCCTCAAAGTGTTTGATCACAGATGAGTTTGGGCATTACTACCTCCCAGTAACGTCAGTCATCTGTCAAGTGTCTCTCCTACACTATATCTTCATTTATTTTTTTTTTTCCCATGGAGCAAATATTTATTATGGGCTTGTGGGAATGGGCTAACCCTGGGTCCTCTCTCCTTGGTACATACATAAATTCCTCTGATACTAAACTTCCAAGTTAGTCTATAAAAGGGGGTCTATATTAAATTTCATAATCAAAATATTTTTCTAAGCAATGACAGGACTCTGTCTTAACTCAATAGCTATCCATTGACTAACAAATCAAAGAAGACATTAGACATCATTGTATCTGAGTTCTGAATTGCCTTGCCGTAGAATAGGTAATGGACTATCAAGAAACTTTGGTGAGCAGCTTATTTTTAGATTTTGGAGTGGCAGAGGAAATCCTATTAAACCTTGAATTATCACTGGAAATGCAAATTCAGCTGAATAAAAACAGTACTTGGCTCTGCCTCCTGAGGTTACCGATTTCCAATTAACAAAAGTGAACATTTTTCCTTTAGATTAAAATCAAGGAGGGGTGCCTGGATGGCTCCAATGGTTCAGCACTGGCTCTTGATTTTGGCTCAGGTCATGATCTCCTGGTTCTTGGGTACAAGCCCTATACCTGTCTCTGCCCTAGTGGAGCAGAGCCTGCTTGGGATTCTCTCTCCGCCCCTCTCCCGTGTGCTTGTGCATGCACACACACAGATCTCTCTCAAAAATAAATAGGCAAACTGTAAAAAACAAAACAAAACAGAACAAAACAAAACAAAAAAACAAGAAAAACCCCTCCATCCAAGATGCAGTTATTGGATACAAGAAAGAAGAGAAAAAACAAAGGTATTTCCCTCTTTACACAAGAACAATGAATTCATTCCGATATCAAATATGTTATGATTCTACTGTGATCTGATGCTTTATTGTATTTAGAGATCAAACTACCATTTAGTCTTGGTAGATAAAGTAAATGCGTATGTTCTAGGGCTGTGAATAGTAGGGTGTGTGTGTGTGTGTGTGTGTGTGTGTGTGTGTGTGTATTCCATCTATTCAACAAAAAATTGCTAAGCATTTGATAAAATGTTAGAGATTTAAAGATACTAATTTTTATGATCTCTTATGGATAAACTATATTTACTCTTTAAAAAAGGATTACAGGAAAGTAAAGTCTCTACTTACTTTTTATATAAGACCACGGAAATCAAATTCTCAACTACAAACTACTTCTGTTTTGCTATAAAGGTGTATGCTTGCCTGGCCTTAGATTGGCAGGCCAGGAAATCAAGGTGTAGGTTTTTTTTCCTCTAACTTACTTCATTGATGCCACCTGAAAAAATTTGGAGAGAGTACTTTTTGAATTACTTTTGTCTCAGTAACCCTCAAAAATGCTTTAGGGTATGGTAGGTTGTATGGAGAACACAACTGTCAAATGTTCAAGCAACTCTTGTTGATTTAAGTGTAATTGATCAGGAGCACTATATGAAAGAGTGTGGTACAAAAGACAAATAAAAGGCCTCAGGCTATTCCATGTATTGTTTGTGGCTTATTGTACAAAGCAGAGAAAGTCTCCTGCACTCACCAAACCATAGCCCCCCACTGTTCTGTCCTTTTAGTATAAATGAAAGATAGCTAGTTTCTTGATAGGAACATTCTATCCTTAAGGGGGTAAATGGTCTCTGGAGTATGGAATTATTCTGTGGCAGCTTTGACCTCTAATCACCAGGTTCTTCGTAACCAAGAGTCTTTTGTGGACTAGGACTCTAATAATTGTTTCATTTATATTTAGCATCTCAAAATTCAAAGGACTGCATGAATAACAAAAGGGTAAGTGATTTCATGAAGGATTTTAGTATGGATAAAATTAGTAAACTATAAAAATTCAAATCATTAGTAAAGTCTTTTCTTTCTGGAGGACTGTACTTGGAAATTCATGTAAGCATGTACAGTGTGCATATGTGTTTTTTCACTTACCACCATATGTTTGTACATATGTGTGGTACATGTGTGTGTTTGTACATACTCTTCTGCTAAACATACATGATGTCAGGTTTGCTACAACAGGAAGTAACGGTTTCTTCCAACAATTGTGTGCTTGCAGGGTTAACTCAGGAAGGTTATTGCCCAACAACCACATAGCAGTCATATCTCATCACCTTCAGCAGGAATAATTTATAGTTTAATCTTACATGCAGGCATATTAAATTAGTATTACTCATCAGAACCCGCTTATTAATAAAACAAGCTGAATTAGCCACTGGAGAATCATATTTGGAAATTCAATGACAATTTTACATTTTTAATAAAGGCTCAGAAATATTATTGCAGAGCAGGTGGTAGAGAGAACTGTGGTCAAATTTGACATTCATTAATAATGGAAGTGTGGAACGTGACAGAGGTGAAAATTGATATTGATTTCTTTCCTCTAATATTTGGAGGAGTTCTAAAAGGTAAATAAAATGAGATAACAAGACATATCAAGTCTCACTGATTTCTTTGATCACCTCCTCCCCACATGAGAACACATATCACTCCTTCGCCTACCATGTTTTGAATAATTCAGTGCCCATAGTCTTTCCAGTTCAATGCATTATAAAACACACTCAAGCTGAGTTTCAATCATATTAGACTGAAAGCTGAATTTTTTATGAAGGATTATTTAAAACAAAATGCGTCTTGAGCCCAACAGCCTTTGAAACCAAACAATCCTGGGAGTTCAGTAAGGAAATGTCAACACTGTGGAGAATTTTTCGATTCAGAAAATTAAAGGAATCCTGTTTGATGTATATTAACCATATCAATATTAACAACATTCTGCTGGATCTCAGCACTGATTTGAGAGCTCAGGTATTATTGGTCTTGTATTTTAACTAGTTGTGAAAGCACTCAGAGAGTTGTTCTTGGGTTGAACTTGACCTGCCTCTGGGAATGTTTTCTGTTCCATCCATCTTGAAAAGCTTTATTCAAGTGGATTTCTTTCCTACTTCTTATCACTTGCACCCCTTGGGAAAATGAAAAGATGCTCAAATATAGATGTTAACACTGCAGATGTTTTGTTTGGCAATAGTGTCTTTCAGCTTCTCATCTTAAAATATATATATATATATATATATATATATATATATATATATATATTGCTGACCACCCATTTCACTTAAAGACAACTCATTTTATTGACATACACCTGGACTCAGATGCCAAAATGAACACTTAATTTAAACTTTCCTTTTTAATTTTGAGTCATAGCTTTATGTTGCAACTCTACTTGTTCGAAAGTTAGATCATGGGGGTTCCTTCCTATGACTTTCAAATAATTAATCAAAATGGTTTTCAATGGGCTATATAGTTAGCAAGCAGAATATTACTAATTATTAGTCATGTAGTATCTTGTAACTTCAAGTAAGAGAAACTCATATGTAAAATGTCACAATAGCCAAGCATACCAGTATACAATTTTACCATTCAGGTTCTTTTTCTGCCAAGTTACCCTGAACCTTAGACTACTAAGAATGTCTTTTTCATTAGGTTTTAACATTGCCCTCTTTTACGTTAAAACATGATCACAATTTGGGTTTCCTGGGGTAGCTTAGTCAGTTAAGCACCCAACTCTTGATTTCAGCTGAGGTCACAATCTCATGGTTCATGCGTTTGAGCCAGTGCTTGGGATTCTCTCTCTCTCATTCTCTCTCTGTCCCTCCCTTGCTCTCTTTCTCTCTCTCTCAAAATAAATAAACTTATTTTTTTAATGGTCACAATTTTAAGTAAAGTTAAAGAAAAAACAAGAAGATAGGAGGTCATTTAAGATATTCCCATTAGGCATTAAAAATACATAGAGAGAGACAGATGCTCTGGGGTAAATAGCCATTTTCTATTCCAAGTGAACATAAGTCCATTTTTTTTAGGCATCAGGAATTCATTTTACAATGCAAGTGAGAAGACTGACTGGCTGTAGAATCCCTCTTGAATATAATTTCAAGTAGCGTCTGCATAAGGTTGTATAGATCTTGGTTGCTCCTAGCAATCAACTACTCCAACACTGTGCAATCAAATTAGGGTTTTTCTGAGGCCATGCTCGAAAAACAAAGTGAGGTGACTGAGGTATGCGACAAAAAAGAAGGAGGAGAAAAAAAATTTTCCAATTTTCATTTTTCCTCATATCCTATATACTCCTATAGTATCTGGATCAGAATTCCTTTTACTCTTAGCCATTATTGGTCCAGAGACTGAGGAAAAAAAGCTAAAAAACAAAATATAGAGTCCAGAATATGTTAACTATCTTATATGCAACATCGCAATTTATATACATCTATAATATATATATAAATATATATAATATATAATATATATTAATATATATAACATATAATAATAATATATATAATATATTATTATATATTACTATATTATATATAATTATATATTATATTATATATTATATATTATATTATATATTATACATTATATTATATAATATATAATATATTATATTATATATTATTACATTACATATTATATATATTACATGTTATATATATAATATATAATATAATATATAATATATATTATATATATAATATATTATAATATATAATATAAGTATATATAATATATAATAAACATATTATATATATATTACATATTATATATATATAATATATATATAAATTGCGATGTTGCATATATATATATATGTTGCATATATATATATATATATATATAATTTATTCTCAAATTGGTTTTCATACAACCCAGTGCTCATCCACCATCACAATTGAAAAGGTCTTCCGAAATGAAGGGATTATCTTTTAAAAATACAGCCCCCAATCCTCTCAGTCTGAACAAGCAAACATGAAAAATGTTTTAGAAATCCAGGAGACAAATATACTAACCACAATCAAATCAAAGAAAGGCTTAACGCATACCAATTCACAGTGGCCATCTAGGAGGAGGAAGAGAGAATACTCAATACTCTGACCTGGCAGGGCTCAGCACAACAACTATTCTTTCCCAAAGTAAAGGCATAAAGAATCTGAATAAAACTTCCTGAAATGTCATCCTTTACCTCCAAAAGCAGTTTAAGGGAGTGTTCAGAAACCAGAACACAGAAAATTACTTAAAGAGAAAAGGCTGTTTTCATATCAGCAAACCACAGAGGTTTGTCTGGGTAATGAAATGATGATGGGACATTTTTGTCTGCTTCTTTCTTGTATTTATGTATTAAAATTGTAGTCAACATTTTAAAAATACCCACTCAGAATGACAGGTATTTCCAGATGTATCGGCATTTCAGTCCTCACAGAAGCCATGTTAACAGTTATTTTTACCCTTTTCCAAATGTGGACCCTGAGGCTCAGTATAGTAGTTAAGGCACTTTCCTAAATGATCAAAATGCAAATTTGGGATTTGGCTTCAAATTGCCAAAATCAAAATCAGTTGTTCTCGTTAGGTCTTGGCTAACTTCTTAAAATTCTATTTAGGAAGAAAGGATATAATGAAGGCTTGAGCACAGAAATCATCTAGAAATCACTGAAGATACAGGGGCTGTAGTGCAGTTTCATTTATAGTGGATTTGACTTGCATTCTTGTATCTAGTTTTCTTTCTGTACAATTGTCAGAGAAGATGAAAGAAATTGGGTAATATTTGGATATGCAACTAATCACAGAAGAACTGCTTTTAGCTTTAACAAAAAGATCCTTTTGTGATCTCAGATTAACATCTTTATTCCTACATGGAACATAAATAACATTTATTGGCTAAGATTATTTCTAATAGGCAAGGCTGTTTCCTGTTTACCACCTAGCAGATAACTATTTGGAAGTCTCTCTGAGTATGCTAAAAGAGAAAAAAAAAGCTGATACTGAGCTCTCATTTTACAAGAGTGAATTTAAATTAACTTTGGTAGCCAGAATTAATGAAACTGGGTAAATGATGCAAAGGTATTCCACAGGGTATTTTGTTTTAATTAGAGATAGGAAATGTGAGTCATTAGAGGTTTTAAAAATGTTGCATTCTATTACTCTTCCATATTTTAAATCTAGGAATATAAAGAAAAACTAACACATGTTAGCCATTTTAGTTCAGTTTTTAATATGTATCAGTTCTGAATTTAAATTGAGTAAATAGTAAAGAGTTTGATAAAAAGAATATAATCGGGAGGCATTCAGGTACAAGTAATAAATCTTATTAGAAGGCATCTGTTTACTCATAGGCAGCTATGTACTTTACTATAAAGCTACTACAATTCAAACATTATGGCATTACTACATGAATGGACACATACATAAATTAAACAGAAAAGTATGTCACAAACAATTTCAAATACGTCTTGAAGTTTGATCATGATTAAGTGAAACTGTAATCTACATATCTAAAAATAATCATTAAAATTGATGCTGAGAAAACTGCACATCCATTTAAAAGAAAATAAAGTTAGGTCTGTACCTCATACCCAACACCAAACTAAACTACAGCAGTTCCACATGTAAGGAGCTTAAAATGTTGCCACTCCATCCTAACAAGATGTGTCTTTTGCAAATATTTTCTCCTACTCTGGCTTGTCTCTTCATTTCTTGACAGCAACTTTCATAGAGCAGAAATTTTCAATTTTAATGATGTCTAAATTAAATTATTTCTTCCATGGACCATGTCTTTGGTGTTGTATCTAAAAAGTCAATGCCATACCCAGGGTCATTTAGGTTTCCTCTTTGTTGTCTTCTAGGAGTTTTATACTTCTGTGTTTTACATTTAGGTCTATGGTCCAGTTTGAGTTAATTATTATGAAGGGTGTAAGATCTGTGTCTAGGTTTTTTTTTTTTTTTTTGGCATGTCCAGTTGTTCCAGCACCATTTGTTGAAAAGAGTATCTTTGCTCCATTGTATTGCATTTGTTCTTTTGTCAAAACTCAGTTGACTATATTTATGAGGGTCTGTTTCTGGGCTCCTCATTCTATTCCACTGATCCATGTATTCTTTCACCAATACCACACTGTCTCGGTACTGCAGCTTTATAGTAAGTCTTAAAGTCAGGTAGTATCATTCCTCTAATCTGGTTCTCTCCTTCAGTAATACAATGGCAATTCTGGGTATTTTGCTTCTCCACATAAACTTCAGAATCAGGGTGCATGGTTGGCTCAGTCAGTTGAGTGTCTGACTCTTGATCCCAGGGATGTGGGATTGAGCCCCGCATCAGACTCTGCACTGAGCGTGGAGCCTGCTTGGGCTCTCTCTCCCTCTCTCTCTCTCTAAACAACGACGACGATGACAATGACAAAACAATTTCAGAATCAGTTTGCTGATATCCATAAAATAACTTCCTGGAATTTCTGTTGGTATTGCATTGAATTTCTACAGATTAAGTTGGAAAGAATTGACATTTTGACAATCTTGACTCTTCTTATTCATGAACATGGAATATCTCAATTTGTTTACTCTTTGATTTCATTAATCACTTCTTCAGTTTTCCTTGTACATATTTTATTAGATTTATACTAAAGTATTTATTTTTTTATAAAGTTTATTTATTTTGAGAGAGAGAGAGAGAGAGCACACGAGCATGAGTGGAGGAGGGGCAGAGACAGAGGGACAGAGAGAATCCCATGTGGGGCCCAAACTCAGGAACCATGAGATCATGACCTGAGCTGAAACCAATAGTCAGATGCTTAATTGATGGAGCCACCCAGGCACCCCTTATACTAAAGTATTTAAAGCATTTAATTTTTGTTGGTGCTAATGTACATGGTGTGTTTTTATTTCAAACTCCATTTGTTCATTGTTGGTATATAGGAAAGCAGATGCCTTTTGTATATTAACCTTGGATCCTCCAACCTTCTCATGTCTTATTAGTTCCAGGAGGGTGTGTTTTCTTTTCTTTCTTTCATTGCTTTCTTTCTTTCTTTCTTTCTTTCTTTCTTTCTTTCTTTCTCTTTCTTTCTCTTTGCCAAATCTTTAGGATTTTCTGTATAGATGATCATGTCATCTGTGAACAGTTTTATGTCTTTTTTTCACAATCTGTACACTATTTATTTCTTTTTTTTCCTTATGGCATTAGCAAGAACTTTCAGTACAATTTTGAAAAGGAATTAAGGGAGGACATTCTTGCCTTGTTCTGAATCTTAGTGGGAAAGCTTTTAAGTTTCTCCCCATTTGGTATGATGTTAGCTGTAGGGTTTTTGCACATAGTCTTTATCAAGTTAAGAAAGTTTCCCTCTATTCCTAATTTATTGAGAGTTTTTACCATGAGTCAGTACTGTATTTTGTCAAATGGTTTTTCTGCATGTATTGATATGGTCATGTGATTTTTCTTTTGATGTGATGGATTACATTGGTTTTTGAATGTTGAACCAGCCTTGCATTCTTGGGATAAATCCCACTTGGTTCCCTTTATACTTTTTAGATTCAATTTGCTAATATTCTGTTAAGGATCTCAGATACAATTTTTATCACATTTCTCTTATGGAAGTTTTGTAATCCTAATAAATTTAAGCTATTAGTCCCATCTAATTGTGCTCTTTATTCACCACAGCAAAACCCTGAGGGAATGTATGGTAAATGGTAAGGTCCAAACTTCTAATTCTTTTATTTATATACTAGTGACACCATCCCTCAACAAGTGTTCAAAGCTGATGTTTTACTTTTAAAGTCAGATATTGCTCACTGCATTCATTCACTAGAGGGGAGGCTTCTAGGAAGGTAGGGAGTATTAGTGGAGCTGCAAGCCAGTCTCATGATGAACGTGACATTTGAGAAAAGACCTAAACAAGTGAGTGAACAAGTTATATAGATACTGGAAAGAATAGCATTTCATGCAAAGGGAACAGCAAGTGACAATTTTGCCTACTATATTTTTGGAGTATCAAGGACCAAGGAGTATACAGTGTCTGGAACAGAGTGAGAAAAAGTAAAGGTGGAGGAGAAGAGGTCAAGTATAAACATGGAGGGTAGTCGTGTAGGACTTTGCACAGCTTTGCAGGGTTTCAGCTTTTAACTCTGAGTGAGAGGGGAAGATGCTGAAGTCACATATTTTATCTGACTCGTATTCTCAAAAGGTTGCCTGGCCACTGTGTTGGGAACAGATTTCAGAGAGGATAATAATCAAGGTGGGAGACAATGAAAGCTTAATCCTGGTAGCAATAGCAGAAGTGGTAGGAAATTGTCAAATTCTAGCTATACTTCAAAGATAGAACGGACACATTTTGCTGGTGTATTGGATGTGAAAGAAGAGAGAAAGAAAAAAGTCAAAGATAAGTCACAACATTTTGTAACTGAATACCCAGTAGAATGGAAATGCTCTTTCCTGTTTTGGAAAGTCTATGGGAAGAGCATGTGTGGCTAGCTGTGTGTTTGTTTGGAGGGTATATTAACTTTTAAAGGCCTATTAAATAACAAAGTAGTGATGTCAAGTAACCAGTTGGATATATGAGACTTTAGTTCAGGAGCGAGGTCTGGGCTAGAGATAAAAAGTTGAGAGTAATTATTATTAACGATATTCTAAGCTATGAACTTGGATGAGATCATCAAGAGAATTTAAGTGTGGAAAGAAAAAGATGGAATGCAAGAACAGAGCCAGGAACAGCCCAGCATTTAGAGATTAAAGAGATGAGTTGGTAACAGCAAGGGAGGTGAAGAAGGGGTACCAGAAAAGTGGGAGAAATCCCAGAAGTGTGTGGTATTCTGGAAATCAAGTGGAGAGAGTCTTCCCAGAAATTCTAATTCTATGGATAGGTTAAGGGTGTTGAAAAATAAAACCACAGAACTTCTACACAATGTAGACATACAGATTTGCTCTGCACCCTTCCTGTATATCTTAATATTCTGTTAACTCTGTATATTGCCTCAGTATCTTAACAATATATCTAATAACAATAGATTATGAATTATAGATTAGGATTTTGTTTATATAAGTGAACAGTATTTTATGAGTAGTATAAGTGTTACATTCTCAAATTGTGCTTGATTAATTACTTTTTGTATTTCCTTTTCTTTTTCAAATACAATTTATTTTTTAGAGCACTTTTAATCTCATAGCAAAATTAAATGGAAGGTATAGACTTTTCCCATATATCCCCTGCCCCACACATGCATAGTCTCCCTCATTATCAACAATCCCCACCAGAGTGGTATATTTGTTACAGCTGATGAACTTACAATTAGCATTATCACCCAAAACATCACTATCACCCGAAGTCCCTAGTATGCATTAGGGTTCACTCTTGGTGTCCATCAGTAGGCTTGGACAACTGTATAATGATATATATTCACATTACCATATCATATGGAGTAGTTTCACAGCCCTAAAAATCTTCTGTACTGTGTCTATTTATTCCTTCCTCCTCCTTTTAATCCCTGGAAACCACTAATCTTTTTACAGTCATCTCTCCCGTCTCTCGCACCCTGGCCAACCACTGATGTTTATATACTGACTCCATAGTTTTGCCTTTTCCAGAATGTCATGTAGTTGGAATCATACAGTATGTTGTTTTCTCAGATTGGCTTCTTTCACTTATTAATATGCATTTAAGGTTCTTTTATGTCTTTTCATGGCTTGATAGCTCATTTCTTTTTAGTGCTGAATAACGTTCTATTGTCTGGTTGTACCCTAGTTTATTTATCCATTCACCTGCTGAAGGACATCTTGGTTGCTCTCAAGTTAGGGCAATTATAAATAAAGCTGCTATAAACACCCTTGGGCAGGTTTTTGTGTGGATATAAATTCTCAAGTTTTGATAATTCTAATTCAGAAACTTGCTGTATTTTATTTTTGACTTAATTATATTTAGTTCCCTGAATTATTCCTGTTTCCTTTGGGGTCTGTGGTTTTGTTTGTACACTTTGTTGCTTGCATAAATTTGCCCGGGTTTGCTCAGTTTTTGTTCCCTTTATTCCTTTCTTTCTTTCAACTTTACTTACCTACTGATTTACTTATTTATTTACATAAAGAACTAGAGTTCATGGAGTTGGTGTCTGCCGCAGGTTTTCTCTGCCCTTGTGAAGGTGTTTTCTGTCCAATAGGCCTCTCTCATGAATGAGAGTGCTGTTTACCTATTTAGAAAAGGGGATTCAGGGTGGTCTGTCATTTGTCTCCTCAATGTCTCTGTGTGCATGTCTGTGTATTTGTGTATGACTTTAGGCTCTTGAATACCCTTTTTAAGGTCAATGTAAAATGTTTCTATTTCTTGGACATATATAATTTTCATGATAGTGAATTTGTAAGGATAAATTTCTCATATTTTTTCACTGGAAAAAAACCATCTCTTTTAACAGATTTATTACATTTTGCTTCTTTGTGTTGTTTTCTTTGGTAAGTATTACAAATAACTTGATTTTAAAGTGAAAGGAAAATTATCTGAGAAACACCTGAACTTCATGTTTTCAATCTATGTCTTGAAACTTCAGTCCGGAGATACTCTCAAAATACTTTCACTGATTAGCAGAAATGCCTTGTGTCCTGTACAACAGTCAGTGAAGCTAAACAGCTCATTGATTTTGGACAATAAAGTCCTAAATTAAAGGAGAATAGGAGGGTGTTCTTCCCAGATTTTGAGAACTCTGCAGCTTTGTATTTCTATATATGTTTTCTACTATAGTAAACAAGGAAGAAAAATGTAACAAATTTACCTTATTTTTTTATCCACTAATTTGCTCACCATCTAAGAACTCCTTTGAGCATTCAATTACTCATGTTATAGAACTATCCTTTTCTTACTCTATTAGTAACCAGGCCTGTTTGGTAGACCCAACTTATAAAGGACACCTATGAACCTACTTTGCATGTTCCAAAGACCCATTAAAGTACTTTGGGGCATTAGCATAAAGAGGGCTTCCTTTTGTTTGTGCATGTGTGTGTGCTTATTTGTTGTGATACATCAGGCTATAGTAGCACTGTTATGGGCTTTCATTTCTGGCAAACTTTTTTGTTTCTTACCAAGAAACATCTTTATTGGGTTCATGCCAAATAAGTACTTGCCTGATTCTTCATACATCCGTTATTTAATTATCATCCTAATTGTACAGCCTTGTACGAACTTGGTCAATATTTGTTAATTTCACCCTTCAATTTATATACACTTGTTTTTTTTAATTTCTTTTAAAGTTTATTTATTTTGAGAGAGAGAGAGAGAGAGAGAGAGAGAGAGAGAGAGAGAGCAGGAGAGGGACAGAGAGAAAGGGAGAGAATAAATCCCAAGCAAGTTCTGCACTGTCAGTACAGAGCCCAATGCGGGGCTCAACTTCATGAACTGCAAGATCATGCTCTGAGCCAAAACCAAGAGTTGGTCCCTTAACCTACTGCCCCACCCAGACCCCCCAATTTGTATATGCTCTTATGAAGAGAGTTCTACCACACTGATGGTAGACTCCATCTGAGCATGCTCAAAAGAGCACAGGGAGTTATTCATAGGGAGGGTGCTCTCAAAGGCTGATTGACAGTATCAATGCTGTAGATTGACCTAATGGCAAACACATATGGTTCTTATGCCTTCCTGCTTCTGATAATAGGTATTGACAGACTCTGGATCACAACAGTTGAACCCAGCAGGGATAATTTTCCACTATCTGTGGCATGACTATGCCTAAGGACATATATCTTATCTACCATTTATCTTTTTTTTTTTTTTTTAATGCCACCTAAATATAAGGCTGTCACTTTCTGGGACAATAAACTTTCTTTGGCTATGACAGATTCAAAGCAGATGCCACTCGTTAGAAACATTTCTGAATTATGTGAATTTCTGAATTGGGTTCCTTGACCAGATTAAAAAACTGTTTTTCCTCTTAGTTTCTTGTTTAAACAAGATGAATTAGTCTAATCTATGTGGCCAAAAAGTAAAACTACTGAAATGTCATGCTTTTATCATTGTTATTTTGAGATAATTTAATAAACAATATGGAGATATTGTTACTAATAATTACTAGCATGTAAAAATTATTTTCTAAGCCACGCATTGCTTTAAGCTTTTAAGAAATTTACTTATCATTCATTCCTTACAATAACCCTCTGAGATTGTTACTGTTATTTATCACCATTGATGAAGAAGCTCAGTTTCAGGTGAAGAAATTTAGGCACAGAGAGGTTAAATAACTTGCCAACCATTGCACAGCTTACAGTGTTGGAGCTGAAATTCAGACCCTGACTGCCCAGCTCCTGATATGTACACTTAGCTGCTATGCCAGTTGGCTTTATCAATGACTATCACATTTATTTAACTGGACTTTAAATTCAGATGAACAATTTTTTATCAGTTGCAAAGAAATAACTTGACAAGCCCATATTGCAATGCTTGGGAAGCAAGTCTGTGTCCATATCTGAGAAGCCTAAATAAACCATGTGACTCCTAAAACACTGGGTATTCACTCTGAGACTTGTTATATGAGTCTGCATTAAAAATAACAGGTCCTGTTATGAATGAGTGTACGAATGGCATTCTACAGGTGATATACCCAACAAATGTAAAATTCCTTGAGCAGCAATGAAAAACTGAGAAGGTATTTCCCACGACACTAAATGGTGGTTGAACACTTAACTTTGTTCACAAACCTTAACCTCTAAGTACTTTGTCAATATGCTGCTATTATTCTACTCAAAGTCCCTTGTTATCTCCTTTAATAAATAAGCATGGTGCAATACAGTCTCACTTGGTATAGTATGAATAAATTATTTGCAGTTTGGGTTAAACCTGTACCTTAATGAGTGTCTTCAATTCGGGGGAGACACGGTTTCATGATTTCCATTCTCTATGCATACTATCACCATATAAACTAATTCCAGGAGGAAAAAGCTATGGTTATACAGATCCTATCATAGAGTGATACATTTGCTCAGGGATATTTTATAAACACAAGTCACTGGTAAATTGAGGGCAACCATTAACCAATGAATTATCCTAAACTTGATTCTTCTGAGACGCCCTTTATTCCAACGGTGTTCACTGCCATCCTTCTCTTTTTCCTTTGGAATTAAGAACTAAGCCTTATTCTAAGGTTCACCTTTTTTTTTAATATGAAATTTATTGTCAAATTGGTTTCCATACAACACCCAGTGCTCATCCCAACAGGTGCCCTCCTCAATACCCCTCACCCACCCTCCCCTCCCTCCCACTCCCCATCAACCCTCAGTTTGTTCTCAGTTTTTAAGAGTCTCTTATGTTTTGGCTCCCTCCCTCTCTAACCTTTTTTTTTCCCCTTCCCCTCCCCCATGGTCTTCTGTTAAGTTTCTCAGAGGAGAAAGCAGGAAAAAACCTCTCTGACCTCAGCCGCAGCAATTTCTTACTTGACACATCCCCAAAGGCAAGGGAATTAAAAGCAAAAATGAACTATTGGGACCTCATGAAGATAAAAAGCTTCTGTACTGCAAAGGAAACAATCAACAAAACTAAAAGGCAACCAACAGAATGGGAAAAGATATTTGCAAATGACATATCGGACAAAGGGCTAGTATCCAAAATCTATAAAGACCTTACCAAACTCCACACCTGAAAACCAAATAATCCAGTGAAGAAATGGGCAGAGAACATGAATAAACACTTCTCTAAAGAAGACATCCAGATGCCAACAGGCACATGAAAAGATGCTCAACGTTGCTCCTCATCAGGGAAATACAAATCAAAACCACACTGAGACACCACCTCATGTCAGTCAGAGAGGCTAAAATGAACAAATCTAAGGTTCACCTTTTAATTCTCCTGCCATACAACTGGTCACTCTCCCTACCAGCTGCCACCAGATGCCAAAAAAAAGTTCAAGTACTTTGGGGTCATGACACAAATCATTTCTATAGAGATAAACTCCTGTCCAAAAAAGGGCTGATTCTAGAATAAATATACGAGGAAATGAATTGGAAAAATGACTGGAATCAAGTGAGTACGTGAGAGACCAGCAGATATGTGTGTCTGAGTATGTCTCTTAAAGAATAATGTTTTCCATGAGAAAAAAAAAAAAAAAGCTCCTATTTCTCCCAAAATTAATCCAATTAATATCTCTGAATAATTTCAAGACCATATGTGTGTGTACTTAATGTTAGCATTATATATTGCTTGTGTTACGTTCTCCCTTCTATTCACAGGGATATATAGCCTTTTTAAGGTTTAACCTTTAGCGCTGATTTTGTATACAGCCTAAGTTTCACACGGGAAGGATCAGTTCAAGGATTTCTTCCTCCCATAGCATTGATATGAGTTCTATTACTTAATTTCGCTTTGATGGATTTGCAGATGACACTCCACGATAGTGCTGCCGGTGGAAAACACAAGACAACCAAACGTGGGAAAGACTCTGGAACTCTTACAGGGTGTTTTCATGGTCTGCGTCAGAATTCTATGCAAGGTGTTCTGCTGAGTTGGCAGTGAAATGAGAATGGAAAGTTAGAGTTAGTGTGTCAGTGACTTTCAATTGGTATTTTTTTTTCTGTTATGTATTGAAGATTACATAAAAATCAGAAGACAAATGGTTAAGAAAAAAAGATGTCATAATACATTCAGCATCTACCTAGACTCACAGATGCATAGAACGTGAAGAACTGGGGTGTGAGAGCTAAACTTATTCCAACTCCTTTATTTTATAGAAACTTAGAAGCTCAAAGAGGGAGCCCATCCTCCAAGGATCAGACGGTGGATCGTGATGAAGGAGAGACTCCTTGGATTCTATGAATAAGGTGGTAATGAAGCATTAAGTGCTCCTTTACCTAAGAACGTGCAGCTTAATCATAGAGTTTGGAGGTTGGGTTTCTCCTTTGTTTCCTTTTTATATCCTTGTGGGCTGTATTCTTTCCGTTGCTCTCTAGAAAGGATTTTCCAATAAATTTACTGTCTTTAGCCCTTAAGTTTGAATTGTAGGTTGAAGTTCTCAGTTAGGAAGAACACTGAATTTCAGAAAGTTAACAGATTGTTGTTAAAGGAAATCAAAATAATTATAATGCTGAACTCCCTGGTATAACCTGTGCACTTCAAGGGTCAAAATACTATTTGTAAAGTGATTTCAAAATGTACAAATATCAACTGTGGTATATAACCTATACCATGCTGTGTATGGAATTAACACATGTAGAGTGCTTAGAACTAGGTGCCATTCTAAATGTTTTTAAATTGATCTTATTGTCGTTGTTACTATAATTATTATTGTATTAACCGTCCTTGAAAAAGTTCCCCAGTAGCACTCACAACAGAGCACTTTTGTTGTCTATTCTCTACATTCCACATAAGGTTCCTATCAAAGCCTGCAGGGCTGTTTTCAGATATCTTCTACCTCTGTAACTATTTGTCACAGTAAAAATGAAAGGACTTTTGGCTTACCTTGATCCACAAGCCAGGATTTTTATTTTTTCCCATTCATACATATTGGCGAACAGATGTGTGACAATGACTCTATGGGGCTCTCAGCAGGGCCCAAATAGCCAGGTTCTGTGTAACTCTACTATCAGGCCCGGATGTTGGTCCTTTAAGACCCAAAAGAATAGCAACTAAGGCATTGATATTTCAGGAATAGGAGGTATGATTTTTTTTTTTAACTAGTTGAACAAACCAAAAAAGGAAAAGGAGAGATGTTTTGTATCACAACTTTTTGAGAAATACTCAGAGAACTCTAGGATGTGGCTGACATTCTCCCCATCAGGCAGAGCTTCCTGAGTTACCATACCTTTCACTATAAATACATTTTTTAAGTGATGGCAATAATTCTGTGACTATACCGCTCAATTCCCCATAGCACCAGTACTGAATATATTAAAGAGAAGGAAAATACCTGTCTTATTGCTTCTGGCATAACCCCTAGATCTCTTTTATTTCTATACTCCCTCAAATATAAGGCAGAATATTAACATGAATTCTCTTTCAATACTAACAAGAAATGTGGGTATAAGTAGGAGACAGTCAAGGTGAACTTTGCCATAGCATTGTGCTAATTTTGTTATAAAGCAGGCATACAAACTTAAAGGATGTAATTTAGAGGAAACGGTGTCCTGTCTAGCCTCTAGGAACTAGAACAAGGAGCAGAAGGCGAGAGGACTGAGATTCTGGATAAATCAAAGAATTGTCTCCTAATTATAGCTGTATAACAGGGAACAAACTGCCATGGAAGGCTGTAATCTGTCTGAAGACAGCTAAGACAGTACCGTAGTTATGTCTTTCATGTACAGTTGTTCAAGCACAGACTGGTTGATCATTGATCAGAGATGCTACAGAAGAGAGTTTTGCCCTGAACTTGAGAGTTAACAAGATCACTTTCAGCTCTAAAACCTACAATCTTAATTTAATCACTTGCCCCAGCCATCATTAAGAGTGACCTCAAATAATTCCAACCCCGTTCATGTAATCATACAGTTTTTACACACTCAATCAATACACCTTAAGTGACTATGTCTGGTCACTGTTCCAAGGCTGGCATAGAACAAGGAATAAGAAAAGCGACATAGTCTCTGCCATTGTGGAGCTTGTGTTCTTTGGGAGTAGTTCTTCAAAATATAAATAGACACAAAAGATAAGTGTTACTTTTATTATCCCATTACTGTTCTTGAAAAATTAGTAAGTGCTGTGAAGGAAATAAAATAAGGTAATATGATAAATTATGACTAAGTTAGGCTACCAGGATAATCAAGAAAAAATATTTTTAAGGAGTGAGTGCCAAAGAACAGAATGGAGTCATTACTGGAAAAACTTTCTGGAAATAATCCAAAAAAATGAACATGGCAGGATCAAAGCCCCTGAGGCAAGATCAAGCTTAACCACAACCAAGGAACAAAAAGAAGCTAAAAGGTTAGGTCAGGAGATAACCATAAAAATTTACACCAGCTGGTCCCTAACTTCAACTATACATGGATATTCCTTACAGTGAGATAGACATGCATATCATCCAAAATAAAAAAAAAAAATGTTGATTTGAAATTACATTGGAAATTCTGAGACTCTTGACAAGGGCACAACCTTATTAAAGATCACAGCCATCATTTTCAAAAGCTTCACTTTGGCAATCACTTGCAGACATTTAACAGGGGTGTTTAATATCCTCCCTAAAAGATTGGGCAGGGAAGAACAAACATTCTAGCATGTCTGCAATGTGAACCTAGTGTCTCACAATTGAAAATTGGCTGGAGCTTACCCTGCTGACTGCTTTGCCAGCAGTCCAGCATTTAAAGTCTTGAATTCCTGTCCGTTCATCTGTAGTTGTGTTTATGTCTCTCACTTAAGCAGTTTTCAACACACTTCTGTGGTTCTTTTGATATAGTGAACGTGCAGGTGTATGTCTGACTATGCCAGGGATTGTGTCCAGATCTAGTCTTTATTGCTAAAACAGACATCTTTGAGTATTTGAATCATTGCATATGCCATATTTACTCTTGTGTAGGTAGGCCAATTTTCCTCCAGCTAAAGATATAACTTAAAATTATTTCTCCCCACTTACTCCTCCACTTTTCCCATTGCTTATGCTAAATAATTCAGCTCACAGTTCCAAAAGTGAATGTGAGTCACCCAACCCATCTACATTCTTGCAGGGTTAGAGAGAAGGTCAAAGCATGCAGAAAAAGGAGTCTATATCCAACAGACTTAGACAAAAACCCTGGCTATCTATCTCAACAGATCAAAATAACTGCTTCAACTAGACCAAGATTTTATTTTTATTTTGATCTCATTTCCTGGAACACAATTTGTGGAGACTGGTTAGGCATGGGAGTGAAAAATTCATTGGAGCTAGCCTATTTCTAAAGTCTCCTCTGAAGCTCAGGTTTTGAAGCCTTTGCAATTATGAATTGGAAATCCATGTGTTACATAATGCATTTCTGGAAAAATGCCCAAGACACATATGCACTCTACAAAAGTCTAATACTAACATTAATCTAATGAGTGGTATATTAGAAATATGATTTGTGTACATCCTAATGGAAAGCATATTTCCTGAGCAAAGCTTGCAGATTAAAATGCAAAAAATAACTCCATCCCCTAAACATAGCTTCCAGCCACCACATCAACCAATAAGATCAGTTGGTGCATCTTTCCAGAATGCTGAGTGATTGCTCTTCTTTTTGTTGCCCAAGGGAAAGCACTTTCCAAATCTTGTGCAGGTGTCTTAGAGAGACTACCTAGCAAGAAAGAAACCAAATTCTTCTTTATGAGCCCCTGGATGACTGTTTTCATATATAAGCTTATTTTTTAATACTAGTTCATTTTAAAATGCAACAAAAAAACCAAGCCCCTGTTTATCGCAGGGGGTTAATTTAGTTAAACTTGATACATCACACTGTGACTGGCTTCATATTTTACTCCAAAAGCCACATCATCTTTTATCTTTTATTTATAGTGATCATCATACTCATTTCTCAACTAAGGCAGGTACTTCAGGGAGAGCTGGCATTGATCTTTAATTTTTTTTTTCTTTTTGTAATGCGTACTTTTTGACCCTTAAGAAACAGCACTGACAGGAGTTTTGTTTTGTTTAAAAAAAAAAAAAAAAGCAAGAGTTTTCAGACTGGGGATTCTTTTTTAACCTGCTAAAGACAAAATCAGGGGCACCTGGGTGGCTCAGTCGGTTGAGCACCCAACTTCGGCTCAGATCATGATCTCACAGTTTGTGGGTTCGAGCCTTATGTCGGGCTCACAGCCTGGAGCCTGCTTTGGATTCTGTGTCCCCCTCTCTTTCTGCCCCTCCACTGTTCATGCTCTGTTTCTCCCTGTCTCTTAAAAATAAATAAATGTTAAAAAAATAAAAAATAAAAGAATCAGTCTTTGTCACCCAGTAGGTGACTTGGCTGTAATAAAATCAGCATCCCACTATTTTTTTTTTCTTTTTCTGAGAGAGAGAGAGTTCTAGCAGGGGAGAGGGGCAGAGGGAGAGAGACAGAGAGAGAAAGAGAGAGAGAGAAGAGAATCTTAAGCAGGCTCCACACCCAGTGAAAAGCCTGATGTAGGGCTTGATCTCATAAACCACGAGATCATGACCTGAGGGACATCAGGAGCATGACACTTAACCAACTGAGCCACCCAGGCACCCCTCACCATTTTTTAAGTGTATCTGTCTTCAGAAGATATGGAGCCTGAACTGAATGTTTCATGTAACTGACTTCTAATTAACAGGTGAGAGTGAGGAGAGGCTCTAAAGAGCGACTTCAATGGCGTAGGAGATGAGAATTTAAATGCTCTTTGCCAAGTACAAATGAATTCCTGGGTAGAACCTAGAGTCAAGGCCAACAGATTCATAATTGCATTTTAAGGAATCTAAATCCCATCTAGTTGTCCTGACAAGCAGCCAAAAGGAACTGCAAATCAAGATATATACAGAACTGAGCTGGCGGGCAGCAACAATCCCTTTTCTCATGTCACGTGCTGCCAGTAGGGGCAGTGGAACTTGAAACTGAGATCCCAGGGATTTAGTCACTTCGGGGTAGGGCCAGCCAGATTAACGCACACCCACGGTGCATCGAAGTCAGCAGCCGAATTTAGCCTTACAGATTCAAACAAAATTGACCCTGACTCCAACTTTCTCTCTCACATTGTGGTCATGTTGCTCCTCTTAAGGCTTCTGTTTCCTCCACAACCAGTACTTTTCTAATACGACCAACATGTTTCCTCTTCTTTAGCAAAGCCTTTCTTGGGCTCTGCATTTATTTTTGAGTCTGATCATCTGTTCCATTTCCACCCCCTCAGAAGAAACATGGATAATGTCTTCCGTGATGCCTCAGAATCAAAGGTGCTCCCTTAAATGATATCGGTCAAATGTTATTATCATCCTGCACGTAGATCTTTGGTCTTGAGTGCATATTAAGAAATACCATCATCTTTTACTGCTTCTGGCATGATTACAAATTAGTGCTCTTCTAAGAAAGCCCTAGAGAGCACAAAAATGAGGATTTTATTAAGAGTCGTCGTGATAGGAGATAGCTTGATAAAAAAGGACTGAACATTGGAACTGGGGTCCATTAGGAGCTCTGTCACCAGCTAGCTGCAAATATTCCAGCAAGTCTCTTAGTTCTCTGGTCTTCAGCTTCCTCGTGAAAAATGAGGTGTCTGGGGTAAATGATCTCTGCAATCCCTTCTAGCCCTACAACTCCAGACACAGAAAAGAGAAGGAACACTATTTCATTAGTGTTCCTGACTCTCTTTATCTAGTAAGAGATTCTTATCACATTACAGTGTGATCTCTCTTTCTCAAACTGGATTTCCAGGAAGGTGGTGGAAGGCCCTTACAGGGTTAATTTACTTAGCTTTTGGTTTAGATTCCGCAGGCACATTGTGTCCAGCCTTAATATTTTACACTGTAAGCCATATCATCTTTTATCTTTTATTTATAGTGATCCTCATATTAATTTCTCAATAGCAGCTGGTGCGGCAGGAGGGACAAGTCATTGATCTTCCAATTTATCCTCTCCTCTTACATATCCTGAGGTCGAGGCAGCCTGGAGAGATTGATGGAGCCCTGGCACCCACCCAGCAGCTGTGTGTTCCTCATGCATGAAAATCAACCACAGGAAACCGAAATTCGACAATTGGCAGCAATATCAGCCACCTCCGTAATAAATATAGCAGGGTATTCTTTAATAATTGAATGGGGTGTCAGATTGGGTAATGGGAAACCGCCTGTGTAACAGTGCCAGCAGGGCTTTGGACTGACCAGGATGTGGTACATTTTGGGATGCGGGTGCAAGTGGGGAAGGCTGCTTGCAGATGTCAGCCTCTCATATAAGCAAACATTCTTATTTCTCGATTCTCAAGCAACTCAAGATAGAGTGAGCAATGCTTCCTTGCTTTTCAGTAAAGCCAAATACTTTTTATGAAATATATATTGTTTAATTTTGCAAGAAAGATAAAAGATCCTTATAGGTCATGTTATTGCCCAACAATGTAAAAGGAAAGGCCCACTGAGCCACATGCACTATATTCATCACAGGTACCAGGTGAACACTTATGCCCAGAGCTTTAAATCACTTACAGGTTTTCACATAGGGACAAAGCATTAATTGATTCTTTTTTTTTTTTAATGTTTATTTTTGAAAGTGGGGGAGAGAGGCAGAGAGAGAGACAGAGAGAGAGCGCGCGTGCGAGCACAAGTGGGGGAGGGACAGAGAGAGAGGGACACACAGAATTTGAGGCAGGTTCCAGGCTCCGAGCTGTCAGCACAGAGCCCGACACGGGGCTCGAACTCACGAACTGCGAGATCGTGACCTGAGCAGAAGTCAGACGCTCAACCGACTGAGCCACCCAGGCACCCCACCACTAATTGATTCTTAAAGGAAGGTCTTTATTCCTTGTCATGGCTGAGTAGTGACCTCCACTAGGCCTAGCTGTGGTCTTAGTGGACTCAAGCCCCTGACAGCAGTTTAACCCTGAGCTGGCTACCTCTTCCCCTGCCTGCCCCTCAGCTAACCATTCCTGTTTAAACTCAGGTGTGGGAGGCTTACTTGATCATCAGCTTTGTGTCTGCCTAGATGAAAACCCACCCGCTGAGGCCTAGCCCTCTCTCATTTATCCGTGGCTGGGAAAACAATTGCTAAGTATGGAATCAGAGTTTCCCGTTAGGCCACATAGATGACACTGTGGTGGCAGGACAGCAGAAAGCCCACAGGCGTGGCTGATGTGGAACAACGAGGAGGCAAAGCTTCCCCATTACCAGCCTGTGAAAATATCCCATTCCTCTTGGTTATTACTCAGCATGCATGCTATAGAGACACACATATTATCTCTGCATTTTTTTTTTGATAATAGAGTGACTAATAATGCCCTCCAGGGATAAACTGGAGAGTCAAGCTGCTCAGAAATTTCAGGCACAGAACTGCCAGGAAACTATTTACTTCTAACAAAACATGTTACAGGGATTCTGAGTGTACATGGGGTTTGAGCAATGTTATGATTTTCACAGATAGAGCCTCACAAAGGGTTCCGCCCCGTGTGCACTTTATCTTCCTCTGATGAACAGAGGCTGAGTCGATCCCTTTCAGTGTCGAAACCACAACAAATACGTTAAATGGCTTAACCTCATACACGACCATTGTCTGAAATAAACAGACAATAAAAATGTAGAATTCCAACAGGATTGCACAATTCATACATTTTTAAAACTTTTGTTTCTCTTTGTTCCTTCAGTTTAAATACTAATTTCTCTTTTTGTTCTCTAGTCAGGCTTTATTCCCCACTTATTTACCGGTATTAATGAATAAAACTTCAAGTGGAACCTGGCTCATAGACAAAAATTAAGACTTCTAAAACGCAGTATTATCTTGTGCGGAACAAGTGAGACTCACTGAATATGATGAGTAGAGTTTCTGGACGGCACCTCCCCCCTCCCAGCGTTATCATTAGCAGGGTGGTAGAAACAGTGGTAAGAGTAACAGTAATAAAGTAGTGGTAGTAATGATACTGTGTGTTCCTACAGAACGTTAACAACCTTCAAAATATTTGTAAGTGAGTTGTTTCCCCGGACCTTCAAAATAATCATATGTGGTAGGCAGGCTGGTCCTCTTATTCCTATGTAACACGTGAGCAGACCAAATTCCAGAGATATTAAGCAATCCACGCAGCTACAAAGCCAGACAATTAGGTTCTCTGACTGCTAGCGTAGGTTCTTCTTTATGAATTAGTAAGACATATTATAAAGTAACAACACTAATAATCAAGAAAGAAGCCAAAACCACATATCCCTAGGGCTTTCCTCGTAAGAAGAGTTTGGAGGTAGCTCTTACTACATGAGGACTATTAGGAGCCAAAGGAGAATTTCCGGGCTCAGTAAAATGTGTCAATCTGGGAGGGGGAAGTGTAGGTAATTTCAAAAATGCAACCTGTAAGATGAAAGACATCTTGATATTTGCCCCAAAATAATTCAAATTGGGGTACTAAAGGGCTGATATGTCTTGAGACAGTTTAAAAACATACATTCCCTAAAGAAAGATCCTGCTTACCTATACTTTATAGCCTTAGCTGCAGAGTTTATGTGAACTATTTCTCCTACATTCCCATCTAAAATATTACTCTCTATGAGACAGGAACACTGAAATATATGACTCTTTTGAGGAAGCAGAGTTCTGGAGGATTTGGAGCCCATGCACATGAAAATCACTTAAGAGTAAACACATGAATGAGGAGGGTCAGGATAATTGATGTCTGTCACTGACTATTAAGGCATGCTTCATCCAGGAAGGGAGTCCTTTGCAGCCATAACTCTTCTTGCCACCTGTGATCACTTGCTGTGAATCTATGTGACTCTCCAGGTGTCTCCTCGGATCCGGCCTCCTGCAGAAGAGCTCTGAAGCCCTCAGGGGGAGAGCGGGTTTGCCTGGTGTCGGACGTATAACAACCTTCTCTCCATCTATGTGAATCAGGATTATCGGGCGAATGACTCAGGCAGTCAGGGATCCTACTCAGTAAAAGTTCAACCAGATTAGCAAATCTTTGAAAAGTCAAAATAAAGACACATAAAATGGTTGGACGCAGCGCCTAAGGAGACTAACCTTATTGCACACACAGTTATCTTTAGTTGAATTACATGCCCTTCCTTAAGATGCAGTCTGATATTATCAAATGAACAAACCTTAAAAATGCCAAAGTGACTCCAGCAGTACAGAGGAGTCAAAAAAAGGGAAAAGTGATGATCATACAGATTCGAATGATTAAACACTAACTTGTGTCTTGAAGAGGGCCAAAGGGTCTCTGGAAGAAGAAAAAATAAGGAATGCTAAGGCAGAACAGCAAGAAGGAGTATTTACCACCACTAAGAATATTAATAAGAATCTGCATCACCGGTTACTTAGGAATTCAGGAAATTTTCTTTGCTTTATCTTCACTGAAAGCCACCTAACATAAATCCCAGAACTGCTGAGAAACATGCTTGTCAAACCTTTGCAACAGCTTGGGACTCTGCTATATAAACTTTGGGAGCCTATTAACTTGAAATTGAAAGCCCTTTGAAAATAGATGTTCTTATCTGTTTTGGCATATTCATCCCCTGTAGGAGAGTTGTGATTCAAAGAACTCAAAATAATAATATATTAAAAAAAGAAAAAAACCAGCAGTTCAGGACACAGCACTTCAAAAGGCTTAAATCTGGAAGCATTTCAAATACGAGGTTTAGGATTACCAGTATGGTTTCCTAATCTCCCAATTATTTCAGAATAAGGGCACTTTTATGTATCTCTCTTTTTGGAATCACTGGGAATATCAACTAAATGTAACAAATTAAGAGAATTTCCCTTGAGATGTGGGAACATATTATACTTGATGGCCTTCTGCTAGAGGTTAACAATTTGTCTTTAATCAATCCAGAGAAGTTTTATAAATCCAAGAAATTTGATGGTAATAATTTAGGCTCATTTAAGCATCTGTATCCTACAATTATCAGAATTGTGTTTATCATTTTTTTAATGTTTATTTATTTTCGGCGGGGGGAAGAGATTGAAAGTAATCAGGGAAGGGAGGGAGAGGGAGAAAGGGAGAGGGAGGGAGGAAGGGAGGGAGAGAGGGAGAGGGAGAGCAAGAGAGAGACAGAGAGAGAGAGAGAGAGAGAGAGAGAGAGAGAGAGAATCCTAAGCAGGATCCATGCTACCAATAAAGCAGGAGATGTTTTCTCAAATAAGCAATGTCATAAACAGCTTTCAAGGGAAGTTGAAGTAGCAACAAAAAAAATAGTAACATTGAAATAGCAACAAATAAAATAATAACAAAAAAATTCTTGGACAACTTTAAGCTTTACAAATTATTTTCATGTTCACCATCTCATTTAATCCTTAAGTCAACTCCATGAGATAGGTATTATTTTCCTATTAGAAATTGCTACCTCCTTGGTTAAGCGTCCGACTTCAGCCAGGTCACGATCTCGCGGTCCATGAGTTCGAGCCCCACCGTCAGGCTCTGGGCTGATGGCTCAGAGCCTGGAGCCTGCTTCCGATTCTGTGTCTCCCTCTCTCTCTGCGCCTCCCCCATTCATGCTCTGTCTCTCTCAGTCCCAAAAATAAATAAACGTTGAAAAAAAAAAAAAACAGAAATTGCTACCTCCTAAACCGTTAGTGATTTCACAAGAAAGGTGAATGCTGAGGTTGGGTTTTTTTCTTATATGGGAAAGTTGGATGCTAAAATCAACAGGTATTTTCAGTTCAAGCCAGCAGACTAGAAAAACACGTTTACTTTCTGTTCCTCCTGGAAACCATAGTTAACAAAAGTACAGAAATACCAAAATGAATACCAAAGCCAAGAGAATGTGGAAGTCACAACCACAGAAAGATTTTGATACATTTCTAGAAGGCAAAAAGTGAAATGTAAGACCGATGAATGGAGGGATCAAGAAAGGACTTCCAAAGAAGGGGCTGCACAAGGCCAGTGAGCTTCTGCTGAGCCCTGTTTCTAGTAAACAGAAGAGAGAACAGGGGTTGAAACCAAGCAGACAAAAGTTATTTTAGGGGGGAAAAAAAGTTCACTTAACGAGTTTCATGGATCACTCAGTCTTCCCTCCATATTAACTCTGTACGAATTACCTCAGATTGCTGGTGGGCAAGACAAGGGAACAGGGAGGGAGTGTTCCATCACAGGGTGTCAGCCATGGTTCACTGTCCCTACTACCAATTCCATTCAAACTACACACCCCTGGCTTCATTTACTATACTGGAGATTGGTGCTTCATAAATTGTCAAATGAGAAGGAATCCTCCTGGCAACTATAATTTGCTGTTAGTATCAAAATATTTTTATTAATGATTAAATTAATCGCTCAAAAATTATTTTGCCTTCACAAGTTCTGTCTCAACATATTGGCTTCTGCCAAGGCAAATTAGCTCAGAAGAATCATTGCCATCTAATATATTTTGCCTTTAAGGACAAGTAAGAGAATGGTCTATATTTCAAAACAGCATCCCTCCTGTCTACTCCCATTTGACAAGAAAAATCAAGAGGTAGATTTTTATGGGATGTCCTCACCCAAATTTCCTTGTATTGTCCTGAAGCCCCAACACTCATCATATGCTGAATTTGCCCCTTTGTCCTGGGAAACAAAAAGATGGAAATAACATGACTGTCATTTATTGTGTCCAAATATATCTGACATAATCATCTTTTTCAGAGTTCCTAGAAGAAATCTTGGCCCAACATTGTAAAGCTTGCTATTTCTGTTCAAACAAACAACATCAAGAAATTGTTCCTTACTGAACTCAAATGATATCAAAGGGATTGTGGTTAAATGTCATATCTATAAATCATTTGTGCTCCCAGAGAGATTAGAAAGGGCTTATATTTCTCCTTTTTTTCAAGCGGCATTTGGGTCTGAGCAAAATCTCTTGTGTCCTACCAACCTCCAACTTGGTTGGGGATGGAAGTCCAAACTGGCTCTAACATACTATAAAAGCTCTCATAAACAGAGCACTGAAATTAATTGTATAAGATACAAACTATGACCAATGCTACTTTAAATATACAAAAAAATAAATACAGTAAAAGCCTCAGTTTGCGAGCATAATTTGTTCCAGAAACATCTTGTAATCCAAAGCACTTGTATATCAAAGCCAATGTCCCCATAAGAAATAATGGAACCTCAGATGATTTGCTCCACAATCCAAAAATATTCATACAAAAATCATTATGATCCTGTAATGTGATACAAAACAATAAAGAAAATATAAAATATAATGAAACATAAATGCACTTACCTTTGAAAACTTTTGTGGCTGGTGTGAGGGAGACAAGAGAGAGGAGGGCTGTTGTGTAGGATGACTTTCATTATCACTAATGGAGGTTGACTACACTACATACAGTATTAGTAAGCTCTTGTCATATACTTATTTAATGGAACCGGCAATAAGGCAGCAGAGGAAAGGGGCTATATCTGCAGGCAGCCTGACCTAGAATGAAGCAATGCATTCCTAAGCTTATTCTTGTATGGAAAAGCAAAGGACTGTCCATTGGTGCTTTGAAGTGACAAAAATACACTAGTTAGTGTCAGTTGTGGGCACCTCCCACTGCTCTGAAAAATCACTCATTTCTGCCCAACACTGTGACCCGAGACAGACAATCTGAGCATGGGAGACCATCACCCACAATCCCACAGAGAAATAGAGAGAGACCGAGAGAGAGAGAGACAGAGACAGAGACAGAGAGAGAACCAACCATTGGCTCAATTGTCATGTGACCTTTGACATCACGTACTCCTTGTATTGCAAGACATCACTCATTTATCAAGTTCATATTTATTAGAAATGTCTACCCGTCTTGTGGAACTCTCGCAGAACAAGTTACTCACACTCCAAGATTTTACTGTGTGTATATATATAATATATATTACACACTATGTATAATATAATAGTATATGTATAAAAACTTTTAAGTATATATATATATACTTGTTTACTGATTATAGGATTCTTGGTTCTGAACCTTATGCATGGCATGCCCCTATATGCAACATCAGTACCATGAGAGAGAAAACATTTCAATGAAGTAAACCAAAGAAACAAGATTCAAACTAGGCAAAGCCACACGTAGGCCAAGATTTTTCAAACCTTTTTCTTCATGCTGAAGTTTTCAGCTCCTAGACAATAATACATGTTTCTCTCGCCAGACACCCAGGCATATCTCTCCCCTCTTGAGCATATGAATCTCTAGAATTATATTTAAATGCCAACAAGGGGAGGTGGAGAATGGACCCGGCTGGCATGCTCACATGACCAAATCGTGGTGATGTGACTTTAATCCAATACATCGCTCCACTATTAACTTACAATAAATGACATATTTGCTTTCTAGACATTAGTGAGATGCCTTATTAGACACATTCCTAGAAGGCTGGAGAAACTGGCTTCTAATCCATATGGAACTGGTGAATTCCCTTCAGGTAGACCACAAGGTATCTAGAATACAGTCTTTATATATTCACATACAATCTTACGTATTTGGATTCTTCAGAGTAGACCAAAGAGAAACTCTGGGCTGCAAAGCTCAGTTACAAATGTGGGATGGTGCTATGCTTACAACTGGCGGTCCGTGAGCCATGGTCTTCTGAGGCCAGAACCCATTGCGGCCCTGATTAATTTATGAATTGAACTTCTGCTCAACGGAGGCCTGGTACTGGGCAGTGCCTATGCTCCCCGTGAGTATTGCACGGCGCGAAGTACCGTAAGAACTAAGAAAAAGGGAAAGAAAGAATGGTAACATACGATGCATATACGGTAAGGAGGCATCACAGTCCAGAGGAAGAGCTCTGGAGTCACTCCGCTGGGTTTGAATCCCGGCTAAGCCACCAGCACCTGCGTGACCTGAGAGGTCTCAACTGTAAAGGTTTTGCCAAATTCCCGACAAGGAAGAAAGCAAGAACTTGCCTGCCACGAAGGGAGGTCTTGGGGCGCAGCATGCAGTCAGGTCAGGGTTTGGCGTCCGCTTGGAAGGGTGATGCTCAAGGCCTGGGCAGCCCTAGCGAAGAGGCACCTGGCTCTAGGCCTCACAGGGAAGCAGAGAGGGTCCCGGGGAGCAGGCCACCCTCTCGCAGTGTCCCGAGCTCCCGCGCTCCTCTTTCTTGAGAGAAGGGCTGGCGACACACACCCAGGCGCTGAGAGGCCCCACAGCCACCGCACTCCCCCACAGTCGCCACGCAGTGGCCCTGCTGCTTGTATACAACCGCCACAGGCAGCCGGAAATCTATACACCAGCCAAGGGCTGGCTGCTGCAGGCGGGAAGTCCCAGAGGCCAGAGGCTAAGGGGCGGGGCTTTGGGGCCTCGCCCTTTGCCCTTTGCTGAGGTCACTTGCCATGCTGCGCATGCGCGCCCCTGTTTGCGCCATCTTCCTGGGAGGCGGCACAAAGGCCCGGCTCAGTCCCTCAGGCTCAGTGCCTGTTTGACTAAGAAAGGAGTCAGAAGCTCAGGAGGCAGGCGCTCTCCAGCTTTTTTACTCCCATCTCTCAGTCGTTTGGCGCGCAACCAGCCGGATATGGGCAACCTGCTTTGTAAGTTTCTTTTCCCACACCGCCCCCGCCGCCGCCTCCGCCTCCACCGCTCCCGCCCGCTGCCTGGCGATGTGTGGCCCTTGCACCCCCCCTCCCGCGATGCTGTTCCACCACCTGGCCGTGACCACCCCGCTGCTCCTTCACTTGCCCTGGGCCCTGGCCGCAGGCTCTTCCACCGGAATCCTAGGCCTTTACCGGCTAGTTTATACGTCCAGCCCAAGAGGCGGTACCCCATCCCGCAGGCCTCTGGCGGTACCCCTCTGGGGATCCCTCCCTTGGTGAACTGGAGTCACTCTCCGAAAAAACCTATGCTGTCTGCTCGTAATTCCATGATGTTTGGACACTCCAGAGCCAAAAGGATCCCTCCTCTGGGGCGCAGATTCCCTCTCCCACGTTCACTATCTGAGAAGGTAGAGGAGGCTGTGGAGCCGGTACCATCCAGGCACCTCCCACTTTTGTGCCCATTTGGGGTGGAGGAGAAGGTCCAAGAAGATCCCAGAAAAAAGATGGAGGATCTTGTAGAGACCAAAGGGCAGAGTGGTGGGAACAGGGTCCCCCATCACGTTGGGGACATACCATTAAAATCGAGTCCCCTGGAGACCGGTGGGCTTCTCACTTCCTGGCAGCGCAGCCCCGCACCTTTGGACCTCCATCCTAATCCTCCAGAAGACCGTTTGAGGGAGAATACCCAGAAGTCTCTGATGCACTGCCGCCCTGTAGGCCGCGCAGTCACCTCCCCACGTGGCCCAGCCGGCAATGTCGTGCCTGATACAGATACAGCAGCGCTCTCCGACCCACCCCCACGCTGCCCCTTACTGCAGGAGACATCAACAAAGGAAGTGCCGGGTGAAAGCCATCAGCCTGTCGGGGACACATCATACCTCTCCGGGAAGGAGATACAGGCTAATGAGCCTCCAGGCATCTCATCAAGGAGCTCTTTTTCCCCTGTATCTGCCAGCAGTAGGCCCTGCAAACGGAAAACATCCACGTCCCATTCTCGGCCACCGCCACCGCCCCAGTGGTGGGGCCAGGGCGAGTTGCCCCCACTTCCTAGGTTTCCTTGCGGAGCTACTGACAAAAACCTGGACACCTTGAAGAATACCAAATATCAGAGGAGTAAGACCTTGGGAGACAAAAGAGAGATCAAAGGAGACTGCTCAGATGCTCAGTCAGCCACTTCTTTATGCCTACTTGCCTCAGAGACCGCTAACTCTCTGCTTTTGGCGAGTCGCACTTTGCAAGTCCCCACTCCTACTGATGACTTGGCTGACCAATCTGCCAAGCCCCCGACTGCCTCTGTCCCTCCATCTTTAATAGCAAACCTTGTTCAGGAGACAGCCCAGATGGTTTCTAAATCTTCTCCAGCTGTTCCTGCTGGTGTTCTTCCTCATCTTAGTTCCAATCTCATTTGTGGAATTCCTGTGAAGAAAGAAGGCCCTCTTCAGCCAGTCACTGCTGTAACCTGTCTTATTTCTGACATCACCACACTTGCTAACACCTCAACCCCCTGCTTACAGCCACCCTCCTGCATCGCAGAATCCCCAGTGCCTCTGTGTGTACATCCCCCCCCTCCTATCCTACCCGCCCCTCTTCCAAATCCTTCCACACATAGCCCTGTTTCAGTTGTCCAGCCCATCATTTCTAAGACAGCTGCTTCTACCATCGCAGCCAGTGCATCTACATCTACCTCCAGGCTCACTTCAGGTCCTGGTGTCGTCGACATGGACACCACTCCCCTTTCAAAGGCTGTTATTTTCAGATCTCCCCAAGAATCCGGAATGGGATCTCCTTCATTTCCCCAGGGTCGTTGCAGTTTGAAGCAGAGGTGCCCTGCAGAGTCTCCAGTTTTCACCAGCCCACCTGGAGATCCCAAGACAGCCCTTCTTGCCAGTGTTGCTGTTTCCAGGAGCTTGTCCCTTGCGGATTCTGGAGTCACCTCCACTCCAGTAGGCAAGCCCTCTGCAACCTGCAACTCGGCCTGTAACAGCGAAGCCATGGACACTCCATCACCATCTCAGGCTTCCATCTTCTGTTCCTCCCCTGAGTCCAGGGACAACCATTTCCCACTTAACGTGGTGCTTTCTGGTTCTGCTAACACACCACCCCGTGGCAGCACTGTGGTGGCCCATGACTCTATCCATTTACCGAAAAAGTCCTCCATCGGACAGACCTCAGTTTCCAACCACTCTGACCCAGGAATCACCTCTCAGCCCACAACTGGGCATCATCATAGGCAGCAGCCTGACAATTCTCACCTGTTAGGAACGCCAGTAGCCTCAACACAAGCTATGGGCCCAACTGCTCTCATAACCCAGCCGCCCAGAGACAATGCAGTGAAGGCAGGTTTGGCAGGTTCCGCATCTATCACCACTCTCACTATCCAGCCGGCCTCGAGTGACAAGCCAGGCATCCTGCCCATTGGCGTATCTACCACAACAGGCTTTGGAGTTGCCACGGGGATGCCCAGCACCGGGGATGGTGGCTCACCGTTAGCTGACAGTACTTCAGGCCGACGTGTGTTTTCGGGACGTGCAGCCCCTATGGGCAGTGGTGTGTACATCCCAGGCCCCGCTCATTCACAGGCATCTGGAGCATTCCACCTTGGGGCAGGACTGAACGGGGTACCAAGAACCATTTCTGCTCTAACTTTAGGTCAGACAACCTGGAATCGCTGTGGTGATGGCATGGCTGCTGCTGTAGGAGGAACAAATACCGTCCCGGTATCTGGACAAAATGCTAGTTCCACCTTGAATCCAGGCACTTGCGGCCCCCCCATCCAGAACCCAGGTAGTGGAGCAGTGGGGCAGGGCTGTACTGTTCCCACAGGTGGAGACTCTACAGTCTCCACTACCCATAAGTGCCCCGGGGGCTCATCCCGACGGAGAAAACTTTCCTCATGTAGAGGAGATGCCACCGTGGAGAAGAGGACTAAGTCAAGAGACCAGGCAGCCTCCCCCTTAAATCTGAGCAGCAGGGGGCCAGCCATGAGAACCTCAGGTGATGGAGTAGTGGGAGAGGGCCGCCCTGTTCCCTCACGTGGAATCTCTAGTATTGCTGTTAGCCTGAAGGGCACCCAGAGCCAATCTGGACAAAGAAAACTTGCCCCACGTGACCGAGCCACCAGAACCGACAAGAAACATGGGTCAGGACACGTGCCAGCCTGCTTAAATCTGATCATCAGGGGGCGATCCGTCCAAAACCCAGGTGATGTAGTGGGAAAGGGCCACGTTGTTCCCACAGGTACAAGCTCTCGTGTTCCTGTTAGCCCCAAGGGCACCCAGACCCCATCTGCACGAAGAAAGGCTGCCCCATGTCACCAAGCCACCATCATGGAGACAAAACATGGGTCAGGACACGTGCCAGTCTGCTTCTTAAATCTGATCGGCAGGGGGCGAGCCGTCCAAAACCCAGGTGATGGGGTAGTGGGAGAGGGCCACGCTGTTCCCACAGGTACAAGCTCTCATGTTCCTGTTAGCCCCAAGGGCACTCAGAACCCACCTGCACGACGAAAACTTGCCCCACGTCACCAAGCAACCGGCACAGAGATGAAACGTGGATCAGGACATGTGCCAGCCTGCTTGTTAAATCTGATCATGAGGGGGCGAGCAGTCCAAAACCCAGGTGATGTAGTGGGAGAGGGCCACACTGTTCCCGCAGGTACAAGCTCTCGTGTTCCTGTTAGCCTCAAGGGCACCCAGACACCATCTGCACGACGAAAACTTGCCCCACGTCACCGAGCAACCAGCACGGACTCGAAATGTGGGTCAGGACATGTACCAGCCTCCTTAAATCTGAGCGTCAGGGGGCGAGCCGTCCAAAACCCAGGTGATGGGGTAGTGGGAGAGGGCCACGCTGTTCCCACAGGTGGAAGCTCTCTTGTTATCGTTGGCCAGAAGTGCACCCGGAAGCCGTGTACACAAGAACTAAATGCTTCATGTGGAAGAGCCACTACCAAGCAGAAGACACGTGTTTCAAGAGGCATGCGTGTTTACCCCCTACAGAGACCCTCGGACTTGCCTGGCCACACTGCCTCTGCTGCAGTTGCAAGTGGCAGCACCAGCTCTACCCTTGGACCCACTTGTAGTTCCACCATCCTTCCACGCAAATGCGGTCCTCCCGCCCAGCATGCAGATGGTATGCATGGAGGGGACAACGTCATTCCCACGAATGTAGAACCTAGTAGTTCTTCACATCAGAATGATTGCGGCCGACCCAATGCAAACGCAGCAAGTGCCGTAGCAGATGCAGACAGTATCACATCTATGATGGCAGGCCTCTATGTCAGCACCACCCAGAAGGACACTGGGAGCCCTCTTACCCCTAACACAGGTGGTGCTCTGGGGAACAGCTCCACACCTGCTACGACTGGATACACTTATGGTCCCTCAGCCACACAGAGCACAAGTGCCCCCCATAAGCACAGCGCTGGTGGTGCATTGGGGGATAGCACCAGGAAATGTTAAACAGAACTTGGACTTGTCCTAGTCAGGTACTCCTCTGACTTTGGAGGATCAAACACTGTATGTTTCCTGGTCAACTGGGCCTGTTCTCTGGGCATGACTAGAGCACCTTCATAACCTGACTAGGACTTCACCTACACATTCCCTTCTTTTGTCACGAATAAGGACCTAATACTCCTCTGCAAATTGGATGTAACCGGAAACTGACTTCTTTGCACCAGAAAGGGGTCCAACCCCTTTAAGTGAAACTTACCCTGATCTCTTCGTACAGAAAGTGTGTACATTGTGTGCATACATGCATTTATGTTTAGAACTACATCAGAAAGACACCAGATTCAAGAAGTTCTAGTGGAGAATGGAAGAAAGCTACATAAATCATCAACCGTGCCATCCCTGGCGTGACTGTGAACTTGGCTGACCCAAGCTCTGGGCCAGTTTTCTCTGATCTTGGAACGGGCAGGATACTACTGCTGCCTGTAGGGGCTCCATTTACCCCTACCTATTTGCCTCGATGGGCTTTTATCTTGCCCACATTGTGTACTTAATGTACATGAAACTTTGTTATGAATCTGCCCTCACTCATGTGTCTTTTTGAGTCAGCAGTAAAGAATTAACCTGTGTGAATGGTGATGGGTTGAGCCAGACATAACTATGCTGAATTTTCCGCATTGCAGTGACTGGAATATAAGTGACCACATCCTCTATCTGCACACACTGACTCCTGCAATCTGCATTTTGAATGTAACGGATGACAGTCCAGGGGGAAGTAAGGTCCAAAGGAGGGAGAGATGAGGTGACTCACCCTTGCCTCTTCCCTCTGTGTTTTGCTCTTCTCCCACCCCTTCTCTCTGACCTTACTAGAGGCTAGAGAACCTCTGATGTGTCAAAGGAAACCATTCAATGATTTTTTTTTTTTTTTAGAAATGTTTCAATGTTTTCTTGTGTGTCTTCTTATTTAATTTAGACTTAGGCCAGTCATTCTTACACATTCCCATATCACCCAGAGAGGATAGATTTGAGCCTGGAGGAACAAGGGGAGAAAGGGCACATACCCTCTCTGTAATTGTTGGAAATTTCAGTTTCTTTGAATATATTGTGCTGCTTAAATGCAGTAGAAGAGATGCTCTTCAGTAAGTGGCCCAGCTCTGATCTAAATCACTAAAATATCAAATCACACAAGTTACAACTGTGCCCAGTTCTGGCTGACACTGACTTTTTTGCTGGATCTCCACTAGACTTAAAAAAGGCAAAATTCGCAACTGTGTGGAGCCTACATTCTAGGTGGATGGGAGCAAAAATACAAACATGCAAATTATCTGATAGGTTAGCCAGGAACTAACGTTATGGAGTATAAAGTAGCATAGGGAGCATTGAGATTTAGGCAGGGTCACAGCTTTCAATTTAAACAGTGGACAGGATAAGCCTTGCAAGGAAGTTGGGATTTGAACAGGCTAGGGAGGTAAGAGAGGAGGACAGAGAAGATGTGGGTTGAATTCCCTGCACCATTTTTTGGTTGCACGATGACAAACGGTAGAGCCATCCTTCAAGTGTCTCAGTGAACTCAGTGCTTTTATGTGGCCTATTTACCTTGCAAGATTTTTGGAAGGCTAAACTAAAATAAGGTAAGCAAGTCATTTAAATTATTATTGTTGTTTTGTTCTATAAACGAGGATAGATACATAATAGATACATAGATAGATATGTACGTACATACATACATACATATATACATACATACATACATACATAATATATGGATTGAAATGGGAGACATATCTACACTTAATGAGTTCCTTAGCAATAATGCTTCAGTTGCCTTCACCAGGCAATTCGTTGCTAGAGGGTATCAGAAACTACTGCCGTGATATCAATGAACGTTGCTTTATTACCTTTCATTACGAGTAGCATCTTTCACAATTATATAGGGTACCTATTTTAAAGGAAATAAACTACACAAAATTTCAACTAATCGACTAGACTTTTATGTTCTTTAGTACATTTTTGTTAAGCCAAACTTCTGTTCTTAACTTTTTTAATGACTTTGTTAAAATATAAGTGACATTCTATAAACTGCACTAACTTAAAGTACACAATTGGCAAAGTTCTGAAATATGCGTATACATACCCATGAAACCATCAGCACAATCAAGAAAACAACATACCATTGCCCACAAAAGTTTCTTTGTGTCCATTCATAGCCCCCTTCCACTTTTCCCCATCCTGCCTTTCCACATCCCCAGGTGACCATTGATATGCTTTTTATCATTATAGATGCATTTGCATTTTCTAGAAATTTATGTAAATTGATTCCTACTGTGTAGAATCTTTTGTCTGGCTTTCACTGAGTGTAATTTTTTTGTGACTAATCCATATTTTTTTGTGTGTATAAATAGTCTATTCCTTTGTTTTGCTGAGTAGTATCCCACTGTAGGTGTGCCACGTTATGCTTACTCCATCTGTGGATGGATGCTTGAATTGCTATAATTTCTAGCTATTAAAAAATAAGGATGTTATGAACGTTCACATACAAGTCTTTGTATGAACATATACTTTAATTTTTATCGAGTAGCTATCTAGGAGTTGAAGGATTGAGTCATGTGGTAGGTACATGTTTAACTACTAAAGAAACAAAGTTTTCTGAAGTGATTACACCATTTTCCTTCCCACTAGCAGTGTATATAAGAGTTCCATTTCCTACACTTCCTCACCAAAGCTTAGTGTGGTCAGACTTTTCTAATTTTAACCATCCAATAGGTGTGCAGTGGCTTTAATTTTCATTCAGCTAATAAGTGATGATGCTGAGCAACTTGCCATCCATACATGTTTCCTAGGTGTGCTTTCTTTTCAAATATTTTGTCCATGTTTCTAACTTTTAAAAACGTTCTATATATTGAGTTTTGAGAGTTCTTTGTGTTCTAGACACACATCTTTTCAGATGTGACTTGCAAATATTTTATTCCAGTTATGTGGCTTTCCTTTCATTATCTTAATAATGTCTTTCAAAGAGCAGAAAGTTTGGATTTTGATGAGACTTACACAGTTTATCATTTTTTTCTTTTATCACTTTTTTGGTTTCATATCTAGGAAATCCTTCCTAACCCAAGGTCACAAAGTTTTTGTCCCATGCTTTCATGTAAAAATTTTGTAAATTTATCTTTTGATCTATTTTGAGTTAATTCTTTATATGGCATAAGGAGCAAATTTCATCCTTCCATATATGGCTATCTATGGTCAATACCCCTGCACCACATGCCTCCAGTGGCATTGTCAAGACTATCCTTTCTCTATTGAATTGGCTTTACATCTCTGCTGAAAATCAGCAGTCCCTATATGTGTCCCTATATGTGTAGATCTATTTCTGTTATCTACATTCTGTTCGACTGACCTATTATATCTGACTCTTGGTTATAATACATTCTTTCCCTGATTTCTTTTCAGTTGCTCATGTAAACAGACTCCCAGTAATATAGACTCACCCTTTTACTACTCATATCTAGGTGTATTTTATAAAGCATTTTATAAATCAATAGAATTTGGGCTCAAACTAGGGTAACTGCCAAAAGACATTTTTAAAATGTTGAGATATAAAAACTATGTTTTCTACAGCCATCTAAACTCAATCAAATTCATGTTAATATGTCCCCAAAAGTTATTTTGCATGTGCATGGGGTGTAGAATGTGGGGAGTACGTAAGGGGTGTATGTAGTCTATCCTAAAGATCATTATAGGGGGCAAAGAAAAAAAGGAGAGAAAATAGGAATATTCAAATTCTAAATGTTAAAATAAAATAATACATTTCTACAAGTGTTTGTGAAATTTACATTGAGATAAATAAGCAAATCATTATAAAACACAAAAATTTAGAGAATATTTCAAAATACTTTCATTTGCCAAATGCACTAAGATAGTTGGAGTAATAGAGAAGAGTTTTCTGGAAGCAGCTTGTGCTTCTTTTTTATCCCTATAGGGTGATTGGCTGTATTTTATTCAGTGTATTGTACATGTGGGTGTGAATAAGATGGAACTTCTCTTAAAAAGAGAAACGAGTAAAGAATATATGTTGTCAACTTGTCTAAAACATTTTTCATGTTCTGACTCATTTTTCTTTGTATTGGTATTTCAAGAGTTTTTGTTTTATTAATTTGACTATTATAAAAACCTCGATAACTTCACTGAAATCCCATGAAAATAATATAAACAACTGTAATGGAAATTGAAAAGATGATAATAGCAATCAGCACTGTGTTATTTCTTGTCAGTGTTTTTTATCACTTCTAACAGTGAAAAATCCCATATTAATTTGACTTTTTGACCTTTAGTCTTCACTTTAGTGGAAGAAGTTCTTTTGAGAAGAGATTTCTTCTCTTTGCTTATTATTTCTTTGCACTTTAAAACAATTAATGACCATCCTGTGATAGGATCATCTTAGAGTGGTGCAGGAGAAGCACAGTTGTGCCAACTATGTACAGATCTATGGGTTCACAAAAATTTAAAAGCTTGATGTTTGAATCTTGTGGAATCTAGCCTCAATTCTGAGAGAGAAATGGAAATATTACTGCATTTATGTTGTTTAAAATAAACTGACACAGGTACATGGACAGCATCTTCTATTCTAGGCACAGTTGGGATATTGGGTGAGGGGGATGGTGAACAAGAGCTATAAAAAAGTTCTTGTCTATAAGAAGCTTAAAATTTAGTTGGGGAGATGATACTCATTGACTCAGTGAGGATAAGTCTGATGCAGGTAGTCCAAAGGTCATACTTTGATAAAATTTTGCTATAGGGCAGACCAGCCTATTCTTCTATTAAAATCCTTAATTCAGTGTCTAATAAACCTGAATATCAGGCTCAGATTCCACTTTAGAAATATTCCCACCGGCGCTAACAGCCAACAATCTAATAGTTTTCTAAAGACCTGACACAACAAACCAGAATTCTTGAGTTTAACAAGCATATTGTCCTCCTTTAAGAAAGCTTACTATTTGAGCCTTGTATGCTAAGTTCCAAGAAAATAAGATAGATAATAAGTGACATTCAAGTTAAGAGGTGGGAGAGAAAAGGCTCAGCTTAAGTGAAACATTTTGTTGAATTCTTCAAAGCAGTAAACACTAAAGAGCACATTACTCCAGTCAGACTCTGAAAATGTTGAGAAATAAGATGAATGTCTAAAGATGGAGGTCAAAATTTCATGCAGATTTAAGGGTACACATAGGATGAAAGCAAAAGGATTGAAAAAGACATTCCAAAAAGAGAACATGTGGAGGAGTGGGGTGGGGGGAGGGGGTAGTGCAGGCATACTTGTATCAGACAAAATAGACTTGAATCAAAAACCATCACAAAGAGTACAATGATAAAAGGGTCAATTCACCAAGAAGATATAACAATTATAAATATACACCCACTCAGCATCAGAACATCCAAATATATGAAACATATATTGACAGAACTGAGGGAGAGATAGACAACAGCACAATACTGATAGGGGATTTCAATAATTCATAGGCTATCCAGGCAGATCAATAGAGAAACAGAGCACTTGGACAACACTAGAGACCAAATGGACCTAAAAGACATATACAGAACCTCCCACCGAATGGCAATTAAACTTCAAGTGCCACAGAACATTCTGCAAGGTAGATCACATGTTAGATCACAAAACAAGACTTAAATTGAAGAAGACTGAAATCATACCACATGTCTTCTCTGACCATAATGGAATGAGACTAGAAATCAATAGCAGGAAAAAAAAAAAAAAAAAACCTGGAAAATTTACATATGTGGAAGTTAAATAAAACACTCTTGAACCCCCAATAGGCCAAAAAATAAATGAAAAGTTAAATTTGAAAGTATCTTAAGACCATCAAAAGTGAAAAAAGAACATACCAAAAATGACAGGATGCAGCAAAAGCAGTACAAAGAGAGAAGTATATAGTAATAAATGTCTGCGGCATTAAAAAAGATCTCAAATAAACAATCTAACTTTAAATTTCAAGGACCACAAAAATATTATGCAATCAAAGTTAGCAGAAGGAAGAAAATAATATTGATTAGAACAGAAATAAATGAGGCAGAGAGCAGAAATACAACAGAAAATGAATAGAGAATGAAAAGAAAACAAAAAATCAACAAAACTAGGAGTTGGTTTTCAAAAAGATAATCAAAAGTGATAAATCCTTAGCTGGAATAAGAAAAAAAAAGGGTTTGAATAAAAAAGAAAGAGGAGATACTAAAACTGATGCTGCAGAAATAAAAAGGATTATAAAATAGTCCTATGAACAATTACTATGACAAACTGGAATACCTTGAAGAAATGGAGAACTTCCTAGCAACCTATAAGAGTAAATCAGGGAGAAATAGAAAATTTCAATCAGTAATCAAAAATTTCCCTGAAAAAGAAAAAGGACCAGAAGGATTCACTGGTGAATTCTACTGAACATTTAAAGAAAAACAAATACTAATCCTTCTCAAAGTCCTCCACAAAACTGAAGAAGGAGGAATACCTCTAAACTCAATTATGAGGCCAGCATTGCTCTGATGCCCAAACCAGACAAAGATGCTACAAGAAAACTGCAGGCCAATATCTCTTATGAATACTAATGCACAAAACCTCAACAGAATACTAGAAAATCAAATTCAACAGCACATTAAGAGGATCATATGCCATGACCAAGTGGAATTTATCCCAGAGATGCAAGAATCGTTCAACATACAAAATTCAATAAATGTGATACACCACATTAATGTAACAAAGGATAAAGATCACATGAGAATCTCAATAGACGGAGAAAAAACAAATTCAATACCCTTTCATAATAAAAACACTCCATAAATTAGGAATACAAAGAAATTATCTTAACATTTTCAAGGCCATATATGAAAAGCCCACAGCTAACATTATACTCAATAATGAAAAAAAAAAAAAAAACTTCCCCTCTGATATTGGAAACAAGGAAGGGATGCCCACTCTCTTTTCTTTTACTCAACATAGTACTGGAAGTAGTAGCTAGAGCAATTATGCAAGAAAAAGAAATATGAAGCATCTAAATCAGAAAGGAAGAAGGAAAATTATCTCTGTTCATAGATGACATGATCATATGTGTAGAAAACCCTGAAGTTTTCACACATACACAGATGGAGACTTCATACTTCCTGGTTTCAAAATGTATTACAAAGCTACAATCATCACCACAGTATGGTACTTCCATAAAGACAGATACAGAGGGGCACCTGGGTGACTCAGTCTGTTAAGCATCTGACTCTTGGTTTTGGCTCAGGTCACAATTTCACAGTTTGTGGCTTCTAGCCCCGGATCAGGCTCTGTGCTGGCAGTGTGGAGCCTGCTTGGAACTGTTTTCCTCTCTCTCTGCCCCTCTCCTGCTTGAGCTCTTTCTTTCACATACAAAATAAGTAAATAAACATTAAAAAAAAATACATACAAGGACCAATGGAACAACAGAGAGTACAGAAGTAAATCCATGGATTTATAGTCAAATTATCTTTGACACGTGTACCAAGAATGTACAATGGGGGGAAGGATCAGCTCTTCCACAAATGGTGTAGGGAAAAGCAAATACCCACATTGCAAAATAATGAAATTGGTCCCTTATTTTAAACCATACACAAAATTCAACTCAAAATGAATGTAAGGCTTACATGTAAGACCTAAAACTATAAAACTCCTTGAAGTAAAAAACAGGGGGAACAGCTTCATAATACTGGTCTTGGACATGACACCAAAAGCACAGGCAACAAAGGAAAATATAGACAAGTGGGACTACATCAAGCTACAGGATGGGAAAAAATATTTGGGTTAATATCCAAAATATATTAGAAACTCCTGCAACTCAATAGCAAGAGAAAAAAACCCACAAACACAAATAACTTGATTTTAAAATTGGACAAAGGATTTGAATAGACATTTCTCCAAAGAAGTTAGACAAATGGCCTATAAGTAAATGAAAAAAATGCTGAACATCAGGCATCATCAGGACAATGCAAATCAAAACTACAATGAGATATCACCTCACATCTGTTAGGATCACCATTATCAAAACAAAACAGAAAATAACAAATGTTGGTAAGGATGTGGAGAAATTAGAACTCTTGTACACTGTTGGTAGGAATGTCATCTGGTACAGGCACTATTGAAAACAGTACAGATATTCCACAAAAAGTTAAAAAAAAAAAAAACTACCATAATATGATCCAGGAATTGTACTTCTGGGTGTTTATCCAAAACAACTAAAAACAGGATCTTGAAGAGATATTTGTATTCCCAGTATAATGGAGCGTTATTCACAATATGCAAGAGGTAAAAACAATCTAAGTGTCTATTGACGGATGAAGTGATAAACAAAATACAGTACATACATGTGATAGAATATTATTCAGCCTTTAAAAAGAAGGAAATCCTGCCATATACCACAACAAGAATGAAACTTGAGGACATTATGCTAAGTAAAAGAAGCAAGTCACAAAAGGACAAATACCACTTACATGAGGTATCTAGAGTGGTCAAACTCACAGAAGCAGCAAGTACACTGGTGGTTGCCAGGAGCTGGAGGGGAGGAAGAAATGGGGAGTTAGTTGGCCAATGGATATAGAGTCTGAAGATGAAAAGGTTCTAGAGATCTGGTATACAATGATGTACATATAGTTAACAATACTGTACTGTATACGGTACTCAAAACTTAAAAGAATTTATGAGGGGGGTTTCAGGTTATGCGTTTTTTACCACAATTAAAAAGAAAAAGTCACTCAGGATCCGGTTTATGAGATAACACGTGTAGATGCCCAGGTCCCACACTTAGAATGGTCCCATGCTTGGTTTCATGCTCTGCTGGGGTTGTCTTGGTATTCTTAATAATTTTATCTATCTTTAAACTTGTGTTTGTATGTGAAGCTAGTGGGACGATAGAATATGCGTGTGAGCAAAGGAGATAAGATGAACCATGTGTGTCTGTCACCATTCCTGCTGTTACCTTCACATAATAGCTTGTACCTCCTTGTCATGTGGCTTCCACAACATGTTTATTTTGTACTCATTTGGAGTCTGAGTTCCCACGCATTGTGGGTCCACCAGAATTCTGTGTTCATGGTCACATCTGCAACTGAAGGTGTTAACAGTTCTCAGAGGCCACACTTTCCATTTGAACCAAAAGTTACCTCTAATGCAGAAAGAAAAGCAAGTGTGTTTTAAGAAACAGGATTGGCCAAAAAATCTTATCTAATCCTTTCTTACTTAGTTACTTCCCAGTATTAGCCAACTACTTAGAATGACGACATATATGGAAAAGAGAAGAGAAGGCAGCCCGTAGTTCCTTTTGAATCCTTCCTTATTCGTCGGTAAGGTAAGCAAAGGTGGAATGTGTACTTATCAAGAAATTAAATAGTTGAGTTAGGGGCGCCTGAGTGGCTCAGTCGGTTGAGCGTCCGTCTTCGGCTCAGGTCATGATCTCACAGCTCGTGAGTTCGAGCCCCACATCAGGCTCTGTGCTGACAGCTCAGATCCTGCAGCCTGCTTTGGATTCTGTGCCTCCCTCTCTCTCTGCCCCTAACCCACTGGCATTCTGTCTCTGTCTCTCTTAAAAAATAAATAAACATTAAAAAAAATTTTTTTTAAAAACCAGTTGAGTTGGTTTGTATAGGATTTCCCCTGTTCTGGTTTAAAAAATACTTATGTGTATATATGCAAACTATAAAATAGGAATTATGTAATTTTTCAGTGATTTTGCATATGAGAGAAATGTTCTTATATTTGCATGTAAAACTGACATTTCATGATGTAAAGAGGAACAGTAAAAGTCACAATAATTTAAACCTTTATTCAGAAAAACATTACATAGCAAATTAAAAAAAAAAAAAAGCCACCAGGACAAGTTGAGAGAGGATACAGAAAAAAAGGAAAAAAAAACCTTTATATTTAAATACTATATTAATCTCCCAGGGCTGCCATAACAAAATACCACAGACTGGGTGGCTTAAATAACAGAAATTTATTCTTTCACAGTTCTGAAGGCTAGAAGTCCCAAATCAAGGTGCCAGCAGGTAGGATCTAGGAGAGAATCTTTCTTTGCCTCTTCTGGCTTCTTTCTGGTGGTTGTTGGGAATCCTTGGTGTTCTCAGCAGCAGAACCATATTGCCTCAGTGTCTGCCTCTCTTGTCCCATGACCGTCTTTCCTCTATTTGTCCGTGCAGCTCCAAACCCTTCCTCTGCACAAGGACAGTAGGCATTGGATTAGGGGCTTACCCTAACCTAGTATGGTCTCATCTCAACTTGATTCTATCCGAAAAAAGATGTATTTGGTCACATTCACAGGTTCCAAGGGATGTGACTTTTGGGAGGCAGGCACTATTCAACCCAGTCTAAATGCTTTTAATAACACTTTGTCCTTGCATTTTAAACAAGGGGCCACACATTTTCATTTTGCTGGGACCCACACATGACGTCACCTTTTTAATGACAGCACCCATGTTGGAAAACCTGGCTTAACAGAGTCAAATGAGTCTGTTACCTGCACTCTAGAATTAATTATATGCTAGATTTATCCACTTTGTTGTATGTAGCAAGATGGTTCCAGACAAACCTATGTGAGAGGGGCATGCCCATGTAAGACCCACACCCATGCAGCTTAGGGGAATAGAGAACTTTTGCCTCACTCACAAGATGAAGAAAAGAAGAGCTGAGCAAAACATGGCTGTTTATTCCTCTCAACCTTAGCAGTCAAATAGGCCTCTTCCCCTGCCCAGCATCAGTGAGTAGAGGAACAGGAAGGTCAGTTACACTAATCAAATTCCTTTCACATAGAGGTACATTAGAAATGAAGAAGAAAAATTTTCACTGGCGCTTCCCTGCTTTTGCTTAATGCATTGAAATACACCCTGAAGTCTCACTGGTGGGCAAGTTAGATTTTTATCTCAGAAGTCTCTGATATGGGTGAGAAACTGCATTAATTAGATTAACTCCAAGGCTATTCATATCCAATGATGAAAACCAACCCTATCTTCTATTAGCCATCCTAAATTACAATTAACTACAGAAATTGGATGAGGTTAAATGACAAATTAAGATTAAATATATAAAGCCATTCCAATAATACAATCTGAGAATCATAGAAATGTCCCAAATTTGAAAGTAAACCCTTGCCATTATCAAATGCGTTGGGGAGAAATTAAGGACACAGTCCAAACCCTCTTATAGATGAAAGTCTCAAAGTGTTAAAGCCCAGTTTTGAAATCTTGTTTCTTTGTTATTGTGAGTAAAAGTCCAAAGTCCTAAACATCCATAAATAATCCTCCCCAATGTCTTACTTGGTTCATTCTCAGTGGCAAGGGTTCTCAGTGCCTGAGTGGCTCCGAGGGCTCCTTCAGTATTTGCTGCTCAGATTTCCCACTGTGACATGGGGAGAGGCCTCTTAGGGCTTCAGCTGTTTTACTGGTCTCTCATGAACCAAGCTTTTAATGAGGACAGAGAGTTAATAAGAAATCTTGATTTTTCAGAACTAGCCTCACAACCAAAACATGTAGAAAGCAAGCCAACTCCCGACTCCCAGAACACTGAAACTAGGCAAATTTTTGTTCTCAGAATCCAGTACAGAAAGTGCCCAAAGAACACAGCAAAAACTCAATGGCATTTGAGAGAAAAATTAAGTCCCTTTGACTTCAGCCTCACTAGGAGGTCCACTAGTCTATGCTATTTATCTGACATTGTTGACTCGGGAAAGAGGATTCTTTCAGCATCAAGTGCACTTGGTACTATGAGTCTGCCACGGACAGGGCACAACACTGTGCACTGATCATCCGTAGATGCTTCATTTACACTTCTTTGATCACCTGTTGTTCACAGTGCATTACTGAACTGATGATGTGTTCTGTCTAATGACGTTGCATCTGCAGTCTCTGACAGATTTTACAGTCCTGTGCCAACGTGGCCATTTTCACTGCCTCCTGCTATGGAATTGTGTAGACCACAGAAGGCTACCTCTTAGAGAACATTTCTTTCTCACACATAATTGACAAATCCAGAGTCAGTGGGTCCACATGGCAAATGGATCAGTTGAGCCTATGGCAAGCCATGTATGTCAATACTGACAAGTTTTATCAAACTTTCCCTACAATGGAGTCTTTGTTTCCATCAAGCCTGCTTAGGAAAGGTGTACTGAAAAGTAAACTAACGTGGGCAGTTGCCTAAGACTTCCCCGCCCTGTAAATTTCTGGGCGCCCTAAAAGTCCAGTGCCTAAAGATCCTCCTGGTACCTTTTTTATTCTGCTCCATTCTCTCAGCCACCTGCAACTCCCCAAGGCCCCTTTTCTTTAAGCCAGACCTTTACATAAGTGACTACAGAAACTGACACTCTGCATGCATTCATCAGTCAAAATCAAAGTATCTTATGGCTGATGGAGTGGGCTGAATGATGCACCCCCCTCCCCAAAAGAGAGGCCCATATCCTCATTCTTAAAATCTATGATTGTTAGCACATTTGGACAAAAAGTCTTTGAAGGTGTAATTCAGGTGGGCCCTGAATACAACAGCAAGTGTCCTTATACAGGAAGGGCAGAGGGGGATTTGAGGCAGAAAAAAAGGAAGATACAGACACACAATGGAGAAAGTGATGTGAAGACAAAGTCAGAGATTGACCGATGTGACTGTAAGCCAAAGAAGCTAACGACCATTAGAAGCTAAAAGAGGCACAGAATGGATTCTCCCCTACATAATCTGTAGGGAGTAGAGACCTGCTGATACCTCTGGCCTCCAGAACCACGAGAGAGGAAACTTCTATAGCTGAAGCCAAGTTTGTGGTCATTTTTACGGCAGCCACAGAAAACTAACACAGCATGCAATAAACCTTTCTCAGGCATTAGTGGTTTACTGCCCAAACCTGCCTGACCTAACCTAAATATTTTCAAACTGTCAAAGGTCACAATGTCCTACCACCTAAGACAGACCAAGCACAAAGCCATCTTCTCTGGCAATACCAAAACACTTTCTACATGGACATTCTACTTTCCAAACTCTGTTCCTTTTTATTTCTCAGTGTTCTCGGGGAATGAACCAAATGTTAGCACGCTGAGTCCGACTCCAGCAGGTCCAGGGGTTCCCGAAGGATGAACGGCGTCAGCGAAAAAGTGAAAATAAAACAAAACTAAAACAAAAATAAAAATAAAAAACTAAAATAAAAATGGACACAGACAACAGCAGTGTGTTGAACTGGCCGATTTACTGCAGTAAACATGGCATTATATATGCTAATTATTTCCTTGTAACATACGCCATCTATGTTTTTCTAACGTTACCCAATTCTAAAATTGTTCTTTTGTATAATCACCCAATAAGGAATAACATGATTGTTTTGTCATAACGTTCCCTCCTGCCCTTTGCTTATTGATTAATTTCTTTTATTGTTTTTATTATGTATCTATGTTTATCTATAATTTATAAAGTATTTGCTTTGTTGTTTTCACGAAAGGTTATTTATCTCTCAACACCTCAAATGGAACAGTTACAGGAACATGACCTCTTAGTTGTTTCCCTGAACCATTCGTGGTTTTGAATAACCAAAGTGTTCACCTGGGTCCGAGGTGCCAGGAAAGGGGCCAAGAGGGCCTTAGAAACCCATACCTTATGGGGCACCTGGGTGGCGCAGTCGGTTAAGCGTCCGACTTCAGCCAGGTCACAATCTTGCGGTCCGTGAGTTCGAGCCCCGCGTCAGGCTCTGGGCTAATGGCTCAGAGCCTGGAGCCTGTTTCCGATTCTGTGTCTCCCTCTCTCTCTGCCCCTCCCCCGTTCATGCTCTGTCTCTCTCTGTCTCAAAAATAAATAAATGTTAAAAAAAAAATATTTTTTTTAAAAAAAGAAACCCACGCCTTATACATTCTCAGAGACACAATGCACCTAGGAACCAATGAACCATTCTGTAGCTTAACCGGCTAGGTTCAATCATCATCTGGAATGCCTCCTGGGGGCCAAGTGGGCCTAGGGGTCAGAGTGACCTGTGTCCATAGATACACTCCTTAGTTACCGGAGTGGGGCTTTCAAATCCATGTGTCTCTCCTATACAGGCCCTCTTTGCTGGCAAAGGTATGAGGAGTCTCCATAGGGGATGGCAAGGGCTAAACGTAAGGCCGCACAATTTCTTGCGGAACCTTATTTCCTTTCCTACTGGTTCTTTTCCCAGGGGGCCTGTCGAGGGCAATTCCCCAACAGACTATACCCCAGGTAGTTTTAAGGCCAAATTACCTAAAAGCAGGAGTACAAGAAGCTTCAGTGTCGGTTGGCCGCCTTGCAGTCACCAATCCGTCCACAGCCCAGGCTTTGCCACTCAGGCTGGGATGGCTCGGCTTCCAGCATTAGTGTCTGTCAATTGTCCTGGAAAAGTACAACACTCTTATTACACCTAGGTCTGGAGTAGGTTACAAAATAAAAGAGGAAAGATAAAGGTTAAAATATTCCTTTTACTATTATTGATAACCCAGGTTTGAGAACCCCAGTTTGAATGAGAGCTAAATTGCCCCATCAATGAACTCCAGAATCGGGCAGATTACCACCTAGTAATACACAGGACTGGAGAAACAGAAGACCCACTCACACTCTCAAGGAAGAGAACAGAATTAATCAAGGCAAGCATGCCCAGTTAATTCTTCTTAAACTTTCTGTGTATGTCCTTTGACCACCCTAGAGGCAGAGTAAGTAAAGAAGCAGAGTTGAAATTACCTAATGAGCTCTCCTGACATGACTAAATTATCAAGAGTGGGGAAAGAACATTTGGTACTCCCCACCCCCACTTCAGTATTAAAAGAAAAACACAACCCCCTGCCCAACATTTACAATGTAAAACAAATCAGAAACTACTTTAACCCTGACTTACTATTAGTACGCTAATAGCTAATCAGGAGCCTGGTGCAAAAACATCTTGATTAGCTGCTGATAAAACTCTTTGGAAGTGGATAGTCTACGTGACTCAAAAGGAGAACATGGCCCTATACGCTTCAGGACTTTTTCACCAAAAATACATTTATTTACTATTCCAGCAAATATGGCCTGTGGCCTAGCTCTACCTTCATATCTGCTGTTCTTGAATTAGTCATAAAGACATGTATACAAATAAAGACCAGATTTAAGGCCAGAATATATAAAATAGCAAAAAAAAAAAAAACTATAAGTGGAGTCAAGTACCACCAGCATTTACCAAAGGTGAACTTCTAGCAGCAACATTAATGGTTTTTCTGTTACATCTGTACAGTGATAGATGTACATAACTATTTTTAATTTATTAAAATCTCATTTTTATGGCTGACCACTGCACACCAAGTAACATGCAGAAGCAACATCAACAGATGAAAAAAGATAGTCCCGAGCCTCAGCAAGTGTCCTCATACAATGTCGTTAAAATACAGTGTAGCAAATGCAACAATCAAGCATGCAAAAGTGCAATGGTAGCAAAAAGGAGAGTGTGATCACAACATTAAAAGGACTTCACAATAATGTGTAAATTGAGTTTTGCAAAATGAAGTGGGTTTTTCAGGTGCACAACAGGGAGAAAGGAATTTGTGGTGGAAGGAAAAACATAATCCAAGATAGTGAACTGTTCAGATACTCCAGGAAAATGAAGTGGGGAATAGCAGGAGAAATGATTACAGGACTTAGACACCATGAATATCTGTAAGCAGAAAGCCACTTAATGATGACTCAACTGATAGACCACATCTGCATTTTAGCAAGACTACTCTAATGGAAATTTCGAGGACCCATTCAAGGGGGGAAGAAAAAGGAATTACTAATTCCTGCAAGAAACATTATGGGCCTGCCAAACCAGGTTTGGAACATATGGTTCCTGCCAAACCAGAGAACAAATGAAAAGGTCTTCAAGAATCAGAACCCAATATGCTTGATGAATTCAAATCTGGTGATAAGAAGTCATGAGGGAGGAAAAAACAATGGTAAGCCCAAGATTTTTGCTTGTTTGAAGGATCAAATGATGAAGTACCTTAATATGCTCTTACCCACATAACAATGTACAAGGAGTACTTAAAAGTTACAAAGACGGGAATCTTTGAGTGATCTTCCAGTGATCAAGTCCACTGGAATTCATCTGTTGATGGCTCTGAGTTCTCTTATTCTTCTGTTTCCGTGGTCTTTTCTCAAGGATTAAATTATCTGAGGATCTGGCTTTCAGTTGTTATTCACAATTTGCTGATTCTGATATGTTAGTGTTAACAATTGTTCGGTCATTAAGAAACAGTCTATCATCTTTGTCTTTGTCATCTTTATATGCCTCCTTTTCTTGAAGTTTTTTTGCATCAGTTTCAATCACACATTTAATCTGTATTTTATTGTGGTAAAATATACATAATGTAAAATTTTACATTATTTTATTGTTTTCTTTTTTTTTCCTGGCAAGATGTCTTCTCAAGAGGCTGTACCATTTGCATTCCCATTAGCAATAAATAAGATTTCCTGTTGTCCCACATCCACACCAGGAAGTGGTATTGTCAGTTTGGGGTATTTAGCCATCTAACAGATGGGTGGAGCATCTAACTGGTGTTTTGTTTTTCTCTAATGCACCATGCATATCATTTTCCAATAATTCCCCAATGTTCAGCAACTTATACATGCCTATTTCTCATTTACGTATACTATCCACTAAGGTGTCTACTCATATTGCCTCATTTATTTCAATTTGGGGAGTTTACTTTCTTATTGTGACATTTTACTACTTCTTTGAATATTTTGTATGCATATCCTTCTTTAGATATGTGTTTTGAAAATATATTCTCCTAGCAAGGGGGCTTGCCTTTCCATTCTCTGAACGCTGTCCTCACAGAGTGGATATTTTAAAATTTAATAAAGTCCACATTACCAATCTTTTGTCTTTCATGGACATGCTTTATGTGTTGTATATAAAAACTGTGCTTCATTCACACATTTAGTCTTTTTTTATGGTGGCAAACTATGCATAACATAAAATGTTAAGTGTTCAATTCAGTGACATCAAAGTGCATTCACAGTGTTGTACAATCATCACCACCACCCACCTCCAGAACTTGTTCATCACCCTAGAGTGAAACTCTATACCCATAAAAATAACAACATCCCAATTCCCACTCATCCCAACTCTCCAAAACCGCAATTCTACTTTCTGTTTCTATGAATTTGCCTATTCTAAATATCTCAGCTAGGTGGAATCACACCTTTATCTTTTTGTGACTGACTTACCTCACTTAGCATAATAGTTTCAAGGTTCATCCATGCTGTAGCATTGATCAGAATGTCATTCCTTTTCAAGGCTGAATAATATTCCTGTGTGTGTATGTGTGTGTGTGTGTGTGTGTGTGTGTGTGTGTGTGTGTGTCTGTCTAGGTACAATAAACACATGTATTATAGGGAAATGTAAAAATACTTACTTGATATTGAAAGTCTGAGATAACTACTTTTCTATTTTGAGGAAATTTGTCTCTTAATGATTATATTTTTCCGGGAGCTCAATGCCACAATGGGAAGGAGGGCTTAACCCCTACCCTGACTCACTGAATCTCTCTTTCTTATGTGGAATATAGAAACCTGAATGTACTCTCTAAAAAAAAGGCTATTCTGGCAAAAATTTCAGATAGCAAGAAGAAACCCTCAAGAGGTTCAGAAGTTTAGTTCAGAGAAGCAACCGGAAATTCAGATGATTACCTGGCACTGATAGGACTTGCTTGATATGAAAACAGAACTGTAAATCTCACAAGATTAGGTGATCTTGTAAGAATTTCAAAACTTCCTACTACTAATGAGCAATCCTGTAAGAACAGCCTCCCTTAAACATACTGATGATATGCTTCACAGCTTAATATTCAGCAGCCTATGTTTTGGCTAAATGAGCTTCAGAAAGAAACGGAAACTTGTGGTTTAGTTCCATCTACTTTGGAGCCTCTGGTTAAATAATCTGCTTCTGCCGTGCTCTGTCATCTTACCATCTGTAAAATGGAGGCAGCTTGAAAAACACAGCCACAGAAAAGATGTACAGCTTTATGCGCAGTTGTTTTCATTTGTTTAGAATACCAGTAACATTTTAACTATCACTCAAGGAGTGCACATGCTACTTTGAATCATCTAGGACAAAACTCTGTCAAAATAAGAAAAGGAAAGGGGCCCAAAATAACTATGATTTTCCCAAGGGGACACAATTATTTTATGGTATATCTGGGATAAGAACCCACATATCATCGGCCCCAGTGCATTGTTCTCTTACTGGGTTTTGAACGATACAGAGAAATAAAACTCTTCTGTTATATGTAACTGGTGCAAGACTCGGCATGATAGGAATTGGAGAACTGCATATTAAGAAGAATCTGGAAAATTCTTTTTTTTCTTTTTCCAAAAAACAGTTTTTAACATTTATTGATTTTTGAGAGACAGAGACAGAGCACAAGTGGGGGAGGGCAGAGAGAGAGGGAGACACAGAATCTGAAGCAGGCTCCAGGCTCTGAGCTGTGAGCACAGAGCCCGACGGGGGGCTTGGACCCACAAACCGTGAGAACATAACCTGAGCAGAAGCCAGATGCTTAAACGACTGAGCCACCCAGGCGCCCTGAATCTGGAAAATTCTTAAAACTAAATAAGCTATATACTAGATACACAGAAAACAGTGGTGCCTGAAGATGAGTCAAGGAAGAACAAAAGGAGTTCTTGAAGGTGTATATGGGCTGCAGTTCCAAAAAGGACAGGTGAATTCCCGTTTCCAGCACTTTGGAGGTTCCACCCCAATATACAATATTAAAATAAAATAAACATTTGAACTAGATCATATTTAATTCTGCATGTTCATGTAAGCCAACAAAATATCCCAGGTATCATCTACATTGTCATTTTGTTTTTATCTTGAGTTTTCATTTCTAAAAGTCTTTCCAAACACAAAACAGAGGTTGGAGAAAGGTGTATGGGAGGCGGCAGAGATAAAACAAGCTCATTTCACTTACCATGAAAATTAACATCCAAACGAATTCTTCACAGCTGAAAATGTCCAAACAATTTTCATTTTAAGGCAAGGCTTCTGGAAATTTCATGCTGAAGGACTCATAATTACCCACATGTCCCTTATCTGTTTCCATACATATCACTATATATTATGGGAATTCTGAGTGGCAGAGAAGCATATCCTGGCTAAACATCTCCATGCCCATAATGCAGATATGATGGTCTCAAACCAACCTGAGGACATTAGAGCACACTTTTTCCATTACTAATATTAATAGAGGACAAAACTTAATATACTTTTGCCTGTATAAGCTAAATCACTTCTTCATTAAAATGGATGGCCCATAAATAAGTCTGTAGTGTGGGCGTCATTGGATGCCAAATGAACTTTTGTGGGTTTTATTAACATCGTGGGTTTCTAGGGAGGATCTACTCAAAAACCCTGAGTCTAGTTTGACATTTGCAACTAAATTATCATGTAACCTTGAGCAAAGGGAGTTCATTATCATAAAGGAGGGATATTAATACTTCCCATCCCTACTTTGAGGGGCTCTTATAAAGTATTAAATAAGGTAAAACAGAGGTGTATATGAATGCACACATTTTCATTGGTATTTGTACATGCTTGAAAATAACTCTACAGAATGCACTATAAAAGTCTTCATGATATGGATCCCCAGAGTAGTTCCCAGCTCTCCCATTGAAACTACGTAAATTAACAAACACCTATGTATTTCGTTAGTTATCAGAGAACTACAAATACTGCTTCTTGCAGTACCTTGTCCCAACCATCTGCCTTCCTCTTTACATCAATCCTCAATTCAGAAACCCTGGAGATTCGTTCATTAACTCATGCACACAATTATTCATTCAGTCAAAGAAAATTTTCTTCTCGGTAAACAAAACCTTCTCTAGTAGGTTTTACAGACATGTGGACAACACAGATGAATATCCCCTCTTTCTAAGTAGAGGGGGAGGCAAAAATAAACAAATGAGCAAATATTTAAACTTAAGTATAAACATATAAACAAAAACTAAACAAATGGATAAGAAACTAGTATGTTAGGTAAGTGCTAGAGAGCACTAGAAAGCAGGGCAGGGATATTGACATTATTAGTTGATGGGAAGAGGTTGCAATGCAAAATTAAGCAATCAATGAAGGCTTTATGGGGAGATGAAATTTAAGAAAGAACATGAGGTGAATGTGGGAGACAGCAATGTACCTATCTGAGGAATGAATGTTGCAAGCAGAGGCAACAGGCAGATGGAAAGCAGTGAGGCAAAAGAATGTGCCTGGAATAGTCAAGGAACAGAGAGGATGTCAGGGTGTGGAGGATAGAGCGAACAAAGTAGAGAGGAGAAGGAAATGAACTCTGAAAGGAAATGGAGGCCCAGATTGCCAGGGCTGTGGAAGCATTTTGAGGACTTCGGTTTTTGTCTTCAGTGGGCAACTGAAGTGACTTGAGTGATATGATATGACCTAAGTTTTAACAGAATATCTCTGGATGCCATGTTGATTGGAGACTGGAGAGGAGTAAAGACAAGATCAGGAAGACCAATAATTAATTAATTTCAAGAAGTGAATTACCCAAGGATATACCTTCTACTCTATGAATGTAGAGCAGGGGTTAGCAAATAAGGGTCCACAGATCAAATCGGGTTCTCAGCTTGTTTTTCTATGATCCGTGATATAATCACACTTCTTACATTATGAAAGGTAGTTGAAGAAGGAGGAGAAGAAGGTACGGAACCTGTACATGGCCCACAAAGCCTAAATATCTAAAATCTGAAAAATGTGTTCCACCACCTAATAACTGGATGCTAGTAGATCCTCAACAAAACTGGAAGAAGACATGAGTCACTTAGTTGCTAAAAATATTACAAAGTGATAGGTGTCAAGGAACATTCGTGTCTTTACCCCTAATCTTCAAAAACAACAATGCCATTTCCACTGAGCTACTGAAAATACAGTCTGGTTTTCAAAACAATAAACGAGGAGATATTTTCTCACATAAGCAATGTCATAAACAGCTTTCAGGGGAAGTTGAAGTAGCAACAAAAAAAAAATAGTAAGATTGAAATAGCAACAAATAAAATAATAACAAAAAAATTCTTAGAGAACTTTAAGCTTTACAAATAATTTTCATGTTCACCATCTCATTTAATCCTTAAGTCAACTCCATGAGATAGGTATTATTTTCCTATTAGAAATTGCTACCTCCTAAACCCTTAGTGATTTCACAAGAAAGGTGAATGCTGAGGTTGGGTTTTTTTCTTATATGGGAAAGTTGGAGGCTAAAATCAACAGGTATTTTCAGTTCAAGCCAGCAGACTAGAAAAACACGTTTACTTTCTGTTCCTCCTGGAAACCATAGTTAACAAAAGTACAGAAATACCAAAATGAATACCAATCAAAGCCAAGAGAATGTGGAAGTCACAACCACAGAAAGATTTTGATACATTTCTAGAAGGCAAAAAGTGAAATGTAAGACCGATGAATGGAGGGATCAAGAAAGGACTTCCAAAGAAGGGGCTGCACAAGGCCAGTGAGCTTCTGCTGAGCCCTGTTTCTAGTAAACAGAAGAGAGAACAGGGGTTGAAACCAAGCAGACAAAAGTTATTTTAGGGGGAAAAAAAAGTTCACTTAACGAGTTTCATGGATCACTCAGTCTTCCCTCCATATTAACTCTGTACGAATTACCTCAGATTGCTGGTGGGCAAGACAAGGGAACAGGGAGGGAGTGTTCCATCACAGGGTGTCAGCCATGGTTCACTGTCCCTACTACCAATTCCATTCAAACTACACACCCCTGGCTTCATTTACTATACTGGAGATTGGTGCTTCATAAATTGTCAAATGAGAAGGAATCCTCCTGGCAACTATAATTTGCTGTTAGTATCAAAATATTTTTATTAATGATTAAATTAATCGCTCAAAAATTATTTTGCCTTCACAAGTTCTGTCTCAACATATTGGCTTCTGCCAAGGCAAATTAGCTCAGAAGAATCATTGCCATCTAATATATTTTGCCTTTAAGGACAAGTAAGAGAATGGTCTATATTTCAAAACAGCATCCCTCCTGTCTACTCCCATTTGACAAGAAAAATCAAGAGGTAGATTTTTATGGGATGTCCTCACCCAAATTTCCTTGTATTGTCCTGAAGCCCCAACACTCATCATATGCTGAATTTGCCCCTTTGTCCTGGGAAACAAAAAGATGGAAATAACATGACTGTCATTTATTGTGTCCAAATATATCTGACATAATCATCTTTTTCAGAGTTCCTAGAAGAAATCTTGGCCCAACATTGTAAAGCTTGCTATTTCTGTTCAAACAAACAACATCAAGAAATTGTTCCTTACTGAACTCAAATGATATCAAAGGGATTGTGGTTAAATGTCATATCTATAAATCATTTGTGCTCCCAGAGAGATTAGAAAGGGCTTATATTTCTCCTTTTTTTCAAGCGGCATTTGGGTCTGAGCAAAATCTCTTGTGTCCAACTTGGTTGGGGATGGAAGTCCAAACTGGCTCTAACATACTATAAAAGCTCTCATAAACAGAGCACTGAAATTAATTGTATAAGATACAAACTATGACCAATGCTACTTTAAATATACAAAAAAATAAATACAGTAAAAGCCTCAGTTTGCGAGCATAATTTGTTCCAGAAACATCTTGTAATCCAAAGCACTTGTATATCAAAGCCAATGTCCCCATAAGAAATAATGGAACCTCAGATGATTTGCTCCACAATCCAAAAATATTCATACAAAAATCATTATGATCCTGTAATGTGATACAAAACAATAAAGAAAATATAAAATATAATGAAACATAAATGCACTTACCTTTGAAAACTTTTGTGGCTGGTGTGAGGGAGACAAGAGAGAGGAGGGCTGTTGTGTAGGATGACTTTCATTATCACTAATGGAGGTTGACTACACTACATACAGTATTAGTAAGCTCTTGTCATATACTTATTTAATGGAACCGGCAATAAGGCAGCAGAGGAAAGGGGCTATATCTGCAGGCAGCCTGACCTAGAATGAAGCAATGCATTCCTAAGCTTATTCTTGTATGGAAAAGCAAAGGACTGTCCATTGGTGCTTTGAAGTGACAAAAATACACTAGTTAGTGTCAGTTGTGGGCACCTCCCACTGCTCTGAAAAATCACTCATTTCTGCCCAACACTGTGACCCGAGACAGACAATCTGAGCATGGGAGACCATCACCCACAATCCCACAGAGAAATAGAGAGAGACCGAGAGAGAGAGAGACAGAGACAGAGACAGAGAGAGAACCAACCATTGGCTCAATTGTCATGTGACCTTTGACATCACGTACTCCTTGTATTGCAAGACATCACTCATTTATCAAGTTCATATTTATTAGAAATGTCTACCCGTCTTGTGGAACTCTCGCAGAACAAGTTACTCACACTGCAAGATTTTACTGTGTGTATATATATAATATATATTACACACTATGTATAATATAATAGTATATGTATAAAAACTTTTAAGTATATATATATATACTTGTTTACTGATTATAGGATTCTTGGTTCTGAACCTTATGCATGGCATGCCCCGATATGCAACATCAGTACCATGAGAGAGAAAACACTTCAATGAAGTAAACCAAAGAAACAAGATTCAAACTAGGCAAAGCCACACGTAGGCCAAGATTTTCCAAACCTTTTTCTTCATGCTGAAGTTTTCAGCTCCTAGACAATAATACATGTTTCTCTCGCCAGACACCCAGGCATATCTCTCCCCTCTTGAGCATATGAATCTCTAGAATTATATTTAAATGCCAACAAGGGGAGGTGGAGAATGGACCCGGCTGGCATGCTCACATGACCAAATCGTGGTGATGTGACTTTAATCCAATACATCACTCCACTATTAACTTACAATAAATGACATATTTGCTTTCTAGACATTAGTGAGATGCCTTATTAGACACATTCCTAGAAGGCTGGAGAAACTGGCTTCTAATCCATATGGAACTGGTGAATTCCCTTCAGGTAGACCACAAGGTATCTAGAATACAGTCTTTATATATTCACATACAATCTTACGTATTTGGATTCTTCAGAGTAGACCAAAGAGAAACTCTGGGCTGCAAAGCTCAGTTACAAATGTGGGATGGTGCTATGCTTACAACTGGCGGTCCGTGAGCCATGGTCTTCTGAGGCCAGAACCCATTGCGGCCCTGATTAATTTATGAATTGAACTTCTGCTCAACGGAGGCCTGGTACTGGGCAGTGCCTATGCTCCCCGTGAGTATTGCACGGCACGAAGTACCGTAAGAACTAAGAAAAAGGGAAAGAAAGAATGGTAACATACGATGCATATACGGTAAGGAGGCATCACAGTCCAGAGGAAGAGCTCTGGAGTCACTCCGCTGGGTTTGAATCCCGGCTAAGCCACCAGCACCTGCGTGACCTGAGAGGTCTCAACTGTAAAGGTTTTGCCAAATTCCCGACAAGGAAGAAAGCAAGAACTTGCCTGCCACGAAGGGAGGTCTTGGGGCGCAGCATGCAGTCAGGTCAGGGTTTGGCGTCCGCTTGGAAGGGTGATGCTCAAGGCCTGGGCAGCCCTAGCGAAGAGGCACCTGGCTCTAGGCCTCACAGGGAAGCAGAGAGGGTCCCGGGGAGCAGGCCACCCTCTCGCAGTGTCCCGAGCTCCCGCGCTCCTCTTTCTTGAGAGAAGGGCTGGCGACACACACCCAGGCGCTGAGAGGCCCCACAGCCACCGCACTCCCCCACAGTCGCCACGCAGTGGCCCTGCTGCTTGTATACAACCGCCACAGGCAGCCGGAAATCTATACACCAGCCAAGGGCTGGCTGCTGCAGGCGGGAAGTCCCAGAGGCCAGAGGCTAAGGGGCGGGGCTTTGGGGCCTCGCCCTTTGCCCTTTGCTGAGGTCACTTGCCATGCTGCGCATGCGCGCCCCTGTTTGCGCCATCTTCCTGGGAGGCGGCACAAAGGCCCGGCTCAGTCCCTCAGGCTCAGTGCCTGTTTGACTAAGAAAGGAGTCAGAAGCTCAGGAGGCAGACGCTCTCCAGCTTTTTTACTCCCATCTCTCAGTCGTTTGGCCCACAACCAGCCGGATATGGGCAACCTGCTTTGTAAGTTTCTTTTCCCACACCGCCCCCGCCGCCGCCTCCGCCTCCACCGCTCCCGCCCGCTGCCTGGCGATGTGTGGCCCTTGCACCCCCCCTCCCGCGATGCTGTTCCACCACCTGGCCGTGACCACCCCGCTGCTCCTTCACTTGCCCTGGGCCCTGGCCGCAGGCTCTTCCACCGGAATCCTAGGCCTTTACCGGCTAGTTTATATGTCCAGCCCAAGAGGCGGTACCCCATCCCGCAGGCCTCTGGCGGTACCCCTCTGGGGATCCCTCCCTTGGTGAACTGGAGTCACTCTCCGAAAAAACCTATGCTGTCTGCTCGTAATTCCATGATGTTTGGACACTCCAGAGCCAAAAGGATCCCTCCTCTGGGGCGCAGATTCCCTCTCCCACGTTCACTATCTGAGAAGGTAGAGGAGGCTGTGGAGCCGGTACCATCCAGGCACCTCCCACTTTTGTGCCCATTTGGGGTGGAGGAGAAGGTCCAAGAAGATCCCAGAAAAAAGATGGAGGATCTTGTAGAGACCAAAGGGCAGAGTGGTGGGAACAGGGTCCCCCATCACGTTGGGGACATACCATTAAAATCGAGTCCCCTGGAGACCGGTGGGCTTCTCACTTCCTGGCAGCGCAGCCCCGCACCTTTGGACCTCCATCCTAATCCTCCAGAAGACCGTTTGAGGGAGAATACCCAGAAGTCTCTGATGCACTGCCGCCCTGTAGGCCGCGCAGTCACCTCCCCACGTGGCCCAGCCGGCAATGTCGTGCCTGATACAGATACAGCAGCGCTCTCCGACCCACCCCCACGCTGCCCCTTACTGCAGGAGACATCAACAAAGGAAGTGCCGGGTGAAAGCCATCAGCCTGTCGGGGACACATCATACCTCTCCGGGAAGGAGATACAGGCTAATGAGCCTCCAGGCATCTCATCAAGGAGCTCTTTTTCCCCTGTATCTGCCAGCAGTAGGCCCTGCAAACGGAAAACATCCACGTCCCATTCTCGGCCACCGCCACCGCCCCAGTGGTGGGGCCAGGGCGAGTTGCCCCCACTTCCTAGGTTTCCTTGCGGAGCTACTGACAAAAACCTGGACACCTTGAAGAATACCAAATATCAGAGGAGTAAGACCTTGGGAGACAAAAGAGAGATCAAAGGAGACTGCTCAGATGCTCAGTCAGCCACTTCTTTATGCCTACTTGCCTCAGAGACCGCTAACTCTCTGCTTTTGGCGAGTCGCACTTTGCAAGTCCCCACTCCTACTGATGACTTGGCTGACCAATCTGCCAAGCCCCCGACTGCCTCTGTCCCTCCATCTTTAATAGCAAACCTTGTTCAGGAGACAGCCCAGATGGTTTCTAAATCTTCTCCAGCTGTTCCTGCTGGTGTTCTTCCTCATCTTAGTTCCAATCTCATTTGTGGAATTCCTGTGAAGAAAGAAGGCCCTCTTCAGCCAGTCACTGCTGTAACCTGTCTTATTTCTGACATCACCACACTTGCTAACACCTCAACCCCCTGCTTACAACCACCCTCCTGCATCGCAGAATCCCCAGTGCCTCTGTGTGTACATTCCCCCCCTCCTAGCCTACCCGCCCCTCTTCCAAATCCTTCCACACATAGCCCTGTTTCAGTTGTCCAGCCCATCATTTCTAAGACAGCTGCTTCTACCATCGCAGCCAGTGCATCTACATCTACCTCCAGGCTCACTTCAGGTCCTGGTGTCGTCGACATGGACACCACTCCCCTTTCAAAGGCTGTTATTTTCAGATCTCCCCAAGAATCCGGAATGGGATCTCCTTCATTTCCCCAGGGTCGTTGCAGTTTGAAGCAGAGGTGCCCTGCAGAGTCTACAGTTTTCACCAGCCCACCTGGAGATCCCAAGACAGCCCTTCTTGCCAGTGTTGCTGTTTCCAGGAGCTTGTCCCTTGCGGATTCTGGAGTCACCTCCACTCCAGTAGGCAAGCCCTCTGCAACCTGCAACTCGGCCTGTAACAGCGAAGCCATGGACACTCCATCACCATCTCAGGCTTCCATCTTCTGTTCCTCCCCTGAGTCCAGGGACAACCATTTCCCACTTAACGTGGTGCTTTCTGGTTCTGCTAACACACCACCCCGTGGCAGCACTGTGGTGGCCCATGACTCTATCCATTTACCGAAAAAGTCCTCCATCGGACAGACCTCAGTTTCCAACCACTCTGACCCAGGAATCACCTCTCAGCCCACAACTGGGCATCATCATAGGCAGCAGCCTGACAATTCTCACCTGTTAGGAACGCCAGTAGCCTCAACACAAGCTATGGGCCCAACTGCTCTCATAACCCAGCCGCCCAGAGACAATGCAGTGAAGGCAGGTTTGGCAGGTTCCGCATCTATCACCACTCTCACTATCCAGCCGGCCTCGAGTGACAAGCCAGGCATCCTGCCCATTGGCGTATCTACCACAACAGGCTTTGGAGTTGCCACGGGGATGCCCAGCACCGGGGATGGTGGCTCACCGTTAGCTGACAGTACTTCAGGCCGACGTGTGTTTTCGGGACGTGCAGCCCCTATGGGCAGTGGTGTGTACATCCCAGGCCCCGCTCATTCACAGGCATCTGGAGCATTCCACCTTGGGGCAGGACTGAACGGGGTACCAAGAACCATTTCTGCTCTAACTTTAGGTCAGACAACCTGGAATCGCTGTGGTGATGGCATGGCTGCTGCTGTAGGAGGAACAAATACCGTCCCGGTATCTGGACAAAATGCTAGTTCCACCTTGAATCCAGGCACTTGCGGCCCCCCCATCCAGAACCCAGGTAGTGGAGCAGTGGGGCAGGGCTGTACTGTTCCCACAGGTGGAGACTCTACAGTCCCCACTACCCATAAGTGCCCCGGGGGCTCATCCCGACGGAGAAAACTTTCCTCATGTAGAGGAGATGCCACCGTGGAGAAGAGGACTAAGTCAAGAGACCAGGCAGCCTCCCCCTTAAATCTGAGCAGCAGGGGGCCAGCCATGAGAACCTCAGGTGATGGAGTAGTGGGAGAGGGCCGCCCTGTTCCCTCACGTGGAATCTCTAGTATTGCTGTTAGCCTGAAGGGCACCCAGAGCCAATCTGGACAAAGAAAACTTGCCCCACGTGACCGAGCCACCAGAACCGACAAGAAACATGGGTCAGGACACGTGCCAGCCTGCTTAAATCTGATCATCAGGGGGCGATCCGTCCAAAACCCAGGTGATGTAGTTGGAGAGGGCCACGCTGTTCCCACAGGTACAAGCCCTCATGTTCCTGTTAGCCCCAAGGGCACCCAGACCCCATCTGCACGAAGAAAGGCTGCCCCATGTCACCAAGCCACCATCACAGAGACAAAACATGGGTCAGGACACATGCCAGTCTGCTTCTTAAATCTGATCGACAGGGGGCGAGCCGTCCAAAACCCAGGTGATGGGGTAGTGAGAGAGGGCCACGCTGTTCCCACAGGTACAAGCTCTCATGTTCCTGTTAGCCCCAAGGGCACTCAGAGCCCACCTGCACGACGAAAACTTGCCTCACGTCACCGAGCAACCAGCACAGAGACAAAACGTGGATCAGGACATGTGCCAGCCTGCTTGTTAAATCTGATCATGAGGGGGCGAGCAGTCCAAAACCCAGGTGATGCAGTGAAGGAGGGCAACGCTGTTCCCGCAGGTACAAGCTCTCATGTTCCTGTTAGCCCCAAGGGCACTCCGAGCCCACCTGCACGACGAAAACTAGCCCCATGTCACCGAGCAACCAGCATGGACACGAAATGTGGGTCAGGACATGTGCCAGCCTCCTTAAATCTGAGCGTCAGGGGGCGAGCCATCCAAAACCCAGGTGATGGGGTAGTGGGAGAGGGCCACGCTGTTCCCACAGGTGGAAGCTCTCTTGTTATCGTTGGCCAGAAGTGCACCCGGAAGCCGTGTACACAAGAACTAAATGCTTCATGTGGAAGAGCCACTACCAAGCAGAAGACAGGTGTTTCAAGAGGCATGCGTGTTTACCCCCTACAGAGCCCCTCGGACTTGCCTGGCCACACTGCCTCTGCTGCAGTTGCAAGTGGCAGCACCAGCTCTACCCTTGGACCCACTTGTAGTTCCACCATCCTTCCACGCAAATGCGGTCCTCCCGCCCAGCATGCAGATGGTATGCATGGAGGGGACAACGTCATTCCCACGAATGTAGAACCTAGTAGTTCTTCACATCAGAATGATTGCGGCCGACCCAATGCAAACGCAGCAAGTGCCGTAGCAGATGCAGACAGTATCACATCTATGATGGCAGGCCTCTATGTCAGCACCACCCAGAAGGACACTGGGAGCCCTCTTACCCCTAACACAGGTGGTGCTCTGGGGAACAGCTCCACACCTGCTACGACTGGATACACTTATGGTCCCTCAGCCACACAGAGCACAAGTGCCCCCCATAAGCACAGCGCTGGTGGTGCATTGGGGGATAGCACCAGGAAATGTTAAACAGAACTTGGACTTGTCCTAGTCAGGTACTCCTCTGACTTTGGAGGATCAAACACTGTATGTGTCCTGGTCAACTGGGCCTGTTCTCTGGGCATGACTAGAGCACCTTCATAACCTGACTAGGACTTCACCTACACATTCCCTTCTTTTGTCACGAATAAGGACCTAATATTCCTCTGCAAATTGGATATAACTGGAAACTGACTAATTTGCACCTGAAAGGGGTCCAACCCCTTTAAGTGAAACTTACCCTGATCTCTTCGTACAGAAAGTGTGTACATTGTGTGCATACATGCATTTATCTTTAGAACTACACCAGAAAGACACCAGATTCAAGAAGTTCTAGTGGAGAATGGAAGAAAGCTACATAAATCATCAACCGTGCCATCCCTGGCGTGACTGTGAACTTGGCTGACCCAAGCTCTGGGCCAGTTTTCTCTGGTCTTGGAACAGGCAGGATACCACTGCTGCCTGTAGGGGCTCCCTTTACCCCTACCTATTTGCCTCGATGGGCTTTTATCCTGCCCATATTGTGTAGTTAACGTACATAAAACTTTGTTATGAATCTGCCCTCGCTCATGTGTCTTTTTGACTCAGCAGTAGAGAAAGAATTAACCTGTGTGAATGGTGATGGGTTGAGCCAGACATAACTATGCTGAATTTTCTGCATTGCTGTGACTGGGATGTAAGTGACCACATCCTCTACCTGCACACACTGACTCCTGCAATCTGCATTTTGAATGTAATGGATGACAGTCCAGGGGGAAGTAAGGTCCAAAGGAGGGAGAGATGAAGTGACTCACCCTTGCCTCTTCCGTCTGTGTTTTGCTCTTCTCCCACCCCTTCTCTCTGACCTTACTAGAGGCTAGAGAACCTCTGATGTGTCAAAGGAAACCACTCAATGATTTTTTTTTTTTTTTAGAAATGTTTCAATGTTTTCTTGTGTGTCTTCTTATTTAATTTAGACTTAGGTCAGTCATTCTTACACATTCCCATATCACCCAGAGAGGATAGATTTGAGCCTGGAGGAACAAGGGGAGAAAGGGCACATACCTGCTCTGTAATTCTGGAAATTTCAGTTTCTTTGAATATATTGTGCTGCTTAAATGCAGTAGAAGAGATGCTCTTCAGTAAGTGGCCCAGCTCTGATCTAAATCACTAAAATATCAAATCACACAAGTTACAACTGTGCCCACTTCTGGCTGACACTGACTTTTTTGCTGGATCTCCACTAGACTTAAAAAAGGCAAAATTCGCAATGGTGTGGAGCCTACATTCTAGGTGGATGGGAGCAAAAATACAAACATGCAAATTATCTGATAGGTTAGCCAGGAACTAACGTTATGGAGTATAAAGTAGCATAGGGAGCATTGAGATTTAGGCAGGGTCACAGCTTTCAATTTAAACAGTGGACAGGATAAGCCTCACAAGGAAGTTGGGATTTGAACAGGCTGGGGAGGTAAGAGAGGAGGACAGAGAAGATGTGGGTTGAATTCCCTGCACCATTTTTTGGTTGCACGATGACAAACGGTAGAGCCATCCTTTAAGTGTCTCAGTGAACTCAATGCTTTTACGTGGCCTGTTTACCTTGCAAGATTTTTGGAAGGCTAAACTAAAATAAGGTAAGCAAGTCGTTTAAATTATTATTGTTGTTTTGTTCTATAAATAAGGATGGATGCATGATAGATAGATAGATAGATACATACATACATACATACATACATACATGGAAGGAAATGGGGGATATAATATATCTACACTTAATGAGTTCCTTAGGCAATAATGCTTCAGTTGCCTTCACCAGGCAATTTGAATAGGAGATCCCATTTTAACAGGAGCATAAAAGTGCCTACTTTTATGAAGTAAACACGTGGAAAAATACGATAACTGAGCCTAAAAATGCGCAGCATTGAGCCTAGTGCAACATTTATGAGATTAGCCCTGTAAAAACAAAGAACGCCAGCACATAGAGGCTGCTGGATCCCTCCAGGCACTCTCTGCCTGATTCATTTACTCTGAGTTGTTTATTACAGTTCCAGAGGATCAAAGCTCCTTCTTTGTGCTCTGTGACTACAGAGAATCATCTGCCCTTTGTAGTCAGAACTGACTCTCAGAAGCAGTGTTGAAATCCAGTTTGCTTCTAATAGTCCTGCACCCTCTCTCAGCCATGCCAGGTAATATTACCAGGGACAACTTTTAAACATTTATACTTCCCGATTTTTGTAAAGCCTTCAAGCTAAAAGTAATATCCTGATAAGACAAACAGCTAACAAATATGTGATAGGTGTAAAGATTTTGAATTTATGTTTTTGGGTTTTTTTAATATTTTGGAGAGAGAGCACAAGTTGGGAGGGGCAAAGAGCCAGGCACACAGAGGATCTGAAGCGGGCTCTGAGCTGACAGCAGACAGCCTGATGCGGAGCTTGAACTCAAACCATGAGATCATGACTTGAGCTGCAGTTGGATTCTCACCCAACTGAACCACCCAGGTGCCACTTGAATTTCATGTTTTGATGCACTTACACAGTAGAAGCAATTTCTTTTTTAAAAATCTGTTTTAATGTCTATTTCTGAGAGAGAGAGAGGAGCAGAGAGAGGGGGGACACAGAACCTGAAGGAGGCTTCAGGCTCTGAGCCATCAACATAGAGCCTGACATGGGTCTTGAGCCCATGAACCACAAGATCATGACCTTCGTTGAAGTTGGACGCTTAACCGACTTAGCCACCCAGGCGCCCCATAGAAGCAATTTCTAAACAAACAGAAATATTTTGTTTTTATGAAAATAATACATAAGCATAATAGCAACTTGAATCATATTGAGATGCCTCCATTTTCTCCTGAGTTCCCCTCTCCAGAGACAGGTTTTTGCTACTTTGATGTCTCCTTAATTCTAAACATTATGCTTATCTTGCTGTATCATGACATACTCACTTTAGACAATGTTTTTACCACTCTAACATTATGGAGGAAGATAAAACTCCACTACCATTGTTTTCCCCCCCTCTTCCTTTCCAATATGTCGTATTCAATTAATTTTGCTGCTTCTCTCTGGTAACTTCATGTAATTTTGCTGGCTTTCTTGGTGAGGAAAGTAGCAGAAGGCTAAAAGCACTGGTTCTGGAGCTGGACTCCTGGAGTTAGAATCATTGTTCTTCAGTTTTTATTAGCTCTGTATCCCTGTGAAATTTACATATCCTACTTACCCATTGTTTTCTCATCCATAAACCAGAGAAAAGGATACCTCTCTACCTTAGGGATTGTTTGTGATAATGCAAATAATAATGCATTTGTAGCCTTTAGTCTCTAACACACAGAAGAACTCAAGAAACTTTAGCTATTATTCTTTATATCTTGTGTTACTAACTTTCACCCTAATCTCATGATTTTCTCTATGCACAAGGCTGTGCCCTGTAGCCCCTCTACTTTTCCTTTCCCCTTGTACGAATCACCTTCTGTGAATACGTGCTTGCTTTTGTTTGTCTGTATTGTTAACATTGGCATTTTGCCATACAGTTGTAGCAAAGTGTTATGTGTTTTATCCACAGGTTGGCTCTAAGGGTTGAAAACCAACAAACTGTATTGACGAAGTATTGCTTAGTTCTGGGGAAAATAGTGTGAGAGGATTGTATTTTCTGCTCTGTCAGTATAGTGCTCTGTCTTGTCTTTAACATCAGTTGTTCCAAATCATGCTACATTTTAGTTTGGTTTATACTTCTCATGTATTTTAAATTATTTTTCCTAAAATTTGAACTATTTCTCTCTTTTAATCCTTGCACTATTTGCACATTTAAAAATATTTTATTTTCAAACTTGCTATTATTTTCTTTACTTGGCTGGGTCCTTTCCTTCCTTTTCTAGAACCCTTGTACCTCCCCTCGTCAGTTTGGAAGCTATAACACTAAAGGATATGATCCCAGAAGAAAGGGGGCCAAAGGGACTACTCAGACTGTCTTTAGGCTAGGCTAGAAATGCTCACTAATCACTAATTATGAGAAATGCATCATTCTGGCCCCATCATCCTAATTTTGTAGCTTTGTAGGAGAAACAGCAGTATGGGTTTCAGCTGGCACTCCAGGTAGTCCACATTTCATATTGTACCATACTGGACTAGGCCTTCAGTGAGAGCTCACCAAAGATCCCATATGTTTTATAAGATTAGAAATTTTGTATAGCATTTTGGGCTAAAACTCTTAGTGATAAGCAGGACTTTTTCCCTGCATCTGTTTCTCAAGAACTAAAAAGTAGCTTGTGAAAATTTTCGGTAGTTCAGACTCCTGGATACATGTCTTTCTTGCCCTAAATGCATTCATTTTAGAGACCTTGAAACTACCTGTGATGAGTCTGTTCAGGCCCTTCCTGAGCCAGTCACTGCTAGGATCCTGGGGTGATGTGATATAACCAGGCTTCCTGGCAACAGTTCATACCTGAGCTGGAAATGTTCTTTTCAATAGTCCCAAAGACAGAGCATTGCCCTCAGATACCCCTTCCAGGTAGGAGAACTGAGCTCGCATAATCAAACAGGGGCTAAGAATTAGAACCACGACGTGGATCTTTGGATTTTTTTCCGAGGCTGCCGGTGGGAGGAGGGCAACCAAACAAAGCAAGACAAAACAACTCCTGAAAGCTAGTCTGTCTTGTGCAAACAGTGCCTTTGTTTTATTTATTTATTTTTTTGGTAATCTTTATTTATTTTTGAGAGAGAGAGAAAGAGAAAGAGAGCGTGAGCAGGGGAGGAACAGGAAGAGAAGGAGACACAGAATCCGAAGCAGGCTCCAGGCTCTGAGCTGTCAGCACGGAGCCCGATGTGGGGCTCCAACCCACGAACTGCGAGATCATGACCTGAGCTGAGGTTGGATGCTTAACCGACTGAGCCACCCAGGTGCCACAACAGTGCCTTTGTTTTAAATCCATGCTAAGCTGGACATCAGAGACTTTCTTAGAAGTAGATTTTCATATCATGGAGGACAAATGAAAGTTGATGGGCAAAGAGATGAGGGTGGGAGGCCTTAAGGTAAAGGGTTTAAAACAGAAGCTCAAGTTTCTAATTTTTCACTGGACTAAACCCAGGCTGTCATATAGAAATTTGGAAACACTGGTGAAACACCAAAACTAGCCACATGGACAATCATTCACAACGATTTTTCTGGAGAGAAATACCTTGTGTGTCCCTTGAAAAGGCTTCTATTGATTTCACCAAATACATATCTCAAAGTTATGACTGAAAGTTGAGAAAAGTGTATGCTCAGACTTTGCATTTATCGTTGCTTGCAAATACATTTGTGGTGCTTACACTGTGACTATAGTGCTATGGTAAGAACTTGGCAAATATTAACTCACTTATCTTCATAATAGCCATTTCTGGGGGGAAAGCAGAGAGGTTAAATAGCTTGTCCAGCATCACACAGTAAGTAGATGACAAAACCCAAGATCTGAAACAAGGCCATTTAGACTTGTACGACTTTGCTGTGTTACCTTATTACAAACTGTGTTTAGGGAAAGGACTAAGTTGTCAAGAATGAACTAAAAGCAGAGGGGAGAAATGAGAAAATGAATGACAGCAGAAACTGAGGGGGAGCTAAGTTCAGAAATTTCTGGTGATGAGGCCTAGAAATAATAAGATGCTTGTTGGGATGTTAATTAAGATAGCACCTGAATCCACTGAAAAATGACTTTGTTTAAAGTTCAGAAAGACTGGTTGAATGAAGAGTAATAATAATAATAAAAGAAAGTAGAAAGGAAAATAATAATGTGACTTAAGTGAGGAGAAGGAATCTTTCCCCTCTGTTAGGAGAAGTGGGGGATTGTGGGGGAGTATAGAGATCTTTCTAGCAGGTGTCTAGGCGTTTTTACCAGGATGAACATGGACAAAAATGCTGACCATTGGGGCGCCTGGGTGGCTCAATCGGTCACGTGTCCCACCTCAGCTCAGGTCATGATCTCACAGTTCATAGGTTTGAGCCCCGCATCTGGCTCTGTGCTGACCACTCGGAGCCTGGAGCCTGCCTCTGATTCTGTGTCTCCTTCTCTTCCCTCCCCTGCTCGCACTCTGTCTCTCTCTGTCTCTCAAAAATGAATAAAATGTTAACAAATACATATTAAAACAATGGTGACTATTGTACTGGTTTCAATGATCCCTCAAACCAAGCTTCAGTTTCCAAGAAGGACATACATTTACAGCATCCCTACTGTGTGTTAGACACTTTACTAAGTGTATTTCCAGTTACACATTTTTTTAAGCTTATTTATTTTGAGAGTGGGGTGGGGCAAACAGGGAGAGAGAGAATCCCAAGCAGACCCTGTGCTGTCAGCACAGAGCCCAATGTGGGGCTTGAACCCACGAACCACCAGTCACACATTTTATCTGGAGTAACAGTTCCTGTGAGGCATGGGTTCCCTATGGCTGCCATAACAATTCACCACAAACTTGGTGGCTTAAAACACATTTATTCTGTTTCTGTTCTCGAAGTCGGAGGTCCAAAACCACTTTCACTAGGCTGAAATCAGAAGTTGGCAAGGCTGTGCTCCCTCTAGAAGCTCCATGCCCTTACCTTTTCCAGCTTCTGGTGGCTGCTACCATTCCTTGCCTTTTGACCACATTAATCTAATCCCTGTTTCAACAAATTCTCTTTAATTGTAGTAAAATCTCCTTCTGCCTTTCTCTTAGAACACTTGGGGTTATTTTGGGGCCCATCAGATAATCTGAAATAATATCTCCATCTTAAGGTCTTTAACAATCCCATCTACAAGATCCCTTTTGCCCTTTAAGGTGACATTCTCAGGTTCTGGGAATTAGGACATGGACATTTTGGGGCAAGGGTATTATTTTTCTGAGATGCAGGAAAAAAGTTTAGAGAAGTAATTTGTCCCAAGGTCTTATGATGTTTCAGAGTGGCAATTTAAATTCTGGCATGCTCGGGCACATGGGTGGCTCAGTCGGTTAAGCCACTGACTTTGGCTCAGGTCATGATCTTGCAGTTAGAGGGCCTGAGCCCCGTGTTGGGCTCTTTGCTGACAGCTCAGAGCCTGGAGCCTGCTTTGGATTTGTGTCTCCCTTGTCTCCCTCTCTCTCTGCCCCTTGCCCACTCATGGTCTCTCTCTCTCTCTCTCTCTCTCTCTCTCTCTCTCAAAAATAAACATCAAAATAAATAAATAACTCTGGCATGCTGACTTTAGGACACACTCCAAGCCAATATTACCCTGTTTTTAGCCACTGTGTATCCTTGGTTCAGAGTCACACTGCATTAGATAAAAGGCTAGGTACAGTCTCCTTTTTCTCACTTTGTTCTCCTGGTGTATTTATGAACATTTCCCAGAATAAAAGAGCTCAGAAAGCTGCTATCCAGGCTTCCTAAGAGGAAAGTATTTACTGTTTGGTTTGCACTTGGTAATGGAGGGTTTTTTATTTATTTTTTAATGTTTATTTATTTTTGAGACAGAGACAGACAGAGCATGAACAGGGGAGGGTCAGAGAGAGAGGGAGACACGGAATCCGAGGCAGGCTCCAGGCTCTGAGCTGTCAGCACAGAGCCCGATGCGGGGCTTGAACTCACGGATGGTGAGATCATGACCTGAGCTGAAGTTGGACGCCCAACCGACTGAGCCACCCAGGTGCCCCATGACAATGGAGGGTTTTTTAAATTGAATATGCCACCGAGGAGTGTTATCACTACTTAATATACTTAAATAACAAAACAACAATAACAAATACTATAGATGCAAAACAAAAAGTGTGAGGGATTTGTCTGAAGCCATCCTAGAGGACAAAGAGCTAGAACCAGATGCCAGATGCCCAACCTGAATGCATCCTATCCAGTCCTGATTAAGCACCTGTTCAAAGGGATTGTGACTGATCACCTAGCACTCTAGACCTTATACCCCAACTTCAAGATGGAAATTAGCTGAGGGATCACAGATGCTTGTACTCATCACTAACCCATAATTGGCTATCCCCGTCCTTGGTGGGAGAGAACTTGGCACTTAGAAAACCCTTCTCTGCTTGAGAAACAGCAGAGCAGCCTTTGCTCCTCCGGCCGTGACCTACTGTGCTTTGCAAAGGTGATTTGGCAAGTGCAGCTGCAAACCGGTCTCCAATATCACACATCTATGGAAAATTCCAGTCAGGTTTTAGACCCAGTCACAGTACATTTTTCTGAGGATCAGTAATGATTTGCTGAGGATCAGTAATGCTCTCCGTATGCTGGCTGACAAGGGCATGATCTCTGTGCTTACTATACTCCATTTGTCAACTGCACTCTGACACAGTTGTCCGCGGGATTCCTTAGGAATATTTGAGGTATTTAGGCACAATTTCAGGAGCTGCTCCTGCCTGTAGCCTCTCATTTCTTAATCAACATTTCCCCATTGAGACTATGAATAAATCAACCTCCGTAGGTTATCAGAGGCTTTCTTTCCTCTCTGCTGCATTTGAATCTCTATGCCCTATAAGGTCCCCATACCTGGGCATCTATTTCCCATCATCCTTATTTTCAGGAGTCAGGGCTATAAGGGTAATTGGCAAGTTCATTAGCTTTTTCATTTCTTCCCCTCTTGATTGTTGAAGAGTGATTTGCTAGAGACCGTGGGTTTCGATGTTTTGCAAGGCTCAGTGGTGCAGAGACAATAGTGGAATTCTGCCCCGGGGAGAAACAGCCATTCTGTTAATTGTTCTTTTCTTATAGAACAGAAAATAAATTCATCTAACACACAGTTACTCGATGTTTCTCTAAGTGCATTGCACAGGACCTCCATTAGACTGGAAATACTCTGCCTTTTCTGTTGGAAAGTTCTTTGCATTCCATAAAATGAAGTCTGCACCATGAGAAATTGAGTTTAACCTCTCAGCTATTGATTGATCCATGAAGTTTGACTCCTTGAGATTTCCCCATCTTTATACTGTTGTGGAGGAAAGAATGGCTGGGCAAATTCTTGGTCGGGTGCTCATATTATATTTCCTAATTAGTCACTTGTCTTTTAACTCTGTTTAGATCATCTTTGGCCATGTAGAATTTTTTCTTAACTTTTACAAAGTCAAATCTGCGGTCTTTTTCTTTATGATCTCTCACTTTTGTGTTCCGCTTAGGGAAAGACTTCATCGTAACAAGAATAGTACTCCTCATCCTACCTTACATTCTTGTACGTATTTTCTTACAATAAACTACCATCAAATGCATGCTATACAGGCAGTCCTTGCTCTGCATGGGACACCTGTGCATGAATTTCAGCTACCATGATTTAGTTAAAGAATCCCAGGCCTGGAAAAATACCATATATTAACAGAAAGTTTGCAAAAGTACAAACTTCACAGCCAGTCCTTCAGAACTCAAATCACTATGCAGATCACAGATGTGTGTCATGATCAGTGGTCACTTCTGTCTCTATCTGTCAGTGCTGGGTCACCGTGCATGGCATTCAGTTCACACAGAGACAGCAAAACGTATCGTTGGGCTGCTTCCTTGTCGTCCTAGTGAATGTCCATATCACAGTTCACAAAACTGGATAATCGCAAGCAGGGGCGAGGGGCAACAAGGAGAGTAAATGACATCAGCCAAAAGGTTCACATTCAAGGAACTCTCAGATATATTTCCCCACAATGAAAGCACAAAGGATAAAATCAGAAGCTGATAACAAACTCACAATGGAGTGCGGGAATTTGCAAAAGCATGGAAGGGATTCCTGCTCTTTGTGGTAAGCTGTGCAACAAGAGGAGGGCAATCGCTGTGCAGACTAGTCTGGAGAAGTCTTTTCTCCTTTAAAATAGACTTTATTTTTTAGAGCAGTTTTAGCTTCACAGCAAAATTGAGCAGAAAGTAGGAAGTTCATGTATACCTTCCACCCCTGCATAGACACAGACTCCCTATGGTCAACTTCCCACACCAGAGTGGCATATTTGTTACAATCGATGAACCTACATTGAAACATTATGACTCAAAGATGACAGACAGTCACCTTAGGGTTTGTTCTTAGCGTCCAGTATTGTATGGGTTTGGACAAATATATAATGACATATATCTACCTCTGTAGTATCATATAGAGTAGTTTCACTGCCCTAAAAATTCCCTTTGCTCTGCATATTTGTCCTTTCCTTGACCCTAATCCCTGGAATGCTACTGATCTTTTTGCCATCTCTGTATTTTTGCCTATTCCAGTGTGTCACAGAGTTGGAATCATACATGGCGTCTTTCAGATGGGCCTCTTTCACCTAGCAATATGCATTTAAGTTTCTTTCGTGTTTTTTCATGGCTTGATAGCTCATTTTATTTTAACACTGAACAGTATTCCGGTGTCTGAATGTACCACAGATATTCATCCATTCACCCACTGTGCTGGCAATTAAAGCTGCTATATACATCCTCAGGCAGGTTTTTATGTGGACTCCACTTTTCAACTCCTTTGGGTGAAGACCAGGGAGGCAAATCGCTAGGTCGTACGGCAAGAGTGTATTGAGTTTTTTGTTTTCTTTTTAATTTTCTCATTTGAGTATAGTTGACACACAATGTTACGTTGGCTTCAAGTATACAACATAGTGGTTCAACAGCTCTACAGGTTATGCTGTGTTCACCATAAGTGTGGCTACCATTTGTCGCCATGCAACAGTATTACAATATCATTGACTATATTCCCTGTTCTGTGCCTTTCATTTCCTTGACTTGATGCATCTCATAGCTAGAAGCCTGTATGTCCTACTCCCCGTCACCCATTTTGTCCATCTACCCACCATCTTTTCCTCTGGCAACCACCAGTTGTTCTCTGTATTTATGGATCTGATTCTGTTTTCTGTTTGTTTATTCATTTTATTTAATAGTATATTATTATTATTATTATTTTAATGTTTGTTTATTTTTGAAAGAGAGACAGAGCATGAGCAGGGGAGGGGCAGAGAAAGAGGGAGACGCAGAATCCAAAGCCGGCTCCAGGCTATGGGCTGACAGCTCAGAGCCTCATGCAGGGCTTGAACTCACGAACTGTGAGATCATGACCTGAACTGAAGTTGGATGCTTAACTGACTGAACCACCTTGGTGCCCCATGTTTAGTTTTTATATACAACTACCAAACTATTTTCCAAAGTGGCTGTACCATTTTGCACTCACTCACAAACTCACACTCAGAGTTTGTGTTGCTCCACATACTTGTTGGTAGCCATCATTTGGTGTTGTCTGTGTTCTGGAGTCTGGCCTTTCTCACAGGTGTGGAAGGTGTGGAAGGAGCAACCTTGCTATAATCATTTATTGGTTTCAGCAGTTTTCCGATATTTTTCTCATTTTTTTTACATGGATGGTCATGCCATCTGCAAAAATGAAGACTTTTATTTTCTCCTTTTCAATCTCCTTTCTACATTTTATTTCCTTTTCTTATCTCATTGCATTAGCTAGAATTTCCAATATAATGTCAAAAGGGAGTGTTGAGAGGAAACCTCCTTGCCTTGTTCCTAATCTTAGCAGAAAAGATTTTAGTTTCTCACCATTCAATATGATGTTAAGGTAATGCTGGCCTCATAGAATGAGTTAGGAAATATTCCCTCTGCTTTTATTCTCTGATATTGTGGAGAATTGGCATAATTTCTCCCTTAAATGGTAGAGTTAATCAGTGAAGACATCTGGGCCTCATGTTCTTTTTTTTGAAAGTTATTAGTTGTTGATTCAATTTTAAAAATAAATATAGGTTTATTTAGATTGTCTATTTCTCATTGTGTGAGTTTTCAGATTGTGTTATTCAAGGGATTAGTCTGTTTCATCTAGGTTCTCAATTGTGTGGGCACAGAGTTGCTCATAGTGTTCCTTTATTATCCTTTTAAGGTTCATGGGATATGTATTGATATCTTTTTCTCCATTTCTTTCTTTTTTTTAATGTTCCTTTATTTTTCAGAGAGAAACAGAGCACGAGCAGGGGAGGAGCAGAGAGAGAGGGAGACACAGAAGCTAGAGTAGGTTCCAGGCTCTAAGCGGTCAGCGCAGAGCTGGACACGGATGACCAGATCTGAAGTCAGACACTTAACCAGCTGAGCCACCCAGGCACCCTTCCTTTCCTCCATTTCTGATACTAATGATGTGTCTTCTCTCTCATTAACCTGGAGCTCTTTGATTTTATTTATCTTTTCAAAGAATCAGATTTTGGTTTTATCAATTTGTCAATATCCTCTTTTCAGTTTCTTTTCTTTTTGCTCCAATCTTTACTGGTTCTTTTCTTCTGCTTACTTTGAATTGTATTTGATCTTCTTTTCCTGGTTTCCTAGGGTAGAAGCTTAGTGATTGATTTTGAGATCTTTCTTATTTTCTAATCATGCATTCAATGCTACAAATTTCCCCCTATACACTGTTTTTGCTGCATCCCGCAAGTTTTGATGTGTTCTCATTTTCGTGTTGTTCAAAATATTTAAAACTTTCCCTTGAGACTTTTTTTTTTGGCCCATGTATTATTTAGAAGTTTGTTGTTTAATCTCTAAGTATTTGGGGATTTTCTAACTATCTGTTGGTCTTGATTCCTAGTTTAGTTTCAGTGTGGTCTAGGAATAGATATTATTGTGGTAGGGTCCCCATCCTAAGGAATGTGGAAGAAAAAGAAAAAAAAAGAACACCTCAAGATAAAGGAAGGCAACCTGGCTATATGTATACATGACATCCCTCATGACTCTGTAACATGAGACCACCTAATCAGACCTCATGTTTGTGCATTACCATATATGGGAGACAAAGAAGTAGAAAAAATGTATTAAAAAACTATGCCACGTGGCCTTCAGGACTCAGTTCTTTGGGTATGAACCCAATTGAGCCAGTGCCAGCATGAATAAAGTTGCTTCCTGAAAAGAAAAACCTCGGTGTCACTCTCTGTGTGAGAATCCTGCTACACTATGATTTCTGTTGTTTTAAATTTGTCATGGTGTGTTTTAGGGCCCAGAATGTGGCCTGTCTTGGTGTATTTTCCACATGAGCTTGAGACATGTGTATTCTGCTATTGTTAAATGAAGTAATCTGTAGATGTTACATCCATTTGGTTGATGGTGTTGTTGAATTCAGCTATGTTCTTACTGATTTTCTGCCTGCTGGACCTGTCCATTTACGATGAATGGATGTAGAAATCTCCAGTTATAATAGTAGATTCATCTCTTTTCGCCCAAAGAAAGAGATGTTTGTTTTGATTAGTCTTAGCATGGTACATTTTGTTTGTTTTGATTAGTTTTAGCATGGTATATTTTTCTCCATCCATTTACTTTTAATCTATATGTGTCTTTATATGTAAAGTAGACTTCTTATGGCTGGATCTTGTTTTTTGATCCCCTCTGACAATCTCCCTCTTTTAATTGGTATATTTAGACCACGGGCATTTAAAGTGATTATTGATGGGGCACCTGGGTGGCTCAGGTGGTTAAAGGACCAACTTGGGCTCAGGTCATGATCTCATGCTTTGTGGCTTTGAGCCCCGTGTTGGGCTCTGTGCTGCAGCTCAGAGTCTGGAGCCTGCTTTGGATTCTGTTTCCCTCTCTCTCTGCCCCTCCCCTACTCACGCTCTGTCTCTCTCTCAAAAATAAATAAACATTAAAATTTTTTAAAAAATAATTTAAATTGCTTATTAATATAGCTGGATTAATACCTACCATATTTACTGTTTTGTATTTGTTGCCCTTGTTCTCTATACCTATTTTTGTCTGCCACTCTTTTTCTGCCATTAGTGGTGTTAATTAAGCATTTTATATGATTCCATTTTCTGTCCTTTAGAAATCCAGACCTAATGCACTGGATGAAATTAACTGCAGAAAATAAGCCTTTAGTGATGTGATGTCATAGTGTGGGAGAGAAGAAGATTTCTAGAGTCCTACAATTAGATTTCAGTCTTGTAGTGAGCCTGTGCCCCTCAGCTATGAGACTCACAAGTGTCTCTCTGTTTTGCCCCCAACCTGTTGGCATGGACAGAATGGCTAAATAGGCCTGGAATTAGGTACTTCCCTTTCTCCAGGTCAGGTAGACTTTGACAAAACCCCAAGAAGTTAGGCCTCTGGCAAAACAGCTTGTCTTGAGGAGAGGCCTTAAAAATGATGGAATGCTCTGGTGTACTTCAAAATTGTGCCTTTTCCCCTCCCCCTGCCAGAACCCCTAAGGGGATGTTTCTCTGATCTTCAAAATGACAATCTGGTAGAGCTCCAAGACAGAAACTCACAAAAGTATGGGAGCTTCCCTGGAGTTTTTAACTCATAGCTTTTTTTTTTTTTTTTTTTTTTTTTTTTTTTTACAGTGAGCCTCTAGCAATTCGCCAATTACAGTTCAGGTGTTCCTACCTCTGTACTGGTTTCTATATAGATTTCTGGTCTTGGAGTTTCTACTCCAGTAAGTTGTCATTCTCCATATCTGCCCATTTGCTTCTCCAATTTTGTGGACAGTGATTGGCCCTGTGATCTCACTCTTGTAATGAATCTAAGAAGAATTGTTGATTTTTTAGTTTGTTCAGCTTTTTACCTATTAGGATGGAGTTGTGACTTCTAAGCTCCTTACATGCTGGACTAGAAACTGGAAGTATCATGAGGTTTTTACAATGAAATAAACTATGTTAATTCCAAGTATGTATAATGTTTTAACTACAGTATATTCACTAAATATAAGGTTTACTATTTTTTTAAATTTATCTGTACCTTTATAACCAACAGGAAGAGAGTTTCTGGGTTTTTAAAAAAATTTTTTTAATGTTTATTTATTGTTGAGAGAGAGAGAGAGAGAGAGAGAGAGAAAGAGAGAGAGAATGAGTAGTGGAGGAGCAGAGAGAAAGGGAAACACAGAATCCGAAGCAGACTCCAGGCTCAGAGCTATAAGCACAGAGCCCGATGCCAGGCTTGAACCCAGGAACTGAGAGATCATGACCTGAGCCGAAGTCAGACACTTAACTGACTGGGCCACCCAGGCACCCCAGGAAGAGAGTTTCTCATGTTTGGTCAGAAAATGTTTAAGGTAATAGAACAATCATATTTTTCTCATTGATCATTAAGATCACTTCAAACAGATGCACTTACAGGATCATTTCAGCGGTTCCACAAATGAGGACAGCCTATACTTTATTTCTCCTATATTTTATTTCCCATGTATACATGGGTTCTTTTTCTGATTCAATGCTATATTGATGTATTGTTGCAGCTTAATAGATTTTCAGTAGTAATAGATTACTACTGAAACTTTGGAGTATATTTTGATATTGGATATGGACATTCCTTTCCTCATTCCAACTATTACTTTACTTTTACAAATCTGCTTTATGGTGACAAATCATACTTGGTCATAATGACGTATTTTTTCAATATGTTGCTGGAATCCATTTGCTAATAGTAATTATTTTTTTAAGGTCTATGTATTTCTTTTGAGACAGAGAGAGAGTATACACGAGCAGGGGAAGGGTAGAGAAAGAGGGAGAGAGAGAGAATCCCGTGTAGGCTCCACACTCCCTGAGCAGAGCCTGAAGTGGGGCTCAATCTCACAAACCATGAGATTGCAATCTGAGCTGAGATCAAGAGTCAGATGCTCGACCAGCTGAGCCACCCATGCACCCTGATATTAATTAGAACCTAAGATCTTAAAAGAAATGTACTCTAGCAACCTCTGTTTGCTTTTTTTTTTTTTTTGATATATTTTCCATGTCTGGTGTCTGTATTAGGGGTCTCTAGCTTTTTAAAAGAATTGGAAAGCACCAATGTTTCTCTAAGTTGGAGATCTTTAATTATGATTTTTAATTTCATAAAACTATTTGTATTTTCTGCTCAACATGTAAGTCAATATTGACTACATAGAATTTATTCAATACTCATCCACCTTGTCTAGATTTTCAAATGTGTGGGTATAGAGTTAAAGTGGTACTCTTTTGTAATTAAAAAAATCTCTCTGCTTTATGGGTAAGCACATTTGTCATATTTTTTAAATATTGCTTACTTTAATGGTCTTTTTAAAGAACAAGATTTTGGTTTTATTCGTCAAGGTTACAGCTTTTCTTCCCTAGTTTGGCTTTTCTGTTTATTAATCTTGTTCTTTTACTCTTTGGCTTTACCTTGTTGTCGTTCTATGTCCACTGTCCAATTCCTTCGAGAGCCATTTTCAACAACATAACCAACTCTGCCAGCTGTGTCATAGCCACTTCATGATATGCCATTAAAACTTAATCTCATACACTGGGTGAAGCCTCGGCAGCCTTATTTTGCTTTCAAAATTGTTCTCTGGCCTTAGACCCTTTTCCTGAATTAGCACTATCATCAGGGAAAATTCTAGTGGGCCTTCATGCTGCTTATAAGGCTTCCTTTTCCTCTAGTTTCATAATAAGAGAAAAAATATTTCTTTTTTTGGTGTTGATCAAAAACTTAGCAAGACTCCTTTGCAGTCTATTCAAACCCAGAAAAATAAGCAAGTCTTCATACACAGGCTTACTGAAATGTCATAATTTAAACTATATATAACCTTGAACAATGGTCTTTTCAAACACTCCATAGTTCTTCTGTCTAGGTGTCCAGAGTTTTTCATTCCTACAACATCTTTTATGCATGGTCAATTTGTGTCATAAAGTATTCCTCCCACTTCTGGCTATACAGTCGACCCTTGAAAACCACAGGTTTGAACTGCGCGGGTCTACTTACATGTGGATATTTTACAGTACAGCATTATAAGTGTATTTTCTCTTTCTTACTATTTTCTTAAAATTTTCTTTTCTCTAGCCTACTTTATTGTAAGAATACTGTATATAATACATATAACCTAAAAAAGATGTGTTAATTGACTGTTTATGTTATCAGTAAGGCTTCCAGTCAACAGTAGGCTGGTAACAGTTATGTTTCGGGGGAGTCGAAAGTTATATGCAGTTTTGACTGCACAAGGCATTGGTGTCCCCTAACTGCTATATGGTTCAAGGGTCACCTGCATATTCAAAGGAAAAATAATCATTATTTGAAGAGTTATCTGCACTCCCACGTTCATTGCAACATTATTCACAATAGCCAAGGTATGAAAACAACCTAGGTGTCCATGGATAGATGAAAAGATAAAGAAAATGCAATATATAGATATATAATGGAATATTATTCAACCTGAGAAGAGCAGGAAATCCTATCATTTTCAACAACATGGATACAACTGGAGGGCATTATGTTAAGCGAAATAAGCCAGATAACGAAAGACAAATGCTACATGGTATCACTTATATATGGACTCCAAAACATTAAATAAAGTCTTTCTTGCCCAGACATTTTTCTTTAACGATGTCAAGTACCCTATATCATGTGTCACATCATTTTCTTATTGTTTGCACAAGGTTACAATCCCAGGGAGCTTAATATATTTACTAGTATATCTAGATTACAGTTTACTATTGTTTTTTTTTTTCTTTGTAATTTATTCTTTCTACTTCTGGCACCAGAACCTCATTTTTCCTTTGGTGAAGTCCCTGTAACTCAAGTAGGTTGCATGTCCTTTTCCTACCCCTATAACTTGGGCCTGATAAGTCAAAGTACTTTATACATACTCCATATGTCTTACATGCTTAGTTCTCTATTTTATATAATTTTTCCTCCAAATTTTAGTCTGGTTATTTTTTTTAATTCTGTTTATTAATCCTTTCTTATGTTTGACTAATGTAATATTAAATCAATCAACTGAGTACTTAATTTCAGCTATTCCTTTTTTAATTCTAGAATTTTCCTTTGGTTGCTTTTCAAAGATAATTTTGCTAAAATTGTGTGTGTTGTCCATGGATTTTCTTGAATACAGGAATCATAGTTTTTAAATAATACCTTCATGGGATGCCTGAAGCTGACTGAGCCAGTTGACCAACTTCAGCTCAGGTTATGATCTCACAGTTCATGAGCTTGAGCCCCACATCGGGCTCTGTGCTGACAGCTCAGAGCCTGGAGCCTGCTTTGGATTCTGTATCTCCCTCTCTCTCTTTCCCTCCTCTGCTCACACTTGTTTCTCTTTCTCTCAAAAAATAAATAAACATTAAAAAGTTTTTTGAAAATAATAACTTCATTGAGATACGATTTACTTTCCATACAATTTAAAATGTACAATTTAAATTGTGTTGTGCATCTATTGCCACAGTCAGTTTTACCACATTTTTATTCCCTTCCTCCTCCAAAAGAAAATGAAACCTATTAGTAGTCACTCACTCCCCATTTTCCCCAATTCTAGATAACCACTAATATACTGTCTGTCTCTACAGATTTACCTCTTCTGTACATTCCATACAGATGGAATCATACAATATGTAGATTTTTGTAACTAGCTTCTTTTATAGCATGTTTTCAAGGTTCATCCACATTGTAGCAAATATCAGCACTTCATTTCTTTTAATGGCTGAATAATATTCCATAGTATGGATATATCATATCTTATTTATCCATTCATCAATTAATGGACATTTGCATTATTTCCACTTTTTGGATATTAGAAATACTCCTGCTATGGCTATATTTGGGTGCAAAGTTTTGTGTGCAAGTCTAGAAAAAATTTTAAAATAGGCTTTTTTTTTTTTACTGATTTTTGGTTTACAGAAAAATTGAGCAGAAAATACAGAGGCTTCATAAAACCCTTCACCTCTCTGCCTAGTTTAACCTATTATTAACATCTTACATTAGTATAAAACATTTGTTACAGTTAATGAATCAGTATTAATATATTATTATTAACTAAAGTCCATAGTTTACTTTAGAGTTCACTTGTTTTGTGCATTACACAGTTTCAGACAAATGTGTAATGACACATATCCACCCTTACAGTAGATTTACTCTAGAGCTCTAGAGGGACACCTGTGCTCCGCTTATTAATCTCTTTCTCCCTCCCCCAACCTCTGGCAACCACTGATCTTTTTACTATTTCTATAGTTTTTCCTTTTCTTGAACTTCATATTGTTGGAATCATGCAAGATGTAGCCTTTGAAGATGGCAATTTTCACTTAGCAATATCCATTGAAGCTTCTTCCATCTCTTTTCATGGCTTGATAGCTTTTCTTTTTGTTGCTGAATACTATTCCTTTGTATGGATATACCAATGTTTATCCATTCACCAAAAAAAATCTTGGTTGATTCCAAGCTTTGGTAATTATGAAAAAAAGCTGTTATAAACATCCATATGCAGATTTTTATATGGACATTACTTTTCAACTTCTTTGGGTAAATTCCAAAAAGCATGATTACTAGATCATATGGTGAGATCATTTAGTTTGGTAAAAACAAAAAAACAAAACAAACAAAACAAGACAAAAAAAAAACCAAAACTGCTAAGCATCTCGCAAAGCAGCAGTAACATTTTGCATTCCCACCAGCCATGAACGTGAATACCTGTTGTTCTGCACCTTCACCAAGTCCTGCCACCACACGTTCTGCCAATACTGCTTTTCTCAGGCAAGTGTGCCTAAGGACCAGCACAGGCAGGTCCCTTCCCCAGAAGACCAGCAGAAACCCACATACATAACCACAACTCCAGGCCAGAGAGTTCTGCAAGGCTTCAGTTCTAGTGGAAGTAGCATCTGGTCTCATGTAACAAGCAGACAAGAGCACACCTAGTAAAACTTCACCACACTGGCCAAGGACCAAACACTGTCCACTGCAGGCAAGAGCTTCTAAAGACAACTGGCCCAAAGGATAGAGCAGCCAAAACATAGCAGTAGAGCTCATGCGGCACACATGAGAAACACTCCCTGAAGCACCAGGCCCTGGACACTATATGACCTCTTCTTCATAAAACCATTACTCTCAGGAGCAGGAAATAAAACAGGCTTTTCTAAAACACAGAAGAAGACAACGACTTGGACAAAATGCCAGGACAAAGGAATTCATCCCAAAAGAAAGAACAAGATAAGGTCATGGCCAGAGATCTAACCAAAACAGGTATAAGTAATATGCCTGATGGATAATTTAAAGCAACAATCATAAGGATACTTGCTGGGCTTGAGAAAAGCAGGGAAGACTTCAGGGAGGCCCTTAGTGCAGAAATAAAAGAGTTAAAAAACAATCAAAATGAAAAATGCAATAACTGAGATTCAAAACTAACTGAATGTAATGCCCACAAGGATGGGAGAAGCAAAGGAATGAATAAGAAATATAGAAGATAAAATAATGGAAAATAATGAAGCTGAAAAAAAGAGAGAGAGAATAATTATGGATCACAAGAATAGACTTAGAGATCTCCATCACATTTGACTCCATATAACATAATAATATTTGTATCATAGAAGTCCCAGAAGAAGAAGAGAGAAAAGGGAGCAGAAAATTCATTAGAGGAAATCATAGCTGAAAACTTCTGTGATCTGGGGAAGGAAACAGATATCAGATCCAGGAGGCACAGAGCAATTCCATCAAAATCAACAAAATCAGGCAACACCAAGACATATTATAATTAAATCTGCAAAATATAACAATAAAGAAAAAATTCTAAAAGTAGCAAGACAAAAGAAGTCCTTAACTTACAAAGGAGAGCTCATCAGGATAGCTGCAGATCTCTCAACAGAAACTTGGCAAGCCACAAGGGAGTGGCATAATATATTCAATATGCTAAGGGAGAAATATGCAGCTAAGAATACTCTATCCAGAAAGGATATCATTCAGAACAGAAGGAGAGATAAAGAATTTCCCAGGCAAACAAAAACTAAAGGAGTTTGTGACCACTAAAGCAACTCTACAAGAAATATTAAAGGGGACTCTCTGAGTGGAGAGGAAATACCAAAAGTGACAAAACTAGAAAGGAACAGAGAAAATCTCCAGAAACAATGATAAAGCAAATAATAAAATGGCACTGAATACATATCTATCAATAATTACTCTGAATGTAAATGGACTAAATGCTCCAATCAAAAGACATAGGGTGTCAGAAGGGATAAATAAATAATACCCATCTATATGCTGCTGATAACAGACTCATTTTAGACCTAAAGACACCTGCAAATTCAAAGTGAGAGGATAGAGAACAATCTATCATGCTAATGAACATCAAAAGAAAGCCAGGGTAGCAAAACTTATATCAGACAAACTAGATTTTAAACCAAAGGGTGTAATAAGAGATAAAGAAGAGCACTGTATCATAATAAAGGGGTCTATCCAACAAAAATATCTAACATTCGTAAGTAAATATTTATGTCCAACATGGAACCACTCAAATATATAAAACAAATAATAACAAACATAAAGGAATTCATTGTTAATAATAAAATAATAAAAGAAAAATATAATTCCCCACTTGTAGCAATGGGAAGATCATCTAAGCAGAAAATCAACAAGGAAACAATGGCTTTGAATGACACACTGGACCAGATGGACTTAACAGATACATTAGAAATGTTATGTTCTAAAGCAGCAGAATATATACTCTTTTCAGGGGCACATGAGTCATTCTCCAGAATAGATGACATACTACATCACAAATCAGGCCTCAACAAGTACACAAAGATTGAGATTATACCATGCATATTTTCCGATCACAATGCTATGAAACTTGAAGTCAACTAAAGAAAATTTGGAAACACCACAAATACATGGAGGTTAAACAACATATTACTAAACAATGAGTGGGTCAACCAGAAAATCAAAGAAGAAATTTAAAAATACATGGAAACAAATGAAAATGAAAACATGACAGTCCAAAACCTTTGGGATGCAGCAAAAGTAGTCATAAGAGGGAAATATATAGCAATAGAGGTCTACCTCAAGAAGCAAGAAAAATCTCAAATAAACCACCTAACCACCTAACCTTACACTTGAAGGAACTAGAAAGAGAACAACAAATGAAGCCTAATACCAACAGAATAAAGGAAATAATAAAGATTAGGGCAGAAATAAATGATACAGAAACTATAATAATAATAATAATAATAGAACAGATCAATGAAACTGGAAGCTGCTTATTAGAAAAAATTAATAAAAATTTATAGACTCATCACCAGATATATCAAAAAGAAAAGAGAAAGGACCCAAATAAATAAAATCACAAATGGGAGAGGGGAAATAATAATTAACACCACAGAAATACAAACAATTATTAGATAATATCATGAAAAAGTATATGCCAGCAAAATGGACAGACTGGAAAAAATGGCTAAATTTCTAGAAACATATAAACTACCAAAACTGAAACAGGAAGAAATAGAAAACTTGAATATACTGATACCCAGCAAAGAAATTGAATCAGTAATCCAAAATCTCCCAAGAAACAAAAGTTCAGGGCCATATGGCTTCATGGGGGAATTCTAGCAAACATTTAAAGAAGAGTTAATATATATTCTTTTTAAGATATTCCAAAAAATAAAAGAAAGAAAACTTCCAAATTCATTCTACAAGGCCAGTATCACTCTGTTAACAAAACCAGACAAAGCACTAAAAAAGAGAACTACAGGCCAATATACTTGATGAACATGGAAAAAAAAATTCTCAATAAAACACTAGCAAACTGAATCCAACAATCCATTGAAAGAGTCATTCACCATGATCAAGTGGGATATATATTCTTGGACTGCAAGAGTGGTTCAATATTTGCAAGTCAATCAATGTGATATATCACATTAATAAAAGAAAGGATAAAAACTATATGATCCTTTCAATAGATGCAGAAAAAGCACTTGACAAAGTACAACACCTATCCATGATTTAAAAAAAAAAAAAACTTAACAAAATAAGGAAAAAAGTTAGAGGGAAAAAAACTTAATAAAGGCCATAAGTGAAAAACCCACAGATAATAATATTAATGGAGAAAAAACTGAGAGCTTTTCCCTAGTGGTCAGGAATGTGACAAGAGGTCCACTCTTGCCACCATTATTTAACCCAGTACTGGAAGTGCTAGCCACAGCAATCAGACAACAAAAAGAAATAAATGTCATCCAAATTGGCAAAGAAAAAGTTAAACTTTCACTATTTTCAGATGACACAATACTCTTTGTAGAAAGCCCAAAAGAATTCACCAAAAATTGCTAGAATGGATACACGAATTCAGTAAAGTTGTAGAATACAAAATCAATGTACAGAATCTGTTGCATTTCTATAGGCCAATAATGAAGCAGCAGAAAGAGAAATCAAGGAATCAGCCCCATTTACAATTACACCAAAACCCATAAGATATTTAGGAATAAATCTAACCAAAGAAGTAAAAGATCTATACTCTGAAAACTATACGACACCGATAGAAGAAATTGAAGGTGACACAAAGAAATGGAAAAATATTTCATGCCCATGGTTTGGAGGAACAAACATTGTTAAAATGTCTATATTACCCAAAGCTATCTATACATTTAATTGCATCCGTATCAAAATACTACCACCATTTTTCACAGAGCCAGAGCAAACAATCCTAAAATTTTTATGGAACCACAAAAGACTAGCCAAAGCAATCTTGAAAAAGAAAAGCAAAGCTGGAGGCATCACAATCCCAGACTTCAAGCTATATTACAAAACTGTAGTGATCAAGAGAGTATGGTACTGGCACAAAAACAGAAACATAGATCAATGGAACAGAATAGGAAACCCAGAAATGAACCCACAACTATACAGTCAGTTAATCTTTCACAAAACACGAAAGACTATCCAATGGAGAAAAGGCAGTCTTCTTAACAAATGGTGTTGGGAAAACTACACAGCAACATGAAAAAGAATGAAACTGGATGACTTTCTTACACCATACACAAAACTAAATTCAAATAGATTAAAGACATGAAAAGATGCTCAAAATCGTTTATCATCAGGGAAATACAAATCAAAACTTCCGTGAGATAACATCTGACACCAGTCAGAATGGCTAAAACACAAGAAACAACAGGTGTTGGTGAGGATATGGAGAAAGGGGAATCCTCTTATGCTGCTGGTGGGAATGCAAACTGGTGTAGCCACTCTGGAGAACAGTATGGAGGTTCCTCAGAAAGTTAAAAATAGAACTACCCTGGGGTGCCTGAGTGGCTCCGTGGGTTGGTTGTCCAACTTTGGCCCAGGTCATGATCTCACAGCTCCGCATCAGGCTCTGTGCTGACAGCTCGGAGCCTGGAGCCTGCTTCTGGTTCTGTGTCTTCCTCTCTCTCTGCCCGTCCCCTGATCATGCTCTGTCTCTCAATAATAAATAAACATTAAAAAAATTAAAAAAAAAAAATAGAACTTCCCTACCATCCAGCAATTGCACTACCAGATATTTACCCGAAGGATACAAAGTTACTAACACGAAAGGATACATATACCCCAGTGTTTATAGCAGTAGTATTATCAGCAATAGCCAAATTACAGAAAGAGCCCAATTGTCCATCAACCGATGAATGGATAAAGCATGTGTGGTATTTATGTATATATATAATGGAATATTACCCAGCCATAAAAATGAAATCTTACATTTGCAATGTAAGTATTATGTCAAGCAAAATAAGTCAGTCAGAGAAAGAAAAATATCATATGATTTCACTCATATGTGAAATTTAAGAAGATAAAAGAACATAGCAGGGGGAAAAAAGAGAAGCAAACTGAGAAACAGAATCTTAACTACAGAGAACAAACTGATGGTTACTGGAAGGGAGGTGGATGGGGGGATGGGTTAAATAGGTGATGTGTATTAAGGAGGCCACTTGTGATGAGCACAGGGTGTTGTATGGAAGTGATGAATCACTAAATTCTACACCTGAAACCAATACTATACTGTTTGCTAACTAACTGGAATTTAAATAAAAACTTAAAAAATATCAAATATATCCAGTATATCCAATATCTCATCCTGCTGTGTCTGTTGTTTTTTTCCTTAGTTTTTGATAATTTAGCTTTTTTTCCTGGTATGGCAAGTTATTTTATTTTATTTTATTTTATTTTTTGAATACCAGGCTTAATTTTATTTATTTGTTTATTTATTTTTTTAATGTTTATTTTTGAGACACAGAGAGAGACAGAGCATGACCATGGGAGAGGCAGAGAGAGACAGACAGACAGACAGACAGAAACGGAAGCAGGCTCCAGGCTCTGAGCTGTCAGCACAGAGCCCGATGTGGGGCTCGAACCCACGAACCATGAGATCATGACCTGAGCCGAAGTTGGACCCTCAACTGACTGAGCCACCCTGGCGTCCCAGTTTGACCTCATTTGAAGCTAGTCTTCTGTCTTTGTGAAGGCTGATCTAGTTACAGTATGGCCCTTGGGATTACCACTTTTTTTAAAGTCTGATATCCCCCTACTCCCAAGAACCTTTTACTTGTTGAGCTTTAAACTTCATTGTTTCCCCAGCCCTATGAGATTACCTGAGATACGCTCTGCTTGTCAATTTCTTAGATGTTGCTTTTTGCTGGAACTCTTGTCACTTGGCTTCTGTGCTTACTATCTTTTGAAGTCCTTGGCTTCTCAGGCCAAGGACTGAATTATTTTTGAAAAAAATTCAAAAGTTTTGAATCAGCAAGTGCCCCAGGAGAAAAGCTGTGCCAAATTTCAAGCTTGTGCTTATGTTTTTCCTTCTCTTCAGAATTTGGCCCATATATCTTTGCTTTTTTCTAACATTCTGGTGCCTACAAACAGATGTTCTCTTTCTCTATCCAGTTTTTCTAACATTTCTCAGCCCTCACTAGATCTTATTTTTATTATTGAACTATCACCTCAATTTTTCAAATTTATGAGTTTTATGTTTAAAGTTATTTTTTATTTTCTCTGTTAATTAAATTTCTATAGGGACCTGTTTACCTGATTGTTCAATTTAGTTCCTGGGTTATCAGTGGCATGTAGGTAAGATGTCATCACGCAGGCTAAGTACATTGGGGAAAATTACAGGTGAGTGATTTGTTCTTTTTTAATTTTTCTTCTCTTTATTTACTCTGGCAACCTAAGTTGGCTTTTTTTGATTTGACCTAATTGCCCAAATAAGAAACCCACAGAGCAAAGACCTGACTTTAACAAATGTCCACATATCAGGAGGAGCCAGATGTGTGACAAGTTTCTCTGTGTGAGGGTTTTGCAGCATTTCTCAAGGTCTTTCAGTTGGCCTCTGCCAACACTGCTCAGGTTGTGGAGATTTTCTAGATTCTGTAGGGCAAGAGTCCCTACTTGCAAACCAGATGAGTTCTTTTCTCTTTTTCGGAGCTCATTTGTGGGCTGGTGGCCCTTATTTCTTCTATTTCCCCATCTAATCATATTTGCTCATCAATTCCACAAAGCTCTCAAAGTACCTTATCCCTCCCTCTCTCTCTCTTTTTCTTTTTATCAACACTGTTAAATATTAATAATGTATTTGCATATTCCTTTCTTAATTACAATGGAAAATTGGAAGAGCAAATCACCAAGTATGAGCCCCATTGACCTATGACTCACATAACATCTCTCCCCTGGGCCTAAGCTTATGATATCCATTTGGTTTTCTTATAAGATCTTCTTATAAGATGTATTTCTAAGTTCATAATGATTTAGCTAATTCCTGAGTTGCGTGACAATTAGAAAGTAGTCGTTAGTACTTTAGAGATACAGCTTAGACCTAGGAACCAGAACCAAGGACTGGAAAACCTATTAACCAGTAAGTTTCATTTGTGCTTTTATGTCTGACAAGTGCTAAGGGTGAATGAGAAGTGAGGGAAAAGCAGATTAATGTAATGTAGTATCACAGATTCTTGCACTGAAAAAGAAAATGGCATTGTTTTTGATTCAAGTCATTAAAATCTACTTTTGTAAACAATAATAACACAAATGGAAAGCCAACACTAATTGATGGGAACTGTGGGTAATCAATTACCAGATCAGCGGACACAGATTACATGTGCTAGGGAGTTTATTAAAAAAGAATTCCAAAAAATCAGTGAGTTCTTCTGAGAAGCTTTCTGATAAGAGGTAGGATCCTGGTTGAATCTTAAACAGTTATGTAAGAAGAAGAACAAAGGGCTGTCAAGGCAGGGAACCAGCAGTGTCAGGAATGAGCATAGATGGTGAATGAAATAAGGAGCAAACCCGATGACCACAGCAGTGGAGTGTTGGGGAATAGTGGCGGCAAGGCTGGCTGAGATTGGTTAAGTAAAATAGAATTAGACCAAAGAGGAAGTAGGTGGAAAGACAGAGGCTGTGGTTATGTCCCTGAAGGTGTAGTTCAGTGTAATGATTTTTAGAAAGCAGTGGTGCTTTGACACAGTATGTTTGTTTTAATTAAGTAGGCCCCATGCCCAACGTGGAACTTGAACTTATGACCCTTAGATCAAGAGTCACAGGTATATTTGGTTTTAAATAATTAGGGGCACACAATAAAAGAAACACACTACTGATGTACTTGATATGTGCCAAGTTACCAGACTTAGGAGAGTACATGCTATTTCCTAGTATATGGTGCATAGTAATAGAGGTCAGTCTAGGGATTACTTCTGAGGGATATAGGGTGGGAGGAGGTGACAGAGGACAGATCAGGGCACTAGAAGTGTTTTATAATACATTGACCTGGTGTCAAATGCATGGGTGTACAAAGATGTAAAAATTCACTTATGATCAGTGCAATTGATGTTTATTGTTTCCACTTATACCTTTAAAAAAATCCATTAGGAGAGTGAGGGTGTCCATTGAATGAGGAGAGCTTTACCTTAGTCAAGGAATAGCCAAGATATTAATGCAATAATAACTTATAATGTACTCACCATGGAATAGAATGTCACTATTGGAAATAAAGGGCCATGCGGGTAAGAAAAAAGATCAACTTTGGATGGTTGGACGAGCTGGATAAGTTAGATGACTCTACTTTATTTTAAGAACTTTGGCAGTGTTTGGATACCTTTGAACAAAGGAAGGAAATACAATTTTATCAAGAATATGCTACGTGTCAATCCCTGAGCTATGTTTATACACGTCACCTTATTTAATACTGTGTCTTATGACCATAAGACAGTGAACATGAGAGGTAGCTGGTTTTGACACTAGACGTTAAGAAAACAATTAGCTCCTATTCATGAGAAGTTTGAAGTCAGAGGAAAGGAATCTGGCAGAAATGAGTGGTAAATGCCCAGTGCCATGAAACGTATTTCAGAACACTCAGTAACTACGGGAGAGATGAAGACACCAGAATTCTTGAGTTTTTTAAGGGGCATAATGAGACAAATAAAAGCAAAAGGCTAAAAACCGATTCTTGCAAAGTGACAAATGTTAGGCCATTAAACAGTGAAGTATCATGAGAAAAGAAATTATATGCTAGCCCCAATCCTGAAATACTCTAAGTTCTCTATCAGCATTTCTCAAACTGGCCTTCCACAAAATACAGTTCCATTAAGCTGATTGGGGGTTTGCTCTGAAAAAAGCGTTCAGTTGTCAAGTAACTTTGACTAAGACGGAATTAAACAAGTTAATTACATTAACTCTTTCCTTCAAAACTTCTCAGAGTCTGTAGTGCAACAATGTGTAAGTTGAATATCACAAGGGGATGTGGTACACTTTTTTTTCCCCCAGATGCTGTTGCCTCAGAACTACATTAATATCATTTAAAACCAGTGTTCTGCAGGACAGAGATTGTGAAATGCTTCTCTCGGGACGCCTGGGTGGCTCAGTTGGTTAAACGTCCAACTTGGGAGATTGGCTCAGGTCATGATCTCACGATTCATGAGATCAAGCCCCGTGTCAGGCTGTGTGCTGACATCGCCAAGCCTGCTTGGGATTCTTTCTCTCCCTCTCTCTCTGCTCCTCTCTCACTTGCTCTCTCTTTCTCTCTCTTCTCTCAAAGTAAATACATGCTAAAATAAAAATAAGATTTAAAAAAAGAAGAAATGCTTCTCTCCCCATGTAAAAATCACATGCCGTTCCCAAAAGCCATTCTTCCCTCTGCCTTTGCTCACATTGTCCCTGCCACACGAAACACCCCACATAAGGCCCACATGCCAAAATCCTACCTATCTCTTAAAGTTCAAGATATTAGGAAAGACCTTTATTACTAAAAAGGCAGAGAAAGAAATCCATTGATCTACAGTCCCTGTCTAAGAAAAGAGAAAACCTAAAACCATGCCATAGTGACCTTAATTATGTGTGAAGGTATTGTGTTACTTTGTACTGTGAAAGTCATTGTGCTGCAATATATATGGATATGAATGTTTGATCTTTAACGGGACCAGATTAATTATTAAACAAGCCATTGTGTTTGGCTTAGCTCTCAACTCCAGGGAATATTAAGGTTAGAATAGTCCCAGATGTTAGTCAGGCTATCCACATCATATCCCAGATGAGAAAACTGAGACCTTCATAGATTGGATAATTTATATTGATAAAAGGAAATAAGATATTGTCAGATTTATCTTCTAGATTAAGCATTCTGAGAATTCTGAGAATTCCACTGACACTGGAAAAACGTGTTGTTTATTCATCCTTTCCTATTGTACCTACTAAGAGAGGTGGTAGTCAGGAGTTATTCCAAGGAAAAAAACTCCTTTAGAGACTCCCAACTTATATACAAAGGGAAATCCATCATTCATATTACTTAAGCTAATGGAATGCAATTCATCAGCTACATTGGGAAACGGCAAAGCTAGGTTTCTATAGGATTCACATGTCAGTTTGTTCCAAGGGCCCCCCTTCATTCATGTTCAAGTGAGTTGATGGTTACTGAGCACCCAACCCAACTAAAGTTGGACTAAATCTCTATCTGTCGCATCTCTGTTCTTGGGTGACCTTGGCCAGAATTATTTCTCTTACATTTTGACAAATACAAGTATTTAAAAAGGAGTACGTTTTTGCAAATTCTTTTGCCTGGATATGGGGGGTAAGGAGGATTAGTGGATTAGAGCACTTCTAGATTTAAGCACGGTCAGACTGAAGAAGAAACATCTTATGCCTGCAGTGAAAGAAAACTAACTAAAATTATATTTAAAAAATTACCTTTCAAATGTTCTGAAATGACGATAGGAAAAGATAGGATTCAGTAGGCAGAGAGGGAAAGGTTAGGACCTGAGGTCCCTGTGTGCGGGGAAAAACACATATTTTGGAACAATGCTGGGAGTGTCTGAGGACAGCAAAATCCCCCCAGCGTAAGGTTCCTCTTAAGAATGTGATAGACACCACCTATTCTTCCTCAGGTTTCCCTCAGGAATTTGACAAAAGACCTAACTAAAAATAAAACGTATTTTATTATAAGAAGTGATATGGCCAGGGGCGCCTGGGTGGCTCAGTCAGTTAGGTGTCCGACTTCGGCTCAGGTCACGATCTCACAGTTTGTGGGTTCAAGCCCCGCGTTGGGCTCTGTGCTGACAGCTCAGAGACTGGAGCCTGCTTCAGGTTCCGTGTTTCCCTCTCTCTGCCCCTCCCCTGCTCATGCTCTGTCTCTCTCTGTCTCTCAAAAATAAATAAATGTAAAAAATAAAGAAGTGAGTGTGGGACCCAAGAAATTTAACAAAAATCCCATACCCCTGGACAAGCAGAGCAAGACTAACTCCATTTTGTGCTACACCCACCATCTCATGTATAACCCCCATATGACCTACTTATTGCTTAAGACACTCCCCCACCCTAGTCAAGCCGCTGAGCACACCCTTACTGGAAACCGGCTCATTTAGGAATTCGGAACCCCTCACCAACAAAAAATGTAAACCCTGCCTTTTGCTCGCCAAACTTGCCAGCCAATTCTGACCAGAGTGATAGGCTAGTTCAAACAGTTACTATAGGGTAAACTGTAATTCAATTGGCCACCAGCATGTGGACTGACATGAATGTGCAACTTTCTGTGTGTGTTACAATCTCATTGGCCACTGGCCCCCATAAAACTGCTACGCCTCTTAACCTAGGGGTCCAAGTCCCTGCTCCGCTGTGTCAGGTATACTTGGGCCCAAGCTCGAGCTTGCAAATAAACCCTCGTGCATTGGTATCGGCTCCTTGGTGGTCTTTCGGATTCGAAATCGGGGACATTACAGTGAGAGGGCCATAGGCCACCCCTCCTACAATGCAACTGAGACAATCAGGATGGACAACCCAGCACCTAGAGTTATCAAGCCAATAAGGGTGGGACCTGAGAGGGAAACGGTGGAGAGGGGAGGGGAGGGCTGATGAGAACTTTATAAAACAAGGAACCTCGCCTATAGCCCCAGATAGTCACCTTCAAGTGCCTCCTCTCTGTAAAGAGAGCTTTCATACTATTCTTCCTTTCTGATCTTATACTCTAGTCAACTCTTGCCTGCTGCTCATTTTGCGTCCACCTCTTCATTCTTCAAAACAGTGAGACAATGAACTCCTTGTTTTGAGGTAAAGAATCCTGCAACAAAAGGATCACAAAGTAAATGGGTATGCTAGGAAGTGAGGAAAACAACCAAAAATATTTTCTAAGAACTTGTGGATAGCAGTGAAAAGGACAAGGAAAGTGGAGACCACAGGAGTACTGAAGATCTTTTTGCTTGGCCATAATAATGGAGTCAGAAAGAGAATAAAACAAGAGTGACAGATCCAATGGGAAAGAGAAAGCAAGGATACAAAAACAAAAAAGGAAAGCAGAAAAATGAGACAATGTAGGTAGAGGGAAGAAAAGAAGAGGAGAGGGGGGAAGGTAGGCCAGATGACACTCAGGAATTAACATGACACACTTTTAAGATCCGCCAACAATGGCCACGGTCATTACCCTCAGTTAGTTTGCAGTGTGTGTTTCAAAGACATGTATAAATAGAAATTTTCATTCAAATGAGATAAGTGCCAAGATAAAGGTATTTACAGAACAGTATGGGAGGATCAAGTGGGGCATGCAGATTAAATCTTGCCTATAGAATCAAGAAAGTCTTTACAGAGGAGATCTTCAAAGCAGATGACTCAGGGCAGGGGTTGGGGGAAGAAAAAACAGACAATAAAAGATAGGAAGAGAGAGGTAAAGAATAGGGAAAGGAGTTTAAAGAAGAAAAGTGGGGAGCACAGAGAAAATACCACAGGATTGTTCTGAGTTCACTGAATGAGGAACATTCATATTTTGAGCATTGCAAAATTTGTGGTTAAAGACAATAGCTATCTTTCTTATGACATGCCAGTATGTCACATGTATTATTAAATATTTACTATTCTAGATTTCAAATAGAAATGTTGAATAACTGCTGGCCAGTGGCAGGACAAGGATTTGAATGAATCCATTCTGGTATCTAAACCCACACTTTATTTAGCAAGCTTTAGAGAATAAAAAACGAAACAGAACAGAACAAAACAAAACAAAAACCCAAAAATGAAAGACAGAGGGCGACCATTAAAAAAAGAGAGAATAAAGAGAAGAAAAATAAAAATAAAGGTAAACAGAGTTATACGTTTAAAATAGGTTAATTAAGGGGTGGGTGCCTTGATGGCTCAGTCGGTTAAGTGTTCGACTCTAGGTTTCAGCTCAGGTCATGATCTCATGGTTTGTGGGTTCAAGCCTCTTGGTGGCTCTGCATTGACATTGCAGAGCTTGCTTGGGATTCTCTCTCTCCCTCTCTCTCTCTGCCCCTCCCCCACTTGGACTGTCTCTGTCTCTCTCAAAATAAATAAAGTTAAAACAAAATAAAATCGGTTAATTAAAGCTAGCTGGAGATAAGGCATCCACATCAGAGTCACACCAGCGTTGTAAGACTCTCAATCCACATCCTCCCAATGCACAGCAAATTCCATCCAAGGCAGATGGTTCTGGAGGACAATTTTCTTGTGGCTCATCCCTGCTTCCTTCCAAATTTTCTTCCTTTTATCCCAAAGCAGAATTATGGAAAAAATAAGAGTTAATCAGCTGAGAATTGATTTTGTTTGTTATCTAAGGACCCTATCATTCCACAGAGGTGTCAGTTTGATTGATTATACATTTCTAAGACCATACTAAAGGACCGAGAACAAGATGTTGTTTCCATTATTAAATGCTTACCAGAGTCATTGCACTTACACCTCACCTAATTCTTATAGTAGTATTATACACATTGGTACTAACTTCCTGACTTGGCAGATGAGGAAGCTAAGGCTGGGAGAAGTTTCACCACTTACTCAAGATCACACAGTTGATAAGTGATAGAATAGCTTTAAGTATCCAGAACCATATGACATTCGGTAGCCCAACATTTTGGAGTTTCCAGGAGCTGAAAGCCCAGGGAGATATAGATACATGGGACAAGCTTTCAAAGAGCTACAACTCCACAAGTTTAAACTACAATTATTTTCAGGTATTTTAAGTAAGAGAGGTCAGTAAGGTCAAAGAGTTTTGAAATAAATTGAAATAATTTGAAAAATTTTGTCAGAGCTACATCTTGACCTCCAGTTTAGAAAAAAGACTAGCAACAGTTTTGCCAAATGAGATAAGTAAAGCTATCTTAGGCCAACCCACAAATCATTAGAGTGTCATCCACAGTGTTTAGGAACAAAAGGTCTTTTCTGGCCATCCATCCAAATTTCTAAGGTCCCTTCCAAATGCATGCATCTAGGATTCTGAAATTAAAGCTCCAAATCATGACTGAAAATTCCTGTGGCTATTGTCCTTCGCCCTCAGGATCGTTCCAGGAGCAATGCATTGTCTTATTATTTACTATATGGAGTCCTGTCCCCTAGGTTTCAGAGATTTCATGGATTTTCTAGACATGACATCATATGCAATGAGAAAAAGAAGCATAATTTGATCCTTTCTGTAACAATGAACCACAAAACCTGAGGCTACTCATGCAGAAACTCGAACACCATAATTGTTCTGCCATTCAAACTCATTCCAAATTATTGCAAATGCATACCTGGAGACTAAAAATATTGTCTTACAGGTTTTTAAATTTGTAGAGCAGGACGTATGGTTAATTAAAACCTTTTAGTCCAATATTCTTATTTTAGAAAGTGAAAAACTTCTAATGTGAAGGGTGATGGTGCTGATTGTGTAATTCTCTTGATTCTTAGGCCTCTTTCCCTTAAATGTAAGGGGATTTATATTACTGCTCAGTCAAGGAACTCTCTGTAGGATATTGGCTTTGGTCTACAAAGGAAAGATGATTAGTACCTGGATTAGTACATGGCAGTGACAAGGAGATACCCTCCTAGGACCTGAAAAAGAGAGATAATTAAGAGTGAAACTATGGGATCAATACATTTTTTAAAACGGAGTCGAGAAAGACAAAGTCACCTAAGTGTGAAAGAATGACTCTCAGGGCTGTACATTTTGCCTGTACTCTGATTAATCAGTGGAGTTATTTTATTAATATATATGAAGAAAAAAGATGTCATTAAAAAATTAAGTAAGAATTAGTCCCCTATAAAAATGTAGAAAAAGTAGAGCACCAGAGGTAAAAATTGGCAGTGCACATCAAAGTGCTAGCTAGGTGAGAGTTAAATTAGTCAGCGGATTCGAAATTTCTCCTGTCTTTGGCCACATCATTTTGACTATCATAGTACAAAAGATGAGTGTGGGCAATCCTGAATAATACAGTCTTCGGGAACGGTACTAAAAGTGTAAGATTATTCTGTGATTATCTGGTTTAATAAGGATAATGGATCTAGACCACATCTCTGTAGAATAGATACTTCTGCTATTAACCATTCTGATACAAAATTAATCCTATGATAGAGAATTAAGACTTACGGGATTCAGCCTGAGGTTATGACTGGGGACACCATTTGTTCCCTCTGGAGCTTGGAGTGAATTTGGCTTGAACCTCAAGACTTTGGAAGGTTCTATTGCGGATCTGGTATGGAGTGGTAAACTGTCCCTTGACAAACATTGATAGGCTGGGATCCAGGCCAATCATTGTCTGATAAGAGGCCCTGGAGTGATCTAAAGTTATGCAATAGTTTGGAATCTCTTCCATTATCCCTGAGCTTCAGGAAAGCCACATTCAAATGGATTAATCTGGTCTCAGCTGCATTGAGGTGGAACCAAGGCACGGAGCCAAGCAGGGCAGGGGAGACAACATCCCCTCCCTGGTGGCCATGACCTGAAGTTACAACTGTTGTCACTGGAGAGAGCTAGCCAACCCCAGTGGAGATCTCACAAGTTTTTCTCTGACCCGTGGCTGTGGTGTAGTGGCAATGCTAAGCAGCTGGGTGAAAGGAAGTCAGCAGAATTGTCCCTGGGTACACGTAAGGAGTGGAGGCACATGGAAAGAAGTGGGGGACATTTGAATGGGCTCATTTCTGTGATTGGGAGGTAGGGTGGAGGGGCCATAGATTTATAAAAAGGACGTGAAATTCACTTTAAATCACAGACCACACTCTTGCTTACACAAACATATTCCGGCCACACAGAACCTCTTCAGGTTTGCTTCCTGGCCTAGAATGATTATATTTTCCTTTTCACATGGCTTGCTGCTTTACATCCTTTTTGCCCTCACCGGGTGCTATCTCCTCACTGAAAATTTCACTGAGCCCATGAGCACATGCCCAAATAGACACTGCCTTCCATCTTATCACCCAATTTGTTTTGCTTTAATTCTTTGAAAACACATATTTTCATTGTCGATTTTGCTTCTACTTTGTCTTCCTGAAAGATGATGTCCATTTAGCTCCTGTAGATTACTCCGGGGCCCAGCACAGAGCCTGGCACCTAATATCCATATGCAAGAAAAATATTCATTGAGTGAATGAATGACTAGGTTACAGTTTATATAAGTGTGATGTCATTAAACATCAGATTTACTATTTTATTTTTTTTAATTTTTTTGGGTAGTGTTTATTTTTTAGAGAGAGACAGAGAGTGAGCAGGAGAGGGGCAGAGACAGAGGGAGACACAGAATCTGAAGCAGGCTCCAGGCTCTGAGCTGTCAGCACAGAGCCCAATGCGAGGCTCGAACCCACCAAACGTGAGATCATGAACTGAGCCAAAGTCAGAGGCTTAACCAACTGAGTCACCCAGGCGCCCCCAGATTTGCTATTTTCTGATTTAATGCTCATCTTTTTACTTTGTTTTTGTAAATTTTATTGAGGTATAATATACATACAGAAAAGTTCATGAATCCTGATTACTTTTGACATCCAGATCAGCTCACCCTAAGGGAGAGAAAGTGCAGTTTAACGAGATACAGAATGTTGTAATTTCTTTTTTTTTTTAATGTTTTTTACTTATTTTTGAGAAAGCATGTGAGACTAGGGGAGGGACTGATAGAGAGAGGAGAGAGGGAGACAGAGGATCTTAAGTGGGCTCTATGTTGACAGCAGTGAGCCCGATGTGGGGCTCGAACTCATGAACCGTGAGATCATGACCTGAGCCAAAGTCAGACACTCAACTGACTGAGCCACTAGGTGCCCAGAATATTGTAACTTCTTTATTTTTAATTTATCTTTACATTCACAACTTGGCATTCTATTTTCATACATTATTCGTGTTTGCTAGTTTAATGTGAGTCTTTCCCTTAGAATAGAAATTGCATTCAACATCCTAAAAATTTCATGTTTCCAAGTCTCAGAACTGAAGGAAAGACCATGAGCTTTGGTAAATTCATCCTGATGACAGAATACAGCCTCAGATGAGAGAAGGCCTTCTTTTATTCATATGTTTCTACACAACTCATCTTGCATTGATTTCTTATTTTTAACTTCTAAAGAAAAGACCAAGTATTTATCACAGTTAACATGGGAGAGCTCTGTAATAAATATATATTTCACCCACATTAAATATATTACATATTCAATTAGTAGAAATGTATGATGAATAAGGCTGCAATCTTTATTCCATCTGAAAACTATCTTTAAAAAAGTTTGAGGGGCACCTGAGTGGCTTAGTCGGTGAAGCATCCAACTTGGGCTCAGGTCATGATCTTGCAGTTCGTGCATTTGAGTCCCAAGTCGGACTCTGTGCTGACAGCTCAGAGCCTGGAGCCTGCTTCAGATTCTGTCTCTGCCTCTGTCTCTGTCTCTCTCTCTTTCTCTGCCCCTCCCCCACTTGTGCTGTGTCTCTCTCTCTCTCTCTCTCAAAAATAAATAAACATGAAAAAAAAGATGGAGATCATAAATCAGATTTCACTCTTCAATATGAAAGATTTCATACACAGAAATGATGACACAATACTTTCATAACTCCACCACCTTTTTTATCCTCTGGTCCTTATAATAATTATTGAGAGCAATTTTGACATCTTTAATCAAAGGGACGGTACCTTCATTATGGAAACTGTAAGGAAAATATCCATAAGCCTGCTTTTCAAATTTGTATTTTTTTTTCATTCTCATTTCATTCTCCATAGAGATTAGAACTGATGCATCAGTAGTCATCAACTACACAGGGTAGAAATGAAAACTAAAAGCTGAGAAAATGCAACATTTCTCACATTGTAATTAGGAAGTCAGTATTTCCGAACCTTATAATGTTATACATCATAAGAGACACCTAAAGTCAGTTGAAGTCAAACCACTGTCTTTCATCCATAGATAATTAAAATGACCCCATGTTTCAAGACATAAGTCAAGGATTTTCAGGAGTACAGTAATCTTTAATGGCTAACCTTCAGGAAATTTTCTTTGCAACCTGGGAAAGGTACTGAAAAGAAGCTTATGGACCAAGAAGAGAATTTAATGGGCTCTTAACCCCTTTCAATTGAGGTACAAGATGTGGGATTAGGAAATGGAGCAACTATTTAAGTCTCTCCATTCTATTTTTCACTCAGCTCAGAAAGAGTCCAGCTAGCAAAGCACAGTCACTTGAAATTGTACGTGCATCCTTATTCCCTTGAGGATCGAACTTTCACATTTATGAGAGTCTTATAGAGATATTTCTAGAAGCAAAAATCTCATCTTCCTACCTATAAACTAGCATGTTGCGATAATATCAAAAAGTCTGATTTTTAATGTTATAACAGTATCAGAATACTACATTGAAATATCTGAATTTCTGCTGTGCTGAGAGTGCTATAAAATTAAAATGCCAACTTTAAATTGTCAAAGAGTTAATTTCCTGACCTTGACTCTGTTTAATTGTTACTAATGTGTGTTATACTAATTAAACATGCCTCCTCAATAATTATGTGAAGAAGCTGCAAAGCTTTTAAGACTCCTGCTAATCCAGCACCCTCTGCTTGCTTGTTTCTAATTTGTTCATTTTAACATACCAATTATGCGAATTAGAGCAAATAAACATGTGAAAAATCTCTCTTCTGAGACGCTGACCTCAAAATGTTTTGAATCAGATGGAACAATCCCCGTTCTGGCTTAATTATTCAATTTCTAGAGTAGATTAAAGGATTAAAAGGCTGATTTATTTAATTGTGAATAAGCAGATATAGCTTGAGGTTTTGAAATTTTTATTGTGAATTCTCAAGCACTAAGTATTGTTGTCCTGCTCAATCCGAAGAGGACTGAACTCAAGTAAATGTGCAATGAATGAATAAAGAAAAAAGAGCAAGACTGTTTTACACATACAGTCTGTTTATGGCAAGCATTAACAACCCCCCTAAATATCATAGTACCGTTGAGGGGAACGAACGTACTGTAATGCATCGTATCTTTTTAGAGTAAAGAACTTTTAACACACAGTCCTTTTATTTTCTGTTGTCTGATAATATCTGTTGTATATGTCGCTCTGTTTAGATCTAATCCTTTTTTTTTTTTTTCCAGGGCTGTATTCCCCACTGAGATGGAGATGAATTTCTTGTAAAGTTTGTAAAGTAGAATATATCCAGAATTGCTAGATCTCCAGCCTTTCCAGGTCACCTAGCAGATAATGATCGTTATCTCCACTTAGTGGATTTAATGGTGCACTCTCAGGGCCCCTACACAAAAAGGGTGGCACACTTTTTTCTCCTATATACTGATACACAGTGGAAAAATTAAAGCTTCCCAGGTAGTAAAACTTCCCTTAGCCCAATAACTGAGTCACTATCTATGGGAAACTGATTCAATACTTTTTATTGTGTGTCTTTCCCTTTTTGATTATAAAAATATAGCATGTACAATGACAGATTTGGAAACTCCAAAAAGTAATAGTCACATAACTCTACCATCCTGAGGATCCATGATACATAGTTTAATATTGCTTCTACTCCCCCTAGCTTCTTTTTATTTTTTAACATGTTCAAGATCATAACATATGTACTTTGGCAGCTAGTTTAGCTTCCTTTAATATTATAACAGCATTCTCTGATGCCATGAATAACGTATGAAGGACATAATAACATTTATGATTTTAAAGCTATAGACCAGTCCACGACATATGATAATGCATAAATTTTTGTTAATTCCTCTACTGTTGTGCAGTGAGATTGTTTCCAGTTTCTTGTGGTTATATGTAACATTACTGTGGATACTGCTATATATAAATTTTTGCTAGCAAACAATGTATTTTGATTTTTTTAAGTTTATTTATTTATTTTGAGAGAAAGAGAGAGAGAAAGGCAGAAAGAGAGAGGGAGGTATAGAATTCCAAGCAGGGGGGAGCCTGGGTGGCGCAGTCGGTTAAGCATCCGACTTCAGCCAGGTCACGATCTCGCGGTCCGTGAGTTCGAGCCCCGCGTCGGGCTCTGGGCTGATGGCTCAGAGCCTGGAGCCTGTTTCCGATTCTGTGTCTCCCTCTCTCTCTGCCCCTCCCCCATTCATGCTCTGTCTCTCTCTGTCCCAAAAATAAATAATTGTTGAAAAAAAATTAAAAAAAAAAAAAAAAAGAATTCCAAGCAGGTTCCATGCTGTCAGTGCAGAGCCCAAAGTGGCGCTTGATCTCATAAATAATGAGACCATGACCTGAGCCGAGATCAAGAGTTGGACACAAGTGACTGAGCCACCCAGGTGCCCCAGTATTCTGTTATTTTTGAATAGGGAATGCCTATATCTTTATATTTACTGGCCATATGGTGAGTTTTCAGTAGCTGCCCTAGGCATCATCTTCCTGGAAGCAGACATATATGACTGAATATACATCATCCTACACATCAGTGTGGTTGGCCTAAGTGAGATACTAGTAGCCATCCCTATGGTTTCCTTCCAGGAAGCAGCAATTATTTCCGAAAATATTGGCTAGAATTCCTAAATCTCTCTCTTTAATTATGAATTCCTATCTGAGTCCTTATTTCTTGTAAATCACCCCTATTGAATTCCAAAATATATATTGAGCCCCTCAGAATATATCTTTTCCTCTTCTTCACCTGTATGTCCTAGTAGTATATATTATGTTCCATAACATTACAAAGAAATCAATTCCTCCTTAAGGAGTATCATAGTGAAGCATATATCCCTCTAGTAATGAAAAATTTGATAATGCTAATAGTTGAGGTAAGCTGAAAAGTGGTCCCCAAATATATCTGTATTCTGTACTAATCCCAGAAAACTGTGAATGCTACTTTATTTTACAAAAGAAACTTTGTGGGTCTCGTGGAACTAAGGATCTTCAGATAGGAGGATTATCCTGGGTCATCCCCGGGACTCGATAATCCAGAACGATGTGATTGCCCTTACATCATCCTTAGAGGGGGGTCAGAGTCCGAGAAGAAGGTGATGTGCTGGTGGAAGCAGAGTGTTCTTTACAGATGGAAAAATATAAATGGCCACAAGCCAAGGAGTATAGGTGGTAATAGAAGTTTTAAAAAGGCAAGGGAACAGATTTTCCCTCAGCACTTCCATGAGGAACTACTGACACCTTGGTTTTAGCCAACGAAACCGATTCTGGACTTTGGACCTCCATTGTAAGAAAATAAATTGGTGTCATTCACATTTTTTTAAATGTTCATTTATTTTTGAGAGAGAGAGAAAGAGAGACAGACAGAACACAAGTGAGAGAGGGGCAGAGAGAGAGGGAAACACAGAATCGGAAGCAGGATCCAGGCTCCAAGCTGTCCACACAGAGCCTGACGCGGGGCTTGAACCCATGAACTGTGAGATCGTGACCTGAGCTGAAGTCAGACATTTAACCAACTGAGCCACCCAGGCACCTCACATTGGTGTTATTTTAAGCCATCAAGTTGGTGATAATTTAAGCAGTAATAGGAAAGTAATCCAATAGTTATCTATGTTCATTCATGTTAGAAAATCTGGTAAAGAAGAAGGAAATAGAAATAAACCATGAGCAAATCATAGTTAACATGTTGGTGCATTTTCTTCTGTATACATCTTTTATCAACATATAGATCCAGCTGCATACACACAAATACATAATGCACGTATGCACATATACACCCAGAATCATGTATTCTAGGGGCACCTGGCTGGCTCAGTCTGTGGAGCATAAGACTCTTGATCTTGGGGGTTATAAATTCAAACTCCATGTTGGATGTTGTAGAGATTGCTGAAAAATAGAATCTAAAAAAAAAAGAATCATATTTTATTGATCATCTTATATTGTACTTTCTTCATGTAATAAAATAATATTGATTCTTAAGTTATTAATTTTATTACTTAATATTGTATCTATTTATATAGCATGATTTACTTAACCAATTCCTTATTTTATTTTATTGTTTTTAAAGTTTATTTTATTCATTTATTTTGAGAGAGAGAGAGCAGGGGAGAGGTAGAGAGAGGGAGAGAGAGAATAACAAGCAGGCTCCGTGCTGTCAGCACAGAACCTGATTTTGACCTGAGCCAAAGTCAAGAGTCTGGAGCTTAACCAACTGAGCCAATGAGGCACGGCTTAACCAACTCCTTATTTTAGGTCAAAGGCTATTTTTTTTTTAATTCTTATATTAAATATGTGTATATATTGATATATCATAATTCATATTATTTTTCTCATTTTAAATAATGTTGAAATCAACACCATCATAAATCTTTGTCCACCTCTGATTATTTGCTGAAGTTAATTCCTAGAAGTAGAGTACTAGTTCAAAGGTTATATATGTTTTTAGTATATTTGATACAAGTTTTTCCTTCAAAAATTCTTTCTCAATTTACATGTTGTCAAGCAGGGAATTAGACTATCTATATTTGCCAACCATTCTAATTATTTTCATCTCAATATGTCATTTTGAAAGGAAAAATGGTTTATTACTTCTATTATTTTTTAAGTTTTTTTTCTAGAGAGGTTGAACATTTCTTTCATCATTATTAGTAGTTTGTACTTTTTCATATGTGAATTTCCATTCATAACCTATGCCTGTTTTACCATTGAGATATTTTTTATTATTTTGTAAGAGTGCTTTAGATAATTATAATACTAATAATTTTATTCAGTATATGTTATAACATATTATTTACGATATATTCTCCCTTTTTTTTAATTTACCATGATTTTGAATGTATGCTCTTTGCTTTTACAACCTAAAAACCCTAATGTAAGGAAAATGTGTATATCTACCTATCTATCTATCTATCTATCTAATTTTATATCATGGCTTTTCTTTAACATTAAGCTCTTAAAACCATTGAAAAGTATGAGGAATTGTTCTTTTTTCATTTATTTAATTCTCTCCTTTCTAAAAGAAAATGATGACATCTTTCTCTTCCTTTCCCTGCCCTGTTTTTTTTTTTTTTAAGTTTATTTATTTTGAGAGAGAGAGGGAGAGAATCTCAAGCAAGATCCATTTTGTCAGCTCAGAGCCATACACGGGGCTCAATCTCAAACCATGAGATCATGACCTGAGCCAAAATCAAGAGTTGGACACTCAACCAACTCAGCCACCCAGGTGCCCCAGACCCCTACCCTTTTTGAACAATACAATTTTAGAGATATTGATGGACTCAAGAAATGCAGGCATCTACTTGAGGTGAAAGCACCAGCGGCCCAAGCAGGGAGGGTATCCAAGCCCAAGAAGCATGAGAAGGGCAAATGTGGAAAAGGGCTCTCCAGAGCAGTGTGGCAGAATGTAAGCAGCATAAGGAAGCTATCTGTTAAGGGCAGCCTGCTATAGTCAAGCAGACTGCCACTGGGATGAGGAGAAGAGAAATCATGTCGGTTGATTGCCTGCCATGAGGTGTGAAACCCAGGCTTGGTAAAGAGGGATCTTGCAGGGTAGCATATCCCTGTGTGGGGCATCAGAGTACAGGTGGGGTGAGAAGGGTGCTGACCAGGTGTAGAGAGTTAGAGCACTAGTGGGATGAAGAGGGATCTCCAGGGGTGGGAACGGCAGCAGCAGTGGGAGATTTGTTCCATACTGGGAGATTAATCACATCAGTAAATTAAGGGTGATGGGGGTCAGTTATCCCATTACTGGAGAAGACAGCTACAAATACAGAAAGGGAGAAACTAGTATGAATTCTTCAGTGGTGGAATGCTAATAGGTGTCAGTATGTGCTCATTGTTTTCAGGTAGATAGATTAGAATAGATGATAGATAGATAGATAGATAGATATGTAGTAATATCTACATACTAGGTTTGTGAATACAAACCTAAAGATATCTGCAGCCCTTTCCACAGAAAGAAAGAATCTGGGAACAGCAATAGCCTAACAGCAAGGAGGGCACCTAGCACCCAGGTCTTGATTCTACTAAAAGGAATCTGGACACCTTAGTTGAGGTAAGCTGAAAAGTGGCCCCCAAATATATCTGTATTCTGTACTGATCCCACAGCTGGGGGAGAGAAATCACAAGATGGGATCAGAATATACTCTCATGTCAGAATGTAAAAGTGCTTAAAGAATGATAGGGACACATCAAAGGGACACAGGAGCTAGGTCAAAGGGGCTCCTACCTCTCAATCTGGGACAATTTGAGCTTTAAAATAAATATAGAAGGGCACCTGGGTGGCTCAGTTGGTTAAGTGTCCGACTTCCGTTCAGGTCATGATCCGATGGTTCATGAGTTCCAGCCCGGCGTCAGGCTCTCTGCTGTCAGCACAGAACCTTCTTGGAATTCTCTGCCTTTCTGCCTCTCCCCCATGTGTGCATGCATGTGTGTGAGCACCCCCCCCTCAAAAATAAATACAAACATTAAACAAAACAAATAAATATAGAAACAAATTATAACCATTGAACAAAATAGAGTACCATGAATCTATACCAATATAAATAAATAAATGAATAAATAGACAGTTTGATGGAGAACAGAATATTTTTATTGTTCCTAAGTAACTTCCCGACAACATTTATAAATTACAAAAGGAAAAGTGATAACTTTAGAATGGAATAACCCGACCAACACCACTTTAATCAACTTATCAAAGGTATAATTATTAGTAAGGCAAAGGAAAAATGTGAGTATCTGACACGATGAGATAAAATGAGAACACATTTCTAAAATAGTCTATCCAGAGATGTGAAACTTGACTCTAATGTGAGGAAACACCAGACACATCCAAATTAAGAGATATTCTACAAAATAAGTAATATATAATTTTCAAAAGTGTCGAGATAGAAAATACAAATAAAAAATGAGGTACTGGGATGCCTGGGTGGCTCAGCTGGTTGAGCGTCCATCTTTGGCTGGGGTCACGATCTCGTGGTTCATGAGTTCCAACCCCGAGTGGGGTTAGTTGCTGTCAGTGTGGAACCTAAATCAGATCCTCTGTCCCCCTCTCCCCCAACTTGCACTCTCTCTATCTCTCTCAAAATAAATAAATAAATACATAAATACATAAATAAATAAACAAACAAATATTTTTAAAAAAAGAATGAGGTACTACTTCAGATTGAAGAAAAATGAAGAGACACGATAAGTAAATGCAACATGTAACACCCTTTTGCTCACTGAGGAAATTTGACTGGGGTCCAAAGATCAGATCATGATAATATATTAATGTTCATTTCCTGATTTAGTTTGTTTTCAAGAAATATACTCATGTAATCTGAAAATAATAATTTTATATTTTCCTTTTAAAATTTTTCATGTCCTATTCCATTGACCAGAGCTTTTACAAACCTTTCTCTTTAAATATTCATTACAATAATAGGCATTTTCGCATTACTTATGACTTCCATGAAATTATCTCTGATGTTTTCAGCTGTGGAAAAATACTGGATGTTGGCATAATACTAAGGATTTCCCTTCCTATTTCTTCCTATTTTTCTATCATAAAAAAGACCAACTGTTTTTCTGTATCTATTGAGATTAATATATTCTTTCTTGTTTTGACTTGTATGATGTGAATAGGTATAATAACATATTTACTTATGATAAATAATTTATATATCCCTGGAGTATACCTTAACTTGCTGAAGTTTATTCGTAGTTAAGTATACTGCCGAGTTAGATTTGCTAATGTTTTCTTAGAATTTTTCACCTGTATGCTGGGCTGCCTGGGTGGCTCAGTCAGTTAAACGTGTGACTCTTGATTTCGCCTCAGGTCATGATCTCACGGTTGTGAGATCCATGCTGGACGTGGAACCTGCTTAAGATTCTCTCTCCCACTCCCTCTGTCTCCTCTGTTTGCACTATCTCTCTCGCTCAAAAAAAAAAAAATTTCCACCCATAGGTAAAAAAAATTATCTGTATATTAAAAAAAATTTTTTTATGTTTATTTATTTTTGAGACAGAGAGAAACAGAGCATGAGTTAGGGAGGGTCAGAGAGAGGGAAAGACACAGAATCTGAAGCAGGCTTCAGGCTCCGAGCTGTCAGCACAGAACCTGACACGGGGCTCAAACCCACGAACCGTGAGATCACGACCTGAGACCAAGTTGGATGCTTAACCTACTGAGCCACCAAGGTGCCCCTCTATATTTTTAAAATTATGCTTTTTACCTAATGGTTTTTTTTTTGAGAAAATGCTAACAAAATAAGATTTATAACATCACTCAGTTTTCTATGTGCTTAAACAACAATTGATGTATCTCTCCATTTTATAGTCTTTTCTGCTACCCACATTATTTGTTTTTCGTTTCATTTTTAATAATCCCTTTCTCTGCATACTTTAGATTAAGAACCAGCAAACTTTTTCTGTAAAGGGCATATAGTAAAGGGCTGTGTGACTTTGCAGGCCAAATGGCTTCTTTCACAGCTACTCAGCTCTGCCCTTGAAGCACAAAAAGAAACATAGACAACTCAGAAATGAATGAGCACGGCTATGTTCCAGTAACCAGCTTATTTACCAAAACAGATGGTGGGCTGAAATTGGCCACTAGACTGAAGTTTGCCAATCCCCGCTTTATTTTAGATATTCTTTTTGTAACTTCTTAAATAAAATTTATAATTTAAAATTTTTACTCTTTTTCTGTAATCTTTAAAACACATAGAGACATTTATTTTCCTCTGAGTAGAGTCTTGGAAATCTCTCATAAATTTTGATATGTAAAGTTCGCACTGCTGACATTTTCCTGCATATTATATAATTTACATTTATATTTTCTTGTGGTCTAAGAATTATTTAGAAAAGTTGTCCGTTTAACTTTTAAATGCTAGAAAATGAAAAAGGCTTTGAAAATAGGGTCATGCATAAAAATAAATAAGCACAACTAAGTGGCATTTTAGGGCGGGCAACGGCACATGTCATTCAGGGCAAATGTGACAGGCTCAGGGATTTAACTCATTGTCTTGTGCTGCCGGAGCTAGAGCTATTTGGATACATAATGGCCAAAAAGAATTCCGGTGTAGATGTTATTAACTACCTAAAAAAGTACTGGATGATGCCAGTGGGGTGGCCACAGAGAATGGTTTTAGATTAAGAAATTCTCTGCAAGAATATGCAAAGAAATGCTCCTGGAAACAGAGAGTCATAACATAATCCTGCAAAACGCAGAAGACAGTCAGGTTATTGCATCTTGTTAATTTTATTTTGCTATTCTTTTCTTGTATTATGGTCAGAGAATGTATCCACTACAATGGCGGCATTTTGCAAGGTTTTGGACTGTCCAAAACCCTTAGCTTAGTACGCAACCAGTTCTTTGCAAGTGTTTTATGAGTGTTGGGAAAGAAATGCTAAATCTCTGTAGGACATTGATGTATTAATGAATTTATTTATGTGTTACAGATACCTCCAGGATGATACAAAATGTATTCGTCTTCCATTATATTCTTTTCAACTTCTTTTGGATTTCTACCATCTGCACATTTTGACTATTTTACCTATTTTGCTATTGGTTACTTTCATGCGAAGAACACAGCTTTTAAAATTTTCTTTGAATATTGTCCCTTTCATCAATAATACGGTGTTGCGGGTGCATTTAATATGTTTGGCATTGAATTTTATCTTGTTTGGCATTGATGTCGCCACCTTTACTTTCTTTTCATTTCAATGAGTGTTGTCTATCTTTGCCCATCTTTTGCTTTTAACTTTTGTGAAGATGTTTTGAGTGTATAATCTTCCTTTTCTTTTAGATGGCGCAGTTTTATAATCTTTTCTTTCGGTAAAAAAAAATGTTGATGTGAGTTTTTCCCCTTAATTAAACTAATTTCCTACTGTTAAACTTATTTGGCCATTTTAATCAAGAATTGAGGAGAGAAATAGACACCAGCACTCATGTGAACATGTTACCTTGAATTTAACTGATAATCTCTTTTTCTACCGTAAAACGCATGCAGGTTTTACGGACCCAATCTTTAATTTTAACTTCTGATTGGAAATTCTCAGACAAAAATCTCATCATTAGTTTTTGATGAATCACTCACAGCAAGATTTACATACAGAAGCCTAATAATGGCTGGTTGTCAGTGAATCAGTTTTATGCATTGTGTGGTCTTTAACATCTCTGAGTAGGTTATTAATAAACAGTTATGGGGTGGAAATAAAAGCACTGGATATCTTACAATTTTTTCCCCAAATCTTGAAAATGCTCGCCTCCATCAAGTATACTCCATCAAGTTACGTATGTTTCTGCTACCAAGAGCGTACAATGGGACAAGAGAGCAAATCAGAGGTGTGAAGGAAAGCAAGTGGTTTTCTTTAAAAACATGAAATATCAAGACCCCCGGGAAATACTAGGATAGACAAGAGAAAATAAATCCAGCTTTTTTTTTCTTTTCATTCATATCAAACGTAAAGGAAATTGTTGGCTTCTCCCTCCTCCATGGTATATATTTTCACTTAATTATTTTCTGTAACAGGGACCCAGACTGAGCCACCCTCTGGGAACTGTCCATCTGCTCTGAAATTCACAAAGCAACCCCATGAAGGTTAGCTGTTAAAAGCTTTATGGATAAGAACTGAGATGGTTTCTGGTTGTAAACTCTATGGCCATATCATCGATTTAGTGGCTCTATTCTCGAATTCTTTTTTTTTTTTTTTTAATTTTTTTTTTAACTTTTTTTTATTTATTTTTGAGACAGAGAGAGACAGAGCATGAATGGGGGAGGGGCAGAGAGAGAGGGAGACACAGAATCGGAAGCAGGCTCCAGGCTCTGAGCCATCAGCCCAGAGCCTGACGCGGGGCTCGAACTCCCGGACCGCGAGATCGTGACCTGGCTGAAGTCGGACGCTTAACCGACTGCGCCACCCAGGCGCCCCTATTCTCGAATTCTATGCGAGTTGAATTATGGAGACTGAACTTGTTCTGCCTCTGCCAGACCATATTCCTCTAACCTTTCTGAACATGATGATGTCTAGCTCCCACATTACAATCTCAGGAGACTGTGTTTTTTCCTAAGTGCGTACCTAATTCTTATAGGAGCTCAAAAGATTAAAAAAAAATGTGAGCAGAAAGAGAGTAATTCAGAGGTATAGCCACAATTCAAAATAGAGAAAATTTGTCAATTTACTGTGTTCTTTTATGACTTTCTGCTATCAGGCTATTTCCATCATAAAAAAAAAAAAAAGAAAGAAAGAAAGAAAGAAAGAAAGAAAGAAAGAAAGCAAGCTCCCAGATGCATAAAGTGAATGTCACTAAGGCACACTATCTCAAGGTACTATAGTGCTGAAGAGCTCTGGAATTCCTGAAGAGGTAGGCATTCAACAAAGGAATTGAATTAGGGGAGGCAGCAAGCTATAAAACCCTGTTTTCCCTTTTGGAAAGGTCATTATGGCAAACTTTTCCTCCTTTATGATAGGAAGATGCAATCAAAGGGCAGATTCCTAGACACTAACACTGCGATCCTATTGCCATGATTAGCTCTCCCCGTCTGAGGGTCTAGTGGGGGGGGGGGGGGGGGAAGGGATGATGACCCACAAGTCCAATATATGTTGTACATAAACAGTAATGCAATAACAGTATCAAATTTTTTTGTCAGGCAATTAAACTTTATGCCAAACTAATTCAATTTTGCTCCTGTTTTATTAAGTCTTACTGAAAAAAAAAAAAAGAAATCTGTTCTCACTGGTAAATCACAAGTTTCACAACACATTTCTTAATACAAGCTCCTTGTTCTGCTATTTTGATATATTAAATATCCAGCAACGAATTTCTGGGGTCATAAATCTACAGTGATAAAATTAATCCTATTGCTGAAGACAAATAAATATTTTATTGCAGTTTTATGAGCTTTTGTTCCCTCTTCACTTGCAAGTAGATGTTGTTTAGTGGTACAAAGACATTTTGCTTTTGTAAAATGTGCTAGAAACAATATAGTAATAATAGAATTCATATCTACAAAACTTGTTGTGCACCCTTAAGACTGAAAGTCAGGCACATCGGTCCCCCCCAAATTTATAAAGAATAGTTTGCCAATGGAAAATATCCCGTCGCTATGTTCAACTCGATTTATATTCTGAAATCTTTTCATCTCAAGTGTGGGGACCAATTCTTTTACATGACACTTTTGTTATTGTTGTTATTAGCAAAAAAATTTGAGTTGTAGAAGGGGAGAAAGTGCAACAAACCAAATACTCACCAAGATGTAATTCTTCTAATTTTTCAGATTGGGCACACCCTGGAGGTTACAAGGACAGTTTTATATGCAGAACGGAGTGCAAGCAAGAATTGTAAAGATTAGGAAAGGGGAAAGCTCCAGGATAAACTGGCCCTCTGACATCTGTAGAAACTTTAATAGGGTTGCCTACTTTCAGAAAACCTTCCACCAAAACATAGAAATTTAGTATGGAAAACATCAAGTAGTTTATTCCCTCCCATATACAATCGTTAAAAGGAAACAGGTTTAGAAATGGTAGATTACCTACCCTGAAAATATTTTATGCCAGAACTAGGACCAGACTTGAGTAATCTGCCTGCCAATCCTTTAAATTTAGTAGTTTAAAAAAATAATAATGCATTAATTGCTAAAAATTTTACAAGACATTTTGCAAATTTCGATTAGGCAAAAAATCTACAAGAGTGTTATCCCATGAGTACTCCAATCTAACCTGTTCATCATGCACTTTGGCCTTTCTAAAACGACCTTTGCTGTTTCTTTTCTTTTTTTATTTTTAATATGAAACTTATTGTCAAATTGGTTTCCATGCAACACCCAGTGCTCATCGCAACAGATGCCCTCCTCAATACCCATCACCTTTGCTTGAGATATTGCTTACTGCTTCCTTAGGTTCATAATCTTTCACTTCAGATACATTTTCTTCTTTTATATTAAAGTCTTTTAAATGTTTTATGTATTTTTGACAGAGGGTCAGAGGGTGCATGGGGGAGGGGCAAGGAGAGGGAGACACAGAATTGAAAGCAGGCTTCAGGCTCTCAGCTGTCAGCAGAGAGCCCTGACATCTGGCTCGAACCCTCAAACCATGAGATCATGATCTGAGCTGAAGTCAGCTACTTAATCGACTGAGCCACCCAGGTGCCCCCAGATACATCCTCTTCTTGAACCAATCCCCATCTCTCCAGGCTCAAATCATGCAGGCAGAGAGACATAATTAGAAATGAGACTATTCAAAAGCACTTTTATATCTGGCAAGAAGTAATGTGTATATGCCGACTTCACTTTATATTCTAGCAAACTGCAAAGAATACCAAAATAATTTGCAAAGCACCGTGTAGATGAAAGAGATGGGATATAATAATAAACAGTGGGGGTGGGGGAGTGAATAGGGTAGGGAACTTTCACTTCTAGCCAAGACAAAATACCAGAGACCTGATTAACCTTTCCCACCAGAAACACACAAACAATAAAAGGAAATAAAACATATGAAACACATGATTTTGACATCCTGGATATCAGGCAATGAAGGAAAGTGATCCTTTAAAATGAGAAACAAAAAAGGCGAGCCCTAAAATTTCCCCAGCCCACTGACCTGAGAAAGAGTCCAGGTTGTAATGCATGAGGGCAAACCCAGGTTGCACCCAGGAAATTCCTTGAGTTGAAAAGTGTTGAGTCTGGAGGAAGATCGCTAGAGGTCCCAGCAAAGAGTATCAGAGAAAAGAGAGGTGCCCAGAAAGAGAACTCTTTAATAAGAACCAGCCAAACACTATATTCCCTAGTCTCTTTTTTTCATCTGCTTTGGCCAATGAGATAGAAGGAAATGCTATATGTAGAACTTAACAGATAAAGAAGACCTTTTCCTACTGGCTAGAAATTTAGTGTGATAGTTCGTTAGAGCAATCTTCTTGGACAATGAAGCCAATGTGCAGAACCACAAACATCTAAACCTTTGTGTTTTTAACCCATAGTGATAATCTGCAGAGACATCCACCATTCTATTTGGGGTTCGGCTGTTCGCCCACACAGGTTCCCAAGGTCACATAAGTCAATTTCACATACATCATCTGTTCACATCTGAGAGCTCTCTTTCTTGCTACTCACCTTCCTTACCTGCACATTGGGCACATTGGAGAGGGAGTATTCTGTTGCTTCTACAACATAACGTTAAGATATGGGAAGCTCAGTGCAAAGGTAGAAGACCTTTACACAACAGAGCATTTTTATTCTTGTAACATGCTGTCTCTGTAAGATCTACCTGGGAACTGAGACATAAACCTACTTGGGGATTTTCTACCCTTCCCTCAACTTTTCTGGTAAACAACCCATGCAGGGTGGCACAGCGATCTTACCTAGGGGACCTACTACTGTCGATTTCTTTTCTGTCTCTTGTTTTTCTTAGTGGGCAGCAAGAATGTTTTGCTCTTACTAAAGTATTATCCAAAAATACTTTGTCTATGCCTGGAGCCATTTCTATTTCAACAAGGATCCAGGTTTTTGAAAATCGGAAGTCAAGAGGAGACAATACATTTGACCCTGATTTCTATTGTTAAATCCTTTCCTTGATTCACTGAGCAGAGAAAAAAATGGCTAAGATAAAAAAAGAAAGTTGGAAATTTCAGGAGAAATGAATCAGGGAAGATATGAAAATATTATCCTCCCACAGTAGATTTCATCATCCTCAAGCTCTCCCCCTGGTTTTTGAACTCATGGGTGTTCTGATCTGGAGAAGGGATGATTAACAATTTTGGCAGCTTTCTCCTTTTATCTTTTTAGAAAATGTTCCCTTTTGTTTTCTAATAAATAAAAATAGTTTATAATGAGTGCTTAGCTTCCCTTACAGTGAAAAGTTGCCCTTTCTACTCTGGTGGTGCAGACTTTCAGAGATACTAAAAAATGAGGCATGAAACAATCAAGTGGAACTCACTTAAAAAAGCAGGGAATGACAATGCTCAACGAAAGCCCATGCAGACGGGATGAAGAAACCACAACATCTACAAATGCACGGAAGATGAACATGGTGTGGCAGAGACATTTAGGGAACTCTGGACCCTTCATCCAGGAATGGAAACTCTGAAAAGAGCTAAGGAAAAACAGGTTGCACAAATCACTACTTAAAAAGAAAACCTATGGGGCGCCTGGGTGGCACAGTCGGTTAAGCGTCCGACCTCAGCCAGGTCACGATCTCGAGATCTGTGAGTTCCAGCCCCGCGTCAGGCTCTGGGCTGATGGCTCAGAGCCTGGAGCCTGTTTCCAATTCTGTGTCTCCCTCTCTCTCTGCCCCTCCCCCGTTCATGCTCTGTCTCTCTCTGTCCCAAAAATAAATAAATAAACGTTGAAAAAAAAATAAAAATAAAAGAAAACCTATGAAAGCAAAGTAACTCATTCCTTTATTCTTCTTTCTCTTCTCAATTACATTTGGTTTTTACAGAAAAAAAGAACCAAGCAAGCTTTCACCAGCAGCCACCCTCTCCCCACCCTACCATCCCACAGTCGCCCTCTTCAATAAAAAGATCATGTGATTTGCTGAGCAATTCTAAAGTCATAGCAGGGTAATATTTTGAAACGTTACTTGACATGTCTTTGTCCAAGTTTTGTTGTGCTCATTGACTGCCCTACTGTCAATGGTTGGGCCATTCTAGCAGCTTTCGTTATGCCTTGCCCTTCAGGGTAGGCAGGAATAAGCAGCCACATTCTTTGTGGGTTATTGAAAACTTACTGAAAAGGCCATTTATTGAAAATAAAAACCTTTGTGATTTCTAACACTTGTGATTTTTGAGAGAGTAAGTCATTGTGGGTTTAAGAGGTTTAAGCAAGGGTTTGTGGATTTAACACAGCTTTTATTTAAAAACAGAACAAAACCAAAACAGAGTATGGAAGATATGGGTTGATGAAATGAGAGCTGTTTTCCCACCATACGGCAAAGAGAGAGATAGAAACATTTCCTGGACTAGAGTAATGATCTTGAAGAGGACTAGAAACTAGGGCTAGAAAAATTAAGCGTCTGGCTTGGGTCTCTATTCTCTGTTTATGCCCATGTTTAGTACCTGCCCAAACTGTGGTTGAAACTTTAATTAATGATGGAAATAAGAAAGCAGAAAAGACTTATGTCTCGATGCCCAACTGGAAGTCTTGGAAGAGACGGTCTCCCAACATGAATGATGATCATAATAGATTACAAACGCTCTGTTAAGATAAAAGCTTTTTGAACAATAATCAGAGATAGAAAAAGTATTTAAATGTAAGGATGTATAAATAGTGATAACATCTATACAAAATAATACCAGGTCAGAAGCACTTCTAGAATAGCGATGTGAGGAGCTCTGTAGATCCTCTCCCAGTAAACTAAAATAACATGAAAAGCTAAAAAAAACCTTTTAAAGCCTCTGAAAGTCATTCAGTAAGTGGAGAAATATTTATTCAACAAAAGCTAAATCTTGGCAGCAAGAACAGAAAGAGTCAGTAAATTTGAACCATGACTTGCTGCCTTTGTCTCTCCAGATCGGAATGATGGAAGCTCTACTCTAAGCATGTGAAGCTAAGAGGATGAGGTGCTCTTTCACTACAGCTCCAACTCTAGTGTTAGGGTATCTCCCCAAGAGGGGCAGGCTACCAGTATTTCTCATCCCTGCCTCTCCCAGCTCCATGTTGCAGAAGCTCTATTCCAGCCAAAAAAGGCACAGAAGTTAAGGGTCCTCTTTCTCCCCCAGTCCCTTGTCATAGGAAGTTCTTTACTAGGCATGAAAGGCTGCGAATACTGGGTCCTAATCATCCTTGACCCATTTCATGTGTATAGCAAAGGTTATATGATAAGAGAAGAAAGCCAAGAAGACCAGAGGCTTTCTTTGCCTAGAACTCTGTTCATAGAACATGGGCGTCCCTGTAAGTGAAATGGGTTGCTGTCTTCACCTCACCTCTGGAGCACTAGGATCCATGTTCTTCCCAGGGGGAAGAGGAAGGTCATAAGGACAAACTCTCCATAGTTCTCCCTAAAAGATGCACTTCATATGGAACAGGGTGTGGAGAAGTTCAAGTTTAAGGGCATGATAGAGAACAATGGAGATTTTGACAGTGAGCAATTAGTAGGGGGCTTGTGACTCTGTAACAGCAGTAAGAGAAAAGACAAAACAGCTAGAAGGTTAACAGAAATAACTGAAGAAAGAAGCAGCAAAGAAGGGCTCTCCTGGGATTGAAGGAAGCCTTAAGGTTTAGCCTCAAAGACTCTTCCTACAAACAGGAGTCAGACCATTTCTGTTCAGACAGGATTGGGTCAGGCTTCAGAGTCATTTATTTATCAGGGAGTTGCCAAAAACAATAGAGCAATCAGCTAGAAATGAGCGTAGACTAACTGCTGGGTCTGATACCAATAGAGGCAGACAGAGCCAGTAGCTTAAGAGGAAATTCATGGAAAGAGACAAAGTAAAACCATTGTCAAGCCAGTGGGGTAGAAGTTAGGGTACCTGTGTACATGATCACAGTTGCACTCTCTGAGAAGCAACATCAGAGGTGGCACATTTTGGGAAAAATAGTTTTCACTCAACTAGTTCAGTCATGTACCCCCCAAAATAAACAAGTAAGCAAACAACAATGACAGCCCTGGAGGTGGAGTGACAGTATCAGAGTTTCTACAATATATTACCAAAATATCCAGTTTTGAACAAAAAAAAATGGTGAATTATGAGACAAGCAAATAAACAAGAAGGTGTAACCTACACTCAGGATTTAAAAGGGTAAGCAACAGAAACCACCTCTAGTGGAGCCTGAATGTTGTACTTAGCAGACAGTAGCTATTATAAATATGTTCAAAGAACTAAAGGAATCCATGCTTAAAGAATTAGAGGAAGGTATGATGCTAACATCTCATCTATTAGAGAATATTAATGAAAAATAAAAGTTATAAAATAAACCAAAAGGAAATTCTGGAGTTCAGAAGTCTAATGACCAAATTACAAAATGTGCTTGAGGGGCTCAAGAGTATACAGAGAGAAGAACAAATCAGTAACCATGAAGCTAGATTAATAAGGATCATCCAATCTGAGAGCAGAAAGAAAAAAAGAATGAGGAAAAAATAACAGGAGCCCTGGAGAAATGGAGCATCCAATTAAACACACTAACATACAGTTCATCCTCATTATTCATGGATTCTATATTTGTGAAATTGACTACTCGCTAAAATTTATTTGTAATCCCCCAAATTAACATCCATGGCAATTTTCAGTCATTCACCGACATGTGCCGAGCAATGAAAGATTTGAGGCACCCGACATACACATTCTCACACACATTCTTTTTTGTTTTTAATGTTTTTTTAATATTGAGAGACAGAGAGAGACAGAGCATGAGTCGGGGAGGGGCAGAGAGAGAGAGGGAGACACAGAACCTGAAGCAGACTCCAGGGAGCCATCAGCACAGACCCCGACGCAGGGCTCCAACCACAAACCGCGAGATCATGACCTGAGCTGAAGTCGGATGCTTAACTGACTTAGCCACCCAAGTGCCCCTCACACACATTCTTAAACACATTCCGAGGTCACTGAAGGTAACGTGCTGCCTTATTGTTTAGGCATTCATACCTTAAACAGTGTCCTTTTTGATGTATATTAAATGCCAAGTCTTTTGCAGTTTTGTATTTTTGTTGTGATTTTGCATTTTAAACTCTCTTCAAGTGTAGTTCTAGAGTTCTGTTTAGTATCCCTTAGCACAAGAAGGCTGTGATGTGCCTTCTTAGAAAATATGTGTTAGATAGGCTTCATTCAGGCTTGAGTTACAGTGGTGTTTACCATGTGTTCAATGTTAATGATTCAACAATGCATTACATTCAGGAAAAAGAAGAGGAAATCTGCTATGTCGTAATGGGACTGCTTCAGAAAGTCCTAAAGTAATATGTATAGTACATAATGAAGCTACGGAAAAGGTAGAAAATCAGCTAAATTTGTGGATTCAAGAATTGATGATCAAGAAAAAAAATCTTCTTTTAAATTTTTTTTAATGTTGATTTTTGAGGGAGAGAGACAGAGAGAGACAGAGCATGTGTGGGAGAGGGGCAGAGAGAGAAGGAGACACAGAATCTCAAACAGGCTCCAGGCTCTGAGCTGTCAACACAGAGCCCAAAGCTGGGGCTTGAACCCATGAACTACGAGATCATGACCTGAGCTGAAATCAGACACTCGACGCTTAACCGACTGAGCCATCCAGGCCCCCCAAGAAAAAGATGTCTCTTGTATCTTTAATATTTGAGGAATATCTGTCTTGCATCTGAGAACATTTAAGGAATAAAGGATTCATAAATGTAGCTAACAACCCCTTGTATGGTTTTGTGGACCATTTGGATGTGGGATTTGATCTATTCTCGAGATTTCATTTGAGGACTCTTTATGGCTGGCCTAGAAGCGGCCTACAGTCCTGATAATAATAATTCAGATTAGTATTTGTGTCACAGCACCCAGATGTGTAATAATCTCCAGAGTCTTAAATGTTGCTTCACAGCTATAGTTCTAGCAAACAATTCAATAAAGTATCTTCCAACAAATATAGAAGAAAGTCTGAAACTTAAGTTGAAATGATCATTGACAGAAACATTATACACAACCACGACCATATAAAATATACAGATATAGATTTATCCTGGGTTCAGATGATAATAGAGTTTTCCTCAGCTAACACTGATGAATTAAGAAAAGGAAGGGCTGAAACCTGATACCAAAATGATTTTCTGTTCCTGTGTGGTTTTTAAAAAATGTTTATTTATTTATTTTGAAAAAGAAAGAGAGAGAGAGAGAGAGGGAGAGCTGGTGCCCATGAGTTGGGAGGAGGGCAAAGAGAAAGGGAGAGAGAATCCCAAGCAAGTTCTATGCTGACAGCACAGAGCCCCACGTGGCACTTGATCCCACAAATCATGAGATTGTGACCTGAGTCAAAATCAAGAGTTGTTCGCTTAACCAACTGAGCCACCCAGACATCCCATCTATTCCTGTGTTAAACAATACTGGGGCTAGGCATACTTCCTCTGACTCCATTAAATAATAAACTTAGGTACCTGCTCCAGGAAATACTTGCTCCTGGGAGATAGGACTATAAACAAACAAGAATAGCTTACTTACAGGGACTAACAGCTTACTCATCATACCCACTTCAAGACCCTCACTTCTCTGTGCGTGCCATTTCATAAACTCTGCCCAGTCCCAACCAGTTCCCCTCCTGGTAAGACCCAACTTAAAATTCCCCCTTTCGTACCCTAAAAGTATACAAATATTACCCACCTCCCAGATTTTCCCCTTCTGAAGTGCCACAAAGACTCTGTCAAAGTTGTAGTTTCCTTTATTGCAGTAGGTCTAATAAACTTAGCTTTGTTGGATTAACAGAATTTTCTCCTGGTCTTTCGGAGAATTGACAGTTGTCATACTGATTTTTATATCTTATTAGACAAAGATAGGCTCTTAAGCTCTATTCTCTCGGTATATGTCAGGAAGTGCCGAAAAATAATCGCCGCGTTTACCAGACAGAGAAACCTATTGAACTGAAACATTGCCTTATATTTTTACTAACAGCTATAGTGCAAAAATAAAAGCGTTATATGCTCATGCTTTTGAGACTACAAATATTTTGTTTCATTGCTTTTTAATTAATGTGGAAACTATCTAACATGGAAAAATGAAACTCAGAGAATCATATCAGCCCAGAGAGAAGAAATAAAAATTGCTAGGTTTTAGGAAGATACAGTTTAAAAAGAAAAAGAGAGACCATGTAGAAGGACTTTAAACTAAACCATGATGTGATGTGATAAGTAATCTGTTCCTAAGAGGGGCGTAAAGATATCTGAAGGCACAGGAATGTATTTATTCGTTCAATAAATATGTTTTAATAGCTACTACAGGCTGAATACAATTTTTGAAATTGTATGGCGGTGTAAGGCGGTGAATAAAACAAACATGTTCCCTAACTACATGGGACTTGTGTTTTAGTGGTGAAAAGGCAATCTTTAAAAAGGAAATATGCACATATATATAGAATTACGATTTTTGGGAAGTACTAGGAAGTAAAAGAGACTCAAAATAGACTCAAAGATACCGGGAAATTAAGTAAACTTTGTGGAAGGCACGGCATAAGATTAAGTTGGGATGTAGATTTTTTTTTTTTTTTCTATTTTGACTAGAAGGATTAGGGCTAAATTTCCTAGCAGTTGGAAATGTGCAAATCTCCCAAACACTGAGAACGGAAATGAAAGCAAAAACAGATTTTTCAATTGTCTTACATAATGGGAAGTAACAGATAACAGGAATGAGATCTATTTTATCAGTCCAGAATCCAATGATGCACTAGGTTTGGAGAGAAAGGATTGAGAGTGTGTAAAACTGCCACCACTAGAAATTTCTATTCTCGTGTACCATTTTCAAACACTTAGGCAAAGTTATTGCGAAAGAAGTTGGAATTAGGACCTATTATGAAACCCTAAAGGAAACCAAGTTTACTGGTATAACAATCTAACTTACTGATTTAATTACACATTATCAGTAAATGCATTTCACGTTGCTTATCTAAAATGTCCAGGACATAACTTGTTGTGTATTAATGAATTTAGATATCTTACCTCCAAAAGAATGCACAAATAAGATAAAAAGCATTTTAGCATGAAATGACACACAAATACACACACACATTCACCCAATCACAATTTAATGCTTTTAAAAGCGTTTAAATTTAAAAAAACTGGACCTTATATGCATGATAAAATGATAGCTGCTTTATAAGATGTTCAGTAAATCCCACCATTCAATAATGCCACTTACAAAGGAGGAAATTACAGCTGAAAAATGAACTAAATTCCCAAAGGTCCACAGCTAAGTAATTGGGTAAATGAGTTTTGATGTCAGGCTTGTTTGGATGCAAGAACGCGTGCTTTCTTTTCTTGGCTACTTGTTCTCACGGAGTAATGCTGAACTTAACATTTGTCAAAAATTCCTAGGTATGATCCACCAGGATATAAAAGTGGGAGAAAGTAAGACCCAACCTATGATACCTTTAGGCAAACAGCCTACCACAACATACAGAGTTTTCACTGCCACATCAGCAAAACTCAAAAAGTTTGAGAACACACCTTTGATTTGCAAATTGTTGATAGAAGTGTGAATTTGTGAAGTTCCTGAGGAGGTAAAGTTGGCAGAATCTATTAAAATGACAAATACAGAAACCTTGGAACCAAGGATTGTAAATTTGAGCTTGTCATGTCCCTGGCCTTCTGGGAAAGGAATCCTTTTCTGATCTTCTGTCCTGCTCTTTCCTACAAGCCTGCTCAGTATTTTCACCAGCTTCTCGGTAACTGGATTGGTGGCCTTCTGGATATACTTGTCACCTAGAACCATATTCCCAGTAGTCTTGACCTTGATTATTTCCTAGAATCTCTGGCCACCCTGCCCAATTCGCTTGATAAGACTCCTTAGAGACACTTGCCCGAAAAAAGTGTGAACCCATCATAACCTTTTCATGATAAGCAGTGGCTGTGGGTTACTGCTCCCCAGTAGCCAGATTTATAACCCTCCCTCCAACTCTGTTCCCTTTGTGCAGTGCGACGGACAGATTGGAGCATACTCTGCAACTGGGTTTGCTCAGTAAAAATACTGACTCTACTGCACCCCATCAGGCACGACACTAACTCACTGAAGTCAAAGAAAGGAATATTTTTCAAATATTTTCTATAAGGTTAAGTCCTCTGCTAGCAAACTTCTACATATATTATCTGATTCAATCTCCATTGCAGACCTGTAGTGTAGCTATTATTATCTTCATTTTCTGTTGAATAAACCAAGACCTAGAGACAGTACCTTTTTAAGGTCATATGTTAAAGATTGAGCTGGAATTAGAGCCGTGATCTTCACTTTCAATCCAGTGCCATTTTTTAATTAAACCTCATGGCCTCTAAACCACCTCCCTTTTAATCAGAAAGGGATATTCAATCAAAAGTCAAGTTTCCATTTCAGCAGCTTTAATGAATATAGAAGATGTTTTCTCTATACAATTTCATGACTCCTCAGGTACTATATAAATTCATTGTCCAATGGCTTTTAATATCTTTTGTATATTCCTTTGTGTTGTGTTACATTGGCCTTTTGTTTTTGTTTTTTGTTTTCCACCACATCAAATCTCGGTCTAAGTCAAAACATGATTAATTTCTTCATTTATGAAATATCCTAGAGTATTTTTCTTTGCAAATCAGTTATATGCTATGCCTTTTGTAGGTCTGAAACACAGCCAATCTCTGTATTTTGGCAGTAGGTGACTTACGAAGCCCTACAAATGGAACTTGCCATCTGTGTGATAGCTGAGGATTTCGGGCTTGATTTGTCAAAAAGACATTGAATCTGTATTGATAAGTATAGGTTTATATAGTCATTTTTAACTTTTATGACTTTAGAGGGTATCTCTGTACATGACTTTGCTCTTCATCTTGGTTTTTTGAGTTTAGATTGCTCCTGGCTCTTAACACAAGTCCAGTTGGTGTGGTCTACTCCATCTTGTCTATCTACCTTGTTTGAGACACTTCGATTTGAACTGCTCCATTTCCACTTTAGATTTTCTCATTAGTGTTAAAGTTACCTTTCAGATAACTGAACTTCTTTTGTTATTTTATTCTTCAGTCTTTCATTCAATAGAAATGTGGGCAGAGATGTTCCATCCACAGTGTTAGGGGATTTAGCTTCATCTTACGCATTCCTTTTCACAATGAGGTGTTTTAAATATTTTATTCCCATTTTAGATATGAGAACACTAAAGCTTAACCTACTGATGGCATTTTCGTGGGATACATGTTGTTGCAAACTTCCTGGACTTTATTCCAGTGTTGTATCTTCCGTATTGGATACACAGTGACATGATGTGCTACCAGAAGGCAGAGGGTAAATGCCACATTACCTGGGTCATCAATTAAAAAAAAATTTTTTTTAACATTTGTTCATTTTCGAGAGACAGAGTGTGAGTGGTGGAGGGGCAGAGAGAGAGGGAGGCATAGAATCCGAAGCAGATGCCAGGCTTTGAGATGTCAACACAGAGCCTGACATGGGGCTCAAACTTGAGGACCACAAGATCATGACCTGAGCTGAAGTCGGATGCTTAACTGACTGAGCCACCCAGGCGCCCCCCCCCGCCCCACCCAGGTCATCAATTTTACTTTAGGTATATTATGGGATAAAAAATAAAATGTTTGAGTTTTTCAAAAGAAAATAAGAAACTGAAGAAATTTAAAGTTTGCTGTTAATCATGTAAATTGCTCATATTTTTTTTTTTTTTTTGCTATAGGGTGTACCTACCAGATAGGAACTTAGGTCAGCCACATTAAAGAGAAATCTGAAATATCAGTGGCTTGTATGAGATAGAGGTGTTATTTACTGGGTAATGAGAAGTCAAGAGTGAGTTAGGGAGTCCAGTGTTGGTGCAGGCTGTCGGGAAGCACCTTCTGCCATGGTGCTCAGCCAGCCTACATGGGTCACAAGATGATTCCTACTCTGTATCATCATTGAATCTATATTCCAGAAATAAAGGAGCGTGGAAAAGATGAAAGGATAACAGACAAGCCAGCCAAGTTTGTTCCATTTTAAATGTCTCATTGGAAGCACCCAACAAAATTTTCTTTCAAATTCGTTGGTGAGAACTGCTTCACATGGGAAATGTTAGCTACAAGGAAGGTTGGGAAAAGTAAGGTTTTTTAGCTGGACAATTGCCACACCCAATAAAATTGGTATTGTATTAGTAAGGAAGTAAATGAGAAATGGGTATTGAGTAGGTAACAGTTGCCCACCCAAATAATTGAATGTGATGGCTAGAGAAGTTTCCATTATGCCTTGGAGACATGTCTGTTGGTCACCACAGAGGGCCCGCCCTAAGAATTGGGCCTCATACAAATGAAATGAGTTTTAGTTTCAAGTTTTGGGAAGGACTGATTTACAATATATACCATCTGGGTGGCCCTTCGCCTTGCAAAATCTATTGACTGCTACTTCAACTCGCAAGCAAATGATCGATTTAACCCCCTATAAATTAAGCTTAGACTACTCATGTCACTACTCATGTCTGAAATCGCTAGAGATGTTCAAACTATGAATTCTCCATTTTCTGCTGACCTTGTGAGTGGTCTGTGTCTGCTTCTTGTTGGAGCATTTACACTAAAATTGTTCTAATTTCTGAGAATTTGAATGAAAGAATTCAACTGTTGAGTGGCTTTATCTGGACCATGAAAATACCAAATGCATTTTAGTTAGGAGAACTCTACTGTGGACAAATGGACTCAGAAGAGCCCAAATTGGCTCAGTTATGGTGCTCTGAGGTCGGAGCAGCAGTGCCTCGGAAAGTATTTGTGTTTCCCTTAGAAAATTAAAATCTCCAAACCAAGAGTCCCCAGGTGCTTTTGAATATTCTTATTATTTAATTGCATTGTGGTTGGTGAACCCAGGCCCTGCTGATGATAGAGAGGATGGCATCTTGTTTTTCAAAAACCTATTATGTTTATGTCAGAATAGAAGGAATACTTTTCATTATACAAGTCCCAAGATTTGGATGTTCAGCACCAAACTCTGTGATGTGCTTAGACCTGGCGACTTTAGGGGAAAACAAATGTCACTTTTCTTTTTTCTTTTAATTTTTTTTAATGTTTATTTTTGAGAATGAGAAAGAGAGAGAGAAACAGCATGAGCAGGGGAGGGGCAGAGAGAGAGGGAGGCACAGAATCTGAAGCAGGCTCCAGTCTCTGAGCTGTCAGCACACAACCCAACGCGGGGCTCGAACCCAGCAACCGTGAGAACATAACCTGAGCTGAAGTTGGATGCTTAACCTACTGAGCCACTCAGGGACCCCTGAATGTCACTCTTCATAGTGGAGGCGGGATTCGGTTACATTTCCCAGATGAAGCCCCCACTATAATCTAGTGTTTTCAATTTACCCAAATCCCACCAGAAAACATAGAATTTGAAGGGCACAGGAAATACGTGGAGTCAAAGTAGTTAGACAAAAACCATTATGAGGCTGAAAACTCCATAATTAACAGTGTAATACTTCATGTCTCACAGAAACACAGATAATTAAAATGGACCAACCACTAACAACTCAAAGGAACAAACAAGGCGAAGATGGCCTCACAGTGCCCCCTAGCAAACATTGCAAAATTCCTCTTTGTTATCATAAATCTGGGATAAACTATTTTGAAGGCACAGTCCAGACATTTGTTGTTCCTAATCACTATTGAAAGTTTGAAAATTATGAAGATATATGTTGATGGGCACTTAATACTAAACAAACAAAACATAATAATATTCTTTGATTGTAATCTGCAACTACATACTTATATGACTGCTGTCTTTCTTCCTTCCATCTGTCCTTTCCATTCTTCCTTCCTTTCTTCAGTTTTAAAAAAAAAATTTCCTTAGCCTGTATTCTTGAATGTGAAGCACAATAAAAGTAAAAGCAAAGCTAATAAGATTTCAAAGCTGTTTTTCTCTCTTCCAGAAATTCACATGTGTTAACTTGGATCATCATTCAATTCTGCTAAGCCAACTCTTTTTATATGGGACTAGCTGAATTTTACAGCCTATTCATCTTACACCTTTTAATTAAATGGCCTCTACCCGGTGCCCGGTCCTTAGTCCACTGTCTTACATAATGTATCTGCTTGCATTTTTCCTTCTGATTAAGAATAAGAAATGGTTATAGGGAGTGGAGTAGAAATACGTGAGGATTGCAACAAGGCAAAGCAATTTCATTTTTCACCTGGATGTGTCCTGAGCTTTTCATTCAGGTCAGCTGAGCTTCTAAATGCCGTGAGTGATTACTAATTCTGCTTGGTTTTCCCAGCAAAGCTGAAGGTAATGAGAGGAAGAGATTTTGTGACAACCACAAGGTGGATAGAAGCATAAAAACAATAGTGTTCAATTTTGAGAAAGTCAACAGAAATGTTAAAAATTAGCTAACTCTTCTGGGTGTTCTGGAAAATTGGAGAGTGGCAATAATAGGTAGATGACATGTGATTAAATATTTAATTAAGCTAAATACATATACACCTCTTAATTCTGAATGTGTTCTGTAGAATCGTATTCCACCAAAGTGAAGGAGAGAAACATTTTTAAACAACTCTCTCTTCTGATTATATTTAATTGCTGACTTGATCAGGCTATAACCCATCATCCAACATTACTCTCAAATCAAGTCACGTTTCATATCACTATTCCACTTATCAGACCCGGTTTTGCAGATGGGATGATGCTCAGGGTACGAATTTCCCCTGCTTAGTCACCATATTGACTTATTAACATTTCGCCTTCTTGATTAATTTAAATGGCTTTGCAGAGGTTTACCCTTTGGCACTCAGGGACCAACATAATTGCATCCTAGGCCACTCTTGTCAATGCTGATGTTCAAGAAGATTGAAATGCGATGATGCTTTTCTGGACAAGGACAACTCTGGAAGAATGGGGGAACATCCCGGATTAGATTTTGAAGCTCAGTGCTTTTTAGTTAAAGGGAACTCCTGAGTGGAGATCTAGCACCTTGTCCCATCAAGTTTTACTCCAGAAGATATTCACACAAATGCACCAATACTCCTGTTTCCAGAAGACTATTCAAAATCACTGGAGGGATTCAAAATCACTAGAAAGTGGTTAAAGAGAGATGCATGAGTACAAAAGGTATTTAAAAATGTTTCAAAATTAAGAAGTGCTTTAAACTGCTGCGTATACATTTGTGAGCGTATTAACTCCAGATATAGAAAGTTACAGCTATGGTCGTTGCGGTGTTTTCTTTCCTACTGGTATGCTTAATTAATCATATGTTTATTTCTCCTACTAGACTGTGACTCTTGCAGGACAGGAACTGAGTCGTAGGCAAATTGTATTGCAAGTAGTGTACTTGCACAATGTAATTGGTACACGATTACTGATTGAATTGGATGGAATTGAATTAACTTAATACTGGTAAATGTCACTATCCAATCAGTCAGCAAGCACTGGAAGCTTGTACTAGGGAAACAAAACACTGGCTGGCCCTGGGACGAGGTATTCTCTAAAAAGAAGGTTGGTTATATGATTTTGATTAAAGCTAATATTGGATTTTTCTAAGCATAGTAATGAGTAGTTAACTGATGCTGCATTTCCCCTCGATCCCAAAGGAAACTGGGTACCTATTATGCAATCTTCAACATTCTAGTGCCTTCCCTTTTCCATAGCATAAAATAAGCTATCCCTACAGAGACCATTTATGAGTGTACTTTGTTTTAAAAGCACATCTGTCTTGCAAATCAGTATTACAGGTGCTGTATTTTAGAGGGCCATTGACCTCGAAATAGTTCCAGAACACTTGACACTCAGCAACCATTTTCTTCGTGCCATAGCATGTGGTGCACTAAAAGAAAAAAATCATAATTGCAAGGTTACAGCATAATCAAACAAACAGGAATGCTAACACAATCAAAATAACTAAATAAAGGCACTTAACGAAAGAATTAAGAAGAAATCTTGCGAGGCAGATGAAGTGGTCCGTGTTGTGATTAAGAGGTGGGTTCAAAGCTGAACTCTGAATCATGAGAGAGGATTTAAATTAGGCTCTTTGTCTACTGATGGGGGGGGGGCTCACCCCTGTGGCTGCTGCTCTGAGCAATATGCAGAGAAATAGGCTGGAGGGGAACTGAGCAAACCATGTACCACTGAGGGTGAGAACAAAGGGAAAGAAACTAGAAACAATGCAGAAATGCTGTCAGCGTAACTGGTAAAACCTCAAAAGACAGAGCCACTGGACCGATTTAATGGCACAAAGAGAGAGTTTCCTCTGATAACGCATTACCCAAAAGTAAAGAATGCTGTGGAGTGGAACACAGTTCATCCGTAAGCCCTCGGGATCAGAAGCATCAATAGTAATCCTTGGGGTACAGGAAAGTTATGTGAGTCTTGTCATCGTGTCTGCCCCTCTTCATTCCTCCACCACGCGCGCACACACACACACACACACACACAGAGTTTATCTCAGGGCTGGTTTGATATTATGAATTACAATACATCAATGTTTGGATTTTAATCACCTTAGTTAGGATTATTCACCAATTTAATTAATATCTCTCAAAAATTCATCAAAATCTGAATAATATGCAACCCCCTGGGCAGATGCCATACATTCAAATCCTGTAAATCCTTTACCCAATTCCTTGTGATAGAACAAACTTCTTCCTTGTTTTTTTTTTAAGTCATTTACAGGAAATCAAGGTGTAAATCAGGATCTTTTTCTTTCTTTAAATGTTATTTTTAATTTTTGAGAGAGAGAGAGAGAAAGAGAGAGCAAGTTGGGGAGAGGCAGAGAGAGAGAGGGACAGAGGATCCAAAGCGGGCTCTGCGCTGACAGCAGAAAGCCCAATTCGGGCCTCAAACTCATGAACAGTGAGATCATGACCTGAGCTGAAGTTGAATGCTTAACCAACTGAGCCACCCAAGTGCCCTGTAGGATGATTTTCTTAAGCCCAAGCAGCGTATTTTGTCTCACAATCTTGAGTGGTATTGATAGCATAAAAAAAAACCCTACATTCATATTAGTAGATTAAAACATTACAATTGGTAGTAGTTTGTTTATTTCTTTTTAAAATTATTTTTATTTTAAAGTAATGAATGAAATTATTTCAAATCACATATTTTCTTTTTAAAAAATTAAAAAAATGTTTTTATTTATTTTTGAGAGAGAGAGACATAGCACAGTGGCAAAGGGGGAGAGAGAGGGAGACACTGAATCCGAAGCAGGCTCCAGGCTCTGAGCTGTGAGCACAGAGCCCAATGCAAGGCTCGAACCCATGAACTATGAGATCGTGAGCCGAAGTCAAACGCTTAACTGGAGCCGTCCAGGAACCCCTCACGTCACATATTTTCTACAAGTTTTTTAATATAAATTGCAGTCCCCTCCACTTTTTCTATGTCCCAACCTTGTCCCCTAAAGGTTTTAATTCTTCTGGCTGTTTCTTCTTCTATTTATCTCAATATTCTAAAATAATTGACTTGCATTACCATTTCTTCAATCATCCATTTCAGATATTATCACTTTATTTTTGTTATGGCAATTAAGTCCACCCTGCCTCAGTCACACACAAATAAGCATGTAGACACACACACACACACACACACACACACACACACATTCTTCCCTTTCCCTCATTCTCCCAATGTAGTTTAACATTATGTTTTTAGGGGCGCCTGGGTGGCTCAGTTGGTTAAGCATCCGACTGCGGCTCAGGTCATGATCTAACGGTTCATGAGTTCAAGCTCTGCATTGGGCTTCATGCTGACAGTGGGAAGCCTGCTTGGGATTCTCTCTCTCCCTCTCTTTCTGCCCCTCCCCCGCTCACTCTCTCTGTCTCTCTCTCTAAAAAAAATTAAACAGGAAGTCAAGGCTTATATTACTTGGTAGGCCCTGATAGTATATACATGATAGCATTTTTTTCTCTTACATTTTGCCTGTGGAATTAATTAATCATTGTCTTTCCTCCCCCTATTTTCCCAGTTTCATTTGGATTCATTACTACATTTTCCAAATATTCCAACAGATCTTTCAAATGCCTATTGGTAAATTTTTCAGTCGACTGAGCAGAATTCCTTTTTTTATTTGGCCTTGATTGTTTTCTGGAAGACCTTCACTCTGCAGGTCTCTGTCCCCTGCTCTGGCTTCCTTGGGTCTCCTGTGCTGTTCAGATTCTCCCTTAGCTAGAGTTCATGTCCTTCTCATTTTTCATTTTCTCTCTTGTTTTTCTGATACACATCCCACAGTAGCTTCCTAAGAGGAGGATCTAAAGAGATAAATTTTCAGAACTTGTATACCTGAAAATTAATTTATTTTCACTTCCCATTTTATAATTTGCCTGAGTATAGAATTCTGGATTGAAAATACTTTCCTTCAGAGGTTAAAGGCATTACTTCCCTATTTTATAACATCCCACATTTTTATTAAGAAATCTGATGGCAGGTGAATTCTATTTTGTTATGTTTGATAAAAATTGTTTTCCTCACACCAAAAGCTTCTAGGACTTCCTCTTTTTCTTTACCGTTTTTAGATTTTCTGATAGGCTTAAGTATTTTTATTTTTATTTTTATTTTTATTTTTGGGACAGAGAGAGACAGAGCATGAATGGGGGAAGGGCAGAGAGAGAGGGAGACACAGAATCGGAAACAGGCTCCAGGCTCTGAGCCATCAGCCCAGAGCCCGACGCGGGGCTCGAACTCACGGACCACGAGATCGTGACCTGGCTGAAGTCGGACGCTTAACCGACTGCGCCACCCAGGCGCCCCAAGGCTTAAGTATTTTTTAGTTTTATTTTATTCATTTGCTTGATATCCCGTGAGCTTTTCTAATCTGACGATGTGTGCCTTTCGGTTCTGGAAATTTTCTTGTCGAATTTATTTGCAACTGTTTTCCCTTTTATATATTCTGTTGGCCTTTCTCTCAGCACTAATGGTGAAACTCCTGGGATCATCCTTTTTCTTTTCTCATGTATTCTATTCTTTTCATGTCTTTTTTTTTTTTTTTTCAATTTTCTGGGCGATTCCTCTGGCTTCATTTTTTAAGAAATTAATATACATACATTAGTTTGTCTGCCTTGTGTCTATTTATTGTAAGCCCTTTTATTTCTGTTTGTTTGTTCCCTCATTGATATTGCTTCTCCTCTCAGAGGACCTGCACCATGGCACATTTATATTTAGATATAAATATACATTTGGTACTCTTCTCACCTTCGTGTTTGAATGACATCAATGTCAGAGCTGATAGAAGGAGGGGAAAAATAAAACACAAATGTGAAGTGCTAAAAAAGAGCAAGTTAGAGCAGTGTACGTGTTGCTGAGTTATGAGTGTTCAAACTTCCCTCTTTCATGTAGTTATCACTTCTTCACATTCGTAAAAATGGATTTTACTGACAGTTTAAAAGTCAAAACATAGGAATTCATACATAATTAAAAATACATAGGAGTTTGTAACAGAATGCAGTTGCTGAAATAAGAAAAATAAAAAGAACCTAGCTGTCCCACTAATTCTATGACTAGATCATACTAAACCAAATCAAAACAAAAACCTCTCCCAATGGCGGGGAAGGCTATTTTCCACGATCTTCTTGGGGACTTGAAAACACTTACGCCTTTGCCATTTCATTCCAATTCTGAGTCTTTTTTTTTTCCACCCCCCAGAACACTAACCAACAAGCAGACACGAAACACTGAAACAAGGAAGACGAGGGATGATACCGGAACATCAAGCTTAGACCGGAAATCGAAGTGATGGCCGTGTCTTTCTACATGTGTTGGTTTCAAGGTTCATAGCAAAAGGGTTGCCCCTGAGGGAAAGCCCAGCCATTGACTCCACCTGGTACTCGAGGAGCCACCTAGCCATAAATGTGGAGACTCCAAATGCCACACATTTATTTCCTGCAGAGTGAGACCCGTGTTGCAAACCCTGTTTGGAAGTCAGCCAAACCCTGTTGTGAAATTGCCCCGGCACCAGACGTACAGATCCGAGAACTCTGCCATTTCTGATGGCCACCGCAGGGACTCCGCTCGGAGTAAGGTCTCACACATGCTCCTGGTGAAGAGCAGTGAAGGAAGTGGGTTCACTAATCACTTTTCCAAAGACAGAGGTAGTATTTTAAACTACTCTAAAGTGCATAACCAGATTGAAATTGAGGGGAGGCAAAACAAAACAAACCAATGCAAAAAAAAAAAAAAAATCCATTACTCTAATAATTCAGAACCAACTAGGCCACTTCCATTGTTCCCCTTCTCATTTTGGGATGACCATTCTAGCTCTCATCTCTTGTTCTATTATTCTATACCGCCATCTTTTCTTCTCTCCTTTTTTATACTTTTTTTTCCTTTAAGCTTCTCCTCCTCTTGTTTTCTGTGTATGTCTCTCCATCCGCTCTGCCTTTCTCTCCTTGATTGATTTCCTTTATGTTTCATTCCATAGCTGCCATAACATTGATATAAGGAGCTGAAATGTGTGTTTGTGTTTGTGGGTTACATCTAACTGAGCATTATACTCATGGAATACAAGCTAATATTTTTTTCTTTTTAAAGTGAAAAATTTTGTAATTTAAATTGCTTCTTCCCTCATCCCTTTAAAAACTAAATCCTAATTCACTTAATTACTTTAAAACATCTACATGATGCTCAATTGATTTGCTTAATATATTAGTGGTTAACACAGAGTAACTGTTTTTTACTTCTAAGAGGATTCACAAGATCCTAAGAAAGATGACCAGTTCTTTTTGCTATGAATATCATATAGCACACTTTATTTAATAGGTATAAAAAGGGATTGCTATCCATATATGAAAATTATTGCCCATATTCATCCAGATCTGCCCACTATTTATAAGATGATCTACTGTAACTTCATGAGAGAAATTTTCTACAGACTTTCCTAATAGATGGACATTTTCCCCCCTAACTTCTTCCTATTAGTGTCATGGAAAACCAGAAGTTGTTTTTTTTTTAAAGTATTTATTTTTGAGAGAGAGAGAAAGACAGACAGAGACAGAGCATGATCAGGCAGAGAGAGAGGGAGAGAGAATCCCAAGCAGGCTCAGTGCTGTCAGCACAGAGACCGACACGAGGCTTGATCCCATGAACCATGAGATCATGACCTGAGCCAAAATCAAGAGTCAGACGCTTAACTGACTGAGCCATCCAGGCGCCCCAGGTATTTCACTTCATAAACTAGATCAGGGACTTTGCATTTGCTGTTCCCTGTGCGTAGGATAGTCTTTGTACTCCTTCACTTCATTGTTCTTTCTCTTCCTTTAGAATTCTGCCTACGTGTCATATCAGGGAAGCTTTCTGCATGCACCTAAATAATAGCAGTCACTATTCCCTCCCTCCCCACTTATGGGATTTCATTGGATTTTCAATTCCAACTTAATTACAGAAGAGATCACTATCTCCTATTATTCCCTACGTCTATTTCACAGTTTTCTTCCAGCAATTCTTTTTCACTCTTGCCAGAATAGTATAGACCAGTACTTCTTAAACCTAGGGATCTTGTTAAAATGAAGATTTTTTTTTAAAGTAGGCTCCACGCCCAACATGGGGCTTGAACTCACCACCCTGAGATTATGAGGGTATCACATAGATACTCACATTAGAGTATCACATACTCTACCCACTGAGCCAACCAGGCACTCCTACAATGAAGATTCTAATGTAGTAAGTCTGAGATGGGACTGGGATTTTACATTTTTAATGAATTCCCAGGGAAAGTCAATACTACTAGCCCAAGGGCCACACTTTGAGTAGCACGTGTGTAGAAACAGTAACAGGTACATATAAGCCAGTGCCCAATTCTTAGGAAGCTGGACAGTGGTAGTAAAAAATTGACACAGAATGTCTGCAAATCATCTTGGGTCTTTCCTACAGAGGGCTTGGTCTCTAGCTAGAAGATGCAGATGCTCAGAGTCTCTGTCCTGGTTTAAGTAAGAGGATCAGAGAAACAGGCTGCGTAGAGTATATCCAATACCAGTGTAAATATTCTTGATGTAATGGCAGGAAAAGCCAGAATCATTCATTATTCATCTATGTGTCTACAGTCTCTGGAACAGAACCTTTCACTAAGTAAAAGTTCAATAAATGTTTGTTAAATTAGATAGAATATCAATAAAATTTTCCTGCTCTAGTATTTCTAGTTGCCACCTTGGTTAAATGTATTAAGAATCCTAGTGACATATGGGCTGATTCTCCAAGAGTGCAATTGCTGGAATCAGGCTTCTGCATTCTTTCTATTCATACAGACAAGAAATGTCTCAACATTTTTGTCAAGTTGAACTTAGCAGCACTTAAATTAAATGCTTACTAGTTTTCTTATGTCAGATACAGCTAAGTTTACTAATATCCTAAATAATAACATGGGTAAATCACAAAAGCTTATCCTATTTTGTGTCTCTTATCATCACAAATTCCTGGTTGTAAAGAACTACTTATTAAAAATCCTACAGCAATCTGTGACTATATGAGCGCTTCTCAACGTTTATTTATTTTTGGGACAGAGAGAGACAGAGCATGAACGGGGGAGGGGCAGAGAGAGAGGGAGACACAGAATCAGAAACAGGCTACAGGCTCTGAGCCATCAGCCCAGAGCCTGATGCGGGGCTCGAACTCACGGACCGCGAGATCGTGACCTGGCTGAAGTCGGACGCTTAACCGACTGCGCCACCCAGGCGCCCCTATGAGCGCTTCTCAATAAAAGGATTCATTAAACAATACATTAACAATGTCACTATTTCCTTAGAATTTTATGTAATGATGAAGTGCCCTGAGTTTATTGTGATAGTCTAGATTAAAAGCCCAGCTCTGCCATGTTTTTGCAGTGTAGACCCACTGTAAAATGGCAAGAAATATGTACACTGGTTTCCTGCCCTCCTGCCTGGTACAAAGCTCCTAAAATCTTTGTAATAAGCATGCTAGTAGGATATTTTGTTCTAATATTTAGTCTCTGACCCTGGGTCCTGATACAGAGCTCCTAAATCCCTTGGAGTTTCCTGGGTGATAAGGATGTCTTCTGTTCTAATGAGAGGACTCTTGGTGAGCTCCTGGATGGAAGCTGGTCACCAGAAAGACCAAGCCATGATTAGAAGATTGGAACTTTTAGCCCACCCCCTACTCTCCAGAGATGGGAGAAGAACCAGAAGTTAAGTTAATAATCAATCATGCCTACAGGATGAAAACTCCATAAAAACTCCAAAAGTACAGGGTTCTGAGAGCTTTCAGGCTGGTAAACCCATCTATGTGCCTGGAGGGTGGTGCATCCCAACCTCACAAGGAAGATCTCATGTACTTGGGATCCTTTCAGAGCTCACACTATGTATATCTTCATTGGATTTCATTTGTATCCTTTAAAACTATCTTTTAATTATAAATTGGCAGTAATCAATAAACTGTTTTCCTGGGTTCCATGAGCCACTCTAGCAAATTTTTAAAACTGAAGCACAGGAGGGTAGTAGGAACCTTCAGTTTGTAGCCAAGTTGGACAGAATTGTGGGTCATCTAGGGACCTACTAGTCATGATTGGCACCTGAAGGGAGGGAGTCTTGTGGGACTGAGCCCTTAACCTGTGGGGTCTACACTAACTCTGGGTAGAGTCACAATTGAATTGAATTATAGAACACCCAGGCAGTGCTGGGGAATTGGTCGGTGTGGGAAAAATCCCGCACATTTGGTGTCAGAAATGTTGGGAGTATGAGTAATGGGAAAACACAGTGAGTTTTACCCTAGACACCCACCTGTCAAGTGACAATCATCACCATCCACATTTGGACCCTCATGTCAAGCAAAAATAATCGCACAAAGTCTTTCTAAGAATTAACGGATTCATAAATGTAAAAAATATACCAACTCAGTGCTTGGCACAAGAGTCAGGGTTTTGGCTTTTCCAAAGCACTGGCACATTCCTCATCCTGTTTGAACTTCCCTAAGAGCATTTTGTAGTGTCAGAGTAAAGGAAGGGGCATTATGAGCGTCCTATGTTATATAGGAATATACATATATACAAATATGCTAAGGCCCTAAAAGGCTAAGTCTAAGAGTGGGAGAACTCTTCTTTGGGAATTATTAGTGTATCATATTGGTGTTTTTTGAAAGAGGTGAGCAATGTCTTGTCATTTTTTTCACAATCTGATTATTTTATTTTTAAATGCCTTTCTAATACGCTCAAATACCTAAGGTCAATAAATAAACTAGCATGCTCCAAAAAGAAATTCCCATTGAGGCAAAAATTGCTTGCCAGTTTGCTTTCTATCATTATCTATTAACATGTGCTATGCCAATGACCTATTGATACATAATATGACAACGGTTAATAAATATTAGTGATTTGATGTTGTTACAAACCTCTGTTTCTCTACTCTCACACACCCATATAAGTAGACTTTATATTCAAATAAATAGAATCTGTTTAATTGTTTTCAAAATTCAAATAATAGTACTTATAATAGTGAGAAAGCTATAATTTATTTCAAACTATTTTGAGAAAATCCAATTTTTGAAATGTTAGTGTGACAGTGATATAAATTAGCTACCCCTCAGTTTTGGAATTTTGGCCCAGAGTTTTTAATCCTGAAACAAATTACAACCACATTCCATAGAACTCTTCGTATATATGGCATTAGAGTATATCAAATAAAAAGAAAAAAAACTATTCTAAAGCAAGAAGTAATAGTCTTATGACTCAAGATATACTTATTGGTAATTTCTGATCAACTATGGCATATTTAATATTTTGATCACATGAATGGTGTAGGACTATTTCTGCCTCTGTCTTACAATGGAAAATAAACCAAGTTATTATGCATGCCTCCTTCCTATTCCTGTATAATGCATCTTCCACATGTATTATGGAGCCCAAACCTGACATGAAAGTTTATGACAGAGCGAGATTGTAAAAATGTATTTTTTTATTTGAGACAATTTTGCTATAAAAGCACATTTCAGCCCTTTAAAATAACAGTCGACAAGATTTACTGTATCAAATGTAAGTTTCACACCTCAGTCAGTGGTAGATTTCAAACAAACCCCAGCAGCTGAGCTGAAATTGGCTTTTAAAATCTTTAAGTTAGTTTGTTCCCAGATGAACATCCCTTTTTTTTTTTAACTTGAAAAATCACACTTATCATGCAGCCCACAAATTCTTTGGTTTGCATTTACCCACTTTATTATCCTTTTCTTATTGACAGAGACAGGAGCCAAGTTCGTGTGCTACGTTAATCCAGAAACTAAAAATAAGTAGGCAATATTGTGAATATTAATGCAAGGTGGAAGCTCTCATTGTGTCCCTCCCCAGCCTAGTTTTCATTTGGACCGATTCGTACAAATGTATTTAAAAATCAGAAACCTAAAAACAACCAATTTTCAACTCATTGACCTATAAATGTGCCTTTGATTACAGTGCACTTTTGCTGTAGCCGGAAGAAGAGGAGGGGATGCTGAGACTGTGCATTCCCTGGGGAGGGTGTAGTCACATGCTGACAACGCACGGGGGCCCTTTAATGTCCGGGGTGGAAATTGGAGGACATCTAGCCAGTTTATGAGTCCCGAGAGAGGGGAGAAATGGCTGTCAATAACCATAACACCTCACTCTATGGGGAGCTTGTCTAGTTCTTGGCAAGAATCTCAAGCTTAATGTTTCCTGGATAGCTTTCTCTTCTTCTCTTTGTCTCTTTCACTCTCTTGTTGTCTAAGTAAATAAAAGTAGACTTAAAGTACACTCACCGAGAAAGAGAGAGAGAGAGAGAGACAGAGAGAGAATTAAAGGCAGAAAGTCCCCACAGAGTTGAGTTTAGATTTGTTTTAGCTATCACGAATATTTGGCCTTAATGTTCACTTGCTTTGTAAGTTTGTCCCTGATAATGACCAGCATTTGTGTAATGCTTTTAGAATTCCCAAAAGCTTTCACATTATATGATATGTGCACAATAAAACATTTTTGAGGCAGGACTGTAACTCCATCATACAGATTGCAAAATGGAGCCTTGAAGAAGTTGTTTAAACTAAGTCCCTGAGATAGGAATTAAAATTCACTTTTTCTGACTTCAAGGCCCAATGCTCTTTGTCTATACTAAATTGATATTTTCATCTTTAAAATATTTATTGGGGCACGTGGGTGGCTCAGTCGGTTGAGTGTCCGACTTCTGTTCAGGTCATGATCACACAATTCGTGGGTTTGAGCCCCGCGTCGGGCTCTGTGCTGACACCTCAGAGCCTGGAGCCTGCTTTGGATTCTGTCTTCTTTTCCCTCTCTCTGCCCTTCCCCAGCTCACACTCTGTCAATCTCTCTCTCAAAAAAATTTTTTTAAATGAATTATCTATTAATTTCTGTATGTTTTCTGTAAAAAAGTTAAATTTTTTTTTAATGTTTATTTATTTGCAAGAGAGAGAGAGACAGAGCATGAGTGGGGGAGGGAAAAGAGAGAGGGAGACACAGAACCCGAAGCAGGCTCTAGGTTCTGAGTTGTCAGCACACAGCCAGACACGGGGCTTGAACTCACAAACTGCAAGATTACGACCTGAGCTGAAGTCAGACATTTAACCAACTGAGCCACCCAGGGGCCCCTGCAAAAAAAGAAGCTTAAAATTAAGTTTCCTTTGTTTAGCATATTTAAAAAGGTAGATCTATCTATATAGAGGATCCAAGTAATGAAGATACTTGTTATCTCTATTTGTAAAAGCAGACAGGGATGCCTGGGTGGCTCAGTCAGTGAAACGTCTGACTCTTGGTTTCAGCTCAGGTCATGATCTCATGGTTCATAAGTTTGAGCCCCACGTCAGGCTTTGTGCTGACAGTGCAGAGCCTGCTTGGGTTTCTCTTTCTCCCTCTCTCTCTCTCTCTCTCTGTCCCTTCCCTACTCTTTCTCTAAATAAATAAATAGATAAATAAATAAATAAAAAACAAATAAATAACTTTTAAAAAGGGCAGATAGAATACTGGTGCCAAATGCCTTCTGATCCCCTCTGCTCCTGTGGGAATAGCTCTACGGAAGTGTGAAGGATTGAGATATAGAGGAAGATGTTGAGCGTGAGACACTTTCTCATAGACCTTATCTTCCGTGTGCTTTGGTTTTCATTTTAGCAAAATGTGGGATTCAAACTGCTGCCGATTATTCCTGAGGACCCAAAGTGAAAACTACCCAAGTGCCCATCAGCAGCAGAATGTATTAATACACAGTGATTTGTACCAGCAAGAAGATAACATAAAGCCATGAAAAAGAACAATCTTCAGCTACATAGAATGGTATTAATGAATTTCTTAAACATAACAATAAGCAGAAAAAGACACGAAAGAACGTAGTATATTATTAAATTTATGTAGAGTACAACACGATGAAACTAGTCTATAGTCTATAGCTTAAAAGTTGGAGGTTAGAAGCGGTAACTGTGGAGGGGAATTTGTAACTGATGGGAGAGTAGGTCTTTATGGGGGGGGGGGCTGGTTACACAGTGGTGCTTAATGAAAATCTTTGAAGCCAAACATGCATAATATGTGTACTTCCCTGTGCATATAATCTATTTCAAGAAACCTTTGAAGAAAAATTCAACTGAATCTTAGGATTGCCCTTGTAGCCATCATGGATATATTGGAGCTATTAACTCTAGGCTTTATCAGGCAGAAGGGCAGTGGAAAAGCATGGGCATTACATTCAGATGCCTGAGCTGGACGTCTTCATTCGACTATGACACTTATTAGCAGTGTGTCCTAAGGGAAGTTTACTAAGTCTCTGTTGCCCCACTAACATTCCTATGGATTTGCCCCTCTCCCTACTTCATCGTGTTATGTAAATTCCAAAGGGAAACGCTGTAAACTGGGAGACCACAAATAAATGTATGGCATTCTTCTTTTTTTTTTTTTTTTTTAGAGTTTATTTTTGAGAGAAAGAGAGAGAGAGAACGCAGGGGAGGGGCAGAGACAGAGAATCCCAAGCAGGCTCGGAGCTGTCATCACACAGTCCAAAGTGGGCTTGACCCCATGAACCGTGAAGTCATGACCTGAGTCAAGATCAAGAGTCAGATGCTTAACTGACTGAGCCACCCAGGTGCCCCAAATTTATGGCATTATTCTTCAATAGCCCTTAAATATCTGGAGCTTGTGCTATATCAGCAAAGAAAGTTGGATTCCGCATTAGAAAGATTAAGTGGTATTTTAGTAGAGCCACCAACCCTCCATAGATCAGTGGCTTCACACAATAGATATTATTTCTGACTCATATAGGGTCCACTTGAGTCTGTTTTCTGGCTTCATGGTCTTCAGGCATCCTGTCCTCATCTAGGTCTTTGGGCTCCTCTCCACTTATTTCTGTATTAAAAAAAGACACCATAGAGAAGGTACACCTACTTAACTGCTTTGTTCCCGAAGAGGTATGCATCATTTCCACTCACATTCTTTCAGGGGGAAGTGGCCATATGGCCCCATCAAGTTGCAAACGAGCTAAGGAAAGTATGAATCTTTATTGGTCCATTAGCCGTGTCTGCCACGTTGCCCTTTCGTCCTCCTCCACAAACCACAAATCAATTTTTGAGGCTCTGTCAGCTGAGCATTTTACACCAAAATTCATAGAAACACAGGGATCATTTGATCTACAAACACATGTAACTCTCTGGAACCTATCTTCCCAGTAGTTGACTTTAAACTCAATCTGAATACCGGGGATTTGCTCACCACTTCTGTAAGATAGCTTACATTCATGAACAAACATTAGTTATGCCTAACTCTCAATACCTAGGTGTCAGCTCATACCAATCTGAATTGAACACACTCTACTCTTTTGATTTTTAAGGTGAGAGACATCTTGGTACAGTGGAAAGCGCCCAGTGTGGATAACTGGGGTCATGACCTACCTTCTAAATTTATAATCAAATGTAAATACTTGAGATGAGAGAAAATTCTGATTTAGGACTTTTTTAACCTTCATAAATTTAATTTACCAAAACTTATTGTTAAATATTGTCCTTTAAAACTTCAGAAATGAAAGCTTTGCTTTTATAATAGAAGGCACACATAAGATATGTGACTTAGCCCAAATCACAAAATTTGAACCAAAATTTAGGGCTCAATATTACCATTCTGCTACTTAGTTCTCATTAAAGTAGGAAAAATGTCATAAATTAAAACTATAATTATATCTGTGTGTAGGCTACTCTAAAGATCAAGTTTAAGAAAAGATTTAATAAATCTAGTGAACTGTTTTACTGCTTAAATTGGTTATCTGCTCTCTGATAGTTGACCCCAGTGGTACCAGGAACTGTAATTCTACCAATAATCAGTGTAAATTGTATTTGTTCCTCATTTTTTCAATCTCTGTTTTGTACTTGCAGACTTAAGATTGCACAACATAATGTGAAAGGTATCACTTTGAGGAGTTTTCATCATATGTAGTCTTTTGCTCCCAGGAAATGGTTATTTCATTTTAATAGTCCTGTTTCTCCCCCCACCCCTCCTTTCTCTCTCTCTCTCTCTCTCATATATATATATATATATATATATATATATATATATATATTTAGGTCTTTCATGCCTGAAATGAATTTTCAAGACTCAATGTCTTTATGCTAAGTATTCAGCACTCCAAAAACTACTGCTTCTGAAAGTGTGTGTGGGCCAGGAATGAAGTGTTCTATTTTTACAATGAGATGCAGATTTCCTATTAAAAAGTAAAGCTTTCATTTCCAATGTTATAAAGGACAGTATTTGAGTTTTGGTGAATTAATTTAGGAAGTTAAAGTAGTCCCATATAAGAATTTTCTCTAGTCTATGTATTTATATTTGATTATAAATTTGAACATTATTTGAACATTGACTCTGGGTATTTGAGTCAAATAAATATTGGTAGCTGATATTTAAGTGATCAATTTTTGTAGCATTGTTTCCAATTAAATTTGGTCTCATACCATCTCAGGTACTGATTTTCAAAATATATTGATATTCTGTTTTCATTTGTCTCTATGTCTCGATAATGCTTTTTTTTTTTTTTAATCCTTCCTTCCTTAAAGCAAAAAATAGGATGGACACATAGTAAGAGTGAGGAGATATTTATTTCAGGATAGAAGGAAGAAGAAAGAAGAATTGTTCCTATCTTTCATCCAGCTTTAAATAGCGTTTCAAATTATACTTACTGAGTGTGCCGTGTGGGGCACTGTGGGCTCGAGGTCTCTACTATTTCCCTGGTACATTGTAGGGTCCATGGTCACAAGTAAAAATAAGTAGGTGGTAAGCTGCATTCCCATCTTCATTAACAACTGTGTAGCTATCAATGAGCACAATGCCTAGCACATAATAGGTGATTAAAAATCAATCAAGTATGAATGGTAGGAATTTTTCTACCTCTTGGCCACTTATGACCTGTAACATTAAGGACCCTTCTCCCAATATTGCAGACAGGCCAAGTAGGCAATCTCCCTAAGCTCCTTAAATGCCCAACAAAACCACTAATATCCCAAACTATAATTTTTCATCTGAAATTATTTTATGCTTCATTCACTTAGCTAAAAATGTCATTCTTATTAAAGTGCAAAACAAAAAAATATATAAATCCAGGGTCAATAACATTTGAAGTCATTTTTAATTATTTACACATAATGACAAATGAGTATCAGATTTTTTTTTTTCCAATGGCGTTAGGTTGCAAGAGGGAATCTTTCTGTGGCCTTTGGACACCTGAAGTAGGTTGAGAAAAACACAAGTCAGTAAGATGAGATTAGATGAGTGAGAAACACCAAGGAAACCTCTGCTTTCTCACACTGTTGTTGCCTATGGGTGACATAATACTAAAAGCGTAGAGATGAGCGGGTTAGCACCAGCACTTGTGTGTAAAGAAAATAGCCACAGACGTAAACTACATTTTATTATTGTCTGTGCTCTCGAGGTTATTTACCTGTATTGAACGTGTATGGTGGAAATACCATATAAAATATGCTATCGCACATCTCTTCCCAAGTCGGCCTTTAGTGATGTCACATTGATAACTTGAAATCGGCCATGGTGGGGCATTCATTCCACAGATATTGACAAACACCACAATTGTGACTTCGTTTTCACAGCAAACCAGTTGCTAAACATTTGCCAGCACATCAGTGAGTTGATGCTTTGTCAAGGTCCGGTGAGGGTGATCTGATCCCAAGGTAATGTCAGTTACTGAGGCAGAAGAAGAGGAAAATAGTTACAACGTGAATACAGTACCTGTGTAATAGTAGGATTTAAAAATATGTTGTGTCTATGGAGAGTGGACCATGATATTCTGGAATCACTCCCACCTTTGAAGGGATCATTCCAGTCTGATCAAACAGCATTGGCAGGAATGATCTTTGCAATTGAAGACAAAGTCTTTCCCACTTTTCCTGGTACAGTAGAAAAGCTTCAGATTTTTCTATAAACTAAGGAGAGTTTCCCCGCTATTGGATGATACTGAACATCTCCCAAACTTGGTGATTTGTATCTGGATCCAAAATAAATTTTATAAATTATAGAAAACCCTCAAAATTTATGACATTATTTGAACCCTTAGTTTTGTGTAATGATTCATACTTGTTATATTATGGGGGAAAATGCTCTATAAGAAAAAAATAGATGTGTAGTTTCATATCTCAAAGGATGTTGATTATAAAATATATTTGTTTCTAAGTGTCATACGGACCAAATACCTGAAGTATTTATATCGTCAGAGAACACGTAGAAGTATGGCTGACACTTTGAGTGGGTATAGCTGATTCTAGAACCTATGTTTCATCCTCTCAATCCCTCTTCCATATTTTAGATATTACTAGGTTAAAAGATGATTTTTACATGTCACATTGGGAGGGAACTTTGTGAAGACGGTGGAGTGGGCACACGACTCTCAAGATCTATAAAATCATGCTGCCTCAGGGCACCTGGGTGCCTCAGTCAAGTAAGTGTCCAACTTAAGCTCAGGTCATGATCTTGCAGTTTGTGGGTTCGAGCCCCGTGTTGGGCTCTGTGCTGACAGCTCAGAGCCTGGACCCTGATTCGGATCTTCTGTCTCCCTCTCTCTCTGCCCCTCCACCGCTCATGCTCTGTCTCTGTCTGTCAAGATAAATAAATGTTAAAAAAATTTTTTTTTAAATCATGCTACCTCAGAGACATTCTAAAGATGGCTGGGATATTACAGTTGGTCGATGTAGCTATAAACTAGTAAATTCAGGATATTAAAGTTTGGGAATTGGTTGGTACCCACTGATTGATTAGTGAGTGAGTCATGAGAGAAATGTCCTACCCATTGTATCCCAGAATCTAGTCAGGGAAACACAACCATTGCACATGCTAAAATAAAGGGAGTTTAGTGCAGAAAATTGGTTACACAGGTCATGAAAGAACTTTAAGACCAAACAAGGGATGTCGAGGCAATCCAGAGGTTATTAAGAACAGGAAGCTCCTACCCTCTTATGCTGGAGGGCCAGAGGGAGCAGGTGGTGTTGCAAAAACCCAGGGTTCAGGATCACCTGGTGGACAGGCTTTTCAGGATCAGGAGCCCGAGAGGTGATAACACCGCTGGCTAGAGGTGCCACCAGGACAGAGACAAAGGGAGACAGAAAAACACTATGACATCTCTCTTCTTCAGCTCTTGGTCTTACATCAGGGATTCTCGTTACACTTAACCTTGAGCCGGTTAACAGTAGACTCTTGTATATGTAGCTTCCAAGGGTCAGCAGAACAAGAAAAGGAGAAGGAATAGTTCTTAGGGAGAGCAGGCACAGGATGAACAAATCCACAAAATCCAAAATACCTACACCTGTACCTGGATGGATGGATGCATGCATGCATAGGTAGGTAGATTTCACGGATTTCCTCCAAAGTCCATTACTGTTACGTCGGGGGAAAAAAGGGAAATTTTCCTTGCCCAGGTATATTATCTGAACAAGCATTTAATTACTTACTGAATTAGAAGTTTACACACTTCTGATTATTGTCACTATTCAATTGTTGTTCAGCTTCCGAAATGAGCACAAGATTGCCCAAATATAGAGAGCATATTACTGATCCAAGAGACTCTTATCTTCCATTATTCTAAAGCTCTCTGTCTATAGTCATACTGTGAGAGGCACTCCAAAGTGGAAAACTGGATTGGTTGGATGGCTCGCCCACTATTTTCACCTTGCCTTCTTTCAGATGTGCTGAGAAACATGAAATGCCCAAAAGGCAAGAAGGAAGCAAAAGAGTAAGAACACTCTACAACCGGAATGAATGGTGCCAAATAATTGAGAGCCAGCTCTCTTTGCAAAATGCTTTTATTAACCCACATTTTATCTTTGCATCTCCCCCTCCCCACCAAAAAACAGCTTGTTGTAACATGTCAATATTATTATTGCTACCTTCTCCATATTCTTATCTTACCAGCACAAAAATCAGAAAATTCCTAACATTAGCCAGTACTTGGTTTTATCCTTCTGAAAGTTACTTCTGCTTTATGCAGACCCTTTTCTTTTAAGTTTATTTATCTATTTTGAGAGAGAGAGAGAGCATATGTGAGGGCAGGGGAGAGGCAGAGAGAGGGAGAGAGAGAGAAACCCAAACAGGAGCTGGATGCTGGGCTTGAACTCACCAACAGTGCCATCATGGCCTGAGCTGAAATCAAGAGTCAGATGATTAAACAACCGAGCCACCCAGGCATCCCTATGCAGACTCTTTTTATAAAGCTATTCAGAGGGTCCTCTTTGGTGTCATAAACTTAAACTAAGGAAACCACCTTTCCTTCCTCCCTGACACATTATTTCATGAGGAATGCATCCTGTTGCTTACATAGACAAGCAGAATCTTTCCAAGCAGAAAATCCATCAATTATGCTTGCTTTTGTGTGCTGTCCATATTCTACAAATTTGTCTTCAACTACACAAATTTGTTGTAGAAAACTGGCAACTCAAAAACATAAGCAAACCTTATTGTATTCAAATAACCCGTAAACTATTTATTTATTTATTTTCTAAAATTTTTTTTTTAACGTTTATTTATTTTTGAGACAGAGAGAGACAGAGCATGAACAGGGGAGGGGCAGAGAGAGAGGGAGACACAGAATCCGAAACAGGCTCCAGGCTCCGAGCTGTCAGCACAGAGCCCGACGCGGGGCTCGAACTCACAGACCATGAGATCATGACCTGAGCCAAAGTCGGATGCCTAACCGACCAAGCCACCCAGGCGCCCCACCCGTAAACTATTTAAAAAATATATTGCTTTAATAAGTTAGAGTATAAAAATAAATACACATTAAAAAAGAAAGAAAGAAAGAAAGAAAGAAAGAAAGAAAGAAAGAAAGAAAAGGGGTGCCTGGGTGGCTCAGTTGGTTAAACGTCCAACTTTGGCTCAGGTCATGATCTCACGGTTCATGGGTTTAAGCCCCACGTCCGGTTCTGTGCTGACAGCTCAGAGCCTGGAGCCTATTTCAGATTCCATGTCTCCCTCTCTCTCTCTCTCTGCCCCTCCCCTGCTCGTGCTTTGTCTCTCTCTGTCTCAAAAATAAATAAACATTAAAAAAAAAATAAGTTAGAGTATTAAAAAAAAAAAAAAACAAAAAAAACCAAAAGAATTCAGCACCCTCCCCCACCAGATTCTCTAACTTTTAGCCACAAGGACAGAATTCACACTGAACTCTGGTTTACGAGTAAAAGACAAGTCAACTTTACAGGTGATCATAGATGACAGTGTTTCTTCTCCATGTGCCTGCTTTGGAGCTGTATTGCTGCTGCGGACACAAAACTCTCCTCGTGAGTATTTTATGATATATTGGAGCCAGAAATAAGAGATGTTAGTGCTGAAAGGGACGGCCGGTGGGCTCTGATTCAATTCACATATCCTTGCTGCACCAGGCTCTTTAAGATCATCATTGAGTTAGTCTAAGAATTTTGAAGCTGTACAATTCAGAGCAGTACATTACAATATGCCAATATTACTATTCTCCTGCTCTGACATTCTCCATTGATTGACAGATGAAGGAGAAGGAAGGGCAGTCACCATTAACTGAGAGTAAATGAAACTGGAATATTAAAATTCAGGATTATTTGAGTGACTGAATCGGCTGGCAGAGTGTTCGCCAGTTAAGGGTGGGGAAAGATTAATTCTGCACATGACACCACTCCGTATTTATACAAGTCTACTGGGACAATTGTTTGCCTTGAATTGTTTTCTTCATTCATTTCATTCAGACGGTTGTGTTGACTGATTTTTCTTTTTGATGTATGGAATGACTGTTTGACTGAATTTACCATTTAATTTCCACTAATGCACTGTAAAAACAATACATTAGTCAAATTAGATTGGCAGGTATGAAAAGCTTACCCCAGAACTAGAGAGAGATACAATATTGCTTTCTATAGATTTGTAAGACATATGTTCTGGGTTCAGGGGAATTGTTCCAGTTTTAGCTATTTTGCCACATGCCTTGGTTTTAGTTTCCAAAACGTAGGGCCACTGATCCCATAGGAAAAATAAGAACTGGGGTGCCTGGGTGGCTCAGTCGGTTAAGAGTCTGACTCTTGATTTTGACTCAAGTCATGATTTCATAGTCGTGAGATCAAGCCCTCCATCAAGCTCCTCTCTGGGCATGGAACCTGCTTAAGAGTCTCTCCTGTTCTCTCTGCCTCTCACCCGCATGCGTGTGCCCTCCTGCCTCTCTCTCTCTCACACACACACAAAAGAACTGTGAAGTCCAGATAAAAATAATTTTGTATGAATATGAGAATCACATAACAGAATCAGAAAAAAATGATTATGAGATAAATTTTATAGAGTTTCTTACTTACCAGGACATGTTGCTATGTTAACCTTTTGGGTATTATTCTAGAAGTTTGTTAGGAACAAATACTTCAAATATATTATAGGAAATTTTATTTTTTAATTATTTATTTATTTAGTTTGAGAGAGAGAGAGAGCACGAGCATGAGCAGAAGAGGAACAGAGAGAGAGGGAGAGAAAAAAATCCCAAGCAAGCTCTGTACTATCAGCACGGAGCCCAATTCAGGAATTGATCTCACGAACTGGGAGATTATGACCCGATCTGGAAATCAGGAGGTGGGTGCTCAACCGACTGAGGTACCCAGGCACATCCTAGAACATTTTCTTTATTTGCAATTTAATTCTTCTAATATTTAGAGTTACTATGACAGGCCATCTCTTCATGTCCCATCCTATAACTTGCTGCTTTTATTGAACATTGGGGAATTGGTGACAAAGGTAGGAAAGAGAGACGATTTTCTAGTACTTGATTGTTCTTCAATAATGCCGAGTTTATAAAGTGTTTTCCTCCATAGTTGACTAATTTATCACGGCAAAGATGGTTAGATACTACTCTTGGAAATGAAAAAGATCTTTAGAAGTTTTCTCTATTCCATTCACCACTCTCTATTCTTGTTCAAAGAAAAGTTAATACCTTGCAAAATTAACACAGCAGCTTAATTATAATTTTTAAATCTTAAAAATTTTAATCTGTGAAAATGGGAAATTTTTGGTAGGACAGAGCTATGGAAGATGAGAGAAAACAATCATAGAATTCAGAAGACAACAAAACAGATTTTTTAAAATGATGGGTAAGGACTTTTGTTTCCAATTATACCAGCTTACCCTGGAAAATAACCAACAAGAAAAGCTAGAATAATTATAAACCACATTTGACTGTGGGCATTAGAAAGCTACTGCGGTAGCCAAGACCTAGAAAAGTAAACTAGAGAAAGAAACTGAAGTAAGAATAATGTTCTGTACATGCTTTTCTAGTCCAGGCATTTTGAAAGTATTGATGAAGAACAAGAATCTGAATATAATATTGTATGTCAACTATACTTCAATTAAAAATAAATAGATTTTAAAAATAACCAAACACCATAAGAGTCTTAAAAGCCTAACTGAATGTAGCTCTTAAGAAGCAGAAAGCCACTAGATCTCAGGGCAATATCATTAGACTAGGAGACCAAAGTGGGAATTTGGGGTTAACAAGGCAGCAAGAATTTTAAGCACCAAGATCCCAAAGAAAAAAGAGTTCAGAAAATCGGGCTGCATGTTCAGTAACAGTTTTTCCTTTAGGTATTTTTTGACTTAGGTAGACAAGGCAAGACACTGAGAAGGTAAACAAAAGCTAACTGAAGTCAAAGCAAAGATTTATCAGGTTCATCACACTGGAGAGATAAAATTGAGGTACAGAACCCACCAAGAAACAGTGGACCAGTGGAAAACTAAGGATATGAGTTGGGACCATTGAAAGTCTGTGAGTGTGTGTTTGTGTGTGTGTGTGTGTCTTAGTACAGTTGATGAAACAGATCTAAACTGAACTTTATAAAAAAAGAAAATGAGTATCAAGTTTATTGAGTGATTAAGGTGATCTGCCCCTCAGCTTCCCACCTGAAAACGGGAAATTCTCTCCAGAGGAAAATAACATCGTCCAGATTTTCTACAATATTTCATATCCCAGGTCTGGTATTCATTGGAAAGTCACCAAGACCACCAAGGAAAAAATAAGAATTAAAAATAACAACAATATCTATTATAGCCAAATTATGGAAACAGCCCAAATTTCCATCGACTGATGAATGGAAAAAGAAGATGTGGTGTGTGTATACACACACACACACACACACACACACACACAAAGACACAGCAATATCATTCATTTGCAATGATATGAATGGAACTAGAGTATGTTATGCTAAGTGAAATAAGTCAATCAGAGAAAGATAAATATTATATGATTCCTCTCGTGTGGAATTTAAAAAACAAAATAAATAATCACAAGGGGGAAAAAAAAAGACAGAGGCAAACCAAGAAACAGACCCTTAACTATAGAGAACCAACTAATGGTTACCAGAGAGGTGGTGGGTGAAGGGATGTGTTAAACAGGAAGTTCAAGAAAATAGATGGCAAGGTGGTGCATTTACAAGATGAGAAACTATGATATGTGTGAAGTTAAAATGAAAAAATTAAAAAATATATTTACTAAAGTTAAAACTCAGTAACAGTGTGGACACGGGTGAAGAGAAACTAGTGAAATGAAAGTACAGTAGTAAAAATAGTAAGACTGAAGCAGGAAAGCTAAAAAAACAAAAAGTACAGAAGACAGCATTTGAGACATATGGGGCCTAGTCAACATTTTTTATCATATGTTTAATTGGAGTCAAATAAAAAAGAAGAGCGAGATTGGGGAGAAAGTAATATTTTAGAAATAACAGCTGAAAGCTTTCTAAAACAACAAAAAAAGAATATTTCAAGCCAGAAATTCAACAAGCACTGAAAAATGGAAACGAGAGTAAATACAAAGAAAATCATTCCTAGGACCATCACGGTATAATTCATAAATAGCAAAGAGAAATAGAAAAAAAGTAGCCAGAGGGAAAAGAGAGATAATACTTTCAAAGGAACAACAGTAACATTAAGGTTACAGCCTATTTCTAAACAAAAATGATGGATACTAGGAAATAATGGAATAATATTTTTAAGTACCAAAGGAAAGTAACTACCAGTCTAGAATTCTAGAGACAGAGAAATGTTGTTTGAAAGAAAAGATGAAATAAAGAAATTTTCTGACGAGCAAAACCTAAATACCCAAAGGACAAAGTTTATTGAAACAAAGACAATTGCCAATTCCATGTCACTTACAAAAGACAAGAATCGTTATAAGGAGAGCGAAAGATTGAAAGCTGACAGATGGAAACATTATGTCATGAAAATAAAAAATAAGATTGAAGAAGGTATTCTGATGTCAAAGTAGACTTGAAAGCAAAGAGTATCACTAGGGATAAGGCAGGATGATGAAATCAACTATTAATTTACAAGGAGCATATTATAAATCTAAACTTCAGTGCAATATATGAAGTAGAAAAATCTAAATTCCTGTAGTAGTAACATAGAACAAAATAAATCAGTAAATGACAGAGAATCTGAATATCATTATTAAAAGACTTGGCCTAAAAATTGACATAAAGCAACACATAAACACAGGAAACACATATTAAATTAATATACAAATTTTTTTAGGTACAACATGGCACATTTATAAAAATTGGCTTTATGCTGATTATAAAGCAAGCTTCAGTGCATGTCAAAGGTTGAATGTATTAAAAGTACTTTTTCAAAGAAAGAAGCCAACAAGAAATTAAAAAATACATTAACTAATATTTTTTAAATATTTGGATGTTAAAAACACATCTAATCAGTACACAAGTGGAGGATGAAGTCACAATGGAATTAGAATTTTATGAAATGAATGATAATAAAAATATTTCATATCAAAACCTGTGGGTTGTACATAAAGCTGTGGTTACAGAAAAATTTAAGTATTAAAATTTGTATTAGAAGAAAAGAAGAGCTGTAAATTAGCAAATATACATCAACGTATTTTCAAAAATAGTAACAAATTAAATCCAAAATTTTAGAAAAGGGAAATACATACAGAGCAAAACTTAATAGAAAGGAGGATAAACGTGTAATAGAGAATATTAAAAAGCTAATGATTTTTTTAAAAGATAAATATGGTTGAAAAATCTCTAACAATACAAATTTAAAAAAATGGGAACATTATTACAGTTCCTATAGAAATTAAAAATATAAAAAGGATATTACACAGTTTCAAATTAATCAATTTGATAATTAAAAATTTTCAAATCACTGGAGGAGCTGCTAGATGGTTGTCAGTTAAGCATCTGACTTTGGCTTGGTTATGATCTCACGGTTGTTGAGTTTGAGCCCTGCATTGGGCTCTATGCTGACAGCTCAGAGCCTGGAGCCTGCCTCAGATTCTGTGTCTCCCTCTCTCTCTGCCTCTCCCCTGCTTGTGCTCTTTCTCTCTCAAGTTAAATATTAAACAAATTTAAAACTTTCAAATCACTTGAATAAAATTATATACCTAAAAGACATGAAATATATAAGGGATAATTTTAGGTCTATTAATGAATTTGGATTTGTAATTTAACATGTCTTTAGGGGCTCCTGGGTGGCTCAGTCAGTTAAGCATCTGACTTTGGCTCAGGGCACAATCTCCCGATTTGTGAGTTCCAGCCCCACATCAGGCTCTGTGCTGACAGCTCAGAGCCTGGAGCCTGTTTCAGATTCTGTGTCTTCCTCTCTCTCTCTGTCCCTCCCTTGCTCATGCTCTCTCTCTCTCTCAAAAATAAATAGACATTAAAAAATTAATAAAATAAAATAAAATGTCTTTAAAAAATGAGGTGGCTGGGTGGTTCAGTCCATTAAGCGTCCCACTTCAGCTCAGGTCATGATCTCACTGTCCCTGAGTTTGAGCCACTCATCAGGGTCCATGCTGACAGCTCAGAGCCTGCTTCGGATTCTGTGTCTCCTTCTGTCTCTGCACCTCCCCTGCTTGCACTAGGTCTCTCTCTCTTTCAAAAATAAATAAACATTAAAAAATAAAATAAAATAAAATAAAATAAAATAAAATAAAATATCTTTAAAAAATAACCTTTCCGGAACCATTTGTATTCACCAATAAATTCTTCCAAATATTTAAAAAAGAAAAAAAAAACAATCTTAGAAAAGTTCTTCCAGAGAAGTGAAGAGGGGATATTTTTCCAACTCTTCTTAATAAGCTAGCATAAACTTGATATCATAAATTGACAATAAAATTAAGTGAAAGAAAACACATAAAAACAATAAAATGTCTAAGCAAAATAAGATTTGTTTCTGAAATAAATAAGAATGATTTAACATTAAAAATTCTATCAATAAAATTCAACACACTGACAAATAAAATTAACTCAATAAATGCAGAGAATGTTTGATAATTGGATAAAATTCAACATTAGAATATGATCTAAAAATCTGAGAGAAAACTAGAAAAGTAAGAAAACTTTCTTAAGCTAATAAAGAGCATCTACATACAAATCTTATAGCAAAACTTTTAAGCCTTTAAAATAATAAAGGCTTCACTCCAAGATAAGAAATAATAAAATGATGACCACTCTCCCACCTTCTATTATGTGGGAGAAATAGATAGGCAGTACAATAAAAAAAGGGGGGGGGGAAGGCATAATAATTGGGGGAGAACTTTTTTTTTAATATGAAATTTATTGTCAAATTGGTTTCCATACAACACCCAGTGCTCATCCCCACAGGTGCCCTCCTCAATAACCATCACCCACCCTCCCCTCCCTCCCACCCCCCCATCAACCCTCAGTTTATTCTCAGTTTTTTAAAAGTCTCTTATGCTTTGGCTCTCTCCCTCTCTAACCTCTTTTTTTTTCTTCTTCTTCTTCTGGGGGAGAACTTTTTATTACTTTTCAATGTCAAAACAGACATAGAAAATTCTCCCAAATTTACAGATGAACTGATAGATTATATAAGATAATTTTGCAAGTATACAGGATAAAAGGCCAATATAGAAAATTAATTGTAGGGCTCTATACCAGAAACAAACAATTAGAAAATAAAAATATGTAAAGATATTAGTTTAATAGAATCCCAAATTATCTAATATTTACAAACAAATCTCTAAGTATCATGAACAATACTCAAAGAAGTATCAACTGTTCCTGAAGGAAGTTAAAGAAAATCTAAATAAATGGAACTGATATTGAGAGAAGTTAAAGAAAATCTAAATAAATGGAACTGATATTGAGAGAAGTTAAAGAAAATCTAAGTAAATGGAAGTATGCATTCTTGTTCTGGGATGGGAATGCTACATATTTTGAAGATGTCAATTCTCTACAAATTGTTCACAGATTCAATGTAATCCCAGACAGAATTCTAACCAGGTTTTACTGTGGGTAGTGGTAATTAACTAACGGTGGTAAAGATGCCAAAATGTTTATGGAAATGTAAAGGGTCAAAAATACACGTGGCAATCTTGAAAAAGGTTTTCAAAGTTATAGGACTTGTAGTACTAGGTAGTAACACTATCAAACTACCGTGATTAAGGCCGTGAAGTTTGGGTACACCAATAGACAAGTAAATCAGTGAAACAATACAGACACCTGGGTAACACGTTAAATGCATGTTGTTATTTGACTCATGACAGGTGGCACTCAGTGCGGTGTGGAGAAGGCTATGTTTGCAATGTGGGTCGCTAGGGGAGATCGTATGTCCACGTGGAAAAATAGTGAATCTTGATGCTTGATACATAAAAATCAGTCTAGAAAGCTATAGATCTAAATGTGAGCTGTACGGTAATAAAGCCTCTAGAAGATAACTTAGGACCTTAGGTTAGCATCTATTGCACTGTACCTAGTGGTGGGGGCCGGACAGACCTAAGAGCCGCAGGAGGCCAGCAACAGGCAAAGACGGAGTTTGGGTTTCCAAGTGAGGTCCGCAGAGACCACAGTGAACATGAAGACCAGGAGCAGTCTCCAAGGAAGAGCTTTTAGTATACACAGAAATGGAAAAATTAAAGTGTATTTGAGAGCTGGCACTGTAATTCCTCTTCCTGCTGACTCAGGTTGCTGGGCAAAGATAAGACGTGCTTGATGTACAAGGTGAACATCTTCATTAAGTCCCAGCGGAGTCTTGGTACCGAGACCACGTAATGAAGTAGAACCTGGAATCCATGTGGGTAATCCAGGGAAGAGGAGGATGAGAAACAGAGACAGGAGGGAAGGGAAATAGTGCAGATGGGTGCTGCTGCAGCCCAAAGGCTGCATTGGCCCCCTACCTCCAAATCTTAAATAAAAGCCACTGCGTTCCTAAGTCTTCTAGGTGTGTGGAATTGCCCTTTAGAGCCTGAAAATGGGGTCATGTCTCCTGTCGGGATTACTACAGCGCTGAATAGAAGCAGAATGTTTGCAAGTGCTTCCCCCCCTGACCTGGGAGTGGTGGGGAGCAGGAGGAGGCCTTGAGTCTGCCAGCCCCTCAATGGGCAGAAGCAGGACAGGAAGGCTGGATTCTTGAGCAGGCTGAAGTTCTGGGAGGCCTTTCAGGAGTTAAGTCCCATTGTGGATATTATACTTTCAATGATCCCTTTTTCCTCACTGCCCAGCCTTCCCCCCACTGCCCCTGGGACTCCAAGGGTTTAAATGAGCACTCTCTGACTTGTATTTGGTACTCCAAAAACTTGACTTGTCCTTCAGGACTTTGGGGAAAAGTCTGCCATACATCTACCAATTTCTGTTTTGTTTTGTTTTGTTTTTAATTTTATTATTATTCTTTTTTTCTTTTGTGGAGGGAAGGGCAGAGAGAGAGAGAGAGAGAGGCAGAGAGAATCTTAAGCAGGCTCCAAGCCCAGTGTGGAGCCAGACCTGGGGCTTATCTCACGATGGTGAGATCATAACCTGAGCCAAAAAATGAAGTCAGATGCTTAACAGACTGAGTCACCCAGACACCCTGGCTTCTGTTTTTTGATCTGTTGGCTCCAAGCTAGTCTACTCAAACTGCCTTTTCCATTTCTGCCAAGAATCCACTCTCAACCCCTTCCCAGGACCATCCAAATCCTTTTCTGGGACAGGAAGAGGAGAAGGAGAATTAATGAAGGCCATTTTTATGTCTAGAAGGAAAGTTGATCACATGACCCCACAGTATTCATCTCCTCCAGTGTTCAGGGTTTTTTCCTAGCTTAATCATGGGTACTAGTGCAGCCTCAGCCCCGACTCAAAGAGGTTCTAGAACATGGTCCTTACCTCAGCATGAAGTCTCTCTCGATTCTTCACTTTCTCTCCTTGCCTATTATCTTGAGCCCCTGACTCACAGGCTTTCTGGACCTGTAAGGAAAATACACACTTCACAGAACCAAACATATTGAAATGACGACTTACGAAGATATTGAAACAGCCAAAAAAGCATACATGAGGATTGTTTCTCCTGAGGACTCAATTATCTGGAGGGCCTATAGCAAACTTTGATTGATAAATCTAACTTTACTTTCCTTGGCAATAGTTGATCACACCGTGATGAAAACAAGTCAGAGAATGGAAAAATAATATTCGGATTTCAACAAAATAGTGAAAATTCAGAGACTGTCTTTGACTTTCGCAAGGTGAGAAAAGATTTCACATTTTGATTGTGTATGGCAGGAATCCCTTTTCAAACCAGGGCAGTCTGTATGATGCACTTAAAAATCAACCTTTTCAAATACAGCTGCAACCCCCACGAGATTTCTTGATTTCTCTGGAGTCAGATAAAGCACCACATATCAGAGCGGTGCCCTGTATGTGAAAGTGATAAAGATAATTTGGAAGCACAGCAGTGGCTCAAAATATGGATCTGGCAGATGTTCATGGAAATGTTTTCTATTAAATTCATTGCATAAAAATTTAAATGTCCAAATTCAGGCACGTAGTTCCCACCAGCCATCAGGAGCTTTGACCCTATTAACAGCTGAGTGTGTATTGTTAAATCCTACTTTGGCATTTCCAGAAGCTATTGGGTTTCTTTAAGGCCTGTTACTATTTCCTTTGTGTCTTTCGGCTTTTCTTTACAAACATAGTTACATGACCTTGGGGAACTTATATTATGTCCTCGGGTCTCAGGCGCTTTCTTTGTGAATGTCTAGGTATATCTTTAGTATTGCCCAATGGAATTTCCTGTGATAATGAAAATGCACTCTATATGTACTGTCTAATGCAGCATCCATGAGCCACAGGTGGCTAATAAACACGTTTGAGATACAGCTAGTGCAACTGAGGAAGTGAATTTTTAATTTTATTTTAAAATCCATTTAACTATAAGTAACCCTATGTGGCTAGCATCCACTTCATTTGACAGTGCAGATCTAGTCATTTTGGGGGCTACTGTCCCCTCTAAAACCCTCGCATTCATTAACTCAAATATTTTTGCCCTTTGACAAGCAGAAAGTAATTTAATGCTTTGCTTGAAATTATTTTCCAAGAACTTTCTCAGTTTGGGAACATTATATTCTTAACATTTTCTTTGCTTTATGAAACTTTAATAATATTGGAGTTTCTTGCCCTTGGTACCACCTTTGTGATTATAGGAAGTACGGTGGATGAACAAGGATCATTGAAGAGATCATGAAGAGAAGCCTCCCTCTGGATTTCATTTCATTAGGAGGGTGTTCAGAATGCCCAAATGCTAAATTGCTTAGAATAAAACCCACACCTTTCTGGTGCTATGTTGTTTTCTACATGTAGCTAGAAAAACGTTGGTAGTTATGTCTTAAAAAATAATCTTTAAAATCGGCGCATCTATTTTTGAAGCTGATTTGGCTGTTCAAGGCTTGCATAGCACTTCACCATCTCACTAATATTTCACTTAGTAAACAAATGCAGTTGCCATGATTGCTCTAGGTTACATGTTCTTTGAAGTTAGGAAATATTTATATCACAGACTCTATACATAGCACAATCTCCATTGCTAATTCAGATCATACTTTAAGATATAAGAGAAAATTTAACAGTTATTATGGTGGCCATAAACATCTAGCAAACCAACCGGAAAACAAACGCACGTCTTTTTTTTTCCTTTTTCCTTTTTGTAAGCCAAGAAAAAAAGAGAAATACCTAGTGCAAAACCATCTCTCTAATAATTATTGTTGTGTTTAAAATATACATTTGCTAAATTTATTTTTTAAAATCTTCTTATAGTAGAATTTCAGGTTGTACCTGAAGGGTTATATTGGAGGTGAAAATAATCATGTGGTCTGACCAGCCTGAATCACATATTCAAAGTGATTGGAAAGGGCGATAGAGTTTTAGAAATTCGCCTCTGATGTTATCCACTGGACCAACTGAGTCACAGTAGAAACTACTGCTTTATTAGAGGCAGTCAGCAGCTTGGACCATTACTCTAGTACAATTATACATGCAGAAATATACACAGACCAGCATGCACTCACTAACATATAGGAATTCTTCATTTAGCTGCGTTTTTAGGCAATGAGGTATTGTACATTAGAAGATGTTTTTAAAACTACAAATTTAACTGCTAGGAATTTATCCAAGGGATACAGGAGTACTGATGCATAAGGCCACTTGTACCCCAATGTTCATAGCAGCACTCTCAACAATAGCCAAATTATGGAAAGAGCCTAAATGTCCATCAACTGATGAATGGATAAAGAAATTGTGGTTTATATACACAATGGAGTACTACGTGGCAATGAGAACAAATGAAATATGGCCTTTTGTAGCAACGTGGATGGAACTGGAGAGTGTGATGCTAAGTGAAATAAGCCATACAGAGAAAGACAGATACCATATGGTTTCACTCTTATGTGGATCCTGAGAAACTTAACAGGAACCCATGGGGGAGGGGAAGGAAAAAAAAAAAAAGAGGTTAGAATGGGAGAGAGCCAAAGCATAAGAGACTGTTAAAAACTGAGAACAAACTGAGGGTTGATGGGGGGTGGGAGGGAGGAGAGGGTGGGTGATGGGTATTGAGGAGGGCACCTTTTGGGATGAGCACTGGGTGTTGTACGGAAACCAATTTGTCAATAAATTTCATAAAAAAAAAAAACTACCAATTTAAGAAAAGATATTTTAAACATCACTTTCAGGAATTTTTTTTTCTAAAATTAAGAAATGCGTACATTGGCATATTGAATGTTTCCTTGATAACTCAGGGTCACCATGCAGTCAATGTTTGTGTTGATGATGCAGATGGAAACTAGACAGGTGTGCTTATTAAAACTGCAGACGGCATAATGCTGGCAGGAATAACTGATGGAAGAGCAAAGAGAAATCCAAAAATGAAAACAAAAAATGGTAAAAAGCAATCAGTAGGGGCGACCGAGTGACTCAGTTGGTTAAGCGTCCAACTTTGGCTCAGGTCGTGGGGTCACAGTTGGTGAGTTTGAGCCCCGCATGGGGCTGTCTGCTGTCAGCCCTGGAGCCCGCTTCAGATCCTCTGTCCCTCCCCCCTCTTCCCCTCCCCCCCCCAGGGGGAGGGGAAATAAAATAAACATTAGAAAAGCAATCAGTAAATGTAAAATTCTGAAATTTCTGTATTTAGTTTCAGAGACTCCATGGATACAAGTGAGGGATCCCAGAATCACTGGCTGCCTTTCTGGCTTGCTTGCTTTTTTCCCCCTTTTTTCTTCTACCTCAGATTGTTCCAGAGGTTCACAGGTGCTTGCAAGACCAACTCTACTACCTGCTTAGTCTCACTCAAATTTTACAATATGGCCATGAGATAGTGTGGAGGTAAAATGCAATGCATCACTCTGAGATCTGTTGTTAAAATAAAATTAGAAACCAACCTGTAAACATATAGAAAGTAGGCATCAGACACTAATTTCCTATGAATGTCTCTGCATGTCTACTGGGTAAATCTTATTTCCCAAGATCACTTTTTCTTTTTTTTTTTAAACATTTTTTTTTTTGAGAGAGAGAGAGAGCACAAGCAGAGGGGAGCAGAGAGAAAGGGGGTCAGAGGATCCAAAGCGAGGTCTGTGCTGACAGCTGCGGGACTCAAACTTACAAACTGTGAGATCATGACCTGAGCTGAAGTTGGACATTCAACTGACTGAGCCGCCCAGGTGCCCCTCCCAAGATCACTTTTTATTGGTACCTGATTCCAAGTTATTTCACTCCCACCTCAACCACTAACATATATTCGTACTTTTTGTGATCCTAGTTATTCATTTACTAAATAATTAACCATAAGACTGTTAGGATTAAGTAAAGAGTAAAACAAAAATATTGGAATCCCTTAGAGGAGTTAAGCAGCTTTGCCAATAAACAGAAGGCATGGATTTAAAGATACTGCACCCACTGAACTTGCCCTTGTCCTCACTCTTTCCCAAGAAGTATCTGAGATAAACTTAAATTCAGAATTAGTCAGATAGACTGGCTTCCTCAGGCTGACTGGAATCCATTGCTCATGCCCCTGGGGTCAGTGGCACTTTCCAAAGACGGGGTGGTCTTCTCTGCCCACTGCAGAAACCCGGGGCCCCACTGGACCCACTGTCTGCCTGCAATCCCACACTAAAGGCCAGATGCCAGCCTTCCTAGAACATTAGTGGCCTACATTTCAGTTTCTGAACTGCTCAGATTGAGTCTTTGAGGACTCTCTCAGCTTGAAACCTGACCCTCAACCCCTTTCCCTGACCTGGATAGTCCTCCTTCCTACTTTAGGCTTTGGTTGCATGGGCCGTAAAATAATATATTTGTCCTTAGTTCTAAATCATTTCTAGAGCTCTAAAGTGCAATGGCTCCTGGAAAGTATTGCTTTTTGCTTGTTTCAATTTTAGAGAGGATTAAACCACAGTTACTGTAAAAGATAGTAAGTTACATTGATGAGTAAAGTATGCTTTTAGAGTTAGATTTACAGAGAAGGAAGATGGCTTAGTACGTTTTAAGACACTAATAATCCATTCTCATGGGATGGGAGGAAGGGGAAGAGAGTTAATAAAATACTAAATGATTCTGACAAATTCAATTAGCTGAGCAGTAGCTGATTAGTCAATATTTGAATAAGCCACACACACATGCACTCTACATTTTACTTTAGTTTTCTAAGCGATCCTAGTGAACTGAGTCCTAGTAACTCTCCGTTCAACAATTCAGTTTTCAAAAACAGTTACTGTTTCTGGAAGAAGAAATATTGCCTGTCAGTCCTAATTGATGTTTAGCTATCAAGTACATTTGAAACAAATTTATTACTTTGTCTGATCTCAGTTTAATACATTCCAAAGGGGGGGGGGATGCACAAGAATTTATAGAGTCTCAGTTCTCCACACTAAAGTGTGCGATAAATTACAACATTATTTGGCCATGAAATTAACAAGCCATAGAAACCGCACCATTAGCAAGGTATACAGTGGTAAACAGCAGGCGATGATCATGATATAAAACAAAACAGACCGTGTGTGTGGGTGTAGCTGCCAATAAAGCCATAATTAAATACATTCATATGCATCTTTAGCAGGGAAGCTCTTTGAGGGCAATTGCTATGAATTCTACATGCCTGTCAGGATATTATGGCCCAGTGCTATGGCCTTTATTCAAAGACTCTGAGAAAGTGTTACCATGGGTAAACTCGGACCTTTTCTCAACACAGAAGTTGATCGACATGCATTCTGGACAGCAAAATTCCATGGACCTCTCACACTGCTTCCAGTCATCCTATAGTTAAGTGCCATTTCAACAAATCAGGGTGAAATATGGCAGGTTAAGAGGAATTAGAAAGGAAAGGAAGGAAGCAAAAGGAGGGAGGAGAGGAAGGAGGAAGCAAAAAGTGTGTATGGAGTACTTCAACGTTTACATAAAGAATGGACCCCAAACTAACCTGAATACCCTAAACTATCAGCATATGCCATAGAAACTTAAATGCACACAGTAAGCTAAACTTACAGTCTTTGGTTTTTTTTTTCACTTTATTGCATACACACATCCATCTTAAATAATCTCTATATTTTTATCCAATAAGGGAGCGTTGTTTTGCAAGGCTGTCTGTATTCTATCAGAGGGCGTGTAAAGGGGAGATGACTCAACTTGAACAGAAGAATTAGTTCTCAGGTGAATAACTGCTTCTTATAGGTGGTGACCCTTTGAATTTTCCAGAAATATTTGCAAAAACTCAAAACTGGAGAGGTACTTAGCTGCCCTCAGAAGTTTTATATTAACAAAGTTTCTGTAGGAAGAATATCCTCCTGGATTATCCACACAATAATGGCGAACAGGCCAATTTATGCTGAGAAAATTATACAGCAACCATGTCACCTCCATTATATTGATAGTCCTCTGGCTTCAATCTTGGACTTCTTGGAAAAGGTAAATACTGAGCCAAGAATAGACACAGGCAATGCCAGAGGCTCTGATAGACCGATAGATGCCCTCAGACAGAACCATCCAGCCAGGCTACAGTTCTGCTTAAAAACATCCTCATATGAGTGGATCTCAAAAACCATACACTGAGCAAATGAAATCCGGATACAAGAGGGCACCTACTGTATTATTCAATTACTATGAAATTTGAGACTAGGCAAAATTAATCTATAATGACAGAAAAGAAATCAGTGGTTGCCTGGCGTGGGAGGTAGGGAGATGTTTGCAAAAGGCCAGGAGGAGAACTTCTAGGCTATTAGAATTGTTCTCAGTCTTACAGGGGGTAGTGGTTATATACATGTGTCCATAGGTTAAAACTCACTGAACTTTTGACTAAAAATATATGTATTTCATTGTATGTAAATGACAACTCAATAAGTTTGATTAAAACCAAAACCAAAACCAAAACAACACAAAACAAAAATCTCTCAAGACCTCAAAGAAAAAAATGCTATTTCCTCCAAGGTATGAGACTGGAAATGAGACACTGGTCCTTTCTGTTTTCAGATATCCCTAGGATTATTTAGAGTATTTTATTTTATTTTGCCTATTTTTTTTTTCTTAGAGAGAGAGTGAGAGCAGGGGAGGAACAGAGAGAGAGAGGAGAGAGAGAATCTCAAACAGGCTCTGAATTCAGCACAGAGCCCCATGCAGGGCTGGATCTCACCACCATGAGACCATGACCTGAGCCAAAATCAAGAGTTGGACACTTAACCAGCTGAGCCACCCAGGCGCCCCTCTAGAATATTTTAAAGAGCTATAATTCCCTAACAAAAGACTTACCACCATTTACCTTGATTTTTTCTCTGCCTCTTCTCCCAACACAGTGAAGTCAAGGTTAGGGAAGAAAAGCCAACTTTTCCATCATCACATACCCTTAACAAAGCTATCATTTATAGATAAATTTTGGCTACAGTTTTAAAAATCTAGCCTCTTGAGATTTACAAATCTTAGCAGTTAAGCTATTGTCTCCACTAGAATTTGGAAAAAATCATTTTGAAAATGAATAGCTGAGATTTGACATTTTTGGTTGCTGTGGTTCTTTCTAACCCTGCAGGAGAAATGATAGGTGTGAACCTGAGTAGGAATGAGAGACACATACCTAAAGTAAAAACAGTACCTTGTTGCATTTGCGTGATTACAACTTATACAAGCCCCCTGTAAACAAAAGCCTATTGTCAGAATCAAAAGAATATGATCTCAGCGAAAGCCAGGATATTTGTCTCCTGGTTTTGTGAATTTTATTTTTCACCCTTGAGTCTCCATGCCCAGAACAGTGGTTGGCAAGAAAGAGTGATGAAAAATGTTTGTTGAATGACTAAGTTAATAAGTTCTGGTGGTCGGTATACATTTCAAACTGTCATTGTGCTGTGCTTTCTATAGCAGAGCTTAGAAGGGACTCCTCAAGGTATTTGCAGTCAAGGATCATCGTAATCAATCTATCCTTTCTCTGAAATGGTCCTACAACTCCAAATGGGTTGTTTTCCCTAACTTCGGGGTCATTTCCAATAGAAAAGCCATTGCTTTCGGCAGATTGCAATACAAACACATCATGGATATGCTTCATGATGATCTTTTTAATAGTATATCAATTGATTCCTCATGCCTCCTCACCTTAATTTACACACGGCTTTTCACTAATGGCCTCACATTCCCTCCTCACTCAGCTGCGGGCTTCTTCTCCAACCACCATTTCACCCTGACAACAAAGGAAGAATCAACACCTTCTTGCTCTTTATGATATGTCCAGGTCATCATCATATCAGGACTGCCCTGGAAAGTAGCCAAACAATTGTTATATCACAGTCATCAGAGCCATCTGACAGCTCCGATTTGCAGCTCTAAAAATTAACTAAGGTATAGCATCTATCAAAAAATATGTCTGTTGAAACCAATGGTAGCACAGCAGAGTCTGAAGTCATTTATGACAATCCGTGTGGGAAGCATCCCCATCCCGGCACATGCAATGCCACACAACACTCTTGCCTGGTCACGTAAGCAAGCAAGAAAGCGCAGCCGTGGATGCTTGCCTTTGTGGAAGAAATACTTAGCTTTAAGAAGCCTTGAAATTCATGCATTTTTCTCGAATGAAATTCCCCATTAATTACTTTCTCTACAAAAAGCAATTATCATTGGAATTGATATAAGCAATTAAAGAAGATGCTACCCCATGTTCCTTCTGCCTGTTGACTTTTCCCTTTTTCTTTATTCCATGTGGCTATCTGAAACACCAGAAATATGTAAGTCTTTCTATTTTTTACCGAGTCGCGTGTGTGTGTGTGTGTCCACATGATGAAAACATTACTAAAATATAATAAATAGACTCTTAGGAAGCCCAACCCACTTGAAGTCCTGGAAATTATGAGAGCACTAATATTCATGGACAACTTTATATTGACATTTGCCCCCCAAATTTTCTTGATCTTATTATAGGCAGGAATTGTTTCAAATTTTCTACAGTGATCACGTGTGAGTTTTATAATTTCATAATAAATATGTTAAAAGTAAACCATACAATCTCTTGTTACCCATAGTGGTTTAACCATTCCTTTCCTTGTCCTCAGCAGACGTTGTGTCATATATTAGTACACAAGCAAAGACATTTAACCCAGCAGTGCTTTCTAGTGACAAGAGCTATCCTGGGTCGTCTCTATCCAAGGATGGACTATAAAACCACACTATAGGACTCCAAGTAGTCCGAAGTTGCAAAACACTTATCTACCAGAACTCAAAAAGATCATGCGAACTTGCATAGAAAACAAACCTATATCAGTTTATACCTAAACCACGGTATAACCCACTACACATGATATACTGACTGTAATGTCCTGAGCCTCTTCCATCCTTAGGTAGCCGGAAATTGTGACAAAATAATACTTTTCACTTTGGGGAGTCACACCATCTCTCATACCAGCCACCCCGTTACTTTCTTAGAGAGAACAGGAAATTAACCTGAATATCATGCAAAAAAAAAAAAAGTGTTACTGATGTAAAATCTTTGTTTAAAAACAATAACTTCTATAGCAGAGGGAACTTTACCATTGCAGGCTTCAGGTAACCTCTTTATTTCTCAGATTTCATGCTAAATTATAAAATGCCATATTGTGTCTGAAGCTGTTTTTTTTCAGGGGTCCTCTTTAAATCAGAGCAAATATTTTGGCCCCAAAATTCTAAGCCATTCTGACTATACCTGCAAGATCCTGGGGACATTGTTAGAACCACCATTGTTAGAACCACTGGCCAAATTACCAATGTACTGGACAGCTTATAAATTGTAAGTTATACAGAATATGGTATTATTTTTTGCTAAGCAATTCCTGTGAGGCCTTTGGAATGTCAATATAAAGTCCTGTGATGGGGGTGCCTGAGTGGCTCAATTGGTTAAGCGTCCAGCTTCAACTCAGGTCATGATCTCACGGTTGGTGGGTTCGAGCCCCACGTTGGGCTCTGTGCTGACAGCACAGAGCCTGGAACCTGCTTCAGATTCTGTGTCTTCCTCTCTCTCTGCCCCTCCCCTGCTCACTCTCTGTCTCTCAAAATTGAATAAATGTTTAAAATTTTTAAAAAATATCTTATTAAAAAAAAGTCCTATGATGTAGAATCTTTACCCATAAGATGGAGAACAATGCCAATCCGCAGCACAAATACTCTCACAATCTGATGCTGAAATCCACCAGCAAATAGAATCTGAAATCACATACATCCACGCATTTAGACAGTCAACAAATACTCATTTTTTCTTTAACAAATATTTGTTTTAAAAATCTCCCAGTAAGGTGCACCTGGGTGGCTCAGTTGGTTAAGTTTCTGACTTCAGCTCAGGTCATGATCCCATGGTTTGTGGGTTCGAGCCCTGCATTGGGCTCTGGGCTGACAGCTCGGAGCCTGGAGCCTGCTTCAGATTCTGTGTCTTCCTCTCTGCCCTCCCCTGCTCACACTCTCTCTCTCTCTCAAAAACAAGTAAACATTAAAAAAAAAATCTGCCAATAAGTGCTGGGCAGTAAGAGTACAATGCTGAAGCAGACATCCTCCATTCGAGGCTTCCTAGAACTTACAACCCAGAGAAATGCCTTCATTGTAAACCATTAGGACCCGTAAGTTCCAGCCAACGCTGTTATCATCAGCAGGTGACCAAGTGATACAGTTTGCTTCCTGAACATTCTTTGTACTTTGTTTTCAAGATTACTTTTCTTCAAGGGACATAATCCAATGGTCAATATCTCCCAGTTAGTAAAGCTTGGAGAAAATTTACTTAGTGAACAATTTCTTGTGGCCTCGCTCTTTTGCCATATTCTCCTCCATGCTCTTGAACTAAGGAGACCTTGATTAAAGTCACTTGCTCTAATCCTATTATTTTAAAATATGGCTTCTCCAGCTTTGAGGATTTCTACTGGACCAATACGGTGGCAAAGCAGCACTGAAGCAGAAGCAGGTAAATTTCAAAATGACAGCTCTAAAAATATCCACTCTCCTTTTGTTCTCCTTCCATCCCTTTGCTCTGAACACCTCTGCCCTGACGCATTGCCTTTACCCTTCTGTGATTACTGCTTCGAAAGGTTTTCTAAGAGCAGGGAGTATTTATGGTTTCATTTGCTCCCGAGTCCTTGGTGGAAAAGGATTGTTCCTGATTCTTACTAATTCCACACTCACATTGTTAGCACGAAAATCGTATTATTTCTTTTATATTCTCCTTGGCTTCATATTTCTTCTGTTTCCTTTTTCTAGGCCAACATGGAAAGAATATTTTTAAAGAAACAATATTCTTTTCCCGTTGCCCTTCTGAGTTTCATGTTCATACCTCTGATCTCATTTCCAACCCCTATTAAGGGATGCATCGCAAAAATATAAGAAAATTCTTTGTGCTTTTCCTGTAGCAGCCAATTATTCTAATTTGTTCTGTCTCTGAAGAACGGAATGCGAAATCAACACAAAGGCTGATTATATGATCTGTTCCAAGGGAAAGATCTGAATCGTCTACTTACTAATGAAGCTCTGTATGAACTATTAAGGGTTGACAGAAGCAATCACCAGGAATTTTCATCCTTTAAATTAGTGTTTTCCACCAGATGCACGGCTTTCATTTTGGAGAATCTATTCTTTAAGTTCAGGATACACAGCTGGACAAAAGAAAAGGAAAAAAAAAAGTAACGAACACAACGTTTTTTAAGTAATAACACAGTATATAGCTATCATCCCTCCCTGAGGAATTCAGCCTACTTTATGGACACAATTTAGTACAAACTCATAAGAAAGCTAACAAAACTCAAAATCACTTCACAATAGCCTAGAGAAGTAAAGGTCAAAAATGATTATTGCCAAGCCCAGGAGACAGAAGCACCTACCAAAAAGAGCACAGGACAGGAAAATCAGGATGCCTGTGTTCTAATTTCCGTTATTCCTGTAAAGCATTATTGTGATCTGAGTGCACTCAGCCTGCCCCACTTTTTCCAAGTATAAAAACCTACATCATTCCTTCAGTAGACTGAAATACCAGATCTAAAAAGTTGTAGACAACAAATTACTGATTCAAAATCAGATCTTTATGAAGTCTCCATTCCATTAGTCTTTCCCACTCTTAATTTTTCAGTTCCTTTTCTGTCCACTCTTGGCCAATGCTCAAAGCCTGATTCCACAAGTACTGTAATGAAATAGTCACGACACAGGAAGTCTCCATATTCCAATGCCCACTGGAATGAAGCCTCTAAGTAATTTTCCAGATAATTTAGGCAAGAAAAAACACTTTTGTCATACATGCAAAGATAAAAGTTACTTGTGTAATAAATGTTGAAACAAAATTTCCTGGCCAAGTACATTGGTTCAAATATAGACACTAATTTGAGTTTTACTCCTGTGCTAAAACCCAGTGGCAGGTCTCATACTGTTTCTGAAGGCATATTTCAGGGCCTGGAGACAATTATCCTATAAAACGTGGTATTAGTAGTAGTATCAGAAGACAGGGTGTGACTGGCTAGACACAGATGTAGACCTCAGGCTATGCAATACCAAGGACAAATTATGTGAAATAAGGTATTATTGTAGTCCATGGAACATGTCATCAGGATAGAATCGGAAAGAGGTTCATTATCAAGTATGTGAAGCCAGAGCCAGTGAGGAATAAATAGTAAATGGTTAGAATAGGCAGGGTCTGAGGACCACACTCAGGAGGCATTGTGGGTTGGACAGACCCGGAAAGAAATATTACTGCCTCCACAGTTCAGGGTTCCCCAAGTTGGCCCACAGTGCCAACCTTTAAGAGATCTTTGGCCTGAAGATGGCATGAGGTTAATAATGTGACCCAATGTGGATGAATTATTCTCCTCAGTGTAGTCAGAAATCAAATGGTATCTTACAAAAACAGTCAGCAAATCTTTTCTGGAAAACGTCGGATAGTAAATATCTTAAATTTTGTGGGCCATACACCTCTGCCCCAACTACACAACTCTCTTGTTGTGGCAAAGAAACAGCAATATTCAATATATTAATGAATGAGTGTGGCTGTGTTCAAGTAAAGTTTTATTTACAGTACCAGGATTCAGGAAGGAATTGATCATTGGGCCATGGTTTGCTGACCCCAGTTATGGATTAGTGTTCATGAAAGACCGTGGTTGAATGAGGCATAAGACTCTAATTCCAGTTCTCATGGTACCACTTTCTCCTTGGATGAACTTGGGCTCATCATTTTATCTGTATGGGCCTCTATATAAGTCTAGGTTCTCCATAGAAACAGAAGCAGCATGTGTAGATATGCATCTATATAATGAGATTTACTTTAAAGAATTGGTTCATACAATTGTGGAGGCCTGGTAAACCCCAAACCTACAGAGTAGAAAGTCTGGAGATCCTGAAAGAGTTGCACTTCAGGTCCAAAGGCAGTCTGCTTGCAGAATTCTTTCTTGATAGGAGAAGTTAAGTCTTTGGCCTGCTAAGGGTTTCAACTGATTTGATGAGGCCCACCCCCATTATGGAGGGTAATCTACTCAAACTCCACCAATTTAAATGTTAATCTCATCTAAAAAAGCACCTTCACAAAAACATCCAGAATAAAATGTTACCAAATATCTGGGCGTGATGGCCCAACCAAATTAACACATAAAATTAACCATCTCAGCCATAGTTTCCTCATCATGTAGCAAAATATGTTATTTATTTGGACTATTTTGATCCCTTCCAGAGATAATATTCTACCTTTAATTTTGTACAGGATGGACAGCAGAGGAAAAGAGCCGATTTTCCCACTTAGATGACTGCTAAAAAATACAATTCTGTTTTCTTCTTTTTCCACTAGCAAGAATGCCAAAAATACAATCTTACTGTATCTGCTTTAGCAAACATGTGATAGCTCTGGAACTGGCCTATACTCCTAATGGGTCCCATGGAATGTCTAGGTTCATCAGTAGGAGTCTTGGTTTGCTAGGAATAGAAGCAGAAAAGTATGCTGGGTAAAAATATGCCCAAGGATTTAAGTTCATGCTATTGGGAACTGGAGAAAAGAATGGACATCTAAAGATGCTCTGAGCCAACACTAATCCCACAGCATAAGGATGTAATATATGGAGCCAAACTACTGTAAATCTACCCACCCCAAATTGGCACAAATCAAACATATTGGCAAAGGAAGAGCATTAGTCATGATAAACAAATTCTCTTTTGGAGATGATCTCTCAAATGATTTGATTCAGTGTAGACCAGCTTTGGCTTCAGGAACCACAAGACAGACCTTCTCATTCCCAGGTCCTTTCCCAAATATCCATATAGGTAGGAATTTGGCATCACTAGTTTTTTTCTACACTCACGTGATTATAGCGTGCAACCGGGGCTGAGAACTACCATTGTAGCCAATTCTAGACACATAATAGAGATGTAGAGAGAATTTACATTGAACTTGGGTTAAGCAGTAAACAAGGTCTGACTCTACTGGCTGGAGCTAGACAAGGACTGGATTTAACAGGATGAAACGATAAAGAATACCATGGAGGAAATCAGATGCTTTACACATCTACTTATCTAATGGCCATTTAGATAATTCAAATAATCTCAAAGCATCTGGACCCTGAAACTCCTCATATATACTATTTTGTTTCTATAATATCACTTGATGTCTTGCATTCCATTGTATATATAGGAATATAAGGTTAGGAAAACTCTGTCATTTTCTCAAGACCATTTACTAAGGGTGTGGTAGGCAGAGTAACGGTCCCTAAAGATGTCCTCATCGTAATCTCCAGAACCTATGAATATGTTACCTTATACAGAATATGTTACCTTACCTAATAAAAAAGAACTTCACAGTGATTAAAGTTATAGGCTTTGAGATCAATTTTCCTGGATTGTTTCATGGAACAAATTTAAATACATGAGTCCTTAAAGTAGAGAATCATTCCCAGCTATAGTGAGTGAGTGAGTGAGTGAGTAAAGAGAGAGACAGGGAAAAAGACAGAGAGAGAGGAGGGAGATAGGTCATAATAGGAGCAGGGTCAGAGGGATGTAACATTGCTGGCTTTGAAATGGATAAAGGGGACCCTGGGCAAAGGATTGCAAGTGGCCTCTAGAAGCTGGTAAAGTCTAGCAAACAGATTCACCCCCAGAGCTTCTAGAAGGAAATGCAGTCCTGCCAACACCTTTACTTTAGCCTGTGTCAGACTTGTAAGATAATACATTTATGTTGTTTTGAATCACTAAATTTGTAGTAATTTGTATGGCAGCAATAGAAAACAAGTACAAAGTTCCTACAGGAGTCAGTAGTAATATATATAATTGGATCTAAGCATTTCTAAAATGGAACCTAGTCTTATGACTGATTAGTGCAGCAGCAGCAGCTTTAATAGGATCCCGCCCCACTTCTGGGGTAATAGCGGCTTTTTTTAAAAGAGTTTTTTTTAAGTTTATTTATTTTGGGGGAGGGGGCAGGGGAGAGAGTGCAGAACGGGTAGAGAGAGAGAATCCCAAGCAGGCTACACACTGTCAGCACAGAGCCCTATGCGGGGCTTCAACTCACGAACCGTGAGATCATGACCTGAGCTGAAACCAAGAGTCAGACACTTAACAAACTGAGACACCCAGTTGCCCCAAAAGTGGCTTAATAGAAAGCAGTGACAGTGGTGGGTCAGAGAGTGACCTGATCTACTGTGGCACTAGTGTAGCCTGAATAGGGACCCATCCTCCTGCTCCACATGAACCAAAACTAGTAAACCTAATCTGCTGGCATCTGCTATGCCAACAGGCCCAACATTCCACCCTCCACCCACTAACACAAAGTGACCTAAGCTTAGTGTTTTCTGAAACTCATACCCAATGGCACTGGGAAGTCCAAATAGCACCTGCTGGGATTAAAGTTCTGACAACAGAAAGGAAATAATAACAGAAGAAGACTGGAAACTTTAGGAAAAAAAAAAGAGGAACAATGGAATGGGTAAAAATAGGGATAAATATAATAGACTATCCCTCACCTCATGGGTTTTTTAAGTCTTATTTGATGATTAAAGCAAAAAGTAGGACTACATCTGATGTGGTTCTCAATGTATACAGAAGAAATATCAACAATTATACTTAAAAATTGGGGAAGTTCAAGAGACCTAAATAGAAGTAGAATTTTGAAACTTTGCTTGACATAATAAAATACTGACTCCAGTAGGCTGTGATAATTACATATGCATACTGTAATCTCAAGAGAAACCACTAAGAAAAGTGCAAAACAATATACTCAATGGATCATAAGTAAATTAAAATGGGATGTCCAAGTGACCCACAAAAAAGGCAAGAAAAGAGAAACAAAGGAATGAGAAACAAAGGTAACAAAAACAAAAACAAAAAACAGCAGACCTAATCTTTAATATAGCAATATTATATTAAATGTAAATGATATAACTACTGATTGGAGGAGTGAACTTAAGGAAAAGCAAGCATAACCCAACTATATACTGTCTACAATAAATTTACTTCAAACATGGTATTGGTAGTTTTGAAAGTAAAAGGATAAAAAAGATATATCATATGAACATTAGTCAAAAAAGGCAGGAATGACTATATTAATAACATATAAGGTAGACTTCAGAGCAAAGGAAATTATTAGGAACAAAGAGGGACATTACATAAGGATAATAGGATTGAGTGATGTTACATACGTATGCACCAGACAAGAACTTTAAATACACAAAGTGAACACTGAAAGAGCTAAAAGTGAAAATAGAAAATATCCATAATTATTATTTGAGCCTTCAACACAGCAACTGATAGAACTACTAGACAGAAGATAAGCAGGGATATAGAAGAACCGAACAGCACCATAAACCCACAGGATCTAATCGACTTTTATAAGAGAGCAGAACACGTATTTCTTTCAAGTGTTCATGACACATTCACCCATTGACCATATACTAGATCATAAAACATACATTAGTAAACTTAAAAGAATTGAAATCATACACAATATGTTCTCTGACCCAAATGGAATCAAATTAGAAATCAATAACGGAAAGAAAACAGGAAAATCTCAAATACGTGGGAACTAAGCAGCACACTCCCAAGTGATTCATGGGTCAAAAAGGAAGCCTCAAGGAATTTTTGTTAAAGCATAGGCTAAAAGAAAATGAAAATATAACATCAAAACTTATGGAAGAAAGCTAAAAAGCAATACTTAAGGGAAATTTATAACACTAAATTAGAAAAAAAGTTATTTCAAAGCAATATTTTCATTTTCTACATTAAGATATTAGAAAAAAGAGAAAAAATGAAATCAGAGCAAGCAGAAAGAAGGAAATAATAAAGATACAAGAAGAAGTCAATGAAATAGAAAACAGGAAAATAATAGGAAAAAAATCAATGAAACAAAAATATTTCTTTAAAAAAAGTCTAATCAATAAAAATCTAGTAAGACTGACAAAGATAAAAAGAAAACACGCATTATAAATATCAGAAAGGTAATGAGGAATATTATGACACATCCTGTAAGATAATAAGAATTAGAATAATAATAAGAATTAGAATGAACAAGTCTGCACTATAAACTCAAAACATAATAGAAAATGAACCAATGCTTCTTATTTTAAAAAATTTTTGTTTATTTTTGAGAGAGAGAGCACAAGTGGGGGATGGGCAGAGACAGAAGGAGACACAGAATCCAAAGCAGGCTCCAGGCTCTGGATAGAGTCCAACGGGAGCCTCAAACTCAAGAACCATGAGATCATGACCTAAGCCAAAGTTGGCTGCTTACCCCACTGAGCCACCCAGGTACCCCTGAACCAATGCTTCTAAACCAAACTCTCAAAACTCAGCCAAGATGAAATTGATAATCTATATATTTCTACAAGCATTAAAAACACTGGACTTTTCATTTCAAAACTCCAAAAGACATATTCAGGCTTATATGATTTCAAGTTTACCAAAGATTTTAAGAATTAACACCATTTTTACACAGTATTTATAAGAAATGTAAGTAGAGGAAATGCTTCTTAATTCATTTTATGAGGTCAATATAACTTTGATACCAAAACCAAAGATAGTATAGTAAGAAGAAAACTACAGACCAACATTTCTCATGAATTTAGCTGTAAAAATCCTCAACCAAATATTAACAAATTAAATCCAGAAATGTATAAAAGAATAACATGCCATGCCCAAGTGGGGTTTATCCAGTTATGAAAAGCTGGTTAAATATTTGAAAATCAAACATTGTAACTGACCGTATCAATAGCCTAAAGAAAAAAATTCATATGATCATATCCATTTATGCAGAAAAAGGATTTGACAAAATCCAATACCATTCGTCTTAAAAAAAATAAAGAAAAAAAACTAAGCAAGCTAGAAATCGAGAGGTAACTTACTCAAACTCATGAAGATGATCTACAAACAGCCTACATCTAGCATTATACTTAATTGTGAAAGATTGGATGCTTTCTCCATATGATCAGGGATAAGGTAATGATGTCTGCTCTCACTACTCTTACTATGCAACACATTACTGAAGGTTCCAGCCAGAAGAATAAAGCAAAACTAAACAAATATATTAATTTAAAAGTTAAAAAATGTTTAAACTTGATTTAAAAGACAAAAGGTATAGATATTGAATAAAGAGAAATAAAACTGTCTCTATCTGCAGATGACATAATTTTCTAAATGGGGAAATTTCCAAGGAATCAACAAAATGCTCTAGAAATAATGTTAGTCAATGTTGTAGGGTACAAGATCAACACAAAAATCAACTGTATTTCCACATACTAACAACAAACATGTGGAAGACTAAGAAAAATGCAGTGCCATTTACAGTCTATCTAAATGAAATTAAATATTTAGATAGAAGCCTAATAAATCATTTATAGAATCTGTATGCTAAAAATTATAAAATGCTGATGAAGGAAATCAATTAAGTCCCAAACAAATGGAAAGACATACCTTATTCATGGACTAGAAGACAAGACATAGTAAAGGTATCAATTATCTCTAATAGGCTTAACACAATTACTATTTAAACCCTCAAGCCTTTTGTAGACATAGGGGAGGTTATTCTAAAATTTACGTGGAAAGCAAGAGGCCTGAATAGCTAAATTAATTTTGTCAAAGAATAATAAAATGGGAGGAATTAATCTACATGATTTCAAGATTTGGCAGCATTGGTGTAGGGATAGACACATAGATGAATGGAACAGAACAGACAACGTAGAAATAGACCCACAGAAATATATTCAACTTATTTTTGACAACCGTGCAAAAGCAATTCAATGAAGAAAGAATAGACTTTTAAAGAAATGGTACTGAGACAATTGGACATCCATAGGCCATCTGATATCAGACAAACAGCTTGGATCTATAATGTATAAAGAACTCTTAACACTCAACTTGAAAAAGAATCAAACTAGAAAATGGGCAAAAGACATGAATAGACATTTCATGGAAGAAAATACACAGATGGCAAATAAGCACATGAAAAGATATTCAATATCATTAGCCATTAAGGAAATGCAAATTAAAACCATAATGTGATATCACTTCATGCCTATGAAAACTGCTAAAATATGAAAATAGTGACAATAAGGTACTTGTTTTTTCTCTGACTTATTTCACTTAGCATAATACCCTGTAGGTTCATCCATTTTGCTGCAAATGGCAAGATTTCATTCTTTTTTATGGCTGAGTAATATTCTGGTGTGTGTGTGTGTGTGTGTGTGTGTGGACACATCTTCCTTCTACACCAATCTATCATGGATTTCTAAGTTCCTTCCATATCTTGGCTATTGTAAATAATGCGGCAATGAACATAAGGGTGAATACATATTTTCGAATTAGTGTTCTCTTTTTCTTCAGATAGATATCTAGAAGTGGAATTGCTAGATCATGTGGTAGTTCTTTTTTTAATTTTTTGAGCAGCATGTATATTGTTTCCCATAGTGACTGCACCACTCTGCATTCCCACCAACAGTACACAAAGTTTCCCTCTACAATGCATCCTTGCCACACTTATTTCTTATTTTTTGTCTTGTTTTGTTTGATAATAGCCAATCTGACAGGTGTAGGGTGATATGCCATTGAAGATTTGCATTTCACTGAGAGTGATGTTGAGCATCTTTTCATGTACCCATTGGCCACCTGTATATCCTCTTTGGGAAAATGTCTATTTAGGTTCTCTGTCCATTTTTTTAATGTTTATTTATTTTGAGAGAAAGAGAGAGCAGGAGTGGGGGAAGGGCATAGAAAAAGGGAGACAGGCTCACGTCAGAGAAGAGCCTGTTGTGGGGCTCGCACTCATGAACTGTGAGATCATGACCTGAGCTGAAATCAAGAGTCAGAGGCTTAACCGACTGAGCCACTCAGGCATCCCTGCCCATTTTTTAATTAGGCTGTGTTTTTTTTTAAGTTTTATTTATTTATTTTGGAGTGGAGAGGGAGACCAAGAAAGAGGGAGAGAGATAATCCCAAGCAGGCTTCGTGCTGTCAGTGCAGAGCCTTGTGGCCTCAAACTTATGAACCATGAGATCATGACCTGAGTCGCAATCAAGAAATGGACACTTAACCGACTGAGCCACCCAGGCGCCCCTGTGTTTGTTTGTTTGTGTGTTTTTTTGTTTGTTTTAATATTGAGTTGCATGAGCTCTTTCTATACTTTGGATGTTAACCCTTTATCAAATATGTCATTTGTGAATATCGTCTCCCATTCAGTAGGTCGCCTTTCCATTTTGTTGATGATTTACTTTGCTGTGAAGAATCTTTTTAGCTTATGTAGTTCCAGTTATTTATTTTCGCTTTTGTTTTCCTTGCCTGAGGTACACAGATCCACAAATATATTGCTAAGACCAATGTCAAAGAGCTTACCACGTATTTTCTTCTCATCCATGTAATTTTAAAATTTGACAGTCCATTTAAAAAATTCTAACAGGCTGAGAAAGACCTTTGAGAGGACAGAAAAATAAAATAAATCCATAATGTTCATGCATTGTTTGCCCCTGGGGTAGATTGCCATAATGGGGAGATATTTGAGCCTTCCCCCAAGTCATTAAATAAAACTTCTAGCAAGCAGTCCCTGGTCCTCTTCAAAGGAGGTTGAGGGAAGGATCTTTAATCATAATAATCCTGGGGGAGGAAAAAAAAAACCTCAGAAATAAGACATCTGCTTCTGTGCCTTATTGTTTTTCCAGGATAACGGTGATTGCTTTAGCAGCTTCTATTGCCATATGTGTACAATAAGTAAATGAACATAAAATTGAATGAACACATAAAAGAAGGATAAACTCACCCAGCTTAACAAATCCACTCTCTCACCTGCTGTGCCCTGAAACATGAAAAAAAAAAAAAAGGAATCATTGGATCATAAGGATTAGTAAAATAACAGTCTCTGTTAACAACATTGACAGGAGGTGTAAGGGTAATTTGTCTGACGTGGGAACTAACAGTCTAGCTACTAGTCTAATTTTTAATACCGCCCTCTTCCACCCCTTTTCTTCTAATCATGGAGTAAAAATAATCTATAGATCTGTCTTAGAAGAAATAAAAAGTTTATCCAAACAAACTCGTGTTTTTTTTTTGTTGTTGTTGTTCTGTTTTTGCTCTCTGTCCAGCTGGAAATGAAATACATGACTGGGTTTCCTTCATCATTCGCATAGTCTGTGTGACAAACATTATGGTTGTGAATTTCAATACAGCAAGATCAGAAAATTTTAAATGGTCTTTCAAACCCCCAATAATTAAACCAAGATTGTATATAATGCTAAAACCTCAGAGACTCTTTTTGACCTTTAAAAAGCTCTGAAAACATTAGCTAATTTTTTCTCATCACATTTCTCATACCTCATGACAGGCTGTGTTTTTAAATGTTTATTTATTTATTTTGAGAGAGAAAGAGTGCGTGTGAGTAGGGGAGGGGCAGAGAGTGAGGGAAAGGGAGAATCCTACACAAGCTCCGTGCTGTCAGCCCAGAGCCCCACACAGGGCACCAATCCATAAACCATGAGATCATTAGCTGAGCTGAAATCGAGTCAGATACTTAACTGATTGAACCACCCAGGCACCCCATAACTGGGTATTATTAAAAGGTATTTGTCATTGATTAAATATTTGTTAATTCTCACTGCTACAGCAAAATCATACTATTGATGAAGGAAGTCTTATTTTGAATTTAGCAAAACAAGTAGTAGTAGATTTTTGTATGCTAACTTATGGTAATAATTAAATTTGAAAAAAGGATACAAAAATGCTGATTTGAAGGGGTATATGCACCCCAATGTTTATAGCAGTGATATCAACAATAGCCAAGTTATGAAAAGAGCCCAAATATCCATAGACTGATGAATGGATAAAGATTTGATACAATTGAATATTACTCGACCATCAAAAAGAATGAGGGGCGCCTGGGTGGCGCAGTTGGTTAAGCGTCCGACTTCAGCCAGGTCACGATCTCGCGGTCCGGGAGTTCGAGCCCCGCGTCAGGCTCTGGGCTGATGGCTCAGAGCCTGGAGCTTGTTTCTGATTCTGTGTCTCCCTCTCTCTCTGACCATCCCCCATTCATGCTCTGTCTCTCTCTGTCCCAAAAATAAATAAACGTTGAAAAAAAAATTAAAAAAAAAAAGAATGAAATCTTGCCATTTGCAATAACTTTCATGAACTAGAATGTATTGTGCTAAGTGAAATAAGTCAGTCAGAGAAAAGTGAATATCACATGATTTCACTCATGTGGAATTTAAGAAACAAAACAGATGAACACAGAGGAAGGGAAGGACAAATAAGATAAAAACAGAGAGGGAAGCAAACCATAAAGGACTCTTAATACAGAAAATAAACTGAGGGTTGCTGGAGGCTGTTGGTGGGGGGGGGGATGGGTTAAATGGGTGATGGGTATTAAGGAAGGTACTTGTTGGGATGAACACTGGGTGTTATATGTAAGTGATGAATCACTAAATTCTACTCCTGAAACCATTATTAGAATATATGTTAACTAACTTGGATGTAAATAAAATAAATCTCTTGTAGAAAACATTTATTTGTTTAAATAAAATAAATCTCTTGGTTTTTTTTCTCCATTCTGACACCTTATGTCTTTTGATTGAGGCGTTTAGTCCATTTACATTCAGAGTGATTATTGAAGGATATGAATTTAGTGCCATTGTATTATTTGTAGATTTCATGTTTGTGGTGATGTCTCTGGTCCTTTGTAGTCTTTGCTGCTTTCCACTCACAGAGTCCTCCTTGGAATCTCTTGCAGGGCTGGTTTAGTGGTCATGAACTCCTTCAGTTTGTGTCTGGGAAAGTCTTTATTCCTCCTTCTTTCTGAATGACAGACTTGCTGGATAAAGGATTCTTACCTGCATGTTTTTTTTTTTCCTATTCAGCACATTGAATATTTTCTGCCACTCCCTTCTGGCCTGCCAAGTTTCAGTGGACAGGTCTGCTACTACCCTTATGCGTCTACCCTTGTAGGTTAAGGACTATTTGTCCCTAGCTGCCTTCAGAATTCTCTCTTTATCTTTGTATTTTGCCAGTTTCACTATGGTACGTAGTGGTGTTGACCTATTTTTGTTGATTTTGAAGGGCGTTCTCTGTGCCTCTTAGGCTTGGATGCCTGTTTCCTTCTCCAGATTAGGAAAGTTCTCAGCTATAATTAGTTCAAATAAACCTTCTGCCCCTTTCTTGTGCTCTTCATCTTCTGGAACTCCTACAGTATGGATATTGGGTTTTTTTCATGGAATCACTTAGCTCTCTAACTCTCCCCTTGTGATCAAGTAATTTCCTTTCCCTCTTTTCTTTTCCAGCTTCATCATTTTCCATTGTTTTATCTTCTATCTCACCTATTCTCTCTTCTGCCTTTTCCACCCCCACAGTCACTGTATCTAGTTTATTTTGCCTCTAATTTATAGTATTTCTTAATTCATCGTGACTACTTCTTAGGTCTTTGATCTCTGCCGCAATAGATTCTCTACTGTCTTCTATGCTTTTCTCAAGCCCAGCTATTAGTCTTCTGACTGTTATTCTAAATTCTTGTTCAGATATATTGTTTATATATGTTTTGAGCGATTCTCTGGCTGTCATTTATTCCTGAATTTTCTTTTGGGGGAAAACTCTTCCATTTCATAATTTTGGCTAAGTTTCTGTCTTTTGTGTGTTTTAATTGCTTGTTATGTGTCCTGTACCTGTGAGTACTACTATATTAAAAAGTAGTACTGTCCAGGGTGTGGCACTTCATGAAGTGTTTTTGGAGTGTGTTGAGTGAACCTGTTGTTGCATATTTGGCTGCTCCATCCCACTGGCCAGTCCTCTGCAGAGTTCCTCCTTGCTTGTGGTGGTGGTGTTTGGACCTTCCACCTGGTGTGCTTTGATTTGTTTCTTGAAGTGACGCTGGAAAAAAAGGAAAAAGGTGGGGGAAGCCTGATCCCATAAAAAGAGTAAAATGAAAGGGAAGAAAAGAAGACCAATCAAAGAATCAAAAAACTGTAAGGCTAAATCCAGAGAAAAAGAAAGGAAAATACAGAGGAAAAAGAGATACAAAAAATGTAAAAAGAATAGAGTGAAAATGCCTGATCAAACAAATGAACAAATATTTTATATATATATAAAATTTTATATATAAAATTTTATATATATATATATAAAATCTCTGTTCAAATATATATAATATACATATAAAAATCTCTGTTCATTTATGTGTGTGTGTGTGTATATATATGTATATATATATATATATATATATATAATAAGAATTGACCAAGACAAATCAGAAATGATGAGCCTGATTCGAAAAGAAACGAAACAAAGAAGAGGGTAAAGAGAAAAATAAAAGAGAAGAGAAGAGAAGAGAAGAGAAGGGAGGGGAGGGGAGGGGAGGGGAGGAAAATGGGAGGGAAAGAAAGGGAAAGGAAGGGAACGGAAGAGAAGGGAAGGGAAGGGGAGGGAAGGGGAGGGGAGGGGAGGGGAAGTCAAACAGACAATCAAAAAAACAAAACAAAACAAAACAAAACAAAACAAAACAAAACAAAACAGTTGTCTGTTGGTGCTTGGGACCCATGGCTGTGCTGGTCTGGAGGAGAGGCCCTCTGGTTCTGTCAGTGTGGTAGATAAGCTGTTGCCAGGCACGGAAGGGTGGGGTTTGGTGTAAGTGGGTCCCACCTCCATTGGTGGCCACAGTGCTGCTCCCTGAAGCCCCACCATGTTGGTGATGGGAAGAAAAATGGCAACACTCTAATCTTTCTTCCTCAGACTGGGTGTCTCCAACCATGTTGTTCAGGCAGCCCTCCAAGAGTAGTGTGGGTGGTAGGCTTGCCCTGCTCCACAGTCTCCTGCACCTCCTAGGGTGCTGCTGGGATTCAAATCCCGATGTCTTACAGGGCCCTGAGCCAAGCACAGACCCTGTTCTGGTGTAGCTCCACTCAGCCCTGCCAATGAAAAGGCCTTTGGCTGGTGCCCACATGGTCTTTTCTCCTTGGGGAGGCAATAAACCCTCTTACCACAGTACTCGAGGAAGGAGACTGTTCTACCCCAGGGCACCCCTGACATCCCTGTCATGTATGCTCCTTCCTCCCCAGGAGTGAGTACATGGCCGGCTCCCGGCTTTACTCCAGAGAAAGTCACCACTTTGGGAACCTCTGAGTTTCAGCTCCTAAGGCTGCTTGCAAAATGGAAACTGACACCCTCTGTAATTCTCATTACCCAGCCCATAGTCTGGAGAGGTTTTCCTTTTGTGCAAACTTGATACTGAAGCCTTCCTGCTTTCTCTCCCTTTTGTCTCTGTACAGAAAGGGTTCCCTCCCCTCTGTGCCTCTGCCAGTTTATCTCCTCCATTTCACATACACACAACTCGATCCTGCCAAGCTGTCTCCCTCCAACTGTGGAGATCCTTCTGCCACTCCACAGATGGATTTCCTGGGTGTTCAAGTGGTCTGACCTCGATTTAGACGTGTTTGAGGGACAAGGAAAATCCTGGTCCCCCTACTTCTCTGCCATCCTAACTCCTCCCCTTGGATTTAAATAAAATTTAAAAAAATGTTCCTCAACCTGTAAATAAATAAAATAAGAAAAATAAATAAGTTTCATATTTTTGTGGTCATTCCAAAATGTAATTAATGTCTTCAGTATCCTCAGCAATTAGCTTCTTATGTGTTTTTGTTCTAACAAGGTGGCTACAAGCAGAGACCATGAATCCAAACAAACCAAGTTTACATTCATGACTACCACCTACTACCTGTGTAGTGTTAAGCAAGTTACTTAACCTGTCTAGACCTTGGTTTCCTCTTTTATAAAATAATGCTCATAAAAAATCACCAGCCTCACATATATGTTACAAGATTAAATGAAAGCATGAATTCAAATAGGGTCAGTCATGCAGTAAGTAACCAAAAAGTGTTACCTGATTATTACATATTTCTCAGTGGATTTTTTGTTTTGGCAATTTTTTGTTCCCTTTAATATCTTTCTTCTTCAGTCACCTAAGTCCCCCATTCAGCTATTTCCTCTTATTTTCATATTAAAAAACTACCTGCTATCCATTTCTAATAACATACCATTCCTTCTTTTTAAAAACTTTTTCAAATGTTTAAAAAAAATTTTTTTGGGGGGGGAGACAGAGACAGAGAGCAAGTGTGTGGGAGAAGGGGAGGGGCAGAGAGAGACGATCCCAAGCAGGCTCTATGCTGTCAGTGCAGAGCCTGGTGTGGGGCTTGATCCCATAACTGTGAGATCATGACCTAAGCCAAAATCAAGAGTTAGATGCTTAACCAACTGAGGCACCCAAGTGCCCTAACTTAGCATTCCTTCGATAACCCTTCTCTCAACCACTACATATATGAGACAGATTTACTTAGAAGTTACTGAAGCTTAAGCTTCAGGTTCCACACTTCTATGGGTGCTTTTTAGGGCCTAGGAAAAACCACCAAAAATAGTTCATGTAATCCAATGTTTTTGCCAAGTTTTTGAAGGTGAGCTAGTTGAACTTCAGTCAGATAAGATCACTGTCTCTTTCTTTTCCAATTTTCCCTTCATTGTATTCCCTTCTGATCCCATTCTATTTTATTCTATTAGAATGGCCATGGGATTTTGAGGGATCTAGTTAAGGGGAAGCTTGAGTTGAGGTTATTAGGTAATTTCAAATACTACTATGTATAATTGACTATTTACTGTCCAGGAATACTTTTACTCCCTATTGTATTAACTAGCAATATAATGCAGAGGCACAAGGACAAAGGCAATTTTATAATATGGCCATGTCCTTAATGTACTGTGCTGTAAGCATGTTACTTTGGAAAAGAAAAAAAGTTGAAAAGTATAAAGCCAGAAGCTGTTCTGTGAAAAAATGTCTCCAGTCATCAGACATATAAAATATAAGTAAAAGTTTGAGTTCTTACCAATGCTTAGTCAAAACAGCCATTTTCTCATGTCAGAAATACATTTGATTGATAATGGAGTGTGCTGTATTTATATATAATGGAAATTGTGTGAAAGAGTGTTTATCAGAATTTCTATAATGCACAAACCTGTCTTGAAGTCAGTAATGCATTTATAATAGTCACATTTATGCATATGTAATCTGTGGAGATTTGCTTAAATTTATCAATTGATAAAATTAATGTCATATCATTAATAATAAATTGTAAAACTAAAATAAAATTTTCTAACCTATTAGCAACTAAAAACAAATCTTAATCAACTACATTAAAATAATACTCTGTATGTAAAATATGTAGTTTGTTTCTTAGTATGTACATAAAATACATACATTGTCACATGAGGAAGCAATTAATGAGCATGTAGTTAAAAGTGTAGGAAAAGTTTTATAGAGGCATATCATGCAGTAATTATTTTTATAGATTTTGTAATATCTGTCATATTTGACATCAATTTTCAATATTTAATTTGAAGAACTTCCACTCCAAGGTAGGATGAAATATTTTGAAGCAAGAGTCCCACCAAGAAAAACAAAGCCAAATAAAATGACTAGCATTCAATCAAAAAGTTCTAGATACCAAGACATAGAATCATACAACTAAAATCTTAGGGAACAAGACAATAGAAAAAGATTTGTACAAGATATTTGTGCTGTCAGTCAGAGCCCTGGGTTTGTACTTTGCATGTAAGCTTTGCCTCAGGCTCAGAGAACTGGAACAAGAGACATTATGAACTAAAAGTAACAGCAGTTGCCATTACTAGGCATTTACTCTGGGCCAGACATGGGTTAGTCTGTGGGGCGCAGGATGAAAATGACATGGTTATTTACTCTGAGAATTCATAATCTAGTGAGACAGACACAGATATAAATCGATCACAAAACTGCCTTACTACTGAACATGACTAGAACCTCCAAATCCATCAGCATTGATTTACAAAAGATAAAAATTTTCACTAATTATGACGTGTAAGTGCACTGGTAATTTTTTTCCTTCGTATCTCCTCCTGTGAATCCCAATTATTTTCTCATACTCCACTTTGGACAGCCAAAAATACATTACTGATAATTTGAGAGGCTTCTCAGCTGTGAAGCTATTATGTCATCAATAATCTAAGCCAAGACATTGGCCAGAGATTGGTATATAAACATCAGATTTTGTGGCATTTACTGAATAGGGGAGAGGGCAGACCTCAGTGCCCTGTGTACTATTCTGCATTTTTATTAAACTTTTCCACTGCTTTTAGTGAACCAAAGCAGATCTGGCAGTTTTGCTCTCTGCCAATGTGGTCCCTGACCTACAGTGTTTAAGTCATTAATCTGTAAAGTGCTTTAGAATACAGGGAATATGGAAATGTTTGATTTTACATACAGCCTCTTATACCCTGGGTTTCCCCCAAGCATTTTGCAGACCAATTAATTAAATTAAATTACAATTAGTAATACAATTGTATTGTATTGGGCATACAATTAGTTTGCAAGCAAATAGAAAGCGTAGCACATGTTTAGTAGTTTACATAAAGGTCAGGTTTATTTCTGGGAAGAAAATATTAGATTCATGTATTTGATAAATATTTATTATCAAATATTTGTTGAAATCACACCGTATTCTAGGCACTGTTGTAGGCACTAAAATTTTATGGATACCTCCTAAAAAGGAAACAAAGTTTCCTTCAAGTGCCTTCAAGAGGCAGAAAAGACATGTCTACCTACGAAAATCATTGCTACTCTATGTAAGCAAGTTGCTCAATATTTCTCCATTACAGACATAAAAGAAAGATATTCAACTTCTTTTTCTCCTTCCTGTATGATTTAGGGTAGAGACTGTCCTATAAAAAGGCAAGAAAAAAGGCATCTTCCTAGAATGCTGGTCAATAAACATACCGTGTTTAAGTTGACCCTGAATGAACTAATAATAAACTGTTTACTTAAAATCCATAGCCAATTTGGTTGTGGCAAATCATAATCCCAAAATACTTGAAAATATTGAGCATATGTTGTTTTCTAGACAAAGTACCGCTTGCCAGATAAGTATAAAGTTACGTCATACCTGTTCCTGCCCTCAAAGTTGCTCTGTGTGTAATGGAGGAGAGAGACATTAAAAAAGAAATGATTATAGTGTAATGCTGCCTAAAAGATGCATTGATAGCACACAGGAAAAATTATACTAATCCATGCAGAAGGAGAAAGGAAGGTTATATGTAAGTACTATTTGACACACATCAGAGAAAAAGGAAAATTAATCAGACACAGTGAAAAGGTTTGTGTGGTCTGTTAATGAATTTGGATTATTTTCTTTAGAAAAAGTTATCAGAATCCTATCTATCTATCATCTATCTATCTATCTATCTATCTATCTATCATCTATCTATCTATCATCTATCTACCTATCTTTATTGTCTCTGATAGTTTTTACCAAAAGATAAACATACTCTGCTTTTCTACTGGCATGTTTGAGATCCACATTATTAGCTACTTAGTGGATTTCATCACCTGGATATTTTAGGCTCCTGAGACTCACCATGTTCCGTATATGTGTGTGTGTTCCATATGTGTGTTCCATATATGAATTCTAGTTGAAAGAATTGGGAATTATATGGAATAAGAGAAAGGGCTGAAAACAGCAAGTTCAATTGCTTGCATTGCATCATATTTACGGATAAAGCCCTAGTCAAGGCAGTGACAATATCAGTAGTGATGGGAGTGAGGAGAAATGGTCATATTCTAGACACGTTTTGTCAGGGAATGTCTAACATCTAATGTCTGATCGCATATGGGAGATGGCTAGAAGGAGAGGGTAAAGTCAAAGTTAACTCCAGAGGTTCTACTGGAGATGGAGTTGCCCTCACCCAGAATAGGGAACTCAGAGGCAAAGTCATGGTCAGAGGAAAAGATAATTAGTGAGAAAGCAACAAACTCCCAGTCTCTTCATCTCCTTACCCCAGCTTCACTTTTCGGATATACTTAGCAACATTTCTTTCAAAATAGAGTTATTAATCTGATTGGTCAAATTAAATAACATAGTTCAAAACACATTTACAGCGAGTAGTTCCATCACAATTTGAAAGGTCATGCTCAGGGCGCCTGGGTAGCTCGGTCGGTTAAGCGTCCAACTTCAGCTCAGGTCATGACCTCGCAGTTTGTGAGTTCGAGCCCCACATTGGGCTCTCTGCTGTCAGCACAGAGCCTGCTTCCGAAACTCTGTCCCCCTCTCTCTGCCCCTCCCCGACTCACGGGCAAGTGTGGGCCCATGTGTTCTCTCTCTCTCTCTCTCAAAAATACATAAACATTAAAAAAAAATAAAAGTTCATGCTCACAATCTCCCTCTTCATACACTTCTGAATGCATCATCTTTCTTCTAAAGTTTCCACTGCATTCAGGGGACCAGAGATGATGTTGGCCTAGGATGGAGAGGATGGCATTAGATGGTGCCAGCACCACTCAGAACTCTGGTGTAAGTTCCACCCGAACCCTGCTTTACAGAGAGCTCTGCATGGAATCCTGGGAGTAAGCTCAGCCATAATAATGTGGTTTTGTTTTTTCTTCCTTGCTTGAGCCTGCCCTGGTTATTCTGACAAACTTTTCAGGCATTCCTGGGGCCCCTCGTTAACTTTAATTCCATTTCATGTCATCCAGATTCCCAACAAAAATTACTGCCAATAACGAAAGAGTTTTGAAACGCGAGGAGTTTTAAGTGCCTGAAATATCCAGGTAATGGCATCCAATAAATAGCTAGTAATTTGGATCTCAAATATACCAACAGGATAGCAGAGTAAATCCATTTACTGTAATTCTCCTACTAGACATACATGCAAATTCTGGATTAGTTTTTAAAAATTTACAAGCACATAGCTGAAATTGGAAGAAAGAAAAGGATATTTCCAGATTAAAGAAACTAAGAGAGAAATTAAGGCCAGAGAGAGAAGAGCAGGCTGATGTCTGCACGTTTTATATGCATGTAGGGGCTGGTGTTGGAGCTCTGACTTCACCTTGAGGCCAGAAAGCTAGACTCAGGAGCCCGTACAGATACCCTCAATAAATGTTATAGGGAGCTGCTTAGTCCGTTCAAAGGACTGGGGGAGTGGTGAGGAAGACAGACATTTGTCAAAGGCTTTCAGGTTGAGAAAACATCAACACCTCCGAAAAATAGGCCTGTGATTCCCAGAATTGAGATGTTCAGGTGGTCACTTACCTATAATCCCTGTATGAATCAGAAACTGCAAGGTAAGTAATTAATAGAAATCCTGGTCCAGACTAGCTATTGAAATAAATTCTAGGACCTCATCAAAAACAACATTGAAATCACTCTAAAGGGAAATTTTAACAAACCAGAGCAAATAGTATCCCAACCAAAAAGAAATAATAAATTGGGGGAAGTTGCTTTAGTTATTTAAACAGTATTCAATGTTTTTTTCACATCCGTGCCATTTTGAAGAATTCTTAAAACATATGCAAAGAATTCATTTACATCCTACATATCCCACCATCTAGAGCAAAATTCAGTTGAGAACGTCGCCAGTGGAAATCAGAAAGCATTACAGAGAAGGAAATTTGAAAGTAAGAAAAATAATGTCTAATTTTTTTTGAGGAAGTGTGTGTGAAGTGGGGAGAAGGGAGCAAAGGGGGAGAGAGAGAGAGAGAGAGAGAGAGAGAGACAGAAACCCAAGCAGGCTCCATGCCAGTGGGGTGCCTGAGCTGGTGTTTGATCCTATGACACTGTGATCATGACCTGAGCGGAAATCCAGAGTTGGATGCTCAACGGACTGAGCGAGAACCCAGGCGCCCCGATGATGTCTAGTTTTTAATTACCAAGTATTTTGGTTAAAACTTTTGAAACCCGTTAATGGAGAAAACATGTGCAGAAAATTAAGATTTAAATATTTAGTGATTTATAAATCTCCTCTCTATAAAATCTTTATAAATCTTTCTTTTAAATAAGATCCCTGAGGGGTATAAAAGTGTCTAGTGATAGAGTTGAATAGGCTTGAAAGAATTGCAATTGTTTAACATTTTTGTTTGGCTATCAAGACCCTTCAGGGGGATCTTGATTTTCACCGAATACCCACAAACAGAGGGCCATTTTGCTGAAAGTCCTGGTTCTCTTTTGACTTGTTCTTTGTGTTTTTGTTTTTATTTTGTGTCTTTTATTTTTGCACATTAGGTGACACCTTATGTGGCCTACTGCATACCCCCTCATTGGTGCATCTGCTCATTCAAACAATGTTTATAAGCTAAGATACTTTGGTTAACAATATATAATGTTTAGATGAATGAATAGGCTTATGGCCGTAGTTAGTAAAAGTACTGACAAGAATCACAAAAGGTATGATTCCAGCCCCATAGAAACTTATAATAGTGTTGAGAATATAAAATATGCTGATGAAATGGCTAATTTATAACATGGGACTATCTCTACATTCAAAAATGGGTTATAATAGGGGTGCCTGAGTGGCTCAGTTGGTTGAGTGTTGGACTCTTGATTTTGGCTCAAGTCATGATCCCAGGTCATGGGATCAAGCCCTGAATTGGGCTCTGGGCTAAACATAGAGCCTGCTTAAGATTCTCTCTCTCCCTCTCTCTATGCTCCTCTCCCTAGCTCACATGCTCTCGCTCTCTCTCTCAAAATATGGAAACAAAACACAACAAACTAAAAAATGTGTTTTTATAGATAATAAGAACTTAAGGAAGACAAAGAAGGGACAGTTTGTTGTAGGCTGAATATATCAACAAATATTGTATATGTGAGATGTGAATTGAGATCCATCTTAAAGAAAGAAGAGGACTTAATTAGATATACGAATAGGGACAAAAAGTTCATGGTAGTAGCATGTGCATAGTTGGTATAGCCAATATTTGTATGTTTTGTTAGTGACATTGTTCAAAGATAACCCAAATGTAACTTTGCTTCCATGAGTCCATTCTCAATATTTAAACAAAATGGTGAGATAGTTCAGTAGAACTCATGAATAAATCAGTTTAAAGAAGAGATTGTGAAGGAAATGGAGAAGGAAAACTTGCATCCTACATGACCCAACCAAACTTACTTATGTGTTTAATTTTCTCCCTCCAGGAATTTCCTCTTCTTCTCTCTGTCCATATCTTTTCTCCCCAACCCCCCAGCCACCCTCCAATAGCTGTCTTTCCAGATCTTTCCAGATCTCTCCATCTTAGCTTTATTGCACCACAATTTAAACATCTCATAGGGTCTCTGATGTGCAACTCCACAACTTATTCCACAAACAAAAACAAAGGAGAGGTCATGAGTAGTGATTATAAACAGTATGGGGTGGACACAAGTGACTTAAAATTCCATTTTTTTTTTCTGTTAGATAATAGAACATCAATACAGGAGAATTTGGGAAGCTCGAAAATCCAGAAAGAATTCATTGATTATTATTTTCTTGTTATTTATAAAATAGAATGTAAGAAGAAGGCTAAACACTCTCACAGAATGACTTTCCCAAGAGTTGCTTTCAGAACACCTTGTACAGACAGCTTCGCTATTGAGGTGTTTGATAACCACATCTTTTCTTCTTTCCTGTTTTCTTTCTTTGCAGACACATACACTAGCACCAGTCTTTCAAATAATAAGAAACTACCCACAGGTCCTTTGCCAGGCAAGGTTAAGCTCTAACAACCCAAATAGATTTTTGGATAAGATGGCTGGTCGAAGGCACAGGAAGAGCTGGGTTTCTCTTTTCCAACAGTCACGTAAAGGGTAATGGGGGAAGCGACTAAAAAAGTCACTCTCCATGTGGAGCCAAGGTTAAGATTGAGACTTTAGAGGCCAGAAGAGCAGAGTAAGTACAACAATCCACATGTTTTCAAGAGCAGCCCTTTGTGTCTGAAGGATTGATTTTCCCACGATTTTTTTCAGGAACCCAACTCGCGTCTTTATTCATTGACCCGAGAGAATACGATGTGGCAGAGAAGGCTTAGATTTCCTCAGTCCCAAGTCAGGTATTCCCTCCTTGCTGTCTACTCAAGTTAAAAAGAGAATTTTACAAGAGGAAACTGAATACAACCAAGTGTACTTTCATTTCAACACTTTACCTGAATGTTTTGTTTTCAATTCTCCCCTGAAGTGCCTTCATTAATAGATTCTGAAGAACATTTCATTAAGTTGAAAGATTCATTCACTATATTAATTTACTATAATTTGGAAGAGCCAAATCATTTAGCCAAATTGTTTCTGTATTGCCAAAGCAGCGTATGCTGAACTAAATGATACCAGGCATTTTTTGGCTCTACTACTGACTCAGCTGGGAGGTGGAACAAGAATACCTACCCGTTCGTTCAGGGAAGAGCCACTTAGCCTCGGTAGCTGCCCCAGTCCCTTCTCTAAAATAACGCAAGCCACCATTTGTTCTGAGACTGACAAATATCCAGACTCCAGAAACAGGCTTGAAACTTTCAGAGGCATGGAAACGCTCTGTTATGGGACTTGGAAACCAAATGCTCCCTGCTTTAAATCCACTCAAATGTTTTCATTTCTTTTGTTGTTGTTGTTCCTCTTGTCACTCCATATCTTTTTTTTTTTTTTCTTCTCCCTTGGCCTGCAATTGTGTCATTTCTTATGCCTTGCTTTTCTAGAAACCTGCGTTTTTCCTCATTTCTTGTTTCAATTTACGGGTGCATATTGCCCTGCATAATGTTTCTTGCCTTTTCCTTTACTTTTCTCAGAGATAGACGCAAAAATAGTGTGTTAGGAAATATTATAATTTTCTCCAGACTAAGTCTGCAACTATTTTTTTTTTTAACCTTTAGACGCATTTTAGGAGAATCGGGATATAGACATGCACATATTACAATTCCTTGGTTGGAAGTAGTAAAAATATGGTTGTGCTGGATTAAGCAAGAAAGGAATTTATTGGAGAGATATTGGGAATTTTCTGGTAGCCAAGGATAGTATGCTGTCTGCAAAAACTCACTTAAGATCACAAGACACACATATGTTGAAAGTTAAAGTATGGGATAAACTATCCCATGCAAATACTAACCAGAACTGATCTGCAGTGGTTACGCTAATATCACACAAAATAACTTTAAATCAAAGACTGTTGCAAGAAGCACAGGCCATTATATATTGATGACAAGTTCAATTCATCAAGAAGATATAGCAACTGTAAACATATATGTATGAAACAACCCTCAAATATATGAAGCAAACATTGACAGAATTGAAGCGACAAATAGATAGTTCTATAGTAGTAGTCAGAAACTTCAATACCTTGCTTTCAATAATAGCTAAAACATCTAGACAGATGATCAGCAGAGATGTAGGGGGCTTGAAAAACACATTAAACCACCAAAACCTAACAGACATTTATAGACCACTCTGTTCAACAACAGACTACACATGCTTCCCAAATACACATGGAACCTTCTCCAGGATAGTCTATATGTTGGACCCCAACACATGTATCAATACACTTTTAAGAAATTGAAATCATAGGGGTGCCTGGGTGGCTCAGTTGGTTGAGCGTCCCACTTCGGCTCAGGTCATGATCTCACAGTCTGTGAGTTCGAGCCCCACGTCGGGCTCTGTGCTGACAGCTCAGAGCCTGGAGGTTGCTTCAGATTCTGTGTCTCCCTCTCTCTCTGCCCCTCCCCTGCTCATGCTCTGTCTCTCTCTGTCTCAAATAAATAAATAAATAAATAAAAACATTAAAAAAAAAAAAAGAAATTGAAATCATACAAAGTATCTTCTGTAACCACTGTGGAATGAAGAAAGAAATCAGTAACAGAACCATCGGTAGCCATTTCCCATGATGCTTTGCTACACATGATACGGAGCGATGCTGGGAAAAACATATAATTTGCCACTTAAACAAGCGAGAAAGGGGTGCTATCACACCTAAGTCACTGATACAGAGTGTGTTACTTTTCCTATGGGACAGGGCTGGGGAGGGATATGGCAGGGCCAATTAATTCATAAGTATCATCTATCCATTAGGGTGTGAGGTTTTTGGTGAAACTTTGGGCAGTTTGTGATTCTGCCTGATGGAAAGATTTCCTTAAGGTGTTGAGTGGAGCCAGCATGAAAGACACATTTAAAAGGGTCATACGGTGGTGGACTTGGCAGTAACCTTCCTCCCGTGCCAGTGTTTAGGCGGGGGTATTTCCCTGGGGTGTACGCAAACATAGGTTCCAGGTCACAGAGTTTAGTCTGTTTTGTTTTGCTCATACATTCCCTCAGCATTTTACATGGGTTTTGTATCCTTCTGCCATTTACTTTATTCTTCATTATCACAATGAGACAACTTGGTTTTCCCCTTCGGATGTTGAAAAGTGGATATCAATACCTCTTGAGTTTTGCATATCACGGATCAGTTTTCCATGTCAGGGTCAGGGACGCCAACTACTTCCAATGACTTTGAGATGTAATTTCAATACGTGATTAACAAGACATTCAATGTTGAAGTGTGGGCCGGGCTCATTATACCTGCTCTAGAAGGTTTCAAGCTGCAAAGATTTAAAAATCTTTACCTTTGAATCACTTTTCTGTGCTGTCCCTTGGTGTCAGACTGTTAATGTGCAGTCTGGCACCTGCAAATAATGTGGCTTTTGTAACCAATTATGTTTATCATGTTTCATACACAGAGAATCTTCAAGTCAAAATGGTGATCCTCCTGAAGTGAGTGACTACACTTCCTTCTGTTCATAGGTCCCTAGTCCTTTCTTCATGTTTTACCCACATTTCTCTTGGTCCTGTTTACATTAAATATTTTTGCAATTATGTCAGATTGTGTGTATTGCAGTAAGCTACCACAGTGCTTGGTGAAATACGGTAGCGTTTTGGTGCATGTAAATAAAATGCATATGTAATTTGTTTACGTGCACTGTTTATGTTTTCTGCACTGAAGTTATTCCTCCCTTGGCCTATAGGGATTTAATTGAAAATATCAAAAAGGCAACATCTCCAATTCTGAAATTTTATTATGGGTCAGGTATATGATTTGTAAACTTTAAAAAAAATGTTTATTTATTTTTGAGAGAGAAAGAACACAAGCAGGGATGGGGCAGAGGGGGGGCGGACAGAGGATCCTGAGTGGGCTCTGTGCTGACAGCAGAGAGCCTGATACGGGGCTCGAACTCACAAACCACTAGATCACAACTGGAGCCGAAGTCAGACACTCAAACAACTGAGCCACCCAAGCGCCCCTACAATGTGTAAGTTAATCCTACAAAGTCCTAGAAGTGAGGAACTATCTTTTACATTTAATTTTTTATTGTAAACAGCAGAGTAGCAAACATAAATAGGTGCCTAATGAAAATTCATATTCTAATTTGGAATTCTCATAAATACCTGTTTTTCCTTCTAATTTAACGATAATAAGGCCATTTGATTATCTTCCATTTAATGCTTCTATCTCAGAACACCGAAGTATTCGTTGTGAACAAAAAGGAGAAAAAATTGGATTTTGCTTTTTTTTGATGGAGGCTGGGATCATAAAGAAAATTGAAAAATCAAATACCTATTGAAGAACCTATAATTTTCTATACATTGCATACTGTTATTTCAGTAACTGATTTAAAATTCCTAAAAAGATGCTGTGATATGTTATTAGGCCCATTTGACATACTGAAGTAAGGGAATTTCAGGCAGGTGTAAAAGTTGCCCGAGGTTCCCCAGCTAATAAGTGGCAGAAGTGAGAATTAAGCCCAGATATATCTATCTCTAAAGCTTTCGTCTTCTCTTCCCATCATCCACTTTTAATAGCTAATGCTCTCCCACTTTTGAATATGATTAAGATTTCCAAAGAGCCTGTCAATATTGCTTTTTAATCAGATAGAAAAATTACTGTTGATTCTCTAAAGACATGTATATTTCCCAGTGACCGTAGCTGTTCAAATGAAATTTCCAGACACTGGTAATCGTATGGATGGAGACCAAGAATCAGAATTCAGGGATGTCTCTGGCAGTCAGTAAAGACCAGTTGGGCTCATTGATGATATTCATACTGTCATTCCCTCTGGACTAAATTAATCTTGTTAATTACGGTACTGCCCATCCCTGTTTGTTCCTTCCACCTCCTTCCATCACTCTCCCTTATCTTTCCCTATATTATTATTATTATTATTATTGACTATTTTTGGTGACTTAAGCTCAGTGATTAGTATTCAACAGTACCAATCACAAATGCAGAGACTTCTATGGGGCGCCTGGGTGGCGCAGTCGGTTAAGCGTCCGACTTCAGCCAGGTCACGATCTCGCGGTCCGTGAGTTAGAGCCCCGCGTCAGGCTCTGGGCTGATGGCTCAGAGCCTGGAGCCTGTTTCCGATTCTGTGTCTCCCTCTCTCTCTGCCCCTCCCCCGTTCATGCTCTGTCTCTCTCTGTCCCAAAAATAAATAAACGTTGAAAAAAAAAATTTAAAAGCAGAGACTTCTAGATCACATAAAGAAAATAAAATAGAGAGGAAAGGTATAGGTTATAAGTAAATGAATGCGCACACACACGTACATATAATACACTGTTTGTGGCATTTCTCCAAAATCTATTCGGTATCTGTGCATTTACTGCATGTTAGAAGTAAGGCTAGAAATGAGCATAATATTCTGTTTACAAGATACAGAAAATAAACCCAAATATGGAAATCAATAGCAATGAGAATAGCAAAGAAAGACTGTAACAAGGAATTTAGATGTTATTTTTTCTAGCTATGATGCCAAATATTGAATTTTCAACTTAAGACGAGGAGGCCGTAAAGAGATGAGTTAGCTTGTTAGGGCTTCCATGACCAAGTACCACAGACCGAGTGGGTTAAACAACAGAAATTTAGTTTTCACTGTTCTGTAGACTAGAAGTCTGAGATAAGGTGTCAGCAGAGTTGAGTTCTTCTGAGGTCTCTCTCCTGGGCTTAGAGATGGCTGTCTTCTCCTGTGTCTTCACACGGTATTCTCTGTGTGTGTGTCTTTGTTCTAATATTCTCTTCTTTAAGGACAATAACCTTACTGGATGGGAGCCCACCCATATGACCTCATTTTACTTTAGTTACTTCTTTAAAGACCCTATCTTCAAATACAGTCCTTTCATGAGGCCCTGGGTGTTAGGACTTCCACATCTGCATTTGTGGGGACACAATTCATCCAACAACAGAAAAGTAATTTAAACAAATATATAACCACCTTCCCAGCGAGTTGCTTAAAGATACGAATTTATTCAAGAACACCAACAACGACAATAAGGATTTACAGAACAATGTATATTATACAAATGATATTAAATTAATCATAACATCCTGTGAGGTGGGCGTTAAACGAGACTGAGCAACATTGTACAACTTTCCAAATCCAGAATTCAAACCAGGTGTTTTCCAATTCCAAACTCATTCTACGTCTTACCATAAGAAACAATATCCAATTCCCAAGGGATCTGCTCATTAACTATTCTATGTTATATATTCATTTTAATTTTTTGAAATGAATTTCGAGTCTTCATTTTCCTTAGTTTCAGAAATTATATGGGGATAGAATGGAGTTGGATATTGTTAGTGAAATTCCTACATGGGGAAGGAAATTATTGAATCCAGAAACTTCAGTGATGTTTCCCTGCAGAAGACAAATAACAGAACAAGAAACCTTCTTGTTCTTGTCATTATTTTGGTTAAGTAATCTTTCCCAAAGCAATACAAGAATCGGTTTCAAGAAGCCCAATGCTGGGGCCCCTGAGTGGCTCAGTCAGTTAAGTGTCTGACTCTTGGTTTCGGTTTGGGTGATGAGTTCAAGCCCTACATTGGGCTTTGTACTGACAGGGCGGAGCCTGCTTGGGATTCTCTCTCTCCCTTTCTCTCTGCTCCTCCCCCGTTTGCTCTTTCTGTCTCTGTCTTAAAAATAAATAAATACACTTTAAAACATTTTTTAAAGAAGCCCTCTGTTTTTTAAACTTTCACCAGTGGACTCTGCAGGGTCTTCTAATGGAATCTAAGAGACTTCTTAGTTTCACATTCTAATCCATTTCTTTCTTTCTTTTGTTTATTATGTTTATTTATTTATTTAGAGAGAGACAGAGTGTGAGCAAAGGAGGGGAAGAAAGAGAGGGAGACACAGAATCCAAAGCAGGCTCCAAGATATCAGCACAGAGCCCGATATGGGGCTTGAACCCACAAGCCATGACATCATGACCTGAGCTGAAGTCGGATGCTTAACCAATGGAGCCACTCAGGTGCCCCTTAGTTTCACATTCTAAACAATTTACAACCAGAAATTCCAATTGTTCTTTGTGAGGAAATCAAGTGAAAATCATACCTGGTAATTTGGGATAGTTTCTTCAGGACCCAGGCAAAATCCAAGCATATAGTAACATCGTTGTTGCATCTTTGAAAATGATTAATAAAGTATCGAAGAGATATAAATTAGAAGAAAATATAATCAGAGAAAAACATAGATCAAAAATATTTAATTAATGGTCAACTATATATGAATTTAACTTTGGTTAATTTCCCTTCTCATAGACACCTCCCACTTCATCTCCACAAAGAAACCAGAAAAATCATCTCCCAACACAAGATTTATCATGTTCCTTTAATTAAAAACCTGTAGTCACTTCTACATTTACTCTGCCAAATTTTGCCACGAGAGAAAAGTAGCTATTCTATTTTGTCTTTGATTAGACACTCAAACATACTTTACTTAATTTATCCTACTGGAAACATTTGAGGGCTGATCTTAGAGAATCTTGTCTTCTATTCTCTTCAGAATCAAGCCAAGGGACTCATACATGGTTACAGCAGAAAAATATTTTTACTGAGCTAATATTTTTAATCATTACCAAATTGTTATTACCAAGACTTATCTCTACAATCTCAAACCAGAAGACCTGCTTGCCTTCCATTTTCATTTTGTAATCTCCACTAGGAATATTAAAGGAAAATTGAAAAGTAGCCAGTCTGCTGGCAGCTAAAATAGCAAGCACAGATAAGTAATCTATGGAGATATTGTTTCTTTCAAAAGATATGAAACACGGAAGAAAGTCCTAGAATTTGAAACAGTTTTGCAAAATAAAATTCCATAAGAACCTAGAAACCCAGATGCGGACCATTAAATAAATGGTCCTGCTGTGGAAAACTTGTATGGACATTAAGATGAGATACTCTTTTCTAATAGAACTCACCAGAGCTTCAAAGACAATGTTAAATAATAGTTTAACAATGTCAAAAAGCAGTTTTTGTTTAACATCGTATCAGACACCCTCATCTTCTGTATTTATTGCCAGTGTTACTAACATTTTACTATCTACCTCTTTCTTATTTGGATTAAGTAATTTCTTCATGTTGTGGAAGCACACATGTATTCTTATTTTACTTTTTTTAAATTGGAAATGAATATTGAATTTTACAAAATACCTTTTGGAGGTATTTCAAGTGATTGTATAGCTTTGTTCTCTTTTGACCTTGTTATATGGTAAATTCTATTTTATTACATTATGCTATTTATTACATATTATATTATAGTTACTGTATTACACTTATGGTATAATCAAAGTAGCATTTTATTTCAGAAATAGACATGCCAATCAGTGGGACAGGAAGCAACTTAAAATCAGATTCAAGAGTATAGGGGAATTATATTAAGATTATAATACAATTGACATTTTGGGTCAGTAGCAAACATTATTCAACAAAAGTGGGAAAATATGGCTAATCGTTAATAACTCTAGATATATCAACCATTTATTTTTTTAATGCTTTTTTACTTATTTATTTTTAGAAAGAACGAGTGTGAGCAAGGGAGAGGCAGAGTGAAAGAATCCAAAGCAGTCTCCACACTGTTAGCACAGAGCCTCTAGAAGGACATAACTCACGAATCATGAGATCATGACTTGAGCTGAAATCAAGAGTCCGACATTCAACCCACTAAGCCACCCAGGTGCCCCTGGACATAACCACAATTTAAAAGTTAAAAAATAATGAAACTATAAAACTCTCCTTAGAAACTTGAGAGCCCTGGCAAAAAAATTATTCATGAGAAATACTTTTCTAAGCTACAAAGGAAAAAATGATACATTTAATTATATAGAAATTAAATTTTCTCCATGGCAGAACTCATTAAAAAGAAGATCAGAAAACAAGCAAAGGAAATTAGGAGATATACTTAGAAATATATATGCTTTCTGTCTCTACATCTTTTGAGAGAACCACATGGTTCTTTCTCCTTTAACCTATAATGTGACTGTCAATACGGAACACTGGTTCTGAGCACAGACTCTGGAGCTCCAGTCCTGATCCCATCCATGCAGTCTTGGGAATGACACTTCATCTTTTGGGGTGTTAGAGACCTCACCTAAAAAAATGCTAGCAAAATGAGATCTTCTCCCAGAGATAGTAAGAGGTTCAACGAGATAAATACAAAATCACTTAGAGCAGTAGCTAGTATAAGAGAGCTCAATATAAGAGTTTTATCATTTCTTAAATGAAAAACATAAAATGTGGTGGATTAAATCTATATATCCCTGACATTAAGCCATCTTTACATTTGTTGAATGGCCTAACTTGGTCATGCTTTTTCTTCCCCTAGTGAACTTAGGTAGCTGATATAATAGTTTAAAATTTTTACCTTTAAAGTCACAAGTAAATTTAACCTGTAAATTTCTTTTTTCCTAGGTTCTTTATTTTCAGTATCAAGATTCTATAGACTTTACAGGATGGATAAAGGAACATCCTTTCTTTTTCTGTTCTCTCGAGAAGTTTTTCTTTATTAGGACTGGCATTGCCTGTTTATGGAAGTTTCATAACATTCACCTACCAAATAGTCAGGATGTGATATTTTCTTGGTGGAAGATTGTGAACTATCGATTTAATTCCTTTATGTGTTAAAGGATGCTTCTACCGTATATTTGCTCTCGTGTCATTTTTTGGTAAACTTTAGGTGCTAGGAAATTGCCTATTTTATGTGAATGTTCAAATTTACTGACATTTTATATATTGTTTGTGATCTCGGCTCTAACATTGTCTTCATTCTTCCTGCATAGTATTCCTTTATACTTTTATTTTTCCTCAAGTGCTTTTTTATTTTTAAATATTTTTAAAGAATAAAATTTGGACCTGCTAGATCACCTCAATTTTATACTTTGTTTTCCTATTTTATTTAGTTTTGCTACATCTTTACTATCTACGTCCTTCTATATTCTTTTCTGATGTCAAATCAAACACTTGGTCATTCATTTTAATCAATCTTTTTAGCTATAAATATTTAAATCTTTTTGAAGATTCCAACTTAATATAAACATCTAAGGGTCAGCTGATTCGAGGTTTAATTCACCCTATAGCAATGAATATACTGATATTTCCCCCCCCAGACTATCCTGTCTTTTGCTACTTCTCACTTTTCTTTTGAGAGAAAGACTTTGAAACATTTTTTCCTTAATATAGGACCAATAAGTATTAAAGATAAAAGCATAAAGATGCTTTTTTTCAGGATTGATCTATTGTATAATCAGGCAAAAAAATCTGATCTGCCATATTGTTAAAAGCAGCATCATTTCACTGTTCTCTTCCATGTTTAATCTGCTTTTTTACATAACCATTGGGTTTTTTCAACGTTTATTTATTTTTGGGACAGAGAGAGACAGAGCATGAACGGCGGAGGGGCAGAGAGAGAGGGAGACACAGAATCAGAAACAGGCTCCAGGCTCTGAGCCATCAGCCCAGAGCCTGATGCGGGGCTCGAACTCACGGACCGCGAGATCGTGACCTGGCTGAAGTCGGACGCTTAACCGACTGCACCACCCAGGCGCCCCTACATAACCATTGAGTTTTTAACTTTATAATTGATATGGATTTTTAAAATTTTTAAAAAGACTCTACCCAGCCTTTTAAAATATTCTTGTTCCTGGCTCTAGTTCCAATTACATATATTTATTTTTTACCCTGTACCTGATAATTCCAATAGCTGATGGCCTTGGGAATCTAATTCTGATATTGATTGCTTTTGCTGATTCTCTCCCATTATAGCTGATTTCCTCACTATGTAGATTATGAGCTTGTGCTTAGCTAAACTTTATCTATGGAATCCTATAGGGAAGAAGGTCTACTTTTATAGAAAGGATTTACTTTTGTGTGTGGGGTATTACCTACCTGAGAGCACTTTAAGTTAATTCCATAGCATCTCTTTCCAAGATTACAAATAAATTTGCAATACACTGTGAAAGCAGATTTGAAGTTTGAAATTCCCAAGATTTTTTTAAAATTAATTTTTCTATTTTGGAGGGAGAACGTGAGCAGGGGAGAGGAACAGAGTGGGGGGTGGATAGAGAGAATCCCAAGCAGGCTCAGTGCTAACAGCACAAAGCCAGATGCAGGGCTCAATCCCATGACCCTGGGATCACAACCTGAGCTGAGGTCAAAAGTTGGTCACTCCACTGAATGAGCCACCCAGGCACCCCTGAAATTCCCAAGAATTTTTACCTTGCTTCCTACCCTGAGCAAGGCCAAGAGAATTTGTTGTTAGTCTCCCTCTGCCTGTAGTTTTTTTCTAGTCTGCTCTTACATTAAAATGAAGCTAGGGACAGGTTCTCAGTTTTAACTTCCCATCTAATAAGAATCGAGTCTTACCTCCTGCCCTATGCAGTCATGGCCATTATAATCAAGATTCTAGTCAACAATATATAACTATGGCCCATTATCCAAATCCAGCCAGCTGCCTATTTTTTATGGTCAATGAGCTGTGAATAGTTTTCACTTTTTTTAAGTGGGGACATTTTAATTGGTTATATAAGTACCTAAATAATACCCTCAATTTTGCCTCTTGGCTCACGAGGCCTACAAGGTTTATTGTTTGTCTCCATAAAGAAATGTTTGTCAGCTCCTCTTCTAGTCTGTCAATATCTGCCATCTACTCTGAAGGTAGCGTGAGACTGTCACATGAGTGTGCCACTCACTCTTCACCCACAGATCCCAGGGAGTTCTATTACATATTCCCAAATCGGCCATGCACTGAAAAACAAGGTTTTTGCATTTAATGTAGCATACCTAAATGTTTTCTTTTGGAAGAGGTTTTCAAATATTCTTACCCACCATATTCTCCATAGTACCATTAATAATGGCAAAAAATTAAAACAACTCAAGTTTCAATAAAGAGGAGTTATTCTTAAAAATTAGAGAAGCACATACAGTAGAAAACTACAAACAGTGATTGAAATAGAAATGCATAAATGTTTTTATTTGTATAGAACTATGTTCTTTTTGATCCTTTTTCTTCTTCCTTTCTCCCTATCTCTCCTCTTCTCTTTCTTTATTTCTTTCATTTTAGAGAGAGAAAGACAGAGCAGGGGAGAGGGGTGGAGGAAGAGAAAGAGAATCTTAAGCAGACGCCACTCAGCACAGAGCTGCGGGGCTTGATCTCACAACCCCAGGATCACCACTTGAGCCAAAATCAAGAGTCAGTCCCTCTGGGGCACCTGGGTGGCTCAGTCGGTTGGGCGGCCGACTTCGGCTCAGGTCACGATCTCGCGGTCCGTGAGTTTGAGCCCTGCGTCGGGCTCTGTGCTGACAGCTCAGAGCCTGAAGCCTGTTTCGGATTCTGTGTCTCCCTCTCTCTGACCCTCCCCCATTCATGCTCTGTCTCTCTCTGTCTCAGAAATAAATGTTTAAAAACAAAAAAAAGAGTCAGTCCCTCAACCAACTAAGCCACCGAGGCACCCTGGCTCTTTTTCTTCAATTAAGTGTATTTCTGTGTATCTATGTATACAGCCATGTATTTCTACACACATACATTATTTGTATGAGATATTTATGTGAATATATGAAATGCACACACACATTTATATGTATATAGAAACATGATTTATATATACATACACAGAAAAATATCTGTGTCATATATTTATATCCACTGAAACAGAAAACTAGAAATGTGTATATACATATATATATATGACGTACACATATGTGTATATGTGCATGTATAGAAAATAGGTTGAGACATAATATAGATATGATTCAAAACAGGGTTCAAGATGTTAAAAGTAGTTACCTGTCGTGGGGGCTGTAGCTCAGTGGTAGAGCATGTGGCTGGCACGCACAAGGACCGGGGTTCAGTCCCTCTACTTCCCGAGCTCTTCCTTGCCTTGTTAAAAGCAGTTATCGCTAGATAATAGGACTAAAGTGCATTTGATTTGTTTTTATATTTTGCTTATTTTTGTATTTTATTTATGATGAATATATTGCTATGTGATAAAATTTTAGACATCTATGAATACTTATGGTGTCATGTGTAATTAAAATATATAAATGTGTGTTTGTTTTAAATATGTATTGTTTATATTATACAATATGATTATATTCTGATTAATCATTTTATATATTATGTTATGTAGACTATATTAAATATAATATATCGTGTTATAATATATAATCTATGTTTACATTATGACACAATTATAATTTATATATGTTGTATTAGTATTATATTCACATTATAAATGTATGAATATATTTATTAGTAACAACACAACAAATTATAATTTATATATTGACAATAATATAATTTATATTGACATTATATATTCTATAAATGTAAGTATGCATAATATAAAATATGTAATATACCATACTATACTATGTAATTATGTAATATAATGTGTAAATAGATAATATTAAATAATATACTTATATATTCATGTTTTATTTATATTAAATATATTGATATAAGATTATAAGTGTATTAATATATTAATAATAGATATAATTTTATAATCTATTATAATTAATTATACATATAATAAATATGTAATGTGATATATAATCTATAAATATACATTTTATATAAAAATATAATTTAAATACATAATTATGTGATATAAATATAATATCAATATGTTACACTGATTAATATATTACTATTAATAATTAATTAATATACTATATTTGTGTTTTGTGTTGACACATGTTTTAAAATACTAATATTATATATACGTAAAACTAATGCCCTCAAAAGCCAGCTGCTACAAGAAGTGTAAGGGGACCAGAAACATAGCCAAAGCAAATTCTAAATATCAGATCATTTATATTCATTTATTTGTCATCTTTCTTAGGCCCCATCTGGTTGATTGAGAGCACAGCAAAACCCCCCAAAAGTCCCCGGGAGAAACTGGGATATTTTGTTTATTGGAACCTCAAAGGAAATGTGGTGCTATTCAGTCTCCTGTCAAAGAGCCAAGAGCAAAGGTTGAAGCACCCGGTAAAAGCCAATCCAAACAAAGAGCTTTTATCCTTAAAATGGAAAAAGTTAAGTTCCCACAGGACCCTTGCATCAACCACCAAAGCTCATTTGGCAATAAAAATAACATTCACCAAACAATAAGAAACCTAGAACAATAGTTGTTGTACAAAACAAAAACAACGCAGATAATTAGTGTCTCTCTTGTTTGGAAGAGAGTGGGGAAAATGTGAGAAGACATGATTGGAAGGACAAAAAGAAAGAGACAAAAGAAAGTGTTCCAGTTTCACCATCAAGCTGTCTTCTTCTGCATTCCTTTTGTCCCCAGTTCACCAGGCCAAGGAGGTTTTTTTCTCCTTCCGTTTCCTCCCCATGAGACAGAACACAACCAGCACTGGAGTGTGCGTTACAGTCAGGAGTGCGGTTGCCTGTACGTGTAAGCTGTGGAAAAAGCACGGGTGTAGAAGAAGCCTAAACTCAAGCGTGCACGTAGACACCCACATGGCTGAGGAGTTGGTCAATGAAACAGGTGTCACAGATGTGCTAAGGACGAACAGTTGGATTGTACTTTATCTTGACTTTCCCCTTGCTTGTGTTGAATGAGTATCATGTATAGGTTCGGCCTCCTCTCCGCTGAGGACCGATGAACTGGGAAAGCGGAGAGAAGATTGAAGAGCAGAGCTGGTGTTTTCTTGATTGGTTCTCCTTATTTGCCCAAACACAAAGTCTTTCCTTCTTTCGTTCTTTGTTTATTGTAATAAAATATGTGTACCACAGAATTTGTCATTTTGATCATTTTTACAACTGAACATAGAATTCAGTGGAATTCAGTACATTCACAGTGTTACGCAACCATCACCACTGTCTAGTTCCAGAACATTTTCATAACCCTAAAAGGAAACCCCATAGCTAGTAAGCCCTTGTTTTCTATTTCCCCTTATCCCCAAACCCTGGCCACCACCAATCCTACTCTGTGTCTATGGATTTGCCTCTTCTGGACATTTCATATAAATGGAACCATACTATATGTGGTCTTTGTGTCTGATAATGTCTCAAGTTCCATCCATGTTGTGGCAGGTAACAGTAATGCATTTTCTTGAAGCTTATTTATTTGAGAGAGACAGAGACAGCATGAGTGGGGGAAGGGCAGAGAGCGAGGGAGAGAGAATCCTAAGCAGGCTCCACGCTGCCGGTGCAGCGTCCGACTCGGGGCTCAAACTCACAAAACTGTGAGATCATGACCTGAGCTGAAATCAAGAGTCAGACGCTTAACCAAATGAGCCACCCAGGCACCCCTCGGTAATGCATTTTTATGCCCAAATTCCCTGATCCTGTTTTCATCATACTGTTCACATACAAAACTTAGAAATATGTTGAGAGTGAAGCTCTGTTTTAACTGCACATATATTAGGCCCATTCATTTGAAGAAAGTGAAAATGGAGATAATGTTGTGAAATCATGATCATTGGTAAACCTCACCCAATTCAATAATGAAGGTTTGGGCAATGTTGTAAAAAAATGTTATTTGATTTACTTCAAAAGCCTTTAAAGTAAGGATTCAGAAGGGTTTTTTTTTCTGCTTTTTCTTGTCAGTTTGCTTAAATGAGTCAGATGAAAATAACTGCCCTTTAAAACAAATTTGAAAACGATTCTAACTTTTCTTAACAGGAGAAGAGTCTAGGTTACTCATATCCAATATGGACTTCCTGTCAAAATGCTGTTTATGATTTTAGCTACCACCTATCAAATTCTATTTTTTGAGAGTCAGGCAGCTTAATTTCTGCCTATGTCTTATAAGAATTCTTCTTTCAAATTCATCAGTATAACACAAATGAGATGTTGATGTGTAAGTGCTATTCAAATATCAGGTCTAAGGAAACCCAGTAAAGAAAAAAATCCCACATCTCTTGCCAAAATGTTGTCATCTCTGGGACGGTTTGCTAGCTGAAAGACATTTTTATTGATAAGTGGATAGAAGTTGTTTAAGAGGGATGAGAGCCAAAAAGTTTCAAGTGCTTCTGTATGTTAAGAACAGTGCAACAGCTCTCTCATACTCTGTATTAGTCAACGCTCACTAGTTTACATATGTGGAAAGTGAGGTTCAAAATATTTTAATGACTTACCAAAACACACACAACCAATAAGTTCGAGCAAGAATTCAATCCCTAATCTGCCACACTGAAGTTTGAGCAATTACTAGAGATGAGTAGAAATAGTACTAAATTAAATTTCAGAGATATTTTTTCTTTCATAATTTCACTAACTCTCTTTGGAGATAAACCATTTCATCTATAAGGCCTTAGTTTTCACAACTATAAAAGTTGGAAGCTTGACTAGGTGATCTCTATATGGTCTTCCAATTCTAAAATGTTTTATTAAATTGGCCTCCTACAATAATTACCCTTGAAATATATGTATGCTGCCACCAAGTGGCAGTAGAAAGTACTAGTTCTTTTTTTTTTTTTCCAAGTGGGGAGTGCATTTGACATCAGACTTAACCATCAAATGTACAACCTATTAATATAACCATAAAATGATAATATAATTAGGTATTGTTTATTTAAAGCAGGGGCTTTAAATTGTGGCCGTACGCCACATCACAATCACCTGTAGAGGTCTGCAAACATAGAGGAAATCCAGACTCCATTGAATGAGAATCTTTAGAGATAGGACTTGAGCATCTGGATTTTATTTATTTATTTATTTTTGGCTTCCACAAGTGATTCTGATATACAGCCAGTTTTAGAATAAATAAATAGAAATAAAATGTAAAAGCCCCTTACATTAGCTATTGACATTTTGTAACTAACCTTTAGTCTGCTGCATATACATATACGTACACGTATACATAAACATATACATACTATATGGCTGTATAAGTATTGTCCTTATATATATATTTCTCATTATATATAGCTCATTATAAACAAATTTTCACTTTGTTTTCCCTCCAATCTTTGCTTTCCTCTTTTCAGTTCATCCTCTGTACCCTACGGGTGCAGAGACTTCCATGAAATATCTGTGTCTAATTTACTACTGTTGAAACCCAGCTTTCCTCTTTTCTCCCTCGACAGAGAAGTGAAAAACTTCACAGCCACCTAGAGTTTTCCACACAATACCTTTTTGGTTTAATAACTTGCTAGAGGACCACTACAAAAATACCCACTCTAACTTAAAGCAATAGAAAGTAAGTACTAAAACAAAATTAAACAGACAATATAATTTGTGTTTATTTTCAACACAGGTATGTGCGAGGCATATACCCACCAGAATATTATGAGGATCTACACCAGCTGTGGTCTCTGACATATTGGAGGGTAAAAACAAAACAAAACAAAACAAAACAAAAACAACCCTAGTTCCCTAAAATCTCGGGTCATACTGGTTAGATACTACCATTGGAAAATGCTTCATAATATATATTAAGTGAATACCATTCCAACTGCTACATGATCAGAACTCCCAGGCAAACACATATACACAATGCATCTAAAACAATGCACTTATACTTAATGTAACATATTCACTCACCCTATTGACTCATCCCTCTTTATAGAATATAATATTTCAGCATACAATAGATTTTCTTGTTTCAGTAGTAGTCACGCCTCTGCGTTTCCCTTTTTTTCCTTGTAAGAATTGATTGCAAAGTCATTTATTGAAAGAGGCCAATGTGAAAGGGTCATACAGTTAAAAAAATGCATTGACAGCAGTCAATGGGAAAACAAACGAATCCCAGTTTGTGTTGATGAAAACCCCACGTTACAGGGGAAAAGCCAAGCTTCCCACTGCAGCCAACTAAAGAAAGAAGCACAACAGCACCTCCTGGGACCTCCACTCATTGGTCTCAGGGCATGTTTAACACTACAGCTGTGTGCAGAGCAGTTGGAAAGGAGAGTCTAAAGTCATATGACCATTTGGTCTTACAAGTCCGGGAAGGAGGGGGACCTGGGTGGCTCAGTCATTTAAGCCTCCAACTCTTGATTTCTGCTCAGATATGATCTCACAGTTCTGAGATGGAGCCTGGCATTAGGCTCCACGATGACATCGCGAAGCCTGCTTGGGATTCTCTGTCTCTGCCCCTCCCCCACTCAGGCGCATGCACGCTCTCTCTCAAGATAAAGAAATAAAAGTCCAGGAAGGGGATATGAAATAGAATCAATGTTATTCTGACTTTCTCTCTTGTCCAATTGCTTATTCATGTCCTTTTTCCTTTGGGTTTCCTGTCTCCTTTTTGATTTGCTGGAATTTTTGTCTTTTTTTTGTTTGTTTTGAACATTATACATTTCTTTTCCCAGCCAGTTTAGCAACTGTGTCTTAATTTTAATTCTGAAGTTCCTTATTGAGTAGAAAATCTTGATATTTATGTAATCAAGCTGGGATATTGTTTACTTCATGATTTATTTTTTATTTTTATTTTTATTCTTTTAGGTTCTATTGAAGGAATCTTTCTCCATTCATAGAGCACAGAACCCCCTCCTGTTTTCTTCTTTTAACTTGATAGTTTTGCCATTCACATGGATGTCTCCATTTCATTTCCATTTGAGTTCACTTCTGTATGGGGTGAGGTAAAATCCAGGTTTATTCTTCTCCATGAAACACATTATTTTTCCCAACATTACATACTAAACAATTGGGACTTTTCACATTTTTTATTGCAGTGCCATGAATATGTGGGTCAATTTTGACTTAATACTCGCCAATATATTGGTAGTCACTAGCCTCTTACAGCTTTTGAACACTTGAGATTTGTTATGAGGACAGCGGAGCAGATTTCACAGACTTAGTTGAAAAACTTGTAAAGTATCTCATTGAATTTTTATATTGATTACATGTTAAAATGATAGCATTTGGTTGCATTCGGTTAAATAAAATACATGAAGGGGCACCTGGGTGGCTCAGTGGGTTGAACCTCTGACTCTTTTTTTTTTTTTTTTTCTTTTGAGTGTCTGACTCTCGATTTCAGCTCAATCCAGGATCGAGTCCTGTGCTCAGTGTGGAGCCTGCTTGGTTCTCTCTCTGCCCCTCCCTCAACCCCTCCCCTGTGTGTGATCTCTCTCCCTCTATCCAATAAATAAATAAATAAATAAATAAATAAATAAATAGATAATTAAATTATTAAAAATATGTTAAGATTTATATCACATTTCTTTGTTTGAAAAGTTTGCCAAAAATTAAAATCACGTGTGTGGAGTATACTATATTTTTCCCTGACTGAAGCGTTATATGCCATTTTGGCACGTTAGTTTCTGCACTAGTATACCATGCTGGCTTTATTACTAAAATATTGTCTTGTCATGTTGGGTAATTTCACCTTCTTTGATTTTTTTAAAGTTCCTCGGAAACCTCCCCTTTGAAAGCCACATATGAATTTTAATTTCTCAAATTCCTTGAAATTTTCATTGGGTGTGGACTGAATTCACATCCTGTGAATTATATATATATATATATATATATATATATACATATATATATACACATACATATATATATGTATATATAATGTTAGGCTATGCTGTCCATGAATAAGGTCTATCTCTTATTTCAAATTTTTTTTTTTTACAGATTAAAATTCTTCTCTCTCTGGGTATTGTATTCATTTTGGGTTATATAGACATATATATTATGTGTAGTATCTTTCACATTTTTCATTTGGTATTTTGATTGTTTGATTTGCTCCCTTTTGGATTTCTTTGACAGTCTTTGCTAGTCTTTGATAGTCTTGTTATCTTATGAATCTTTCAAAAAACAAGCGTTTTTTGTTTGTTTTGGTTTTTTGGGGGGAGAATCTCTCTTTTAGAGATTTATGTTCTTACATTTATAACTTATGGAATTTTTTTAAAAAAGCAATTATATTTTTCACCTAAGAAGACTTAGGTAATTTGTTTTTAATCTGTTATTTCTTAACAAACATGTACTTAAACCTGAGTACTACTTTAACTGGGTCATACAAATTTTGACTTCTAATGTTTTCATTGTCATTTAGTTTTAGGTATATAGGATTTTTTCTTGATTTCCTTTTTTAACTCAAGAGTTGTTGCATAAGATTTTAAAATGTGTTTTTAATAATCAGATACATGAAATTATATCAGTTCTTTTACTATTGATTTTATGCATATACCATTATTATAGCAGAATACATTTTATATGATGTGTTGTTTTTTTCTTTAAAACAATGTGTTTTGGGGCACCTGGGTGGCTCAGTCATCTGGGGGTCTGACTTCAGCCCAGGTCATTATCTCACGGTCGGTTGGTTAAGTTGGGCTTTGTGGTAACAGCTCAGAGCCTGAAGCCTGCTTCAGATTCTGTGTCTCCCTCCCTCTCTGCCCTGCTTGTGCTCTGTCTCTCCCTGTCTCTCAAAAATAAATAAACATTGGGGCACCTGGGTGGCGCAGTCGGTTGGGCGTCCGACTTCAGCCAGGTCACGATCTCGCGGTCCGTGAGTTCGAGCCCCGAGTCAGGCTCTGGGCTGATGGCTCGGAGCCTGGAGCCTGTTTCGGATTCTGTGTCTCCCTCTCTCTCTGCCCCTCCCCCGTTCATGCTCTGTCTCTCTCTGTCCCAAAAAATAAATAAATAAAAAAAAACGTTGAAAAAAATAAATAAACATTAAAAAAATAAACAAAATAAAATAAAACAATGTGTTTATTATTTGTTTCTGATAACTTTTTATGAAACTGTCATATAACATGGAAAATATGTGGTATTTTTTGTTGTTGTTGAATGTAAATTTCTCCCTGAATAACTTAGTTTGAACTTATTAATAGATTCATTCAAACTTTTATTTTTGCTTATTTTTTTTTGTCTGCTTGATCCATCTGGTTCTAAGAAATTTGCATCATAATACCAATTATTTAATTTTTCATTTTTAAAATTTTTCATTTTACCTTATGCTTCTAGCAATTGTGTTAGCACATACTTTACACTCTATTTAGATAAATATATATTCATGATTAATTATATTTTCTTGATAGCTTTTTACCAGAATTTACAATCTTTCTATGTCTTATGATGTATTTTACCATAAATTCTATTTGACTTTTAAATCACTACATGGGATTCCTTTTTTTTTTAATGTTTATTTATTTATTTTGAGGGGGGGAGCAGAGAGAGAGGGAGAGAGAGAATGTCAAGCAGGCTCCCTGCTGTCAGGGCAGAGACCAACACAGGGCTCAATCTCACCAACTGTGAGATCCTGTCCTGAGCTGAAATCAAGAGTTGGACACCTAACCCACTGAGCCACCCATCCACCCCTACACTGGATTTCTTATAGCTCATGTTGGTGATACATCTTTTTAAAATTATTACGGTCAACTTATTTATTTGTCCTATTATTTTAAAGACGAATTGTGTAGACAACGTGTTGTTAGATTTTGTATTCTTCATCTGGTCTTTTGGTAACTGAATTCAATTTATTTATATTTACTGTATTCAATATATTAGGATTTATTTTGACGATTTCACTTTTTTTTTTTAGTATTTACTTATGGATTTATTTTGAGAGAGACAGAGAGCAAGCAGGGGAGGGGCAGAGAGAGAGAGAGGGAGAGTAAGAATCCCAAGCAGGCTCCACACTCTCAGTGCGGAGCCCGATGAGGGGCTCAATCTCACAAGCCATGAGATGATGACCTGAGCCGAAACCAAGAGTCGGATACTTAACCGACTGAGCCACCCAGGTGCCCCTTGATGACTTAACTTCATATTTTCTATTTCTCACATTTCATTTCATTCTACTTTTTTCCCCCTCCATGTGGCCTTCCATTGGGTAGAATTTTTTTTTTATTTACAAATTATACATTCTTTCTTCTGGTGGTTAAATGCAATTTATAAAGGCATACGCTTATATTCATTTCTTCCTATGAATGTTTCAACCATCAATCTATAATGTTCTTTAAATAAGAAAAGTAACCTAACATGATTTTTCCTTTCTTTGGCCTCCCCTTACCTATTCACACATTCCCCCTCATTCTCAAGAATGTTAGTTCTGAATTGATATGGACATGCCCCATTGACATGATCTTTGAGGTTTTTAAGAAAATAAATCATAATTATCATACTTCCTATATATTTCATAGGACATTACTGAATTTATTTATTTAGTTATGAATGACATATTTTATAGTGAGTGTTTTCAAAAGAGAGTTTTTAAAAATTTTTTAAATGTTTATTTATTTTTGAGAGAGAGAGAGAGAGAGAGACCACAAGTGAGGGAGGGGCAGAGAGGGAGGGAGACACAGAATCTAAAGCAGGCTCCAGACTCTGAGCTATCAGCATAGAGCCCGATGTGAGGCTCAGACTCACCAACTGCAAGACCATGACCTGAGCCGAAGTTGGACCCTCAAACAACTGACCCACCCAGGTGCCTCAAAGGAAGTTTTTATATGATAATCCTCCTGATGCTTTGTGTGCCTGAGAGTGTCTTCACTGTGATTTTTGTATTCAAATGAGAATTAAGCAGGACATAAAATTCTAGATTCACACTTACTTGCTTCAAACATTTGCCATTATTACTCCCTTATCTTCTGACCTGTATTTGTGATCAAGAACTTATTGGGTTACAGTTTACCTATTCATTCTTCTCTCTGGGACTTTTTACCTTTTTCTTTTTGTGACGGTCTCAGTCTTCCTTATAAATTTTCTCCAAGTCGGTTTTTTTTTTCTCTTTCCTATTTTGTTTGGCACACTTCATTGGCCTTAATCTTGGAGACTTTAATGATCACAAATGGTTTTTTTTTTCCTTAAAAATGGTTGTTCCTGCTTCACATTATGGATATTCTCCCATATTTTTTTTTATTTTTTTAAATTTTTTTTTCAACGTTTATTTATTTTTGGGACAGAGAGAGACAGAGCATGAATGGGGGAGGGGGCAGAGAGAGAGGGAGACACAGAATCGGAAACAAGCTCCAGGCTCTGAGCCACCAGCCCAGAGCCTGACGCGGGGCTCGAACTCCCGGACCGCGAGATCGTGACCTGGCTGAAGTCGGACGCTTAACCGACTGCGCCACCCAGGCGCCCCAGATATTCTCCCATATTTCGATGCACACATTTCATATGTTGATTGTAAAATCTGGCACTATTTATTTTTAGTTAAATCTGAATGCATTATTTCAATATACTGTCTTTTTTATATGTGTTTCTTAGGTGTGCTCCTCCAATATCTTGGTATATTTCTTAGAGCTCATATTCCTTTGTGGTCACAAGCAGGACCTCCACGTCTGATTATGCCAATTGAACGTTGCATAAACAGACTGGTTGATGGGACCAGGGGACCTGACAGGTACCCGTGTTCCATCACCAAGTTGATGCACTGCATCCTCTCAGAAGTCAAGATGAACTTTTCTTCATCCAAAGGGGCTATCCCCTTGTCAAGCCAGGCCATATAGTGCTGTCGTTTCCTAATTCTTGACTCCAAATTAAATGCCTATTTCTAATTTTTCTGCCCAGATATTGTGCCTTTAAATTAAAAAAAAAAAAGTTCACCTTGTGGGGAATACTTTTTCCTAATTTGTTCATCCAGAAACGTGCTTTTTAAAAATTTACAAAATGAAACTTTTGGGTAGATTTCCAAGTATCCTGGTTGGCCTGGGACACGTACAATGGACACATACATCCACTGAGCCCAAATAGTAATGAATTTCATGCTCAAAAGTGTCCTGATTTGGGCGATAAATTATGTGGTCATCCTGCTTGTAGGTTCCCACTAAGTAGCCTCGGGTATGACTTGCCTAGATGGTTAATATGCACTCAGGGATGGAGGCCAAAGCCCAGGCTCTATTTTGTGACCCTCTCGGTGACTTTGAGGAGAGGAATTTGCCTCAGAGTGGATGGATCTTGGCTTGAACTCCCCTGTGTGCTGCCCAACCCCAACTGGGTTTGCAACTCTACCTGTCAGCAAAACTCCTTGGCTGACTTTCTTGGACATTGCTCTTCTTCAAGGGCTTTACACCTTTGATCATATAACATTCAGAATGTAGGAGAAAAGTAGAAGGTAACTCTGAAGGCTCAGGCAGCTTATTCACACTTCAGCCAGACTCTAATGCTGGAGTTAACCTGCCAAACAAGCCATGCTGGGCAGGTACGGCTGTTTTTCTTTTTGAAAGCACCACTCCAGAGTTGCCCCCTAACCAATCTCTTGATGGCGACTCCCAGTCCAACTCTTGCTTCGACTCGTCTTTCCATCCTGTGCCCAGTCACAGCCACCTCCATTTCCCCATGAGCTCCATTTCCCCATGTAAGGGCTTACATTCATTTTTCAGACCTATATATGTTCCTCTACTTTTCTGGACATTGGCACCATTGGATACGATGGAGACAACCAGCAGTCTGTGTCAGTGCTTCCTCTTCTCAAAAAAACCCAAACTCCTCCCTATCTTTTATTTTCATCGTCCTGTTGACTTCACACAGTAAGCCCACACATAATAATTGTGGGACCAGGAGCAAGAGAAAATATGGAACCGCATATCATATATTCAAATATTTAGAATGAAATGTCTACCCAAATCTGTTAAGTATGTTCTATCTTCTTACTTTGACAAATATGCCTTGAGAAGAACTTGGAAGGGCTGGTTAGAATTTAGACACAGTAGGAGCTAGCTCTCATCAAGGACTTCCAACCCATGGCACACCCAAGATAGGCTATATAATTTAGAGCGCAGTGCAAAAACCAAAGTTAAGGCCTATTACTCACAAAGTAAAACAAGTATCATTAAAGATATTAAAATATGAAGCCTTTCCCTCTCTTCTGCCGTGTCTCATTCTCTCTCAGCCTGTCACGGCGGTTTTGTATTTGCTATTTGAGTAAAGAAAAATTAAAAGTTTACACTATTAGCATGAATTTTATATGCTTTTATTATGCAATGCCATTTAAAATATTTTTAATGTTTATTTATTTTTGAGAGACAGAGAGAGACAGAGCATGAACAGGGGCAGGGTAGAGAGAGAGAGGGAGACACAGAATCCGAAGGGGGTTCCAGGCTCTGAGCTATCGGCACAGAACCCGATACGGGACTCGAACCCACAAGCCATGAGACCATGACCTGAGCCGAAGTCGGATGCTCAACCGACTGAGCCACCTGGGTGCCCCTGAAATGCCAACTTTAAATGTGAATATCTTTATATTGTAAAATCTTTATATTCTACCTTTTCATATTGTGTAATGCCAATTTTAAATGCAAATATGAGAGCATTTAACTTGTATGCAGAATCACCTGAATCACATGATTTATATTTAGCAGCTCATATATACATATGTATATTTTTGTTACCTCAACAGTAAAAACATTCCACAAAATTAATTCAACATTTTTAGTTCACTTTTTCATATGTACACATCCCCCCCAAATTTCTGCCTTTGGCTTACTGAAGTAAGAAAGTGTTGGACGGGAAAGAAACCATATTGATCACCCCATCTTTCTTTCTTCTTTCTAGATCATCACTTTCTTTTTTTTTAATTTTTTTATTATGTTTATTTATTTTTGAGAGAGAGGGAGAGACAGAGCATGAGCAGGGGAGGGGCAGAGAGAGAGGGAGACACAGACTCCGAAGCAGGCTCCAGGCTCCGAGCCATCAGCACAGAGCCCAGTGCGGGGCTCGAACTCACGAGCCGAGCCATGAGCTCATGACCCGAGCTGTGAGCTCATGACCCGAGCTGAAGTCGGACACTCAACAGACTGAGCCACCCAGGCGCCCCTATCATCACTTTCAGTGTAAGTGTTTGGCTGATAAAGAGACGTAACATGAATAAGAAAGAATAGGATAGGATCCCTTGATTATTCGTGTTTCTTAGAACACTAGTGCTTTCCTTATGCATTTAAATCCAGTTCAAGTTCAAATGGAAAGCATGACCCCTCAGGGAGGTCAGTGCTCTCATGCAGTCACTAACTGGCTTACCTACCCTTGCTTTGAGTCTCACTGAACTCCAGTGTCTTGTGGATCCCCTGGGATTATGAGCTCCTGGGGCATTCTGAAGGCTGGTGTGCACATAGGGCGGCAAGGGACAGGGGTGAACATGCATACTGCACATATCTCCTCTGCTTACATGCATGCTCCACAGTCCTATTAGACTTCACCTCTGAGACACAAACTCAAAAACGAAATCATTAAGAGTATCAAGACATTGATAGCAGAGCATTAAACTGAGGCAAAGGTCTTTTTCTGTGCAGGGATCTGTGACTACCCAGATTACGTGACCTAGACACTGGCCCTTGGCCCACCTCACTTCTCTTCCCAGCCTGGATACCTTCACACAAGCTTCAGTGCACACATCCAAATGATGACCCATCCCCTGCAAACATCCCTAGTATTGGGCATTTACACTTGTGAGGACAGATCCAGGGAAGAAGCCTGTGCGGCAGGCTTGAGGCTCTGGGGCAGGAAGTTTCAGAGTCCCAAGCTCCCTGAATCATGGTCTAGGAACAAAGAATCTGGTCCTTATAGGCATCACTCTAAATAAATATCATGATCTCTTTAAGAGGCAGACCACAGTAGGACCCTCTAAAGGCACAGGGTCCATGGTAGGGTCTTGTCTAGGTCTTTGGTGCTCCAGTCAACCAGCCAATACCATCTTTGTTCTTATTCTCATCATGACTCCTCTGACTGTAAATTTATCATTTCTCAGAAGTTTACTCCTTCTGAGCTTTAGCTTGATTAATATCATTTCCCTTTTGTCACATGGCTCTCTTTTCATCTTTCATGTATGTCCTTTCTTAAGTCAGTCTTACCGGAGAGATACTTTTGAGGATCTCTCACAAAAGTCTCTGTAGACACCTCCTCAGCTTCTCCCACCCTTCCACATTAATGACATTATTGTCAGAATTTCATTTTCTGATGGTACCATGAATTGACACAGCTAAGTGAAAGGTCTAGAATCAGAAAATTGTAGAACTTTATAGTCTTATGGGATCTGTGGCTCGGTAGTTATTAAGAGGTTTTTTCCGAGGTAGACCGGGTAATTGGTAGCATAACAAATGATAGGTCTCAGACCTTCCAACTCCCAGTCTAATGCTCTCTATTATGCTGTTTCAAAACAGAATTAGCCTGTAATGCTTTGATCCTCTGACCTATGTGTTATGAGACCAGCCTGACCACTGATGAAATGCAACTCTGGATTTGACGATCTAAGAGAAAAATCAGAGTCGATATTAGTATTTTGACAGTATATGAAAATATGTAGTATATATACCTGCCTGTTCCAGTCATTGCTAATCAAGTAAAGTCCTCTTTCTCTTGGAGCTTCATATGTGTTCCTATTAATAGACAATGAACTTGCCCAAGAGATGAAATCAGTAACTATCCCAGCTATGTAACTTAGAAACTGAAAACATTATATAGCCCAGAATGCATATTTAATATTAAGACTGGAAACATGACATTATCTTAAGCTTAAGTCTAACATTTTGTAAATAGCCACTTCAAAAGAAACTTTGGCCCATCAAAGTCCTCGTGTCGGTCAACAATTGCTGCAATACTGCTGTGTAACAAGCAATCAAAGACATCTCAGTGGCTTATGCACCAAACATTGATTCTCCTGGAGTGACAGGACAGGAGGGACTGTGGTATTTCTTGCTGCCAGTCTGCAGGTTCAGGTCTACAGCATGTGTGTTGTACGCATCGTGGACCAGCAAGCAAACCAGGATTGTTTTTTCTCATGAGGTTGTCAAAGGTCAACAATGTAGGTAGACACACAGGACCTCTTACAGTCCAAGCTTATAACTGGCACATTGTCACTTCTGACCACAGGTCATGAGACAAAAAAAGTCCTATGACCAAGCCCAAATGCAAAGATTAGGGAAGGACAATCTGCCCCCAGTGAGTGCATACTTAAGAGCGTAGATGCCAAGACGGTGGAGGAATTGGAGACATTCATTAAAGCTATGGCTGACCAGATGCCAACAAGGAGAAGCTAGGGGAAATAATTTTAAGATCATTCCTAAAGGTAGTAATCCTAATTCTAGGATTCTAGAATTCTAGAAATTCTCTATTTTACTTGACAATAAATTGATCCGTGCCAATGAATATTCCCTTTCTTGGGGAATCTAATGATTTTGTCATTTTGTGAGAGATACAGGTCATCAACTACAGCTGATTCACTGTTGGCTGTCCTGCAAAGTGAGTACCACCCAGAGGGGCCTGAACAAATGTCTGTTTACCATTTAATAATATGGCTATGGCTATTTGGTAAGACTTTGCCATCACCTGTTTTGGAAACCAATATTAAAACCATGGCTGCACTGGAGATGTAAAATTTCAAGCCTTTTTTTTTTTTTTTTTTGGATATACTGTTAGCTTTAACTCTTAAGCTAAAAGTTGAAAGGAACAAACAAATAAAATCGCTAACAGCATTATAAATGGAAGGTGGAGACAAAAGATAATTTTATGAGGAAATAATACTTATGCTAATATCCATCTTCTTTGAGAAAGTCCGTTTCTTCCCTCTTTGCCATTCTTTAAATGCAATAATAAATAATATGTAACCCTTCCCTAGCCAAGTTTTAAAAAGTATGCTACAATGGGAAAGTATACAGTATAGTTTTGGGGAAAGAGGTTTGGGGGAAGGAAGGAGAAAAGGAAAGCAGATACTTTGGAAATACTCTTAAAATAAAACTGCAACATAGACATGAACTTTCTTTGTTTCATTTTTAAAATAAGTATTGTATTGCTTTATATTTTTACTTTCATGTTTAAAATACTATGTAAATGGACATTTAAACAATATTGACTATTCCGGTCCATGAACGTGGGACCATACTACCCAAAGCAATCTACAAAGTCCACAGTATTCCCATTAAAATCTCAATGACATTTTTTACAGAAATAGGATAAAAAATTCTAAAATTCAAAAGACCTTAAATAGGGGCACCTGGGTGGCTCAGCCGGTTAAGTGGCCAACTTCGGCTCAGGTCATGATCTCATAGTCCATGAGTTCTAGCCCCGAGTCGGGATCTGTGCTGACAGCTCGGAGCCTGGAGCCTGGAGCCTGTTTTGGATTCTGTGTCTCCCTCTCTCTGACCCTCCCCCGTTCATGCTCTGTCTCTCTCTGTCTCAAAAATAAATAAACGTTAAAAAAAAAAAAAACAACCCAAAAGACCTTAAATAGCCAAAGCAGTCTTAAGAAAGAAGAAAAAAGCTGAAGGCATCACACATCCTGATCTCAAAATATGTTACAAAGGTAGAATAATTAAGACAGTATGGTACTGGCATAAAGAGAGAAATGCAGACCAGGAAAACAGAATAGACACATCAGAAATAAACCCACACATAAACAGGCAACTGATCTTTGACAAGGGTGCCAAGAATACCCAATGGGAAAAGGATGGTCTCTTCAACAAATGGTGCTGAAAACTGAGTATCCAAATGCAAAAGAATAAAATTAGACTCTTTCCTTACACCATATACAAATATCAACTCAAGGGGTGCCTGGGTGGCTCAGTCGGTTGGGCATCCAACTTCGGCTCAGGTCATGATCTCACGGTTTGTGAATTTAAGCCCCACGTCCAGCTCTGTGCTGACAGTTCAGAACCTGGAGCCTACTTTGGATTCTGTGTCTCTCTCTCTCTCTCTCTCTGCCCCTCCCCGACTTGTGCACGTACTCTCTCTCTCTCTCTCTCAAAAATAAATAAACTTTAAAAAAATTTTTAAAAAATATATCAACTCAAAATTGATGAAAGGCTTAAATGTAAAACCCCAAACTGTAAAACTCGTAGAAGAAAACATAAAGGAAAAGTTTTTGACATCTGTCTTGGTAGTGATTTCTTAGATATGACACCAAAGCACAGGCAACAAACGCAAAAATAGACAAATGGGGCTACATCAAACTAAAAAGCTTCCACACAGCAAAGGAAACCATCAACAGAATGAAAAGGCAACCTATGAAATGGGAGAAACTATTTGCAAACCATATATCTGATGAGAGATTAATGTCCGAAATATGTAAGGAATTTCTATAGCTTAACAGCAAAAAAAAAAAAAAGACAAATTAATAAATAATGGGCAAAGGGCTTGAATAGACATTTCTTCACAGAGCACATATAAACAGCCAACAGGTAAATAAAAAGGTGCTCAGCATCACTCATTATCAGGGAAATGCAAATCAAAGTTACAATGAGACATCATCCCATGTCTGTTAAGATCGCTATTATCAGACAACAAAAGACATCAAGTGTTGTTGAGAATGTGGAAAAATTGGGCACTTATACACTATTGGTAGGAATATAAATGATGCAGCAGCTATGAAAAACAGTACGGAGCTTCCTCAAAAAATTAAAAGAAGAAGTACCACATGATCCAGTAATCCGACTTCTAGACATACATCCAAAAGAATTGAAATCAGAATCTCGAAGAGATACTTCCAATCTCATTTTCTTTGCAGCATTGTTCACAAACAGACAAGATATGGGATCAAACTAAATGTCCATTGACCGATGAACAGATGAAGAAAATATGGTGTATACATACCGTGGAACATTATTCACCTTAAAAAAGGAGATCCTACCATACGTGATATCGATGAACCTGGAAGATTTTACATGAAGGGAAATAAGCTGGTCATGGAAGGATAAATACTGTATGATTCCACTTATACGAGGTGTCTAAAATAGTGAAACTCATAGAAACAGAGTTGATGGTGGTGGCCAGGACTTGGGGGTAGGAGAAAATGGGGAGTTGTTAGACACGCATAAGGTTTCAGTTTGTAAGATGAATAAATTCTAGAGATCTGCTGTACGACATAGCGCTTATAGCTAACAATTCAGTATTGTATACTTAAAATTGCTTTGAAAGCGTAGATCTCACGTTAAGTGTTCCTACCTCCCCCAGACAAACAAGCAAAACCCACAGCAGCAGGAGGAAACTCTTGGAGGAGATGGGTACAGTTTTTACCCTGATGCTGATGATGGTTTCCCAGGTGTATGCAAATTTCCAAACTCGTCAAATTGTATTCAGTTACTACACCCATTTTTAAAATATCAATTATACCTCAGTAAGACTGTCTAAAAATACTATGTGTATTGCTTTAATTACACATGTGTAAGGTGCTAGATAAGTTTAAAGTATTGTTTATTTTTTTTGTATCTACTTTAAAATACTGCTCATATTAAGTTAAATGAAATCAATAAAACGAAAAACTCCCAAGGCATTTATGCAGTAGGGTTTCCAATACAGGTCCAGGCCAATTGCCCTTCTGACACCTGGAATCGGCATTTTAAATGGTCAGAAAAAATAGCTGCTTGCAATGGTTTTCAAAGCCAGCTTGACTGCAGATCATGTCATGATCTTTCTAGAAAAGTGTATCAGGAGGAATTAGATTAATTTTCAAAGGCTCTTTACCCTTGGGTTTACAGGAAGAATTCATCACTTTAACACCTTATGTTTATTAAGTGACTCCCTGTTTTACATATGATGGTCATAAAATTTAGTTGTGTGAGGGGTTTATCTTTGACTCATTCCATGGCTGCATGAGATAATCATGGTGGGAAGATGTTAACAAATTAATAAATACAGCCCTGATGTTAATAGAAAGAGAGAGTTAACTCTATGCTATATACACTTTTGTCCAAATATTAAAAAAAAAATAAAATGAAAGCAAGGCATTTAATTCCACCAGCTATAATCACAAAGAATTTTTACATAACATGAGATAAATCTTCAGATTTAGACATTACAGGTCAACATCACACGTTACAAAAAGGCCTTTGTTGATTCTTCAAAGTTAACCTAAAAGCTCCACTTTTTGTGAAACAATGACGACCAATATTTCTATGCTCTTGGTGACTCTCTTGTATCATAGTGATATACATTTTTATCCCACATAATAACCTTATAGGACTTACAAAGCAAGCATTACTTTTCCCATTGTTTGTTGGGGAACTTACAATGAGTGAATGGTAAAGGTGGGATTTGACTTGAAGTTTTGTGTCTGAAGGCCAGGACCTTGTCAGTTACACCACTGGTCATATCTTCATGGACCATACTGTCCTCTGAAGCTCCAAGTGCAACCACTTGCACCGAGGCAGCACCAGAAGATGCTACTGCATCGAGTGGCAGCACAGATGGCCAGCACAACAGAACTGTGAGCACTTTTTTCCAGCGTTGGGGGTATACCAATGAGCAAAGCAAAAACAATCCATCAAGATACGCAAGTGCATCCTCTGGAATACACAGCCTCATTGTTTTTTGACATTCACTTTCCAAATGACCCAAGTCCGTGGCCTCGGCAATTAGCTACTTCCCCATCACTGAGCAAAGGACCAGAAATGATGCACTGGGAAATGTCTCTTTCCTCTCTTCCCACTCCACAGAGACCTCCTTGCTCTGGGGGTGAACAACAATGCAGAGGCCATGGAGGTGGCACCAGAGAGACTTGTAAAAACAGAAAGGTATTTTCTGTTTTGAGATGAACTTTAGGGGGGATAATGGACTTTGAAAGATCCCACACATAAAAGTAATTATAAATTACACATGAACAAGTAGGCATCAGAATTCTCACTTTAATCTTAATTATAAAGACAGCCTTGTTATCCCTGATAACTTACTTTCAAGACACCATTTGTTCAGCATATGACACACTGTATCAGATCTCCTCAGTTTTCCATGATCAATATCTAATGGGCATATTTTCTATCCATTAGGAAGTATGTTTCTCATTAATTGTTACATAAAGTTAAACAATTATGATTTCCTCACAATTAAAATTTTGATGTTTAGTTATTTGACTCACTGGTGATGAGATTAAAATTTTAAGTAGAAAGAAAAACTTCTTGCATTTTGGAGAGCAAGTCTTACATCAACCAAATGATTTCATAAGCTAAGGTTTTACATTTTATTGATAGAAAATAGGATACCCCAGCAACCTCTAGACTTAAGACACTCTATGGTACATAAGATAATATAAATTGCCTCCTTTGTTGCTATCTAATTTCAGTTTGCCAAATGATATCTAATTTGTTACTTTTCAAGAAATGATTTCCCAAGAAAGAGATTGCCTTATTTATTTTGCTTTTCATAATTAAAAGAAAGAAAGAAAGAACAAAAGAAAGAAAGAAAGAAAACATATGACCTACAGGAGAGTGACATGCAATTAGCAAGAACAATACAAAGTTGGAGATAGATTATATTCTTGCAGAAGATATACTAAAAAATGCAGTTACATTCTATATATGCTAATACAGAGTGTGGGTATAAAAAGAGTGTCACATGTTTGTTAAACCTATATACATACACAGTGGGAAATGTCATGATTTCTTTGGGGTTCAGAGACAAGAGAGATCAAAGGAGGGCACCATTCATTCATTCATATTTGGGTGAGGACATATTGTGTGCTGAGTGACTACTGACAAGGCAACCTCAAAAATATGAACACAAACCCACTTATTCTTCCAGCGAGGTAATTTTAAACAGGGCAAACAGCTGATATAGATTGAAAAGTTAGGTTGTTTATTTTCTTAATAGGAAGGAAGTGTGAAATTCTGCCTTAAACCAAGGCTCCTGAAGGCTCAGGAGTTGAAATTTGTTGTTTATGGTGTTAAACAAAAACAACAGTATTTGCATTCTGTTTCCACAGGGGAATCAAAACACCCTGGCCCTTAGCTTTAGTTCAGGCAACAATGTTGCTTTGCCTTTCAATCATTTATAATATTGAGTATTACCACTTTGGAAACAGGGACCATCCAGCAGGAACACAATGTTAGAGTTAGCACATTAACAGCGAATTTCTATTCTGCATAACGAGCGTGCGTTTACTTCATTAACTAGCAGTTACATTTCCCACGCCTTCAATTAACACTGGTTTCATTTTAAATGCTATCAGTTAAGACAAGATGTGATAAGAAAACATCATTGCTAGGCAAGCATTCCTCAAACACAGCTGATTTATCTCTTTGGCAATTCATTAAAATGCAAAATATACTGAAATTGATTTTCAGCACTTTCAGGCAGGAATGTTTCTAATAATGTTAATTTGCAAATTTCCTCTTTTTTTTTTTTTTTAAGTCTCTGTGCTGTAGTCGCCATGTTCAGCCGGAGGCTATTTGTATTGTGCAGACAGAAAATGAACAGCGAACATTTATTTCTCATATCTTTCTGAGAAACCTGAGGCGCATGAAGATATTTGTGCTGTAACAGGCAGAGTCAATCCCCCTCAGTCCCTTTAGTCGCTATATATCACCAGCAAACTCCCAGCTAGTCCTGCTGTAGCAATTAACCTGCCAGAGCTCTCTCCTGTCAGGCTCCGTAATAATAAACTCCCCCTGCCCCCCCAACCACCCCTGAGAGAGACAGAGCTATAGATTCTGGCTCTGCAACGTCCATAGAGGCTGATTATTCAGAATCAGCATGATTAAGAAGGTGACACGGTATTAGTTAAAAAGACATACTTCCCCCCACCCCCCTGCCCCCGACTGAGGTTTTAAACCTATTAAGGTAGAAACAACTGATCATTCCCCTCTTTGGTATACAGCTCCTAAGATAGGATTCTTGAAAGACTATTTACAATGCCTTGTCAATTTCCCAGTGTATGAATAAAAGTATAAATACCAGGAGGGAAGTATCAGAATCATAATGTACAGCATGTGTAAACCTAGGAACTGGCTAAAAGTAATATTTTCACCCCAAAGAGACAAAGGGAGCAGGTTCATTTTGAATAACTGGCCATGTTTCAATTGTTACTCTTAAAAGAAAAAAAAAAAACACCCATATTTGTGTCTTTTTGGGTTAGTTTCAAATGGACCAAACTGTGATGAATTATAAATTAAAAATCCGGATATATAATCTGCCAGATAACAAGTTGTTAGACTCTGGAAATAGCACATCCCTAACAATAAACCTTGTCTTTATGGGGATGGCGGTCTTATAAATGTCATAATGGATTGCAGACGAACCAGCTGTTTATATTCTAGTTCAGTACATGAATGAGAGAAGAGCAGGCCAGGAAATAAAGGAGATTGAGGAAAATTTACTAGTACCAAGTCACAGGGAAAAAAAAAAAAAAGCCCAAGGAACTCAATTTTTACGCATTCCCATCCAATTTACCCTTGCTGGTGACTTTTGGGGGGAAGTGTAGCTTTTGAAACCAATTGTATTATTCCACTTTAAGATGGCTTCTAGTATATTCAATAGACCCATCACAGTTATATGTTCCTTTTTCAGTCTCAAGCTGCCCTCACCATACGAGATTGGTTACTGTCAGAGGACTTTCAGAGAAGGATTTGAATGCAATTTCAAAGGCCAGACAGAGCAGCTGTCAAAAACACTGCGAGCTTAGGAAAGCAGTGTTAGTAGCCCAGGAGGGGTGAGATTCTGGCTTTCTGTTTCTCAATTTCGCTCATTTCACTTCAAGCTAAAGCACCTTTTGATCCCAACCAGGTGAAATGGAGACAGCACGGTATACTGAGTGAGCGACCCCACCTACCCAAAGCCCTGCACGATGGCAATTATCTGTAACTGCATGACTGCCAGCATGGACATTAGCCCGTGGACACTGGCAATTCCCTTTGAGGACAGACACACTTTGCTCTTCTATGTATGATTAAACCTAGGTGCACCCATGAGGTGTCAACAAATCGCCAGGCCGTTCATAGATGGCTGTTAGCAGATTACCAGATTTGCTGCACATCAGGTATGAATCATACGTGTTTGTTATGCAAAGATCTCATTTCAAGTTTCACATCCTCTTTTCTCAGCCAGAGCTCCAATCCAGCAGAAGGATGCAGAGGAGGGGTCCAACTCGACTTTAAAAAATTGAGAGTGTATTGCTTTATGGGGCATTACAGCTACTCTATTTAAAAATCCAATCCAGAAGATAAAATTACCACTTGTTATGTTTGCATTTTCAGATAAGGCACCTCACCCTTGGCTGCAGTTCTCTTATCTCTGTAATATTCATGGAGTGCTAGCTTTTAATTAAACCATCCACAACTCTCTGTAACTCAAAGTATATATTTTACTGCTGCAGGAACCAGTAGTCGAGAAAAATTCTATATTTTACATTTATTTTTAAAGCCTGGGTAGTTTTATTGCCAATGATGTCATGAACAGTGCCGTCCTACAAAGATGACTAAGTCTTCTGTTTCGAGAGACACGTCGATCATAGTGGGGGTCCCTAAAGTTCATGAGACTCGTGACTTTCACAGATACAATATTCAGAAATTTGACTTTCTCGGGAGCCCTGGGAGGTCTGTGATATGTCATTTTCTTAAAGCAAAATTTTATTCACATGCATGGAGGCCCTGGAATACAGAGCAGGTCACACGGTTACTGATTCCACCAAAGCGGTCATCTCTCTTCCTCAAATATAATACGCCTTCCCTTTCCTGACATTTTCTCAGTCCCTTTTTCTGGTTCTTTTTTAATTCCCATCTGTCAATGCTGAGGCCCAAGGCTGTTAGCTTCTCATTCTTCACGCCCTTCCTGGGTCATCTCATTGCATCCCAGGACTGCAAGTTCTATGTGTATGTAGGCAACCCAAACCAGAATCATCCACCCAGATCTCGCTCCTGAAATTCAGAAGCAACTGCTCTCTAGGACACTGGCTATCCCACTGACAATGGAATTCAACGTATCTATAAAGCAATCTATAATAATGCTGGTAGGATTTAATATGGACTTAATGTTTACATTCAGAATCTTTACAAAAACCCTACCAGGTATGACACTATCATGTTCCCAGTTTTACAGGTGAGGAAACTGGGGCTTGGATAGGTTAATTATCAAGGCCATATGGTTATAAGGAACTAGGAATTGGACCCAAGTCCATCTGAGCAGTCTATGAGTTTGTTTTGTTTTGTTTTTTAATTTTGTTTAAATATTTATTTATTTATTTTGAGAGAGAGAGAGAAAAAAAAGAGAGAGAGAGAGACAGGGTACAAGCAGGAAAGGGTCAGAGGGAGAGAGAGAGACTGAGAGAGAGAGAGAGAGAGAGAGAGGGAGAGACCCAAGCAGGCTCTCCGCACTGTCAATGCAGAGCCTGAGGCAGGGCTTGAACCCAAGACCCAGGGATCATGACCTGAGCTGAAATCAAGAGTCGATCGCTCAACCAACTGAGCCACCCAGGCACCCCTAAGGAGTCTTATGTTTTTACTCCCTATTCCCCATGCTGCTCTTCCCTCTGTCTCTTTTATGTGTATAATTCTTCCTAGTGACCCTTTCCTGGTTCAGCTGTACTTCTTCAAGGATTGTCTTTTCTGATCCTACAGAGCAACTTGCGTTTCCACAAATGCAGTTCCGTAAACATAAAGTACTTCGTTTTCAAGAAAGCCTGTCATTATGTATTCATTCGATGTTTAATCTTCTGAATAGCCTGGCAAATACAAAGGGCAGATACAGTTGAGAATACAAAGGGAAATCAATGGGTGAGAGAGGGAATAGCGTGGAAAGAGAGGAGCAAGTGTGAAGGGCCCGGTGGGGGAAGTGCAAATGACATTGTCAAATAATGGACCAGACTTCTCTGAGATGAGAGCACAACACATGCAAGTGAGGAGAAACAAGAAGGGAGACTTGAAAGGTGGACAGGTGCCAGATTACAGAGGGTTTTATAGGTCCCATGAAGGCTTGAGGATGTATTCCAAGCACAAAACAGAAACGTTTTACGCAATGAGAAGTGAAAACACAAAGTTCATTTACTTACTTAGGTCTCAGTCACTAATGGGCAAAGCCAACCTTGGAGACTGAAGACCCAAAACTTTGTCCAATGCATGGGGGATACTGATACCAAAGGGCAGAAGAACAGTGACAGGCTGTGATCGTTTTACTTATGCCTGGAAGGGCCAACACCCCATATGAGCAAGGTAGTTAGAGAATAGGACTCGTTTCATGTATGTAGAAAACACAAGTATATGTATACATACACCTACATACATTTAATGAATAGACTTTATTTTTAAAAATTTTTTAAAGTTTTTATTTATTTTTGAGAGAGAGAGAGAGAGATGAAGCATGAGTGAGGCAGGGGCAGAGACAGGGAGGCACAGAATCCGAAGCAGGCTCCAGGCTCCGAGCTTTCAGCCCCGAGCCCGGCGTGGGGAGTCAAACCCACAAACTGCGAGATCATGACCTGAGCCGAAGTCAGACGCTTAACCGTCTGAGCCACCCAGGCGCCCCAAATAGACTTTATTTTTTAGAGCACTTTTAGGTTCATAGCACAATTTGCAGGAAGTATAGTGAGTTCCATATGTTCCCTGTTCCCCCCACCCACAGCTTCTACTACCATCAACTTCAGGCATCAATTGTTATAACTGATGAATCTACATTGACAACGTCATTATCATCACCCAAAGCCCACGGTTTACGCTATAGCACCACACAGAGTAATTTCACTGTCCTAGAAATCCTCTAGGCTTCACTCACTCATTCTTTCCCTCCCCGCTAGACCCAGGCAACCACCCATCTTTTTACTGTCTCCTTACTTTTGCCATTCACAGAATGTCATATAGTCAGAATCATACCCTATGTAACTTTTTCAGATGGGCCACTTTCACTTGTAATATTCATTGAAGTTCCCTCTGTGTCTTTTTGTGGCCTGAGAGTTTATTTCTTTTTAGTGCTGAACGATATTCCACTGTCTAGATGTACCACTGTTCATCCATTCACCCAGTGAAGGACATCTTGATCGCTTCCAAGTTTTGACAATGATGAATAAAGCTGGTCTAACATGCATGTGCACGCTTCCAACTCGTTGGGCAAACATCGGGAAGCATAATTATTGGATGGTACGATCAGAGTATATCTAGTTTTGTAAGACACTGACAAACTTTCTCCCAAAGTGACTACCACTTTGCATTCCCCAGCAAAGAAGGAGAGTGCTCCTTGTGTTCTACATCCTTGTCACCATTTGTTGTTTCTGTGCTCTAGATTTGGGCCATTCCAAGGGGGCGTAGTGGCATCTCAGTGCTGTTTAACTTAAAATTCCCTCCCGAAGTATGATGTTTAGCGTCTTTTCATCGGCTTATTGGCCATCTTTATATCTTCTCTGAAGAGGTGTCTGAGTCTTTTGCTCGTTTTTTACAAAACGACGGTTGTTCACCATCTGGTGATGGGGTTTCAGAAGTTCTTTCTGTATTTTCAGATAAGAGTACTTTATCAAGTAATTTGTAAACATTTTTGTCCCAGTCTGTGCCTTGTCTTCTTGTTCTCTTTACATTTGTATAGTCATTAGGTAAATTCCTGCATTCCTACTTAGCTCCCATGGACCATTCCTATGTGTGGAGCATTCCGAATCAAGTGAGTAACACTTGAAACAATAATCTTTCAGACCTATGTGCAAGGCACTGTATTGTGGTGGGTGCTGTAGGAATGCCCACATGCTATTTCATTTCTGTCTTCAAGAAATTTATAGTCATAATGATGGAAAAGACAGGCCCACAAACCTGATTTCAAGATTTTCATCAACAGAGAGCGACAACAATTTTTAAAAGCCTTCCCCACTGGCCCTGTTTCTGTCTCCCTGGGCCCAAAGTGAACGCTCATTACTCTTCCATTAGTTTTCGTCACCTGAAGATGCCCTTCCTGACTTCAGGGGCCTCAGCATTCCTATGGAATCTTCAGTCAGGTAATCTCCTACCTTTCATACACTTCATCCCTTCTCCCCTGAGCTCATCTGTTTATTTGTTCCAGAGAGAATTTCTTACGTCAGATAACCCTGCAGGAGGGCTAATGGGGAGATTACCACTCTAGGCTGTAGTAATCTGGGAAGATTTCATAGAAAAGAACTTAGAGCAGAAATGAAGACATGAATTGGACCTGGCAAGAAGAGAAAAAAAAAAAAAGTGTCAGAGAAATGAGAAGACACGAGGAAGAAGAAAATGACTCAGGAACTGTATAGCAAACCCCCAAAGTGGACCAAGTAGGAGATGCAAATAGGGGAAGGGTGTGGGCAGCTCGGAAAAATTAACCTAGATCTGTAAGAACGCTTTTCCTTTAGATGTTCTAGAAGGTCCTGCACTTCTGGTGTGCTGCCATGTCGTTAGAAAGTACCAGGACCTTTACAAGGGCTTTAGAGTATAGGTCTCTGGCAGGGAGCCTGATTCTAGATCTCTGCCCTCAAACCACTGCACTCTGCATCAGTTCCCTCAGCCCCATTCTCTTCTCTTAACATTAATGGCAACTGTTATCCACTCTATTCCTCTCTTCTGAGATCTTACTGTAGTAAGCCGTTGTTGAAAGAGGCAAATTTGAAAGAATCATACAATTTAAAAAAATACATTTATAGCAGTGTATTGTTCTCATGTAACAAATAACCACAAACTTAGTAGTATGAAACAACTCACACTTCTTCTTACTCTGAAGTTCAACATGGGTCTCATTGGGCTAGAACTGAGGTGCCAGCAGGGCTGTGTGTTTTTCTGGAAGCTCCCAGGAAGAATCCATTTCTTTGCCTTTTTCCAGTTGCTGGAAGTTGTCCTCATCCCGTGGCTTTGGGCCACTTTCTCCACATTTAAAGCCAGCAAGGGCAGTTGAGTCCTCACATGGTATCATGCTAAACTCGGGGCTTTTATCACATCTTTCTTTATTCTCTTCTCTTCTATCTCCCTCTTCCACTTTATAAAAGCCCTTCTGATTACATTGAGCCTGCCCAGATAATCTGGATAATTGCCCTGTTGTATGATAAACTATTAGCAACCTTAATTCCCCTTTGTCACGTAACCTAACATAGTCTCAGGTTCTGGGGATTAGGACGTGTTCATCTTTGGGGGACCATTATTCCACTTACCATAGTGCCCCAGAAATATTATTTATTAGTACTTTAAGTGGAGGAGGAGCTGAAATAAACATGAAGCCATTAATCATGAAATGATTAATACTGAGTTAATAAAATCTTCCTAATACTTTACAACGATCTTGCTCCCACTTAATTCCACAACAGTGTTTTGTTTTGTTTTGTTTTGTTTTGTTTTGTTTTGTTTTGTTTTTAAAGGAGCTCAAATGTAGAGAGTGTATTCAAAGTATTTAACTTAACTTTCATAGAGACCAAAACTCCTGCCTTCTCACACTCTTATAGGGACTGGAATTTACACGATATTTAATTCGATTACATAATGACAGAGATCATTATATTTGGGATACATGCATGGGGAGAAACACAACTGACTGTTTCTGGAGTCATCTGGAGAAGCCAACGCTATTGGGCTCAACAAAAGAACGTCTTCTGGTGACTGGCACACACCACGTAGTGAACACCCATCCATGTGTTTTGTGGAAGGAATGGAGATTGTCCATTAAACTGGCAAACCAGTTGAATGGGAGTTTTTCAAGCAATCTTCTCTTCTACAAACAATAAATGCAGGGCCTGAAGGCAGACTTGTGTTCTGATCCCTTCGCACTTGTTCCTTACAAGTTGGTAAGTTAATTAATGCCTAAAAAGTTAGTGAAGGCTGAGATACTATCTCCTTCAAAGCACAGTGGTAAGTACTGAAGTAGGTTTTGCAGGGAAAGGTCTTCATTTGGATAACTATTCTGTCAATCACAAATATTTGCATACTGTGTCCATTTACTTCTTAGAATAAATTCCTAGACAAGAATTATTGAATGGATATGTTTGCAAATTTCTCAATTCCTACGAAGAACTATTACCAAAATAGCTTCCAGAAATATATACACAAATTTCACTCCTAACTGCAATGTACGATGATACCCATTTCTTCAACAAACTTACCAAGGCTCATCATTTTAATACTGTCCATTGGGTTACCTAAATAAATAACGAGAATCTGAAATTGTTCTCTTCATTTGAATTTTTGTGATGATTGCTTTTGGGGATGTTTTCATGTGAAATTATATTGACCATTTGATTTCTTCTTTTTGTGAATTGCTTGTTAATGTCTTTACCCATTTTAATTGGGACTTTTACAGTTTTCTCATTGATTTGTAAGAATTCCAAATATTAAGACCTTTGCTTTTTGTGTCCTTAATTTTTCCGATCCATGTTTTTCTATTTTATTTATGTGTCCTGAGGATATCCTTGAAAGACAATTCCCAAATTTCCTCTATCCTCTAGGGGAAAAATCAATTTTAAAGCACCATCTGCCTGAGATTTCCTGTGGCTAGTAAATTTCCTAATAATATTAGCACATACATCTCGGTATTCATCAAAGAGTTCATTTGAAGCTCTAATAATTACCTGACTTTTTAAGAAACCACAACTATTTTCAGAAAATATGTTTGTTCTTTACATTCTTCTCACACGTTAGGTACCAAACCAACTTGCATTTGTGATCCTTGACTTGTTTTCACCAATCAATTTCTATTCTTTTTTAATTGCATATTTCACTAGGCTTGCCTTTATTTAGCAACTGTTACCTTAAAGCTTATTATTATAGCACCTCCGTCTGTTAAATAACGTCAACATCCTTCCCGTCACCTCAGCACTTCTAATCCCCCTCCTCGCAGCCCCCTCACTGAATGAAAAGCAATGCGTTTTTTGTTGGAAGCTTTGAATGAATAATTCATTTGGAAAAATCGTCCGTGTTGTGCATGTTCAGAAGACGGAGCACTTCTCTTGTCAGTCACAATGGCTTGCTTAGGACTAAGTGCTGTTCAGCGTGTGCTCGGAGAGTACTGCTGATGGCGGGTTGCTGAGATTGCCAACTGCGTTAATCCTGACCATCCTTCTTTGTCTTTTGTGACAGGAAGATTAAGATCCAGGGTCTTATTCAGTTGTTGCAGTTAGACTCTATTTCACTCGGTTGTTTCAAGCCTCCTTTTAAGTTACCGACAGATTTTCATCATTATCCCCTCAAGCCCAGTGAAATCCTGACCCAGAGTTATGTTCTCCAAGGGCAGCATGGTATAAAGAAGAGAGGGCATGGCCTTTTGTCAAACCTTGGGTCTGAATTCTATATCTGCCATTTATGGGCATGGTAGCTTGGGTAAGGTGCATAAACTTGATGGACCTCAATTCCCTTATCTGGAAATCCAAGAGGATTATTGCTACCACACAGATTGTTTGTGTGTGGGGGTTGTGGACCCTATAAGGAAATATTCTACGGAAGTGCTACGTCTGGAGGATGGCAGGTTTCTAGTTCATGTTCATGTCCTTTTTAATTAATTCTTTCTTTACCACTGCCTAGATCATCCCCTTTCCTTTCTCCATTACACATATGCAAAATACTGAATGAGCTTACCAAGTTCCTAATGACTTTCTGGATTTTCTTATTTTCATGAGACAGAGTCTACTCTCGCAGCATGATCCCAATCAGCTGCCCCCGTGCGGATATCCAACTGATGTGCCCAATGGACTAGCTTCATGGAAATATTCTTCACTTTCTGCAATCAATTTCATGTTACTTCAGTCTCCAGGCCCAGCAGTTCCTGCTTCCTGCCTGGCTTGTTCATTCTCTCAGGTGCAGCTGCAAAAATCACAGTCCTCCTTTAAGACACGGTAACATATCATACACCTTCTCTGAATCCTTCCCAGGCCTTCATGGCCTTTGGTCCAGCCTCTATGCTCCACACATCCTGCACACCTGTCCATTCTCATACTTACCTTTCTCAACATAGGATAATTATGTGGCCATCTCTTTGCTCCCGAATAGACCGCAAGCTCGAAAGGGCATAGATACACCTAATGTCTCTTTGCTTGGCTTCTAGAAAATGCCGCATGGAATTTTGGGTAAATACACGAATGGATGCCAGAATGCACGAATGAATGAAGTATGGAATATTTTAAGGAATAATATCGTAGACATTAAAAAATACTAAAATCATTATGTCTCAATGACATGGTTGCAGGAACACCAGAGAATGCCTGTTTCATACTTTTAGGCAAACATCTGTAGAACTAGTTTTTGAACCATTTTAAGTGGTAAGTGCATTGTTCTTACTGTCTATATGCACATCTTCCCTTCCCCCTCCCCTTGCCTCTCCCGTTGTTCCCTCCAACTCTTTCCCTCTTCCTTCTGCCTTTTGAAGAAACTAGAATTAAGAAGGATTATTTGGAGATCCCTCCAGAGGCTGGTAACCTCAGCTGTGACATCTGGAATCCAGCCTGTTTTACGTGCTCGGTCCATAAAACATCCTTATAAATGTTAACTGGTAACTAACCTCTCGCTCTGTTAACCCTCTCCTTCCTGGCTTGGCAGTGGCTCTGTTCTGCATCTGGTCTTAGAATTTACATTCTTTTTCTCCCCTAGGGGGCACGTCTTGTCTTCACTGGTGATGCCTAAAAGTGCCAGGCAGCAAGCTACATATCATAAAGGCCTTAAGGGATTTTTCTCCTGCAGTTTCTACGTGATGTCCATTGATTTTTCAGGAAGTGCCCTGCACTTTTCCTGTCTCCCTTGGGAGAAAATCTAGAGTCCTCACACAGAATGTATGGTCTGATCAGCCCTTCCATGACAACATTGAATATATTTATGGAAAAGGTCTTTACACAAGGGAGCCTATGCCCTCACCAGAAGAATTCAAAACTAATAATGCCAACGTTTGCCTGGAAGAAAAATAACCTAGAAACTCACATGAGAACAAGACTGTTTTCTTTTAACTTATTCCTTAAAGCAAAAAATTAGATTAAGACTAAAGAGGAATGATATTTGAAATGTGCTACTGGTCAACCTTCTACTTATGGACATTATATACGTTAACTGTGTGCATGTGCATGTGAGTCTTGTGTGTGTGTGTGTGTGTGTCTAATATCTGTCATCATAGAGCTGATGACTGCAAGGTTCAATATTCTAACGAAGGGGGTGAATAAGGATGGTTTGATTTTTGTTTTGAGTTTTGCCAACAATGATAGCAATAATGATAGTAACCGCCATTAACAGAGCGTTAATGACACTATGTCACATTTTGCATGCGGGATCTTATTTAATTAGCAAAACAACCTGTAAAATCAAGACTTATTATCTCTACTTTACCAAGGAGAACTGCATGCTAAAGCTGACTACTAATGCATTTGAGAAGCTTGCCAAATGTCTCACAGTTAGGAAGAGGGAAAGGAGAGATTCAGACTGATCACAAACTCTACCCTTAGCTACTGCTGCCCCCCAATCAGTCCAACAATATTCTATTTCTACAGCTTACTTTCCCCAATTGCTTAAAATATAATCCTGTCATCACATAACTAATCAATGAGAACAATGACTCTCAGATATGATGATAGCTCGGGAAAACACCTTTTAAGTCAAAATGGATTTTATTAAAAAAGCGAAACCCTAGAACCCACTGAAGACATGTTGAATCAAGCTATCTTCAGGCAGGACTCAGGAATCTGTTCAAATGCCTCCCCAGCCAATTCTGATGCAACGTCCTTGGTACCACTTTGTTGACCCATAGCTGGACACCATGTCTTAGACAGACTCTAAAATTTTGGCCACGGACTGTGTCTGTCCCAAAAGGCCTGGCACATAGTAGCCTCTCAACAAATTGTTGTTGAACTGAATTGTTGAACCACCGATCTTTATAGTGGTGTTTCCCACATTGGAATAATAATGAGCACAATATTTCCTTTACTTTTTAGAAGGGGAAAACCATTCAGTCCCATGAAGCAGCTCAGCCTTTCAAGCTTGGAGGAGGCAGTCAGGCAGCTGTGATGGAATCTCTCCAGCAGAGTTTTGCATTAAGGAGAAAGGCTACACTCAAGGTAGACATTTCCTTCCTAGGGCAATATGGGCATCTATCATTAAGGTTTATAGGTATTTGTATATGTCATTACTGTTATGGGTTTCTCCTGGGTCCTGGGGAGAATCAAGTCGAATGCCTATAAAAATACAAACTCCTAAGAGAAAGATGCTCTCTAAAGATATAGTATTACTATAAATTTCAACTGCTTCCCCTTGCTTGAAAATGCTGTCCTGGTGAGAACGATCACTTATCAGGTGTTGGCTCATTTCCCAAGCTAGTGGGAAACCGACCTAACTCTCAGGCGTCCTGAAAATGGAGGAATGGGGTCACTGGGGTAAAGGGCAGAGAAAATAGCTAACAAAAAGTGACAATAATCTGTTTTTCAAATCTGTATCAGTTACAAGTACAGCCTTATCAATAGTTGGTGCAATAATAACAAAAACATGGGCTTACAAACAACTCCATTATCTGTTCTTAAATGGAATACCATCTTCTTAAAGGAATTTGCTTCACTTGCTGGCTTTCTTACCGCTGCAAGGACCCAACCCAATTCGGCATGTGACAACATCAGGGAGCCTGATTCTCCTCCTTACTCCTCAAGAACTATCAGTCATCTCGATCTCTATCAGATTTTCACAGTAGCTAGCTGTTTGAACCACGACAGTTGCTTTGGAGTTAATCTTTTTAACCCAAAGCCAAAATCCCCTTACCCATCTCATGTATATGAGAATAAACGTCTCCGAACTGTTCATAATCTTGGAGAAGTGCCATCCTTTGGCCTACAGATAAATATGTGCTTTGCTAGTTCCTGGTGATTTTACACCCAGTAGGGAAGTGATGCCTACGTAAAAGCAATGTTCTCAGAAGAATTGGATATGTTTGTAGATAGATGAAGGGGATGTAAATTGCACAGCCATTTTGAAAAGTAATGGTGCACTGTGATTAAAAGACTTGGAAATATTAACAACATGTATTTTTTTATGTGTTGGCCTTATCCTAATATACATATGTATACAAATATTATAATTACTATAAAATATGTAAAATGCACAAACATAACACAAACATGTGTTATGTGTTATGTATATGTATATGTAAAAGACAGATGCCAGATATCTGCATATTATTCTACTTGTCACCTTGTCCTATTCTATGCATTCGATGTTGGCAACTCTCAGCCCTCTGTTCTAACTCCTCATTTCCAGGAGACCTGCCTTCTCAACATCTCTTGCATGACTAACAGACATCTTGCAACTGAACTCTGGATATTCCCTGCCAGACCTGTCCTTTCCACAGTCTTCCCCATTTCAAATGGAAGCTTCAAAATAGGTCAAGACTCCAGACCTACACGATCATTTTCGTTATCCCCACTCCTCTAAACCACCATCATTTTGGAGGTCAGAAGAGAGGTCTGAGTGGATTGACATATTACGTGGTCACCAGCAAGTTGATAGATCTGAAAGCCTTAGGAATGGATGTGAAGAGAGCTCTGAGTGGATTGACATATTACGTGGTCACCAGCAAGTTGATTGATCTGAAAGCCTTAGGAATGGATGTGACCACCTAGAAAAGGGGTGGGAAAAGAGAAAAGAATAAAACCCAAGAAAAATCTTCAAGGAACCTTAACAGAGCTCAGATATAGAAGGCAGAGGCTTGAGAAGAGTTGGAAAGACGACCCAGGCCCTCAGTTTGTTGGAGGTGAGACTATATATCAGATTAGCATGGGAGGCAAAGCTAGGTGTGCTCTGGGAGGGGTTCTGGGGAAGCAGCTGTGTCACCCTCCTATGGGTTGTTCCAGAAACTACCCATCATAGAAATAGTGCTTAGGCCTAGGATCACTGTGAGAGAGGACTCGAGCCACCACCACAGAAAGCAGTCCAGCCCCATCTATCACCTCAGATTCAACAGAGCCAGGTCATGTGTTCTGTGGAATGAAAGGAAAAGGACGAGTCAGGTCCTCACCAGGTGGAGTCCAGGGTCAGAAGGCTGTGAGGAAATCCCTGTCTGTGGTTGTATAGCCTTCTCCATCTTGTCTCAGGGCAGCAACCCCCATTGGCCATCACAATACCCAAGTTCCTGTTAGATGAGCCAGGCTGCCACCCAAGGGCCTGTGCTATTAGGAGACAAGGGAGTCCTTGAGAGAACATTGTTGTGAGTGACAGCGAAGGGTGAAACTGGGCCAAAATCGGAGCTACTGTCTCCCTAAGCCTCAGTCCAGCAACACCCTGGATTCTCTGTGTATTTATGCTAGGAAGGAGAATCTGTCATGTTAATTTAAAAACCCTGGTGGTGCCTGGGTGGCTCAGTTGGTTAAGTGTCCGACTTTGGCTCAGGTCATGATCTTGGGGTTCATGAGTTGGAGCTCCACATTGGCTCTGTGCTGACAGCTCAAAGCCTGGAACCTGCTTCAGACTCTGTGTCTCCCTCTCTCTCTCTGCCTCTCCCCCACTCGCACTCTGTCTCTCTGTTTCTCTCTCTCTGTCTCAAAAATAAATAAACATTAAAAAAAATTGAAAACCCCTGCAGAAACAACCCCCCCCCCCCCCCCAGAAGTCACTGATGGATGAAGGAAGGAAGAGAGCACAGAGGAGACCAGGGGCTGAAAGGAACTGAAGGCTGGCCGTCCTAGGAGCAGACGGGGAGCAAAATAGTGCAACACCAGCCCCCAGGGCAGGGTGAGTAGGAACTGTGGGGTAGGACTCTCATTCTGCCCTCCATCGGCACCAGACATTCCCAGAGGAAATTAGGAAAGGAGTCCTAAGGAAAACTGGATTTCCTCTCATAAAAGCCTCTGAGGTCCATTTAGACTTGAAATATTCTTAGAAATGTAAATTCTGGGATATTTATTTCCTAACTTGTCTTTATAATATGCATGACCTGCTTTTATTATTTTTAAATCAACAAAAAGAGGACTTAAAAGGAAATGACCGTGGTTTTTGCACTTACGATTTTTCTCTGTATTTCTAAGAGATTTACTTACATTCATATCACAAATCTCGTGTATGATAGTTGGCAAATATCCCATTTCATTGACCAAAAAATGAAGTGCTGGAGAGATTAACGAACCTTCTAAAGGTCAAAATTCTGAACACTAAATCCTGTGGGTAATTTTTCCCTAAGCACAAATTCCCTATTTCAACATGTTCAAGCAATTGCCAAATTATAATTTCTGCTTTTGCCCCAGATTTCAAATTGGTTGGGGCTGCACTGGATGATTTCAGACAAATTTTTCAGATATTTAAAATGGCATCTGGCTTTACTTCCCTTAAAATACTGTTGACTATGATTGTTTTCCTTTCTCCTGCCTGAGGCTTCTCAGAACCTCAAGTTTGGTTGGTTTTTTTCTTGAGGACATACATCAGATGGAATTTCTTTTTTCTTAAATGCCTTGAGTGGGAACATTCCCTTTTGTCAACAAATGCTTTAGGGGTATTAAAGTATTTAAATACTTTACATATATATGTGGAAGATCACTGATGTGTTATTGAACCCCTCGCTCAAGAGTAAAAGCATAGTGTTCTGACAGGAAGCTTACAAATTTCTATTTTGCGTTGTGCTGTGAAAAATTCAAAGATGACTTTAATTTTAAAAATCTTGTAACATTTCACTTATATAAATGCTGTCTCTTATCTTTAGTTGAATATTTTCTTTCAGAGAGATTGTCTGTTTTAAAATATTGTTTAGAGTCTGTGAACAACTATTACAGTAAAAAAAAAAAAAGATATAGGTTCTGAAATACCACAGCAATTGCTTCCTTTCTTACAAAGTGTAAAAATTCCTTAGTTGCGATATGTTTAAAAAATATATTTTATAACATGGATGTTATATTTGATGACAAATCAAATTTTTGAACAAAATCACAGATGCTGGTGCCATTGGGGGCTCATTTACCTAAATAACATCTATCCATTTTGCTTAAATTTCATGTTTGGATGAAATTTATATTAGTAAATATGAGTAAATATTATTAAACTGTCAATGTGCATTGACTTAATCTATTTTCCTTCCAAGTCTGATATAGCGAGTACAGTCAGGCAGGGAGAAAAAGAAAACAAACAAACAAACAAAAAACCAAATCACAAACTAATAGCACATACACACCGCCACTGCATAGTTTATAATGATAAAAACAGAGGGCAAAATATAACTTTACAAATGTTTCTTTCTTTCTCCTTCTTTCTTTTTTTCAAGACCACCAAGTGCCAGTAATTACTCTCATAGGAAGAATCAGGGAAACAAAATTGCCCTATTAGGAGCCAAGAAGCAAGAAATGTGTTTTAGAAAACATTTCAATGAATGTGATTTCCTACTGAGTTATGGTTTTGCCAGGTAAATGACTCTTTTGACCAATTCTCAAATGTAAGCCTGGAATGAGTAAACATTATTGCTCAAGCTTCTGGCTTAGGAAAAACACACACATAATCTCATGTCTACTATCTTTCCACATTGAATACATGTACAAACGGTCTTCACTTAATTAGTCTGGGGGAGAGGCCAAAGAAGGAAAGGCCAGTAGCTGGCATGGGTGAGCAGTAGATAATAACTTGCTAGGAGGGGAAAGGAATCAATTCAGAAAGGTCTGCTTTGTTATTTCATAGTGACAGCGGCCAATGAAGCTCGGAGAGCAGATTTGCCAAAAAAACGAAGAATCAAGGTCTAATAAGCTTCGAAAGTTGAAAGACTTGACGGCCATTTAATTCAATAACCTCCCATCTCAGCAGAGGGGAATTTCAAGTCTGGAGAAGTGACGTGGCCTGCTGAAGATTAGACAGCTGGAAAGTGAGAAAGCCAGGCTTTGTACCAAGATATTCTGCGCTCCATGAAGAGCTCTTTTTATTATTCCCAACTCCATACTCCCCTCCACTTTTTGAGGTGGATCCCGATGATGATGGATTCTACCTGGGGTTTAGTCTGTTTTACCTTAATACGGGAACTAATGCAGACATTTGGGAAGGATGGGGAAGACTTTGATGATGCACAGCAACTAACACTTTGGCTTAATCAGAAATCAGTTTGAAGACGCTAAATACCTTATAACCGCATGAAGCCGATGTGGGTGGGGAGGGTGGGGGAGCAGGAGCTGGACACTCATACAGAAACAAAGCAGAGACTCGAATATCAGGAAGTGATGTTTCTTTGTCAGGACAGTCTAAAAGAAGGTCTAAGACAATAGCTTTGCATGTCAGGTGCATCTACATGAGGGCTGAAGGTCGTGGAGGGGGAGAAGGTGGGTTTCATTAACAAGGTTCACTGATCTCTGTCATGTGGGCATGTGGGGACTTCCCAAGCACATTTCCCTAGGAAGTTTCCCACTTCTGCTGAGTTGTAAAAGTACCCTGTGTTCTGAGCAGGGCTTTCCACTGTGGTCCAATACTTTTGCTTCACTATCAGAAAGCGACGGCTGGTGCATTCAAACCATCAAGAGAAAATAGGTTTAATTCACAGAACAGTTTGGACACGTAAGGCATTTTTTTCTTCTATCCTCAAGCAGCCTGCTTGAACGTGTAACTTTTCTCATGTTCTAAGTTCATTAAGACCGCATCTCTTTTTAAAAATCCTGGCCAATTAATAATGAATTTCTGTCATGTAGCTGATTCCAGTTAATCAATGAGGTCACCAGAAACATTGAATCCCACGTTGTTCATTAAAATTGTCCCCATTCTAAACCACCGATGGTTTCTAAAAATGTCAGATGAGCAGCTATTAGGATAATGATCACTAATGGCGACATAACCTCCGGTGTCTTGGCCACACTTTAACCCTCGAGGTCGAAGTTCAATTATATCCATTATATCCAGTTCAAATTCAACAAGAGGCACGGGGCTTAACTTTGTCACAAAATGGTATCCAGTTCAAATCCGCTGATTTGGCTTTCTGGCCCCACGTGTTTTCCCAGCTTCTGGAACAGAGAATTCTACTTGGGCAGTGTGTTTAAATAGTTGGTACCACTGCCTATGCTTCATTGTATTCTTTCTAACCTGTAACTCATTACCAATTGTGTTATTCCAAGTTATGGGAAAGAAGATATTCGGTAATTAATTTCGTTGGTGACGCTGAAAAAGGCTTTTACATAACCTTGCACGCTGTGCAATGCCAGTTTAATACAATCCCATGATTCCTTCTCCGCAACTGTAAAATACAAAAACTCTAAAGATCAAACTTAAAAAAAAAACTAGCAGCATATTTATTTAGTGGTAAAACCTGACTTGCACTGATACGACCTTATTTCGAGTCTATTTATCTCCCTATAATGTGAAGATCTGTGGCTTTCATTGTAAAAATTAATGCGTTTGATTGGGGGGAGCTGTCCCGGACCCCACTGAAGGTCATTATATATCATATCTGTGCATATGCACTGTATTGGCGTAACATCTGAAAAAATAATCTTGGAAACCAATGCGACAATAAATTATATTTAATATAAAAAACAAAAGCCAAATAAAATTTTAAAAATCTGAATTCCAACACAGAACTGCCCAAATTAGTTTTAGATAAGGGATTGTGAAACAGAAAAAGTAAAAAGTTCGGGTAATTTTCTAAGCCTACGGAAAGTGATTTTGAAAACTAGGTCTGTTTGTTTTTTTTATCTTAAAATCTTTGTTTTAATGTCTGTTTATTTATGGGGTTTTTTTTGTTTTGTTTTTTTTGTGTTTTTTTTTGAGAGAGAGAGACAGAGACAGAGCATGAGCAGGCGAAGGGGCAGGAGATACAGAATCCACAGCAGGCTCCAGGCTCCGAGCTGTCAGCACAGAGCCCGCTTCGGGGCTCGAACTCACAAACTGTGAGATCATGACCTGAGCCCGAGTCAGAGTCTTAACGGACTGAGCCACCCAGGCACCCCTGAAAACTGGCTCTGTAGGGCTCTGTGAAGACAGCTCGGAGCCTGGCGCCTGCTTCGGATTCTGTGTCTCATTCTCTCTCTGCTCCTCCCCGACTTGTGCTCTGTCTCTCTCTGTCTCTCAAAAATAAATAAATGTAAAAGAAAAAAAAAAATTAGATAAGCAAATCTTATTTGCAGCCCATACATTCAGACTCTTTATCCCCTAGTAGATTTTGGTGAGGCTTGTATTTCATGCTATTTTGTTGTTGTTGTTGTTGTTGTTTTCTTACTTTACTTTTTGTGTTACGTTATTTTATTTTCCAGTTTGTGTATTCATGAAAAACAGCAGATTAAGAGCACTAGGAACTCTCACACAACAAATCCATGGTGGGCATGGGCCCTGCAGCTTTCCTGATGCTGTTAGGGCAGCACCTCATGGCTGTTTTCCTGGCTACTTCTTGCAATGAGAGACACATTTATCCAAATAACATTCAATATTTGGCCTCTCAGCTGAGACCTCGGACAAAGGACCTAATTGTAAAAAGAAGTGCTGTTTATTTGACCCATGCCTATTGCACCTCATTCATTTCCACTGCAATCACAGAACCCTGCATGCATCTTATTCACCCTTAAAAATAACCCCTGAAAAAAAAGGGGGGGGGGGGATAGGTATCTTTCAAGGTGTGTTCCAACAACGAAGCCTTTTTTGCTTTCAATGTATTGCTCTGTTTTTCAGTTTGGATTGGAACCAGCACTCTATTTAAAACCAGCCTATTAGTTTTTAGTTGCCTTTCACAAGGACAGTGATTTTATTTTTGTGCACCTTGGTACCAAATTATATATGTAAGGTTTCTGGACAAAGAATATTAAGTAGCTCTGATCCCTTATTGATTCTGATACTGAATTCCACAAGGGAGAGAGAATATGAACACAACCATAACATCAAAAGACCCTGTTTTGGCAAGAAAAAAGTTTTTAAAATATTCATTATGTACATGGTTTTCTGTTCAGGAAGCTCATCTTGGGTATGTAACTTCCAGTTAGAAAAAGGGAGAGAATGAGATGGAGTTTTGTGGTCTGGGAATACTCAACTCAACTTTTATTCAACAAGACGCGAGGACCTTGGAGTATAAAATCCAACTGCACTGGCTTTTATTGTCCTCAATGAAAACAGAAAAGAAAGTAGATTTTTGGACTCGGTATGTTCTCAGGTCCTAGACTGGAAATCAACTAACATCGACACTGACAAGAAAGTAAGTGGCGGACAGGCAACCTGTATCTATTCATCCGGGTGCATTCTAAGTGCATCTCATTTAAAAGAGGGCTCTTTAAAAGTCCACCAACAGTGATTATTTCCAGTTGACAGTCATGAGCTTTCAATAAATGTCTGGTTCTTCGGAACTCAGTAGAAACCTCAGTGAGGAGAAAAGCAGAAACCACGAAGCCACAGGGAAGTGACAACTCCTATGAATTAGTGTGACTTCAGAAAAACAACCACCAACCTTTAAACAGCTTAAGCGAAATGTCAAGTAAATCAAGTATACCTACCATAGGCTAAGCCTGGGTTATGAACATGTTAACAAATGACTATGTATTATCACAATGAAGAAAGCACGTTGCACTTGACGGCAGCTGGGAAAATTATGAAAGTAAACACCAATATACACCAGACCTAAAAAACTATTTGGCATCACAGAGGAGCATTTCATAATCTCCCTTTTACACTCACAAAATGTTTAGGAGTATTTCTGTTAATCCTTTAGCAATAATTGTGTTCTTTTAACCCAAGGTGAGGAGTTGGCATGAATCACGTGAAAAGGGAACTAGCTAGTGAGCCTGGTAAATATATCGTTTGCCTGAAGATGCTGGTGAAATGCTCTGCGTGTCTAGATTTAAGTGTCACATGTAGCCAGATGCTCCCATCTATCTATCCATTTTTCATGTACTTTCCTTTTTACATATTCAAGCGAAGTGCTTTTTCCCCACTTTTCTTAGAGGGATATTAACTTAAAAGGCCTATAGAACGCAGGCTATCCAGGCTGGCATGGTATACTTTATTCATTCTTAACTAGACTGTAGTTTTATAATTAACGTAGGAAATGTACATGCAAAATAACACAGGTACACCGTGAATATAATTATCCCTCCCATCACACATTGTCCCATAGGGAACTACTATTTAAAGCTTCTTAAGCATACTTTCTGGAACTTTCTACACAGCTTATTGTGCACAGCTTCCTTTTTTTTCTCTGAGTGTCTGAGGAAGCATTCTATGTCAGTATTTCAGTACCTAGTGAGGTGATTCATTTAAACAAACGGCTGAAATGTCATCCATTATGTGAATATTCCATGATTTATCCAATCATTTTCCAATTAGTGGGCATTTTAGAATATTTCTAGACTCTTATTATTAATAAAAATGGACACATATCTTTCATACGTGTGTTAGGCATATCTATAGGATATATTCCTAGAAATAGAATTGTCAGGTTAGACAGTATCTGAATTTAAAATTCTGAAAGATATTTCTAAGGTGTGCCTCAAAGATATTGTACCAATGCACATTTTTATTAACATTGTTTAGAATGGTTCATTTCCCCATACTCACCAATGATATATATTACCATTTTTGGCCAACATAAAACTGAAAATTGTATTTCACAGTTTTAAATTTTAATATTAAATTAGGAGTGAAACTGAGCATCTATTCATATTTCCTAAGCTTTTTGTATTTTATTTTTTTGTATTGTCTTTGTTAGTGTTCTTTTCCCCTTTTTTCCTATGTTTTAAATTGATTTTTATGATAAATTTAAACCTAAACACAATCATGTATGTTGCAAGTATTTTTTTCTTTTCTTTTCTTTTTTTTTTTTTTTTGAAATCCAGGTATATTGGCCCCAAGAAATGTTTAGATAGTGAGGTTTATCAATTTTCCCCCTGGATCAGTGTTTAATTGCTTTTAATAAAAATATAGAGTAATTTTTGCAGAGAAATAAGTGGCTATGTTATTTTAAGTAATTAAAAGCATAGAACAAAGTTTTATTTACCGTTATTTTAAGAATAAATACATTTTAAAGGGCTTTTATTTAGAAATACTGGATTGTAAGTATTTTCATCTGTAATACGTAAGTAGACGTTAGTTCTTATTTTTGAGAGTATTACTAAAGGCTCCTGACATGGGAAAGTTGTTTCTACTGGTTTCCTTCTAGATTGAAAAGCAGCAGTCACCTCGAGAATACCCCTGCTACACGGAGGAGATTAAGTACCACGGAGGGTTTTTTTTTTCAATCTAAGAGCCCCATACACTCCAGTTTGCCCAGCTATGGGAATGTGGTGGGATCAATAGGGCTGCAATGTATGAGGTCACAAAGCGGCCTCTCTCATACCTCATTTCAAGGCTTAAGTTGCTCTTTGCATCGTAACAGATTGCCTTACAGCTTCCTGCTCACCTCTGTCAACTTGACTGAATTGGATACCCCTGGAGGTTCATGGCTTTGCCTCTGATATAACCTGCTTAGGTAAACCCCCAGCCTGTGCTGGAATTGAACTTTTAATAAGTAACTCAATAGAAAACATGAAATTGTAAAATAATGATATGAGGAGATTCCAACACCGAAAGGAAACGTATTTTGAACCAATGAAATGGCAAAGCTAGTTATAGTTGACAAAATTAGTAGTAAAAAACATAGCAACTTTTTTTTTAAAGGTGATTTACTGGGGAGCCTGGGTGGCTCAGTCGGTTGGGTGTCTGACTTGGGCTCAGGTCATGATCTCACCGCTTGTGGGTTCGAGCCCTGCGTCGGGCTCTGTGCTGACAGCTCAGAGCCGGGAGCCTGCTTTGGATTCTGTGTCTCCCTCTCTCTCTTCCCATCCCCCACTCGTTCTCTCTCTCTCTCTCTCTCTCTCTCTCAAAAATAAACATTAAAAATTTTTTTCAGTTGATTTATTTATTTTGAGAGAGAGAGAGAGAGTAAGAAGGGGCAGAGAAAAAGGGAGAGAGAGAATCCCAAGCAGTCTGACAGCATGGAGCCCAATGCAGGTCTCAGTCTCACAACGTGGGAACCATAAGACCATGACCTAAGCCGAAATCCAGAGGCAGGACACTTAACCTACTGAGCTACCCAGGTGCCCCAATACATAGCAACTTAAAAAAATTGTTAATGTTTATTTATTTTTGAGAGAAAAAGAGACAGAGCACAAGCAGAGGAGGGGCAGAGAAAGACAGGGTGGCACAGAATCCAGGGCAGGCTCCAGGCTCCGAGCTGCCAGCGCAGAGCCTGACATGGGCTCGATCTCACACACTGTAAGATCATGAGTTGAGCCGAAGTCAGGCACCCGGGTGCCTCAGCAACTATTTTTTTTTAAGTTTATTTATTTATTTGGAGAGAGACAGAGAGAGTGTGAGCGGGGACGGGGCAGAGAAAGAGAGAAAATCTCAAGCTGGCTTTGCACTGTCAGCTCAGAGCCCAATGCAGGGTTCGAACTCACGAACTGTGAGATCGTGATCTGAGCCAAAATCAAGAGGCAGACACTTACCCGCGCCATCCAGGCACCCCAAGACGAAACAACTTTTTTTAATGTTTATTTATTTATTTTTGAGAGAGAGGGAGGGGCAAAGAGAGGGAGACCTAGAATCCGAAGCAGGCTCCAGGTTCTGAGCTGTCAGCATAGAGCCTGACGCGGGGCTCAAACCCAGGCACCGTGAGATCGTGACCTGAGCCGAAGTCTGACACTTAGCCAACTGAGCCACCCAGGTACCCCAATATATAGCAACTTTTAATTGGCGTTTGGAGAAAATGTCTATGGATTTATGACCGTGATTATAGCTATCTCACCACCACTTACCAAAAGCGATGTACATTTGTGTTCCCTGAATTGTCTTTTCTCCATAAATGTTTGCTGTTTAAAATTAAAACCTCCCCAAACATTAAAAAGTAAACTTATATTGTCTAATTTTTTTCCTCTAGACTCATGGTGCCTTTACATTCGATATCATTCTGATGTGCGCCCGACTGTTTGCTGCTTATATTATAGATGACACTTTATCTCCAAGGATGACTTTATCTCCCCATTGTGCCTAGTGAACTCCTGGATAAACAGATCTCAGTATCATTGATTAGTTGTACTTGAACTAAATACACCTTCACACGACTGGGATCTAAAGAGCCATCATCTCAACAAAAGCTTTTAAAGGTTTATCAGAGTGACAGGACAAAAATATGACATATGTTCAGAAAATTAAACAGCCTCATCTTCAGATCTAAAGAAATCCGTTACCGGGGTTTCCTGGTCCTGGAAAGGTAAACTGCAAGTAAGTGTTAGTGGCATTTCTAAGCACCGTGCAGGATAAACCTCTGTACAAATTACCATCAATAGGCACAACAGGGAAGCAGAAGCAGGAAGATTCATTTTCCTCTATTTGACTAGTTCAAATGAGTTTCTCTGCACAAAGCAATCTATATGGTTCTCCAGCAGAAATGAAAAAATTTGAACACTATCACCTTCATCACAGTTCAAAGGAGATATTAGAAGCTGTATACCACTCTGTGTGTGTGTGTGAGTGTGTGTGTATGCTTATATGTACACACACTCACACACACACACGTATGTGTGCACCACAATCCAGACAAATAGCTCCATTTAGATGCTCTAAGCTCTGGGATAAGCTAGTTATTCTTGTAGATTTTTGCTGAAAACATCTAAAAATCTCTCTAGCTGAGGCTAAATTTGCCTCCATTTTGAGGGCCTTCTTGGTGTCACCGCCTTAATCTGCAGTCTAGATGGGTTTTCTGGATATCTGGACTCCTGTGAGCATGAAGATTTAACTCTCTAGGGACCGGATTCCTTATTTGTGTTACTGAGCGCTTGTTACTTTTCCTGTTCCATCCTGTTCTTCAGATTATGAGGAGATCCTGGTCCGGGCACCTGTGCCTAGAATGTGGCCGTCAGCTCTCACAATGAGGAGATTAAGAGCAAGGGCTCCACAGTCACTATCTGGGCTCAGACCTCTGACCGGCAGGGAGACCCTGGACAAGGTGCTTTGTCCCTGAGCCTCAGATTCCTAATCCACAAAATGGGGATAACCTGAGTGAAGATTAAATGTGATAAGCCATTAAATATCCTTACAATGTTGCCTGGCACTTAGTGATTCCCCTGTAAGTGTAGATACTGTTATTTATTTCACTCCTTCCGAGCGCGGACTAACAGGAGGACTACATGGTAAGGCATGGTTCTTGTGAACCCCACCAGGGAACAGGTCCCTCAACCAGGTGGGCGGTAGGAGGCTCAAGGGACCAATTTCTACTTGACAAAGGCTAAGACTGCAGTCGCAATAACCAGAGCAGAACTGTAAGGTGAGGTGCGTGGTTTTTTTTTAAGTTTATTTATTTATTCAGGGGAGGAAGGGTTGGCAGAGAGAGAGGGAGAGAGAAATCCCAAGCAGATTTTGCGCTGACAGCACAGAGCCCAACATGGGGCTTGAACCCATGAACCACGAGATCATGACCTGAGCCGGAACCCAGACAAGAGTCAGACACCTAATAGGCTGAGCCCCCCAGGAGCCCTAAGGTGAGTATTGTTTTAACCAGAACTGGAGAAGTTAGCAGAGTAAGAGGCTTCTTTCAGAGGCTCTCATTCAGATAGACTAGAAAACGGTTAGAAATGCTGGCAGCTGCTTGGAAATCAAAGGTTAATACATTTTCCGAAAGTAGAACAAGGGCTGAGAATATCTGAGGACAGTTGCTACAACGTCATCCGAAAACTATTGAATAAACTCATGAAGGATAAGGTTCATGGAGCAGGTAGTGATTAAGCCTAGAACAGGGGTCTGCCAACTTGTTCTGAAAAAAAAGCCAGATAGGAAATATTTTCAGCTTTGTGGGCCATACAGAGTACATTGCAATTACTTAATTGCCATTGTCACGCGAAAGCAGCCATGGATGGTATGCAAGCAAATAGGCATGACTATGTTCCATAAAAAATTTATTTGCAAAAATAGGCAGCCACCACATTCGACTGGCTGGGAATAATTTGCCGACTCCTCTTCTGGAACACCAACAACAGTAATCATCATCATGATAATCATTTTTAATAATTAAATCTTGACCACGTACCAAACGCTGGGCTAAACTCTCTTTTTAACTTATTTTCTTATAACACTATGAGGTATATGCCATGATTACCCCTATTTATTCGTCAGAGGGGAAACAGGATCAGAGAATTACTTATCTCCTTTTCTCATAACACTGCACGGTCACACAGGTAATCAATATTGGCCAGAATTTACGCCCAGGCAGTTTGGCCCCAGAGATCGAATACTTTTTTTTTTTTTTAATTTTTTTACGTTTATTTATTTTTGAGACAGAGAGAGACAGAGCATGAAGCAGGGAGAGTCAGAGAGAGAGGGAGACACAGACTCTGAAACAGGCTCCAGGCTCTGAGCTGTCAGCACAGAGCCCGATGCGGGGCTTGAACTCACGGACCGCGAGATCATGACCTGAGCCGAAGTCGGACGCTTAACCGACTGAGCCACCCAGGCGCCCCGAGATCGAATACTCTTAATCACTGCATCATTTTGCCTCTTGAGTGGGAGTGGGGTTGGGTGGCGTAGAGGCTATTTTAATTACCTATTCATCTCCATGTCCTCCTAAAGGGCCACTTATCCTAGTTGCTCCTGTTTGCTTTGGCTATTTTATGTGGCTCAAATACACTCAACACTTTAAAATGGCCCCCAATTCCCTGCAGGATCTGGACCCAGCCTAGCAAGCCAGTTTTGCACCAAGCTCCCCCTTTTTTTTCTGCTTTCCAACTCACCTGTCTTCCTTCCCTGGAATATTCCATTCTGCTTATTGCCTTAGGCATTTGAATATGATATTTCCTCTGCCAGGATTATTCTTCCCTTCCTCTTCTTTTGGTTGACTTGTCTCTGATCAAATCTTAGTTTAATCAGCCTAACTTAACAGAAGACTTCTCTGATCTTGTACCCTTAGGCAGCAGGTGACTTTTTTTCATAGGACGCTGCAGCTTATAATTTTATATTCACCTATGTGAGCATTTGACTAATATATGTTTTTCCTGCACTAAAACAGAGTTTCTCAACCTCAGCACTATGGACATTTCAGGCTGGACAATTTCATGTGTGTGTGCGTGTGTGTGCATAACACGGGCACAAAGCCTGTGCATTCTATGAGGTTTAGCAGCATTTGTGGCCTCTACCCACAAAAAGCCGGTGACATCCCTCCCCTCAGTCATGACAATTAAAAAAATGTCACCAAATATCACCAAATGCCCTTGGAGGAAGCAAAATCTCCTCTTGCTGAGAACCACTGTCTAAAATGAAAGCTCAATGGGGCCATACTGGGTATCTTCCACTTGCCTCCTGCCCGTATCCCTGTCTACACTGAACTTTTCTCTCTACCCTGAGACCCTGACCCATATGGACTGTATCAGAGGCTCCTTTGTCTTCTCACTTCCGGTTGGGTAAGGCCAATGGGAGGCCTTCTCAGGAGACGGAAGGACAAGAAGGAAGTGAGTTGGAGGTCTTCTCTTGTGTATTCTAAGTCATCATGGTTTGACTGCACCCTTCTTGTACCAGTGCCAGTGTTCCTATCCAATAGCCCTCTCAGAGCAACCACTCCCTCCACTTAAGGTGGTAATGGGTTTTTAGAGTCCAGCACTGTCCCTTGTTGGTTCCCTTAAGCCTTGCCCAAACCTATGTAAATAATTCATTTAGTGTGCATTCCTCAAATGTTGCTGAGACTCTGCTACAAAGATTATGTGTATATTCCTCGCCGTTGAATATACAGTGTTGGTGGCGACGAGCTCCTGGTAAAAATGTGTCACGTGAATAAATGAAGCGACATCTATTTTTCTTCCTCTCTCTGACCTTCTGCCTTTGTTTGCCTCAATGCTTTACTGGACCCAAACTCAAGAGTCTTCACCTGGTTTGATACATGGGTTCCAACTCAGCTGAGGTTTTCTGAGACATACTCAGAAATGTTACACTTGACCTCACCCTATCTCTAATTCCTGCTGTGTCTACTTGTATAACACATTACCTCTTTTTCTTTTGTTTTCTTTTCTTTTTTCTTCTTTTCTTTTTTTTTTAGGTTTGGAATTCTTTGTTCAGTTTTGCTATTCAACTAGCTTGATACCAACCACGTTAAACAAAATGTCTTTGGTTAAGGGTTGTCTTGAAGTAATAATATCTAATATTTTATCTATAAATTAATAATAAAATACTTGCTTTCAGAAGTGTCTATTTTTTTCCAGAAATTACGATGATAGAGCCATTCATAACTCCTGCTCCATTTCAGAGGACTACTAGTTCAACAGATATTGTGACAATATTATTTGATCTGAAATATTTCCAATCTAAGCAACACTTCAGACATATTCCACAAACCCAGCTGTCCATCTCTGGAATAAATAACATTTATTTTGGGGAAAAAGCAAACACAGACAGGGAGCTAAGTAATTAAGAATTTATTATAAGGGTTCAGATCTCTCCAAGACAAACTTTCAATTCTCAAGCCTTTTTTGTACCCTGTAGACTCACAAATTCTGATCAGGACCTTCGACTCTCTTTCTCTTGGGGAATCAACAAAAGATAAGCCCTAACAACATTTTACTAAAGAGGAGATACAGTTTTTCTATGTTAGAATAAGAGGCTATTTAATTCTTCTCTTCAGTTTGAATACCTGAAAAATAACTGTTATTTAAGTATATCAATACATTTAAAACAGGCCTTAACTGTGCTGCATATTCACAGAGCTTACAATTACAATCTTTTTGGATTCTGTAGCCTTTTTAGGGAATGTGGAAAAATGAAAGTAAGAAAGACAAGCACTCCTAGATATCCCACAGGGAAGGGAGAGGAAGCTGTCAGTTCCCGGGAAGTCAAGTCTGCACAACTACATTCCCTGATTTTTCTTGGAAAGAGACTTGTTTGTGCCCATCTTTATTTCCTTGTTTCCTAGCCCCTCTTATACCACAAAACAAGAGGTCATTCCAGGGTAATATACGAAAGTAAAGGTTATTGATGTAAAGTCAAGTGTACAAATTAGAAATCCTGTAAAAATTAACATCAATAATGACATAAACAAATTGTAATGTGGAAAAAAGAAAACAGTTGTAACATTAGCAGAGAAGTTTTGTGGAACTTATCTTTCATTAAAGGATTTAGTATTTTAACAATAAATCAAAGGGAAGAGCCTTCTCTTCTGAAAATTTCAAATTCCTCATGGATATGACGATTGCTTGATTTTGAGCCATAAGCCTGCCTTAAGCCATTTTGTGAATGGCCCCCAAACCATTTTGTGAATGATGAAATAAAGAGAGAGTAGAATCATTGGAAACATCAGAAACAAAATGCCTTCAGATTAAATGAACAGAGACAATAACTTTTCCTTTGGATTATGGGATCTTTTGGGGTGTTCTCTATGATAACTCAATAACCAACAAACAATTTTGAAATAAAGACATTAACTTCCTTAAAAGCAACGTTTTCTTAAATTTCCAATTAATGTTTTATGCAAAACTTGTTGCAATATGTATAAAAGGGAAATCTCTAAACAAAAACAAACAAACAAACAAACAAAAACCAATGTTTTTGACTGGCTTCAATAAGCAAAAGGGATGATTTAACTGAGATACTTCTTAAGCCCTCTAGATATCAGCATGGTTAAACAAAAGAGCCTCCCTAAAGAGATTAATTAATTTAGATAAAATGTTGGCTAAAGGTTCATATCCTCTCCTCATGCAACACAGACAAATGTCTGAAGAGGAAAAAGAGCTCTTTTGGGGACATATCTTGAAGTGAATCCAAGGTTTCGCTTTTCTTTCTGATGCAGTTAAAGAAGTTCCAGTTTGAAGAAACAATGAAATGCATGATTTCCTTTATTACAAAGTATTTTATTATACAATTTTCAAATGTACAGCAAAGTTAAACATTTTTACAGTGACTGTCCATATAGCTACCACCTCGATTTTGTTATTATATACTATATACTATATAAATATATACTATATTTGTTATTATATAGTATATAGTATATATTATATACTATAATTACTTTATGACATATCTGTCTATCCAGCCATGCCTCGATCAGTCCATCAAGCTATTTATAGTTTCATGCAATTCAAAATTCAGCATGCATATCTTTAAAAAGAGTTTAATTTCTAACAGTTTTCTTCATTTTGAGATAAAATTTACACCTAGTGAAATGCAGTGATCTTACGTGTCGAATCACTGAGTTTTGACAAATGCATACATTGTAGTGTTTTAAACCCCTATCAGGAAATAAAACATCACTTCACTCCAGAAAGCTTTCTTACACTCTCTCTGATCAATACTCACCCTCTCTAAGTTCGAGACCAGTATTGCTCTGATTTTCTCTCGCCATAGATTGTTGCCTTTTCTGGAAATTCATGTTGTTTTGCTTTTTCTAAAAATGTACATGAATTGAATAATAGACTAGGCACGCTGTTCTGGATGATCTCTTACACTCAGCATAATGGTTGTAGAAAACGACCGTGTAGTTGCATGTAACAATATTTTCCCCTTTTTATTTTTGAGTAGTATATCCCATTATAAGAAGACATCACAGTTTAAATTCTATTGACCAATATCTCAGCCATTTCCAATACAGGGCTATAACGAATAACACTGCTATGAACATTCGTGTATAACTTATCTTGTGGATGTATGTTTTCATTCGTTGGGTAAAAACAATGGAATTTCTTGGGTAAGGTGTTAAACTTTATAGGAAACTGATAGGTACATTTTCAAATTGATTCTTCCATTCTATATTCCCACCAATAATTCACACAAGTTCCATTTGTTCCATATCCTCGTTGACATTTGGAGTTCCAATCTTTTTAACTTACAATTATACATCTACATATGAAAAGCCTAATTTAGGCCTTTACCTGACACCATGTAACAATGAACTCAAAACAGATCACAGACTTCATTTTACAGCTAAAACTATAAAACTTGTACAAAAACAAAATAGAAGAAAAACTTTGTGACCTTGCGGTAGGCAAATAGTTCTAAGATATGACACCGAAGACATGATCCATAAAAGGAAAAAATAATAAATTGGACGTGATTATAGTAAAAAGCTTTTATGCTTCAACAGATATCATTAAGTAAATGAATGAATAAGCCCAGGGTTGGAGAAAATGCTCACAAATAATGTATCTGATAAAGGACTTATATCCAGAATATATAAGGAACACTAAGGACTCTTATTATCATAAGAAGGCAAGTGGACCAATTTAAAAATTGGTAATGGACTTGAATAAATATTGCTCTACAGAAGATATACAAATAGCAGACAAGCAAATGAAAAGATGCTCAATGCCATCTGTCATGAGGGAAATGCATATCAAACCATGAGATACCATTTCACATCCCCTGGAAGGCTATAGTCAAAAGACAGGTAATGGCAATTACTGTGAAGGATGTGGAAAACCGGAACAATGCTTGTAGGAATGTAAAATGATGCAATCACTTCGGAAAACAGTTTGGCATCTTCTTAAAATGTTAAACATAATTATACCATATAACCCAGCCATTCCAGTCATAGGAATGAAAATATATGTGTACACAGCCTTGTACATAAATGTTCATATTAGAAATAGCCAGAATGTGGGATGACCCAAAGTCCATCAGCTGGTGAATAAACAATGTAAGATGTCCTCATATTATGGAATAGTGTTCAACGTAGGTTACAATCACGTAGGTTACAACCTCAAAAGCAATATGTTGAGTAATAGAAGCTAAGGACAAAAGGCCACATATTGTATAATTCCATTAATACCAAATGGTCAGAAACAGCACATCTATAGAGACAGAAAGTCGATTAGTAATTGCCTAGAACTGCGGGCTGGCGGGGGCGGGGCGGGGGGGGGAGGCAGAGATGGGAATAAAAGTGACTACAAATTGGCATGAAGAATATTTTTGAGGTGAACAAAAATATTCCAAAATTGGATTTTGATGATGGCTGGAAAATTCTGCAAGTTTACTAAAAATTATTGAGGTTTATACTTAAAATGAGTGAATTTGATGGTATGTAAATTACACTTCAATAAAGCTGTTTAAAAAAAAAAAAAACGTTTCCACAAAGAAAACTGCAGGCAGATGGCTTCCCTGTGACTTCTACCAAAAATTTGTGAAAGAAATATCACCAAATAGACCAAAAACTCTTACAAAGAATAGAAATGTAGGGAATGTTTCTCCAATCAGTTTTTTGTAGACCAGCAGGACTTTGATACTAAACCAGAAAGTGACACAACAAGAAGAGAAAATTGCAGGCCGGTTGGTGTGTGTGTGTGAAAAAATGGATACAAAATTCCTAAACCAAGAATTGGCAAGTTGACTCCAACATTATGTATAAATAATGATACACCACAATCTGCATCGATTTGAGCAATAGCTGAAAATCATTCCATATTTCTGAGGCTGCAAAAGAAAATAATAATAAAATTTAATATTCTTTCTTGATAAAGGAAGAAAGACCTCTTAGCAAACTAGTAATAGAAGAAAGTTAACTTCATCCACTGAAGGGTATCTATAAATACTGTATAGTAAACCTGGTACTTAACCGTGAAATATTGAAAGCTAAGCACTTGAGGTTAAGAATTAGATGGGGATGTCTGTTAGTGTCATTTCTGTAACTGTTGCTCTAGATACTGTTGCTGATGGCATTAAGCAAGCATAGAAATAAAAGATAGAACTAAAGGTACAAAGGAAGATTGGAAAGCTATCATCATTTACAAATGGCTGCGTGTGTAGAAAACCCCAAGAACATAGAGTTAAAGAATTAGAATTAATTCATGAATTTAGCAAGAACACTGGATAAAAATCAGTTTTATAACCAGCAACAATTATATTTCTGTACGCTTGTAACAGAAGATGAATTGTAAAAAAAAAAAAAAAAAAAAAAAAGATGCTGTTTAAAATAGCATAGAGTTTTAGGTACCCTGTCTAATAGTAAGAATAAATCGCAGAGCAGAATCAGATTTAGCAGGACTTCAGATATCAACATGATCGAATGAAGACTATAAAACAGCTGTCTTTCTACATTTAAAAAAATGTTAAAAGGCTTAAAATATAAGCAAGGAAAAAAGGCTGCAAAATGACTAAGGAAATAAGATTAAGAAACAAATACACATTTTAGAAATTTAAAACTGGATGTAAGAATTTTAAAGGATAAATCAAAGGGCTGACCAAATAGCTGAAGAGATTTAGTGTATCAGACGATGGATGTGCTCATTTTCTAAAAGGTAACATAAAGGACTAAGGTGATTGAAAATATTATAAATAAGTGGAAAGACATGGAGACAGGATGAGGCATTGTAGCACAGGAGGTGTAGCCTCTGAAGAGATAACACCTGAAAAAATTTTGGAACATTTAAAAGACACCAAAACTCAGGCATGGTTATAGACGAACATTATAAAAATATTTTTGAGTGAAATAAAAAAAAATCAAGTCTCAAATAAATACAAATAGTTTGAGCTCATACAAATAAACTTAAAAGCACACAGAACTATCAATAGATAGATAGATAGATGATAGATAGATAGATAGATAGATAGATGATAGATACAGAGAGAGAGAGGAAGAGAGAGAGTAAAGCAAGACAATGGTAAAAGAAAATTAAGATGGTCATTACTTTCAGGTAATGAGAAGATGGGAAAAATCCACAGGTTCTATGAGCGTGGGTCATGTTCTACAAGTGAAGCTAGGTTATGGGTATAGGGGTGTCTGCTTTGTTACTTACCTTAATGCCCCTTTCAGACGTGAGAACATGTTTAGGCAGCTTACAGAAAAAGAAATAGAAATTACTTTTAACTATGGATGCCTGGCCAATGTCATCCCATGTACAAAATGTAAATTGAAACAATAAGCAAACATTTTTCACCTATCGGATTTAGATAAAAAGTTCAAACTGGGGTAATACAGACTTGACCAGAGTTTAGAGAAACAGACACTTACACATTATTGGCCAAAGTGCGGGTTCGTTCAAACACTTCACAGAGCATGGGGCAATATTGTTCATAGTACCATAAAAGCTGCAACCCATAAATGTCCGCAGTGGGTACTGACTGAGTAAACTATGGTGCATCCACACAGTCCAACACTATACAGTCACTAAAGATCATGAATGAGGTCCACATGTGCTGGCAGAGAATGACTTCCAAGAAAGAACCACTCAGTGAAAATAATAAGACGCAGAACAGTGTGGATTTTTGGTTTGCCGCTATTCATGTGAGAAGAGAAGTATATGCATTGTATGTTTGGCAAGGCAGCAAGTATGGCCAGAAGGATAACTACACGAAGAAACCAAAGCCTGGCAAAAATGGTTACGTCTGGGGAGGAGCGAAAAAATGGTTCTAGACTGTACTTTCTTTTCACTACCATCCTTTCCTTTTTTCTTTAAATTAAAAAAAAAAATTATGTTTATTCACTTCTGAGAGTGAGAGAGACAGGGTGTGAGCAGGGGAGGGGCAGAGAGAGAGGGAGACACAGACTCCGAAGCAGGCTCCAGGCTCTGAGCTGTCAGCACAGAGCCCAACGTGGAGATCGAACCCCCAAATTGTGAGATCATGACCTGAGCCGAAGTCGGACGCCCAATCGACTGAGTCACCCAGGCACGCCAATCATCCTTTTTTTTTTAACCTTCTCTATTTTTTATCATATACAAGACTTACCTTTCGATTGAAAAAAAGTGATTTGTGTGCCAAGACTCACCTAGGTGCAAGGTGTAACATGATTACAATGTGGGAAGCAGTCATGTTGTCTAAGTCTCTGTAATAATTCCCTCCATATTAGGAATTTACTTATAACTAAAGCAATAATTTAAAATCTCTTAACAAAATGAGTTTTTGTTTTATTTTACACTACTTGAGTGTTATCATCAGGAAGGGAAACCTATTGCATGAAATTTCTCGCGCTGTCTGGGTTTATCTTGCTCGGAAATAATGAAAAAAAAAAGCTGCCTCAAACATTAAAAAAAAAAGGGTTTGCCGAATCTCTCCTTTGAAATGTATAAATATAAAAGCAAACAATAGAAATAATTTCAAGACACCTATTTTGGGATCCACTCTCCAAAATCGGGTGTGTTATTTAATTTCACTTCTTATCAGTTGTTCATTTGGGGTCAAACTTTCTACAGTTCCATAATGGAACTTGCCACTCTATTTTCAGAGGCGCAGATGGTGGAAAAACGTTTCACAAGTAAACCGTTTTATTTGAGGGGAACTGAATTAGCTTTTCCAACCCACAATTTCCAAATACGATGTCAGAAATGAAATACACCCTTCTACACCCTAGTGGTGCGGCTCTGGGAAACTCATGGCATCTCTCAGAAATACAGCCTCCTTCTCCGCACACTGAGAATCCCCAACGCCTTTGTTATAGTGTTGTGAGATTAAATACCCTGGCGCATCCCTTTGAAAGCATCTGCAGACTGCCTGACACACCTTTGCACCTTCAGCATCACTGGACAGCATTTAAAAACACTAATACCTGGCCCCACGGAGGCCAATTAAATCAACATCTCTGGTCCTGGACCGTAGCCGGCATCTGCATGTTTCAAAGCTTCCTTGATGATTCTCATGTGTAACTAGAAATGAAAACCCTGGACCGAGTCTGGACCGGTCATCCTCCAGCTGTTAAAAACACTGAGAGTTGTATTGATAAGACACCAATAGGGTGGTGAGGATCCACAAGCAAACCAACTGAGCAGTAATTCGTTTGTGGTGGCATATGTGGCCTTTGTTCGTTTTGATTCATGAGATAAGAAGTTAACCTACACGGATGCCCCCAGCCACTTTATCAGCCTCTAGCTGCGAGGCAGGTAGGAGTGACATTTTAAGAGAAGGGTAGAAAGGGGGAGAAAAAGAACTTGCATTTGAAGTTTTTATTTTACTTATTTACTTTGGGAGAGAGATGGAGAGCAAGCAGGAGGGTCAGAGAGAGAGGGAGACAGAGAATGCCAAGCAGACTCCACCCTGTCAGCGCGCAGAGCCCCGTGCGGGGCTCGAACTCGTGAACTGTGAGATCATGACCTGAGCCAAAACCAAGAGTCAGACACTTAAGCTACTGAGTCACCCAGGCACCCCAGGAACTTGTATTTTAAAAGCATAAAATCCACTATGGTTTTACGTATTGGAAAAGACACGTAACAGGTGAGAATGCCACAGGTTCTCTCTTGTTCTGGGTCTGAATCAAGCCTGACCTGACATGTATCTTTCTGTGACAATCGTGGCTACTCTTTAAAATTACTACCTGTCCTCTCTCCAGCCTCATTTGGACCTCCCAGCGTCCCTTCACTCGTTATTTTGTGCACAGTTATTTACCACATTTGTTTTATTTGACTGTATATTTACCTTAGACCACGAGCTCCACGAGAGAAGTGCTAACATCCCAGTTAGTTCTTACCCCACTGAGATTTCTTCCTAAACTTCTCCAGAATAAGAGACCTATCCCTGAGACAAGAACTTTTTTTTTTTTATTTTCAAAGGAAAAGAGACTATGTCATGCATCAAAGTAGAGCCCAATAGAAAAAAGCACAAACTGAAGGAAGGTGAAGTGTTTAGAATCAATCATTTAAAAAAGAAAAAGCTGCTCTCTTCAATAATAGCCTTTTCCCTACGTGAGCCATTCTTTCCCTAATGTTGGCTTAGTTTGACTAAAAGGCTTGTTTCCAATTCTGCTGGATCGTCCGCAATATTTTGTCTGGCCATTCCTTGGAGATCGCTGTTACTCTAACTGGTCTCTAATTCTCTGGTATGGCTCTGGTTCCTTTCATTAATAATTGGATTCTGCTGGCTGCTTGCTTCCCTACAGCGTTTCCTCTCCAAACTAAGTGAACTTGTAACGATATAAGATAAAGCGTTTCCTCCTTTTATCCTTACTTTCTTTAGACTCTTACCAAAAATCCTGTTTACTCCTGGGGGCTACAACAAATTATCCTTTCCCCATTGTTTACAGGACAAATCACATATGTGTGTTGTGTAATGTTAAGCAGTTCAACATACCATTCCATTAGCGAAGGGAGAGTCTGGCCTTGCTCTAGGATCCCTATACTGGATTCGGTGTTCTGGGGAGTGTTTCATCTATTGAACTGTGTGTGTGACTTTGGCCAAACCTTCACCTGTGTGGACCTCAGTTCTAAATCTCTGTTATAAAACACTGGCCAGGGTCATGTCAGTTTTTTTCCCTCTCTAGTCCATGATTGTTTTATAAAAACAAATGTGCTATAAATATGAACTGTTTAGTAAGTTTGATCAACTCGGTAAGGTATAAAGAGCTTTAGTTTTAATTTTCTCCCGCCAGAGCTTGGCAACTCGCTGTAGGATAGAGTTTTCTCTCATCAGACACCATGATTTAGAAAGGTTCACTTTTGGGGCACCTGGGTGGTTCAGTCAGTGAAGCGTCCAACTTCGGCTCAGGTCACGGTCTCTGGGTTCCTGGGTTGGAGTCCTGGGTCGGGCTCTGTGCTGACAGCTCAGAGCCTGGAACCTGCTTCCGATTCTGTGTCTCCCTCTCCCTCCACCTCTCCCTCCCTCCCTCTCTCTTTCTCTCAAAAATAAATAAATATTTTAAAAAATTAATAAAAACAAATAAATAGTAAATAAATAAAAGAGTCACATTCTGTATTAAAACATCTGCTTTAGTCTAAAAATGTTAACCTCATATCCAATGTAGAGCTTCTTGCCTGTTCCCCCAAGCCCAAATCTGACCTAAGGTTTGGAGAGCAGAAGTGAGGAAGGGAAAACAAAACCCACATTTTGCAGACCCATACTGTGCCAGCACTTACCAGCCCTGACCGGCTTCCTTTCTGATTGGTCAGCATGTGTGCCCCTTCCCTGTTTGTGAAATATTTCAAATATTGATCGTCCCTGCCCTTTTCATTGACCTTTCTCTCCCACCATTTCTGCTGCTTCCGGCCAAAGCTTTGCTCATTTTCTTGGATAGCAAAGGCCTTCTGTCTGTCACTAAATATCTAAGTGATGGCCCTGCTGTGCAGCACAAGAATTGCCTTTTGGAGATGTCCATGCACAGATCCTTCTGAGCCCAGATCCTTTCAAGACATCCGAAGCCTGGCTGCCTCGCAAGCATGATGTCCTGTGGGAAAACACAGATACTGGCTCTTCCCAATTGAGGAAGGAGAGCTTTCCCTACTATGGATCTCTCCTTTCCTTTTTTGCAGTCACCTCCGACCGGACTTAGGCATTTAGACTTTTTCACGTAAAAGGCAGATGCTGGGCTGTGTGCCCCTCCCCAAACTTCGAGGGACACATTTCGCACTTTCTCAAGAACAACTGTGTCTTTCACTCCAGAAACAGCTAAAAGTCCCATACTAACACTCTTGTAGCCAGAAACAGCCAGTCGGCCTTTGACCGGCACCGTAACATTTAGTGGAGGGCCCCACTCTCTTGGCCTAGAAGGAGGAAGTACCCTCTCCCCTCCTTTGCAAGGAAATTTCCAAATCTGCTTTTGGATGTCTGACCTTCCGTTACCTGGGTTATTGGACCGATGGTGGCTGAACTGGGTTTCCACCTCCAGCAAATCCTGTGGGGTTACATTTAGCTCTTTTCTTTAGCCTGTTGGAAAACTTTATCGTCCTTTGTATCTTTCACAGCTTTAGACTTTTGTTGAACTTCCAGAATAACAGAAGAATTCTCATCCTATTATATTTTACCTGATTTTCCCTTGCATGTGACATTTTTACTGTTTATTTGTTACTTTTGAGAAAGAGAAAGAGCACAAGAGAGAGCATGTGAGAGTGGGGGAGGGGCAGAGAGAGAGGCGGGGAGAGAGAGTCCCAAGCAGACTCCATGCTGTCAGCACAGAGACGGATGGGGGGCTCTATCCCATGAACCGTGAGATCATGACCTGAGCTGAAATCAAGAGTTAGACACTTAAGCAACTGAACCATCCAGGTGCCCCACATGTAAACTGTGTTTTAATGCTTGAAGAATACTTAGGACTGTCGAATTGGTAACTTTAGAATTGAACAATGTAGAAAAATACTAATCTCTCTAAGTTTCAGTGCCTTAGATCTAAAACGAGCCAGGAAGAAATTACCTGACATGATAATTATGAGATCAAATGAGATAATCTGTGGGAATTCTAGGTAAACTTTTTAGTGCTATTCAACGATTAGTTAGTATGTTAAATATAACCTGAGTAAAGCAGAAATTAGAGGCAGTTATTAAAGTAATTCAGGCTTACAAAATGTCTAACAGTAGGAAATGGAGATAAACACCTGAATGTGGTCTGAGGCATGTAAACAGTACTACATACCCTTACCTTCAGCCTGAACTCTCAGATGAATCCTAAAATGTTTTAAAATTGATACACAGTGCATTTTCAAAAAGAAGGAAGGGAGGAGGAGAGAGAGAAGAGAAGAATTATTATTTTTTTAATTTTTTTTTAATGAAATTTATTGGCAAATTGGTTTCCATACAACACCCAGTGCTCATCCCAAAAGGTGCCCTCCTCAATACCCATCACCCACCCTCTCCTCCCTCCCACCCCCCATCAACCCTCAGTTTGTTCTCAGTTTTTAACAGTCTCTTATGCTTTGGCTCTCTCCCATTCTAACCTCTTTTTTTTTTTCCTTCCCCTCCCCCATGGGTTCCTGTGAAGTTTCTCAGGATCCACATAAGAGTGAAACCATATGGTATCTGTCTTTCTCTGTATGGCTTATTTCACTTAGCATCACACTCTCCAGTTCCATCCACGTTGCTACAAAAGGCCATATTTCATTTTTTCTCATTGCCACATAATATTCCATTGTGTATATAAACCACAATTTCTTTATCCATTCATCAGTTGATGGACATTTAGTCTCTTTCCATAATTTGGCTATTGTTGAGAGTGCTGCTATGAACATTGGGGTACAAGTGGCCCTATGCATCAGTACTCCTGTATCCCTTGGATAAATTCCTAGCAGTGCTATTGCTGGGTCATAGGGTAGGTCTATTTTTAATTTTCTGAGGAACCTCCACACTGCTTTCCAGAGCGGCTGCACCAATTTGCATTCCCACCAACAGTGCAAGAGAGTTCCCGTTTCTCCACATCCTCTCCAGCATCTATAGTCTCCTGATTTGTTCATTTTGGCCACTCTGACTGGCGTGAGGTGATACCTGAGTGTGGTTTTGATTTGTATTTCCCTGATAAGGAGCAACACTGAACATCTTTTCATGTGCCTGTTGTCCATCCGGATGTCTTCTTTAGAGAAGTGTCTATTCATGTTTTCTGCCCATTTCTTCACTGGGTTATTTGTTTTTCGGGTGTGGAGTTTGGTGAGCTCTGTATAGATTTTGGATACTAGCCCTTTGTCCGATATGTCATTTGCGAATATCTTTTCCCATTCTGTTGGTTGCCTTTTAGTTTTGTTGGTTGTTTCCTTTGCTGTGCAGAAGCTTTTTATCTTCATAAGGTCCCAGTAACTCACTTTTGCTTTTAATTCCCTTGCCTTTGGGGATGTGTCGAGTAAGAGATTGCTACGGCTGAGGTCAGAGAGGTCTTTTCCTGCTTTCTCCTCTAAGGTTTTGATGGTTTCCTGTCTCACATTTAGGTCCTTTATCCATTTTGAGTTTATTTTTGTGAATGGTGTGAGAAAGTGGTCTAGTTTCAACCTTCTGCATGTTGCTGTCCAGTTCTCCCAGCACCATTTGTTAAAGAGGCTGTCTTTTTTCCATTGGATGTTCTTTCCTGCTTTGTCAAAGATGAGTTGGCCATATGTTTGTGGGTCTAGTTCTGGGGTTTCTATTCTATTCCATTGGTCTATGTGTCTGTTTTTGTGCCAGAGAAGAATTATTAAAGAGAGAGAAAACTAACACCACTCTACAATGTTCAGTATGACCGAGCAAAATCTCCTTCTCCTGCCATGTGCTATCAACACCAGCCTTCAGTTCTCAAACATCTACTCAAATCTTGCCACCAAGCTTCCCTCCTGCGTTAGCTTACCCGTAATATTTCTTTCCGAAATGTTCACACTTCCATAGATGTAACATACACTTTTCTAGTTGTTTCATGCATTTTTTTTTGTCCCTCCAGTTACAATAAAAAATTTGAGATGAAGCCTGGTCCCTCTAATTCTTCTGGGGAGTGCATAACAATTTGCAATGAATGAAAGACAATTTGGTCCACAGGTGACAATAAAGGTATATTCATTTGCCTTCATTTGACACAAACCTAGGTGGAGAAACCTCGGGTAAGTTGATTTCTGTAGCATATTTGATGAATTCTAATGTTGCTAAGATGCTCAACAAAATATACATATTGGATAAATATCTCATTTAAATGAGTGCAGATACTGGGCTCACATGGGAGCCTCTAAAATTCTTGGTGTTTCCGGTAAGAGTGGAAATACCATGTGATATTTTTGTATTTCTGTTTTTGTATCAGCACTTCAGAGTAAATAAAGCAAATTATTCATACACACACACATATCTGCCAAATGCAGGTAGCTATGCCACTATTTATATTAAGAATTTTTTTTCAAGATCAGAAAAACTTACTTTACTTCATTTGTATCAATTTTAGTCTTGATTTGTGTCAATCACTTCATTCTTGCCTACTTTGAAGCACACATGATTTGATTTCTGTTGGGTAAAGTACAAATTTTTAGATATGCAGAGTGATTAATCAGTAAAGAAAGAAGTTAAACCAAAATAATTGCTTAAGAAATTACTGTAGATCAAGGACTCTATCAGTTTATATCTTTTCTCTCTTAAATTAGGCAAAGCAGCCAGAATAGACCTTGAGGGTATAGGTCCAAAGCAGGTAAATAATTTGCCTGAGATCATACAGAGCTATGTGATGGCAGTCCAATTTTTTTTTTTTAATCCCTGCTCCATTCTGTGCCCCTGGACTCACTGAACCAGGGCAAATGAGTGTTGGCTGTAAATATTCTGCTTCTGCAGAATATTCCCTCCGCGTGAGAGGGAAGCAGAAAGCAGAGGATTGTGCCCAAAGCTGAGAAGTGATAAATTCCCAGCCGGGCCTCATCTACTCCTTGGTTTCACTTAATCCACCCTCATACATATTGTTTAGGCCACTTGTTTTATTTGTCATAGGCCATCCGCAGAGCCCATCAGACTGCCTGCTCAACAATCTGCACGTGCCCCAGGGAAGCGTCACGTCTTAGCAGATGCCGTAGATGTGGGGTCTGAGGGGAGGGATGAACTGTGGCGCTTTAAGGAATCAAGAATAAAGCAGAGCTGAAAAGAGGCTAATCGACTAACTCAGACTTTCTAGTCAGAGATAAGTCTTGTAGAGCCAGGGGTCAGCACGCTTTGTTAGTATTCCCCACCCCCTTGGATGATGCCCCTTGGGCCCCTGCCTCCTGGGTACCCCCTCACTCCTCATCCCTGTCCTCTCGGAAAGTCCACCTGACTTTCCCTCTTCTTCCCCCCTCACCCTGGATGGCCCTCCTTTTCTTTGTTCATCTACAAGCTTCACTGTCCTAGTGGGTGTGAAGTAGTATCTCATGGGGTTTCTTTTTGCATTTTCCTGGTGCCTAATCCTAGGCTTTTCTTGATGTGCATCCTAAATATTTATTATAGCTATCCAATTCAATGTTTCAATCTTTGACCTTAAAGCAGTTGAAAATCAGTGAGAAGTGGCTGTATCTGCACTAAGCTGATATGAATGTGTGTGCATGTGCGTGTGTGTGTGTGCACATGTACCCTTGGTATAACTTGCATTCACGTATGCGGGTGTACATAAACGTGTATGATTTAGAACTATTGAAAGCACCAACTCTCAGTTAAATTGCTTGAGATGGGGGGGGGGGGGGCGGCGCCTGGGTAGCTCAGTTGGTTGAGCGTCTGACTTCAGCTCAGGTCATGATCTCGCGGTCTGTGAGTTCGAGCCCCATGTTGGGCCCTGTGCTGACAGTTCACAGCCTGGAGCCTGCTTCGGATTCTGTGTCTCTCCCTCTCTCTCTACCCCTCCCCCGCTCATGCTCTGTCTCTCTCTCTATCAAAAATAAATAAACATTTAAAAAAATTAAAAAAAAATAAATTGCTTGAGACTGGGGTGCCCGGGTGGCTCAGTCAGTTAAGGGTCCAACTTCAGCTCAGGTCATGATCTCACCATTTGTAAGTTCGGTCCGGCTCTGTGCTGACAGCTTGGAGCCTGGAGCCTGCTTTGGATTTTCCATCTCCCTTTTTCTTTGCTCCTCCCCTGCTTGCTCACTTTCTCTCTCTGTCTCTCTCAAAAATAAATAAATTTAAAAATTGTTTTAAAATAAATACATTGATTGAAGTCAAATCCAGGTGACGCTATCTAATACCTGAATGGCTTGAAACAAGTCAATTAATCGCTGTAGGTTTATTTTTCCTACCTACAAGTAGGGAGAGTAAAAATACATATATAACTTGCTTAACATAGTGCCTTCTAGATAGTTTGTTTATAAATATTAGCTCAATATCTCTATATTCATTGGCTCTTCTACATTTAGGAGATATGCCATATACTGCGCAGTTTAAAAAATCGAGTGGTACATTTCATATTTGCACATATTTGTTTCTAAACATTTTCAGCCAATATTATGGTTTAGCGCTTAATAGATTTCTTGTCATGGATCGGTGTCCCTCCATTCCTAGTTTCTTTACTACCCTTTAGAAAAGGGTAGTAACAAAAGAAAATAATACGAGATATTTTTTCTTTATTACAAAATAGCATCTTCAGGTTTTGTAGCAAAATGCATGCCATTTTGACACAGCCCCAAGAGAGGTCCCAAAGCAACCAAAAGAGGAAGAGGAGACCGCTCAGGGCCTGTGACAGCGTGTGCCCTTGAAGGGCAGTGAAACTCTCCTTCCTTTCCCCTCCAAAGCCTCCTGATTTAGCCCTTACGTTCCCCACCCGTCAAACCTGGGGAGCTGTAGAAATAAGCAGCACAAATTGGCAGATAATGCACCTTATTTCCATGTAGAAGCAGGTGCATTTTCCTCAGGATAAGTGGTGCAATGACACTGATCCGCTCTGACAGGCCAGCTGATCTAAAATTACTCAGCACACATCGCCACTGGCTGGGGAAGCTTCTCCCAAGAGCTTTCCTGAAACTCTTCAATCCCCCGGGTGCTAATTAAAATTTACTGGATAATATTTGCAAAGCTCAATGGCCCCAGTTACAGCAATTATCAGTTACTAAATGTTAGTGCCAGAGATGTCACCTGATGATTGGCTTTTTTATTCAAGAGGATTGTCCCTTTCTCCCCCTCCCCTGATTCTTTCCCTTCGCTTCTTTAAGAAACCAAATGAGCTAAATGTCTCAATTGGCTTCAGAGGAGGGGAAAAAGAATCACCCCTCTACGCTTGAAATAATTCTTTTCTCATTGGACCCCCTAGCCACTGAGGGACCTGGGCTTTAATCACAAGCTCCTGATCCCAGTATCAAAGTGAGGGGCTAAATTGGTGGGCCACCTCTGAGCTACTAACAAAGAAAATGGGAGTTCCTTGCCCAACCATTGGCCTTGGTGATTGCACCTGCAGGGAGACAGAAGGCCCCGGCTGGCCAAGACCTGCTAATCTCACTCACGTTATGGCAAATGGTTGCTCTTCAAACAAGAGGTGGTATTTCCAAACAAAGGAGATCCAACCAATTTATGGAATTGGCCACCAAATGAGCCATAGGCCAAGGACTCAACCACCTGGTATCGTGTTCTCATGCTGGCTTCTATAGACCATAGGAGGGGGCAATTAGTGCAGTGACATAGAGATGCATTTGCTGTGTTTAATTGAGTTCATGAAGCATGTGGTGGCCTTCACTAAACAGATAATCTGTAGCGAGAAATAAGATGGTCCAGATTCTCTTTAAATAAATGACCTTAAAATCGTCAAACTTCTTTAAGTTCTAATGCAGAAAAGACATCAGACCTAGCAACAATATTAATGAACCCTGTTACTGGGGTAGCAGAAGCTTTTGCTCTTTGTTCACATACCAATGGCAGTTTTTTACCAAGACACTGTGTTCTCAATTGTTTGTTTATTTGTTTCCAGAAGAACATTTTTCCAGAGTTCTCTTCCAAGAGAACTAATTGTTGTAGAACACCGATTATTTGCCTGATATTAATGTTTGGCACTTTACACAGAGATGCATATCTTTCTTTCCCTTGGCCAACTTTAATGTCAGCTCTTCCTTTTCCTTTTTAAATAAATCTATTTTCAGAAGCAGAGGAAAAGATGACAGCCCAAACGTTTGATAATCGGGGGTATGTGTGTGAAACAGTAAAATAAAGGCCAAACTTCATGACAGAGAACCCAAGGTTATTTTAAAACTCGTCCCTGTTCCATCTCTGTGGCCTCCCCCAAGGCATTTAGCCTCTCTGTACCTCCCTGGGTCAAGATTAAGCAAAGTATGTAAAGGATCTTAGAAAGAGGTGACGTTCTATACAAGCATTCAGTGGGAGGACTTTTATTCCAGTCAGGAGATCCGGAGAAGTGAAATATTTAGGATCCTCATGAACACTGGTAATGCTCGTTGAGATAGAACCGAAGCATCACTAAATGAAAAAGGTACAGCATTACCTCTCTTGCGGCAAATAAAGATCATCAATATTTTAAATATTTTTCCTCTTTCTGATTCCATCAGGCTTTTCTCTGTAACCAAGCAGATTAAAACCAACTCTCAACAAAAATTACTATTCTAGACCATTCCATTTCTTTCACTTTACATCTCTCATTACTTATACATACTGGGTGATATATAGCAACAAATTTTGCATCCTTTCGAAATTTTATGGGAAGTATGTTGGGGGCTTAAGGAGGAGAATTTAAGTTTGTTGCACATTATACATAAGCATTCTCCTCCTTAAACCGCCAATATATTTTCTATAAAATTTTGAAAGGATGCAGTATGGCCAGTAAATGCTAAAAAAAAGAAGAAAAAGAGAAAAGAAAAAAGAAAAAAAAAAGAAAAAAGGCTTGGGGCCAAACTTGCTCGATTTTCCACTAGGTTAAAATAATTTGGTGAGTATGTCCAATCTACTAAACCAAATAATGAAAAAAAATTATACAAGGTGGCAGTTTCATGTCTATTTTCAATAGCTATTTCCCTGGGCTAAATTATTGATGAGGCAATTTGCATGGGTGTTACTATCCTCAGCCACGAAACATTTAGTGAGTGTCAAATATTTGTTGGAGCTTCTTGGTACTGACGTACAAATCATTGTAAATACGTGAAGACCTGAAGGATGGGACGGAGGGGCTTACAGATAAAAAGGACGAGGGAGAGCAGTTCAGGCCAAGGAAGCAGCACGAACCTTTGAGTGGGAGAGATCCTGGCTGGAATACAGAATGACCTATGGGCAAGGTAGGCAGAGGTTAGATGATGCGGGACCTTATACACCCATCCTACTCTTCAAGGTCCTAGCCGGAAACAAAACTCACTCAGATGGTTTCCTAAAGAGGTTTTAACAAAAAGGGATACTTATGGGTGTGTAAAGCAATATTTCAAGAATGACCCAAGGGTCAGGTTCCCACAGAAGAGCAAGGACAGGAAGCTGCCACCACCCAAGGAGCCATGGAAGCAAGGTACTCACAGAAGCTAGCAGAAAGTAAGGCAGAAACAGGGAAGCAACAGGAAAGAAATATCTCCAAACACTCTCTCCTCGTGCCCTGCCATTGCCTCCCATCCTATGTCTTTCTCGGACGTAACGCAGAGCACAGAGGCACAGAGAAAATGGGGGAGGAAGTGATGGTCAACACAGGGTAGCCAGCATATTGGACTGTAAAATTTTCATCCTAAGGAAAATGGAAACGCTTTGAAGGATTTTAATCTGTGGAGCGAAGTGCTGAAATTGGGCAGTTTAGGTCTCTTCTGTTATAGGTTTTGTGAAAAGATCACAGCATTTAAATGTACATTTTCTTATTGATATTCACTGGGTGAAAAAAAAAAAGGAAAAGAAAGAAAAAAGCATGAGATATTTCAGTTTTGGTTCAAGTTTAAAAAAGAATAGAAAAAGAGTATCAAAAGACTAAAGGCAAATTTGGACACGCCAGTAATAACCACAAGGGACACTTATGAAAATCAGTGGGTGATTCGTAGGGCTTAGTGAGAGAACGGCAATGAACTTGGTCAATGATCATGTTGAAGATGAGGAGTGTAGCTCATGTTCTCTTTTTGAGGAGTTAGTTTTGCAAATTTTCATCAAAGGATTTGCTAAAGCTCAGATGTTTCCTGTTTTTGTAAACTTGCAGTGTGAGTTACAAAACCTGTTCTTTTTTTGAGGGTTTATTTTTTTGTTGGGTGGTGTTTCTTCTTTCTTTCTTTCTTTCTTTCTTTCTTTCTTTCTTTTTTTTAAGAGAGGGGAGAGGGGCAGAGAGGGAGAGAGAGAGAGTAAGAGTGAGTGAGAGAGAGAATCTTAAGCAGGCTCCATGCTAAGCACAGAGCCTGACGTGGGACTCAATCCCACAATCGTGGGATTACAACCTGAGCTGAAATCAAGAGTTGGACACTCAACTGACTGAGCCACCCAGGTGCCCCTGTTGGGTGGTGTTTCTAACATTTGTTGAAAAAAAAAAAAAAAAAGAAGTGGGATACTTTAACACCATTTGGGTTTCATGGAGATAGGTTGGTTTCCCCTCTTGGTTGCTTTTTGTGCCTCATTTTGACTCCAAAAATTGGGATCTAGAAGCAATTTTAGGGTAATTTTAGAGCTTTTATTTTTTACCAAAAAAAAAAAAAAAAAAAAGAATACATAAGGTGCATATTCTGTAAGTGGAGGGACTGTGAAGAATCCAGGAAGTTTTCTGAATCAGTGATTCCAGATACCTTGTTACATGTTATATAGCATCTAGGGAGATTTTTAACATGGTAAATTCCCAAGATGCCCTGAAAACCAACTGAAATTAAGTCTCTAAGACCCAGGGTTCTGCATTTTAAAAAACATCCCCTCTGATTCTGACATGCAACTGTCTTTGGCAATCACCATAGATGTAATTTAAGTCCCAAACCACATTTATTTTAAAATTATGGACAATTAAAATGCTAGTGATGTTAGCCTAATGAGTTTTCAGGCCCTCTCACAACATTCTATTACTCTTGATACTGAGTTTCAAATTTAAATGCATAGAGATAGATTCAAACTTCTAAAATTCCTGAAATTGGATTGACCCCAATGACTTACTTTCACATTGTACCATGCCAGTGTGCACTTTTGATTATGGGTTTTTTAAAATAGCACACAATGCCTCATTTTAACTATGTTGAAATTTTATGTTTTTTTGTTGTTGTTATGAATATATCTTAAGTGACTTCTGAATTTCTCGGCTAGGGGTGTATACATTGAGAAAGTTCAAGAAATAAAATTATTATTACTTTACACACCACAGAAAATTCTTGGCTTACTGCTTTAGTTCAAATGTGATTGCAATCTCTTCCAGGGCAGGCTGCAAAAAAACATCAGTCACTGTCAATAAACAGTATCCTGAAATCAACCCAAATCTTGGTTTTCAACACAGTTATTGTTTTCAAACTTCTTTCCTGTCATCAAATATTCGTCTCTGCCTTGCGTTTTTGGAAGAGGTTTTGTGTTAAGACTTGTTTGACTCATTCTGAAGAATTCCTCTGATTTGTATTCTAGTTCTTGCTTTCTTATACCGTTGGCTGTCTTTTTTTGGCTAACCAAGGACCAAAGATTCAATACTCAACTTGGAATACAAATCAGTCTCTGGAGATTGCATGCACCCATCCTCTCACTATGATAGCGACCCAAAAAGTAGACACAAACCACCACCATGTGTTTCTGTGTAACCTGCTTCTGAACTTTTTGTTGTACAGTATATGCCTCTGCAAAATTATGATTTTCATTGCAAAGCTATGAATGCAGAGTGAATTGGGTATGAACACCCGTTTTCGCCTTACCCCAAATCCTTTTGAAATAAAATAAAACTGCTTAAAATATCTTACAATGTCATAAGGAAACAAACAAAAAAAAAGGTAACCTTAAGAGACTACAAAATTTTGATGAATTTCTGAAGAATAGAAAGCCAATAGGAATGAAAGAGGAACTGAAGACTACATAAAATTGTAATGAATATACACAAATACAGATGGTAAATGGTGTTGAGATCAGGGTGGTTTGGGGAAATACTCTGAGTCAAAGGATACAGGTAACAATAATGAAACTTTAATTAGCTATCAACCCAAGCTATCACTTTGTACAATCATGTTGAGAAAACAAAATAAATGAGTTTGCTGTCCAACGTATCAGCGAAAAAAACACTGAAGGCAGAGAATTTCAGTAGCTGGAGGCACAGAGAAAAATGGAGGAGGTCCCTTTAAAACTAAAAAACAGGCTGCCAACATATCATGTTGTGCAGTATTTGTATCTCTCCAAAGACTATCTTCTGTAGTCAAAACGTGCATCCACAAACAGACCAATAAAAAACATTACTGAAAAATACAAGCAGATAAGCTAAAAATCTGCAAATATCTGAGGCAAACCAAAACTATAAAAGAAAGAACTCCAGTTCAATAAGTATAAAACTAACATATGAAAAAAATATTTAATGAGCAAGCATACTAAGTCTATAATGAGATCCTATGGGTATGTTTATGGTTTCTGTAAAACTAGAATAGTCTATGGAAAAAGAATCTGAAGAACATGGAAATAAAAATAAATTCAAAAAGTGAGATAAATAACAACATGAACTAGACTTAAGAATAAATTAGCAAGCTAGACAACCATGTCAAAGAATTTCACAGAACATGGCGTGCAAGGAAAAAATGGAAGTTATGAAAGATAAAGGGTTGCAAAGAGGGGTGCCTGGGTGACTCAGTTGGTTAAGCATCTGACTTTGGCTCAGGTCATGATCTCATAGTTTGTGAATTTTGCCCCACATCAGGCTCTGTGCTAACAGCTCAGAGCCTGGAGCCTGCTTCAGATTCTGTGTCTCCCTCTCTCTGATCCTCCCCCACTCTCACTCTGTGTCTCTCTTAAAAAATAAACAGTAGACATTAAAAAAAAAATTTAAAAAAAAAGAGTTGCATAGAATGGATCTATTAGATCCAAAAAGCATTTAATAGGAGAATCAGGAAAAGGAAATCTAGAGAACAGAATATTTCATCAATGAAATAAAATAATATGATTTTTTTACAGAGCAGAAGAAAAGACCCAAAGATATCTACTTAGAGAATGAGTACAAATCCACAGGTAAATATAACAAATTGTGATTCCACAGCCAAACTAAAAAATAATACTTCTAAGATAGATATTCCAAAGAGGAAGGATAGTTTCCATACAAAGGAAAAAGAATCATATTAGCATCAGACTTTTCCTTGACAGCAATGCATATTGAAAGATAATAACATAAATATGGCCAATTTCTAAGAAAAAACTCCATCTTAAATATATCTGATTTTTACCTATTTTGAAAAGTTGTAATTTCAACATCCTTTAAGATATTAATAAGTGGTGATGAATCAATATTATGACATATTACCATGTGATTTGATAAGGGGACAACAATAAGCACTTGGAACAGCTTTTCTCAAGATGACTGTCAACTTCAAAAGCAGTGGCTGTAAGATTATGAGGTTAAGCAGAGCTTTCAACAGGCCCACAGGGGTGACACAAAGCTAGAATCCAGGGCTTGACAAATAAGAATGTCCTTGTAAATACCCATACTTTTTGGTGGTACAGCAAGTAACACTGAACCAGAAAAACACTTTCCCTAACAAGAACCAAATTTCAGGTTCAAATAATCTTAAACTTTTTGGAGTTTAGATGTTTTGAGGTTGTTAGTGTCCCTAGAATAATAGCCAGTCAGAAGCAAAGGGAAGCTTCATTAGAGAAAGGGAACATTAGCCTGAGCTTCAAATTATTTCTACAAGTTTTCATATTCAATCTTTAGTATTCTTAAGGGGGAAAAAAAGAAAAAAAACCAACTAGGCATATCAGAAGAAAAGAAGCAACTAAAACAAGAGAAAACAAAATAAAACAGATCCACAGGGCAATCAAACAATGAAGTTATCAGACATGAACTCTAGACTAGCTATAGTTTGTATGTTCAAAAAAAGATAGCTATTCACAAACTACCAAATTCTACTTCATAAGAAATAAACAAGCTGAATGATTATATATTTTGATATTAAGAGAGCCATATATGACAAGCCCACAGCCAGCATCATACTCAGTGGGAAAAAACTGAAAGCTTTTCCCCTAAGGTCAGAAACAAGATGAGGATACACACCTCCTTCACTTTTATCAACACAGAACTGGAAATCCTAGCTAGAACAATCAGGGGAAAAAAAGCCATCCAAATCAGAAGATAACAGTAAAATAGTCTCTGTTTACAAATGATAATTCAGAAGACTCAAACAAAAAACAACTGTTAGAACAGATAAACAAATTCAATAAAGTTGCAGGATACAAATTCAGTATAAAAAAATCAGTTGTGTTTGTATACATTAACAACAAACTATCAGAATTCCATTTACAATAATATCAAGAATGACAAAAGTTAGGCATAAATTTACCAAGGAGATCAACAACCTATACACTGAAAACTGCATGGCATTGGTGAAAGAAATTGAAGAAGCACAAATAAATAGAAAGATATCCTGTGTTCATAAATAGGAAGAATTAAAACTGTTAAAATGTTCATACTACTCAAAGCAATCTACAGATTCAGTGTAACCCTTATCAAAATTCCAATGGCATTTTTCACAGAAATAGAAAAAAAAAAATCCTAAAATTTTTATGGAACCAAAAAGACTCCAAATAGTCAAAACAATCCTGAGAAAGAAGAATAAAGCTGAACATGTCACATTTCCTGGTCTGAGACTACATTACAAAGCTATAGTAACCAAAACAATAAGGTACTGGCATAAAAACAAACACATAGATCAATGGAACAGATTAATGATCCCAGGAAAAAAGCATGAACACATAGTCAATTAACCTTTGACAAGTGCTCCAAGAACAAAATCGAAGAAAGGAGAGTCTCTTCAATAAATGGTGTTGACAAAACTGGATATCCACACTGAAAAGAATGGAACTAAACTTATATCTTACATCAATCACAAAAACAAATTCCAAATGAATTAAAATCTTGAACATAAGACTTGAAACCATAAAACTCCTACACATGAAACATAGGAGATAAGTTCCTTGACATTGGTCTTGGCAATGAGCCCTTGGATATGACACCAAAAGCACAGACAAGAAAAGCAAAAAGAAACAAGGGGAGCTACATCAAACTACAAAAACTTCTGCATAGCAACAGAAACAACCAGCAAAATAAAAAAGAACCTACAGAATGGGAGAAAAATATTTGCAAAGCATGTATCTGATAAGGCATTACTATCTAAAATATATAAGGGTCACATACAACTCAACAGTAAAACAAACAAACAAATAAATAAATAAATAAATAAATAAAATTTTTAAATAATCTGATTATTTAAGTGTGGATTTAAAAATGTTTCCAATACAAGTCACCAGAAGCCAATACTTAAATTACTGACTAATTATGAGAGGATATTAACAATACACTAATATACAATGAGTTACTATTCAGAATATTTGGAGAGTTCCTGGATATAAATAGTGAAAAAGCATATACCTTATTTGGAATTTTAGCAAAATCCATGACCCAGCATTTTCCCTAAAATTAAATGTAAATAACCAGTATATATGGAGGAAAATGTTAATCCTTTGTAGCAATCAGGGAAATGAAAGTTTAAATAGCTACAAAATACAATTCCTTCACATTAAATTGGAAAATCAGAGGGGATAATAATATTTAATATTGGTGGGATTTTAAGAAATGCATATTCTACCTTTTTTTTTTCTTTTTCTTTTTTTTTTTTTTTTTTTGGTATTGCATTGGGTAAGTCTTTAATTGTCTTTACTCTGGTTTACTTGTCTTACAATGAAAGATTCCACAGAAACAAAATGTGTAACATATTTTTATGAGAGAAAAATATTTAGTATCTTCCATTTTTGTACCATTCTTTCTTCTGAAAATTGAATACAAGATTTGGGAAATTAAGTTACATGGAGAACTTCACACAGAGGGTTATTCGTGAAGATAAGAATTAGGTCCAATTAGCTCCCAGACTAGAATAATCTATCGTTTATCTTACCTTCTAGTCATGCCAAGCAAGTTTTATCTAGGTATCCTGTTTCATACTACCTCATAATGCAATAGATTTTCTTTATGTAATCAAGCCTATAAGCTACTACAAATGTTCCTAATTTTTCTTATATTTTCTAGTCTCCATGTAACATGCATTCTCACTATAGGACTCTGTATTTGCAGTTCATTTTTCACATTGCTCCTTTTACCCCATTCCCTATATCATGGGAAATGTTTGCATCTTTCCTGGCAAATGTCCTGGGTATTGTCACATTTTGTTGATTTTCAACCCTTTCTGGCTTTTCCTTGTTGTTAGGACAGAGTGGTAACTTCCAGCTCCTTACATAGGCAACTGTTGTTTGCTTTTTAATTTTCATAAATATAAATGCATAACATGTATCTTTGACCTAGCCATAAAGAACATAGTAACCCGTTAGAGGGGAAATAATTTTTGTTGAGAGGATCAGGCTTTGGAAACCTTGATATCAATTTCAAGAGGAAACTTCCTTGTTTGTAATGAAGATAATTTTCTAGGCCAGTGACATGAGTGAGTGTCATGAGTCATAAATGTGCAAGCGGCAGGAATTCTAAAGGAAGGGTATTTGTTCTTTGTCTATAGATGGAAGGTAGTTAGAACAAGGGTTATATTGTCCAGGTATTATGCTTTAGTATACACAGTGTAATGTACTAATGTATGAATTCATTTTAATCTGCAACCTAGGACCTGTTGACACTTGAACTCTGTCTGGAATTTTTATCTCGATGGTTAGGTAGCATTTCAAGGACTCTGCTCAATAATCTGTATTTAGAGACTGTTATGTAAGAATTTCAAATATTCAAGCAATCTATACAAGTTGTTTCTTTTCTTAATATAAGGGATTACTTTTCAGTAATAAAATGAGAGTTCAAAATATATGACTGGCCAGCCTCTAAGATTGTTGCATAAGAAAGGTATAGGAATGTCATCGCAGGCCCTTGCTCTCTTTGGACCTTTCCAGAAAACACTGTGACTGACCCAGCTAGATATTGGCTGCACTGAGTCCCAGAACTGTGGTTTCTACCTCAGAGGGAATCCTTCACAATAGGTACATGTGGGAGTGCTTTAGACAGTGTGCGGAAATTTCCTCACACCTCATTCATGGATTATTGTAATTGGGTCTAAGATTTGTTCTTAATGTAAAATACTATCTCGTGAAGAGACCTTATAGCCTCCACATACTTCTAATCTCTTCTGATATTCACCAAAATAGTTGAAAACTACTGAAGGGTTAAATTGACTTAGGTCAATTCCTATCACCCTCTATCCGGAGAAGAATACAAAGATATTCCAGAATCTGTTTGGGGAACATTAGGGTCTCCTCACTCTTTTTCTTTGTTTTACTTTCAACTTGGTATAACATTTAAACTAGCCTCACTTGTAGGTAAAGGAGGTAACTACTGATTGGGTGTGTCAGTGATCAGAAAAAGTTCCCATAGAGGCGCCTGGGTGGCTCAGTCGTAAGCATCCGACTTCCGCTCAGGTCATGATCTCGCGGTTCATGAGTTCGCGCCCCGCATCGGGCTCCGTGCTGATAGCTTAGAGCCTGGAGTCTGCTCAGATTCTGTGTCTCCTTCTCTCTCTCTGCCACTCACAGTCTGTCTCTCTCTCAAAAATAAATAAACATTAAGAAAAAAACTAAAAAGAAAAAAGTTCCCATGACATAGAAACTTTTTCCTGAATAAGTAGGTTGGTTCCTAAAATTCCACCATTAGAACACCATGGCACTAATGTGTTTTATTCTGTTTCACAATTGCCTTTGCTATTGCTGTTTTTTAGCAAGAAATCATAATACCGAGAAATGGATTCCTTTGGCATTTATCATGAGTGTTTGTTAGAAAATCCTTTATTACCGGTAGAATAAATTGTCTCTTTATGAGCAAGTTGTGATCCACAGATGTGTATGTATGAGGGTGCACCCATGTTTTGGCTCTCACTGCATGTAAGAAGTATCTGAGATAGTTATCAATTTTAAAATTTGAGAAATTTCGTATAAAAATTCTGATTTTTATTCTTACCCTAAAATCAGTAATTATTATGGTCTCATATCTTTTATTTACTTAAATTGCCCCCCCCTACTCTGCATATGAACACCCTATTTCTTTAAAATAGGATGCATCTAAAACCACAATCCTTGCCTTAATTTTTCCCCAAAGAGGATATAACCACAGAGGGGCACACGATAGGACTTGGCAACGTGAAACTGAACAGAGTATAAACATGTTCTACAGCAGAGGTTAACATGTAGTTTCCATTTCCATCCTGTCTGTTTCTTTTCTAATGCCATCCGCAGGCTGAATGCTTCTAAACAAGTTCCTTTCAGCCTGGAAATGAGGGGTTCCTTATCTGTGTTAATTTTCTTCTTTCCTTTTCTTAATTCAAAGGTAATCAGCAGAGTTTGATGCACTGTGTCAACAGAAAATAGCTCTGGTGCCCTTTTCCCCTTTCTATTGTGGAGTACCAACACAAAATGAAATAGTTCATTTGTACCAGCAGAACCATCTTCAGAAATATCAAATTAGCTCCTCTTTACTCCCAGGCACTCACAGCTTTTTCAATCTAGTACCCAGCATCTGGGAGGAATAAAGTGGAAAATGAAGCCTAGATAAGTAGGATGAGCTGGAGCAAATGACAATTAGTATGAGGAAACGTGAGGAAAGCGTAGCTAAGGCTCTCCGGAGCCACTCATCACCGAGCAGACGCTCCCTATATGTGGCTTTATCATAATACGGAAAGCAAGACGCAGTGTGCTTTGCTGGTCCTTCTTCCTCTCTTCGAATTTTTAAACTGGAGTGTTTTAGGGCTTAGTCCTTGGACCTCTTCTCTTCTATGCCTACATCCATTTCCTTGTTTATACCATCTAATCTTAAATGCCAACTCTACACCTCTACATCTTTCGAGACTCACATGCCCAGATCCCTGCTCAACATCTCCCACCAGATGTCTAATTGGCATATCCAATTTATCCTGGCAAAAATAAAACGCATGACCATCACTCCTTAGCCTGCTCCTGTGCTTTCCCTCACGTCAGTTGATGTCCTCCTCAACCTTCTCTCCTCTTTTTCCTTTACACCCCACCTCTATCCAGCTATCAGGAAAACATGTTTGCCTTGTCTTAAACATATCCCAAACCACTTCTCACCACTTCTGGTGGGAGCCGCCATTATGTCCCCTTGCATTATTGCAATGGTCTCCTGACTTATCTCTCCATCCCCTTTTTTGACATTGTCCACCTGCTCTTTATTCTCAACATAGCATCCAGAGTGCTCCTGTTGTCCTTTGCTCAAGACCTGTTAGTTTGTATGAAAGGCAAATTTTTATAACCATCTATGAGGCCTTACACGATTCTGTCCTCTACTTTCCCAATGGCCATCATCTCTCTCTGACCTCATGACCTTATTTCCAACTCTTCCCCTCTGTTTTCACTCTACTCCAAGCCACAGGGCTGCCTTACTGTTCCTTGAACACACTAGTCATGTCCCCAGTGGAAGACCTTTGCACCTGCTGTTTTCTGTCTGGAAGGCTCTTCCCTTAGATACCTATGTGCTCATTCCTTCGCCTTCTTCAAGTCATTGCTCAGATGTTGCCTCCTCCTCAATGAGGTCTCCTCTCCTCTGACAAACGTACGTAAAACTGTAGACGATGCCAATGCTGACTATCCATGAACCACACTCACTCTTTGAGTAGCAAGGCATTAGATAATTACTAAGATTCCTTTCCTCCAGTTAACTCGATGGCAGGGTTGGCAAACCACAACTGGTCATCCTTTTTTATAAATAAAGTTTTATTGGAGCACAGCCATGCTCATTCATTGACGTATCACCTATGACAGGTTTAATAGCACAATAGCAGAGTACCGTAATTGCAACAGAGACCATATCTGCCCTTTGTTTGCAAAACCAAAAATGTCTGCCCTCTGTCCCTTCACAGAACAAGTTTTCTGACTTCTTCTCTACATCAGTGGAGTTGCCTATGGCAATTAATATGAAATTTGACTATATTAACGATGGATTGTTAATCTAAGTTTTCTTAGCTTTTTCTTCATTGTATTATTTTGCTTCTTTAACAAAGTTTCAATGTCCTCCAAGAGATAAAGCACACCATTTGGCTCTTTGATGTCCACACGAGCCTATTGTTGGAAAAATCTAAAGCTGAAATGGACCTTAGCAGCCAGGTAGCCTAACTTGAATTTAACAGCCTAGGGGTGTGAAGTGATTTTCAATGTCACCTAAGCGTCGGGACAGGCAGAGGGAAGCCCAGAGCTTCAGACCTAGGTCTCACACTCTTCGTGTCATATGAGCCTCTCGCTTTACTTTCTGAGACTTAATGAAACATACTTATTCTGCTTACACCGGGATGGTGTAAGTGGTCCCAGGATGAGCATGAACAGTCATTTATCCGATGACTCAAAGGGGGTTGAGGAGAAAGCCTGCCAGGGATTTGAGGCTTGGCTCAGGAGCTCCTGGGTGGCTCAGTCGGTTAAGCGTCCGACTTTGGCTCAGGTCATGATCTCACAGTTTATGAGTTGGAGCGCCACCTGGGGCTCTGCATCGTCTGCATAGAACAGGCTTCGGATCCTGTCTCCCTCTCCCTCTCTCTCAAAAATAAATGAACATTTAAAACATAGTTTAAAAAAAGAGAAAATAAGTCGGCCCAAGAAGAGGTGTAGGGCCAAGGTCAAGAAAAAAATCTAGAAGAAAAGGAAGAAGGGGGGAGTGAATGTGCACTGGCCAGATCCCCCTTCAAGGCCAAGGTACTTACTTTCCCCGGTTGCACAAGTCATTGGCTACAGACCACCCCCAGCTGAATCTTTCTTTGGAACTTGCCCTCAACTGAAAAGGATCACCTCCCCCAAGGTTCCGTTTCTTGCCTGGCACCACCAACCTTCAGTGGGTTGCATCATGGGCGGGGGAGGGGGTGTGTGTACAAATCCCCCGCTCCTTGCCTCAGCTGGGGACATCTCTGAAGGGCTGGCCCAGTTCCAGATCCACCGATGTGGTTGGAAGAGGCCTCTACTGCAGCTGCAAGACAATTTACCTTACCCCTCTGCCCAGGCTGGCTTCCTTATCTCCCCTCACACAAGCCTCGGTCTTGAGCACTCCCCCCACACACATGCTGCACACAAATCTTCTGTGTCTGCTTCCTGGAGAACCTGACCCAAGGTGGCGGCCGTTCCCCAGCCCACCCTCTGACTCAGTCACTATGGATTCATGCAAGTGGGTAGAAACCGTAATGAGGAAGTAGGAAAAAAAAAAAAATCACTTCCATTGAAGTCACCGTGGCATCGAATTTGCTTTGAGTTTAAGAAGGAACCGACTGGATTAAAAGTGTTCTTGCCAGGCACTTGAGCGGTAACTTGAGACTCTGTGTGGCATTATAGGCAACGGGGCCGCTGCCCGCAGCATCCCGGTGGCAAGATTCCCTTCGTGCTTGACCTCAGGGACTGGCTTAGGAGCTGGCTGTCTCGCTGACAGACATCAGCACAGTAAGCAGAAAGAAGGAGGGGGAGGAGAGCCTCAGATATGGTGGCCAAGAGGGCTGTGTTCAAACGCACGGCAAGCATCCCCTGCGGTCTCCTAAAAGCACTTGGCCAGGTGCGGAGGGAGAAACAGAGAGTATAGTTCCTGCGGTTGTAGATAGGGCTGAGCGAGAGAAATATGATTTGGGTAAGAGCATGATCTAATTTATACTCCTCGGATGGTGTGGCCCAGGGAGACATTGGCTAAGACTCATGGCTTCTTTCATTATACCCCGTTGCTCTATTAAATTCTATTCCCTGCACCTTCAGAGCAAATAATTCCACATAACACTGTCTGCTTTCTTTGATCCATGTGACTGGAAGGATGAATCGGCGGCTCCCCTCCCCCCCCCTCCCCCTGCCACGGCCCGAGGCACAATCAATTTCAATATGCAGGGAAAAGAGACCACACAGGATCTCCGGCCTCCCAACAGGGACCTGACATATTAACTGTTGTAATGCCTCTAATTCCGTCTATTTACTTTGGGATAGGCCTGTCTCTCCTGCTCATCATTTTAACCCGTACATCGTCTGTGTCACGACTGTTTAGAGTGATGGGGGTGATCCTCCGGGCACACAGTCATGAGAAGCCTGATGAGGGAACATCCACAGCAAGCCCACGTCGCTTCAGGGTAATGATGACTAATTCCGTTCACGTCCCTCACCCCTGCCTCAAAATCTGCTCCTGCCATTTACATTGACGTCTGTCGGAGGGAACGAGCCCCTGCCGGTGTCACCGCTTGATGCATTGGCCCGGTGGAGGCACTCCTGCTTGTCAGGAAGGGAGACTAGTGAGAGGAGTGAAGAAGAGTGGAGGGGGGGGGGGGGAGAGGAGCCCTCTGGGAAGATGAAAAATGAGCAGGGAGAGAAGGGGAAACATCCTCAACCAAACGCCACTGTTTTGATTTGAACACTTTTACAGCTTTTCTGACATAGAAGCAGACTATTGAGATGATCTCACCACACGTATGTCACAGCCCTAAATAGTTCAAGTTGGTGTGGTTTCCAGCTACCATCTCTACTGAGAAGTGGGTAAAGGGGGGCTAGGCTGTGGCTGGTGATTCCATAGAGGCAACCCTTCTCTTTAAACTGCTCAGAACCTACACCAGGATTTTGACCCTTGATGCATTTTTTTTTTTTAACGTTTATTCACTTTTGAGAGACAAAGAGAGACAGAGCATGAGCGGGGAAGGGGCAGACAGAGGGAGACACAGAATCTGAAGCAGGCTCCAGGCTCTGAGCTGTCAGCACAGAACCCGACGCGGGGCTCGAACTCATGAACTGTGAGATCATGACCTGAGCCGAAGTCAGCTGCTCAACCGACTGAGCCACCCAGGCGCCCCGACCCCTGATGCATTCTTTAAAACAACAACAACAACAACAACAACAACAACAACTTTTTTAATGTTTATTTATTTATTTTGAGAGAGAGAGAGCACAAGTAGGGGAAGAGCAGAGAGAGAGAGAGAGAGAGAGAGAGAGAGAGGGAGAGAGAGAATCCCAGGCAGGCTCTGCACTGAACCTACACCAGGATTTTGACCCTTGATGCATTCTTTAAAAAACAAACAAACAAACAAAAAACAACTTTTTAAATGTTTCTTTATTTATTTTGAGAGAGAGAGAGAGAGAATCCCAAGCAGGCTCTGCACTGTTCACACAGAGCCTGACTCAGGGCTTGAACTCAGGGACCATGAGATCATGACCTGAGCCAAAATCAAGAGTCAGCTGCGTAACAGGCTGAGACACCCAGGTGCCCCGATGCATTCTTAATTAGCTACAGTAAAAGACAGTCCTTTAAATGAGCATATCTCTAGACCATGATGAGCTGATGGTGATGTAGTTAACTGTCTCTATATAACAAATGAATGGGTGTGCTTGAGGTCAGACCAGGAAATGGGAAAAGTAATCCCACTGCTTCACGTGACTAGCGTAAAAAACGGGGGAGGGACCACATAAAAAAAATCTCTTCTTCCGCCTTAACTTGTATCTCAATTTTTCTTTTATTAGAGAGGATTTTTTCTCCTTTTCCTTTTGTTTTTCTTTCAACTATGAACATCTTTAAGTTCTAGAAGACGAGCAAATTCAAGCTCGAGTTTGGCAGAATCTTGTGTCCTCTGATCTCACGGTAAAATGCCATTAATTAATTTCACAGATCTAGAAATGTATATGTCCTTCATTTGAAATGTTAACTATACGGGGATTAAAAATTTTTTAAATAAATAAATAAAACGAATGGTCAGACGTTACGATTTTCTTAATACGCGCACAATCTCTGTGATTAAAAAAAAAAAAGTTCTATGAATTTGGATGTAATGAAATCACAAAGGTAAGCCATGGTTGAAAGAGCCTGCTAATGTTTGGATGATCCTGTACTCATCTCTCATCATGGAATGTGTTCTGGCTCAAAACTGATTCCCCAGCAAGACCAGAAAAGGCCTGAGGGAGTCTGGCCCAGCTCCCAGGTATTTTGGTTGGGCGATTCTCTAGGGAGGCCAGGGTGTTCCTGAGGCTAACCCAGGCAAGCTCACTGCTGGCCAGGATGAGTTCTCAAATAGTGATCTGGAATTGTGCCCTGTCAGTCCTGGAGAAAACCCAAAACCATAGATCTGCTTTAGAATGAGTCTGATCTTCTGCCAGCAGGGACAGCTGAGGTCAAGGGGAGGTTTTCAAGGTCTTTCTGAACTCAGAAGAGCTCGCTGCTTTCCTTTAGCCCACACAGAGCTCTGCCAGGGGCAAAGGTATAGAAAAGTAACATTTCACCACTGCCTGACCTGCTTAGGCAGAGGGCTTGGTTCATGTCCCTTGGCTTGTGCCTCTGGCACACCCAAGACGACGAATAATGACAATATTTATTACCGTCCATTGGACAGCTTCTCTGCCAGGCACTGGGCTAACTTAATTACAAAACACTGAAGGTAAAAATTATTGTCCCTTTGCTTGTTGGTCTTTCCTGTCTGGACTGTAAATTCTTTTTTTTTTTTTTAATTAAAAAATTTTTTAATGTTTATTTATTTATTAAAAAAAATTTTTTTTAACGTTTGTTTATTATTGAGAGACAGAGAGACAGAGCATGAGCAGGGGAGGGGCAGAGAGAGGAGGAGGCACAGAATCTGAAGCAGGATCCAGACTCTGAGCTCTCAGCACTGAGCCCAACGCAGGGCTCAAACCCATGAACTGCGAGATCATGACCTGAGCCAAAGTGGGACGCTCAACAACTGAGCCACTCAGGTGCCCCGAGGAGGTATTCTTTTTTGATACTGGTCTTTTCTTCTCTAATCAAGTATCTGGTAGTAGTAGGAACTCAATAAAGATTTGATAAGCTCAAGAGGGTCACATAAGATACCCAAGTTCACAGAACTAGCAAATAGCAGAGTCAAGACTCAAACTTAGGTCCTGATGGAAGTACACACCTATTCTACACCCTTATTCCACCTCTGCCCTCTGTGGGGTTGAACAGACCAGTCTGATTTAGGTGCACATTTCTTGAGGAAGGAAAGATCTCAAGAAAAGTGGAAAGAATCGGCTCACAAAGACAACAGCAATTCTGACTTTACCAGTACTTCTGCTGTGCCCAGAATGGAACCAAAGAATTGTAATTCATCAAAAAATGTTGTAATGCCTCATCTTTCTACAGACACGGACATCTGAGCAGAAGGAAGGAGTTGTCTGCCAGCCAAGTCACTCCATTTGGATTTCTGATTTCTTCTTGAAGTCTAATAGTCAGGTGGATAGTTTACTAACATGTTCATTTAGTCAACCTATTTCTTACTACTTCAATAAAATGATTAGACGTGGGATTGAGTCATATCCACGAGTCTATAATAATAATAATAATAATGAAAATGTTATGGTCTTACTTCTCATAGTGTACAAAGTACTTCCACATACATTTTTTTCTTTTTGGTGTCAAAACAATATGCGGAGCTAGGAAAGAAGAGTATTATTATACATATTATATGGGTGAGAAACTCTAAATCCAGAGAGAGAGAGACTGCATTGTCTGCCTGAAGTTACATAGCTAATAAAAAGAGGATCAAAGTTCAGGATCTGACTCCAGTTTACTGTTGTGTCCACTTCACCTGTGGTTCCCAACCCTGCTGGATATTAAAATGGTTCCAAGATTCTTATTCAGTTGATCTGGGATCAGGCCCAGGCAACAGTACTTTTAAAAACAACCTCGGATATTTGTGCAGCCAGGGCTGAGAAGGAACCACACTACATGGTCCTGTCTGTTGACCATCAGCACATTTGGCCAGACACAAGCTGGAACCTACCATTCTGTCACTCGAACAGAAGCATCTCAGTAATAACCTACTATTTGCAGAATTATTGGTGCAAGATATTAGCTTCACAAGGGCTATTGTTTTTCACAACACCTTCCAGGTAGTTGGCCATTATTTAGTGTTTGTAAAACTGAAAATTTAATTACTGAATTTATGACTATTCTCTCCATCACTAACCCCACACAGAAAAATTTCCCAAGGATAGAAACCATGTCTAATTAACCTAAGGGTTATTTAGACTAAGGAAAAGAAGACAGAAAAGCAACTTAATGAGTCCAATTATTTCCTTCAAGCCCAGAAAGGGCATTAGCAACATGCTTCCCTTGGACACGAAGCAGACAGACCTCTTTCTCGGCTTCCTTGTAGTCTCTCCCGCAGCGAACTGGGGCTTCGCTCAAGGGAAAGGGAGGTGGTAGCTATTAATGGCAGTGGTTGTTGTTTTTGATAGGATTCCCAAAAAGAAAAAAGGCTATACAGAGTTAAAAGTCATTGAATGCGGAGAAGAGCCAAGATTAGTTAAGATTACTGTGACAGCGTCGTTGACTGTATTAATCAAGATAACTAGGCTGTGCTGCAGTAGCAAAAACACAAAATTCTCCATGGTTTCAATTTTTTTTAATGTTTATTCATTTTTTGAGAGAGAGAGAACCCACAAGCAGGGGAGGGACAGAGAGAGAGGGAGACACAGAATCTGAAGCAGAAGCAGACTCCAGGCTCCGAGCTGTCAGCACGGCTGACATGACCTGAGCTGAAGTCAGACACTTAACCGACTGAGCCACCCAAGCGCCCTTCTCCATAGTTTAATATTCCTCAGACACACTATGTGATCCATGTTGGTTTGTGAGAGGACACAGGGAGGAGCTTTGCTCCAGTCACCCTGTCACACAGAGGGCTACCTTCTTGGGATTGGCCATCTGGAACGTACAGCCTTCTCAGCTGCCATTTTAGGGGAAGAAAGAAAGAAAGATTGGAAATTGTTCCTGGGCTTTTTAATCCTTTGTTTTGTAACTGACACACACATATTCAAATTTTCCTGACCCCAAACTGGTCACATTACTCTTTCCTAACTGCAAGCAGACTGGGAAATACCGGGTAACTGTATAGAATCTGGTGGGCAATACTTTTTCTGCCTCAGTCTTCTAAAATGTCATACCTATATGACTTTCCCAATATTTGGACCTAGATTGGTTCCTTAAGATACCCCAGAAGTGAGTTTTTCTGCCTTCTTTGGAGGAGGAGCAAATCTCTCTCGTCAATTGGGCACCCGGCTGGCTCAGTTGGAGCATGAAACTCTTGATCTCAGGGTTGAGTTTGAGCCCCATGTTGGGTCTAGAGATTACTTAAAAAAAAAAAAAAAAAAAAAAATCTTAAAAAAACAATCTCTCTCTGGGGCGCCTGGGTGGCGCAGTCGGTTAAGCGTCCGACTTCAGCCAGGTCACGATCTCGCGGTCCAGGAGTTTGAGCCCCGCGTCAGGCTCTGGGCTGATGGCTCAGAGCCTGGAGCCTGTTTCCGATTCTGTGTCTCCCTCTCTCTCTGTCCCTCCCCCGTTCATGCTCTGTCTCTCTCTGTCCCCAAAGTAAATAAACGTTGAAAAAAAAAGAAAAAAAAAAAAAAAAACAATCTCTCAATTCCTTGTCCTGAAAATGGAAGTCATAGAAGAGCTGTTGACAAGCTATTGTTTGTTTCTAAAAGAGTACGATAAGTAATGAAATACTTATCCTATTGGGAAAGGCAACTACGTAGTGGTCCTGGTAACTTTCATGTCTATTCATGCATTTAATCATTCATTCTTGATGGATTATTGCCTAGAATTTAAAAAGTAGAATAAGCTTGGGGAGCCTAGGTGGCTCAGTCGGTTGAACATCCGACTTCAGTTCAGGTCATGATCTCACAGTTCGTGAGTTAGAGCCCACATCGGGCTCTGTGCTGACAGCTCAGAGCCTGGAACCTGCTTTGGATTATGTGTCTCCCCTCTCTCTGCCCCTCCCCTGCTCATGCTCTGTCTCTCTCTCTCAAAAAACAAACAAATAAACATTAAATAAACAAATAAACATTAAATAAACAAACATTAAATAAATAAACATTAAACAATTTTTTTTTTAATTAGAATAAGCTTGCATTGAATGACTTATGGGCAGTCATGCTTAGATTTGGCGATGTCTTGAGTGCCCTTCCAATTCTACCAAGGAAGTGGAGTTAGATTAATTTAGATGAACCAGGTTTTGCACAGTTGAAGAATATCTATAACAAAGAATAAACCAGACAATTTCGAAAGGAGCATTGCATTAGTTTCTCCAGAACGCTGGAGGCTGAGTTCTCAGGAAGCTTTCTGCTTAATGAGGAGCCCTTAGGAGAAAATAAGAGATCTTTTTCATAGTATTTCCATTAGGTAGCATTTGCTCCCAGCGTCCAAATTTCTCTTCATAGGAGTAATCGGGCCAACAGAAAGTAAGCAAGCCAATTTGATAATTTCGAGATAGTTTTTGAAATACTCTACCATTACAATGAGTAAGTTTCAGAACAGGTCCTCCCTCCAAAGCTATTTATGACAGTGTTTTTCCTCTGTGACAATTAGGCCCTAGACCTTTGTGAAGGGCAGAGAATTCTGTAAGGAAGAAAAACTAGAGTTGAAAGAATTCCAAAGGACATTGATCAACTTTTAGAGTTTTGAAGGAATATTACGACTTTGTTTCTTTATCACAATTAAAGGTAGATAAAATCTGTATCCATTGTAAATAAGCAAGATTTTTTTAAGTCAATGTACTAATGGATACTGTTGCATGTAGTGCCTTGTAGGAACCAAGTCTTTGATTACTATAATTAAAATATACTTTGAAAAAAAATATATATATATACTTTGAAAAAAAAACTCACAAAGGAAAATATTTGTTTGATGAAATATTCTAAATGCATCGATCCATATCAACACTGATATATACAAAATCTACGTTAGCTGTTACATCAAGACATTTTCTTTTTCATCAGAAATAGGACATTTTACACATAAAATATTTAAAAACCACCCAGTTCTTATTGATAAGTGGTTAGAACAGTGGTTCTCATCCTTGGCTGCACATTAAAATCACTTAGGGAGCTTTTAAAAACTAGTGATGATTGAACCCTGCCTAGACCACTTGAGTCAGAGTCTTTGGGAGTGAGGCTCAGACGCTGATACTTTTGAGTGCTCCCCAATGTTTCAGTGTGCAATCAGGGTTGGAAACCACTGACATGGAACGCTTCCTTATCTCTCTAGCTGGCAGCAGTAATACGTTCCTCAAACTTCCTGTTTTTATACTTTCTACGCTTTTATAAAAAGTAGATGTGTATATATCACCTCTCCTCCTTTAAAGGGTAAGTTCCTGGAGGGGAGATCCTAAGCCCAATTCATCTTCGTGCTTCCACACTTTCTAACAAGGCACCGGCAGGCACCGTACTGAAAAAGTATCAGATGATTGAGTGGCTTAGTGTCTGATCGGCTGAATCAATCTACTTTCAGATTTTTAATTTCATAAACTCTAAGGAGTCCCTTTCAATGGAGTAGCAAAGTAATGATCTATGAGGAAATATAAAATGAAAAATTAAGATTGGTTATTTGGTGATTCTTGTCCAGATAGCGCCTTAAATCTAATTGCAGGTAATTCTCTTGACATGTTCCTAGAGGCGAAGAAACAAATGATGTGATGATTTGCTTCAAAGACATTCTTGTACATTGTGTTCTGCTATAACTTTATAGTTGTCCTAAAGACAATAATATCAGTGAGTGGAAAGGGATTGCTTAGAAGCTAGATAAAAACTTTTTTTTTCCCATTAGGAGTGTAAGAATAATAATAATAACAATAATAATAATAAAGTGTCCGATATACAGTTGCATTTTGCTATCATAAACTAAATGTAACAAATGAGTCCATCAGAATTGACCAGGATGAAAATGTTTATTTCTCCGTTACCCTTCAATTTACACATCCAAGAATCTGCTTTTTATTGTCATTAACGTGTGTCTTGTCTAGGCAACTAACTTGCAGCACAGCTCACAACTGAAAACTCTAGTTGAATGAACACTTTTACCTGATGAACCAAGGCAGCTGTATATTCCTCCAGCAGGTGCAACGGCTCTTGTCTTCACAGCTATGGCTGGATAGTTACCAATCCTTACTGCATTAGAAACACCAGTAGTTCCGTATTATAGTTGTTCATACATTAAGTCATGCAGGTACCATAATCATGATTTTTGCCCTCTATTTACAAGCCCTATCCTATTTATTACTCATTTCATATTTTTAAAAGAGTTCATTGTCTTTTAGTTTAAGTGGATTTGAAAGAGAAACTTCAAATCACTGTCATAAATAGAAGGGGCTTCTAATAGAAAATATATAAATATTAAAATAAAACATTTGTTCATCCCGCACACCATCAGTGGCATGAGATCCATCGGGTGATGGGAAACACCAGCATAAGTAAAACTGTGTTCTTGAAATATCAGTTGCATCATATCTAAGTCATGTTGCCAAAACGCCTGAATTTAGAAACGCCTCTAAATTTTAATTACTATTTCAATTAAACTTAGAGGGGCAGAGGGAAAGTGTAACCCTCTGGCTATCTCCAGGTGAGTAGTTAAACTTTAATAAATCGTATGAAAAGGAGGACCACAGAACTCCCAACATGCTCCTCTGGAGACATTTTACTGATGACCACACTGAATTTGTAACATCCAGGCAAACAGATGTCAGAATATGGAGCGCCTTAGTAATTATCACAGTTTGTAATCACTGACTTATGTGCCTACTTTTTCTTTGTTCAGGGTTAATTAATAGTTCCTAGACCACCACTCCAGGTTCTGTGAGAGCAGGGACCACATTCACTATTAGAGTCCCCATGACAGACACGTAGTAATTCCTAAACTAATGTTTGGTACATAGATGACTAAATATTCTTTCTCGCATCTGGAAAAATCTCCACTTCCAAAGCGAACGTCCCCTTTACTCATGGTCTGCTCTGGTCTTAAATATCCTCCACTTGGGGATAACATTTTCATAGACCTCTTAGCACAACCCCCAAACCCACACTGTCTCCAGCTCCCAACCCCCACTGCATCTCCCCCCCCCCACCCCCATAATGGTCTCACTCCCTAGCACTCTATCTATGGCAGTTTACTTCTCTACGCAGGCAAGCTTCTGTAGGCACCTGGGGACCCAGATCTCAGACTGTCAGGAAGCCATGTCATGGAAGAAGGTGACAACTAGAAGACACATTTTGTCATCTTATAATCCAGAGCCGCGGAGAGCACAGCGTTGGCTTGGATTTATGACGTCAAGGACGATAAATGATGGCAGACTTGGCAAGTATCCTAGGTGACTAAGCAAAGAGCTTCACTGCGGAAACAGCAAGTATCTTAAATGTTTCTTTCCCCACCACCCCCTTTCCATCCACCCTTGTTGCCATCCCTAGCATCACCTGAACAAAGAATCTAGGGAAACTAGAGCTGAGGAAAGGGCCCACAGAGGGAGGGGGGGGGAGGAGGGGGTTGGGGGGGAGGGGGAGGGGGAGAGGAAGAGGGAGCAAGAGAGGGAGAGAGAGAGGATGAGGGAGAGAGATGGGGAGGTGGGGGTGGGGAATGAGGAACACCCTGCTATCCAATACCCAGAAAAAATTTGTTTTTAATTCCCTGGCTATCACAGATAGAGGCTGCTGCTAGCGTTTAAGATAAGATTAGTTGGTGTTGTGCTATCAGTGCCTCCACATTTTCCCTGCAGGGATTCCTTCTGACAGGCTGAGGCTGGAGGCATGTCTCAGGATTAACGCGAGCTAATGATTATACACTAAAGCTTTGGAACTGTTGGGACTAATAGGATTAAGCAATAGCGGACGCAGGTCCCCGTTCAGGTTAAAAATGCACTTTTTACATTACAAAGTCAGACAGATCCCTTTGAACATGCAATGAATATGGATGTTTTCAATTATCACAGTCTTCCAGGGCTATACGATATGGTAAATTAATCCCTTTAGAACATCGGAAACAGGACAAAATAGCCTTCTTGAAGCTGAAATCCCTCGTTTTAGATTTTCTTTCATGGGGATAAGCAGCAGTGCACCTCACATAATTAATCTTATTACAAACAGAGAGAAAGGGGACATTTTTTTTTTAATGTGTAAAAATTGTTTAAATATTTGAGAAACTCCGGGAAAAAAAAAAAAAAAGCACTTTGAAAACAACATCTCTTAATTAATTTCCAAAGAGTCAAAAGAGACACACATAAGGCCTGAGAAGCCAATGTCCGGATGTGTGTTGGGATGGGTTTGTATTTCTCTGCGCTCCAGGCTGTTAGTGCCACAAGGAGGAAGGAAAAAATTAAGGTCGCTTTAAAAAAAAATGAACAAAATAAATAACTGCCAGTAGAAAGCACTATTTCCAAGATATTTGAGTTGATCTGATCTTATGCTCCAGGTCCTGGGAGGGAAGGGGAAGGAAAAGGGCATAGTGAGATATTAATATTTTGCTGCTGCACAAAAGGGTCTCTGCTTCCCAGTAGATAAAACCATCCCTCAGAATAGCGGGAGAGTAAATCCCCATTATTGCAATTAAGTGGGGCCGGTTGTGGACATTAGTAGCCGGCTGAACCTCAAGAGTTCTGTGTGTTTGATTGACTTAGAGAGGAGGAAGGGGGGGGGGGGGGCGGGGAAACACAACTATTTAGCCGAGAGGACTTTCCAGAGAAAGCTGTTTGAGCTGCCAGCAGGGAATGGAACTACTTGTACAACGGTCAGCATCTAGCAGGCTTGCAATCGTGGGTTTGGTTCTTGAAAATGCATAAACCGACCATGTTTATATTTGGCCTGAGCATTTGGTATGAACCATGTTTGACAGGGCCTAGAATCTTACTGTCTGATGTCACCCCCCGCCCCCTACAATGTGGATAAAGTCATCGCACGGAACTCCATTTTTTTTTAAACATTGCAAGATGAAAGGAAAACAGGAAGAAGGTAGACTACACCAGCTTCCCCCACTGAGTCCCTTCTTGGTTTATGTTTTGTCCACCATGGCTTGTTTCTAGGACACTACGTGGATACTTCTTCCATCTGGGATCCAGATAAAATCTGAATGAAAGTAACAGGACACCAGAAGTGTTGCAGGATTTTTTTATCGCAATACCTGGGATTTGTTGTCTCGCAGCTTCGAAGAATAAAGAGGTAGACACAAAATGAGCAACAGACAAAAGTTTATTAGAATATAGGATTAGAAAGGAAGCATCACAGGAAAGCTCTCTTTACAAAGAGGGGACCTTCGAAAGGGAATGCCCAGGGACAGTCGGTGAGGGTCCTTGTTTCATAAGGTTCTGGTCAGCACCCCCCCCTTCCCCGTTGTTCCTTCTCAGGTTCTACCCTTATTGGCTTGATAGCTCTAGGTGCTGGGTGGTCCATTTCTGATTGGCTCATTTTCATTGTATGAGGGGTGGCCTATGGCTATACTTGGGTCTCTTGTCAAATAGCTGAGGGAAACCTCAAGGGGAGTAGGTGGGGTCTGTTAACATTCTTAAGAGGAACCTTTCCCTGAGGGGGTTTGCTGCAGTCAGACACTCCCAGCGTTGTTCCAAAATTTGTGTTTTTCCACAGCCAGGGATCTCAGCTCCTATCCTTTTCCTCTCTGCCTATTTTATCCTATCTTTTCATAGAAGGAAAACGTGATGTAACTGGGCCATTCGTTCCATGGTGGAAGTCAGTCAAAGACACTCAGGTGTCAAACTCCTTCAGTTTCCCAGTTTCCAGGCTACTCCTGGAGCACGACCTTTTATGCAGAGCAAAAGTCTAATGTTCCTTCTCCACAGTACTGCTTGGCTGATTAAAATACCTAAACTGATGGTGTTAGCAAACTTTTATAAACATTCTGTTTTTCAAACTTTTGATCAAAAAAGTCACTGCTTGGGGCACCTGGGTGGCTCAGTTGGTTAAGCGTCCAACTCTTGATTTCAGCTCAGGTCACGATCTCATGGTTTTGGGGATTGAACCCCACATCGGGCTCCACACTGACAATGCAGAGCCTGCCTGGGATTCTCTCTCTCCCTCTCCCTCTGCCCCTTCCCCACTCTCACGCATGTGCTCTCTCTCTCTCTCAAAAATAAATAAACTTGAAAAAAAAAAAAAGGAAAAAGTCACTCCTTGACAGAATGAAATGAAATTGCTACTTTAACTGGACTACTTGGTATTCTTCTTTTTCCTTTCTTTTGCTTCTCTGTCAGTTCACAATAAATTCGGAAGATATAAGCTGATTTTCAGATATTTTACTGCTACTCCAGTAAAAGGCATCAAGAAAGCTGTTGTGTTAAATATGTATGTCATCTCTTTTCCTGGAAGAAAACAGCAATTAATTATTTTTTCAGGTGGACTTAATCTCCCGTAATCATCATGCATATCACAATGACATATATTAATAAAAGTGCCAGTCAGCTGTAATGTGAGTGTGAACCACCTGGGATTGTCGTTAAAATGGAGCCACTAGGGGCGCCTGGGTGGCTCAGTTGGTTGAGCATCCGACTCTTGGTTTTGGTTCAGGTCATGCTCTCACCCTTTGTGAGTTCAAGCCCCACATTGGGCTGTGCACTGACAGGGTGGGGCCTGCTTGGGATTCTCTCTCTCCCTTTCTCTCTCTTTGCCCCTCCTCTACTTGTGCTCTCTCTCTCAAAAATAAATAAATAAATGTTAAAAAAAAATGGAGATGCTGTTGCAAAGGTATAGGGTGGGACCCTAGAGGCTGTATTTTCAACAGGCAATACAAATGCCGAAGGCCCAGAGGACCACACCTGGAACAGCAACATGTCATTAAGACACATTAAGACACCACAGACTTGTGGGAATCAAGCCTATGAACTCCATGCATTGCTTTCCTAACACAACATGGAGTGAATCTGGCAATGAAAACACCCCATTTCTAGGCCTTTTTCCTAAATATCCAGTCTCCCTTTCTACCAGGCATATCCTTTTAAAAATTTTTTTAAAGTTTATTTATTTATTTACAGAGAGAGTGTATGTGCATGAGCAGGCAAGGTGCAGAGAGGGAGAGAGAGAGAGAAAAAAAAATCCCAAGCAGGCTCTGCACTGTCGGCACTGAGCCTCAAGTAGGGCTCAAACTGATGAACCATGAGATTATGACCTGAGTCGCAGTCAAGAGTCCATAGCTTAATGACTGAGCCACCTAGGCACCCCCAGGCATATACTTAGTTTAGTTATTCATCCTCCAAAACTACTTTATGATAGATTTATCACATGAGTAGCTTCTCAACTATCATCTGGTTTCATTCTTCTGCATGTTGCTGTCCAGTTCTCCCAGCACCATTTGTTAAAGAGACTGTCTTTTTTCCATTGGATATTCTTTCCTGCTTTGTCAAAGATTAGTTGGCCATACTTTTGTGGGTCTAGTTCTGGGGTTTCTATTCTATTCCATTGGTCTATGTGTCTGTTTTTGTGCCAATACCATGCTGTCTTGATGATTACAGCTTTGTAGTAGAGGCTAAAGTCTGGGATTGTAATGCCTCCTGCTTTGGTCTTCTTCTTCAAAATTACTTTGGCTATTCGGGATCTTTTTTGGTTCCATATGAATTTTAGGATTGCTTGTTCTAGCTTCGAGAAGAATGCTAGTGCAATTTTGATTGGGATTGCATTGAATGTGTAGATAGCTTTGGGTAGTATTGACACTTTCTTACAACATTCACAAAAATAAACTCAAAATGGATAAAGGACCTGAATGTGAGACAGGAAACCACCAAAACCCTAGAGAAGAAAGCGGGAAAAGACCTCTCTGACCTCAGCCGCAGCAATTTCTTATTTGACACATCCCCAAAGGCAAGGGAATTAAAAGAAAAAATGAACTATTGGGACCTCATGAAGATAAAAAGCTTCTGCACTGCAAACGAAACAATCAACAAAACTAAAAGGTAACCAACAGAATGGGAAAAGATATTTGCAAATGACATATTGGACAAAGGGCTAGTATCCAAAATCTATAAAGAGCTCACCAAACTCCACACCCAAAAAACAAATAATCCAGTGAAGAAATGGGCAGAAAACATGAACAGACACTTCTCTAAAGAAGACATCCAGATGGCCAACAGGCACATGAAGAGATGCTCAACGTCGCTCCTCATCAGGGAAATAGAAATCAAAACAACGCTCAGATATCACCTCACGCCAGTCAGAGTGGCCAAAATGAACAAACCAGGAAACTACAGATGCTGGAGAGGATGTGGAGAAACGGGAACCCTCTTGCACTGTTGGTGGGAATGCAAACTGGTGCAGCCACTCTGGAAAACAGTGTGGAGGTTCCTCAGAAAATTAAAAATAGACCTACCCTATGACCCAGCAGTAGCACTGCTAGGAATTTACCCAAGGGATACAGGAGTGCTGATGCATAGGGCCACTTGTACCCCAATGTTACAGCAGCACTCTCAACAATAGCCAAATTGTGGAAAGAGCCTAAATGTCCATCACCTGATGAATGGATAAAGAAATTCTGGTTTATATACACAATGGAGTACTACATGGCAACGAGAAAGAATGAAATCTGGCCCTTTGTAGCAACGTGTATGGAACTGGAGAGTGTGATGCTAAGTGAAATAAGCCATACAGAGAAAGACAGATACCATATGGTTTCACTCTTATGTGGATCCTGAGAAACTTAACAGAAACCCATGGGGGAGGGGAAGGAAAAAAAAAAAAAAAAAAGAGGTTAGAGTGGGAGAGAGCCAAAACATAAGAGACTCTTAAAAACTGAGAACAAACTGAGGGTTGATGGGGGGTGGGAGGGTAGGTGATGGGTATTGAGTAGGGCACCTTTCGGGATGAGCACTGGGTGTTGTATGGAAACCAATTTGACAATAAATTTCGTATGTTGAAAAAAATAAAAAATAAAAATAAACTACCATCTGAATGAATTACAATTCCATTAGAAATTTTGCTTTTCTTCAACCACCTTGAAAACGGACATTATTCCATCATCCGCAAGTGAAGTTTATTCAAATACTATCACAGTTAGAGGCATTTCGTATATTATGGCAGTTTGATTAGCAGTACACACATTAAAAATTCCTATTAAGGGCTAGACTATTTTCTTTTTTTAAAAAATTTTTAAAAATGTTTATTCATTATTTTTGAGAGAGAGAGAGAGAGTGCGAGCAGGGGAGGGCCAGAGAGAGAGGAAGACACAGAATTTGAAGCAAGCTCCAGGCTCTGAACTGTCAACACAGAACCCGACGCGGGGCTCTAGCCCGCTGACTGTGAGATCATGACCTGAGCTGAAGTCGGATGTCCAGCCGACTGAGCCACCCAGGTACCCCAATGCTAGACCATTTTCAACAGAAAAAGAGCTAATTCCGATATTAAGACTGAACAACGTTCCCTCTGAAAGTTTTAAATAAAATCTTATTTTTTCCCCAATTCAGTACATTTAACAGTGCTCCTTAGGTATTGTGCAGCCCCATATACACCCCTGCCATTGAGAAGGAGGAGGGTAGAGAAGAAAGCATTGATGTAACAATTGCAGGCCTCGTCTTCACCCTCCGATAGTTCTTGTGCTACTGGGAGAAACAGAAATGAATGCACATTTACAAATCACTGTCGTCTATACAGCAGTAAAGGTAAATCCAAAGTCTAACCGGAACACAAATAAGTAAGTAAATGATTGTTGAGTAGCACTAGGGAAAGGTATAATAAAGAAAAGAAAATATGTGAAAAGTTTTGAAGGATGAATAGAAGCCCAGGAAAGTCCAAGGAAAGGAAATTGAAACCACATTCCATTAATACAAAAAAGGAAGACACTAAATTGAACAGACTTGTGTCAGAAGATCAGGGTGGCTTCAAAGTGTATGGGCTGCATATTTCAGCCCAGCACATAATCCCTACTGCAACACAGGCTCTGAAACAGAAGGCTGGAAATAGACACATTCTCTGCTTCATTCGGTCCCCTGGGCTCTCTAGGGAGTAGTAACGTGGACTATAGAATTAAGGCTGGATCTCCCGGCTCCTTTGACGTCACCGTGAGCCTGTTTTTACAGCACTCGTTTCGCACAGTGGTTAGCACATAGAATTTCTAAGCCGGTTGGTAAATTTTCATAACCTCAAGAAAGACAGGCCTGCCAAAACATGGCACATTGGGATCCACTGGTGCACAAGCTCTCCATGCTCGTGCCTCACGTCCTAGGATGGGTGCAGATTGAGAAGAACCACTGTCTCTTCCTCCTGCTTTAAACTTTGGGCTGCGTGGCAAATAACAATAATAGCAATACAATTTGATACTACACTCAAGAGAGCTCAAAAGTGACTTAAAAAATTCATTCATCCACCGTTGATCACATAGTCAGCTTGATTTTCAGCAGTGCGAGGCAAGAGGTAACAACGACAACAACAACAAAAGTGCGCGTCCTTCAAAAGAAGTACAGATTAGCCACGAAGGTAAAACACCCCCATACGATAGCGGATCCGTGATAACAGATTTCACCCTTAAAATTTGGAAAGATTAGGCATAACAAATTGACACCGTGGATGAAAATCTTTGCATCCTTTGTACTAACATCACACAAAGTGTAATATAAATTCAGAAATAAGTTATTACAGTGCTTGCAGTAGGCATACATTGGATGTAATGACAACCACTGATCAGTGAAAACAAAGGTTATTCCACGGAAGGGATTATCGGAGCCCTTGATGTATATTCAGGCACACAATTAGAGGAAGAGGCCTTGAAACACTGCCATTAACAGTATGTCTACCTTTCACGATCACTTTAAATGCACACAGTTTTTAAATAAAGTTTTATTATTAACCAGTGTGTCCAATCCCATTTCTCTAATTGACATTCCATTCTTTCCTTCCCTTTGCAGTCTGCTTGGGCCACTGTCTTTGAACTATGTGCCTTCTCTGTGAAGCTGAAAATGACTGAGTCCCTGGTGATTTAAATTCTCTGAACCCTATCTTCCGTGGTGCCTCAATCACTCCTTAAGTGGCTGGCAGATATTTGTTTCCAATCAGAGATGTTCATTACATGAATGATTAGGAAGCATGGTAGACGGGGATAATTGTTGAAGGCCAAGAAAGGGACATTAAACTCACCTTATCTGAAGCTCTCATCTATTGTTAGTAACGCGTTAAATGTTGCCCTGGTGCCTTGAACTAGTTAATGGTATTAAACTTGTAAGTAGAGTGACTTTGACTCTGGGGAGAAACTAACTCGATATTATTTTTCCACAGGGCTCAAAACCTTTACACAAAAGCCAGCCAAATGTTCCTAATTCTAGGGAACATGTTATTTTAGCCTTCATGATGATGACTCAACCCTGTGCCTCACTGCTATGTAAGATTCCAACAGAGATGACATTTTGCAATCCAGAGAAGCAACATGTCCCCTGTCTGGAGGTGAACTGAGAAATAGTTCACTTCAAATGGGCCTCTAAACAGCTGTCAGGTCAGAATAACTGTAAGTCATTACCTATCTGAGCCATGTTGAACCAGTGACTTTTAAGTGGTGAAAATCTCTGTATCATATTACTAATCTCACTGGCCAACGGTGACTGTGTCAACAACCAACATTCCCTCTTAGTAAGCAGGCAAAAATAATACATGGCCCATGATTTGGAAGGTAAAGGAGCAGTTGAGAGGTTGAAAAGTTCAGGAAGTGAGGAAGTTGAAAATACACCTCCTCAGAGCTTTGCCTCCAGAATGATTCACGACAACCCGTAAGTCACAAATGTGCCACAAAAGGATTCACTCCAACTTCTTACCGGCTAATGTTTAGCGATGCGGACCTTCCCCACAAAGACACAGCGTCCTCCACTCATAATTAGCTCTAGAGGTTGGACCCAATTTTCTGACCAATTAGCAGCTCAAGGGTCTAAAATTAAAGAAATAAGGAGCAGCTGTAAGTCTCTAACCACGATTACTTATAAACCCTTCAAATCTAGACTCAAAGAGCTTCCCTATAGTTTTGCTCAATTGATTAACTTCGACTGGCTTATCACTAAACTATTCATTTACTTTAAGAATCCACTAAAGCCTTAGATAAAATGCATTTCATGTCTCTTCTTGGGCCTCTAATAATTAGCTGTGTCTACCAGTTCTTTTAATCTCTCATTTAATGAGCACCTCCAATCTTTAATAATTTAAAAGGATATCAAGCCAAGTATCCATTAAAAAGAACCATTCTAGGCAGCATAAACAGTAAGTGTTAAGTCAGTAGAGAATAGCACATAGAGCCCTGTTGCTTTCTACTTCAAGAGCACTTGAAAACTATGGGATTATTTCAAAACATTACACTTCACTGCTATTTATTTTAGTTGGCTTACAGGCAAAATTAAATATAAAAAAATGAGCATGAAACTTTTTTTTTTTTTTTTTTGCAAATTCAGAGGAGAATCACGCATTGCAGCATCCAGCTTAACTCGTATTTCTGAATATACTACAACTCACCATATTCACCACCCCCCCACGAGTTGGCCAAGAACTAGCTAGGTTCAAGTGTAACTTAACCACTTATTTTGACTCTTCCCATTCCTGACCCAACTTAAAACTCTTAATTGTTCCAAGTTTCTTACCCATGAATTGTTTTATACTGCCTCAGAGGATGAGACTTCCACACCCATGAATGGGTTTTGCAAGAGACTGATATTGGACCACGGGTATTTCCTTACTCCTGGAAGATCGTGAGAAGAAAGCCGGCTCCAGAGTATGTTCATCTTGTTAGTAGACCTGCAAAGAGCCCAAGTATCACCCACCAAACTAACCTCAGTCACCTGAAGGAGGTTTGCAACAATAGTTGTAACATTCCCTTCCCTCTATCGTAGACTATACAATGTGACTTTGCACTGTCTTCCATCTTGAGGTGGAGTCTAGTTCCACACCCCTTGAATCTGGGCTGACCTTATGATTTTCTTTGGCAAATTACATGTGGCAAGTAATTGTGCCAATTCTGAGTCCAGGCCTTAAAATAACTTACGCATTTCCATTGCTGTCTTGGAAATGTCCTGCTGCCTTGTGAACAAACCCAAGCTACTCTGCTATAGAATGGGAAACGAAGGAGGGGCGCCTGGGTGGCTCATTCGGTTAAGTGGCTCTTGATCTTGTCTCAGGTCATGATCTCATGGGTTCGTGAGTTCAAGCCCCGTGTTGGACTCTGTGTTGACAGTACGGAGCCTGCTTGAGATTCTCTGTCTCCCTCTCTCTCTGCCCTTACACTCCTCTCAACATCAAATATAAATAGACATTTAAAAAAAATGGGAAACCATGAAGTTAAGTGTCACAGCTAAAGACTATTCTGGTACCCAATCTTGGCTAACCCAGCAGCTAATACAGATACAACTAGAGATCTTGCTCCAAGAGCAAAACCACCTCGTGGAATCCAGCCTAAATTGCGGACCCGCAAATCTCAAGCCAAATAACTAGGTATTGTTGTCTTAAGAGTTTAAGTTTTGAGGTGGCCAGTTATTTAGCAGAAGCTACTTGATATAATGACCCAAATTTGACTACTTGGCCTGCTGGGAGTTTTCTGTATAGCCTCAGGCCCCAAACCACCCAGCACTAGCAAAACCAAACAGACTTTCGAAACTAGACTCCAAATTTCCAAGTTACTTTCGACCTAGGAAATCACTGTATCACCACCTTTAACATTTTTGCAGTACTTCCAAATTGAACATCATACACATTCTTTACAAATCCCAAGGGAGTCACAGTAATGATCCTGATTGCTATAAAACCTGAGATTCTACGATTTCCCACACATGAAATCTCCTACATTAATTGCAGGTATGTGTGCTAGGAAAACATTTTTGATTAAAAAAATCGCTATCCTTATCAAGCATATTAATACCCCATGCATATTTATTTGAATATCTCAGTAGCATCAGAAGATGCTTTTGGAGCTCTCAAACCAAGAACTTTCTAGGCATTACTAGGTACACAGGCAGATTACAGCATCAATATTTTCATTAGCAACTGATTTGCAAGACTGTAGTAGGAATAACTTATATACTTTTTCCCTAATAGACCTACTTCAAAGAATAACTACTGAAACAGTTCTGATACTTTCTGATGACTTCAGGAGATAAGGCTGAACATGATCTGGGGCAGCCACACCAATGATGTCATCAGGCTTTTCCTAGCGAGTGGAGATAACATTACTGGGATGTCAGTATTGATGTCTGTATCTTAATATGCTTATGCGCTGATATTTTTAAGCATCGGTCAGCAAACGACAGCATGGAAGAGGTGGGGGAGGTGTAAGAGGAAATGTAGTGTTTTGTTTTGTTTTTTCATCCAGTTCTATGAGTCCAACAGAAGAAAGACACTTCCTGTATCTCTGAATCAGCATGGGGACAACACTGGCCAGCAGGCCCTGAGTTCCCTCTGCCTGTATCTTCTCCCTCATCCGCATTATCATGCAATCCCTTCCAAAAGACTAATTCAGACAGAATTCATTTTTTTTTCCTTTACTGTAAGCCACTTAGAATACATACTTCCAAACCCATCAAGAGTCCCTAAGCACTGTTTTGCTTGGAAGGCTAGTCACTATTTAGAGAACCCAAAATACCAATCTCGTTTGGACACAGATATTAACACAGTCCAACTTTGAACACAGTCCAACTTTGTTTTGATTCCTTGCTGTATTTTCTAAGAAATAAGTAGCAACTTTCTATTTGCTTAGAAAATTAAGAATTCTTAGGAGCTTATTTTTTCTGAAACAGAATTAGTTCTCTTGATATTTCCACAGGTGTAAAAAACAAACAAAGAAACAAAAAAAAAAATAGCCATTGATAATCTCACAGTAAAGAGAACACAGAACGACGCGTGTGGCCATGTGTAAATTAGATAAACAATAATGCAAATTTGTTTTGAAATTTTGCCTTAAAATCACATCACCTATTCAGTAAGCCAAGTTAAGGCAAGGAAAATGCCAGATGCATTTTTCTGACCACTACACATAAGCTTATATTTAAACAGGGGAAAGATTCAGATCTCCTCAGAATTACATGTTTGTTATTTTACAGCTTTGTAAGAATTAGTGTACTTTTGCATAATAAAAACTTCAATGTTAGTGAAACACGTTCATTGAGCACTTATTAGCACACACTCAAACCCTGTACTATGGTTGTTGAGTACATTGTCGCATTTAATTTTTATAACAGCTCTGTGGATGATTTCTTTTCCTAGAATGTTGTTGTATATTTTCTAAAAAGAGTTATTCCTAAAATCCAGCTTTCTGATATCAATGATATAGGATAAACCAAATCACTTTCTTCTGTACACCAAACTCTGGCTATGCTGGCTTTGGTTAAAGTGCAACTTTTTGTGATAGTCCCTCACAAGCCACTCATTGGCCCAGGATGACCAGGGCACAGATGGATAAGTCATGCTTTTATTTTAAACCCAAGAGGGCTCACACAGATGTCTCTGAGAGTCAGGGGGGACATCATCAGGTCTCACCTCTCAGATCGCCCTAATTGTTTTCCAAAAACTTGGGTTCCCACCAGGTTGGCTAGGGCATAAAGATTCTTACAATAGTAAAATAGTGGAGGGGCGCCTAGGTGGCTTTGTTGGTTAAGTGTCTGACTTGATTTTGGCTCAGGTCATGATCTCCCTGTTCATGAGATCGAGCACCGCATCGGGCTCTGTGCTGATGGCACAGAGCCTGCTTGGGATTCTCTCTCTGCCCCTCCCCAGGTCTCTCTCTCTCTCTCTCTCTCTCAAAATAAATAAAATTTTTTAAAAAATTAAAAAAAAATAGTTGAACAACCTAGGACACAGATACGTGGCTTCAGGAAGTGTCCCCATTCCTCAACTCACATAACTATCATTTTACTTACAGGTCACAGGGTTTTACAGTTACTATTACCAATGTATAGAAAAGATTTTCCAAAAATACTTTTTTTCGAAAATGATACTCTTATTCCATAGAATGCTTAGTAATTTCAAAGGTAAATATATATTATTACAATAAAGAGATACGGCAGTCACCTTAACCAAGTGATAAAACTTAGTGACATCAATAATAAGACAGCATGAGGTCATATGTCTCTGTGAAGCAGTGAGAAGTACACAGGGGGCCCAAAAAGTGTTCTTACCAAAAACATTTAAATCTAAATATGAGGAAACAACTACAGTCTGGGACATTTCACAGTGCAATTTACCTGGACTCTTTTGAAAAGCTAATGCTATAAAAAACAAATAAATAAAAATGGTGGGATGAATCATGTTCCGGATTAAAATGGACTAAAGACAAATAGTAATCAATACAATGAGTAAAAAATTGATTCATTACTGGATTAGAAATAAATAGCTCTAAAGGATATTTTTCTTCAGGCAAATGGAAATTACACAAGGTTGTATATTACATGATATTGTTGAATCAATAATTTTTTTTGAAAATTGTATTGTGGTTAATAAATGTCTTTACTCTTAGTAGACACATATTGAAATAGGAAGAGGTGAAATGTTGTGTTTATCACCCACTTTCATATGGTTTAGTGGCTCATATGCAGAGGCTCAGGTGTATATACAGGGGTAAATACACACATAAGCAAATGTAGCTAAATATTAACAGTTGATGAATTCAGATAAAGGGGATGTGACTATTGATTGAACTATTTTTTTAGCTTTTGTGTAGCCTCAAAAATTTTCAATATTAAAAAGTGGGGGGTAGGGGAGAGTGAATATCCAAGATAGTAAGTTTGGTGCTTTCTCTTCTAAATACTGCCCACCATTTTTAAAACCCTAAGACACACACACACACACACACACACACACACACACACACACAAACACACACAGAAAAAAAATGAAGTCTTTATATGGCAATAATATTTGGAATTTTGCAAAAGCCACTCATTTCTAAAACCCAAGTATTAGCATACATCTTCTGTTCATTCCTGGATTGGATTTCTCAAGGGAAAAGGAAGTTTCCATGTTCACATAGACCCAAGGGAATGCAGGAAAAAACCAATGGCACACTGTCATGAAATAGCTCATACTCTTCTGTGTAATCTAAGTGTGTGTATCATCCCTGAAATATCACCTGACCTCTTCCCTGTCACCCCAGAGCACACTCGGCTCATATTTCTAGCTTGTCTCCTTCTACTCTTGTGGGATCCATCTATTTACTTAATTGGTTTCTTTGAGAGCAATGTTTGTAACTTATCTCATTCATTCATTCATTCTATTGTTCATTCATTCATTTATCCATTCACTCAAAAATTATTCATTGAGTGCCTATTGTAAATCAGGCACTCTTCTCTGCAGTGGAGGATATCGCAGCAAACAAAACAGACAAAATCCTCTGTAATCCAGTGTAAACAGTTCATTTATAGTCAAGGGGAAACCTTGTGGTCTCCTGCCAGAGACACAGGAAGGTGGTGGAAGCTTGCTGAAGGTCTTCAACTTTATTTCTACTTGATTCTGTTTTTTGTTTTTGTTTTCAGTGAAATAACTCATTAGCTGAAAGAAGAGATTAGACGCAGTGGAAAGTTGAGGAGAAAGGAGGTATGGAATATCCCCTAAAATAATGGAAGAGTATGAGCAGGCAAGATTAGAATCATGGGATTTTAGTGAGCTGAAGGCTCACTCAAGGGCCCTCATTTAAGGTGTGACTGGCCAGCATAACCATGTGATTGCCCCTCCCCGTGTTTAGCTGTGCCAATGTAAATACAGTGTAGGCATAGACTTGATTTGAGCAATGTAATCGTTTCCTATCTGTGCTATAACAAATTGTCACTAACTTAGTGGCTTAGACCACACAGATGATTCTCTTACAGTTTTGAAGGCAAAAAGCTGGAAGGTAGTTTCACTAGACTAAGGTCAAGGTGTCTGCAAGGCCACTCTGTCTCTGGAGCCTCTAGTGAAGAATCTGTTTCCTGGCTTTTTCCAGATTTGAGAGAGGCATTCCTTGGCTTCTGGCCCCCTCCTCCATCTTTTAAACCAGCAGCCTCGCTACCTTCAAATGCCTTTCTGCTTCCATTATCATATAGTCCTCAACCTTCTCTGCCAGATCTCCTCCTGCCTCTGTCCTCTGAGGATAAAGACACTTGCAATTGCATTGAGTGTTCATTCACACCACCCAGAATGATCTTCCCATCTCGAGAGCTTTCACTTAATCATGTCTGCAAAGCCTCTTTTGTCATAGGAGATGACATTCACAGATGGCTGGCATCAGGACTTGGATATTTTTGAGAGGTTTTGCCTCCAAAATGTGGTTTTCCCAAGCAAATGTAACGAACAGGAGAGGGCCAAGGGAGTGGGCTTTTGGTTGGCCATTGAGTTCAACCGGACAAGGAGGGAAATGAGAGCAAGACGTGCAGGATGGGAATGCAGGGTAGGTTCCCCAAGACTGCAGGATTTGGCAGTAGACAATGGGAGGTGGTGGTGAGAGAAGATGATTGAGCCTTAGATGACGGAGGAATAGAATGACACAGAATGGAAGACAGCATCGTGGCAGGAGTCGAGGAGCTAGGACCATTCGGGTGGATTAAACAAATCAGCCGGACTAAGGCAAAGGTAGTGTTGGGGAGCCTGGTAGCCAGCCAGAAGCTAAAATGGGAGGAGAAGGAAAAAATGCATTTATCCTTATATCTATATATAGCACATGGACTAGAGCGATAGACTCAACTTACTTTGAAGTTTAGGGGCCTTAAAAATTCGTTCTTGCACATCCTTCTCACATCACAGGTGAGTTCTATTAAGACTGAAGTACTCCCACTGCTCATCAAATTTTACATTTTTATACAAAATGTTTTGCACATTTTTACGTTATCACGTGGAATTGAATCTACTAGAAAGCCTCAGACCCGTTCCAACACACTTTATGTGGAAAATCTCAAAGCAACCACGGACATTTATAATGGAGTCTACTCTAGACAATTGCTATCCTTTTTTTTTTTTAATTTTTTTTCAACGTTTATTTATTTTTGGGGCAGAGAGAGACAGAGCATGAACGGGGGAGGGGCAGAGAGAGAAGGAGACACAGAATCGGAAACAGGCTCCAGGCTCTGAGCCATCAGCCCAGAGCCTGACGCGGGGCTCGAACTCACGGACCGCGAGATCATGACCTGGCTGAAGTCGGACGCTTAACCAACTGCGCCACCCAGGCGCCCCGACAATTGCTATCCTAAGCGTAGTCCAAAGAAGAGCAGCACTGGCATCCCCACCTTGCCAGAAATGCAGAATCCCAGGCCTCCGTCAGATATCCTGAATGAAAATCTCCGTGCTAACAAAGATCCCTAGGCAACTCATTTGCCAATTAGAAGTTGAGAAACATCAGTCTAGACACCAGAGCTGGGGAACGTGTCAGCAGTGACGATCCACAGTATTTTTGGCCACATCTGTAGGAGGAAGTGATGAGAATTTTTGTCAGAGACTTTTTCCCTCCCGCTGCAAACCAATACAAGTGATGGGATTTAAATAATTATGGGGAACAGAAGCATATGAGTTTAATATTTGCCCGAGACCGAACTTCAACACTGAACCAAGAACTCAGATACCCACGGGTTAAGTAGCTGTAAAGGGAAAGGCTGAAGAGTCCACCATCAGTGCCCGTGGCTTCCCGGAGCTTCCGGAGATCCGTTAACAGGCGGATCCTGTACACACACCCCTGCCCAACAAATGCAGGTGCATGCAAGTCATCTGAAACGTGGCACATTCTTTCTCACACTCGTCATTCATTTTCCCCTTTTATAATTTATTCGCCTCCAGATGGGATCTGCCACCTATTTATCGTTGTCGGGAAGTGGAGGGGATTTAGCAGTCTGCAAGCATGCATTTCAGGAGGAATAAAATAGGTAAGATACAAAGATGAGAGAAAAGTTGGCATATAACACAAAGTTAGAATGTTTACCAAATAGGACATCAGTGGAGGTGCCTCCAAAGTAGATTCTGATATCATAAGGGCTTCACAGATTTTCAAGAGACAATTTGAGATGGGCAACAATGCCACAGGTAATTGAAACTTGAGTTCCTGAAATCCACTCTGGTTGGAAGTCTCCCCAGAGCTTCAAGTCGTAAAATATTTTACTGATGCATTGCTAAGCACAGATATTTTCTCCCAAAGTGCAGACTTGGCTTTCTTTCATCCACCATTCTAAACTATTGTATCATAAGCCTAATATGAAAGTTATCTATTAATTTCTATATAGTTTGTGTTTTAACGTATAAAATTAGGGAGCATATGTTTCAATAGTGTTGTCAGAGAGCTTCTAAATTATACAAAGAAAAATCACTCACGTAAATTTACTTCTTTAGAGTCCTCGTCATCAGAGTGAATTTCATAAACCGCATGACGAATTTGCTAAGACAGGTCATTTATGGCTCACACCCGGGCTGTTATCAAAAATGATACGATGTGATTACAATAAATAATACATGTATATGAACACCATTAAAATGAAATAATATCAAAATATCAAAACCATTGGAGAGGAATGGGAAAATAGGTATTTTTAAAATATAAACCCATATTATTAAAAAGAGAGAGCTAAATTTTATTTGAGAGTTTCTGGCAACTGAAACATAATGAGAACACAGTCAGTCAAATGGTATTATCTTTTTTTTTTAATGTTCATATACCTAATCATCCACCACCTAAAAATTCTCAGTTTATTGCACAAGTCTTTATAATATTGTTTATTGCATCTAGTAATGTCTGTTACAATGAACAAAAAGGACATAACAAACTTTTCTTAGTTCCCATTGGTACTAAGAGAGTCCATATGATAGATCATTTGCTTTTGTGGCAATTCTTATCGTCATTAAAAGCAGACTTCTCCCCTAAGGCTTAATATGCCCCTGGGAGGGTTCTTTGAAAGAACACATTTTGAGATTTGGTAACTAACATATCCAGCAGATATATTGGAAGATGACAAAAATGAGAATGAGGTGTCTTTCGAGTCACATTATTTCTTTTTTTTTCTTTTTAATGTTTATTTATTCTTGAAGGAGAGGGAGACAGAACACGAACGGGGGGAGAGCAGAGAGAGAGGGAGACACAGAATCTGAAGCAGGCTCCAGGCTACGAGCTGTCAACACAGCCCCACTCAGGGCTTGAACCCACAAACTGTGAGATCATGACCTGAGTCAAAGTCAGACGCTTAACCGACTGAGCCACCCAGGTGCCCCTTGAGTCACAGTATTTCAAATCAAGCTAATTTGACCCTTTAGAAAGCACTCACAAAAATAGTTTCCTAACATCTATTCAAAGCTATTGAACAATGTTCAACACTCATCAAATACCTTTTCATAATTATGAAACAAATATGATTGGGAAGAAACCTGTTTTATAATTTTCATAATTTTTAAAATTTTTCCCTAAGAATTTTTAGATTTATTACAACTGACCATCCAGTACAAATCTACAGAATGAGATTTGTACTTAATCCCACTACTGTTCAAAAATGAGTGAAAATGAAATAATTTAAACAACACATACAGAAAAATTGCTGAAACACGGTTTAAGTGGGTTGATGGTGCTTTCTAGTTCATATAACAGATGTATTTTCCATTTCAAAATGAGTTTCATTTGGGTCATTGCCTCCACAATCATGGCACCGATGATGCATCAATCTTTTGCAGCGAGCTAAAAAACTACTGTCCTCCAATTCAGCGTTCTTTTGGGGAGTTGTGTTTGTCTCACCCAATACTACCTCTCCAGTTCTCAGCTCAAAACTAGCTCTTGCACAAATGTTAACTGATGTTAAATTAGCCACCTAGGCAGAGGATTCAGTGCATAGCCTGGCTGAATTCTACTCCATTTAAAAAATAATACAATGATAATAAGTCATGTTAAAAATGATAAAGAAAGTATTTAACAATTTGGTGTTTTATTATTCCAGGAATTCACTCAGGCTGTTAGTAGTTTACGTAGCAGCAAATGTGTGAACGTTGGGAGACGTTTACGTCTGTGGGCCCATGCAGCATCCGCTCAGAAGTCATGGAGACCACAAGCCTGTGGTCTCAGACAGAGGCCGTGTACCCCCATGTCGCTTAGCTTTTCCGGGATGCGGGAAATCAGCCAGTATTCCTGGAACCACAAGTGGACAGCAGCCACCCTTGCTCTCCACAAAGCCTGAGAACCATGGGCTCAGAGCTCTGTGTCTAGCCTTTAGGCTGGCCACTGTTCCAGAGGGGAATGGCATTCTTCAGGCCTGTCTTCTCCCCCTTTCGCCTTCTCCCTCACTTGCTATGAGGGCTAGAGCATTCTCACAAGACTTCCAAGTCCCATAGCTGGTCAACTCGAGGCTGATTAGGATTAGACTGGAGCTGGGAAGGGAGGAGGCTGGTGGGGCATGAAAGGACCTCCATCACCACACTGTCATGCTCCAGCCATTGCCTAACACCGAACTTCCCCAGAAGAGCATCCTCTCCGATTCCCCAATAACTGGTGTGGATTTGAACTTATCACTTCCTATTCTGTGGTCAACTCAGCAACATTCCCCTCTTTGCAAAGTGTTATAGAGCACCTAGAATTTCTGTAAGTAACTTGAACTCACCATTTGAGTGCAGACAGCTGGGATGTGAAACACCCAGAGTCGGTTATCACAGGGATAGGGAATCAGGTGCCCGCCCCTGTGCTCTCTAAAACAAACAAACAAAAATGCCCACAATGTTAGGGTACTAGACAGAGGTTTCCAGGCCTCAGAGGGTCTATATTGTTACCTTCCTAGGAACTCTGAATCTAAACAAATCGGAGCTGCCTTCATGTCGTATAATCTTCAAACAACTGTTCCTTTCTTAGATTAACCTGATTGATTCCACTCAGCTCATACAGAAACCAGGACTAAATGTCTCATACAAATATCCACTCCCTCCTCCCTCAACTTCCCCTCTCTTTCCCATCCCAACACCCACACATGGTAAGACCAGAAAGGCGGGAAGATACAGATCAGTTACCTTCCAAGCTTGGAAAAAATCTGTGGGACTCCATAGCCATGGTTTCCAGATCGTATTTTTAACCTGATTCTGAGAACTAAAAGTCACTCTTACTCAGAACTGATGTGGGAAGAAAAACACGTTTAACTTTCTAAACTTGGAAAAGTTTTTTGTTTTTTGTTTTTTGTTTTTTTTTAAGTCATCCAACTTTTCTCCAGCTTGGAAGGGCCTAATTTACATAAATCCCCTCACCCTCACTTTACCTCTGACAGTGGAATTCTAAACAAAGCAATCAGGCTGGCAGATGAGTCAGATTTGCTTATTGTATTGTACTCACACATGTTAAAGAATGGTACTGGCTCCCTCTTGTTATTTATTAATGTCAAGAAGTACAATTTAAAAATCCTGCTCTTTAATTTTTTTTTCCCTGCCTGTGACAGGCAGATTGCTTCCCCCTACACCTCCTTGAAAGCTTACTAAATATTTGAGCATTAAGAGACCTTAGTTTTTCCTCTTAAAACTAACTAGAAACATTTATTTTGATTAAACTTTTTAGACAAAGAGAACCTTCTGATTTGGGGGTCTTTCAGGCTTTGGAATAAAATGATTTTAGGTAAATTAGCTGCTAAAATTACTGTTATTATGCTCATAAAAGCTGCTAAAAATAATCAGTTCATAGGGCAAAAAATTCATATATTATAGCATTTTCTTCCTGACAGATGTTTCAGAAATTGGGCTTGGAACAGAAGCTAGGTATTTTTTAAAAAAATTGTAACAGAATTAAATTAACGAGAAAATGACTATTATATCTTTAAATCTTTAATAGCACTGATATTTTATATAAGCTGAGCTTTTCAAACACTTAAAATGATAAATGCCCAAAGGCAATTTGAGCCATATCTGTCTGTCTTTGTTTCTGATCCAATTCGGGAATGCGGGTAAGCAATAACAAACCCCATGTTAGCTGCTTTCTCTTTATTCTAAACATTTTTTGTTTTGTTGAGCAAATGTGCTGTCCCTCCCTCTATCAGAAACTGGCTGTCTCCTACCTCTTCTCCGTCCCCTTTAGGGCACCAGCTATTTAAACAGGAGAAATAGAGCGCTTCCCAGAGACAAATCTTTGCTCATGTTGTCAAGCATGGAAGCAAACATTGGCAGCAAACATGAACAGCAATGAGAAAGAGTCATTTGGAATTTACTTTATTTTTCCCCCATTTGGACTCAGCACGAGTTGATTGGTGCAGTTACTAGAGAGGCATCCCTAGTAAGGAAGTGCAGCCTGAGAGCACAGGGCATGTGATTTTGTGTATGAAAGAGGTTCTCAGAGGTTGTTCTCTGCTCCATCAACCACCGACTCCCCCAGCCCATCCAGCCTTCATTTCCAGAGCATCAGTCCTCCACGTTTTCCTCTTAAACACACAAAAAGTGAGCTAATGAAACCTGGCTTTATCATTTATTTCAACGTTTCCCAATCCAGAGATGAGTGAAACGCTAATTCCTTACCTAAATTCCGTTTCTGGCAAGGCCAGCCTTTTCCCTTTGTTTACTGAGTGAAAGCGTAGGCTCGGTGATGCAGAATACTCTTTTTTTTTTTTTTTTTTAAGAAACATGCAAGAGTCTCGTTAAATGTGCTTCCTTTGAGTTATTTACACTCACCATATATTTGTGTAACAGTTTATAGCTCATAAATATTATTTCATATGCCACGTCGTTTGATTCTACTGACAGCCTTCCAAGTGAGGCAAAAGAGATATTGTCTCCAGATGCAACTAAAGAACCCGAGGCTGTGAGAAGGTCCATGACTTGCCCAAGGAGGGTACCCACGTACGTTCAGGATCAAGACCAGTAGTGACTCTCATCTGAATCTCAGTCCAGTGCTGTCCACTGCAGCAAATTGTCTTTCTCCCTGAGTCCCATTTGGCATTTCCTTTGAACCGCCTCAAACTTCTTTCACGTCAGGTTCCTGGACGTGGGGGTACCGATGGTGGTTTGGTATACAGGCATTTATATGGAAGAAATGTACCTGCTGCTAAATAATGGCTTTATATTTTAGCGCTGCCATAGTGAAGTGGATGCAGGTTGCAAACCACGACGCCTGTAGGTATTTTTCTAACTTATCTCTATGGTATTAGTCCTTGAGTGATCAACCATCCTCAAATGGCATTTGTTGCCTTCTGTTTGCAATGAACAGTGTCAGTGTTGGATATGAATGGCAGTTTCAGGAGGAAATTGGAAGAGCTCGTGCTGGGAAGGCTAGTGTGGGTTCAATTTTATCCTGTGTGATCAACAAACACTTGTGTGAATAGAGGTGTTTTTCTTAAGGCATATGTTTTTACATACTCCCCTTGCAATGCCCTACAAAGAGAAAGGATCCTTTAATGAAATGGAGATCTATCCTGCGCCTTCACGGCTGCCTTTCCATTTGGTGTTCAGTCAACTGTGTATTTAATACAAATATTGCTTCAGGATTTCCAGAGCAGATAAGAAGGCTGATGTCAGGATGCAGTGCAGAGAGAATCTGCACACAGGTAGCCCCGTGAAATTTAACTTGGTGAATAATTACCATGATGATCATAATTAATAATTATCTTGTGCCAGTGGAGAATTGTACTAATTGGTAATCTCTTCTCTTAAAAGTCCTAATATTTTATTTCTGCTTATTGCTAACTATCAAGTGGAATGCTAATGGAAATGTGGATGACTGGTATCGTAATAATTATAACTGTAATCACATTCAGCAGCTAACCTCTAATTAAAATAAATCAGATGATGTAGAGAATTGGCTACATACAGTTGTGTTTCCAATAATATATCTTATTGGGAAAAAATTACTTTCCTCCACAGAAAGCCTTTGAAGATCAGATCAAAAATTATGTGGATGTGTTGTATTTCTAAGGAGATGTTTTCTGTGGTAATAAGTAGGTTAATTGCATATTCATCAGGTGATGGAGTTTCAGGATAAATACAAGTTAGCATATAATAAGTACCACAGTTTCTAATGGAATTATAATATCGGCACCATGCAATTATATGCGGGTCATTCTTGGATGTTCAGCTAGCAATGAATATATGTACACAAACCTGAAATTTCTTGACTGAACTCTGCAAGTCAGTCAGCTAAAAGTATCTATGTGATTTTTAAAACACGGCTGTGTGATTACAGTGTGGCAATTTTGATTTATGCTTCTGAACATTTTCCAAAGTGATGCCTACAATTAACAAATATATACACTATACACACATATATACATATATGTATGTGTATGTGTGTGCGTGTATGTGTATCCCAAACATCCAGTCTCAGCTATCTTTAATCACTCACCAGCAAATAATGGCAAGAAAGCTGCCATTAAATGCATATATGTCTATCTTCATGTAGATGGAAATTGAGGGGAGGATAATCTCTTGAAATGACAAATCTAAGTAATAACTAAATGCAATATTTTTAGGGACATTTTGTACTGCTCTCTGCATCTCCCTGCTGTACAGCCCATTTTCACTTATTCAGTCAGTGAACTTTTTCTGTAAAGGGCCAGATAGTAAATATTTCAGGCTTTGTGGGCCATACAACCTCTATTACAGCTACTCAACTTCATTGTTTAGAGAAAACATCCATAAACAATATGTAAAGGAGTGGGCATGGCCGTATTCTAATAAATCTTATAAAAACAGGTGTGGAGCTAAATTTGGCCCACAAATCATAATTTACCAACCCTCGATATAACACAAAATATTTATGAGCACTTATATGCCAAGTGCTGTTCTAAGAACAAGAGGTAGAGGGATGATAAGAGAGGTAAGACTCCTTTTCTTATCCAGTTTCTGCTCTAGTAAATAAATACCTACTACATGCATGGCAATATGCTGGGGAGATATGACAGGGAATGAGATATTTTTCTTGCCTTCTGGAAGTTTAGACTTTTGTGAAGGGTTTAGATTCACGCATCAATGCTAATAATTGTAAGTAATAGTTTATGGAGCGCAGTGACTATAAAGTGTTGTGAGACTTCAAGTAAGGAAGGTATGAACTGTTGACCAAGATTTCGTCAAGGTGTGTCATTTGAGGATTTACAACAACAGCCACATCAAAGGCAAAGAGTTGTGAAAAATGAGGGCATGAGTGTCCAAGGAGAACACTAATTACAGAAGTAAGAATTAGTGGCAATGAACCTGGAAAGGTAGTTTGGACTGGATTGTGCAGGTCTTCAACTGTCACGCTGTAGACTTCAGACCATATCCATGGTGACTGGTATGGGAGGAGCTAGGCAATGACAAGATGTTTCTAAGAATTAAATGGCAAGGCAAGACTGAGTATCGGAAGAATGAGTGTGGGGACCATAAGGAAAGTATACTGGAGAGGGAAGGCTTTGTGGAACCCCAGGTTAAGGCCAGAATTCAGAGTGTAATGTAACAACCCTGTGAGATACAATGAGTGCTGAGCCAGCTGTCTGTCTAGGAGCTTCTTTAGAAGGGGGTTAAAACATCTTGCTCTGAAGATCTGATTATAGTCTGAGTTCAGCTGTCTTATCACACTTATTATTAGACTTTAATGAGAGAAAATGAAGAAAGAGTGAGCAGTGGCAAACAGCCCTCAGAGACAGGTGAAAAATTCAACACACCTCTTTTCAAGTCTGATTGGGAGCAGGAGAGAGGGTCACAAAAGCTGGTATATGCCATTCATTTTTAATATGTTTGCTTCCTTCCTAAATGTGCCTGAGTTCATCTCCACCCCCTTTCCCTTTAGACACACACACACACACACACACACACACAAACAATTAAAAGCTTATTGGATTCTCAGGCCAGGTCAGGAGAAATCTGGGGTCACTGGATTTTAAGGTTAGCTTCAGAAAGGATCCTGGCACTGGGACTTGTAGACAGTGTGACTACTGAAATTCTGCAGTCTCTAAGTGACTGTTGAGCTCCAGAGGTATGATAAAGATGGCTGAGAATCACTGATAAGATGTATCAGTTCAGAAAAGGAACCCAATGGTAATGATAAACAATGGAAAACTACTTAAGAAAGTGATACGATATTCAATTTCAACAGATTTGAATTCAGGCGTTGATCCCATCTGTTTACATCTCCGACTATTTCTATATCTGCCTTTTTTTCTCCGGGAACCAAAAAGCCCAAAGTGCTCCATCAACATGGAAAACTGGCCCAAGTGGGTATAGTTAATCTTCTACAAATATATGGGGAGATTCTCTCTCATGCAGACATATATACAAGAATGTTCATACAGGTTTTGTGTATTAAAGAGAAAAATTGAAAACTACCTACATGTGAATCAACAAGGGTGGGCTATCATTTTATCAACATCGATAGATCTCAAAAACAAAACAAAACAAACAAACAAAACCCCTAGCATTAAATTTTAAAAAGACAAATTATGGAATGGCACATTTTATTTCACACCATTTCATAAATTTCATAAATTTGAAACACAGTAACACAATAACAATACTCTGTTACTGTCCAGATATACAGATAAAAATGTACACATATTATTTAAAACTTATGAAAGTAACTACTTTTGGAACAGGAGAAGGGAATAGGATGGATGGGGACTTCAACTTCACCTGCGGTATTTTGTAACTTTTTATTCTAACAAGATTTAAGGAAATGTTAAAAAATTAGCAGGTCTGTGTGGGATGATTCTTTGATCACAGCATTCTTAGAGGTAAGAAATACATTGTTCAACCCTATTTATTTAAAAAGAAGTTTTTAATGTTTATTTATTTTTGAGTGACAGAGAGAGAGCAAGAAAGCGTGAGCAAGGAAGAGGCAGAGAGAGAGAGAGAGAGAGAGAGAGAGAGACAAAGAATCCAAAGTAGGCTCTGTGCCATCAGCTCAAAGCCCAAGATGGGCCTCAACTGACTGTGCCACCCGGGCGCCCCTCAACCCCATTTAAAAAATAGTTATGTTTGAAGGGTGTACAGGCTGATTTCAAGCCAACTTCATGTAATATGTTTCCTGACTTTTTATTTATTTAACAATTTATTTCATTATAGTCACCTGTTTTACTTAAATACTATTGATTAAAATATGATTTTCTTGATTAAATATTATTGTTTAATTACAACTTCCATAAAATAAGAAACTTTTAAGATCAGTTTTGGCCAGGAGTGTTTACCTAGAAATTTGCAGTTTGGCTCAAAAATACGGACAGTGTTTGGCATCTGTTGTTGAAAACCGGACAACAGGCCCAAAATGAAGTCACTCATGCTAAGCCCAGCATCACCAAACCGAGACTTAACTTAATTACAGTTTCAGCCGAAAGCTGAAATGGATTCGTAAGCCAGTCAATCAGGAATCGGTTGATCAACACTAGTTAGGTCATCTGCCTGATAGACCCCTTGTCATTCCTTAAAGGAAAGTAACCTTGTGATAACCAACCCTCTCTTTCACTAAGTATAACTCTGCTGTTCCCATTCTTTTCTACCTATAAATGTCTTTCTTTTTTTTTTTAATTTTTTTAAGGTTTTTTTTTTTTTTTTAATTTTTGAGAGAGAGACAGAGAGAGTGAGTAGGGGAGGGGCAGAGAGAAAGGGAGAGAGAGAGAATCCCAAGCAGGCTCTGTGCTGTCAGCACGGAGCCCGATGCGGGGCTCAAACTCATACCGTGAGATTGTGACCTGAGCCGAAACTAAGAGTTGGACTCTTAACCGACCGGGCCACCCAGGCACCCCTAAATGTCTTTCATTTTACACAGCAACTCAGAACTCCTCTCTTTCTGCTAGATTGGATGCTGCGTGATTCGAATTGATTTTTGCTCAAATAAATTCATAACTTTTTTAATATGCCTCAGTTTATCTCTTAACATGATAGAAGTGAAGTTTGACCAGTCAAATCAAGTATATTTTGCTCTCAACTGAAAAACACACCAAGAGAGCAAACAGACGGGCTGAGTACCCCTAAAACATCAGCCAAATAAAAGCTCTAAGGCACAAACCTTTGTGAAAAATCATATACATATATTTAAATCACTGAGATCATCATAATGGGGGAAAAATCAGAATATTGTTTTATTTCCAAACACCTATATTACAGACAGATTTTTGTCTATAAACTTTGACCCTCATAGGGTCGGCTGTTCCTCATAATCTTTTCAGTGTTTAGAGCATCTTCATTCAGTCCTGTAATGCCTTTTGACTTTCCATCTCCACTCAGCGAGAGACCCTTCTGGACTTTTCCACCGGTCTTTGGAAAAGTGTCCTCTGCTCAGGGATCAACTGGCTCTGCCTCGAATCGGTGCGAACTTTCTGGAGTCCAAAGTCAGTACAGGAAGGTGGAGCGGCTAGGGCCCAGGGGCACTGCGCGAAAGGCTGTGGGGAGGTCTGCGGCTCAACGCTAAGAGGAGTGTGGGAATGAAGAACACGGACGGGCCAGACGTCCCAGGCAGATGCCAGGCAAAAGGGAAAGAAACTCTTCGCCAAATGATGCACCCCGGGAAAACAGGGAGACACTTGAAAGGCCTGACTCCAGTACCTTTGTTTCCCGCTTTGCCTGGTATCTCGCGGAGGCTGCTCTTTGTTTTGCCGTCGGAGATCATGCAGGAATCAACTGCCAAACATGCCTTCCACCGCCATGCCATCTAATTATAGCCTGTAACACGCCGCAGTGCTGACAGTGCTGAGCTATTGACTCTCGACACTCTCTAAAGCTCTTAATTATCTTTTCACATAAGCCCCTTTCAGACCTGTCAACTTCTTTGTATTGTTTAGGGAGGGAAAAAAGCAGCATATTAAGATTTCAGGACGATGCACTCAGAGGCAAACTTGCAGTTACACTTGTGAGTGCTCTTGAATGTCTGTGCTCTCATACACGCCGACAAGTGAAGAGGGTTTCGGATCGTGAAACGGAGCTGCAGGAGGACAATTCTGCTGCCAGCGTGCAGTGGGGGTGAGTAAACTCATCAGGCAAAATAAAGTTAACCCAGACTTTAATCAGTCTGTCACTGAAGTCATTTTTAACCTTTTTCTTCTTTAGAGTTCAAATATATATATATATATATATATATATATATATGCAGCACATATATACAGTGTGGGTATATACATATATATCTTTTCAGTGAAAAGATATATATATCTTTTCTTTTCTATATATATATCATATATATGTATATATATGTATATACCCACACTCCGTGTATATATGTGTGCTGCATATATACCTACATGTATATATGTGAATATATAGGCATATATATATTCACATATATACATATGTATATATACACATACATGTGACTGATATAAACAGTGTCTGAAAAAAAGTTTTAAAAACTTCATTCAAAATCTTGCTAAGTTTTTAACTCAGCGTGGGATTTGGCAGTTTCAAAGAGATAGCCTTGAAAAGAGAAGCAATCATATTTCAAGGTCAGTATCAGACTAAATTATCAATCCTCTTGTTTGAGATATGGTTATAGAATCAACTTCTTTTAATATTTTATTTTTGAAAGAGAGAGAGAGAGAGAGAGAGAGCATGAGTGGGGAAGAGTCAGAGAGAGAGGAAGACACAGAATTCGAAGCAAGCTCCAGGCTCCGAGCTGTCAGCACAGAGCCGGATGTGGGGCTTGAACCCACGAACTGTGAGATCATGACTTGAGCCGAAGTTGGACGCTTAACCAACTGAGCCACGCGGGCATCCCTATAGAATCAATTTTTAAACATTCTTTTATTTCTTGTTTTAAGAAAGGCCATTTGTTAGCATTAAAGTACGTGTACGTTTAAAATCTTAAACTTTTAATGAAAATAACAGATAATTTTAATTATGATTTAATGTTAATCTTCAGGCAGGTGGGTGACAGTAAGGCAAAAAGGGGCCCATAGGATGGGAACGTGTGAGTACCCATAACCGTGTGTGTATTTATCAGTCTGACCTTTGTATGTCCCTGCAGGTTTCTCCTCCTTCCCAACAGAGATAATGCAGAGTGGACTTCAAAGGGGAAAGCCCTGCTGTAGCCCTGACTAGAAAATTCACTACTCTGTGCAGTTTTTAGATTCTGAGTTCGAAAAGAATAGGATGCCTCCAGGCGGGAGTTAGCGGGAGGGAAGTCCAGTAGAGAGGCGCAAAGTTCCAAGGGGCAAATAGCTGGGCGGAGAAGTAGAAACCTCCACTTGAAGTTTGCATCCACTATTCACACATATCAGCTCCCAGCAGCTCTAATTAGATGTGAAATGGGACACTTTCTAGAGCTACCTCCTTGCTGGGTCACAGCATCCCCAACTGTCCTGCCTTCAGTAAACTACTTCATATGGCAATAAGTAATGTGGATTTTGGGGGGAGGGGGAGTTTGATATAGGAAAATATATAAGAAGGTACATAATACTCAGAAGAAAAGAGAAGATTAAGAATATCCATTAGGATGCTGACCAACATAGGTAAGTGGTAGAAACTTACTTTTCATCTCTTATGAGATGCTTATGCAAGATGTGATCAAAATATTTCTGTAAATCAATGTTTCAGAATTTAGAATATTTCTCTTATAGAGACAAGCTTATCAACAATGGTAATTTTTGAGACTTATCTCCACAGATGCATTTTACCCACAGTCTAACATGTTGTTTTATAATGTATACAGCCTAGGGAGCAGTATATGGAAATAGGATTATGAGGACCTATTGATATGAAATATCAAGTGTTTTTCTACGGGTGCATGGATGGCTCAGTCAATCAAGCGTCCGACTTCTGCTCATGTCATGATCTTGTGGTCCATGAGTTCAAGTCCCCCATCAGGCTCTGTGCTGTTATGACAGCTCAGAGCCTGAAGCCTGCTTCAGAATCTGTGTTTCCCTCTTTCTCTGCCCTTCCCCCGCTCACACTCTGTTTGTCTGTCTCTCTCTCAAAAAATAAATAAACATCAAATGTTTTTTCTAAAAATTACCTTAAGTTACACCTTCTTAAATTGAACATTTTCAACTTGTGGATTTCATTATATGTCAAATAAAGTTTAATAAATAAAGTCAATTAATGTCAAATAAAGTTTATTTTGTTTTTTTTTAATTTTTTTAATGTTTATTTATTTCTGAGACAGAGAGAGACACAGCAGTCATGGGGGAGGGGCAGTAGAGAGAGAGGGAGACACAGAATCCGAAGCAGGCTCCAGGCTCTGAGCTGTCAGCACAGAGCCCAACGCGGGGCTCGGACTCACAGACTACGAGATCATGACCTGAGCCAAAGTCGGATGCTCAACCGACTGAGCCACCCAGGCACCCCAAAAGTTTACTTTGTTAAAAGTCTAAAAGGAGTTAAGGGAGCTGCATTTCTCCCCTTTCCTCAGTCTCAGATATCACATAATAGGAGAAAAGACAGCAAATTTCAGTTTGCCTTATCAGAGCTAACTCTCAACTAAATGAAAGTTATAGAGGTGCTTATGAGCTGGCCTCAGATCAAAATAGAATTTAAATTGTCATCTTTATCTAAAAACTTGATCTAATCTGCAATCGATATATTTGCCAATGAATTGGTCTTGTTAGGAATTTGAGACTTGGCATATCAGCAATATTTATCTCCTTCAATTTGTTTACCAATCTGTGTTAATTGCAGAACAATCAGAAAACAAAGATGTGTGTGTGGGGGGGGGGGGGGGGTGGGGGTGGGAATCACATTTGATCCCGCCTTTGGAGGTCCTCTTACAATCAACTTTTGATTTTTAATTCTAATTAGAGAATATGGTTACAGACCATTCAAAGAGATAGGAAAGCCAAACATAATCTATATTTGGTTTTGGAAATTCCCTTGGATTTGATTTTTGAACGTCAGCAAATCATTCACACATCAAACTGCTATTCTCTTCCTGCCTTGAGAAAGTAATTATTTCGTAATAAAGGACTTCTTTTCTATCTTCTATGGACTAGAATAAATAGTTTCATGTCCCCATTATTAACTCAGGTAAATAAGGTATAATTCCAATATGATAATTTTCTCAATTCAGTACTGATAGGAGGGTACAGCCACACAGAGAGTGTCACCCAGCCCCAAAGGCACACACACAGGTACCCCACCATTTGGTTTGTTAACTTTGCACTAATTAAGGCGTAAGAAAGAACCATTGAAATGTGATTGTGTTTTTATTACTATATATATATATATATATAAACATAGTATATTAACTTTAATATATTAATATATTATATGTTATAATAATTTTAAATATATTATAATAATACATATATTAAATTGCTAAACCTGTTATTTCTTAAAACATGAGGACCAGCTACATTAGAGTTATAGGGTGTGAGATTGGTGTTAAAATCCAGATCCCCAGGCCTTTCCTCATATTTACTGATAGAATTTTTGGCAGGGGCTGGGGAACCAGAGGTCAAGAGTTTAAACACACTTTTCCAAGGATGTCAATTTGCATATATATATATATATATATATATATATATATATATATACATACATATATATATGCAAATTGATATATGTATATATATGCAAATTTACATATATATGTATATATATATGCAATTTATATATATATTTGCATTTATATATATAAATATATATAATAAATATATATAAATATATATTTGCATATATATTTATATATATTTATATATATATTTGCATTTATATATATATAAATATATATTTGCATTTATATATAAATATATATATTTGCATTTATATATATATTTGCATATATATGCAAATTGACATATATATGACAAATTGACTGCCAAATTGACATGGCAGTAAGATTTTGGAGGGGATAGGGGCGCCTGGGTGGCGCAGTCGGTTAAGCGTCCGACTTCAGCCAGGTCACGATCTCGCGGTCTGTGAGTTCAAGCCCCGCGTCAGGCTCTGGGCTGATGGCTCAGAGCCTGGAGCCTGTTTCCGATTCTGTGTCTCCCTCTCTCTCTGCCCCTCCCCCGTTCATGCTCTGTCTCTCTCTGTCCCAAAAAAAATAAATAAACGTTTGAAAAAAAAAATTAAAAAAAAAAAAAGATTTTGGAGGGGATAGGGATAAAACCTTCCATATATATATGTATATATATATATGCCATGCTTACTGCCATGCTTTTTAAAATTTTCTCATGTATAAGAATGATGGTGTTAATAAAGCAAACAATAACAAATTATCTCTATTTCTCTCTTCATGTTTCTTTGGCTTCCCTTATCTTTTCCTTGCGTTGTCCATTTCTTGGCCTTGACTATTTTTTTCCCTCACTAGTACAAAGTGCATTCCCCAAAATCTCTGTTCCTTCACATACTCAATTACTTGGATTTTCTGACTTCTGTCTCTAATTGACTGCCATCACCAACATTTATTTCAAGTCTTCTCTAATCTTATCTCCTGTTAATCTCACAGAATAAACCAGTTTGGAAAATGCGAGTTTGGATTCTGTGAGGGAAGGAGTATTGTGAAATGGAAAGAGTGGGCTCTGAGATCAAACAGACTTGGATTGTAATCCCCAATCTTCCATTAACTCATGTTACTCAATTAATAGTTTAAATGCACTGATCCTCAGGCTCTTCATGCATAAAATGGGTACAGTAATGATTACCTGATAGTTTGGTTTTTCTTTATGCTATGCATCAGAAAGTAGCGGGGCATCTGTGTGGCTCAGTCAGTTGCGTGTCTGACTTCGGCTCAGGTCATGATCTCACGGTTCGTGGGTTCAGGCCTCTCATTGGGCTCTGTGCTGATAGCTCAGAGCCTGAGGCCTGCTTTGGATTCTGTCCGTCTGTCTCTCTCTCTCTCTGTAACCCTCTCCTACTCACGCTCTGTCTCTCTCTGTCTCAAAAATAAATAATAAACATAAAAAATTAAAAAAAAAAAAGTAGAATCAGAAACTTACAAAAGCTACCTTGGAGAGATGTTCCTTTGACCCATATGGTCACCAGCGCTTGAAGGTAGATAACTCGCCTTCCCACCTGCCAGTTGCTCTCCTCCTTCTGCCTTTCCCAACCTTCTCTGCTAGCCCTGCCATCTCTTCCCACAACTCCTGCTCTTGCTTCCTGCCTAGCTGCCATTATCCCAGCCTGAAGCTCTCTGGTTTGATCCAGAGCAGATGAAAGGGTACGACACTGGAGTCAAACACAGCAGGACCCAAATCTGGACTCTGCTGCTTACTAGCTGTCTGACTTTACTTTGCAAGTTACTTAACCTCTTTGAGTTACAGTTTCCTCAACTCTGAAATGAAATCTAACACCCACCTCCCCGGGTTCTGTGAGATTTAGGCGTGATGAATCTAAAGTGCGTGGTGCCACGCCTGGAACACAGTAGGCAAAGTAGCTGGGGTTATGTCAGGTTGCTTCTCACAATGCCCATCGATGATTGCACCATTCAATCTAAGTCCATTATACCCGTGCTGACTTCCTGAAAGAAAAGAAGCAAATGTTCCTCCTGACCATGATCATGTCATAGTTTATTTAAGTGAAGAGTCACAAAAACTCATTGTGCACGTTTTTACACAAACACGGGCAAGTCAGATTAAATTGTTAAACCTGGATTTGCTAAAACATGAGGACCAGCTACATTAGAGTTATAGGGTGGGAGATTAGTGTTAAAATCCAGATCCCCAGGCCTTGTCTCAGATTTACTGATTCAGAATTTTTGGCAGGGGCTGGGGAACCAGAGGTCAGGAGTTTTAACACGCTTTTCCACGGGTGTCAATTTGCACTGAAATTTGGGAAACGCTGATAAGTGAAGGCCACTCACTGAGAGTGAGTAATGAATTTAATTTGAAAAGTTCCCAGTATACAAAACCATTCTCCAACTGCATATGTAGTTTTTTTGTGGTTGTTGTTAAAAAGGCAGTTATGAAGAATAAGACTATGAAGGATCCTGTCGCTAACAAGTCCCTAGTCAACATCGTTATATTTATTTATAAAAATCTTGGTTAAAATGCAATTCTGTGGTCCTTGGAGGTGCTTCTAATTCAGAGGCTGGATGCCTTTCATTCTTGTGCTCACCACCAATCCAATGGGCCAGTTTCCTTCAGTTCGTGGTCCTCTCTCATCATGAGTCCTTATACTAACATACCTTCAGGAACCACAGAATCATTTATTCATGAACGAGACTTATTTTCTGAGGCTAACCCTTGGCCACGAAATCTCTCTTGTCTGAAAGTTAGACCATGAGATAGCAATGTCCATGTATAAATGGTTTTATGGTCCACATTTCCACCAACCACACCCCTCCCAAAACAAGTCAAGTTCACTCAGACAGGGCTGTGCTTTCTTACCTTCACCACATTCCTGGTGAAGCCTCTTCACCACATTCCTGGAGTGATAATTTTCCAGAAAGTATTGCTGGCCAAAACAAGCTCAAGAGGTCATTGATGCATTCTTGTGTTGACCACTGGGGAATCAGGGCCCTCTGTCTCGCATAGAGCCAAGCCACCTTAGCCAGCCCCCAGGAGAAGGAAGACGCAGGGGAAAGATAGCATGTCTGAATCAGTGTCACCCTGACTCTCATGAGCACCACGTGGCCACGACTGCTGAACACAAGCTCCTCTTAATGTCCTGTGGGGATGTGTGAAAAGTTTGGTCTTTCTATACTCATTAAGGGATCCTTTAATCAAAATAATTACCATGACTGTATTATAGACCAGATAGTATGTGAGTTATTCTGACCCTAAATTTTAGCAGACACTGGCTAGCTGCTCACCAATTCCATCTCATCTTCTCCCCAGGCACAAGAATCGACCGCATTCTCCAACCGTCTTTGCAGAGAGCTGTGACTATGAGCCAGAATTCTAGCCAATGGGAATTGAGCAGAAGGGGTACATGCAACTTCCAGAACTGGCTCATAAAAGCCTTCCATGCCAAATCTCTAGCTACTTTGCCTTTCCAGTGGCTTCAAACAGGGCAATGTTGGAAGACACAGAGGTCCCCAAAACACACTTCCAACTCAACTGAAAAAAAAAAAAAAAGATTTTTTAAGGATTGTTACTGAGAAATGAATTCAGCTTTAAAAGAAAGATAATCCTTGGCAAGGGTTTACAGAACATCTCATTGTCCTCAGTAGGGATGACAGACAATGTTCCCATGATCTTAGGTAAAAGAAAACCAGAAGAGATAAATAACCAAAATTGTCCAAAATGATGAGGAAAGGAACTAGCATTCAGACTTTGGTCTTTTGACCCTAAAGCTAGTGCACTTCCTCAAAACCAATGTTGCCCTTTGAGCTCTTGGTGAAAGCTCTTATAACCACTTCTCATGGAGAGCAAAATCAGGTCAACTTTGTTTGCCATCAGTCAGATGTAGTAGAGAGCATCACTGCTTGATTTCAGGGTTGATTCATAATTTGTACAAAGAACTTAGGAAGTTGGGAGTCTCCTGGATCCTCCTAAAAATGGATAAGGCCGTGCTTCAGATTCTGATGCACAATTTCAAGTACAATGCTATCTGCAAAATCATCTGCTCTGATTTGAGGTCCTGAATTCCAAACTCTGACTCTTAAATCATATCAAACTTGCTTCTGACTAACATTCTGATTCCAAAGCTATTTCATTTCACTTACCCAAGTGCCTGGAGTTGAAATCGCCAGTTTTTAAATCACTCTTCCCACATCAGAGGTCAGAACAAATGTAAGCAACCAGGTTCGTTTAAATGAGAACCAGTAGAATGATGGCGGCTGTGTTTGTTCCTTGATTCTAGACCAGAAGAAAGTCCCTCAGTCTGTCGCTAATTTTGTGCTTTCTATAAAACTTCTACTTGGCAAAGGATTAGATGTTGGTTTGTTTTGTTTGATAGACCTTTTTCTTTTAAGCTCAACAGAGCTTGCCTTTATGAGCTGCACTGACTTCTCAGTTGACTCTGGGGCAATCCATCCCCTTGGAACACCCAGTCTGCTTCTCCCGTCTGCTTCTCAGCATGAGAGCAGCGGAGCTGAGCCGGCACTGTTAGCATAACAATTTACAGCTGAGATTGCCGCATTCCCAGCCTTTCAATGTGACTGTGTATACAAGCATAAATATGCCCAGAGACAAGGGAAATACGTCCAATTATTTTATTGCATTATTTTACAATGTACATCATGTCTCCCCAGGCATTGAAAATAGCCCAAGTAAAATGCAAATAAAGATAAATCCTGTGATCATCAAAACAAGACCAAACCCAAAATATGCCTTTGGTTTGTGGTCAAGTATGTTTGGGTAGAAGGCTTTTTTTTTTCATCGTTGAACTCTGTTTCTTTTATGTTATTTAAATTAATTACACATGGAAATATTTCTACAATGAGATATGGTGATGGTTTCCTGAGAACAAAGCTCAGTGGAAAATCCTAGATTTGTTTGGGGACACATTTGATGCAAAATAATGCCATCTTTTATTTAGTTATAAGCTTGAAATTTAACAACAACAAAACACTGCATATGGTAATTCTCACTGTCAATCTTGTTTTTCTTGTTCAAGAAAGAAGAAAGGAGAAAGAAAGAAAGAAAGAAAGAAAGAAAGAAAAAGGAAGGAAGGTAGGCAGGCAAAAGGAAAAAAAAACCATTACACCAATGGTAAAAATTTTTTTTTAAATTGCTATAAGACCCAGGAAATTTGGCTTCCCAGTCAGTTTTCTTTTTTATATATTACATTATTTAGCATTTATTAAGCATCCTTAGCTCACAATATGTTATTTACAGTATAAGAAAGAAAGAAATAGTTTCACTTCGAAGTGGAATACAAGTACCCATTTTATGCTGTGTAAATAGATTTATAGAAGTATTGGGTCGCACTTTGAAATGCTGACTTGAGCCAGGTATAAGGTGAACATTTGTTTCTTTCCTTTTTAAAGTTTATTTATTTATTTATTTTTGAGAGAGAGAATGAGTGGGAGCATGAGAGTGAGCAGGGGAGGGCAGAGAGAGGGAGAGAATCCCAAGCAGGCTCTGTGATGTCAGCTCAGAACCCAATGTAGGGCTCAAACTCATGAACTGTAAGATCACCTGAGGCCAAAATCAAGAGTTGGTGCTTAACCAACTGAGTCACCCAGGTGCCCCAAACCTTCATTTCTAATAGACAATTCAATGTACCCGCAAACCTTGGTTCTCTCAGAAGAGATGTTCAGAGAAGCAGCCTGGACACCTAACTAATGGGAAACGGTCTAATTATTTCATTAATATATTTCCTGAATTACTATAAGTAATAAAGACAATAGTAAGAATGCTAGACACTTTAAATACAGTACAGGTGTATAATAAGAAATGGTTGAATAAATGCATAGAGGTATGAATTAATAAATAGTTGAGTGGAACTTCTTCTAAGACAATTTTCCCTAGGCAGTGCTACGATTTGTATGTCATATCCCAGTTTTAAAAGTAGTAGATAAAAGCCTGGCTTCAGAATCTTCAGTGTTACTCACTGGATGTAAGAGGCCCTAAGCAAGTTCCTTAAACTCTTTACAGCCAAAGCGCTCGACTGTAGAAAACATGTTATAATGCATAACCTGTACGCCTATGGTAAGTGTGGCAAAGCGGGGAAGTGTCCAGATTTGAGTCTTAGTAGTATTTGCATATAGTTTGCTGTGTCTAGAAAACAGTTGGCCACGCCTCCCATAAGCACATTGGAGTAGAGGCTGAGGAGCTTTCCGTGAAAGAATCCAAGCTCAGTTCACTGCTAGGTTCAGATACACAAGGATACGTCTGGTGAGCTAGAGACACTTGTACAACTAAAATCTCTTTGCAGGAAAGCCAACGTTATTTCTTGAAAATAAAAAACTCGTGCCAAATGAGAATGGAACAAAGAATTGAAACAGAAATAACAAAAAAATGTAAATAAAAAAGGTTAGTTAATACATCTATCACCTCACAAAATTACCACTGCTTTTGTGTGTGGTGGGAACATTTAAGGTACTGTCTTAGAAACTTTCAAATGTATATTACAGTCTTGTTAACTATAGTAACCATTCTATACATTCAATCCCTAGAACTTATTCATGGTAAAACTGGACATTTGTACCATTTGACCGACATCTCCCCATTTCCCCCACCTCCTACTCCCCGGCACCCACCCAATTTACGTAATGTCACATATCAATTAGATTTCAACAGAGTTGGAAAAATACATATAGACATACATAAAATGAAACAAAACCAAAAACCTCAGTTTATGGAATAGAGGAACGAAATGGGGTACCATAAAAATCTATTTATAGCAGCAAACTTAAGAGCCTCCTGGGGGGAAAGTCACATTAAGCAGTAATGGAGTGAAGGACTATGAACTGATCCACTAACAACGCCTTTGGTCCTCTGAATGATGTCTGATATCCATACTGCCTCCTGACTCAACAAGAGGCGTGGTAGGAGGGATTAAAAACTGAAATAACGATTTATTTTAAAAGGCTATCCTATACCTGGCAAAACCATCATGGTTTGTGATATTTTCAACACTGTACAAACAACAAAGGAGAAATATTTTATACCACTTTGCCACGGATGGTCACGTAGCTTTGCCATCACAGGACTTGGACTCATCAGTTGGAGGCTCCTAGCGGAAGGGAACATGAGGGCACATTCAGTGGGGCACAGATGTTCCCTAGCAGATGCCAAGCGAGGTGGATGCTCAAGAGAACGCGTAGTACTGAAAGGGGGTGCCCACCAGGACTACACTTACTCTGTAAGAGTAAAGAAGTCTGTTCAATGAACATGTTCTCTCCAACCCTCGATCAATAATAAAATCGGTATTTAAAATCAAAAAAGAAAAAGTCACATATCAGAGATGAAAAGCCACAAAATGTTCACCCATCATGTCTTGAAGAATTTTAAGATTTTACTAATGTGAGTAGAAGTTAACTGACAGAACTAGAATAACTAACATGCTAAGAGACCCCAGGGTTTCTAATTCTTATGCTTCATGCGACCTTCAAGTTCAACCTCTAGTTTCAGATTCATGTGAACTTTAAAACAAATTCACAAGTTCCATTTTTTAAGTCACTATGATTTTCAAGGCTTTCTTAAAAGGGTGTTAACAACAGATCACCCAGGGCTTATTTCAATCACACCCCACTCTGGAACCCAAAGAAGCAAGGGACAGTTTGGGGAATTGTATTTTAATGTATTCACATTTTTGCCTGCAGACATGAAATGGAGTGGGTGAGAGTAGTGAAGTTTATGATTAGGTGACAATGGTTTTAAGGGACTGTAGCCCTTATTACAGTCATGTAGGAGATTTATGGGTTGATAAGATATACTTATCAAAACACACTTTAAGTATTTAGTGTGAGAATTTGCAAATGAGTAATAGGTGAGTCAGACACCATGCAGACTATAAAATAAACCTGCTTAGCTGGTGTGTAGGTGAGGCCAAAACAACGAGTTGACTTAAAATTTTCAATTACCAGACAAGAGGTTGGGGGGGGGAGGACAACTATAAATTTATTGCTAAATTTAACTGGCCAATTTAGTCAAAAAGATCATTTTTTTTTTTTACAGACCACTCTGAATTATCAAATTTCTAATGAGAAAAATAATATACTATAGTATTTTAGTATACTATAATATTTCAGTACAGTATAATCATACAATAAAATATTACATTTCTTGGGTAGCCAGAGAATTGCCTGCAATGCAGGCACAGTTTTGAAACAGAAAATGTGAACGGCATAGCAATTTCCAGGAATGGCACCAACAATTTCAGCAATTTCTAGAGAAGTAAACTAAATGAAACGACTTACAAAAATTATTTAGGTAAAATCTGGAAACTATTTTGTAGCCGTCCTTGATTAAAATAGCATTCCATAGCATAGGGTCAGTAGGAGAAGGCATTTTTCTAATACCAGTGATCTCCCCCAGTCCTATTCTGGAGATTTAATGGATGGAAAAAGGTATTTACTGCAGCAAACCGAAACTCCTTTTAACTGACCCTCCATTCATCTACAATGAGACTGCACTCCTTGGATAGCAGGCGTGGACAGCGGTCCATGATGTGATCAGTGCTGGTGGCCACAAGCTTCTTTTAGTATATTTACCTACGTCTGCTGTCACTTGTTGATCTGTATGCTTAATAAGGAACAGTTCTGTTTGTTCCCAAAACTATTTAAGCAAGTCTTTTTTTAAAAAAAATATGAGATATGAGGACATTAAAAGAAGAATTCTAATTTTTCTGAAAACTAAGTTGCATTCTTCCTAAAAACTGAGTAAAAATGAGTTACTAAAACAAAAATGCTATCGCATTAAGTGTGATGAAAAAATTGTAAGCTTTCCCCTTTTAAACTGCGCTGCAAGTATCTTTAAATGCTCATTAGTCTTTACATAAGCCACATGTGAAAAATGTATGTAATAAGTTATTGGAATATTTACTCAATAGAATATCTTAACTGATGATGCCAAATTCCAATTACTGTAATAAAAGAAGTTTGATTAATGCCAAATAAGAATTCAAGTGTATTGATTGATTGGCCAAAACTCTACATATATATATATACATGTATATATATATACATATATATACATATATATATATGTGTATATATATATATATATACACACACACACATATATATATTTCACAGTAAAGTAAGATGTGTAAGATATGTGTGTACATTGTATAAAATATGTGTGTATATATACATATACGTTAATGTATGAATCATATTGCACGATTACACACTTTAAATGAAATTTCTATTTAACTGGTCAAATAGTTAGGATAATTATTTCTAATAAGAGACCTTCTACAGGATAATCATGCATCCTATTAAGCTATCAGCCTAAAATTGATAGAAATTCAAATAACTCTTGCAATGCTAAGACAAATCATGAGACTCAAGTGACTTTTCCCAGTTAAAGAAAAATAATGGAAATTGATTGGGAAAGTACAGCTTTACCCAGCCTTGTTCCAACACACTGTAGAGTAGAATTGTGAGCCAAAGTATGAACAAAACAGGTAACAAAATACAGAATTCTCAGAAAATTGAAAGACCAAAAGAAAACATCAATGCAATGAAATTGAAGAAATTGAAGTACAGTGAATTGAGGAGACAGTCAAGAACTCAGTCAAAAAACAGAGTTTGGGTATCAAATCTCATATGTATATAATATTTGTTTTCATATACTCTGAGTTTGTGTGAGTATATATGTATATAAGAAAGATGCTGTAGAATTCAAATTAATTACAAATACTTTATATATTCAATACATATATGTATTGAATGTGTCTGTGTGTAAAGTTTCTTCTACAGTCCATAAAACCCCCAAGCTTGGAAACATATTTTGCCTAAAGGACTGCAGCCCTTAAAGAGTACTGTATACAGGGCAGCTGGGTGGCTTAGTTGGTTAAGTATCCGACTTTGGCTCAGGTTGTGATCTCGTGGTTCATGAGTTCAAGCCCCGTGTTGGGCTCTGTGCTGACAGCTCGGAGCCTGGAGCCTGCTTCAGACTCTGTGTCTCCCTCTCCCTCTGCCCCTCCCCCACTCATGCTCTATCTGTCTCTCTTTTTCAGAAATGAATACAAATATTAAAAAATTAAAAAAATAAAGCACTGCATGCTATTAATTCACAAAATTTCGATTTTTGGAATGGGATACTCAGAGAACTTAGAAGTCACTCAATTCAGAGTCTTATAAGGACTTTGCTCCTCTGAAACTGATGAAAGAAGATAATGAAAGACACATGAGGACTAAAACACATCTTGCTGCCCAAAACTAAAATCCCAAATTTTGCTTATTTTACATAATTATCATGTCTAGCAAAAATTAATAAAGTTCTGTACATAATTTAAAATTTTTTTTAATATTTATTTTTGAGAGAGAGAGAGAGAGAGAGAGAGAGTGTGAGAGCGCATGGGGCAGAGAGACAGGGAGACAGAATCCAAAGCAGGCTCCAGGCTCTGAGCTGTCAGCACAGAGCCTGACGTGGGGCTTGAACTCATGAACAATGAGATCATGACCTGAGCTGAAGTCAAACGCCAAACTGAGTAAGCCACCCAGGCACCCCAAGTTCTGAACATAATTTTTAAATGCCTGTTGGATAATTTATACAGAAATTTATTAAAATAAATTAGCACAATGGGTATGTTACAATCTTTTATTTTTTAACAAGTGTGTGTGTGTTATTCTCTATATATAAAGATAAGTGTAGATATATACATGCTGAGCATTGGCTATTTCAAGGGACAGAGATTGATCAAGGACATGAGGAAGTGAGAAGGAGAGAAATTATTAACTTTTTATTAATATATTTCTGTATTATTTAACATATTAGGTTAAACATATATCACAACTAATTTTTAAAATCTGATGTAATAACATGAATAGAATACAATACAAATAGTGCTCTTCAGTGAATGGTTGGGTTAAATCTAGTTCCACATTTTGAGCTGGCAGGAAAAAATAACTTTTATTCATATTTAAACTATTCTTAGGGTGTTCTAATGCAGTAATGATACTCTAGGTATTTCATATCAAATCACCCATTGAGAACAACTTGAAAATCTGGACAAAATATTTTTTTAAATATTTGGATGCAATGAGGAATTAATATCCCATTGAAAAATTATGGTGTCAAGATCCAAGAAAAGGAAAAAATCTTGAAAGTTGAAATCAGCATTGAGATTGCTTTTCTTTTAAGAGTATCTTCCAATTTCAGAAAAGCTGACTAAAAAGCTAAGTTTTTGAGTGGGGTGACCAAACTCTCACAAGTATATGGAGATACGAATTAAAACTGGGGGGCTCAGCAATGGGGGAAATCAGTCCATGGAAAACCTTCCCAGCTTTCAATTAGGAGTCTGAAGGCCACAAACTCCCTACAGGCAAGGGTAAACCAGAAATAAATCGATCTTGGCAAGATCTAAACCTGTTTGGGGATTATCTCAATTCTTGATTGGATGAATGTGACCTGGGATGGCCAGTACTCCTAGAAACAAATGTAATTCTCATTGAGGAAGATAATTTATCTTGCTCAATTTATCACTTTAATTTGTTATATACAATGTCTAGCACTCAATCAAAACTAACAACATATGAGAAGCTAAGACAGTGGGATTGAAAATTGAGAGAAACAGAGAAAATATAGAAACAGACCTATAGACCTATAAGGGATGCTAATCAAACAGAGATATCACACACAAGTTTTAAAACGGTTTTGCTTATTATGTTTAAGTATATCAAAGGAAAGACTTAGACTTTCTGCACTGAAAACTATTACACAAAGACTATTCTTTTTAAAATAAGTTACTTTCAGGGCACCTGGGTAGTTCAGTCAGTTGAGCATCTGATTCTTGATTCCAGCTCAGGTTGTGATCCCAGTGTCATGGAATCAAGCCCCACCTTGGGTTCCACGCAGAGTCTGGAGTCTGCATGGGATTCTCTCTCTCTCAAAATAAAAACAACTTAAAAAAAAATAAGTTACTTTCTTCTATACTACATACTCTGTATGACTTTTAGAATCCTTTTAAATTATCATGTCAGTAGCTAAGAAACCAATTAACCCAAACAAAATGACCTTTACAGTGCTTTTATCAACAATACCTGTTTTCTCAGACATTTTAAAATTTGGAGAACACAATTTCTTTACCAATATTAATTTCATACCTTCCAGACCTATGGTCTTTTATGATCATTTCATATTTTGAAAAAACAGTTTTGCTCTCCTTGATAAGTGACTCATTTCACCCAATTGTCAGTATCTCCCTTCTTATTCCCATGCATTTTTCAATTTGGTCTCTTTCTTATTGAAGAAGCCTCTTAACACCTTCCTAATTATAAGTATTATGACTGTTAATCAGTAGCTACGGAAAAGTTATAAAATGTATGTACTACAGAGAATATACTGTTAACCTGTAAAAAGTGAGAATTTAATGACAGAATAAGCAAACATTAAAAAGGCATAAAATTATATGAAAATAAATGAAAAATTAAAATCAAGCTTATTATTTCTTTTGTTTAGAGGATAGTAGCTGCTCCAATGTTTACTTGAAAAAACTCAATTCTGAATTGATCTCAACTTTATATATGTATGCATACATACACACTCATCATATTTATAAACAATGGGACATATACACACACACACAAACAACATAATGAATGAACATAATTTGTTTTTTAATTTCAAATTAGCCCCCTTTGGTCTGAAATCAAAGACGCAAAGTTTCATCCAAAACACTCCCAAATTCTAGGGATGCCTAGGTGGTTCCGTCAGTTACACGTCCAACTTCGGCTCAGGTCATGTTCTCATGGTTTGTGAGTTTGAGCCCCACATCGGGCTCTGTGCTGACAGCTCAGAGCCTGGAGCCTGCCTCAGACTCTGTGTCTCATTCTGTCTCTGCCCCTCCTCCACTCGCACTCTGAAAAGTAAATAAACATTAAAAAATTTTTAAAAACAAATTCTAGAATTCTGGTTTCCTTTTTCAGACAATCTAAGTGGATAAAATTAAAAACATTCATATCTAAAATACCAAAATGGAAATAAATATTATTAAACAATCTTGGATAATAAATCATATGTTAAAAGGTTGACGAGAAAATTCCTGTTTTCTGATGCTGTAGCTTATGGTGTACCAGTGTTCCTGGAGAAAAAAAAAAAAAAATGTTTGAAAGTCCCATAAAATACAAAACATCTATTTGTAGGCATCAAAGAGTTATTGTGACAGAAAAAAAAATTGATGGGCCCAGGTTGTAAGAGAAGAAAAAATAATTGAGGCTAACTCAACTTCCTGCCTTATGATGTTTCCTAGGACATTTGTAGAGCTCTAGCCTGAGGAGACAGGCTGGATAGGAAAGCAAGGGGTGGTTGATAAGACATGGGGAGTATTTTCAGGCAATCTCATTAGCTCAATGAAGACAAAACTTGAAGTTTATGTCTGCTAAGGTAGCCAGATATGGAGGGAACTAAATCCAGGAGAGAAGCTAGGTGCAGAGAATTAAACCTAACACCTAGAACTCATTTTATTCTTGAGTCATTTGCTGATTAATCTGGGAAAAGCAAAATGCCAAGACTCATCAGATGGAACTAGCTGAAAGGCATATGAAAATTTTGGTCACCCCTTTGTGCTAAGAAGCAAAAGTTGGACCAGCTCTTCTGTCTGTTGTGTCAAAGCCAACAAGCCACCATCTAAGTCACTTTGCTTACTTGTGTCATGATTTAGACTGTGCTTGTCAGGGACAGCAACTAAATACATCACAAGCTTAGAAGAGCAAGTTAAAGAAATTAGAAAGATTATTGACTAGCCAGAGGCAAAACGAAAATTGGTTGGTGCAGACAGAGACTGAAACTATGGGTTCCTAAGGTTAAATGTTGCTTAAACAAGCTTCAGCCACAGCACTGCAAAGTTAATCAGTGGAATCATTTTCCACTTTGCAATCAATAGCTCTTCCCAGTTCGGTTGAGTATGAAAAAGGGGAAGGGGAGAGACTCTGAAATTTGGCCACTCAAGTGAGATTTTTCCTATTAAAACAGAATATCGCCACATTATAAGAGACCTGCTTTGCACCTGACATTCCACGTATTGGTATCTAAAATGAGTGTTTAAAACAAATGTATTAAGTGAGAAAGGAGAACTTCTTCCTGAGACTTTTTTTTTTCTTCCATGGTATTCACTTTCACTCCAGATATGCAAGAGTCTTCCTCTCTCCTTTATATCCCCATAGTCTCTCAAAATGATCTGAAAGGAGACATTTATACCTGAAAAAGAAGGCGTTTATGCTATGGAAGTCAGGTGCCCCATCATATATCTTATTTTTTCTCCTCAGTGAAAACAGCTGCCATGGGCTCTTTGTGTAGGCAGACATAATGGGTCACCTTGGAGTATGTCCTAAGGAGTACCACTTGACAAAGGGGATGCTCACAGAACAGGCCCTCATCTGGGAAAGAACAACATCAGTTTGGATTAACAAAGTACCCGTTGTTGAAAGAAGGCCTCTGAGAAAGTAAAGGACAATTTGGTCAGAGGAAGTCAGGGTTGTTTCCAGGACAGAAGGGTGTTATACGCAGCAAATCTCGTCTTCCTAAATTTTGGTTAGGTGTCCAACTTCAGCTCAGCTCATGAGCTCATGGTTCATGGGTTTGAGGCCTGAGTCAGGCTCTGTGCTGACAGCTCAGTCTGGAGCCTGCTTTGGATTCTCTATCTCCTTCTCTCTCTCTCTGCCCCTCCACCACTTGGGCTCATTCTCTCTCTCTCTCTCTCTCTCTCTCTCTCAAAAATAAATTAAAAAACTTAAAAACAAAACAAAACACCATAGGAAGTTAAAGAAAAATAATGCCAGATAGAAAAAAGGGTCTACAGGAAGAAACACATAGATAGACATAAAGGCTGTATTTTTTTCATTCTATTAATATTTTAAACAACATATGATGGCAATAGCAAGAGGAAAGAAAAGTGACCTGGGACTACACTATAAAATATAAGTTTCTTATATTTTATTTTATTTTAATTTTACTTACTTGTTTTTTAAAGCATGGCCCCTCCTGCTGGGGCAACTATAATCTTCTCTATTCTATTTTACTTCAGTTTTTAATTTTAGAGAGAAACAGTGTGAGTGGGGAAGAAGGGGAGAGGGAAAGAGAGAGAATCTTAAGTAGGCTCCAAGTTCAGCACAGAGTTCAAGTCAGGACTTGATCCCACAACCCTGGGATCATGACCTGAGCCAAAATCAAGAGTCAGACACTCAAATCACTTAGCCAGCACCCCCAATTTTCTTATATTTTAAATGAAAAGGTGCAACATTAACTTGAAATAAATTTTGATAAGTTAAGAATGCACAATTCCTAGAAAGCACTGAGAGCAGAAGGCAAAATGAAAAAAAAAAAATCAAAAAGCAAGTGGAGCCAATAGGAAACAAATAGCAAAATGATACATCAGTATCCACCCATGTCAATAATTATATTGAATATACATTGTCTACACATTCAAATTAAAAAACAAGGTTTGTCAGAATAGATAAAACAAATATGATCCAAATATATACTACCTATGAGAGACACCCTATGTATATGAAAACAGAAAACAAATGGATGGAAGACATACACCCTGCCAAGAGTAAGCTTAATTAGGCTGGAGTGGCAGTCTTAATATCAGATACAGAAGACTTCAGGTGGCTCAGTCGGTTAAGCATCTGACTTCAGCTCAGGTCATGATCTTGCTGTTTCCAAGTTCGAGCTCCTCATCGGGCTCTGTGCTGACAGCTTAGAGCCTGGAGCCTGCTTCAGATTCTCTGCCTCCCTTTCTCCCTGCCTGTCCTCCACTCACCTCCACTCACGTTGTGTCTCCCTTCCTCCCTCCCTCTCTCCTTCCCTCTCTCAAAAATAAACATTGAGAAAATTTTAATAAAAAAGATACAGAAGACTTCAAGACAAAGAGTAAACCAAAGATACAGAGTGATATGTTATTACAATAAAAGAATCAATTTGTGAGTTAAAATAATGATAACTCCATATGTGTTTAATAACAGAACTTCATAATATATTAAGCAAAAATTGACAAATTAAAGAGGAAAATAGAAAACTCACAATGACAGTTGGAGATGTTAGCAACTCCTCTCAGTACTGACAAAATGAGATGAAATAACCAGAAAAAACATGAAAAATTTGACCAAAACTGTCAGCCACCTTGACTGATTTCTGAAAAAAGACTCCTAGGAACTGAAGAATATTCATTCTTTTCAAGTACAAATGAAGCATATGCTTGACCATAAACAAGATTCTGTAAATTCCCCAATATTAAAGCCTGACAAAGTAGATTACTGGACAATAACAGAATTAATTTAGAATCAAAAGAATTTTTTAAAAAGTATAAGTTACCTAGAAAGACTCTAATACGTGGAAGTTAAAATCACGTTAAAGGAATTTTTAAAATTAAGAAATATTTCTTATTGAATGATAAACATAACGTATCAAAATGCATAAATAAGTAAATAAAATAGAAAAGAATATTGTCAGTAAATATGGAGGGAAAGATGGAGTTAGAAATATCATCTAAGGCTAGAGAGGATTAAAGAGACACATGACAGGTAAATGCCATGCACACTTGTGGGTTCTACTCTGGATTAATGTTAAATTTTCAAATTTCAATTAAAAAGTGAAGACGGGAAGGGGTGGTGGGGCACCTGTGTGGCTCAGTGGGTTAAGTGTCTGACTTCGGCTAAGGTCCTGATCTCAGGGTTTGTGAGTTCCAGCCCTGCATCCCGTTCTCTGCTGTCAGCACAGAGCCTGTTTCGGATCCTCTGTCTCCCTCTCACTCTGCCTCTCTCCCACTTGCTCTCTCTCTCTCTCTCTCTCTCAAAAATAAATGTGAAGATTGGGAATTGAAATTCATCAGATGCTTTTTCATCAGTGGAAGCAGTCACATAATTTTTTTTCTAATTTGATTTGTTAATACAGTAACCAATTTTTATGTTATGATTTTTATGCTGTGGAAGCATCTTTGCATTCCTGGCATAGGAAGGTATCATTCAATTAACACATTGTTGATTTCAACTTATTCATATTATATTCAGGATGTTTACTTCAATTTTTAAGTAAGGTTGGCCTATGATTAAGTTACATGTAAAATGCTGCCACATTTTGTGTATTGGGATTATGCCAGAGTGGCAGAAGGATTTAGGAAAGGTTCCATGCTTTCTCTGCTCCAGAAAAATTTATTAATATGAAAATGATCTATTTCTTAAAAATGTAGAAGGCTTTTTAGTAAAATCATCTGAGCCTGGTGTCTCTTTAGAAATCATTTCCACATTTTCAGGGGCGCCTGGGTGGCGCAGTCGGTTAAGCGTCCGACTTCAGCCAGGTCACGATCTCGCGGTCCGTGAGTTCGAGCCCCGCGTCGGGCTCTGGGCTGATGGCTCAGAGCCTGGAGCCTGTTTCCGATTCTGTGTCTCCCTCTCTCTCTGCCCCTCCCCCATTCATGCTCTGTCTCTCTCTGTCCCAAAAATAAATAAACGTTGAAAAAAAAATTTTTTTTAAAAAGAAATCATTTCTACATTTTCAGTTTATGCTATAATTGGTCTATGTAGGCATACAAGGGTTCTACTTAGTGTTGAAACTAATTTTGTTATTTAATAATTTCCTAATACTTTATCCACTTGATCCAATTTTTCATAAGTTTATATTCAAAAGCATATGTAATATTTTCTTTCAAATTTTATATCTTTCATAGGTATAATTGTGCTTTTTGTTTGTTTCTCAATACTGTTTTTGTATCTCCTGGTGTTTTTTTTTTTTTTTTACCATACTTGTTAATGTTTCCTATATTTTATTCATCTTTTAAGATAGCATTCAGTTCTTAAATGTTAAATGTTTATCATTTAGGTTAAATTTCACTAATTTCTTATTTTAATTTACCAATTGTTTTCTAGAGCTTTAGATTTATTTCCCCCTAACTTCTTGAGTTGAATGATTAAATATTTTCTCCAACATTTCTCATTTTCTAACATAATAATTTCGTGATTTCCAATAAGAGAATTTCCTTGAATAACACTTTGGCCACAATACATTATTATGTAGTATCATTTCTGACCTAGTAGTTAGTTAGAAGACTGGTTTTTAATTTCCATGTGGATAGATTTTATTGTGCTCTCTTGTTAAAAAATATATTCTAAATTCTAGATCGATTTTATCTGCTTTTCAGCCACTTTTCAAAGTTTTCTTTCAACATTTAATGCTAAATGCCGAGATAACTCTCTGGCTCAACATTTCTCTTCAACGATTCATTCTTCTGCTGTGTCTGTTCTGCTACTGAATGCATCATCTGAGTTTTTCTTTATACCCATGATGATGCTGTTGAGATTTTAATTGACTCTTTTTAATAGAAAAACTGTTCTTTCTTACAGAATGAAATATCCTTTCTTCTTCACCTGAGTATATTAACTATATTTATTTTACATTTTCTATACTATCTTCACTGTAATGATCATTAACACTTCTATTGTTTGGTGCTTCTATAAAACAGTGTTCATTTTCCTTAAATATTAGTAATTTGTGTGTGTGTGTGTGTGTGTGTGTGTGTGTGTGTGTTTGCTCATTTTGCATCTGCTATTCCATGGTTACCCACTGATAGGGGGCTGTGTGTTTCTATGTTATTAATGTATTTGATGTATTCTCCAGTCAGCGTTAGGGGTGTGGCTTATTCAAATAGTCACACCTGTTTGACTTCATTCGATTATTCTTTAAATTACCTAATCCACTAATGACATCTCCTTCTTGCCCATAGTCACTTATTATTGCATAACAATTTACAGAGATTTCTGTGGGAATCAGTATGCAGATATGCACACCTAGTCTTCCAGTTTGATCCAGGCCTTGTATGTAATGTAGTAATAATCCATTTATTCCAGTATGCAAGATTTGCATTTATTAAGCATCTATAATACATGGAGAGTGTTTTGTTAGTTGCCGGGAGATAGAAAATACAAAAAGAGCCCAGAGTTTAGGGAAAGGGAAAAATGTGTACACAGACAATTATAGCACAAGATGGCATGCATGAAGAAAATAAAAATATATACAAAGTATAGGTGGGCCAACAGTGTACTAAGATTGGTGGGGCAAATTCAGTGATGAAGAGTATTTTATTACTAACCCTGTTCAATCGTGATAATTAAAGCAGGCCAAGAGTTTTATCACTGTTTTTTAATTTTCTACAAAGGAGAGCACAAAATGAAAGCCTTCTTGCCCGTGCATATGGCAGACTGCTTCCACTGTCCCCCCTTATAGTGACCCTTGGGGGCTCAAAAAGGGATGTGATACACTCTGGTTGGTCGTATCGTTTTACATACAAAAAGTCTCTGCAACTTGGCACGCTAAGAGAAGGTGAGGACGGAGAAGAGGTGATACACATAAGAATCTTCAGCTGGACATAGAAACACTTACTGATGAATGGGTATGGACAATAAGGGAGTGGGCAGAGTCTCAGGTGCCTCCCGGCTCTTGGTTGTCAAGGCAAGGAAAAGAAGACACGGGTTTCAAGGGTAGCTCATGCAACAAATATGAAATACTAGAACGTTCAAAGGGAAGAACTAATAGCTGGTTCTGTAAACAGACTGCCAAGTTCAACAAGGAGATTTGGGTTAGAACACACATCTTGTTATAAACCAACGACTCTCAAGCATTTAAATGTGAGAAGAACAACCAAAACTGCCTATTTAAAATGCAAATCCCAAGGTCCCTGGGAAACCCTGGCGCCATCGGAAGCAGGTGAACCCAGGAATCTGCCATTTGAAAAAGCTTAGGCGATTCTGCCGAATCTGGCCCTTGGACACATGTCAGTAAAAACCACTATAAACACATCAAATTAACAGCCCAGACGAAAAGGTCTCTCTACTACATGACACCAATAATGCGATAAAGTTCATCAACTCCGTGACTAGTAAATCAGTTGAGTCTAGGTCCCTCAAATCATCACAAGTCAATTAGCTGTCTTTCTGCCCCATCATTTTACGACAGCATGTATGACTGATTTTGCTCCTGGTTTAGAAATAAGCAACAGTTTATAGGCATATCACATGGCACCTTTTTAGCAGAACAGAATCAGCAGATAAGGAGTGACGTTGTTCATATTTTTCGGAAGCTAAATATTTGGACACTTAACAAGGTCAAAGTGCAAATTACTGAGAGTTCAGGAAACAAGTGCAGTCTCCTTTCTTTTATGCAGACAGAAAAGAGCTGGGCTTACAAAAATATACTGGAAGGATTGAAAGAAGCATTTGGAGGAGTTTGGGGAGGACATGAGGATTTTAGGGACAGTGACTTGAAAGGAAGTGCAGGATTGGAAGTGAGAATGCCGATATTTTAGCTTTTTTATGTGGTGCTATAAATTCTTTGCAGGGAGAATTTGAATTGCCTATAAATAAAGTAACTTACACCTTCTCATTTCCCTTTGCAAATATCTGTAATGTCTCCATGATGAGAGATCCCAAAGAGAAGAATATTGCCGGTGACAGGAATTTGATACACTGTTTTTATTTTCTCAGACACCTGTTAAAATTATCAATAGATCAACTTCTTTACAGTAGATTCAGAAAAATAATATTAAGTAGCAGGCTTTGTAAGCTGCGGGAAACTTCTCCATTTATCATTTCTGTTTTACCTGGGAAATGTGTTTCTTTGTCCCAAGAAATTGCAGTGCTGGAGTTAGTCTTTAAAGTGAAAAAAAATAACAGTGCTGGGGGAGGAGTTTGAAAATGTATTTCAAGAAGTTATTTATATGTTCTCCAAAGCATTTGCCTGTGTCTGGCAAAGGAAGAAAGAAGCATTTTTATTTAAGTGGGGGAGGGGGGGGAAGGGTATTAATGAGAGGTTTTATATATTGAATATCAAACTGACCTAAGATAAATGTATAGTACTCTTTTAAGAAGTTCAAAAGGATTCTTTCTGTTTACATAAATAAGGTTGGAACTGATAGGAAATACAAACCACACGTTCATTATTTGAACGGTCTTTTTTTTTTTTTTCAGCAAGAGAACTATATCTGGTTATTTGCCTCTTCAGTTAGAATAGAATGGGGAGAAATTAAAGCTGGACCATCAAAATAATACTGAAGTTGGTATATAATTTCCACAAGGAAAACTTCATGGAACCGTAAAGTTCAGATCTGAGAAGGAAAGGTTTAAAAGGGGTTCTCTCCCAGCTGCCTTTAGGGAGAGAAATGCGGCTTACTGATGATCAATTTTCAATCTATATGAAAGGAAATGAAACAAATAGAAAAGAGGGTCCAGAATTAGGTACGTGGAACAATTTACAAACAAAATGATTATTAGATATACAAATATTTTATCAGGTGGTGTTATTAAAAGACATGACAAAACCATAAACCTTGTATGTATCCCTTGTTAAAGACTGAAGGGAATTTTTTTTTAGAGGCAGAACAAAAACAAAACAAAACAAAATCTGATCAGCTCTCCACATTCTTTCTAGACTTAAAAAATTCTATGATTATTTAAATTTTTTTTTTTAAAGCGGGGGGGGGGCACTTGGGTGGCTCAGGTGGTTGAGCGTCTGACTTCAGCTCAGGTCATGATCTCGCAGTCAGTGAGTTCGAGCCCTGCATCGGGCTCTGTGCTGACACCTCAGAGCCTGGAGCCTTCTTTGGATTCTGTGTCTCCCTCTTTCTCTGCCCTCCCCCACTCGTGCTCTGTGTCTCTTGAAAATACATAAATGTTTGAAAAAAAATTCTATGATTATTCAGAGCAGTTTGTATGTATAATGAAGTCTAAGGTTTGTTCCCTACCTCCATCCCAATAACCAGCTAAATGCCCTTTGCTCGTCATCACCGTGCTCCTTAAATTCATTTTGCCTGATTCCTCATGCATTGTGTGATTGGGCACATGGGTTCTCTCTTCAGAGAATCCCTCCTGTCCACTTCTTCCTCGCCCTCACAGCATCGTCGCTTCCCCACCCCCACAGGCCACCTGCAGCCGGCCATGCCATCAACATTGTTCCGATCACTTGACAACGAAATATTGGATGAGTTTGGACATCTTCCTTCCTTTCCACCAACCACCCTCATATATCCTCAGAGACCAGGTCAATTGTTCCTTCCCCCTGTGCCTGGAATTACTTGCCATTGTCTCTGTATCCAAGTGGAACTTCTGTTGTTCTAATATAGACATTTGTTACATTGCTATTGAACAGGTTATAACTTGAATCCTGCTAAAGTAAACACCGCTGAAACCCATTTTATGGCCACAAACAATGGTCTACTTATCTCAAATCAGGTACAATAGTAATAAAAGTAAAAGCCACAGAATCTCCAAATAATTTCACAGTGTTTGAACAAGATTTGCTCAAAGTCAGATGCCCTACATTCGGGTCTCGTTTCTGCCACAAATCAGGTTTGCGACTTTGGACTTTAGTGTAAATATCTGTACAATGACTGGTTAGTAAGCGTCAAGGACCCCTTGTCTCTCAAAATGTAGGATCCTCTGATAAAGGTCCTTGAAATGGGATCCATTAACTACTGAGATTTGTGTTTCTGACTTTTCTTTCCATAGCAGCCATGTTCCATATCTTCTGGGCCCATGGTGCTCTGGTGCCAATAACTTCTCTCCAGTGTCTATATTAGGGCTTTTCCTTAGTTTACTTTGTTTCTTGTAGTATTCTATTTCCCTTCTATTTTCTCTTCCCAGACTGTGTAAACTCATATTGGGTTTGGGGGCCTCATAATATCCTACACATTTGTCTATCACAATACTTGTCACAGGATGCAGGGACCATACCTTACTCATGTCCACATTTCTGGTGCCTGGCCTCCCACCAGAAACATAGAGATGGTTCACTCATTTCTTATCAAAGGGAACTAATAATACACCACACAATCAGGAGAAATAGTAACATATTCTCAGACTTGTCACTTACTGCTATCTTTCTGTGCGTTTGATATCATTAGAATTTTATTTTTATTTTTATTTTAAAGACAGAGAGAACATAAGCAGGTAGAATGGCAGAGGGAGAGAGAGACAGAGACAGAGAGGATCCTACTCAGGCTGTATGGTCAGCACAGATCCCAAGGCAGGGCTCAATCCCACAATCCCGGGGTCATGACCTGAGCTGAAATCAAGAGTCAGATGCTCAACCGACTGAGCCATCCAGGCAGCTCTGATATAATCAGAATTTTTAAATAAACCTTAACTGAATGTGACTTCTAGGTCTTTAAGCTTTTGGTTGAGGTAGTGTTGAGAGAAAGATCTACATTTTGTTGGCTGATTATATTACATTATGAGAAAAAAAAGCAGGATTTCAAAAAAAATTCTGGAAGTTCAGTCTTTTGTTTTATTCTGAGCTATTATTTTTATAATTTTGACACGAAAAGCCATGGAATCTTAGGGTGTGAAAGAACCCTCAAGAGTCTTGTCGTCTGATGACACTACCTAATCAGGGTTATGGCAGAACAATTCATCTACAAGATTTGATAGATACTCTGAGAAAAAAATAAAATGATTTAAAAATAAAGGTCTGTGAGCAAAAATACTTGAGAAATGAGAAGTTTTTAAAAAATCAACTTTGTTGTTCTTGTGGTACTTCTCATTGCCTTTAATATGATAATAGTTTTAGTGAATTTCTAAGACTACACAATTATAAACATTTCCTTGACTTTTTGGTTATAGAAAATTTTTGTAATGAAATGCACATTAATATCTTTCAGAAGATTTTCCTTAAGAACAAGTTGGGAGACTTATAGCTTATCTATTAACTTCTCTAAGGAAAACTGTAGCTTATCTATTAACACATATGGTTAGTTAGGAGTATAGACTGTTTTAGAACCCAGAACAGTTAGATGCCCTGTTCTATCTGCTTCCTGTGATATCATGGGTTCTAAGATCAATTTATACTTCTCTCCAATATTTTATACTACTTCAGAGCAGAGCACAACACCCCTCCCACAAAATGTTCAATAACTAACATTTCTATATAGTATTATAAAAATTTGGACTCATTTCTAGTATCATTACTCTTACCTGAAAAAGCCAAAGAAATGCTCAATTAAAAAGTCTTCAAGATTTCTGGCAAATGACTCACAGCATGGGAAAAAACACCATAAAATAACTCTAAGTAATATTCTCTACACACACATGCACATACATGTGAATAATGTGTGTGCATATATATGTGTGACCATCTATATAGATGAAGCTTTTTGCTCTTCCCATTACTATTCTTTTAAATAGTTATACATTCTTGATTTTTAAATAAATAAAATATATCAGTTAAAATTACCAATTATAGAAGCAAATAAGAATTCTATGGTACTTTCTAATCTCGCACATATTTGTGTATCATTTTTCATTGTGCAGGATAAACCAATTAACTTACAGTTTCAAAAATCATCCTTTGAAGACAAGCAAAATATCAGACCAAACTCTGCATTCGACCATGGTATGTGGCTCGAGGCATCTTACTGCCTCAAACTTAATTTGTATCAAATTTCCAAATGTGAATATTTGCAAAATGGAATCACAATGGCTTATTGCCAAGAATTTAAAAAGAAGTAAAACTAAATTCCTTGTTGCAATGACAAAATGCTTAAAGGCCAATACTATTAAGTATGCAAAGCTTTTTGCACAGTTTAAGAGAAATGGCATAGAATTTGGTCCCCAAAACTATTCTGTTCCTCCATGGCTACAGAAATCTTGCAGGAGAATCAAGTCAGATACCCCTTCAGCCTTTGAGTTCACTGAATATGGAAGAGAGTTTACACAGATATTGCTGGCAATTCCTACACATGTAGAATATATATATATATTTTATATATTCCATGTATATATGGAAGAGAGACTCATGGAATCCTAGACCTAGGAGAAAATGTAGAAAGAACATTTGATGTTTCAATAATACTACTCTCCAATAAGTTAAGAGTACCAAGGTCCAGTGAGATATGTTCAAGCAAATATTTGATTGAAAAAGAAAACACCCATTTATTGCTTCAGAATCTGGCTAGACCATAATACATATAGTGGCAACACACACACACACACACACAAGTCAGATGGATTCATCCAAATAGAGTGGAGTGGAGTGGGAGGTACCAAGGAGAATTATTTCCAAGAACAGCACTAGCAAATATCTTTCATCACTTACATATTCATTCATCTAACAAACACACATCAAATGTCTAGGTGCTTCCAGTTAAAGAGCTCATATTGAACAAATATTTACTGAGGAAACAGTTTGTACCAGACAATATTCTAGGTGTTGGAGATTCAACAGAGTAAGCAGGCAAGGTCCCCATTCTAAAAAAGCTTACATGCCACCAGGAGAAATATTCCATAACCAATCTCAGACAGTGAGGAGTGCTCTGAAGAAAATAAAAGAGGCTGAGGTGATAGGTCATTGGAAAAGGGTCATCTGATGACATGACAACCAAATTACAGAAGAATCCACCCATAGAGGGATTTGGAGGGAAAATATTCCAGGCAAAGGGGACGGCGGATGAAAAAGATTGAAGGCGGGAGCATGAGGTATCCAAGGTGCAGGAAGAAGGATACAGGCATAATGAGGAGGTGGGAGGGAGGTGCTGGATGAAGTGAGAGTGATGGTTCGGGCCAAATCATGCAGGGCTTAAGCAGTAAGATTTTATTCTATGTGTGGCAAGAAGATATTGGATGATTTTACGCAGAGGAATGGCATGCTCAGACTTACCTTCTTAAACAGACCACTTTGGCTCCTGTACGGGGAATTGACTGCAGACAGCAAGAGGAGCAGGAAAAACAGTTAGGAAGCTAATGGAATACTTTATTGGAAATGATAGTTTAGAGACTTAGACTAAGATGTGAATAATAAAAGTGTGGAGAAGAAGAAGGATTCCAGTTGTATTTTAGAGATCGAATTGCCTAGAACACCGATGGCATCAATTTGGGTGAGTTAAGGAGAAAAATAAGAAGGGACTCCGAGATACTTGAGCAACTGCGTGGATGAGGGTGGGAGGGAGCCTTTACAGTTACAGGATGGCGTGGAAGAGACACGAGTGATTGTGCATATACGTGCGTGTACGTGTGCGTGCATGCGTGTGTACATGTGTTTGGCTGGGGACAGATTGTGTACTAAGTGATTTTTTTAATACGTTAAATGGAAGTTGCCTATCAACACTTGAAAGAACATGTCCAGTGGCACTTAGATGTAGGATGCTGGAGTTGGGAGAGATGTCTGGTTTGGAGATCCAAATTTGAAAGTTATTAGTATATAGATATTTAAAGCCATAGACCTGAAAGCATTCACCCAACGAAATGGTAAAGGCAAGAGGGCTCCATTCCAAGCCATAGACACCAAAATATTGGAGCAGCCACAAAGATGAGGAGAAGCCAATACAGAAAGCAAAAGAAAAATAACTTTGTACGCGCATCTGTGGTTGTGAATGGAAAATGTGACCAGTCAACAGAAAGTGGGTTTTCCCTCAGCAGTGTTGACAGCAGTGGCTTCTGTCTTATCTTTGCAGTTCTCCAGGTCCTCTTGAGAGTAGATCATGGTGGAATTAAGCTGGAATATTTCGCTGCCCAGAATAAAGAAGGTGTCATGAGTGGAAATCCACAGACCAGTCTAGATGAGACGAGACAACTTGGACTCATCCTTATGCCTACCTGAAGACAAACACCAAAAGCAGCTGCCCTCTGCAAAGTGAGGGGGAGAGAGGGAGGGAGGGAGAAAGAAAAAGGGGCAGAGCCCCTCCCTAGACTGTCCTTTTCAATGGCATTGGGCTCCTTCCCCACTGTGTCTTCTTTTGTGGTTTCTCTTAAGCTGACGACTGCAGACACAGCAAGCCATAGGAAGAACCCTGGACAAACATTTTCATGTGATCCGTTGTTGTCGTGTTGTTTTTCTCTTAAGTTCTCACGTTTTGGGATCCATTTTCTAATAACGAAGTAACATCGCTGTCAAAGTTCAGAAGCCTTGTGGGGAGGGCTAGAGAGGTCAGGCTACATTGAGTAGTGGCTGATTTCTGCCTTTTGATTTTTCAATACACACATCTGCTACCTCTCAACCTATCAGCTTCCATGCAGCCCAACTAAGATGTGAATTAACTGACATGTATTCAAGCAAGAAGTTATGCTTTATTCCTATTCTCAGCTATGACATTTGAGGAAGATTGTGTGATTAGAATTTTAGGATTGTACTGATGCCGGATTAATTCTCTACAACTGTTAATGGAAGTAAAGGTTTATGAAAATAATCCATTAACTTTGACTGCCTTCCCTTTCTTTAAGGTTCTTTGGAGGGCTGTTCGTGAATATTAATGCTTGTTGTTACCACTTAATTCTGTATCCTTGTACCGTTTCTCTCTGCAGTATCCTTTTTGAAACTCCCAGGGCATCCCCTTCTTACCAAATTCACCTGAAAGAATTTTAATTGTCCAGAGATACTCTGTTTAGTTGAATTTCCTTATTAGCAATGAGTTAACCCCCAAATAAAGCAAACAGCATGGCAAAATAGTGTCGTCACCAAAAGGAATTATTCAGCTGCAGAACAGAATACCCCACCAGAATGGCACATTCAGGAGTTCGTTTTCCTCACATAACGAGAAGTCAGGAGGAAGGTAATTGCTGCTGTTGGTTCTGGGCCTAGGCGTTAAGAGATCATGCAGCTTCCATTTTGGAAGCTAGCTGTTGTGTAACTAAAGAAGTATGTTTCCTGTTGGAGGAAAGGCCACATGATGAGAGTCGCTGGCCGGTGAGAAACCACATGGAGAGAGAAGCAGTGTGGAGGAGACCAAAGAGCTCCAGCCAACAGGCAGCACCAGGTCCCAGACGGCAGAGGAGACCATCTCAGGTCTTCCAGTTTGCCTGAGCTTGCCCCCAGTGAGACTATGTGCCACGGGACTGGGCCATCCTCTGCCGAACTTTGCCGTAGTTCCTCATTCATAGATTCACATGCAGTAAAATGTATATTGTTTTAGGCTGTTCAATTTTGGGGTGGTTCACTACTTAGTAAGAGAAAGCAGAAACAGAAGGTGTTAGTAAGTTCTCGTAGTGATATATTTCCCCTCGTGGAGCTCAGCCTTTTATAGAACTCTCTGTTTCTCTTTATAATCAACGATGCCCGTTTAGATTGTGTTTAGGGTTATCAGACTGCTGCAGTTACTAGAAATACAATATGTGTGTGTGTGTGCGCGTGCCCGTCTGTGTGTGTGTGTGTGCGCGCGTGCCTGTGTGTGTGCACGCACGTGTGTAGGTTTCCGCATCAGACATATACATGCTTTGAATAAAGATCAAATACCTGTTGACGTACCAGTGAATGCCAACTGCAAGGAAAAAATGAGAAAATCCATGTGTTTAGTTCACTTTTGTCTAACTTCCTAGTCTCACGGACAAATCCTTTACTTATGGATTTGTTTATATTAGTTTATATTAGTCTTGTTTATATTAGTCATAGTATCTGGCATGTTTCTTTGAAACTTCTTTTCCGAAGGCTCTGCTCTGCATGAGGTGGGCACTCTATAAATAACACTAATGTCGACAATCAGGCCTTCATACTCTACTTGAACTTTTTCAATATGTTTTCAAGCCACCAGCTGATGCCATTTAAGTTTTAAAACATTCTTCTCATTTGGAAGTACAGATTTTATTATTTTCATCTTGCAGATAAAGCAAGTAAGACATTGGACATCTTATGGTAAGTTACATATATTTAGCTACTTAACAATAGGCTAGAACAAAGTCAGCCAAAACCTTCACCCAGATCTTCCCTTTTCAGTACACTGTCCTTTTCATACCCTAGTTAGGGAACAGGGCACCGAAAGGTGCTGACATCCCATGGCTTCTTTGTGTGTCCAAGAGAATCAAATTCTTCAGAGAAAAACCTTTGAAAAGCAACATATGATAAATATAAGCCTTTTACCTCAATGAGGAATACGTGTAAAACAGATATAATCTATGTCTCAACACTCAGCATCTAACAGGTTTTTTTTTTCGATGTTTTTTTAAGGTTCATTTATTTTTGGGAAAGGGACAGACAGAATGTGAGCGGGGAGAGGCAAGAAGAGAGGGAGATACAGAATCAAAAACAGGCTCCAGGCTCTGAGCTGTCAACCCAGAGCCTGACGTGGGCTCGAACTCAGGAACGGCGAGATCGTGACTTGAGCCAAAGTCAGACGCTTAACCGACTGAGCCACCCCGGCACCGCTCAGGGTCTAACAGTTTTAATAGCAAACAAAATCTGCTCAGCCTTACCAAAAGCTTTCTGAAATTAGTAAGCCTGCCAATATGCTGACCAGCCTTCTATCAGCAAATTCCTACTTTACCTATCTACACTCACCTAATTCTCTTCTCTTCCATTCTGTCCATATCCACAAAGTGACAGAGAAAACACCGACCCCAAGACAAATACAACTCCGACACAGATTCCCAAAAAGGAAAGAAAGAGAGATTCTCTATTAAATTTCCTCTTGGCCCTCTGCCTGATTCTCATTAATCCCACCATGGTCACATGAGCCAGACGAAGGAACATGTAAAAGATCAGTTTTCATTTTCCAACTATGGCGAAGAAACATAGCATTACATTCTGTAACCCAGATGTAATTAGGAAGATTACCACTTAAATGTAAAACTGAAGGTTGGTCTTTCACATCTTTATTAGTCATAGGAAGAAAAATGATTAAGCCTGCCTTCCATTAGGCTTGCTTTGATTTCCTTTTAGGTCCTGGGAATGTGAACCAGTGTTTGTTGTCAGGACCGCCAATGTTTAAACCTTCCGAGCAATGTTGGATTCAACAACTGAACACATTAAACAGCTAATGTATAACACACACTCTGTTCTCAGTCAAAAACCCACAGCAACTCCTAAAACATTGTAAGCCAAAGCTTTTGTCATGAGACTATTGTAAACCTGTGATCAAAATCTTGTTTGAATTTTGTTTAAAGCTTTCTGCAGGAGGACACCCTTTTAGAATACGGGTTCTGGAAGTGTTTATATCAGAGGCATTTTTATTAAAGTCCAAACCCCAGCCATTGCTGGGAATCCAGTACAGCTAATCACTTTATCCCAGTTTGGAGTCAATACTCCTCTGTGTACTAACTAGGGTGCTAAATGGAGAATAAGTCTCCTGATGAAAGAGAACAGAAACAGGATGTGAATATGGGGGATTCTCAAGTTTTCCTTTTGTCTTTTTCTCCTACCTCTCTCTTCTCTTTCTTGTTCTCTTCCAATTTCTGCCATGAGGTTCAGATACAAGTGCCCAGAAAGAAATCTGCTTGTGGGGAAAGTGGTCAGAACATTGATTCTTTGGCGGGGAGGGGGCGGGGGGGGGGGGGGGGAATGTTGGTAAAGGTTGAAATTGGCTGAAAGATACTTGGGGGCTGCATTATCCCAATTTCCTACTTTTGTATCCTCTTAGGAAACTCTGTAACAAAAATATTTTTTTTTATATTCCATTGGACAAAATCAGTTCACCAAAGCAGCTAATACTGGTAATGATATCTGAACAACAGAACTAATGGTAAGTTTACTATTTCTTTTTGAAAAAACACTACAGGGAGCCTGGATGGCTCAGTCAGTTAAGCGTCCAACTCTTGGTTTCAGCTCAGGTCATGATCTCACATCATGAGTTTTAGCCCCGCATTGGGCTCTCCGCTGTCGGCGCAGAGCCCACATTGGATCCTATGTCTCCCTCTCTGTCTGCCCCTCCCCTGCTCATGCATTCTCTCTCTCTCTCTCTCTCTCTCTCTCTCTCTCTTTCTCTCTCTCTCAAATACAAATGCGTACGACTTCAGCTCAAGTCATGATCTCATAGCTGTGAGTTCAAGCCCCACATTGAGCTCTGGGCTAACAGCTCAGAGCCTGGACCCTGCTTCGAATTCTGTGTTTCCCTCTCTCTCTGCCCTTCCCCCACTCACTTTCTGTCTCTGTCTCTCTCAAAAATAAACATCAAAACAACAATAAATAAATAAACAAATAAATAAACATCAAAAAAGAAAGAAAACAGTACATTTTCACGTTCCTTGATCTATACTGTCAACAGCCACAAAAAATTTTAATGTCAAAATGACTTAAGGATCTGGTAATCATAGGCTAGTCAGAGGATAATTTGACTCCAAATGTCTGAGTTAAGGCTACTTCATGTAGGTAACAAAGATTGTGTGTTTATTTTTTTAAAGTTTACCTTTTTAATTTTGTTTGTAACTTAACAATGCGTTCCAATTATCTATCACTGCATAAAGAGCTACCCTGAAATTTAGTGACTTATAATAGCAACTATTTCATTTGCTCGTGAATCTGTAGATTAGGAATTTGGACAGCAAGAGTGTCTTTGCTTCATGATATCCGGGGTCTTAGCTGGGATGATCTAACTGGCTGGGAATGAGCTGGACTGCTCAGTTGGGCTTACAGGTCTGGATCTCACTTCTTACAGTTGGTGAAGCTTCTCAGTTTCCCCCCTTGTGGCCTCACCACATACCTAACTGCACATACTCACAGCGCTGCATTTCTTACATGGCAGTGGGCTTCCCTAGAGAAGAAGAGAACGATGTCAGGCTTCATAAAGGCCAGACTGAGGACTGGCGTGAGTGATTTTTGCTGTATTCTATTTATCAAAGTCAATCTGGTCAGCCCAGATTTAAGGAGAGGGACGCTTCCTCCTAATGGACGAATCAACTTGCCCAAAGAGGGAGGCAAGGGACTGTCGGTGGTGATCTTTGAAGACTATCCATGACATATTGTTCACTCCGTCTGCCTGTGAGAGCTTTATATTTGGGATGCATTTTGGATTTTGAATCTTGAGCACATTGGAAGCTACCATCATCTAGTGGCAACTTATTCTTATATTTAGAAGGTAACTAAAAGGGCAAAGAAAATCTTTTGGGCAGTGAAATGATAAACATCTTTACACTATAAAAGGATACCCTTTCTCATAAATTAAACTGAAATTACTAGTGTAGTAAAGACACAGAGTTCAACTTATACTATAATGCAGACAAAGGGGAAAATGTAATTTTAAAATTCAGTCACTGATCTGTCTTGATCTCCAAATAGCTACCCACTGGTGAGCAGGGGGGGAAAAATGTATTCAATATGCTCTCTGGCTTAGAGCAATGATCTATAACCTAAGAAGTCCACTAGGCAATGTTCAGGCTCCCCCCGCTCCTCTGTTTATCTTCCAAAGAGCACCTGAGTGCAGGGGAGAGAGGATGCCCCAGCTGCTCCCCTCAGCACTGAGGGAAAGGAACCTCTGGGCTTGTTCTGGTCTTTAGATATTTGCCTGCTGGAAGGATCTCCCTTCTCTTCCTGGTCGTCATGCCTCCTATTGGTCTCTGGTGTTGTCTGGGGCTGATACACTTGTGGTCCGTTCTTCTGCCTTGAGAAATGCCCTGGATAGGGTTACCCGAACAACCTGGCCTCCCCTTGCTCCTGCTGGCTACAGATACCGACTCTGCCAAACCCTGCATCTGGACCAGTGAACTGCACCAACTCCAGCCCCTCCTGAGGGTCGCCCCTCCTTGCACGGTGGACCCCGTGCCACCCCACGATCTTTTCAGCAGCTCATGCCACTGGAAAACTAAAGGCTGCCAAGAAACTCTATGCTCAGATCCTCTCTGCCTGATCATCCTCCGCAAAAGAGAGTTAAAATAGCCTTGAGAACGCTATCCTACCCTAAGGCCCACTCACAAAGGTGGCCCTTGGCTGGCACCTAAGAACTTGGATCTGGGGAGAGTTCCCACCATAGTGACTGATAAGAATGAATTGGTATCTCTAAACGGTTTGTGCAAACAGTGGGGTTTATACTGAACACCTGCTTTCCTCTGAGTGTCTGGAATTTTGGTATATGCCAGGAAGAGAGTGCCTTCATGATCAGTTCCCAATAAAAACCTGAGCACTGACGGTCTGATGAACTTCCTGGAAGACAACATTTTACACGTGTTGTCACAATCATTGCTGGGGTGAATCAAGCATGCCCTGTGTGATGCCACAGGGGAGGCCTCTTGGAAGCTTGCATCTGGTTCCCTCCAGACTTCATCTCAGGAACCTTTGACTTTGCTGATATTGTTTTGTATCTATTCGTTGACATAAATCATGACCACAACTAAGACTACATGCCGAGTCCTATGAACCCTCCTAAGTAATTATCAAACCTGGGGGTGGCCTTGGGGCCCCTGGTACATCCTCTGTTACCATGATGTACTTTGATACATGAATATCAAGTATCAGAGTGCACGGGCCACCCTGCAAGAAGGCTTTCCCCAGACCCCAAATGAGTTAGAAAGAAGTCTGGAAAAGGTGCAAATCAGGACCCACTTACCTTCACTCCTCTCTTCCTTCTCCCTCTCTCTTTTCTTCTCCTGCTATTCACCCAATCTGGAAAGGGGGGACACATCACTTACACGCCTACTAGATCAAAAGTTGTCGTTAAGCAGGCCAGGCCGTCAGGGGCTAAAGAAGGGTCTTCTCTACTCTGGACTGGAAAATCCCCTTTCAGCTCAACAGCCTGGCTTACAGGTTTTTGTCTCACTGTAAACTCTCAGTTTGCATGTGAAACACCCTCCATCTCCTCTCTACGGTCCCTGTGCCAGATGGATGCCTTGGGTGGGACAGGATTAAGAGCTTGCACTTGCAAAGGTAGAGGACTAAGGCACAATGATAAATTTTCAAAATGTTATCCGCATTATATTAGCTTAAACTTTGTAGCTCACTTCAGTGTGAACAAAAAACTACAAAGTCTGTGTGTGTGTGTGTGTGTGTGTGTGATCCCCATACACATCCCCTCAGGCCAATAACAGCATATACATTTCTTCATGTATTCATAACTTTACTTCCTAATTTTCATCTTTTGTTTTTCAATTTTGGAGAAGAGATAAATTTACCTAATTGGAAGGGAACCCACAGGCCGTTTTTCCTTCGTAAAGCAGCTCTAAATAAAATATTGGATTTAAACCATCACTACAAGGGAATATTTAGTGTTGTACATAATCCAATAAAAATGTTTTTAATACATTGTCCTAAAAGTAAATTTTCTAGAGGAGGCTAGAAATGACAACAAGCTGAGTCATCAGTGTTACCTAGTCCAGAGGGTCTGAATGACGCGGGAGGCATGAACACCAAAAAAGGGCTCAAAAGTCAACTGATTAAGGACCAGCACATTCCCATGATGGGAAGCAGCCGCGCCCCTGGGACAGCTCAGAGTCCTGTAATAATACCTTTCTGTTTTTCCCCAGCTTTACTGAAATATGATTGACATATAACAACGTGTAAGTTTAAAGTGTACAACGCATTGATTTGATGCACCTATACATTATGAAAGGATTACCACCATGGTGTTAGCATATCACATAATTACCATTTCTCGTTTGTGGTGAGACCATTTCAGATCTACTCTGAGCGACATAATCCATTCTTCTAACTCAGGTTCGCCTTACTACTTCCCTTCCGAAACATCCGTCTCCCCTACTGATTTACCAAGATCATTAAGGAAACAAACGGCATTCGGGCAAGCAGGCGTTACCTGATTTCCCCCTGGAGTTACCCAACCCTGAATTTCACTAGCACTTGAGGTAAAAAGTAGCTTGGCCCAGACCTTTCAGAGAAAGGTGGTTGTCCCCATGTGGCCCAGTCTGATTTTATGATCAGACTGCCTTTGTTTGGCATTAAGGGGAAATCCAAAAATAAATGAACTGGGTTCAGAAACCCTGGATGAAAATAATGTTGAAAGGTGCCGTTTACCGCTGGCCGCCGCGCTGCAGGACTGAGCCCCTTGTCTCTACCTCCCCCCCCCCCCCCACGTCCCCTTTTATGTGACAGCAGCTGGCCTGCCGCCAGGGCGTATTTAACATGAAGCTCTTCGAGTACCACTGCAAAGCCCCCAGCAAACACACACCTCCAAACTTAGTCTTACATATGTAGCCAGAGACATGGATAAATATAGAGACCTAGAAATACATACAGAACTCCCGAGAAACGTGCTCTGGGCCAGAAACATATTGTGAATATGCAAATATCTGTGTCTGGTACTGAAGCTTTGCCCTTTAGCACGTGCTTAACTCATCTTTCTCTCTTTTTCTCTCTCCATCATGCCTCCCCATCACCAGTATCTTCCCATCTGTTTATTTTTTCCAAACTTCCAGTTAAAAAAATATGGTGGCACCTCTTAAAACTAAGAAAAATATGGTGCCACAAATATCACTGCCAGGTGTAACATATGATGTGGCTTCTGGGAGCTGGGGAACGAAATGTCTAAAGAAGGCTGCGTTCAAACTTTCTTACAAAGGTTACCGGAAATGGATTTTATCCATTCTGTCTGAACTCTGTTCATTCCTGGTTAGGTTTCAGGTCTGCTTTGTACTTTAAAGAAATTGTATAATCCAGGCCTTGTCATCAGCTCTCTTAATTTATTTCCCTGAAATGACAGGCCTGGCAGAGGCAGGCCTGCCTCTCAAACGTCTGGATTACAGCGTAGCTATGGAAACAGGAGTTAAAGTGCCCTGAATGTCAAGTTACACTGGTACTTTGCACATCGCGTCCTATACGGACGGCACACCATTTTACATGCTGACCAGTGCAACTTCGTCCTCTCCCTGGCTTACAGGAGATGGTCCCAGAGAAGGAGTCGTGCCCATCTGAACCTTGGGATCTTCTCCAAGGGAAAGCGTGATGGTGGCGAATTTGCTGTATTCTCTAAAGATCTGGTTCAAGTTCTCTATTTTATCAGAAACTAAACTGAACTGAACTGAAATAAATTGATAATATAATATAATATAATATAATATAATATAATAAATTCACATAAACCAATAAGACAGAAGAAGGGAAAACTGAACACATTTCCACCCCATGGACTAATATTTCCTTCTCTTGTCTAAAAAAGGAGAAAAGGATCTAAGAAAGGATCCCGCTCTAATTCATACATTCCCCCTAGAACTGTCATGAACATTTCAATTCTCAACATTAAAGATCTAGGGAATGTCAGCATCATTATAGAGAAGAAACTGCTTTCAAAACCTCGCCAGAAACATTGCCCACCACTAATCGGACATCACTCAGAAAGAACAGGGAGCGAAGAAACGGATAGTTCTGGAGTAGCCACAGTGTACCAGCCCAGCGACCAGACATGAGTTATTGTATTTCATTTCATCTTTGCAAACAGCACTGCAGGGGAGATATAATCCCTGTTTTATGGGAGAGGAAACTGAGATTCAGTGAGGTTAAGTAATATGCTCAAGGCCTCAAGGTTATAAGCACAACAGCCAGAATTCAATCTGAGGTTTGTCTACAAAGCCCACGTTCTTTCCACTGAATCAACCTAGACAGCAAGTTTGGGGCATGTGAGGCCAAACTGACATACCCTCTCCTTGGCACGCTTCCCTTTCAGTTTAGCTGGTTTAAAAAGACAAGACATCACATCTCTGGTTGGGTCACAATAATTAGGTGTGGTTCCCTGACACTGAAATCATGTTGGCCTGGCTCCAACTTCTATATTAGCATTACTCCACTGAAATTTTATCCAATCCTTGATGAGTTATTAAAGCAGAGTCTAATTCAAATGGATGTAGAGAAACTCTATACTTTTAAACAACAGTGGCATAAAATCTAATGGATCCTATATGATCCTTTTTTAAATACTTATTATAATTTTTGATGCATCACTGGCCTCATGATAGGCAAAAAAACTAACAGACAAAAAAAAAAAAACCTACAGGAGATGGAGCAGGAATATTCCCAAGCTCACCTCACTGCAAAATAAGAAAAAAAAAAATTTAAGGTCATGCTTCTGAAGGGGTATGATGGAATATGTTTGTATCTGGCTTCATGCGATTATTTCTATGTGCAAAATGAAGGCAAAGCTAAGTGATTACAGGTAAGTGTCTATACTTGGGATGTCACGAGCAGTGAGAAAAGAGCCTCAAAAAAACCAGAACCCACAAGAATAGGGAAAGGCATTGCAAATTGGCTCCTGGAACTAGCAGCCATTGAAGAAGTTATGGTGAACTCCGCTGTCCTACTCCAGCCATTCTCATAGACTTTTTTTTTTTTTTAATCTGTACTAATGGATAGATGTAAAGCAACATTACCACTAATGCATTCTGGCTTTGAGTTACAATATTCCAACTGCATCTTTCAGTCCTGAGGGATCATTGCCACAATCCAGGCAGTGTGAATCCAATTCAAAGACGCAACTCTCCCGCTTCAGTGAGACGCATCTACCCTCTCCCTGGAATAGGGATGGCTCTGGAGAGGTTAGCCAGCAAATCTGAAAGCGTGGTGCTGAGCAGAGGAAGGGAATATGCATCTCAGTTCTCTGCAAAGCGAGCTTCCTTCAGCGTAGAGTTAGTTTATATTGACTGGGAGGTGGGGGGTGGGGGGTGGGCACTGAAGGATCCCATGTGTTCTATACTGAAGGAGAGACAGAAATTCCTGACTTGCAATAACATGGTTAGTGCGGAAGGATCGCTGTGTCTCCCTCTGCAAGGTCATGCGGAGTCTGCTTTATAGAACAGGAGCTTGGTGGAACAGGAGGAGAATTTTTGCTGTTCTCAGAACACCTGACAGCATCCAAACCACATTCTGAGACACAGAAGGAGGGAACTAATACTCTGTGTATGAATTATCCTTTTGAACATTTACAATACCACGGAAAATTGGACTTCTTATTTTCATTATTCAAGATCTCAGAGTAAGTGGTGATATCAAGATTTGAACTCAGAGATGCCTGCTGCTTCCACGACTCCTGCTTGCTCTGAAACCACACGGATTGCCTGTTCTGCTTTGCCGGAGCTGTGGTCATTCCAAGCCCTTCCTTGAGTGTTGAGTGGGTCAAATGCACGAATGAGCCCAGATTCTAAGTCCAGAATTAGAAGGACTCTCCAGTCAGTGATTAGAATTAGCAGGACTCTCCAGTCAGTGACTTCTCTTCTACATTCTCACTATTTTCTGTCTCTCACCAACCAGAGCTATGTCCCATCTTGAGAAATCCAATTCCTTTTTCATCCTGCCTCTGCTTTGGAATAACCCTTTTACACTTATTTAGGAAACAGCAACTTGAGGAGGGGCACAGGAAACATTTTTTTTTTTTTTTAATTTCAAGCTTCAGGATTTATTTGTAGGCATCTAGCCATTCAACATTAATTGAACACTTACTATGTGCTTAATATGTTCAATGCTACAGAATGCAAGCGTTTTCAGTTAGTTCACAAGGTTAACGATAGAGGTATGAACAGAATGTTTTGAAAACAGGGGACAGGGGCAGATACTCCAACATGTGAAGATGAGGCGAGGTGGTTGAAGGAATCAGAGAAGGCTTCTTAGAGGAGGTTACATGTAATTCAAAATTAGGCATTCTCCACCCAGGCCAATTATTGCATGAACCATGTTCGTGATTCAGGGTTTATTCCGCATGTGTCTCTTGTGTAAGTTTTGCAAAATTTGTGCCGTTGTCTTGGGAAAGGAAAAGTATTCTGAGGTTGTATTGTTTTTTCAGCAGTGTCAAATTGATGGGAAACTTTGAGACTTATCTGGAACGTCCTACACATGTCCCCTGTGGGGGCCCACCTCTCCCTGGCTCATGCAAGCTGCTTTGCTTGCTCCAAACTCACGTTGTGCCCCGGGAGGACAAGCTTCCACTTCCTGCCAGTTTTCCTCCAGGAACAATCAAGTATGTTTGAATGAGGCGAGGCCACATGAATTCACCACTGACCAAAGTCAGCCAGAGAAAGAAAAGGTGAGTTTCATACCTAGGAGCTTTCTTAGATGCTGCGACAAATCTTTCACACATAACTCCACCTCTTTCCCCCAGGCCTAAGTGAGAGGCACAAAACTTTCCAAAACCCCTCTCCACACGATCCTCCCTTGTGGAGCTAGCTAGACCCCACGGGGCTACACCTGCAATTAGCATTTGCTCGGGTGGTGTGGTTTTGTCCCGTCGTAAAGGCTTTTTCACAAAGTACGGTCCCAGTGTCCAGGCAGCTAGAAGAGATACAGTTTGGCACGTATGGGCTCTCTGCTCAATTTGATCGAATCCCAAGTGAGTTCTTGGCTCGCCTCGCTTCTGTGCTAACAAGAATGCATAAAAGGGTTTTCCCTCCATGTTTTGTCTATTTCCCCAAAGGTCATGGCGACTGCCACATGTTCCCCTAGAGGGATTGACTCGACACATTCCATTGTGCTCCATTATCCTGAAGCATTTCCCCTCCTTCCATACAACAGATAGCCCACCCCATCAGCACAAGCCATTCAACATATGTAGGTCTCCACACATCGGTAAGAGATAAAAGCAGGCTGTATGTATGCATAATACCAGGTAGATCATGACAAAACTGTTCATAATTATAATCCCCTTGCCATTTGGTACCTGAAAATCAGTTGGCATCTAGAACAAACTTTCATTCAATCCACTGATACATATAATTGGTGTATGTGCAAACACTGTGGGGTTTTTTTATATTTCTTATAAAAATACATATCTTGTGATACTCCAGATAGCCTTTAAATGCATATGCACCACCCCTCCTTTGTTAGTCTTTTAGGTAACGTGCTCTAGAATGATGTTAACCGACTGAGGATGTGAGCGCAAAAGCGAAGATGGTTTTAAACCCCGCCAGGACGTAGAAGTATTACATTTCAGTCCCTGGATTCTTTTTCATATGTTGAATTGACTACACTCGATTTACTGGTCTGACTTACCGAGTGCTTTCTATTTATCCCCTACCCTCCAACCCCCCTACGGAGCTACTGTAAAAACTGTGTCCTTTAAACAGAGAAACACTCTGCTGCCCTGGTCGAATACAAGGCTGCACTGCACACTTCGGATGGCTGAAGTTTTCTCTGAAATGAAATATCGGAGCCATAACTCAGTTTCTCTGGCAGTGAACCATAGAGGCCATTTATCAGGATGTGGCAGACATTTATCTCCTCAAATACTCCAAGGCAGACGGAAATAGCATCTAGCCTCCTGTCAGAATAAATAACCCGATATTGCCCACCACCCATGAAAAGACCCAAACAGATCCGTGGCCATATCTCAGCTAGAGACAAACCCAACCAGTCAGCTACAAACTTTGGTTCCCGCTTCCTCTGTGGGCATTGGCAGGCCCCTTCTGCAATGGGCTGACATTCTAGAACCAAGGTCTGCTGGCTTCTGGGCCTTTGTTGATTATTTATTTATTATTATTTTTAATGTTTATTTCTTTTTGAAAGAGAGAGAGAGACAGAGTGTGAGCGGGGGAGAGGCAGAGAGAGAGGAAGAGACAGAATCCGAAACAGGCTCTAGACTCTGAGCTGTCAGCACAAAGCCTGACATGGGGCTTGAACTCACGAACCATGAGATAATGACCTGACCCAAAGTCGGACACTCAACTGACTGAGCCACTTAGGTGCCCTACAGGGCCTTTGTTTTGACCCTGTTAGTAAGAAGTCCAGAGTTAATGTGTTATTTACTACCGTAAAGTTCCAATCTTGCCCTCTTTTGATTTTATTAGAAAAAGGACTTTTTCCATTTTCCAAACTAAATACAAACATTTAAAAAATTACCTCTGCCAAAGAATAATTTGGGACAAGATTTTCCCTCTTTATTTTTTTAAAATTTTTTTTTTTAACGTTTATTTATTTTTTTGAGACAGAGAGAGACAGAGCATGAATGGGGGAGGGTCAGAGAGAGGGAGACACAGAATCTGAAACAGGCTCCAGGCTCTGAGCTGTCAGCACGGAGCCCGACGCGGGGCTCGAACTCACAGACTGCAAGATCATGACCTGAGCCAAAGTCGGCCACTTAACCGACTGAGCCACCCAGGCGCCCCAAGATTTTCCCTCTTTAAAATCAAATGGGTCTCATACTTAAAAATGGTTAAAATAGTAAATTTTATGTTATGTGTAACTTACCACAATTCAAAGCAATTTTTAAAAATTTTTTTAATGTTCATTTTTTTGAGAGATAGAGAGAGAGAGACAGTAATCTGGGGAGGAACAAAGAGAGAGAGAGAGAGAGAAAGAGAGAGAATCCCAAGCAGGCTCCCCAGGGCCAGCACAGAGCCCAACGTGAGGCTTGAACTCACAGATCATGACCTGAGCTGAAACCAAGAGTCTGATTCTGAACTAACTGAGCCACAAAGCAATTTTTTAAATAATAAAAAAAATACAGTCTTAAACTCAGGAATAGATAAAATAATGAAAATGCCAGATTTTAAAATATAGTCCTTTCTTGGTTGTATCATTTATACTACATCTAAGTTCTCAGAAGACAGGCACAGTGGTAAACCAGCATTTTTCCCCTGTAATGCTGGCCTTATGTTAGAATTGTGCGTTAAATTTCTGAGACACCCAAAGCTACACAGTGATACTTTAATTTATGGAATTTATAAACATAGCCAATTCCAGACATTGAAAAGGCTAAACTAAGCCTAAATAGACTAACCTAGGATTTCTAGCCAGTCCTTCCTCCCTCCATTCCCAAAGAGGATTTTGATCCAAATTTTGCATCTTTTACTGTTTTTTTTTTATGAGAAAATACTCATTGAACCTCTTGTTCTTAGCTAAGAAAATCTCTGACTTTAAATTTGAAAAGTTACAAAAAACAAAGGCATTTTCCTTTTTTTTTTTGAATAAAAACACGGATTGTTTTCCCCCAAACTTCCCCCTACCCTTTTTTAAATGTGCTCTATCATTATTATTATTATTATTATTTTGATAGAGAGAGAGAGACAGACAAAGCATGAGTAGGGAAGGGGCAGAGAAAGGGAGACACAGAATCCAAAGGAGGCTCTAGTCTCCCATATGTCAGCACAGAGCCTGATGGGGGGTTCGAACCTACAATCCTTGAGATCACGATCTGAGCCAAAATTGGACATTCAAATGACTGAGCCTCCTAGGCACCCCCCCCCACCCTTTTTAAAAGTAGCTTCATCAGTGTTCCTGAGAGATTATTAAATCTTCAAAGAGAGGTGATGATCTACAGCCTCTGTAACTCCACTTTTCATGTCACACTGCCACGTCCTTAGTAGGTGTTGAGAAAGGCATGCTGGAATGATTTGAATTGGCAAAACAACTGAACATTCTTGAAAAAATATTTGCGAGATGACAAAAACATCAATATTGTCTTTAGACGAATCAGTGTCCGTTAAATAGCCAAACGCTGCCCCTGAAAAATGAATTATCCAGAAAGATGGCCAAAGGGTTTAGCCTGGTCTAGGCTCAGACGCCTGGCCAATGGGAGACAATTTTTGACATTTGGCTCAAGCCACGTTTGAGCATCTCACTCTACAGCTATGTTTGCTAACTTTCCAAGCAGGTCGTATCTCACGCCCCCACCTCCTTGCACAAGCTGTCCTAGCCACATAGAGGATTCTCAATATTGCCACCTGGCAAATGACAACACACAATTTAACACACATTCAATGGTCTGTGAGGTTTTCTGTAACACTGCTCGGCGAGACTCAGGGGATCTCTTCTTCATCTCCCAATGCTTCTGTGTATCTCCCCACTAGACACCTCCCCTCATGTTACATCTGTTTGTGTACATGTTTTTGCACTCCCTCTAGATTATGTAGATTATGTAGTGCCTACAGAGGGGAGAGTCTGTTCCTTGCTTATCTTTATATCCAGGAAACGAGGGAGGAAGGCAGAAAAAAGCAAAGGAAAGGAGGGAGGGAGGAAAATAATCACAATCCTAGTGCCGAACAAAAGTGGACGATGCATTCATTCACTCACTCGTTCATTCTTCTCATTCACTCGAGAGACTGGGGTTTAGGAAGGCGCTCAGAGGAGTTAAAAGAAAATGCAAGTTGTTCTCTTAAAACCAAAAGATATGCAAATCAGTGAATCGCTGGCCTCCAGGTCAAAATCAAGTGAAAATGCCTGAAACCCAGAAGGGTGTAAAGTTAAGAGGCACAAGGTAGGGCTGGATTGAGAGTTCACGGGTCAGGACATTCGGCCCAGTAGTCACTGCCCTCTTCACATGGGGCATGTGTGGTTTTCAGTTTTCTGCAGTTCCTACCACGCCCAATGCTTCATCTACCTAGATTCATTCAATTATAATACCAATCTAGACTCTGTAGGTGCTTGGGTTTTGGACCTATGACCTAAGGGACCCACTGAACGAACGATTTTTTGTAACTCACCCGATCCACTGACTTGGGTGCCAAGAATTTAGACCTATCTAAAAGAAAAATAGCTTATTACTGACAATGTTTTTTAACCACGAGGCCATCAAGCCTTTGGTAATGTCTCTAGCCTCATTCATCAAACCAGATATTCTAACAGTCGCTTGAGGGCAAGGAGCACTTGATGACAAATGACTAGTAAAATACATAAACACACAGACACGGGCACCACCCTCACCACCACCTCACCACTACCGTGAGCACAGTAGAAACAAAATATACAATACAGGCCCTTGCCCCTCATGACACTGATTTTTTTTTTTTACTCCCCTCCAAGGAAAATTTTATAATTCTCTACAAGAGAATTATACGGTACAATACCTGTACAATACCAGCAATGATCTTTTCTTGGCTCTGTTGGAGTAAGAGTTACGATCCCATCACTCAACACAAAAATACAGCTGCTATCACAGGACGGTTGTTCGTTTTCAACAAAGCGGAAAACTGGTTGTGTTTAGTTCACGATTTTTTTTTTTTTTTTTTTTTTTAATGACGCTGTGCATATTTTTGCCTCCTTGAGAGGCAGGGCTGGAGGAGATGGTAGGGAACAGGAAGTCCTTGAAATCATTTGGCTTTATGAAAACAAAGGGTCTGAGACATTCTTCATTTGCTCTAACCATAATCCATTGGACTTGCATTTTGTGCTCCCTACTTCAATAAGTCCCCATTACCACCGACTGCGTTGGTTTCGGGCCAAATCCCGAGGGTTCGTAAGATGGGTCATTCAATCATCTGAGCAATCAATCCCGAGAGCTTGCCGATCTGGCCTCCCCTCGGCTGAGCTGGGGAGTGGCCTGCTTCGTGGCAGAGTGGACGAGGCCCCGGGAAAGCTGGGAAAGCGGCTGCAACACAGAACCTCCCCTTTCAAAAGCCTCCCCGCAGATACTTGGCGAGGGCAGCGGGGAAGGTGTGAAAACAGAAGCCAGGGCTGGGGTAGGAGGCTGGGAAATTCCATCCTAAACAGGTTTCACTTAAAAAAAGAAACCGGTTACTTGACCCTTTGCAAAAACCTCACGCCCCACGGTGCCCTTCGGGAAACTCCAGCCTCTCAACTATGTTGTCACACACTGAGCCCACACCCAGAGCGTTAAGTATCACTGGCTGCGGGACAGAAAAATGTCATCATTCCCTCCTCCTGGCTGGTGTCTTTAAATAGCTCCTCTTATTTACGGGTGTACATAGTGTTAATGTCCTTCAGTTGCTCCATTTCCAAGGATGGAAAAGCAGTTGCTAAGCATTTCTAAATGACAGCCCCAGGGTTCATTAAAAATATGGCAAACATTTGCTAAGCTCATTAAGTGCAATTTTTGTGTGTGTGTATCAGATTCCTCCTCTGCATGTTCTGCGTGACCAAACATCTATTAACCCTAATCCCATTGATGAGTCTGATACATTCAAACCGGCAATTAGACAAAACAAAAGGGATATTTATGGAGAGACTCCTAAATGGGCTTTCATATTGGTCTAAGCTGTTTGAAAACGACAATTTAATTCCCCTCTGTTAATCCCTTGCTTCCAGAGCACTCTCTTTGTTTGATTACAGGCTGTCAGATTTAGGGATTCTGATTGAATCAGAATTTGAGGCAAACTAGAAACACATAATAATTACGCCAGTTAAGCACCGTTGCCTCCTGTATAAGCAAACGAAGTGTTCTACAAATGAAGGTTCCTCAGCACAAAAGATTTCTAAAATGTGCTGCTTGTACAATTAGAAGCCATAGAATATGAATTAGGCGGTTGTTTCTCTGGATCCTTTCGAAAATCCTCCAGTTGATGACTTTGGTGGTAGAATATCATGCACGAAATCTGTTGACAAGGCAAAAATATTTTAAGACGGGCTCCCTCTGCTCTTCTTCCCCTCCACTCCTTTGCCTCCCGCCCCAACCGCGGCTGTGGACTCGTCTGACCCACAGTGGTTAATCTGAGCACCGGCTCTCAGTTGGCCATTCCAGCTTTCCATTAACTCAGGGCCACGGTGGTGTTATTATTAGAGTCGGAAAGGATTCTGCATCACTTACATGGTGTAAAGCTGGACAAATAAACAAGTACTGACTATGGATGTCTCCCAACCGCACTGGGTCTCAATTTTTGAATGCGCTCTTTCAAATAGCAAAATGACCCTTCTCTAGCTTGTAAAACCTCTCTTTGTTTTCCCTCAAAGAGAAGGAAACTCACCCAGAGGAGTGGACTTTTGACAGAGTTCCCCAGCAGTAACATCATTTTCAAGTGGCTCTTGACCAGCTGAGCTTTTTCAAAGTGTAACTTTTATAGCCACAAAGGATCATGTCTTATTTGGGTTCATTAAATTTCCTCTTACTCTGCAAAGGGCTGACCAAAGTCGCAGCTGCCGAGAGAGAGAAGCCAACCCTTCATCATTCTTCAAGTCGATTCAGCACTGGTCAAGGCTCTATTTGAAAGCTTTATGCAGATTTAGACCTCATAATTTAGTCTCTGTGGGAAAGTGGAGAAAAAAAAAAAAAAAGAATCCCCTTGTTCTGGTTAGAAACAGATCTCCTTTCGCTACCGGTAAAGTTCTGGTGTCACCAATGTTAGCATGGCAGCAAGATGCAAGTTGACTTATGAAGTTGCTGCCTGACTGAGGCAAGGGTGCTGAAGCTCACAGGGAGTAATTTTACCTAAGAAGCAAAAAGAAAATGAATGTGAGTTCAACAAAAGCCAGGCTGTCAACCCGGGATCATCCCTAGGGAACTACATTACCCAGAATCCCCTGCCACCAGGATTATGGGGCAGATGCTTCTAAGGAAAAGTCCCACTCAGCATTTGGAAAGCAGGGAGAAGCCCTTCACTTTTCTCCAGTAGCAACTGACGTCTGGTGGTTTGTAAGTCTCTGAATCCTATTGAAAAATCACTGTGTGGCTGGCTATCATGGTTTCCCCCTGTTTTCTTGCACTTTCGGGTTTCTTGGGCACCAACAATTCCCTCCTAACCTTGGCTCCCAAAGGCTGCCAATGATGTGCAAATCTCTAATTCCCTGTTTTAAAAATACTTTCTGCTTCAAATACGTGGCCAGACTCTGACTGATAAGGTACTAGATATCCAGAGCTGGAAAAGAGAGCTGAGTCAACCGAGGCCAGACCACCTTGTGAAGGATGGGATCTGAAACTTAGTGTTGGGAGCCTCCTATCTCACTCAGGCATGTGAGCATCCTTTCAACAAATCATTACTGAGCCCCTCCAATATCCTAGACCCTCTGGTGGAAACTAGTGATAAAGAAATACGCTTCCTAACCCAGAGACATTATACTATAATAAGTAGGTGGGAAGGGGGGAGGTAGAGAACTACAGTTGCAATTGTTTAATGTCTTGGAGTGTTCAGTAACTCATGAAAGGATGATAAAATAAATGAATATATGAATAAACTGTGTGGTACATAATATATGCTTGGTAATTGAGCTATCCACGTTATAATAAAATATAATGCTACAGATAAATAGTAAACCCAGTGGGAGCAAAGAGGAGGGAAGTCTTGGGGGAATCAGAGAGGGAAGAGGACATTTGAGCTGAGGCTTGAAGGATGGGAAGGAACAAGGTTCTATCATTTGGACACGATGATGAAACACCAATGCAACCAGTTGAAAAGAGCGCTCTGGACCCTCTTGCTTGGGCATCTTCAGACCTGTCTTTCTGGATGAAGACTTTCTGGATGACTGAGCTTTCCCACCTGTGGGAAAGGGAGCCTCCATTGACCTGTTCACTACCAGCCCTGTGATTCTATGAGCTCTCAGGTTGGGAAACCCACACATCACCCAAGTATGCCCTGTGAGTGACGCAGGCTCTCATTTCTGCCGGAGGAAATGAATTCAGGAAGAAAATGATAATCTACAGGGAGTAACACCCACACGGTTATCACTCAAATGATCTCAAAAGGCTCTGAATCTGATTGGAGTGGTGCTTCATAAACTTCCTTTCAAGGGGTTTCTTTGTCATCTTAGTAATTATGAAAGACTTTTATAGTCTGATTAAATATGTTCAAACCCTGTTCAATTTTATACTTATTTTAAAACTACACCCATTGTTTCTCTTTCCCTAATTTTCTTTTCTTTTTTTTTCTTTACATATGCATCTTTAGTATCATGAATTTCCCCCTTTTTTCCCCTTCCCACCTCTTCTTCAAACATCTACAATAATATCCCAGGATCAATTCTAGGTGACCTCTTCATTTACCTATTTTTCCTGATGTGTTTTTCCTGGTCTTCTCCTGGCAGAGTCCCAGATCTGCAGAGTGGCTGCGGGCCTTGCTAGTTTCCATGTTTATTGAATATTTCACTTATTTATTTATTGGTTCGTTCCACTTATGCGCATGGCAGTGCTCTGGGTGCTAAATATATAGCAGTGAACACATTAGGCAAGGTCCCTGCTTAGGGAATTACATCCTGGATATATTGTAAATTAAGTGAAAGGAGTAAGTAATTTGCCACTGGGGCCCCCTCACATCCCTCTTCCAACAGCTGTTTTGTCTTGTGTTTCTCCCTTTACTCTGCTCACTAACAAAACTTCTCTCTACCTTGGTTCCCCGCAGCTGCCTGGTCCTCCCTGAAGATCCTCATCAAGCATGCCCAGGCCATGCTGGGCTCCACCTATCTCACTCAAATTGAATCAATCGATATCCTATCCCGATGTTTCTCAAATCAAGATATGTGTACCATATACAAGAAATTTGAAAAACTGCAGAGAAAAATCCACTGCATTTTCCAAAGACGCAAAGTCCATTAGATGATAAACGAGGATAGAGCAGAAAATGAAATATGAAATTAACATAAAAAATTTCAATATCATAAGGAAAAAAGAGACATCATGTGGTCGGTTGCTTTGAACTATGCCCCGGTGTCCCCAAGAGCAGTAAGAGAGAGACAAATGGGAACAGAAAGGGATATCAAGACAGAGACAGAGGTGAGCTGGGAAGCAGGGAGGTACACATACGCTCTCCAGAACTATACCAAGAAACCCTTGGGGGCCGTGCCAGATCCCGGTTCCACAGGGTCTGGATCTCCAGCCTTATCCCCACACTGCTCTCCTGCTGAAAGCCCTCCAAAGGCTTCCTGTGGTGATCTCAGCCTTCTCTGTAGCATCTGCCCTCGCCCAGACATCAGAGCATGGCTACCCTTCCCCCTACATGTCTTTCTTCAGCCCCCGGGGCTTTCTTTTCTTCCTCAATGTGACCACTTGTTCCCTCCTTTGAGGTTTTGTGGGAGCTGCTGCTCTCTTTGCTCACAGAGCTCTCCATCCTACCCCATTTTCACCCACATCATGTCTTCAGATGGTTAGAATCTTTCTCCTTGTCATTTGCCTTTCACTTAAATGACATCTTCTCAGGGACATGTGATAACACCGATCCAAAGGAGCCTTCTAATACTCCAATTACTCCAATATCTCCCTCTTTTATTTCTCGGCATAGCAATTATCACTATCTGAAAAGATCTTATTTGAGTATTTGTAGAGTTGATGTTTATCTTGGCCAACGTTGATTTCAAGTCCCATGAAAGCAGGATCTTGCCTGTCTTATTTCCGGACACATGCATTTCCCAAAAAGTCTGGGATACAGTAGGCACCCTGTTAATGTTTGCTTTGTCATTGAAGATTAAGGTAACACATTGCATAAGCCTTTCCTGAGAGAAAATGAGAAGAACGGCATAAAAAAAAAAAGAGAGAGAGAAGAAAAAGTTGTACAAATGAAGATTTGTCTCTCTTACTATATAGTTCGCCATGGAACCATGTCAACATAGCTATTTATATGGGTAGCTGATCATACCTACAAATTCCCGAGAATCGTTCATTTTGTCAGTCAAATTGAGATTTGTTGTTCTAGACATTGTGTCAGGCACTGAAAACCTAGCGATGAATGCTACGTTATTTATACACTTGAGGAAGTGGGGAGAAAGTTGCTAACAGTCTGGAAAGCGCTTTGGTGGAGTTGTGTACAAATTATTTTGAGCAGAAGAAGGACTGGCTAAGTCTTGCCTGGAAGAATTGCAGAAACAGCATTAACATATGTTTTGGGTTTGGAAAGATAAGAGGACATTTTATAAGCAGAAAAGAAGGGAAAGTTCAGTCTAGGTAGAGGGACAAGAACGTGTGCCATAAAGTAAAATTGTAAGATGTGCTGATTTTATAATCAGGGGAAAAGTGGATGTTTCCCACATGGTGGGAAGCCAGGAAGTAAGAGAGAAAGACGGTGGGAGGTGGACCTGTGAAGTGTCACTGCTGTCAAACTATAAGATCTGGGCAGTCCTGGGGTGCCTGGGTGGCTCAGTCGGTTGAGCGACAGACTCCAGCTCAGGTCATGATCTCATGGATCGTGAGTTCGAGCCCCGCGTCGGGCTCTGTGCCGACCGCTCGGAGCCTGGAGCCTGCTTCGGATTCTGTGTCTCCCTCTCTTTCTGTCCCTCCCCCGCTCATGCTCTGTCTCAGAAATAAATAAACATTAAAAAAAATTTTTTTTAATTAAAAAAAAAAAAAGATCTGGGCCGTCCTTTGGCCACCGTGGGGTTATGGAGAAGTTTCAAGGGGAATGGTGACAAGGTCAGACCTGTGTTTTAGAAAGGCAAGTGGAGGCCATGTGGAGAACGCTTGTCCAGTAGCCCTGCCAGGAGACCCAAGCCTACTGCATGGATACAAGCAAGAGAGGACAAAGGCCGCGCCTTGGGATGGAGGAAATCAACGCCGAGGTAGATGCGTTGATACTCACTCACCAATCAGATGGGTGTGGTGAGGAAGTGCGAGAAATTATGGACGAACAGGGAAACTGTCACAGTGGTCACGGCAGGAACAGACTAGGAACACAGGAGAGAGACCGCTTTGAAGGGAATTCTCTCAAGGAGCTAATATGGTTGAACGCATGGCTCATTCCAGCAGCCCTGGCATTTTATTGGTTGTTAAAGACCTCTAAGCCTTAGCCAGTGGGTATTTAAAGGCTGAGATGAAAAGCATCATGACAGGCCAGCAGGGTAGGTATTTTTAAGACAGGGTGTCTGTCCCAGCATCCTGGCCAGTCACCCACAAAGACCGCGGCCTTCATTAACGGAGCATGGGCCAAACACGCCGCCAGCCACCACTAACCCCCCCCCCCCCAGGCCCCTACCCCCGCACCCCCATTGTTGTTGCAATCCATCTAACATAATGAGACCGCTTTGCAATTCCATTATGATTCACTCTCAAGTTTAAAAGCTGTAGTCAAACCACGAGGAGAGAAAGGCATTAGGGAAGTGTGGTGACATCCTTCGGAGTTCCGCAGGCCTCCCTGGCAGCCGAGCCAACCTCCCGAGCGTACCTCACAGAGGGTATTTGCCAGTCTCTTTTCTCCAAGAGCATTAGTAAAAATCTATAGCTCCCGGTTGGATAGCAAATGCAGCTGCCACATCCTGTGTGGTGCCCACAAAGTGCTTCACATGGACAGGCAGCTTTCTGAGGCTGCTTTATTTCTTGTTAGCCATTCAGACCTCACTCCAACAGAAATCTTTTGTATTTAAGCTAGTGGCCACAAAACCAGAATGTGTCTTCTGGTCAAATGTGCCTTTTATATGTCATACCACGCTTCTTTTCCTCCTTGCTTTTTTTCTTTTTTCTTTTTTTTTTTTTTTTGTAAGATGGAAAAAATGCAGTTGGCTTTTCCTGATGCCACTTTCATTACGGTCATAAATGTCCTAACAGAAGCATATCTGTTCACGTTGAGGCTGCTTGTGCCCAGAGAAATGCCATTCACAATTCAATAACTGTATTTGCCTTATTGCTTTGGAATAGAGGATGCCTCAGTTTAAATTTTCTGCGAGGTCACTGACACATTGTCAGAGTTTGATTAGTAAAATGAACCAATAAATCTCTTCTTTGGTTCAACAATGCTTTCTATAGTCCAGTTCTCAAGTCGTCTGGGTAATGTCTGTATGGTTTTGAAAGAAGAGCCCAGAGCATTCTTCTTTAGCTCAGCACTTTCTTCAGCCATCATATGAGACTGAAGGTTATGGGTTTCCAGATCAAAGCTCTGAATTGGCCTGAAGCCTAGCTAATTACTCTGCTGGCACTCAGCCCCTTGGGAGATCAGATAGGCCTTCCTCACCTTCAATACTGCTAAGAAATGGGGAATTATATCCTGGATAAGGAACTGAGAGGAGTCATTCACTGCAGACAGAGTTGAACAGAAGTATCTGTTGGAAGACAAGGCCCCTTGGCACCATATCTGAGGCTCATGAATGACAAAGCAGATGTGAAACACCGTTGGGGGCAAGTGGATTGGGAAAGAGCTGAGGGACCTTTCCCATAATGCTAAACCTCCCTGAGAGAGAGCGTAGTCCAGCAGAGGGAGAAGCCTTCCTCCAGCCAGAAAACTAGCGGATCAAAATAGGCAAAACTTTTGTGTTTGGGCTTTAATGCTCTTTTAAAAGTGATTTTTAAGAGCAAATCTATAAATCTCTTGGCTATTCCTTAAACAAAAACTCTCCAATAGTTCATAAAGCAAACATCTGTTCACATTCTTTGATCAAGGATCAATACCTTTTGTTAAGTGCTAGGAAATCTCAAAAACTCAACAAGCAAGGGTCTCTCCCCATCAAAGCTTCTCTTCCTATTAGTCTGAGGAGACAGACTGCCACAGAATTATAAAAATGCAGACAGAGGTTGTTGATGGAAAAGAGATGGTAAAAATATGTGAGGATTAAATGGACCTAACTGTCATGGGAGAGGGAAGATTTGATTTGAGCCTTGACTGATAATTTGAACTTGAACCAACAAGGTACGAATGGAAGAAAATTGTAGATGGAAAGGACACCAGAAGCAGATGGAAATATTTGAGAAAGTTGAGGGCATGTCGAAGGAGTCATGCGGAGCACTGATTTTTAGAATGTGTGGTTGGAAAATGGAGAATAGCAGGAATGGCCAGATTTCAAGTCTGAGAATTTGGGGATTTCTTCTGTATGCATATGTAAGGAGCCACTGAGTGGCTTTGGGGAAGCAAAATGCGTGACCAGATCTCAGCTGCAAGGTGATGATGAGAAGCAGTGTGTATTTTGGACTGGAGGGGTGAGGTGCCAGAAAGAGTCTGGTTATAAGGGTATTATGAATTCCAGACAAGAGGTAAGGCAAATCTGATAGTAACGAGAGAGAGAATTGGTCAAGGATGTGTGTAGTAGGCTAAATAATGGCCTTTCAGAGAGATGTTCACATCCAAATTCCCAGAACTTGTGTATATGTTACCTTACATGGCAAATGGGACTTTGCAGATGTGATTAAGAAAACTAAGATGAGGAGATTACAGGGCAGGTTCAATGTAATCACAAGAGTCCCTTATGTGACAAAGACAGAAGGACCAGTCAGAGAGAGAACATGTAAGGATGGATGCAGAGATCAGACAGGAGAGAAGATGCTATCCATCTAGCTCTGCAGGTAAAGTAAGGAACCATGAACCAAGCGATGCAGGGTCCCCTAAATGCTAGAAAAGCAAAGAGGCAGATTCTCCCCCTAGAAAATGTACTTGCTGATGGCTTGATTTTAGCCCAAAAGATTATTTTGGACCTCTGGACTCTAGAACTATAGGGTAACAAATCTTGTGTTGTTTTTCAGCCACAGCATTTGTGGTCATTTGTTATGGTGGCAATGGAAAGCTAATACAATGTGAGACACAGCTCCCAGGTAGGACTGACATTATTTAAAATTTTTTTTTCAACGTTTATTTATTTTTGGGACAGAGAGAGACAGAGCATGAACGGGGGAGGGGCAGAGAGAGAGGGAGACACAGAATCGGAAACAGGCTCCAGGCTCTGAGCCATCAGCCCAGAGCCTGACGCGGGGCTCGAACTCACGGGCCGCGAGATCGTGACCTGGCTGAAGTCAGACGCTTAACCAACTGTGCCACCCAGGCGCCCCATGGGACTGACATTATTTACCAGCTGATTGCGTCTGTCAAATGAGAAGACTAAAAAGCTCATAATGGCTTAGTCAAATCATTGATAAAATTAATTAGCCATTAAAAAAAGACAAATTTGGCAGAGGAGAGTATGATGAGAGAGAATGCTATTCAAAGGAAAGAAGATAGAAAAAAGAGACTTTAGAACAGAACCTTGGAGAACCCTACATCAGTCCTTCAGCATGAGGATGACCGAGGTCCCAAAGAAGGAAGGGAAAAGAGACTAAAGACGTGAATTTGCTCTATGCCTAATGCTATGCCAACAACTCACAACATTCATCTTATTAAAGAGCTCATAGTTAATCCTTTCTGGATCTTATGTAATTTGTTCCAGGGCAATTCATAGTTTAACTTTAGGGATATTCCTCTGTATTCCATGTGTCCTCTTTTTGCAATATCTGTTCTGATCTATATTATACCTCCTACCTGTGCAACTTAGATGTCAATTTCCTTTGTCTTTCTCTTCAAAGCTCACCCAGAAGAACCCACCACAAGCTATTGACAGTTCTATTTAAACCCATCTGCTTTCAAACACTCCACCATGCGAGGCCACCCTGCCAGGTCCAGCCCTCCTGGTACCCATTCCGTCTTCCTTGGATGAAGGATGAAATTGGGATGAATTCCCAATTTCTCTCCCTTCTGTTAGGAAAAGAGCACCCCCTCCAGCAGTGGGCACTCAGATCCTGGAGTCTCACTGGCTTTTCAAAGAATTTTCCAAACAAAGACCTTCCCTTCCTCTAATGACACATAAGAGAGTAACATTTTCTCATTACTGTTACATGTGTATTTGTGATACACAACCCCAAATTTTTGTGGAACAAGACGGAGTAGAAGTAAATAAATACCTTCTTGCCTTGACAAGACAGTGCCCACAATTCCCAAGTGCCTCTTAGGGCAGAAACCTGTCTGTCCAGGAATCGGAAGATATTCAACCCATTCCTTTCCCTTCTGTTGGGAATGCAATTAAGTAAACCATAGAAACAACATAGAAACAGCACGCTACTGTAAAACTGAAGCTAAGACAATAGGTCATTTTTCTACATCTTCTAAGAACTTTCCTTGCAAATTGTCCCCGACTGTCTAAACTGGCCTTAGCCGGTGGCTAAGGTGGCTCAGCTGGAACCAGCTGTCTTACCCAACAGTCACTATCGGCCCAGCAACAAGATCCTGTGAGCTATTCAGGGACCCATGAAAATGTTTGAGACCTGAAAAAAAAAAAAGTTATTGACCTGAAAGGAAGACTGAGATTCAAAATTAATAAATGTTTAATTTAACGCCTATAAAATATGACACTCCTCAGATTTACCAATCATTAAATTCAACATTTGCAAAATGTCACTATAACTTGAAAATAATCAGTAGCATATATTTTCTCACTTTGTGAAGATTTTGAATCCTCAGTGATTTTGAAGAAATCAGTCAATCATAAAGTAAATGAGTTATTTGATATCAAATAATTTTGAAAGTAAGTTATAAAAATCTTGTCACTTTATTTACAGAAGAATCTATATTTCATTTTGGATATGCGGTTATGTAAGTGTTTGATGTTCTTTGGTGTAGAAATTCCAAAAATATGATTTTTTTAAAGCTTAAGCAGACTAAAATGGCCCTGACTGAAAGTATTCTATGAAAGATGCCCCCTCGCTTCCTCTTCTAGTAATGTTAATAAGGGTTGTTCTCATTCACTCTCTCATTCAGACTTACCTGTGCCTTATAACTCTTGGATCTTTTGGGTACCTGGGTGACTCAGTTGGTTAAGTGTCAACTCTTAATTTCAGCTCAGGTCACGATCTCATGGTTCATGAGATCGAGCCCTGCGTTGGGCTCTGTGCTGACAGAATGGAGCCTGCTTGAGATTCTGTCTCCCCCTCTCTCTCTGCCCCTCTCCCCCATCTCAAAATAAATAAATAAACATTAAAAAATATTCTTTTAAAAAACACTTGGGTCTTTTTGCCTCCCCTCTCCATGTTCCCAAGAATATCTGTCTTCAGACATCCATTCACCTTCGCTCTTATCTTCTAAGGCATCTTGAACTCGTGTTTAAAACTGTCTGAGATTAGTACCCAGCTATACCCAGGGCCCTTCAGAAGCGCTTGACTAGGTATAGTGGTTGCTTTGGAGTTCCAGAACCATCCTCATGTTACTTCCTCTCAATATAAAAGTATAGTCCGTGCCTTATTAGAAACCAGAACTAGAAGATGGGGATGTGACTTGAACTCAGAACCTAGCGTGCTCTGTTGCTACCATCCGCTGCAGAACTACTCAAGAAGGAATTCATCTTTAGTCCTAAGCTTCCATTCGGTGGTGCTATGCTCAAATCCCCTGGAGAGTCTGTCCTTGGTGGTAAGGGGGAAGCCAAGAGTGGGGGAAGTACCTCTCCACCTACCAAGCTTTCTTGGGTGCAAGTTGGTCCAAGATTGCTAGCACCATAAATGTCTGACAGCCTTGCACACCCACGTAAAGATTTAGCCAAATGTTCCACATGACACTGAGCAAGGCATTACCTCTTCTGCGGTATAAGGACTTCTGTTTAATCGAAGATGGCCAACCGTTCTAAGATTCATTGGATACAACAATGACTCATTCCTTATCTGCCTACTCAGATCTCAAAGCATACCCAAAGCTCCGTTTACAAAAGGTCAAGAACACCACCTCTTCTGGCAGTTTATTACTATTCTAAATATGGGGGATAGGTTATCTCCCATATTTTAAAATGTCTCCACTTGACATTCGAATTTAATATGTCAGTTGCAACAGAAAAACTATTTTATGAAATTTGAGAACCGGGAGTTAGGAGCCATAGAATTATCCTAGGAATTCTTTCCACCCTCCAGATACTTCAGTAGATGCCTAAAATGGTGTGATGGGCAGCACCCTGATACCCCATGGAGAGGACTTCAAGTGTGCCCTACAGAGGACCAAGGACCAACACAGGGTATACACTGCCAGCATCAGGTCCCACAAGAGACCACCCTCATGGGTGATCCCCTCTGGCTCACAGTCTATTGCTCATTCATATTAGAATTTGGAGGAAAAAAAATGTATCATGAAGGATGTTCACTGGACTTACCATGGGGATCATCTTGAAATGTATACAAATATTGAGTCATTACAATGTACACCTGAAACTATTATAATGTTATGTCAACCATACTTCAATTAAAAAAAAAGGGGGGGGGCGCCTGGGTGGCGCAGTCGGTTAAGTGTCCGACTTCAGCCAGGTCACAATCTCGCGGTCCGTGGGTTCGAGCCCCGCATCAGGCTCTGGGCTGATGGCTCAGAGCCTGGAGCCTGTTTCCGATTCTGTGTCTCCCTCTCTCTCTGCCCCTCCCCCATTCATGCTCTGTCTCTCTCTGTCCCAAAAATAAATAAACGCTGAAAAAAAATTAAAAAAAAAAAAAAGGAAGAAGAACGAAGTGGGAGACTGGGATTTAGAGCTCTTCAAATGGAGAGAGGTCACCAACCCTGCCTTTTTAGAATCCTGTGGCTTCAAATTCCCTATTCTGTCCAGTTTTCTAAATCTTTCCCCCAACCCAGGTGCCATGTGGCTGGGATGTTTAAAGAGGTGGAACAGAGCATCAAATGGTACTTGAACCAACTGCCCCCAAACCACTCGGGAAAAGCCAGCCTCCATGATGAAAACCCTTCTCCCACAGTCAGAATCATCTTCAGGACTAAAGTTTTCCACAGGAAACCGAGGAAACTCCTGCTCTTTAAACACACACACACACACACACACACACACACACACACACAGAGGCACCAGGATTCAGAAGGTCTGCACCCTTCCTCTACCACTTAGCTTTTGGAAACCATCATCACTAAATTATCTTAATCATATTAAAACTGTCTATTGGCTAAGAACGCCCAAGACAGCGGAACGTATAGTTTGGAAATGGACCCACTCTCATTCCCGGGTTCAGCCTTGCTTGGACTTTCGTGCAGCAAAGGACACAGAGATGTACGCTCTAGATTTTTTTTAACAATCTCTTCTAACGTGCCCGGGCCTCCAAAAATAAAGCAGGAAGTACACTGCTTGCTCCCATTCAGGGCATCCTGACACTTGGAGATGCATTTTGTCTGGAGTTTATGGCTATACTTTGTAACCTTTCTGAGCCAGCCTTAGTTTCTGTTGCTGCATTTGTTTTACTGGCCTGCCTTCCTCAAGCCCACCCCTGCAGCCTGGGATCCTCCACGCGGGTGCACGGCTGAGAGTCACTCTTCTGCATTGGCTTCTGGTGACTGACAGGTCCCCTTCTAACCCCACCTCCCTGCTTTTCCCTTCCAGATATCTATTTCTCAACATCAAAAACAGCCGCATCTTTTCCAAATGCCTTCTTTTTCATACTCTAGTCTATATTCCTCGGGTTGTTAGCAAATGCCTGCTTTTATCAGAGGTTCAGTATCACAGCCAAGGCCGTGCCACGCTCTTAAAATATGGATTGTTTGTTCACTAAGTCAGTGGAGGAGAACCTACCACCTGGGCAGAAGAGACAGGTGCCTCGGGGCCTGGACTCTGTCTCTGAGGGATTTGAGTTAGTGACTGTGTGCACGGTCATTCCCACGCAGGATTCCTAGCCTGGAGAAGAAAGAGTTGCTTTCCACCTTCTCCACCACAGGTACTGGAGGAAGCAGAAGGGGAAAGGAAGCAGCACCGAGAGTCTTCTAGGACCTTCCAATACCCTGAGCAGAGCGGAGAAACACCAAACGATGGTTATATTCGACTCACTTAAGGGCAGGCAATTCATAAACGAGGTACAGAATATATGCATGAAGAGAGGGAGCGATACACTATCAAGCATTTTATCGTAAATGAGGCAATTACCAGCATTTCCAGAAATGGTCCTAGCGCTATCCCTTGCTGTGGTCCAGACGCCTGCAGTGGCCACTGTTCCCAGCCGCATAATCTTAGCGAACCACAGGAGGTGGGAACTACTTAGGGGCCTTATTCTTTCAGCACTATTGCCATGGAAGCTCAAGTAATGTTTTCTCGAGAATTCTATATCTTTTCTCCTCCATGCTTTTATAGTCTCATCTTTTCTTTAAATATTTGAAAGCTTATGAGCCTACTTTCTACAGGCAATCTATTCATCCCTATAGGGCTTTTCAGAAGTGAGATTAGTTTAAGTGAACGGATAATATAAAATATGCCACTAATTTTATGCAGCGTTATATTTAGAAATATAGGCGGCCTCTCCAAATTATACTAATTTGCATTAAAATGTGAAATGGGCCTTTGTTTAAAGAGTTTTTGTGCTCTTTCCACAGAAAATCTTTAGCACTTATTGAAATAGTTAAATTAGAAAAACCTTCAGAGACTCCTCCGAATATTACCAAAAGATTTTAACATCTTAAATAAAAGCATCCTAAAACCTTTCCCAAACCCTCAGTGCAGTTCCCGAGTCTTAACCCAATGTCGTGCTTTTTTGCTCACTTCATACATCCTGATATTAGAGGCTAAAAAAGAAAAGAAGACGCAGTTAGGAACTGAATCACACAATGACACAATTGGCGTTTTTAAGTTGTGAACGCGGTAACAAACTCTTCCTTTATGCGGGAATAAAAACACAACATCGTGGCAGGTGTTGTGGAAGGAATGTTCACTTTATACCCCAAGTTTGGAAATAACATCTTTCTAAAACCATAAGTGCGGAAATAACATGTTAGAAGGGAAAGGAACAAATAATAGGATTTATTTGCAATGTTTTCCTGCCAGTGGTGGTGCAGAAACAGAATATCTACATTAAGAGTGTGCTGTTCTTAGCCGGCCCTGTTACCAGCCTCAAAGGCCTTCAGGCTCAGTGATTCCAGGAGTCGGGCGATTTTCCCCCTGGCTTGCCCAAGCCATGCAAGCCGGAGGAGCCTTCCACTTGCATAGCTCCCGTTTAAATGCATATCCGATTACACTGAAACAGCAACTTTCTAGATCTCCACCAGGCTGGCATTTTGTTCCTAAGAGAAACAGAACGAAATGGTCCACCAAGGGGCCACTGATGTTCAACTGGGTCTAGCTAAAATCACAAGCGGCTTGTTAGGAGCAGATGATGAGCCCTGGGATCCTGAGCGTGCGTGGGCCCCAATCTGTAAAGGAAGTGAGGCCAAAGGGGGGGCAGGCAGGAGACCAACGCCAGCTCCTGGCCATGACCCCCTCTACAAAAGAGGTGTCCCGTGTCAACCCTTGCGCTTGCTTTGAGAAAAATTAAACGACCCCAGGGAGTAAAATAAAAAAAAAAAATAGTTTTCAAATTTTCAACCTCATCGCTAACATTGAATAGCGTTTTCCGTGGCGTTTAGTTTTCTTGCCTTGTGCCAAGCACCCTGGTTGAACTAGCATTTATTGAGCACCTGCGATGTGCTGGGCAGCTTCACAAATATTATCTTGTGTCATCAGCCAATAAAACTATAAAATAAGCACTCCTATTTCTGCTGCATGGATGAAATATAGAATTTCAAAAAGATTAAATGACCTGCCCAAAGTTCACCGCTAGTACATGATGCGAGCAAGGCGGAACCTGTGTCCTTAAAGCCAGGTCCCCGTGTCCTTTCCTCTCTAACCCTACCAACCACCCCTCGAGGTCAGCGGACCGGAACGCCTAACGCTGTGTCAGCAATATTTGAGTCCCACCAGTCCTGAGGGTTGTAAACTGTCCAGAATTTATAAGAATTTTTCCCCAGAGCATCCATGGAACTCTCCTGCTGTCGCAAAAAAACACAAAAAAGCCTCAGAGTAGAATTCCAGCTGTGCCACTAGCCATCCCCTGGATCTTGCCTAAGTACCTATCTTTCATGCGCTTCGGTTTTGTTACCTTCAATTGGGGATAATAATTGTGACCAGGGCTCTCTTTGTCTGTTGTTTTCCTTCTCACACCTAGTACAGAGCAGGCTTGCAATATACTGATCTGTGCTGGGTTGTGTAAGGCAGCAAATAGTAAGACAGAAGTTTGTTTTGCTGTTAAGAACGAGAAGATCCTGGGGAGCCTGGGTGGCTCAGTCAAGCAGGCGGCTCTTGGTTTTGGTCAGGTCATGATCCCAGGGTCATGAGATCGAGCCCTGTGTGGGGCTCTTTGCTGATTGTGGAATCTGCTTAAGATTCTCTCTCTCTCTCTCTCTCTCTCTCTCTCTCCTCACCCTTCCCCCCCCCCGCCCTCTCTCTCTCTCTCTCCCTCTGTCTCTCTCTCTCTCTCAAAAAAATAAAAAATAAAAAAGAATGGGAAGATCCTCCTGATTATAACAAACCAACTGTGAAAGTATTATGAGACAATACGGACATTTGAACACTAACTTCATATTGAATGATGTTAAAGAATTATTGTTAAAATTCTTAGATGGGCAGATGGATTGTATCAATGCAAATTTTCGTAGTTGTCATATTGCATCATAATTATACAAGATGTTCTTGGGGCACCTGGGTGCCTCAGTCTGTTGAGTGTCCGACCTTGGCTCAGGTCATGATGTCGGGATTCATGAGTTTGAGCCCCACATCAGGCTCTGTGCTGACAGCTCAGAACCTGCAGCCTGCTTTGGATTCTGCGTCTCCCTCTCTCTCTGCTCCTCCCCTGCTCACACTCTGTCTCTCAAAGATAAATAAACATTTAAAAAGTTAAAAAAAAAAAAGATATTCTTACTGGGGAAAACTGGGATATACAGAACTTCTATGTAGTATTTTTCACAATCCCAGATGAATTCATAATTCTCTCTAATTAAACATTTAAAAAATTTAGATGTGATAATGCTATTTTGGTTATGCTGAAAATCTTTAACTTTTACAGATAAGTAATGAGGTATTTATGAATGAAATAATTTAGCAACACATATTTGGCAAAAAAAAAAATGTTTAATGCTATCTTCACATGATATGCCAAAATAAGTTCAGATTTTTAAAAGAAGGAATTAGAGACAATTACTAGTTATAAACATCTACCAAACTACTAAAAGCTGTATCATAATCCTAAAAACAATTCATGCCTTTGATCTCAGGGTTCTTATTGTCATGCATCAATTGCAAGCAAACATTTTATATATATTTATGAAAACATATTCACGAGAAATATATACAGCACAAATATAAAATCAACCTACCATCACTTGCAAGGATATCACAATGAAAAGAGAAATAAGCAATATGTGAATAAAAGCAGTGCACGATTTTTTGGCCATAAGATTATTTAAAATGTCGAAAGGCAGGCATATAAAAATATGTTTCAACAAACTGAAAAAGGAAGAATCCAAGGAAAATGAGGCTTACGGCTCAGCCACAAAGAGGTGTTAACTTACACTTTGTCCCAGGGGAGAGAAAAAAAGAAGAAGAAGAAGAAGAAGAAGAAGAAGAAGAAGAAAAAGAAGCCAGCCCCAAACCAAATGCTTTACATGAATTTTCCTCATTTGATCCTGGCAACAACCTCCTAAGGTTGATGGTACTACTGTGATACCCATTTCACAGATGAAGACACGGAGACATCAGGAGGTGAAATAGCCTGCCCAAGTAGTCCGCCCACTTACAAAGGTAGAAGTAAGTGACTGAGGTGGGCTTCAAACCCAAGCAGTCTGGCCTCAGGACTTGCCTCGCCAGTCAAGACAGCTAATATCAGCGAAAGAAAGGTGCCTCTGTTCTAGAATCCTCTCTCAAGTATTTGAAAGACCTAAAGCCTCTTCCTACAGTGCACACAGGGATACTGCCTTGTAGTTTAAACCAGAATCTATCTATCAGATGAAGTAGAAATCTCCAATGGGAAGATGAAGCACACATACAATTAAGAATCCCGTGTCTCTCAAATCAATAAGAATTGATTAAAAAATAAGCAATTGCCCTTTATCTGTTACAGTCAACTGCAGTCGCTCTTTTACTAAATGGTAATGAGAAATGTAGATTGAGCTCCGTGATTTCTCAGAAAATAGACACATTTCCAATGTGGACGGGGATGATGGAAACACAGGCGGCCACGTTATCCGAGTGCTGACTGTGTCTGGCTAACTTTCCAGTGTGGAGAAAGTCAGATAAAGCCTTTCCAGAAGGAAAAGACGGCCAAGTACCTGCTTCCCTACATTTGATCACCCCATTTCTCTGCCTCAATCCTAAACAAAAGGGTGGAGGAGGTTAAAGTTTGCATCCAAAAATTGGTGCTTGAACCATTTAGATGTTATAAGAGCCCTTGTTCATTTTGTGTAATTTCTTGTTCCAGATTCTTCCTTTCCTACATTTCATTGAGTCACCCCTTTTTCACATAAAATGCCCAACTTCCTCAATATTTGGATATTCGTTCCTCCTTACCGCCATTAAAAACCTGTTCATAAGAAATTTTCGGACAAGGCCATTTATTCTAACCTATAATTGATTGATTAACTTTTTATAGGTTTGAAAGCTTCAGTAATAAAATGGGGGGTAGGGTGAGATTTCAAATTTAAAATATTACCCAAAACAGGACACAACTGCAGGCTCCCAATGGTCAAATCTGGGTCACTTTGATCTGGGTCACAAAATAAATAATGATTGCAATGAATGTCTCCTGTAGAAATAAAGAGTTGTATAAATAAATAAGTGGAGAAGAAGGTAAAGCTCTCACTACAGTAGAATTCCAATTAACAAATATAGATGGAATGATGGAAACTGAAAATCACAAATCAGCGAACATCACAGTAATAATTGTTGTGGGCGAGAATAAATCAATAGGCATTAAAACTGGCCTCAGCACCATCATCAACGAATGCTAAAATTAGCAAGCAAAAGATGAGAAACAGGATATTTACATAATCTCAAAGTATCTCCCCTCAAGACACTCATTAATTCCGAAGGAAAGAAGTAGTGACATTACAGTAGAGAAACCTGGAAGATACCATGGTAACCAAGCGGTCAAAGTTATCATCTCCAATGATGAGACGTATATCAACAGCATGTGCCTCCTGATTATGAGTGCTGAGGAGGACACAATATCACTCTGGTGATTTTCTTGCCCAAATTTCTTAATTTGAGTTTAACCATGAAGAAACATGAGATAAAGCCAGAACTCTTCAAAAGCGTCCAGGTCACCAGGGACTATGAGACAAAGGCGGTGTCCCAGTTAGCAGAGACTGAAGAGATGTAGTGACTAAATGGGGCAGGTGATCCTGCATCAGATGATGGTCTAGGAAAAAAAAAAAAAAAACATTCGTCAAACAACTAGTGTGGGAAGAGATTTGAAAGAGATCTGTAGCTTAGTTAAATATATTATGGCTATGTTCGTCTCTGGATTTTGAGAATTATATCGTAATCATGGAACACATGAATATCTGGGAAAGGTCAGAAATGGTATAAAGGCGTTCTTTGCTTTTGCAAGCACTTTTAAATCTAGTATTCTAGTCACCAAAATGCCTCCCCCCCAAAAAAAGATGAAAACACAAGGAAAAAGAAGACTGGTGCCCCCAAAGATTGCTGTTGAAGACTGAATGTTTTGAGGCATGCAAGGTGTTCATCTTAATTCCTGATCAATCGTGGCAAAAAAAAAAAAAGTAGCAGTAGTCTTAATTAATAATCAGAATAAAAGTAGCAATAGTGAACCTTGGCTGAGTGCACACCATGCGGAGATACCAGATATATACTATCATGTTTCGTTCTGATAACAATTCCATGGAATAGCATACATTCAGTAAATGCTGACATTCAAAAATGTTAACTTATTCCCAGCAACTAGGAAAAAAATGTAATGAAGGCTGGGACCATGTCTTTCTTATTTAGATGTATGGTACCAGAGCTAAGCACAGTGCCTTACACATAACCATGACCCAATATACATATTTCTTGAATCAATGAACTAACTTTAAAAATGTGATCTATCCATCCTTTGCATCATGACTAAGCGGCTCCTCCAAATTTAGGGGGCCAATTTTCACTTCCCCACAATTGACTGGCCATCTTTACTAGCTATCAAAAGAATTGAGGGTGTGATCTCTGTGCTATTAGGACTTAGCTTTTCCTCCTTGCCTCATTTTTTTATATTCACCCAGAGGCCACTGTTCTCAGCAAACAGAAACATAGAGAGAATAATAGTATATCGTTCTATGGGAAATACAGTCACCCAAAGTGAATTATTGTGGATGGGAGACAGACGTAGGAAGAAGCCGGATGCAGCTCACATTAAAGAAGTCTATTTTTTACACACCATATTATTTTGAATCTCAAGCAACTGAGCAGTGATGCAGAACAGGAGGGCATTTAACTTCATTCCATAGAGCAACACTAGCTGGAAACTTGCTCAGCTCTGGAAAGTAAGCTGGAACTCTATCTACAGGTATCTCAGTCTGTGCAAGAAGGGGTCTCAAGGAGTGCACTGTAGGGGCGCCTGGGTGGCTCAGTCGGTTAAGCATACAACTCTCGGTTTTGGCTCTTGGTTTGTGGGTTCGAGCTCCACATCAGACTCAGCACTGGCAGCACGGAGCCTGCTTGAGATTCTCTCTCTCACTCTCTTTCTCTGTGCCTCTCCCCCATTCGCACTGTCTCTACCTCTCTCAAAATAAATAAATACACTTAAAAAAATTTTTTTAATACAAAAATAAAAGGAGTGCACTTAGAGTGGGTAAGGAAGCGCAAGGAAGCAGGACCCTCAAATGCCCTGATGGTCAGTAAACTGCAGAGAGCACTCCCCATCTGCAGGTGTATAGAGAGATAAAAACAAAATTATGCCTATTGGAAAAAAAAAGTACTGAAGAATAAGGTTAGTATAATTTCATATAGGAAACAAATTTCCGAAGGAAGCAGAAGAAAATGCTACAAGGATTTTTGACATTCCCTGAAGATATTTGAGTTGGAATTTTCAAAACCAAAGCAGCCAACCCTGCAGCCTCTCGTTTGCAGCTGCATGGCCTTCATTTTGCATGTCTCCTTATGTCTACTTCATTCTCTTTTTCCCCTTGTGGCTTTCTGTTCTATGAAACAGGAGCACATAATGAAAGGGAGACAATGGGCTAAGATGATTTATAATTAATATAATAAGTAATTATAGTAGATGCATGGCATAGATTACAAGCTAAGATAAAATGTTACACGAGAAAGTGTGGCACAAAAATCAAGCCGAGACAAGCCATATTTTTAATGTTGGTGACAACACTGATATTGCAGATAATGAAATAATCAAAGTGGAAGACAAACACGAGAAACACTCTACAAATTTATTGTGGAGGGGAGAAGAAAATCGTCGAAAGAAGATGACAGATAAGGAAATAAGACAATGGAGATCAAACCTATTAATTATAGATGTTCCCCAGGGGCAAAATGTGAAGAATGACTGGAATAGAAGCAGAAATCACAGATGAAGGATGTATTCCATTGCTGGTTTTACAAAATGATTGAATATACTTATCAAAAGTGTCAAGGTTATGAAACACTGTCACAGATTGGAGGATTCTAAGGAGGCATGACAACTAAATGCATTGAATCCTGAAAGAGAAAAAGCACAATAGTGGAAAAACTAATGAAAACAAAAAAAGTCTGTAGTTCAGTTTATAATATTGCACTAATCATAATTTCTTTGATAAATACACCATCTTGTAGAAGATGTTACCACTAGGTAAATCTGGGAGTATGTGAGAATCCTGGGTGCTATCTTTGCAACTCTTGCTAAATCTAAAATTATTTCAAAGTAAAAAAATTCTTTAAAAATATCAAACAGGGACACCTAGGTAGCTCAGTTGGTTAAGCATTTGACTTTGACTTAGGTCATGATCTCGAAGTTCATGGGTTCGAGCCCTCTGTCGAGCTCTGTGCTGACCTCTTGGAGCCTGGAGCCTGCTTCAGATTCTGTGTCTCCCTCTCTCTCTGTCCTTCCCCTGCTCATGCTCTGTCTCTGTCTCTCCCTCTCTCAAAAATAAATAAACATTAATTTTTTTTTAAATAATCTAACAGTCAAATCAAAGGAATTGTTTGTGTTCCTGGAAAAATTATGGAAAAGAACCCCACATGTGCAGAAGTTCAGGAAAATTTTTATTTAATTAAAAGGATAAAAATAAAACCCTATAAACATCCAGAGAAAATAAGGTAGTTAGCTCCAAAGACCTAATTAACTAACAAAGCATCAAAATACTCCAGTAAACAAAATAGAAGTTCTAGGAAAGGGAGAGGAATAGAATTGTGGGACGTTTTTATGTAGTTCTTTTTAAAATCTGAAGTAAATATTTTAAAATCAATGAAGATATAATTTGAATAACAGGTTTTTAAAGTGACTGATATATGTGCATATAACACAAAATATGTATGTAAGCATGTATGTATTTGCATATCTATACATATATATATATATATATAACATCTACATATATTTCAAGCTTAGATTTATAAAAGACACACTTTTCCAATTTCTATGAGATGCTTATTTATAAAATTAGAATAGTAATTAAATTGCAAAATGAAAGCAACTTAAGTTCATAAAAAATCACAAGTACAATTACAGACTATTAGAAGATTGACATCAGGAGAACTGTGTATAAATTTATATACTTAATCCTATCAAAACTCTTATCGAAGTTATAGTAAAAAGCAAATTCATAATCCTTAATGCTTTCATTATAGGTAAGAATGTACTCGAGCGGTGCCTAGGTGGCTCAGTCGGTTAAGCGTCCCAACTCTTGATTTCAGCTCAGGTCACAATCTCACAGTTCGTGAGAATGAGCCCCTCACAGAGCCTTCTTGGGATTCTTCTCTCTCCCTCTCTCTCTCTGGCCCTTCCCTGCTCCTCAGCATGGCACGCGCACGCTCTCTCTCTCAAAATAAATAAACTTAAAAAAGAAAGAATATAGTTGAAAAAGCATAGAATTTAAAAGATATTAATTGATTTTTAAAATCTTATTACAAAAATCAGGGTAAAATGAATAATTTTTTAAAGGATTATAACATTTGCAAAATAGCTAAATAAATCCAAGCATTAGTTCTATGGGGAAAAAACATAAAAATGTTTTAAAATGCTGATGAAGCAATGAATAATGAATATAATAAAAAATGAAGTACATATTTGTATAATAAATATTAATACAGAGATTAAACAAATAGAAAATACTCTGTGATTCGAAAAATAAGAACATCTCGATAGAATACTTGAGTTTATGGGAAATAGCGTATTACTTAAAAGGATTCAATTAAAGATTTTAAAAATACAAAAAGACTATCATAGGAAAATTATTTAAAAGTTTATCTGAAAACTATTTTCAAAAGCAGTTTATCTACAAATTATATAGATTTTCAAAAACCAGATCATCTCAGAAGCTACTCAGTTTTTCTAGAAGCTAAGGCCAAAACTAGACACAAAAGCACCAAAAAGAAATTTGAAAACACAAACCTTACTTATTAATATAGATATTTTAGACTGAATCCATTAGTACAAAAGAATTAGGCACCATGACTAAGTAGGATTTATCCCAAGAATGCAGGCATAGTATTGGGAAATCTCTTAATACAATTATTCAAAAAATAGGCCTAATAAGCAACAAAAGATATATCACTTAATTTAATCATTCAGATGTTTCAAAAGCATTCAGCAGCATTCACTACCCATTCGTTTTTTCTTTTTTTCAATTTAAAAATGGAAGAATATTTTTCAACATGATAAACTTGGATAGACAATTCAATACAAGAAGCAGGCAAAAAGAGCTGACAGGGACCCTGGGTGGCTCAGTCCTTAAGCGTCTGACTTTGGCTCAGGTCATTCTCTCAGGATTCTTGAGCTTGAGCCTCACTTCCCGTGAGCTTGGCTTCTCTCTCTCTCTCTCTCTCTCTCTCTCTCTCTCTTTTTCTCTTCCCCCCTCCCCTCTCTCCTTCTACCCCTCCTGGCTCGCTCTCTCTCTTCCCCTGGCTCACTTATGCCCTCTTTCACTCTCTCTCTCAAAAAAAAAAAAAAAAAAAAAAAAAAAGGAAAGAGATGACTATTGGAATGAAATATTTTAAAATATCCTTGATGAAGGAAAATACATTTATTTATTCAGAAAGCCCAGTAAAATACACTATACAACTCTTAGAATTAGTAAGTACAATAAAAAATAATACAAAGCAGGGGTGCCTGGTGGCTCAATCGGTTAAGCATCTGACTTTGGCTCATATCATGATCTCAAGGTTCATGGGTCGGGCATGTGCTAACAGCTCAGAGCCTGGAGACTGCTTCTGATACTGTGTCTCCCTTTCTCTCTGCCCCTTCCCCACTCACCCTCTGTCTCTCTCTCTCTCTCTCTCTCTCTCTCCCTCTCAAAAATAAATAAACATTAAAAAAATAATAACACAATGCAATTGAAAATAAGATAATATATGTAGCTCAATTGTCTTAAGACAGAAGAATGACAATAACATATTGAGTAAAACACATACACACAATATTTTGGGAAAACCTTAAGTAGAAACTGAGAGTTTCAATGTCAAGAAAATATTCAATTTTCTTGAGAAATACAAAAATGATTTGTGTAACCAGACTGGATGTTGCAAATGTTTCACTCATTGTGTTGTTAATTGGGGTCTCCTCATTCTGGTCTAGTCACACCAGGATAATATGGAGCCGTACATAAGGACATCCTGTAGGTGGGATCCTGACTAGGGGAGGTACCCCATGGCCAAGGTCATGGAAAGGCAGCTGTTTTCTGACATTTAAACTACAAATTGCACTACCAATACTCCAATTTTCTCAAATTGGCGATCACAGTAGCTTGCCAGAGACTATGCAGGAAAATGTGATGTATCATTCTTGAAGTATGAGGTTTACTCATTATTTTGAAACATTGATAGTGTCGTGGTCTATAGAGAGCTGTTTTTGTTTTAGAAAATACCATACTGGACCACTCTGATTTTGATGGCAGGGTGTTGGAGGAATGATATGGAGACAGATAAGAGGAACAGCAGAGAACCAAACTGTTTCAAGACTCAGAGCGTTCCTACTGACTCAAAAATGAGTCATTAAGAAAAGTTCAAGAAGGAATAGCATGATGTGGCAGAAGGTTGGAATCTGGGGGGGGGGGGAAATGTCCAGTGAGGAATTCAATTCAACATGATAGCATCCTGAAGCATTTTTAGAACACAGATGGCCAGTATTCCATCCTGAATGCTTTGCTATATGATGCTATGCCGTCAATCTCGATGCCATCTGCCCTCACAACCACCCCCCAGCACTCCTACCTCACGTTGTCATCTTACAATTTCAGTTAAAATGCACTATAAGAAATATTTGGGGTAGGCAATATTGTTGGAAATTAAGAAAAGTGTCTGTGTTCTACATATAAGTCAGTGGGGAGCAGAAAGAACCCCTTGGAAAAAGAGAATAAATAAGAAATCAGAACCACCGCTTGAGTTGAAAAACATAAGTCTCCAAGAATCATGCAATTCTTCAGGAGGCCTTAGACTGCTGTGTAGTCCAAGGAAACTACCCTTTTTTTATATATATCAATCTCAATGGACAAAGGGACAAGAATTATGTGAATCATGGCATTGTTATGGAGCAAAGTCTAAGGTTTTAGAATTAAGAAGAAAAAATAAATTTTAAAAAATTCTGAACTTCCAACATATTCCTTTAGGCCTTCTTATGTCCACAGGAAAGTTCACTTCCATTTACTTTTAAGTTTGGTAGACATTTCTGTGCTATAGTGAAATAGACCAGGAGAGCGATGTGTACGAAATCAGGCAACAGAATGACTCAATGCCCAGGCTTGCTTTCAACTTGTCTAAACATCGTAACATATTCTAGAAATCATCTGGCCAATTTGGTATGTAGAAAAGCAAGTGAGGCAAGCACTTGGTAGCAGGGCATTTCCAGCACTACTTGGAAGAACAGACTGGGCCCCAATGGAAAGGGTGGGAGCACTCACGTTCCTCAGAAAGCCTCTCTGATTGAAGAGGAGAGTGTATGACAACAGCCTGTGAGCAACATTCTTCAGTTTCAGTGGACTCTTCTTGCTCCAGGGCCACCCCCCCCCCAACAACCTTTAGATACAACTGGACAGTATTTTGGTTTTCATAATTGTTTGTCCACTGTAAGAGAAAGTGCTCGCTGACATAAGGTGATGGTTCTCTTACCTGTTGTGATTCTCATTGTGCGTTCATATATTCACATCGAGGCTTATTTAATGGTCTCTTGTGAATGCACACCATCCCTGAAAGATTGATCCTCATTTGATGAAACAATAAAGTTTCCGGACCTGGAGAACTAAGAGCCACAATTAAATTAATCAAGATTAAGTGTTTTCTTACTCATGAATGATATACATTGCCCGCCAGGTGCGTTCTTTCAAGTATTTAAAGGGACTCTACTAGCATACCTGGGTTTGAAGCATTAAAAAGGGAAAATGGGACACGCGTGGGAGAGACTGAGGGCCCATTGGGAATGATTTTCTTTCTCCTTTCTTTTTTTGTTTTTTGTTTTGTTTTGTTTTTAAATTTTTTTTTAACGTTTATTTATTTTTGAGACAGAGAGACAGAGCATGAACGGGGGAGGGTCAGAGAGAGGGAGACACAGAATCTGAAACAGGCTCCAGGCTCTGAGCTGTCAGCACAGAGCCTGATGCGGGGCTCGAACTCACTGATCGCGAGATCATGACCTGAGCTGAAGTCGGCCGCTTAACCGACTGAGCCACCCAGGCGCCCCTCTCCTTTCTATCACAGCTTCAGAAAGTTCATCTCTTTTCAAAGCAACTCTTTTGGCACCTCTCACCAATTCCCTATTTCGATCAAATTCCATCCTTAATATAGAATAGCAGTTCTCAAAATGTGGTCACTGGACCTTCCACACCAGCATCATCTCGGAAATTGTTAGGAATGCAAATTCTTGGGCCCCACCCCAGGCCTGCTGAATTCAGAGCTCTGGGGACAGGTCTGTGTTTTAGGGAGCCCTCCAAACGATTCGAATGCACGCTAGAGTGTGCAAAGTTGTGATGGCCTTTGGATTTTTCATTAACTTCACTAATCGCAGGTGGCAAGAGTGCCACTCTGTCTCCAGTATCAGAGTGAACTTGCCCTCCCTGAGGTATTTTGCAAAGCGTAGGGTCATTAATTTAAACTGATTTGTCTCTTAATGTCATTTGTCACCATTAGCAAACCAAGTTGTGTGCCCCACTGGGAGGGAAAAAAATCAATCACCACTGCTTGGTCTTAAGCTGAGTAAGCACTGTAATAAACTATAATCTACACACCCAACCAGTCCAAACCACATGTCAAAATCTAGCTAGAAGACAAAAACGAGGAGTTATGAGTTTTGAGAGGCTGTGAAATATACTGAAAATATCACAGGACAGAAGTCCAGAGACCTGGGTTCATTTTAGCCTTATTTCTTTTGGCTTTAGCACTTTAATTTACTTAACATAATAAGCTGGGAAGTAAATTAATCTGAAAACACAAATTCTTTTTAAAAAATCAAGTGTACTGGGCCCCTGGGTGGCTCAGTCGGTCAAGTGTCTGACTTCAGCTCACTCATGATATCGAAGTTCATGAGTTTGAGCCCCACATTGGGCTCTATGCTGACAGCTTGGAGCCTGGAGCTGCTTCCGATTCTGTCTCTCTCTCTCTCTCTGCCCCTCCCCCACTCATGCTCTGTCTCTCTCTCTCTCTCTCTCTCAAAAATAAATAAACACTAAAAATATTTTCAATCGACTATAGGTTCCTGCCTCCTAAATACTCGTAACTTGTTATTTCTGTCAAATGCACTTTGAATGAGTGGTCCAATGCTCTAACTATAATGTGGTGTGGGTGAACATCAGAGACCATGGAAAGGAATGAAGAAATTCTGCACTGATAAGTATAGGTCCAGCTTTACTCTCTACACTTGACTACAGTCGTGTGACCAAGAGCAAGTGTCAACTCAACTGGGTCTTCATCCTTTCATATTTATGGACAGTAGCAAATAAACAGAAATCCAACTTATGCACGGGCATGTAGGAGAACACCAAGGCTGTGTGTGTGTGTGTGTGTGTGTGTGTGAAGAGTTATTTATTGACTATGTACCTAAACATTCTAGGATAAATTAGGTGCTTAACCAATACATTAAGAGGCAGCCCTTCTCTGCCCTTGGGTCTGCTCCTTTCTGCTGTGGCTCCATTCTCCTGAAGGCTGCTTCACGTATGGCCCAGCATTTCAAGGCTTCCGTCTCAATTCAGACCACGCCAGAGAGAGACACTGCTTTCCCAGGAATCCCAGAAGAGAATCTTACTGGTTCTCTATGCCACATGACTTTCTTTCAGTCAACCACTGTGGCTGAAGAAAGCTCTTTGACCAGGCTTGAGTCAAATGTCCATACTTGGGGACAGAAATCGGGTCAGCCCCACCGTTTCCTAGCCAAGCCAGAACAAGGGTCTTGGGACAAGCAAGGCATTGAAGGCATACTGTTTAAGAAGGCACTCTGTCATTGCTGACGCTGTTCTTGCATAACTCTGACAGTGCGTGCCTCCTTAAATTCTGCACCCTAGGTACCTCACTGACCTCACCCTAGTTCAAGCGGTCCTGCTACTGAAAGGTAGGTGGGGCACTAAAGAAAACTACACTCTGTGTAGAAGGGAAAAAGGGTACAGAGGTCAAATGTGGTAGATGTCCCCTCCAAGATTATCTATATGAGTGAAGGGAGGAAACTTGAACAGATAATCACGTAAGGTCCTTCCCTGCTCTTAAGACGTATCGTCCCATAATCTGTTCTCCGTCGCCAGTATCTAAATGCAAGAAAGAACCAGAGTCCAATTTCTCCAAACAAACAAAGAACGACAAATGCCGAAGGATGAGAGCCACTTAGCCTCTGGGCTGTTTATAAAACACACTATATCTTTGACTCTTTCTTCCTATTCATAGGTAAATGAGATAAAATTCACTAATTGCCTTAAATGGCTCCCATGAATGGCACAGAAATAGGTTAGCCTGGCCATTGGGTATACAAGGATGATCTTTGTTCCAACGAAGGTAAAAATGCACTTAAACTGAAGGCAGAAATGTAAGTAAGTGTTACAATTAACATGACCAATATAAGGTAATAATTACGCTGGGACAGCAAAGCATAAACAGGGGCTATCCAGGGCAAACCAAGACACGTGTCACCCTAACTTGCAAGACATTTCCATAAAGTGTTAGGAGAGCACAGGGCAAGGGGCTGTAAATGTAGACTCTAGAACTCAGTAAAGGTGGTTTAAATCAAGGTTTTGAACAACAAGCAGAGTGCCTACAAAGATGGGGGAAAGATGAGATATCAACAAAAGCACGTGGGTAGGAAAGAATGAAAGAATAGGGCGTGTTTAAGAAAATATGAGTAGGGGGGGCGCCTGGGTGGCTCAGTAAGTTGGGCGTCCGACTTCAGCTCAGGTCATGATCGTATAGTCCGTGAGTTTGAGCCCCGCTTCAGGCTCTGTGCCGACAGCTCAGAGCCTGGAGCCTGTTTCAGATTCTGTGTCTCCCTCTCTCTCTGCCCCTCCCCCACTCATGTTCTCTCTCTTTCTCAAAAATAAATTTATATATATATGTGTATATATATATATATGTATATGTGTATACATACACATATGTATATATGTATATGTATATATGTGTGTATACATATATATAAAGAAAATATGAGTAGGTGAGATTGGCAAAAATTTAAAGGGGGATACAGAAAAAGATATGGGCATAAAACTATGTTGGGTCAGATTAAGGAGAACATTAAATGCCAGAAGAATTTTTGGTTTATTTTAAAAGCAATGAGATCAAGAAGAGGAGTGTGGCTTGACTAGCTCTATGGTGAGAGACACCATAATCTTATTCCAGGACAAGGACCAGTTTCCCTGGAGAAATATTGTAAAATAGAAGTCATGTTTACCCAGAGAAGTAATTGCAAACTTACTGCCCTGGGTCTACAAATTTACTTTGAGTAGCCGAAGTCCTGGTTAAAAAAAAAAAATATATATATATATATATATATATATATATATATAAATTAAAACTAAATTTGAATGAACTTAGGCACAGAATTCTAGGTCAGCCACAGACTCCACCATTCCCAACTGCCTTGCTTTGAACAGGTAAATGCATTTACCTGATGAGCCCCGAAGGCATTTTGTTTGAGAGGACGTCTCAAAATGGCCATTTCCTGGTTATTTTCAAGTTTTTCTAGAAACAAAATGTGGTTTCTTTTCATCTGCCACAGATTCCAAAAATTCACAATGTCTTCTTCATAAGAAAGCTTAATAAGTATGAGATCATAGCAATCAGGAAACACACATGTGTAAAATTTATCTCTGTTGATGTATTTACTGTGCTCTGCTATCAGAGTATGATACAGAGCAAAACATTCCGATGGAAGAAAAAGAAAAAGACATGGGAGGAGGAAATGGGTGAGGGGGGGAAGAAAGATGGACAAATAAACGAAGGAAGAAATCGGAAATTAAGTTCAGTACCTGAAGAATCTAAATTGGCTAGACTGCATCTGCCAAGATAGACTCTCCACACAAATGGAGCAAAGAGAGTCCCAAATACACAATATTCGGATCACAAGATCCCTATAAAACATATAAAACTTGATGTAAGTATGAGCATAAATAAAGAGAGAGGTGGGGGTGGAAAGCAATCCTGTCTCCCAGATTGAGGAATAGAGTGAAAATAAGTCATTTATCTCTGATTTTCAATCTAGGAGAAAGAAAAAAAATGTCAACCCCACAGTGTGGTAGATGGATGCAGGGAGTAATTGGTCAAGGAAACAAACATATGTCATCAAAAAGACCCTGTGAGCTTGAGGGACATATTTCTGCATCCCAAGATTAATAAGAGAAGCACTCTGTGCCCTGACAATGCGGATAACAAGAGTTTCAGAAAGCATCCTTGCTGGCCCGAGAGACGTGCAGAGATCCCTCAGTAGCAGCCGAAACCCCACCCTGACTGGTGGTGGTCCCACAGGCCTGAGCAGATGGCTGACCGAATGCACCCAGGCCACTGTTCCCCAGGCCTTCGGGGTCAGGAGCGGGGAGAGCCTCTGGGTCAGGCACGCACTGATGCCTTCTACTGCCTTGAAATAGCTATTGAGTTCTTGACTCTGCTCAACATTTATTTTCCTTTCCCCAGCCATCTGACAATTGTTTGGTTTGGGATGCTGGCTGCCTGCCATTTTCCTTGTCAAAGCACAGCTAAGAGAAAGCTCCACACTATAAATCTGCTTGGGTGGGCCCCCGGACGCTGCCTACCCAGGCTGAGACATCTCACAAAGGAAGGCCGTTCTTAGGCCCCGCGAGGATGCTCGGTGGACGTGGGGACGGGAAAGAAACAGCCGGGTTTGGAAGGAAACTTACAGCTGGGCGATTGAACGTGAAGGAGCAGAGAACATTTAGAAATCTAATCTCTATGCAACCGGATAAAGTGAGTTGTCCAGTGCTGCATAATCAACCATTAACAGGCCTGATGTTAAAACTAAGGCCCTTGTCTCTAAATGTGACGGAGCAATGTGCTTTGGAAAAGGGCACAGTTCTGGGCATCGTGGTGGGCCACTCGAAGCTGTCTGACCACTAAATCGGTGACCACCACTCCCACCAACGCGTTTCAGTCTCCAGGCCTTAACAACCCGAGTCTTCAGCTATGGTTTCCAAGGCTGCTTGTAGTCCCCCAACTCTACTACGTCTAACTGGGTTTACTGTGCTCCTCAAGTTTTCTCCGGGCCGCGCCACACATACACACAACACTTTCATCTGGGTATTTCCAAATAGAGTCCCCTGCTTGCTTTTTCATCGGACTATGAGCTGCATCAGAGGCATGTGACATTTGCTCAGCGGATCATGGGGAACCATGAACTTTGTACACTTTTAAAGGGAGGTCGACAGGGACCGACTTCCCGAGGATACAGCCTTTTGTGAGCCTCATCAGTTTATTCTAAAGCTAAAGGGCTTGAATTATCTCAAGCCTCTTGCGGGTTGAGTTGTTGTAGAGTTTGCCCAATGGCATTAAACTCCTCTATTATATTTCCGAGTAGGTAAACTCAGTGCCCTCCCTTATTGAAAAGACGAGGATGGGATGTTTGCCCTAAATCCTAAGTTTACATTCGCTGGTTTTTGCTTCCTTTTTTGGACCATCGCTGCCTTATCCACCTGCCTCCAAAAATACTAGCAGCAGTTGTAATAGTAATGAGATAATAGTGATACTATTAGTAATTAGCATCTAATTCACTTAGTGGTTAAATGATAAAATAAACTCACACATGCAAAGAGCTGAGAAAAGTGTCCTTTTAGTAAGTAATCAATGTTAACTATTCTATATATTGTGCTACAAGCCTAGAGGGACACCTATATTCTAAAAAGGAAGAAAACGGTGCGTGATTTTAAAGAGAAATAGGCTACATGATCACAGCATGTCTCTTTGGCATTTAGGAAAGCTGATGGGGTTATGACCCGAAATCATGGGCTTCTATAGGAAAATGTGAATTACTTCTTTCTGTCAAGAAGGTGACAAAAGGGCACCAACCAGATCACAGAAAGAGTCAAGTTTGCAGACAGATTAAATGAACCAGAAAGAGAGGACTAAGACAGCCCAAGGAATATGTTCTCTCTCTGAAAGAGAAATGGGGCCATGTCCTAGATTCATTCAGAGAGCTAACTCACAGTGAATGAAAGCTTGGATCGAGACGCCAGGACTCAGAGGCTAAGCCGGAATATTAGCAGCGCTGTCCCATACAGATGTGCAGGTTGAGCACTGCACAACTCTGCTGGTCATCATTAACCATTCCCACAAGAGTCATCATGAACTTATTTGTTTATTGATAAAGGGACTTTTCTAGTAGATGGCAGTAAAGTGTCATAAAGAAAGGACACCTCTTTCCTTAAGACTTAGTATGTGCTTGCGGTAGCCCTTGAAATTAGGACAGGTAATAGATAAGGGTTTCTATCCTCAGTTATTGTTAGCACCTTTGCCTTGGTCAATGGCCAATAACTATAGAGAGAAATATTCATCCTCACTAAAAAGACAAGAAGTGCAAATTAAAATAATAAGGATATAATTTCTATTTATTAACCGGTGAGGATGATTGTTAATACTTTAATGCTAGTGAGAGTATCAGAAAACAGGAACTCTCATAAAGAGTAGTGAATGTAAATTAGCATAACCTTTTTGTAGGGCACTTCAGCAATGTATATTATAATCAGAAAAGTGCATGCCATTTGACCTATACCTCAGACTTGAGATTAGCAAGAAATACTTGCACTGGTATACTCACACACATACACATGAAACATATCCAAGGATGTTCACCACAGCATTATTTTAACAGCAATCAATCAATCAATCAATCAACAAAAGGAAACTCACACGAAGTAAATTTACCAAAGACTCAAAGACTGGTAGAATTAATCTTGGTCTATCCATTCTCCGAAACATGTACCGTACCTTAAAAAGAAGGAGGTCACTCTGCCAGTGAGCTAACACGGGAGACACTAAAGAAATACCAATGAGAAATTGGTAAAACCTTGCCAGGAAGTGTGTATGGCCTGGTTATTCTTAGAGAGAGAGAGGGTGGTGCACGTGGGTGGCTTAGTCGGTTAAGCGGCCGACTCTTGACTTCGGCTCGGGTCACGCTTTTCCTTTTGTGCTTTATATTTTCTTATTTCGATCTTCTAGAACATGAGTGCAGTAATTTTCCTAACATGTTTCCTGTGCACTTGCTATTTCGTTTGCAGGAGACGCTGTCCCACTCCAGATATTCACGTGCTTCTCCTGCTTTACTGCACTCGGGTCCCTGTTCAAATGTCATTTGTCTTAGAAGACTGCCTGGCCACTCTAAATGAAATAATGCCCTTTCATCAGTCTCTAGCCTTTCACACTGCCTCATTTTTCTTTCTGGCATTTATCAATGCTTGATACTCTGATATTATATATTTACGTTTGCTTATTTATTGTCTGTCTCTCTTTCCCCCTGAACGCTCTGTCTGTGGGGGCAGGGGCTTGGCCATGTGCCCCCGCTCTATTCTAGGGTCCCAGTGCCTCTAAGTTACTTTAAGATACTCGAGCCTATGGAGTGAGACGGTGCGTCACAGGGTTAGCCAAAGCCTGAGAGCTAATCACGGATGCAGGGAGCAGTCAGACAGCACTGTGAGGAGCAAACGCCACGTTCTGAAAAGGACCCCGTCAAGTCCCACTGGAACTTATCACCACCCCCAACCAACCAAGGTTTTGCTGTTTATTCGGAGCGAATGCCAGGAATAGGTGTTAATTGTGAAGTCAGCATAGCGAACATGAGAAATAAGTTCTCAAGGTATTCAAGATATGTAGAGCAGCTAAAAATACATTCTAAACACTTCCTAACCTTGCATGATCCTAGAGAACGACATCCAAGTTTGCAACCTGGTCTCTCCAGTACCCAGGAGAATTGCTGTTGGTCTGACACCAGCTAGAAGGTGGAGTCCTGCCTCTGGAAAGCTGAGTCAGCCCAGAGAGGACCTTTTGTGCAAGGAATGCACGATCATCTTGAGGAATGGAAAGCTCGCGCTTCAGGCTCATGGAAGAGGTTGCATGAAATGCTCTGCAGTGCTGTGCAGAATCATACTGGAGCCAAACATAAAGGAAAACCCAGTAATATTGATCCCATATTTATTTAAAATGTTTGCTTTTTTTCGTTATGGCTATGTTGTATTAGTTTTGATTTTGGAAAACAATACATTCAAATCTTATTTATCTCGACTACTGAGTTTCTGGCACCCTCTTCAATTGTATGCCCTAGATGAGGGCGTCACTTGCCTCATATTAGTCCTGCTCTGGCTTTTGGTTCCTCCTTTGCCAGGAAATGTTTAATAAATTTAATGTTGAATAAATGTATGTGACTGCATATTGACTGAAATTTGCTTTCATTGTACCAGGTAGTGACATTGTGGGGGAAAACACATGCACCGCAAAATTTTCACGTGGCTCGTTTGACCCCCTCTAACCTTATCTACTCCTATCTAATCAAAACAACCATGAAATTTTGCATGACATATTAGCTTAGGTCAACACAGTCTACCTACCTTGTAGCCAGCAGATAGCAAGCAAGTATGCATGAAGAATACAGACGCAGGGACACCTGGGTGGCTCAGTCAGTTAAGGGTCCAACTTCAGCTCAGGTCATGATCTCATGGTTCATGAGTTCGAGTCCCGCATTGGACTCTGTGCTGACAGCTCAGCAGAGCTTGGAGCCTGCTTCAGACTCTGTGTCTCCCCCTCTCTCTGCCCTTCCCCCCCCAACTCTCTCTCTCTCTGTCTCTCTCTCTCTCTCTCTCTCTGAAAAATAAACATTTAAAAAAATTTTTTTAAAAGAATACAGACACATTTGCTGTAAATGAGTGAAACTTTAGAATTTTTAGAGCAACTCACTCACTTGCATGGGCTCCTACCCACAGTCTGAAAGAAAACCTAGCAATTTTGAGTTGTGATTCTGTAACGTTTTTTTAAAGAGGAGCTTCCCCACCCTGCTGCCCACCGCCGCTTATAAATTTCAGGTCCCTCAAGGCTTAGATCCAACCCCAAGCTGTAGACACACCTATTATTAACCAAACCAAGAGTTGAACATTCAGGTTTACAAACATAGTAATTTTCAGACATCATTTGCTTTTTACAAAACAATATGAAATACCATTCTTTGGATATCTGGTTCCTATTAGAGCATTTAAACTTTGATTTAATTTACATACATTGATTTTGTCCCAGTGTATCGATGTCATTTATTATATAACCAGGCATACCTACGAGTCTGTTCTTAATTGATACAGAAATAACTAGTTGAGTATTACAAATTTCTTAATTGAAGGTGTATGTGAAAAATGATTTTTTAGTTTGAAATTAGTTTTAATTGTCTAGTTTGAAATTTTTCCCATCTATTATGAAATTTTTTAAAGGAGAGATGGGCCAAATTGGTTACTTGAACTGGCTTAGCTTAAGTACAAATCATCTAAGAGTGTAAAATCCAGTCACAATGCCTGCACAAAATACAGTAATCAATCAATACACAATTCATTCAACAAATATTTATCAAGCGTCTACAACATGTGAGCATTCTACTAGGGCTCAGGCAATAAAACATTATTTAAAATCATGGTGAGCTTCTACTCCTTACTCCTGAAATGTCATACTCTACGTAAGCTACTTCTTCCCTAATAGCTCACCATTTTAAACTGAGGATCATTTGAAGTCATGGTTTTTATTCTTCTCCATTTTCCCTACCCACACTTCTCTACCTTTCTCTTTCACACTGTGTGCTCTGGGGTTTTGCATCACCGTGGTTCTTTTTTCAGCAGCCTTCTGGTTGTTTTAGGTCAATAGAAGGCATTGGCAAGAAATGGGAGAAAGAGAGAAGAGAGAGGCTGGGGTATTTCTCCCCTGCTCTTTCTGCTTCTGGGCTTCTGTCTATCTTCCTGCTTCTGTCTATCAGCAATGTTGTTTTACGATGGATGATTACTCCTGGGTGGGCCCCTCTTTATGATGCCAAGTGTCATTGGATTCTGGTAATATTCTTCCCACCCTTTGCCCTTCAAGAATTAGAGGTAAAAGCTTTGGCTTCTAGCTGCTGCTACTTTCTGGGTGTCTCAACATCCATTATTCAATGTGCGTGCCAACCCCTTCCTGAACCTCTCAAACTAATTTCATTTTTCAAGTTTCCTTGTTTAAGCCATCTGAGTGGAGTCTGTTTCCTGCTGCGACCCGACTGATACATCATATATGATACATTTCTTTGAAAAAGTTTAAACAAATACAAAATGTAAAGGAATGGTTAAAATAATTAACAACCCCCATGAGTCAGGCTCACAAAGTACTAAGCAAACATCTGTCACAACAGAGTATTGTTTGTGAGCTCACTCACTACCTGTTTCATTTCAGAGCTGACATTCCACACTTGGAATGTCGTAGATCCAACTGTGTTTTCATTATGCTTGGAGCTTAATTGTGAACATTCACTGTGGGCTGAAATCTGGCCATGTTAAATCTACATTTGTCCCTCATTTAATTTTACTCTTTAAAAAATATTGAAAAGATTTATTTTAGGAAGTTTTAATATATATGTTAATCTAATAGATGTCTTCCAATTTGAATGCTATTGTGCCAGGCTTAATGGATATATTAAACACCCTGATCATCTCCTATCATATGTGGGAGGAGAAATATTTAATAATTATGAAACTTGGGGCACCTGGATAGCTCAGTCTGTTAAGCATCCGACTTTGGCTCAGGTCATGAGCTCACCATCCATGAGTTTGAGTCCCACATTGGGCTCTGTGCTGAGTGCCCAGCTCAGAGCCTGTAGCCTGCTTCAGATTCTGTGTCTCCCTCTCTCTCTTTCCCTTCCTCACTCACACTCTCTCTCTCTTTAAAAAATAAATTAGAAAAAAGATTTAAAAATTATGAAACTTAATTTAAAAATACTTCATACCTATAATTGACCTTCTAAAAAAATGTTGACTGACTATCCTTGAAAATGTTTTCCTTTTCTGATATTATTGATCTCACAGTATTAAGTAACCTAACGAGTGCAAAAACCCCAAACAAGAAACCCTTTCTTCAATTCAACAAGGTAGAATTGACTGTGAGATCTTAAAATAAAGTAATAATAATAGTAATTTTCAGTAGCCTATTTACTTTTGAGTCAGAATTTATCACTTGATGAGAATGTCATTCTTTGGGATATTAATATTTCTCAGAGTATTTTAATGAAGTCTGTAGCACTGACATGAATTTGCCTGCAAGGATTTGTGGAAGTCTTCCTCCTGTAGGAGTATAAGCTATCATTAGCCTATAAATAATATTGTATTTATATTTTACAAATTGTATAAATGAAATTATTCAGTTATGCACAGGGAAACAGCCCCTTTCCATCTGTCTGGCTGCTGGGTCCGGATGATCCAAATGGCTGCTGAGAACGAGTCACAGTGTGTGTGAAGTGGTTCCACAGTGTCTTGTTCCAGCTTAGTGTCCAATAGTGTCAGTTACAATCGGTATCTGTTGGCAAAATCCATTCAGTCACTGGACCAGAGGCAAATTTACCCTGAGGTCGCTAAGTTTTATCTTCACGGCGTCTCTTACACTCAAATCTGAGAATGTCAAGAGCCACTGGGAGTTGCAGAGTGTTCTGGGTGGCAGAGGGAAGCCAGGCTGTAAAAGGAAGCATTTTATGAAGTCGTTTCTGGCCAACTGCTTTCAAGGACATCAAAGGAAAAGAACCCGAATCTCTTGGGCTCTAATAATTTGTCGTGATTTCTTTTCTCACTCTAAATACACATTCGTTTCCTTACCTACTTTTATCTAGAATTTTGTATTATGTTCCTTATGGAAAGCCCATCAAATTGTATAAGTTTCAGATTGGGGATTGCCCATATCATGTTTCCCAAACATAATCTGGTCCAGAAATTTAGGTCTTACAAATTACTCGTATGAGCATGGGAAGAGTTTGGCTGCCAAGAAGTAATGACTTAAAGACACTATCAACATCCAACAAAGAAAACACATTTGACAGCAAAAGACACATGACTCAGAAGGCTTCAACTTTTCAGAAAACTGTGTTGGTAGTAAGAGGAACATTAACTGAAGCCACAGGGAGCGTGAGAAGTCACAGAAGAGGTGGCAGGCAAAATGCAATGGCCATGAAGAGAGAAGATATTAAGGCTAAATAAATATAACTCCCTCTTGTATTGAAAACATTATTTTTTTAAGTTTATTTATTTTTAGAGAGAGAGCAAGCAAGGGGTAGGGGAAGGGCAGAGAGAGAGAGAGGTAGAGAGAGAATCCCAAGTAGGCTCTGCACTGTCAGCACAGAGCCCGATGCAGGGCTTGAACTGTGAGATCATGACCTGAGCTGAAACCAAGAATCAGGCACTTAACCAGCTGAGCCACCCAGGGGTGTCCAACTCTTGATTTCAGTTCAGGTCATGATCCCAGGGTCATGGGATCAAACCCTGAGTAGGGCTCCATGCTGAGCATGGAGACTACTTAAGATTGTCTCTCTCTCCCTCTCCCCCTCTCCCCAGCTAGTGCTTTCTCTCTCTCTCTAAAAAAATAAAATAATAATAATAATAATTTAATTTAGTTTAATTAAAAAATAAAATAATAAAAATTAAAAATAAAGGAAGATAATGCCTCCTGTGGGCAGCCTAAATAAGCTTTGAGCAAAATATAACTTGTCGTGCTAGTTCCCAAAAATATCCAAATATTCCCAAGAATATACTTCTCCATTTATGATTTGCTTTTCATCGCATTCAGATCACGATAGTGCTGAAAGTCAACGGCATTTTATACCTTCCAATTTCACAAATGAATCTGAGGCAAAGCATATTCCTGAAGACCCAACAAATAAGGTGAGAAATGTAACTCATTTTCCTGCTCCACTCCATTATTTCAGATACACATTAAATAAAGGCAACCATTCATTTTGGAAAATATTGTAAACCTGTCAAAACTTTCAGTTAGTCATTTATTCTGCGTGCATATTCTGCAATGTTGATTTCTTTGTGTTACTTCAGCCCTAGCTTTTAAAAAATAATTGTGATGAAAATGATGTTGTTTATTTCCAAATAAATAGTCAAGCATATGCATGTACTTTAAAAATAATGAACATATGTGTTTAAATTAAAACGGAATGTGGGGGGCATCCATGAAATACATGCAGTCATTGCAAGGTCTATTTCATTACATTTGCCAAACTTTGAAGTCTGGGCGAGCTTCCCATTTCTGTGCCCGCTGGAAATCCTGCAAGAAGCTGATTCGTGAGACAATGCCAACTCATCCAAAAATGAAGGGATGAGATTAGGTTCTGTGTAACACGAACACCGTGATCCTATCATATTGATCTAGCTGCAATCCCTTTGTTTGTATGTCTAGCATACAATTAATACTGTATTTCCAAATCTGAAACAGGAGGGAGATAACAGTAATACACAAATAAAGAAGCCATTACAAAGAGGAGTAGGGAATCCAAGATTTGTTAATTAATCATCTGGACAAACAGGACGGTGTCTCCTTACACTGGAGCTGGTTTTGCCATGCAGATATGTATTTTCAAACAATTATCTGCTGACAAGGGAGGGATATATACACAGAGGATCCAGAGGGCAACCCCTCTGATGTTTTTCAAGACACGGTTCCTTTCTTCTGGTAGATGAGAAGGAAGAGACTGTCTTAACTACACTGCATTTAGAAGACATATAAATTAGAGCATACATAGTTGTCTTCACTTTTTACAAAAAGACTGTAATAACTAGAGCAGTATGCTTGTCTGTGTTTTATTTCTGACTTGGTGATCTGCAATGGGCTATCGATTTAGCACCACCCCGTTCTGCCTCGCATTTGTCACTAACAGTGGTTACTAATCCGTTGCTCCAGCACTCTATCGTAGCACAAGAAATCGTCCCAACTTGGCATGAGGCAACAACCATTTTTTCTGCTCCTGGATTCTGCGGGTCAGCAACGGGGACAGGGCACCGAAGGATAATTCCTCCGCTCCGTGACGTCTGGGGTTTCATCTGGCAAGACAAGCGGCTTCGAGTGACAGACACAGCTGGAGCTGGAATCATTCGGAGGCCTCCTCACTCCCACATCTGGTGCCTGAGCAAAGTCTGGATTCAGATGCGACTGTCAACTGAAGTGTCTCCATGTCAGAGGCGTGGCCTTCTTCACTGCATGGAAGCATCATGGTGGCTGCTTTTCACCTGGTAGCCAGGGCACCAAGAGTGAATGTTTCAGCAGACAAGACCTTTCATGATCTGGACTTAGAAGTCATGTGGTGTCATTTCTTTAGTACTCCATTGGCCGAAGCATCACAAGCCTACCTACGTTCAAGAAGAGTAGACACAGACACCACTTGTGGACAAGAGCTGTCAAAGAATTTGCAGCCATGTTTTAAAATCGCCACACCTACACACTCTTAAATGTAGGCAAAACAAGAGAAGAAACCAGTATTTAGCTAACAGCCTAATATGTACCACACATATTAGGAACTTAAGTATGTAATCTTATTTACCCTTTACAACAGCTCTACGAAGAAATTACTATCCTCTCCATTTGAAACGTGAGGCATCTAAAGCTCAGGGGTTGTGAAACTTACCCAAAACACATAGCATTGTACAAAAACCCTGATCCATTTCATTCCAAAGCCTGGTGCTTTCTCACTATTCATTACTATCACACTGTGTTTATTTATTTATTTTTAATAAAAAGCATCTTTTTTTTATACTAATTTGTATGGAAAGTATTGTTTAGGGGGCACCAGGGTGGCTCAGTTTGTTGAGCGTCTTCAATTCAGGTCATGATCTTGTGGTTCCTGAGTGCGAGCCCCGTATAGGGCTCTATGCTGACAGCTCAGAGCCTGGAGCCTGCTTCAGATTCTGTGTCCCCTGTCTCTCTGCCCTTCCCCTGCTCACGTGCACGTGCTCTCTCTCTCTCTCTCTCAAAAATAAATAAATGTTAAAAAAAAAAAACTTAGAAAAGCAATATAGTGTTTTAGCTATCATGCTTTAGTTCATAGGACAACCAAAACTTCATCAAACACCAAAAACTAAATAATTTCAATGCATTTAAGCTACTTTTAAATAAAAGACTATTCATTTCCTATTACTTCTGTAACAAATGAGCACAAATTTAGCATCTTACAACAACACAGCTTTGTTATTTTAGAGTTTTGGAGGTCCGAATCCTCGGACCATCAGGGTGTCTGGAGCCTGAATTCCTTCTAGAACCTCTGGGGAGTATCTGTTTCCTTTTTTTTTCTCTTTTTTTCTTGTTTTTTTTTTTTTTTTTTTTTGCCAGCTCCTGGGCCTACACCCATTCCTTGGCTCAAGGCCTCTCCCTGCAACTTCAAAGCCAGCGATCACGTCACTTCAACCCTGCTTCTGCCATCACATCTCCTTCTCTGACTCTTGGCCCCCCTACCTCCCTCTTTCACTTACCAGTACTGTTGTGATTATATTGGCTCCACGTGGATAATCCAGAATATTCTCCCCATCTCAAGTCTCTTAAGTAAGTCACATGCACAAAGTTTCTTTTGCCACGTAAGAGACGTATTGACAGATTCTGGGGGTTAGAATGTGGACATCTTGGGGGGAGCATTATTCTGCCCCCCACAAAGTCTATCACACAGCTATGGCCTAAGTGCACACATCATCTGTATTCCCCAGTTAACCAGCCGCTATATTCTGTCATCCACTCCCATGAATGTGTTATGTTTACCAATTACCGGGCCGTTAATTACAACATTTCCTCTCTTACATCCAAATTAACCATCTCATCAAGCTCACTGAAGACATTCATTCGGCAGTCGCGGAGGCTGCAGGCAACCTCGCCCAGCGGCACCCTTGGAGAACCACCGAGGCGAGGTGTGCGCCCCGAAGGGCGGTATTCCCACCGCCCCTCCCTGGCAACCCCCGCGACAGACAGGCACACCTGTGCGTGCCCAAACACACTCACCCTCTCCCGAAGTTCAACCCTGATCTGCGGGGGCACAGTAACGCTTCCTTCCGCGGAGTGGAACCCGTCTGATGATGCCCAAGGGGCGATGAGGCGATGCGAGATTTCAAGCGGGGTGTTATGCCTGAACATGACAGGTGAGCCTGTGCCCTTTCCCCACCCCCACCCCCACCGTCTCCCGTCGGCTTGTTGTTTCTCACCGCCCCCGCCCCCAGCTCCAGGAAGAATAAAGAGGCGCCGGAAAGTCATAAGGGTGAATCCTAAAAGCCCCGATTTTCATGCAGACGCTCTCATTTGTTCAAGCGTCGCAGTTAACCACAGGCCATGACTGGAATTTATTAACTCGCTAAAACTGATACGAGGAGGTCTTCAGCCATTGTGTGGTGGCTGTTTGCTTAATTATCCATATCTAAAGAGTGGCTCTGGCTGATTTGTGATTCTTTCAGCTTTCTAGCAACAGCACAGGCCATTGAGCACCTACTGAAAAGTGTCCTCCAGAAAAACCTGAAGGACTCACCAGCGTGAGCCCTGGTACATCCTCCATTCGCGGAGAGTGTGGCTGCTGGTGCGAAACCAAAGATCCACTCTGGGTGGGCAGCGGAGGGCTCCGAAATACCAGCAAATGCCAGAGAGAAGCTGGGTAATTTTATTCCAATTATACTCTTAGTGCCATGATGTCACAGCATAAATTTGTGCTTTTGCAAGCAGCTCACGCTGGCGTGATGACAGCTCTTAAAATATTGAGTGATTGTGGGCCCGTCAGCATAGAATTATTCTAACATGGTGCCTTTATTAGTGCTTCAATAAATGCCATTCTTCTTGCGTTCTGAGGTGGCATTTGCAAATGAGCTAATTTCTCCGCGGTAAAATAATTGTGTTGCATTTATTTTGCAAGGGGAGAAAAACAGCGCTATTACATAAAGGGGGCTTTTTTCCCCCCATCAGAACCACATACGCTGTAGTTAGTCAAGTTTAAAAAAGAATGCATTAACTAAATGACTAGGTAATTATTTAAATGAACATGCTGCTTCCAAAAGCAATAGATGGGATAAACACCTTAACGACTCCCTCGCTATTACAAAAAGATGTGGCAAATGACCCACAGGAGGATCCAAGCTCCAAGTGGGTGGGGGGAGCAGGGAGAAGGTGTTTGCTGATCGGTGGCAAGCATTTCAGGGGTTCAGTATGGGTTTCTTGAATTCAGGCCACCCTGGCTTCATTCTCCAGAAATAGTTGGATGAGGAGGGGAGAGGAGAAAGGGTAGCATTCACGTGTTACCCTACACATCTTGCTGCCGGTATCCTCTGGCCCGGAACCCTGGCCTCCCACATTCTCTGTGCAAGGACCTTGCTGTGTGTCACTGGAGGGCACTGCCGGTGATAAGCAAGCAGGGAGCCCCACACTCAGGGAAGTCTGCTGTAAATCGTGCACCAGCCCCTCCCTTCCCGTTTTTGCGGAGACTGTTCCTCAGGGTGAAGAAATTATGAACCACTCGCCCAAAGTTCTTGTGAACCAACAGTAAGGCACTCTGATGCTATGTGCCTCTCAACTTACAAAAATCAAAAGAGAGGAGGGAAGGAAATAAAGACATAAGAGAAGGGGGTGCCCCGGTGGCTCAGACCATGAAGCGTCCGACTGCTGCTCAGGTCATGATCTCCTGGTTCGTAGGTTCGAGCCCCATGTCAGGCTCTGTGCTGACAGTGCAAAGACTGCTTGGGATTCTCTCTCTCTCCCCCTCTCTCTCCCCTCCCTGACTCATGCTTTCTCTCTCTATCAGAATAAATAAACTTAAAAATCAATAAATAAAATAAAATATCCACAGCTCTTTAAAAAAAAAAAAGTAAGAGAGAAGGGAAGGGAAGGACAGTGAGCAAGAGAGAGAACAAGAGAGAGAATTAATAAGAAAACAGAGACAAATGGGAGGGAAAGAAATACAGAAAAACAATCTTGAGAAAATTCTCTCAGAGAAACCGCTGGTTCTGAGAAATAGGAAGTTGTATTTTAAGATAAAAGCCAAACAAACCCCACTGTAAGGATAAACTATGAAATCTGTTCAGGCCACTACTTTCTAAATGAAATAATGAGGCTCCTTACTTCCACACTGCAGTGAGGATCTGAGTTCTTTCCTCCCATAGACCTCGTTCCTCCCCTGGCATGGCTTATGAACGAGACAAACCTAAAAGGGTACTTAGCCCTAACTGGGGCTCCTGGGTGGCTCAGTCAGTTAGGCGTCTCTTGATTTCAGCTCAGGTCATGATCTTGTGGTTCGTGAGTTCAAGCCCCACATCGGGCTCTGCACTGACAGCAAGGAGCCTGCTGGGGATTCTCTCTCCCTCTCTCTGCCTCTCCCCCACACTGTCTCACGCACCCTATTTCTCTTTCTCTCTGTCTCTCAAAAATGAATGAATATTTTTTAAAGGGGGTGTTTAGCTTAAGAAAAATTTAATTTGTTCAAAGAAAGCAATACATCATAAATTTTTTTTAATTTTTTTTTTTAATGGGAATTAACTAACGGATGTCTGCATGCAACAGGAACCAGATTGGGGGATCTGCATTTATCTATTTATTTCCTCCACACCACCCTTCTTCCCAGTAGTTCTAAGTAGGTCTGCTGAGACTTGTGGAGCCAGAGAGAACATCTTCCTTACAACCTGAAAGTGGAACCAGTGAAGAGAGCAGAATCAGACCAAAATGCCAGCTTTTCAACTGGATGGAGGAGCATGGCCCCCACAGAGCCTCCAGCAGGATTCCTAATACTTTACCCCCAGTCATACCTGGCCACCAGCAGGAAGAGCACAGGGGCAGCTGAGGACAGAGACTGGCATGTAGGCAGACCTGGAGGGAAAAGGGCTTGAGCTGGACACGCTCAGTGCCATCACCAAATTCGTCAAGTGGCTCTTTCGCTCCTGGGGAGGCAGGAGTGAGGGTCAGGGGGAAGTGAAAAGGGTTTCTTCCACAAGCTGACAATTTCCCCCTCTCTTTTGTAGAATCAGGAGAAGTAGAGAAGGTGTTGTCCCATTAAAAAAAAAAAAAGTCCCATTTGACAAATGTAAAAACTGAGATCCACAAAAGTTCATTTTGCCCAAGCTTAGATAGGCAGGAAATAGAGTTGAAATTTAATCTCTGATCTGTTTTCGGCACTGACTGTGCTATTATCCACTAGAGTGTGTTATATTTTTAAAGGCAGAAATAATATTTATAGGGAAGTAGGAGCAAGAAGTCAAGCCTCTTAACACCTAGAAAAAAAATTTATTTACTTTGCATTGTCTGTGTTTCAGGCAGTCATAGGCTTAATGAACTATAGATGTAGAGTCTAAAGTCTGTTAGAATTGGGTTCTGTTCCTATATCATCACTTTTAGCAGAACTTAACTTTAGCGAAGACCAGTGGTCTTCAACTAGGGTTGATTTGGGGCCTCCCAGGGGACATCTGGCAATGTCTAGAGACAGATTCCCCCCACCACAGAGCATCATCTGGCCAAAGTTATCAATAGTGCTGAGGTTGGGAAACCCTGATGCAGAGAAAGTAGTTAGACAACCAGGAGGTATGATTTAAAGGGACAGGAAGGTCTTTAACTCAGTCTTCTTCAACGAATGCCCAAAATTCCACAATTAAAGAATCTTAGGGTTTATACTCTCCATCATCTTCAAAAAACTATACCTAAAATAAAATTCTCTCTGCGAATAAATGGAAGCAGATATCGCTTTTAATGTGAGAGCTAGCAGAGAGAAAATGAGGTGCCAAAGATGGAAGGGAGGAAGGAGTAAGGAAAAGGCTCAGAGGTCCAGACAGACAGAGCATGAGCGGGGGAGGGGCAGAGAGAGAGGGAGACACAGGATCCGAAGCAGCTCCAGGCTCCGAGCTGTCAGCACAGACCCCGACCTGGGGCTGGAACCTACCAACCTGGAGATCATGACCTGAGCTGAAGTCGGTCGCTCAACCGACTGAGCCACCCGGGCGCCCCACTGGTTTTCTCATGTTTATAGCTATAGTCTCAATACCAACTGAAGCAGATCAGTGTACAGATTCAATGAGATGTGCCGAGACCCCAGCCCGTAGCAGTGGCTCACCAGCTGCCACAGCTTCTATCGCGGTGATGAGACAGATTCTAGGGCAACCGACTAAGACCTCTTCTAAAATCATTTTCAATGGCCTTCTATCCTTTGTGGAATCAGAGGAGGTATAAATAAGTCAATAGGGGAAAGAACCTATCCCCGGGCAGGTGTCAGATATAAAAAACACAAAAACGTCATGGGGTTTCTGTCAGTGGCGTTTTCGTCAAACGTCTGGGAGACATGCGAGTGGCGTAAATAGCCTCCATGGAGAAGATCATATGACCTTCCAGACTGAAACTCCGCTTACTGGTTGGTAAGCTGAGTGACTAAAATGGAGGAAGAGGGCAAGTTTAACAGGGTCCAGACCGATAGTCCTGAATCGTGTCCATAACACATGTTAATGCTGAGAGTGTGGATTTCCCTAGTTGTCTGATCTACATGACACTGCGGGGGTTGAGACTAAACTGACTTTACACTCCAGGTGTAGCACAGCTTATTGAACGGGCTCAGATTAGGTCATTTTTCTTCAAGCCTATGCCTCATGTCACTTGATTATAAGCAGAAGAGTATAACCTCACGAAGACGTTGTAAGGATCAATGAGAAGGCCCCTTTTGAGTGATGCAAAGGTGACATGTTTGTCTTTGATATGTTTTTTGACAGACCTCACTCCAAGCACGGGGCCAGAGGTAACTTCCGGACCTTCTTAGGCCTCGCGGTTTGCATTTGTAAAATAAAAAAGTTGACCCAAAGAACTTTCTTGTGATCCAGGAACCTGAAGCATCCCCCTGGGAGCTTGTTAGCAGGGACTGTCATCTCACCCAGACCTACAGAATCAGGATCTTTACCCAGATCCCAGAACAAATCGCATGCAGTTTCGGGTTTGAGAAGCTTTGTTTGAAGGCCTGTTCCAGCTTACGGGTCCATGAGTTGGTAAGGGAAGGTAACAAGGTAACGAATGGGGGGCCGGACATTGGCCTTTGCAGAAAAGTTAGCATATGTGTCACTGCTCTCTTGGCCTTCACCCCTGGGATTGCCGTCAGGCCTTTTATCTGATATTCTCCTTAGGGTTAAGGATCCAGGAGTGGCCGAGTCAGCTGGGATAAGCAAGCAAACACGTTCAAGTTGTACCTTTTACTCTTCTGTTCTCAAGGCTGTGTGCGTATGGAGGGAAAATGTTCTGCTCCGTGACTCCAACATGTACGTACTGAGAAAGGTAGCATAGTGTTGTAACACATACCAGCAGCGGCCAAGACACTCGACAGACCGTCTGAATTCAGGCCTGACACTAGCATACTGTGTGACTTGGGGTCTTTACATTATCTCAGTCTCCTCTTTAGACGAATGAGAATAGAAGACCCCATTTAGGTGAACAAATATAAGTCCTCTAACCAGAGCCTGGCCCATGGTAAGCACTACATACACCCTTGGTTAAATAAAATCCACCAATATATAAGAAATGTTTCCATTTCTCTACTTTGCTTTTAACCATAGGGAAACAAAGCTTAGCCAACACTATCTTGTGGTAATGTCTCTGATTAAGCACAGGGCCTTTGTAATTAACATCCAGTCAATACATTTATTGTAATTTTACTGCTATTTTTTTCTTTTCCACGATTATATATATTATATACATGAATATGTGACACATATAAATAATATGGAAAGTTTTCTGTAAATGTGCTATATGAACACCTATTTCATAAGCAAAATAGCCTTGTGAGATAGATATGGTTAGCATCCCCATGTTACAGCCACTTGACGAATTTGGTGATGGCACTGAGCGTGTCCAGCTCAAGCCCTTTTCCCTCCAGGTCTGCCTACATGCCAGTCTCTGTCCTCAGCTGCCCCTGTGCTCTTCCTGCTGGTGGCCAGGTATGACTGGGGGTAAAGTATTAGGAATCCTGCTGGAGGCTCTGTGGGGGCCATGCTCCTCCATCCAGTTGAAAAGCTGGCATTTTGGTCTGATTCTGCTCTCTTCACTGGTTCCACTTTCAGGTTGTAAGGAAGATGTTCTCTATGGCTCCACAAGGTTGAGCACGTAAGTGACTTACCTAAGGTTGGAGATATGTGTGGAATGTGGACAATTGAAATCAGGCAGTCTGGCTTCAAAATCTGTGTTGTCAAATACTACACTATAGCGTGCTCTACACTGAACACCGAATGCTAGGATGTGCCGCCTCTGTCACAGGGGCTTCATCTTTTCTGGTTTTATTTAATATTTATATCAGTGACAGTTGCCTTAAATTCATCTTAAATAGTGCATCCGTTGGTAGCAGAGACGGTTTCTCTCCTTTTCTCTGCGTGAAGCCGACCGAAACACCTTGTGCAGTTAGCTAATCACTTACTAAATTCTTAGTAATAACAATGACATAATATATTACCCAATCCCACCGACATCGCAGAAAAGAAACCAACACTGAAAACCTCTTTTCCTTCTGAAGTTAGCCCAAATGTGACTGTTGCATTTACGCTGCATTTTTACAAGCTGTTTATATTAGGCGTGTACAAAACATTTGAAAGTCCGCTTGGATAAATTATCCCAAAAGCTTGTAAATGACCCTCTTCTGCTTCTTTGAAAAGACCAGAGCCGGTAGCCGATCTTTACTATCCAAGGGAGAAAAGGGAAAGCAACAAAATGACGCTGAAATGGCACACAGGGCCTCTAAAGTTATAATAGAGATGTTTCCGATCTTGTTATTCATACTCTGTCATAGGCAAACGGCTTAAAAACAGACAAGGGAGCATTCAGGCTTCTCGCAAACGCAGGTGGGTAGAGCCTCCATCAACGATGGCTGCAAATGGGAAACTGGGGAGAAGGGGGGAAGCGGGGTCCAGGGCGCATGCGTGGCAGAGCACACGCGTGCAGCCTGAACGCAGCTGCTCCGAGAGCCTGACTCCTCCGAGGCTCCGGGCCCCGCCCCCTCCCAGTCCCGTCGCCTGCTAGGCGACACATCGCCCCACTGAACACGCATAGTATTCAGAGCCTGAACTCCCCCTCGGCCTAACCACAGACAAACGACGCTGTCCGTTATCTCCTTCGGGGGGAGGCAATAGACCTTAGTCAAAATGCAGCCTGGGGACGGACTTTGCGTGTTCAGATTTCAGACCTGCCACCCGCCACCTGCGTGACGCACTGCCAAGCTCCTTAACCCCCTTTAAGCGTCTGTTTCCCTAGTGGTGGAGGGAGGAAAATAGTGGTTTCCAAATCCTGAGGTTACCGTGAGGATCATTCCAACTAATGTGTGTCAAGTGCCGAAGGAAGTGCCTGGGGTGTGGTAAGCGCTGGATAGACGCGAACTGTTTCTGCCTAATTAGGTTGTACATTCCTCCCTCGTACGCAGCAGCGTACGTCCTCCCTCCTCCGTCCTACGCAGCAGCACAGTCAGAGCACAGCACTTTGCATAAAGTAGGTGCTCAGAAAGTGCTAGAAAGACACCTTAGCGCTGAGAGTTCTTGCTCTCAGACTCGGCACTTGCAAATAGCCGGCAGGGATCCAAGGGCCAGCCGCATCCCAGTCGGGAAACTAAGTTTTAGAAATATAGATGTCAACCTTGTCCTCTAGAGACTCTAATCCCGAACATCTAAGAGGAGACCCAGGAAAATACCTAAAAGAAAACCAACTCCCAGTCAAGCAAACTCCCCATGTACCTGAACTGTGGGCTCAGCTGCCTTTCTCAGCTGATTTATCCTTTCTGCTTTTATGTAAGGAGATGCTGACTGGAAGCCTAACTCAGAGGAACGAAGGCTCTGAGGGCTGGAAGAGAAAGCGAAGTCAGGGTAGGTAATAAGTGGTAGGGGGATCAGAGAGGGGAGCAAGAAGGAGAAATCTATATCCCATCAGTGACAGCAAAAGTACCCTCCTATGGGAGGCCATGCTGCACGGGGACCCTGCAGTGGCACTCAGCCTGGTTAAAATTGACCTTGATCCTTTTTTTAAAAGGTTATTTACTTATTTTGAGAAAGAAAGAGAGCGAGCACAAAAGGGGGAGAGGCAGAGAGAGAGCGAGAGAGAGGGAGAGAGAGAATCCTAAGCAAGCTCCATGCTGACAGTGCAGAGGCTCAAACTGTGAGATCATGACCTGAGCCGAAATTGAGTCAGACACTTAACCGGCTGAGTCATCCAGGCTCCCCGAAATTGACCTTGGTCCTGATGGTCACACTTGGTAAAGAGTAGGGTCAATGACACCATTCGATGTTAAAGAATGTGAGACAATAGCAAGGGCCCTGCCCCAGAAAAATCCTGACTGCATGCCAAACACAAAATAGAAATTCTGGGCAGAGTTCCCAAATATAACTGGCTCTGACTCTCTTCTCCAGCTCTGGCTCTGGCTTCTCCTCTAGCCCCATTCCCCACAGGCTGAAGGATCTTTGAAGTGGCAAAATGAAACCAAATACTGTCCTTTACCCTTCATCCGGGCATAAAAATTTCAAACAGTGCTCCATGCCCATGGCAGATAGAACGGTTCTCATTTCCCAATCCCTGACAAGCCTAACTATTCCTTTGTGAAAGGGAACAACGAAGAAAAAAGGCACAAGACATATCAAAAAGATAAAATAGTTTAAAAGAAAGGGATCACCATGAGCATTCGGACCAGATGTGTTCCTATAAAATCATAAATTTGCCACAAGGAACAAAGAAGGGCTTTAGAGTGTCTATATTATGTGTTTACAATAGGGGAATCTGTTTTTATCAAACCATATCAGACACGGAGGTAAAAAGCACAGATAAAAAAAATTTAATAAAATTAATGGAGGCAGTCAAACAAGTTAATTATTTAATCAATTCTAATTTGTGGGGGCGCCTGGGTGGCTCAGTTGGTTAAGTGTCTGACTTCGGCTCAGGTCATGAGCTCACGGTTTGTGGGTTTGAGCCCCACGTCGGGCTCTGTGTTGACAGCTTGGAGCCAGGAGCCTGCTTCAGATTCTGTGTCTCCCTCTCTATGCCCCTCCCCCACTCATGCTCTGTCTCCCAAAACTAAATAAACATTTAAACAGAACAATTTTTTTTAAGAAATTCTAATTTGTAAAGTAGTAAGCCAACTAGAAAGTACCCCCAAACTCAGGGGAAACAGATATAAAGTTTTAAGTGATTAGAGAAAGCTAAGAGATATGGAAGACAAATGTATAGAGATTTGATAAAGTTACAAAGGGAATCTAAAAAGAATAAGATAGACATCACTGAAGCAATGACGAAAGGAACAACAGAAACTTTTTTACCTGAAAAAATTGATTTTGAAGATTGAAATATTTTGCAAAAAAAAAAAATGTAATGAAAAGAAACCAACACCCAGACAAATACCAACAATTTTTTTTTTCCATTTAAAATACCCTTCTGTTAACTAAACTTGTGGTCATCACTTTCACAATTGATGTAAGTCAAGTCATTATGCTGAACCTCTATAGCATCATATGTTAATTCTATCTCAATAAAACTATGGGGGGGGGGGGAAGAAAACTTACCAGAATGTGAAATGTTAGGTGTTAAAGGCTGCATATTTGTGATAAAAACAAAATTAAATTAAATTAAATTAAGTAGATAAAATATCCCTCAAATGTTTTGACAGGTGTGTGTGCATATACATAGAAATAGCCACAACACACGGACAGTCACACACACACAAAGGAACAAAAATCAGACAGGCATTTGCTTTCTTTGTAATACTAAGTGAAAAAAATGACCACAACGACTACCACATTTTGAAAAGTAGTGACTTTAACTCAAGACAAGTTTTTGGTCAAATCTAAAGAAACAAAAGGAGAGGTCGTAAGTATGCAGGAGATCAGACAATATATCACTATGTATTGTTAATGAAAAAATTACTCAAAAACAGATTCTAGCTGCCAATAGATGAATTAAAATAAGCCTATTCGATTCATAATTTCAGTAGACTAAATCTAGTAGTAGTTCCAGCTATTTTGAGTTTTTCTGGGCACCAAGTTCCCACGAACCCTGACCTCATTTCAAGGCCTCAAATATCCATATCTTAATAATAATGACAAAAATATATTAATTAAAATAAGTGCTTACTTTCTGCTAGACATGTTATATTCATTATCCCAAATCTTTGCAACAACCCTGCAATAGATTCTCTTTTCTACTTTTCAGAGATTAAATGACTTTCCAAATACATTCTGTTAATAAGTGACAGGGTCAGTGTTTCATTACAAATGCTGGTTTCCAAAACTCAAGCATTTTCTTTGATCCTATTCTACCTCCCCAGACCCACAAGTCTATCAGTTGGGAGTGGGGGTGCCTGTGATTCAGCTTTGGTTAGAGGAGAGAAATGCAAGTGACTGGGCCTTACTCCTCAGGACACATCCCACTCCCAGTATTGATGCATGACGATATGCATGGAGTATTGCCAGACAAGGAAGTGTCCCTGAGCACCAATGTTTAGATTTTTTTTTGGGGGGGGGGGGGTTGGATTTTGTTACATAGGCATGACTATGTGGTTAAACGTAATCTCTAAATCAATTGACATCTGGTTACTCGAAGTGTCCAATCTAGGTCACATGGTTGGTCTTTCTGGTGGGGCCAGCCCCACCTGAAACGATCAGATGTGGCCCTCTCCATCTTAAGACCCGGTGTGGCCAGACGTGGCCTAAGCAAAGATATTCTACAGAGTACATCCTAGAAGCCCCTCCTTCCTTGGATTCATGGGTACATGCACCAAAATAGTTCCTTACTGAGTTTGGTCTCCTGACCCATGTGAAAGCTGTCCAGCTTCTCATGGTCTTGTATTTTACTTTGAGTGTGTGCAATCCCTCTCTACTTACTCCAATAGCAATAAAGGCAGATTAGTATGATGACTAGAAACCATACCTTATTCCATTTGAAAATATTCCATGCTTTCGATTTTTGTTTTCCAGATTTTATGCTGCAGTACAGGGTATACAACTCAGAGTCCCTAATGTACTTCCAAGACATAGACTTGAACTAACTGAACTCTGTTGATGTGATGTTCAATACGTGTATTGTGGGTCAAGGTGAACCTTCCCACGCTTTTCATGACGTGCCTATAACTTGCTTCCGACCTTTGATGACTGTGTAGTGGTTAAGAATTTGGATTCTGCAAGACTTCCTTAGGCGTGAATCCTGGGTTCATCACTTACTAGTTACACAGACTGGAGATGGTCACTTCACCTCTCTATGTCAATGTCCTCATTTATAAAATAATACTATGTATCTCACAGGGATGCTGTGAGGGTCAAGTTAGCTTATATAAGTATAGGACCTAGATCAGTGCTTGTCACGAATGGGCTATGTTGTCACTGTTGTTAATCCAAGGGCTATGTTCAAGAAAAAAATTTATAATTGCAAACATCATAGGGAAGCTTTGTTACCTATCTCCCTCAGCCATGACTTCTCACCTCGGGAGAGAAATCTTGAAGTCTTCCACTTTCCAGAACCCTCAGGCATGTCGCAAGAGTCCCGAGACCAATATTCTCCCTTGCACACATATCTTTAGTTAGGGAAGCAAAAGTCCAAAACACAAAATGATAAGAATAGGGAATGTGTACAGAAAAGTAATCAATAGAGTATCTGGCTCATGGTGGATACTTAGTAGGTTAGTATCCCCGGGACTCCATCAGTATTTTCCTGCATGATGCTTCATACGCTTTCCAGAGAACTTTCTCTCTACTACTTATTTACTTCTTATTGAGCCTGAAGCTACTTAGGTCAGAAGTCAACCTCCCTCGTGTGAAAATTGGGAATGCACAAGTTTTGGTAATGACAGCCAGCGCTGTTCTCCTTCAAAGCATCATTCATTTTGGTTAAGACACTAGGTCAAGAGGAAACCTGAGAATTTGCAGACACTGCTGGCTGGCCAGCAGATAAAACCGTTGTTGAACATTAACATTTTGTATGAATTAGTGTATTTTTCCTACACTAGTGCGTTTTCCCTAAGGCCTCTTCCCTAGTGTCCTGGGAATAGGACCAAGAAGTTTCAAGAATACAAAGTATCATAAGTATGTTGGGAAAAGAAGTAACAAAGTGTAACTCCAGCGTATATACAAGCAGCTCCCGACTAAGACAAAGGGCAAGAGGGAAAGCCTGAGGGGAGGGGGCAGCTCACACCAAAACTTAAATTAAGTGGCAAAGGAGACATCAGACATTTCAATTATATCTCAATAAAGCTGGAACTTCCGCAGATCCTCGGAGGGAAGGGCTACTCTTGCTCTTGAGTCTCAGTCGAGGCTACATGCAATCATTTCTCGAATGGTCCCTGAGTCCTGTCCAGGCCACTCTGCTGCTCTCCAAATGCCTGGCTCTAAGTGCTTATCTTTGCTCTGGAGCCTTCTTGACCTCACCTCTTCTCTTCTCCTTGCTCTTTGAGCCTTGTCCCCAGGGAACTCTGCTCCAGGCCAGCAGGGCTTTCTTGCTCATCCTCTTGAAACATTGTTACGTATCAGGGGGCAGGCTTCGCCTCTGGTGGGCTGACCTGATACCAAGAAAAAATAAAAATGTTCTCCATGCGCTTCACTCCTCTCTTCATGGGACAGCAGTGACATCTGCTAAGTAGGCTTCTTGCATTTAAAATGGTTTTCTAACTAGTCCTTCCACTCAGCTTCGCCCATGAGGGAAGGGCTCCAGGACTGGAGACAGAATCCTGAGCTCCATTACAAATCTAATACTAGCCCTTTCACCTTGGGAAAGACACAGACACGCAGACTCTTCATCTGTAAACTGGAGATAGTTACAGCTACATCTCAGGGTAATTGTGAGGATTAAGTGAGATAATGTTTATAGTGTAGTTTGGGAAATGTGCTGGCCTTTAATATATAGAAACAGTGGATATGTATCTAAAATAAAAACATTTTAGTCAACATGAAGGTCAGTTTGGGGCCACTGAGAAGATCTTCTTAAACTGGCAACTCTTGTTGGGTGAACAACATCATCCCCACCAATCCGTCTCTTGGCTCCCATGGGGCAAATCATATGGCAAATGATATTCTGCCTCCCAGGGACTGAGGAGCAGAGCGCAGAAACCAATTTATGTAGCTCTAGGAAGCTGAGGTGAATGGTCATAAAAATACGGGGACTAAGGTCGCTGTCATGGATAAACAGATGAGTTAGCAAAAAAAAGCAGCAGCTGGAAAGAGAGGAGATCAAAACAGAAACAAAGAGAAGCAGAAGTGAATGCTATACGTGAAGAGTGGAGAAGTCATGGAACCCAGCTCTATGACCTGAGTCTATATAAAGATTATATAGATTCTACATTAAGCTTCTTTAAAGAGAGTTTCCACTGCAATCAAACAAACCCCAAGATAGACACTGAAACCAAGTTTGAGCCACACACACAGGGGGAGAGAGAGACAGAGAGAGACAGAGATGTATCCACAGCCCTATAAACATAGATTCAACCTCTCATATTTTGGCCTCCACGCTGGGGCGGACTGGTATCACTTTGCCACAGCCGATAAACGTATCAGTGTTGCCGGAGGGGCCGTGAGAGAAGAAATCAAATTGGGTGAAGGAAAGTGGGCTATTTTGGGACTGCACCCAAAAAGCAAAGAGAGGAACCTCAGCAAAGACCCACAGGCATTGCAATCTAAATGCATCACACATATTCCTCTCCTCACAATCATCACCTTCCAAAGAGAAGCCTTGGGCTCAAAGCCTCAGCCTCTCACACAGAAGCAGACAAGTCTCAAGAGCTTTAGGGGGAAATACATCAATCAAGGCATTCTTTGGTAAGTGTGAGGAACATTAAGCTGTTGGTGAGGCTGGTGGCCTGTTATTACCATCAGCAGTAATATATGCTTCTACAGAAGTGCTCAGATTAGGGGGATTTTATAAAAACAGCACCATATTATTATATATTATAATGAGGAAGGAAGTGTGTGGGGAGCAATTTTTAGAAAGTAGGATGACAAAGAGATTAAATATTTTTCTATGGGATGCCAAAAGGAACAAAATTGATCAGAAATTGGTGAAGGAGGGATGGCAATAAAATCAGGGTCCCGTGCATTCCAGGTTCTATCATCTTCCGGCTAGGTGACCATAAGTGAATTACATTACCGCTCTGCCCCTCGTTTTCCTCATGTATATAATGGGGATGATAATGATAAAATACTTACCTCCGAGGGTTGTTTTAGCAATTAGATGAGAATTGTGTAGCACCTGGCACCTAGCATACCCTCCGTACATTCAGCTGTGATTGTTGGCTTTGGCTAGGTTTTCCACCCAGAATGGCAATGAGACTCAGATTTGCATACAAGTGGTTTATTTGGGAGGTGATCGCAGTGAGCACTAGTCGGGGACTGCAGAAGTGAGATAGAAAAGGTAAGGAAGTCAATACGGGGGAGTCTTAATGAGCAATTATCACCGTGGGCAACTGTGGTTCGATTGTAACAACAGGCCAAGTGCATTTCAGACAATGGGAAGGAGAGACGTATGGGCACACTGGAGCCATCTTGTTACCCAAGAACTGTCATGACAGTGGGGCACAGACCAACCTGCCTTTGTTTAACTCTGGCCAGCATGTTTTTAGGAGAACAGAACTGTCTAAAACTATAGCTTTTGCGTTTGAAATTATGATGAATAAAGACTCCAAGCGGCCTACTTGGTTCAATGAAGCATGTAAATCTAATGGGAAGGAAATCACTGAATTCCCAAAGGGAAATGAATATCCTTTAGCTTTCTAAAATATTCAGACAAGGGCTTAGTCAATGTAACCTGAGTTTCCCCGTGGCTTTTACCCAGGCTTTGAGGACAACGGAGCCACCCTAACATTCAATAACCCATATTTCACTGGACCTTCACCTCCCCTCTCAAAGTTTTGTCCTATTTTTTCATCCGCTTATTTCTGGATGAGAGTTCTCACATTTGTTTCTGAATCTGTCAGTTGACGATTCAAACCCGCGACGCAGCCCCTCCCTTCTGACCCCACGGTTCTTTTCAGCTGTAAAAACATCGATGTCTCTTCCAACGGAACTGTCTCCAGGTGCTCCCAAATGTCTTGTCTCCAGCCTCCGGTACAGGACTGCATTCTCGGCACACGAAACCCTGTTGTATTCTGGCGACGCTGCGGGGAACGCCCTTCCCCTCTGCTCCGTGTCTGTCTGCACTGCCTGATGCCAAAGCAGAAAGGCATGCACCCTCAGGTCTCACAGAGTGGCCCTTTCTAAGCAGCTCCTTCAGCTCCTACCACCAACACTTTGTCCGCAAGGCTCAGGCACAAGCCAGCCAGACACACAGACCCCCTAATGGGCCCTCTATAGCTGATAGGACCCCCGCATGACTCCTTTCCTCCGCTCGTCCCCAGTCCCTCTCCTTCCATTCTTCTCTCACTCATCTCCAGCCACGTTGGCCTCCTGGATGTTTCCAGAAAACACAGGAAACTCTCTCCAGCTTTAGCGCCTTTGTGCTTGCTGTTCCCTCTGTCTGGAATGTGTTTCCCTAACATCCCAGAAAGTGGACTCCCGGTCATCAGGTCCCAGCTTAAATGTCATCCTTATCACTGATGCTAAATTGTCTGCCATCTGCTCACCACCAAACCCCCACGCCCACCTAAGGCTAAGAACTACATTTCCCAGAATCCCCTTTTCTGCGTATTTCTGCCTTAGGCTTCCCCACGGCAAGGAATTTGAGCAAGATTTAGAAAACAGAGGTCATTATCTGGGGGAGGCTGGGAGAGTCAGCCTCACTTCACAGCCCTAGAAGACCAGCTTCAAGAGTCAGTCTTGTGCAACTTCTTGAACTTTCCTTTGATCTCAGCCTTTTCCACATGGGCCAGCGATTGCTTCTCTGACTCCCAGTCTGAAGCTTTCCAGATCTCCGCTGTCCAGGTCCTTCCACATTCACTTAACTTCTTATTTCCACAATGCTCGTATTGCCTCTGTTTTCCATAGGAAACCAGGCTGATCCATCACCTCTCTGAAGTCACTCTGTATGTCACCCCTGCCCTTAATTCTCTCCCTAACACATCTCGTTGATATTTTTACCTGCTCGTTTATTTGTTTGCTCTCTGTCCTCATTGCTGCCAAACCCCTTGACCACAAGGCACAAATGGGAACTTTGGCAGTTTTGTCCACTGCCGTACCTCCAGGGCGTGGCTTATAATAAAATCCTACCGGGGCGCCTGGGTGGCTCAGTCGGTTGGGCATCCGACTTCGGCTCAGGTCACAATCTCACGGTCCGTGAGTTCGAGCCCCACGTCGGGCTCTGGGCTGATGGCTCAGAGCCTGGAGCCTGCTTCCGATTCTGTGTCTCCCTCTCTCTCTGCCCCTCCCCCGTTCATGCTCTCTCTCTGTCTCAAAAATAAACGTTAAAAAAAAAATTTAAAAAAAAATAAAATCCTACCTTTCAATAGAAGCTTTAATAGCTTCATAATTATAAAAATGGTAAGACAGAAGTAAAGGAGTAAGAAGCATATCATTACCTGAGAATCTCAATAAATATATTCATATATAGAAACCAGGATGAGTCTTACTTCCTTTGTAAAGGGAGTACCAGTGCCATTTATTGAGCACCTACTATAGACATGCCAGGAACTGTGCTAGGCACTTTTTACATTAAGTAGCTCTGTTACTTGCTTATAAAATAGTTCCCGCAGTACACGTACCTAGATTAATGTAGGATTCAAAGCTGCTCAGCAAACTCAAGACTAGCTGTGTCTCTGTTTTAAATTTCAAGACCTTGACTTGGCTTTGGTCCTGTTGTCCCCAGCCAGAACACAAGAACAGGCTCCTAGAAGGACAAATTACTCGTTAAGATTTCCTGGTGGAAGCAGAGGTCACAGCTCAGAGTCTAACACTTAAGGTGAGAATTTGAATCTGTGCAGATGCCTCACCTTAAAACCCCGGGAATTTTTGGTTGGCCACCCACCAAAACAGAAGTGAAATGTGCTGTGATGATGTACATGAGTGAAGTGATAAAGGTCCAACTTATTTGTAAAAAGCTCCCTTCTGATGAGCCCCTCTGCATATTTCAACCATGAGTTCTAATCGACTGTGGGTAAGAGCTCAGTGCTCACCCCTCTGTGGTTTTCTGCTCCTTCCTAGGCACATGGGACATTTTCTGGCCCCTTGCAGGTAAGTCGAGTCACGCGATGGGCTCACGAGTGAGAGAGATTTGTGCCATTTTTGGCCAAGGCTCTGAAGAGCAGGTGTGAGTGCTCTGTGCTCTCTTTTTCCCTCTCACAGAGACCCTGGAAACCATGTTTCTGAGGTCGCAGCCACACAAGATGGTGGGCTTCTTCAGCCGGGATCTGAGTAACTGGAGCAAAGCTTTCCGCTGTAGACCCATGTAGGACCCCCATGTGGGATGCACTGAATGGATGAAAATTAAATCCTTTGCTTGTTAAGCTACTAAGATGTGGGGACTGATCTGTTACCACAGCATAACCTAACCCGTCCTGACTGCTACCAACTCCAAAATGCTCTTCCCTCATAACAATGTCTGCCGAGAAGTAACCGTGAGATTCCAGGTAATGGTTTGGAAGGACGCTTTCCTGCACTTTCCTGTCAGGTATACAAAAGCATTTTGTACCGATTGTCTCTTTGATGCGTATAGCATTTCTGCGCTAAAAAACTAGAATGATCATTTCCATGTGAAAACTAAGGCAAAAAGAAGTGAATTGATTAGCCATGGATAACCGCAATTCATTGGAAAGAGCTAAAAAGAAAAATCCATATGGACTTATTCCCAGCTTCAGGCCTTTTTCATTCACAAAATAATCTCTTGGGTTTTTCTGGGCTAGCATCCATTTCTTGCCTCTTATAAAGCCCCTTACCAGAATACCACAGTGCTAAAAGAGTGGGGAGGGGGGAGGTATAATAGCTTTTTGGATATAAAACCTGAAGTAATTGCATTGTATGGCATGTCTGTGGCCTTAATGTAAATTTTTTTTCTTTTGATTCCTTCCCATTCTGCTAATAGCATGCCCTCCAGAGTAATCAAGTTACCCAGCCAACTAAGCTCTTGCATTACTAAAAAGTATTACCCGAGACCAGCATGCCGCCACTAAAGCTTTTTCCCCCATCCTGTGAAAAATGTAACACTGGCTAAAAAGGAAAGCCATTCTTGGAACCAGTTTGGAGTTTTGTTGGTTTTTTCCTTCCCCTCAGCTCATACTAACGATTTAAAGGCTGAATAAGAGTCAAGGATTATACTCAGTTCATTGTCAACACTAACTATTCGACTTCTTTTTCTTTTATTTTTTCTTTTATTTTTTTTTTAAATTTTTTAAACATTTATTCATTTTTAAGAGTGAGAGAGACAGAGCATGAATGGGGGAGGGGCAGAGAGAGAGGGAGACACAGAATCCAAAGCAGGCTCCAGGCTCTGAGCTGTCAGCACAGGGCCCGACGCGGGACTTGAACTCAAGGACTGTGAGATCATGACCTGAGCCGAAGTCGGACGCTCAACCGACTGAGCCACCCAGGCGCCCCAAACTATTCAACTTCTTGTTACCCTTCAGAGTATATATACAGCATATTCAGATACAGAAATATATAGATATAGATGGATTTAAAATTTCCAATAGGTGGTTCTTTTAAAAATAAAATCAAATGGAATTTTTAAAAGTTAGAACAAAAGATAATAATAGTAGGAGGATTTAAAAAATAAATTTATTTTTAGTAATTATCCTATTCCATCCATGAGCTTTCTGATTCATCTTATATGGAACAGATTCATCCAAACCAATAATGAAGATGACTGACATTTTAAAACATCGTGAACTACTATTCCCTCTTAGTATTTGTTCACTTTAACAAATCCAACTCAAGAAACGAAGCAGGTGGGAAAACTCACAGTGGAGAGAAGCCCCTATGACACCCAAGGTAGAATTCACATACCTGATCAGTCTGTGTGTGAAACATACATAAAATAGCCCATTTGATCCCATTACTTCATTTGCTGTAATTAGCATGGACTCTCTTATTTCACAGATGATTTCTGTTCCCTTCTGTCTCATTTCTACATCTTCCCATCTTCTGACTTGGGCTTCATCTCCTATTTCTTGACTGATGTTTGTCTTTTGAACTTGATCATGTCAGGCGATTTTTGTTTGTTTGTTTGTTTAATTTGCTTTCAGGTTTTGTTCTGTTGTGTTTTGGTTTTTGGTCTACTCTCAGATCTGTTTCTCTTGGTTCCCCTGGTCGGCTGTATTTCCAAGCTTCCTTGACAACTGACTTTTACCTTCGTCTACCAAGGTAAGCTCCGGTGGGAGACTAAAGATGACAGAAGCCAAGTAGGGTTCCTCTCTTCCTCCCCTCCCCTCCTGTCTCCTCCCTTCTCCCCCACCTCTCCCACCTCTGTCACTTTGGACAGAATCTCTGGATTCTCTGGTGTGCTTTAAACACAACTAAGAAGTTCTAGTCTCTACAATCCTCAGAACTTTTATTGTTTCACCTTCCCTGTTTAGACTTATCATTAATCTAGAATTGTTTTGCCTTCACTTTTTTTTTTTTTTGTCTACAATACAGTGTAGGGGAGGTGTAATATTCTTTTTCTAAATCTGTATATCTGATTGACTCTGCACCATTTGTTGAAAAGACCATTTTTTCCCCCACAGATCTGAAGTATAATCTTTATCATAAATCAAGTGACCTTATCTGGGTGGGTCACTTTTGGACTCTGTTGTTTCACTGATTATCTTTATATCAATATCATACTATCTTAGTTATAACAACTTTATGATAAATCTTGATATCTTGTAGTATAGTCCTGCAGTTTTGTTCCTGTTCTTCAACATCACCTTAGCTAATTTTACCCCTTTATGTTTTTGTATACATTTTAGATCAGCAGGCCACTTTCCAACACGGGTCTTGACCCCATGACCCTGGGATCATGACACAAGCCAAAATTAAGAGTTGGATATTCAACCAACTGAGCCACCCAGGCACCCTGTATCTTGGCATTTTATTCAGTGTTTCACTAAGTTCACTTTTAAATTCTTTTGGATGTTCTATGTTCACATGTCATCAGGGAACAGTGAAATTTTATTTCATTATATATATATATATAAATAAATTTTTTTCCCTTGTCTGCTTTCAGTAGCTAGGACCCTGTGTTGTTCCTGATATAATAGGGAAAGCCTTCAACATCTCAACATTAAGTATGAGGTTGGATATAGGTATTTTGGAGAATATTTGTCTCAGTCTATTTGAGCTGCTATACAAAAATACCAAAGACTGGGTAGCTTATAAACAACAGAAAATTTTTTCCTATGATTCCAGGGGCTGGAAGTCCAAATTCAGGGTGTCAGCATGGTCAGGTTCTGATAAAAGCCCTCTTGTGGGTTACAGACTGACAACTTCTTATTGTGTTCTCACATGGTGGGAGGCACAAAGGAACTCCCTTGGGCCTTTCCTATAAAGACTTTAATCATTTCTGAAATGCCTCATTTCCTAATGCCATCATATGAGGCATTAAGATTTCAAAATATGAATTTGGGAGCCAACATTCAGTACATAGCAATACTCTTCATCAGGTTGAGAATGTTTTCCTTTATTATTAGTTTGCTAGTTGCTATTAAATGCTTCTAACATGAGCCATTTTTAATTTATCAAATGTTTTTTCTGCCTGTATTAACTATATGATTTTCTTCTTTATTTGGTTAACTTTTAATTTCAATTATTTCAAATGTTTTAATCTTTTGTTGTTTGAATAAATAACTTGGTTGTGATGTATTAGCTTTCCCTAGCCTTTTCACTAGACTTGATATTTAAATATTTTTTGTTTAGTGGTTTTGCATCTATGTTCAAGACATTGACTTATAATTTTTATATGTTTTGTTGTCTTTGTCCAATTAAGTATCAATATTATATGTTGGACACATAAAAAGTATAGGGAGGTGTTTCCTGTTTTCCAATTTTTGGAAAATATTGTCTAAAAATTATTTATTTCTTCCTTAAATATTTGGAAAAAATTGGAAGTGATAGCATCTAGGCCCAGAGAGTTATTTGTGAAAAGTGTTTATCTGTGGATTCAGTTTCCTTAATTGGTATAAAACTTTTCAAATATTATATCTTTTCTGGACTCCATGTGGTATACTGTAGTTACCTACAAATTTATCTATTTAACCTGAATTTTTACATATATGGGGATAAACTTGTTTATCATACTCTGTTATGAGTTTTTAATGACTGTATGATCTGTAATAATGTCCCTTTTTTCACTCCTAATATTGGTAATTTGTATTTGTCTCTTTTTTCTTTATCAGGTAGTTCTGTCATAGGATTATGAAAATTTTTTTTATCTTTTTAAAGGGTCAAATATTTTGTTGATATTTTCTATTATACATATATAGTTTATTTTATTAATTTACTCTCTGTTTTAGACTTTCTCCTTTCCACTATCTCTAGTTTTAGTTTGCTGTTTGTATTTTAATACCTTCATACAGATGCTCACATCTTTGACTTTCCAGCCTCTCTTCTTGTCTAATGTACACATTGAAAACTCTAATTTCCCTTATAAGCATGGCTTTAGTTGTATCCCTCATGTTTTAATATATGATGCTTTTATTAATGATCAGCTTAAAATATTTCTAATTTCCATTGTCATAACTTTTTCACCTTTGGTTTATTTTAAAAGAGAACTGCTTAATTTCAAATATTTGAGGATTTTCAAGATACCTTTTTACTATCAATTTTTATCATAATTCTCTTATAACCAGAGAACACACTCCTTATTTCAATCATTTGTTATTGAGACTTACTTTATGGCCCATATGGTTTTACATAGTCAATTTTGGATAATGTTCCAAGTGCACCTGAAAAGTGTTGCGTTCTATGATCGCTAATTGGGCCAAATTAGAAAATCATGTTGTGCGTGTTGTCTCTGTTCTTACTGAATTTTTGTGTCTATATCGTGTCAGTGAAAACTTCTAGCATGATAGTGCATTTGTCTCTTTTTCACTCTAATTTTGTCAATTTTGCTTCATACATTTTCAGGTGTTGCTATCTGAGTTATACCAAATTGGAATTATTATATATTTCTGGCGGTTTGACTTTTTTTTATCACCGTGTGTTCCTCTTTTTGCTTTCTAACGATCCTTATTCTTTGAAGCACACTTTACCTGTTACTAGCTGTAGTAACGTGCATGCAGCCCACCAGCTCCTTCTGGTCAGTTCCTCTACACTTCCATTCTTTGTGTGTCATATGTTAAAATCATATAAAACATATTTGATTCATTTTTGACCCAGTCTGACTATGACAGTCTTTTAATTGGAGTGTTTGCTCTGTCTCTATTAAAGGTAATTATTGAAATATGTCGGCTTAAACCTCTCTTATTTGTTTCCTGTCCTTTATTCCATCTTCTCTTCTTCTTGCTTTCTTTTGGATTTATCAAGTAGCTTTTATTATTCAATTTTTCCCCTTTGTTAGCTTTTAGTTATGCCTCCTTTTATGATTCTTTTAATGATTACCCTCATTTTCTCTCCTGCTTTATCTAATCTCCTGTTAAATCAATCTATTGAGTACTTAATTTCAGTTCATAAATTTTGCAGTGATAGAATTCCCTCTGCATTATTTTTTATAGGTTGTAATTCTCTGGTGAAATTCTCTATCCACCTATTTCTAAAGATATTAATTCCAGTACCTGGATTACCTGTGAGTCTATATCTTTTCTGTTTTTCCTCTTGGTTTTCAGTAAGTAGTCCTCTTGGCATATCAGGTAAATTCTTTTGAATGTCTGACATAGTGTATCTTTAAAATGTGTAAGTTTTAAAGGATGTTTTCTTCCTTTAGAGATAATTTACTATTTTTCAGACAAGCAGTTGAATGAGGGGTTGATCATCTTTATCCAATCAGAGATGAAGGTGATTTGGAATTTGGTGTCAGTTTTTGGAAGATGGAGTCTATTTTCAGTTTATCTTTATTCTGAGAGTTTAGCCCTCAAGAGACTCAATTTAAAGCCTGGGGCACTTTTCAGAGTTCCTCATTTTGAAGAGCAATGAATTCCAATTCTTGCCTTCCGAGCACCATGAAACTGTCAAAACCTCTGTGCCTCTTCTGTTTGAGTTTATGCTTTATGCATCCCTCCAGATAGAATTCATGTTTGTTTGTTTTCTAGATGAGCCTGGCAGTACTAACAACCTGGGATTTTTCTAACTGATGAGTTTTTCCAGCTATAATGGTGAGTGTGCCTTCCCCCCCCCCCCAAGTTCTCTGAGAAAACTATTTTTCTCATTGAAGACAAAACAGGCCAAGTCTCCTTATGAAGGACATGCACTTCCTCAAGGTACCAGGTGAGAGTTTTGACTTCAGGTTTATGTCCAAGGTGCTGATCTTCCATCCCATTCTCCTTGGATTACAAGCCTGTCTCCTGCTCCCCACATATGGAACTTCAGAACCTAGGGCCTAGCCTCCAGACTTCAGCAGATAACCTCAGGACAAAAAAAATCAGCTCCAGTTGGCCCTTCTTTCTCTTCCTTCTCACTGACCCTTAACTCTAGTTATTTCGCATACTTTAACCCCAGCTCAGTCAGACATCTTTAAGAAAAAAGAAAAAACTTTAAACCAGTGGAAATAGCATTTTTTTGCGTTGTCTACTGTGGAATGGACTAAAGCACACCAACTATTAATACCAGTTATTAGGGAAAGGGAAGAAAAGGAGAGTAGAGAGAGAGATTACTAAGTGTTTATGTTACTTCGTATTTTTTTTTCTATGTGTTTTATAAATTTGGGAGAGAACGTTCATGAGGTTTTTGCAAAGTATCTGTAATATAGAGAAAAAAAGTTTTTGAAAGTCTTTATCCAACTTACTGGCTTTTCTAGGTACTTGCATCCTTGACGTGAGCTGAGCTACTGGAAAGGGCCATTTTGGTACACGTTAGGGCATCCCTAAGACAGCAATGTTTACCTTCAGCTTTTATCAAATCCCATCATATAGTCAAGCCATATGAAACTTAGTGTTTTATAAGTTATAAAAATGTAATTGAGGTCAGTGTTTATTACATCATTCACTGCCCTCAAGGAATTATATAATGGCTTAGAGCCAAACTCACACACCAGCTATGGCAACAAGGTTTGAGTCTTATGATGTGTATAATTATGCTTTTCTTTTTATCTGATCCTGGTATTTTATTTCTTTTTGGTTTGCTGTGTTACAAGCTGCCTTGAGTCTTCAAAGGAAAAAGAGAAGCAAATAGATTATTTTAAATGCAGAAGAGCATTCTGGATTTCAAAGTTAAACCTGCTAAAATATTATCAGGCTGAGAAATAATGATTGAACCACTTGTCCTATGAGTCTCTGTGGGTTACAGAGAGTGAACAGAAAATTCAAGAAAAAAGTATTGATAAAGCTTTAATAAAACATACAATTCCATGTAGGTAAGAATTCTGGATAGGTGAGGAAACGCTATGACAAAGTCTGTATTAATTAAATTTGGGTTTAGAAACAAAATTATAATTAATATCCTCTTTTTATAAGAAAGTGAACATAGTCTTAGATACAAAAGGTAGATCATCTGTACCATTGCATTTGTCTGACCTGTCATTCAATTTTGGTTAAGATTTCTATTCATTAAATAAAAGATTAAAGGCAAATTATAAAAATAAAAATCTGTATAGACCAGAATGAGCATTAGTTGAATTACTTGAAATTTTTCCTTTTTTCTAATGAACTTTGAAATTAAACCTCAAGGAAAGTCAAAGTCACAAACACATTGAGGCATTATTGTCTCCTTTACCATCATTAATTTCATATTTCATATAAACAATTGGGAAGCAACATTTGTGCATTAAGTACTGTGAATCCTGATTACAATTCCTGGGTTTGAAAGACGGCTTTGCCACCCACTACATGGGGAATTTGGTGCTGTTTACTCAGTCTTTCCACATTTCTGTTTCCTCACCTGTAAAACAGGCGTGCTGGCAAGTATCAGTATCATAGGATTGCTGCAAGAAGTTGAAAAGTTAATATTTGCATAGCACTTAACACAGCTCCTGAAACTTAGCAGGCCCAAAAGAATTATTAGTTATTAAACTACTAAAATCTTTCCATCAAAAAGTAGAAATCACTAAATATCACACCAGCGTTCTTTGAAACATTTTTCCTCCTTCTGCTAAATTAACCTATAACCTTTACCCTAACGACAAAGTTTGATTGAAATACTTAGGAGTGAGGTATTTATTATTTAATGTGGACTTCCTTATAAGGGGGTACAAAAAGTCAATACATACTCAAGGAAATACTATAAAGAAGACAATTTGTACACAATTGCCAATTCTGAATTAGCTGCAGATGTGGACAACTCATGTAACTTGATTGTGCCTAGATTTTTTTCATCTGCCAAATAGCAGTAATCAAAGTCTGATTTTTCTCCTTCACAAGATTACAGTAAAGTAATACACACACACACACACACACACACACACACACACTACCTTTGAAAAGACTGTACCAATTCTCTAAGGAAAGGAAAACAGAACTTACTGTTAATTCTGCTAGATGTTTCCTCTACATTATCTTATTTAAAACTGCTCTGCAACCCTATCAGATAAATACTATTATCCCCAATTTGCAGGCAAGAAAACAGAAGCTCAGGAGGCTTTGATGCTTGTCCACACTCACATGGTCATTAATCAGCAGTGCAGGATTTCAAACTTCCTCCATAACAAATGACTAACATAGTCATCATACCTGGCGAAGCCCTCCATAGAGGAAAGCGCTCAGTAGATGTTTGGGGCCTTATTTATTGCTTAATACAGAAGCCAATGCCTTGGGTTAATCAGTTATTTATGAGTTTCTACTGCGCAACAGACAAATCTTGAAACTCACGTCCTTTAGTGGCTGTTCACCATACTAAGATTTTAAGGAGGAAGGACTTCAGTTAATGTAACAGTTTCTGGTTGTTGCCATGACTACAGTGTAAGGAAACAGAAACAAGCTTGTTACCAATCAAGGCAGATATTGGGTTATTTCTCCAACTATCCCTCATACAAAACGATTTTTAACCCTGAAGTTTAGGAAGCCAAGGAAGAGTTTTAACATTGGGCTCCCACCATAGTTTCCTATTTAGAAGCTGCCTTGTGAGGACTCGTAGAAAACCTCATGCCAACCATCCCCAGGTCTGAGAAGACCCCTTCGCCTCCCCTTGCCTTCCTAAAGGGCAGGCGTGGCAGACAATTAAAAACTCTGAATGGAAAACATAAAAGAGAGTTTAATCATTGCCGAGTGGTAGAAATACCAGCCACGAGTGGTAGAAATAACAGCCTTGGAGCCCTTTTGAAGCAAAGCCAGGTGAGAAAGCCAGCTGGCACCAGCAGGAGAACATGCAGAGCCCCCATCTCAGTCCTCCATGGGAACTCTTTGCTAAATCTTTCTAATAACATCAAGCCTGAATGTTTATTCTGATACAAGAGCTTGAAATCAACTCGTTGTCAGGCAACAGACAGTGATAGTATCTGTCCCTTGTGTCCCCAGGAAAATGGTTAAACCCTAAAGATGTTAATAGCTCCTATTGTTTTTATTTTTTTTAATTAGTTTATTTCCTCTTGAGAGAGAGAGAGAGAGCATGTATGCATGAGTAAGGGAGCAGCAGAGAGAGAGAGAGAGAGAGAATTCTAAACAGGATTTGCGCTGTCAGCTCAAAGTCCAAGGCAGGGCTCAAACTCATGAGCCACGAGATCATGACCTGAGCTGGAATCAAGAGTAGGACTCTTAACCACTGGAGCCACCCAGTCATCCTGATAACTCCTCTCCTTAATGGGAAGGTTTGGAAAGCACATTTTTATGCACATGGTGGAAGGAGAGTGGTGAATTCTGAGCCAGGCCAGCTCTGTCAGGAACAACATTGCTTCTAACCCTGCCGAAGCAGACAACGCGATTGTATATCCTCATTAATGCTATAATTGGTATCTGGAATCTGTTCAAAAATGCCGATTTCCTTTGTAACAGAGGATTATGGCTGAATTTGGAGTTCTTTATGGTCTGCAGATGCTTGAGAAATTCAAATATAAAAACTGTCAGTTAAACATCTCATGAAAAGCTGTACCTTCTACTAATCCAAAGGGACATGAACAAGTGCTTGAGGGGATAAAAATCCACTGTTTCGGTAGCTAACCACTTACAGAAACATTAACATTCTTGGACAGGGTTGCTCACTGAGTTTCTAAAGTAACTTAGGAGCTATCAGGATTCAGTTCTTAACAGGCTTCAACACAGTAGGGGGAAAATTGTCAGTCACCAGCCTCCAGTATTTATGAATTATTAATGTTGGCTTTCTGGGTATTTTTTTTTTAACTTTTGCTTTTGTGTGCGTGTTCAGCTGAGTAATTCAATAGACTGATGGAGACATGAATAGATATGTTAACTAGCACCAGGGTTAACCTTTAAAGTTCGTTAAAGCTGTCAGCTTTCAATGAAATATTTTCACGTTCTTTTTTTTTCCCCTGTGAACTGGAATATAAACATTATTTGTACACTGGGATCAGAGGTGCTTGGGAGAAAAGGAGACTCCACCCTGTCATCAATTTTTTTTCTTTTAAACCAAGACTACAATAATGGATTCATCAGGAAAGGCATCTTTAAAAAAAAAAACTTCTCGTTTACAAACCATGACACCAGAGTATATCCATGGCCTCGCTTTGTTACAGGATTTTTCAACCAAAAAAAAAAAAAAAAGTGGGGGAGGGGGGATGGCATGTCCTTATGGCTACAAAAACACTTGGGGGAGAAAAGGTTTGGATCTGAAGGGGACAAGGCAGGGATTTTGGAGAGAGAAAATGGAGACCAGGGTAAAGCTGATGTAGACATCAGCGTGCAGACCACAAAAGGAACAAAAACCACATCTCACGGTCATGGTGAAGATGGCATTTAAAGCTGGTGACCACCTTGGGTCAAAACAAGGATTCTATTTGGAAGAGCAGAGCAATGAGAGGGCCCATCTTTAAACCAATTGTAGAGTTTCCAGTATCTTCAAGGATTTTGTAGCCACATGGGCTTGACGAACAAGGCTAAATAATAAACCCTCCAAATGGAAATCAGCCTGCTCTGAAATCTTTCCTGTTACTCTTTAGCTGTAGAGTGTCCTGCTTTTCCTTGCTGAGGGTTGGCTACCATTTGGAATCATCTGCCACCTGTCACGTGCCAGCGGTTTCCTCCTGCTCCGTCCACCCCTCCGATGACTGTGCGTTTCTAAGACCTCCTTTTATCTCAAACCCCATCAAAATTAGAAGGGGAAAAACTGGAAAAGGGAGACTTGCTTCTTTTCAAAGTCTTTAACTGCCCACCGGTTTGCAAGGGTTCCTTTACTACGATACGGAATGAGAAGACTGCCTGATGTGTGACAATAAATGATGCAATTAATCAAATATCTCAATCTTTTTCTAAAGGGATCTCCAGTCTTCATTTTTTTTTTTTCCCTCCACCGCATTCCTTTAAGGTCAGCAAGAAAGATAAGAGAGTGATTCACCAAACTTTGTAAACGTGAAGAAAAATTGAAGCAAAGAAATGGGATTACTTGCCAGCATCCTAAGAGTCCTAGAAATACTTGAACTCAACCCTGGAGTCTCTTACCAGGTCCAAGACAACCAGCTCATAGTGTAATCTACATCTAATTTTCAAAGTTTATGTCTACCAATAGGTGTACAATTCAAATTAGGGCACTAAAATAAGGCATAGATATTCTTTCTCAGTGTATATATGCTTTTAAGATTGCCCCTTGGCATTGCAACCAAGGCTGAAGAAACCAGTTTTGAGGGCTCGGAGTTTATTTTTTGCTTTTCTTCCCCTCCTTCAAGGCCATTTTCTTTTTTTTTTTTTTTTTTTGTATTTTCTGATACCTATATTTTATTATCATTTATAATATAGCAGTATATATTAGAGACAATTTTTAAATTATTAATGTGCTTTATTTGTTTTGCAACTCCACGTCCATGTCTTAGAGAACCCATCTGCTTGGAGAGATGTGTTAGAGAGAGAAAAATAAAAATAAATACTGATGTAATATTCAGCATCTGACATCCGAAATAGGATTTAGCAGAAAGTCAATAAGCTTAAGAGCCATGCATTTTTTAGAGAGAAAGGATTTCCCAAACGCTTTTATTTCCTCCTTTGTTATATCAACAACCAATCCGGGAGGACCCACGCCTGTTGAGTTCTTGTTACTGTTGAGAAAATTCCACTTCCACCCGGGAATGCAATGGTGGAGAATCTCTTGCTCAATTGTAGAAGCAGATCAAAATGTAGGCGAAGAAAAACAAAAACTTCCCTATTTCCAGCTTCAGGATTTATAGGGAGCAAAAGAGGAAGAAAGAAACCAGATTCAAGTGTTCGGTCCTGTGTCTCTTGATGTCCCCCTCCCAGACTTTTACTCAGCGAGGGCGATTGCCCTATATAAGGAAAGAAACCTTGAAGAGAAGGGACTCTTTTTCTCCACTTGGGAGTCAAGAAGGAGGTGACTGTGCAGAGAACCCCACACCAACATACAGCCACTCGGCTTAATTAAGAAAGCACACCATGTGGCTAGAGACAGGGTGATCTGGGTTGGCACCTCTGATCCCCTTCAGTCTCCATGGCATGTGGGCATCTGAGTTGAGAGCGAGCCAGACTGATAGGCACCTGCCGTGTTGGGACATAGTGACATAACAGTAGAAGGTAGAACTGGGTGTCCTGGCCACAGGCCTGGGTGAAAGGCACGGTAGAGAACAAGGGTCTGAAAGCAGTGGACACTCCACAAGCAGAAAAACACAGAGGCCCCTGCACCTGTTACCACAGAGACACCTCCACCCCCTCATATACCCATATGCCATCCGAGGAAGGAAAATAAGGGGAGAGCAGACCCAAGCAATTTTATCTACACTGAACACTACCTAAAGGAACAGTTTAATTTTTTTTTCTTTGCTCAGACTAAACTTTATTCTAAATTGGATATTTTGTCACATCTCCTTCCTCACTCTCAAGAAGAGTTTCAGAATTAGCTCCTCAGGCGATCTTTTTGCATATTAAGCTTAAGAACCCTTGTCCAGTGCTCACTTCGGTAGCTCATACACTAAATTGGAATGATACAGAGAAGATTAGCATGGCCCCTGCACAAGGATGACACATAAATTCGTGAAGCGTTCCATATTTTTGAAAAAAAAAAATAGATACAAACAGAGAGGGAGGGAGGCAAACCACAAGAGACTATTAAATACAGAGAACAAACTAAGGATGGATGGGGGGTGAGGGGGGGAGAGGGGAAAATGGGTGATGGGCATTGAGGAGGGCACCTGTTGGGATGAGCACTGGGTGTTGTATGTAAGCCAATTTGACAATAAATTATATTCATAAAAAAAAAAAAAGAACATCGTCCAACTTTCTGGCCATCCTTGCAAAAAATAAAAGCTAAGTTAACCTTTGGATTCATTGATCATGAGAAGAGCAGATATTCTTGGTACTTACATTAGTTAGAATTTCTCCCCAAGGACCACTTAGCAAAAAATCCCAGGCAAATGTTTTCAGTAGCAACCTTTCAGTAGACACACAAATGCACTTCTTGAAACCCTTTCTAGAATATTCTTTGCTCTATTTTGATGATACCTCAACAAAAAGTCATTTATTAAACACAATCTAATGTTGAACCAACATGGGGCGCCTGGGTGGCTCAGTCAGTTAAGCGTCTGACTCTTGATTTCGGCTCGGGTCAAGATCTCACAGTACAGCTCGAGGCCTGCTTAAGATTCTCTGTCTCCCTCTCTCTCTGCCCCCCGCCCCCCTGCGAGTGCACTCCCTCTTTCTCTCCCTCTCTCTAAGTAAATAAGCTTTAAAACAAAGTGTTAGTATTGAACCCAAATTACACAGCATAGGATAGAGTTTGCTCCAGAGGTAAGCTTTAGAATATCTGGTGGAATTCATGAAATAAATGGCCTTTGAACAAACTTCCCTTCATAAATATTATTTCAGCTTGGTTTTTGCTAAATGGTGGGTGGGTCCCAAGTTCAAGAGTATGCTTATTGTGGGACTAGCTTATGTCACTTATTAAATAGAGACATATATCTAGGCAGGCAATAGAGATTGTTCTGATATCCTTTTATAGAAATTGAGTCATTTAATAAGAACTCACAATGAAGTTTTAGTTTTTAGGTCTGTCATAACAAAGTACCACAGACGGTGTGGCATAAAGGTCAGAAATTCATTTTCTCACAGTCTTGGAGGCTAGAAGTCCAAGATCAGGGACTCAGCGGTCCAAGATCAGGGACTCAGTGGGATTGGTTTTTACTGAGGGCTCTCTCCTTAGCTTGCCCTAGAAGGCCCACTGTGCCCTGTGTCTTCACGTGGCCTTCTCGCTGTGCAGCTGTGTCCTAATCTCTTCCTCTTAGAAGGACGCGTTATAGTGGATGAGGACCCACCCAGATGACCTTATTTTACCTTGACTACCTCTTCAATGACCTTATCTCCAAATACAGTCATTCTGAGGCACTGGTGCCTCGGATGATCTACAGGAAAAACTGTACTCTAACCACCGAGTGTCTGACTTCAGCTCAGGTCATGATCTTGCAGTCCGTGAGTTAGAGCCCTACACGGGTCTCTGCACTGACAACTCAGAGCTGGAGCCTGCTTCAGATTCTGTGTTTCCCTCTGTCTGCCCTTCCCCCGCTCACACTCTGTCTCTCTCTCTCTCTCTCAAGTAAATAAGCATTAAAAAAAAAAAAGAAAGATAGTCATTTCTTAGCCGAGACACTTCATATTTTGCACACTTGATATAGTTTACACAATGAATTCATGTGAGTTATTACTTAAGCATCCAGTCCTCCTTCAAGATCTGTAGGACCCGCTTCCTTCTGACCCACTGTGTGATACCCAGAAGACTTCTGACCCTGCCCACTTGGGCTTTCCACAGTCTTCATTTTTACCAACAGTGTTAGGAACTTTAAAGAGGTCAGCTCTAACCCGTTTCCATGTTGATGGGATGGTGGAGTAGTCTTCCAACATACAATGTAAAATATCCAGTCACAAGGATTGGTTAAACCCATTTTGATTCATCTGTATAATGGAGAACTATTTTGCTTTTACCACTGATATTATAGAGCAACATATTTAATTGCTCAGTACTGTGGTACTTGAAAGAAAGCAAGTTACAAAAGAAGAGAGCCTCATTTTTGTAATCCACAGCACATATGTGTGATAGAACTGTCCACACGCGGAGTAGTTGACTCTAGGTGCTTGGCTGCGGTATTTGCTGCTGGCAGCTGAGATTCATAGGAAGCAGAGACACTGAGTGTACGATACGAGCTAACTTGGGAACTTGGTTTGTCTTTGATCCTTCCACTCTATTTGGCTTTAAGAACTTCAAAAGCTGCAAGACGCGTAAACTTTATCTGGATTATCTTGTCATTTGGAGCATTCAAGTGTCTGCTTCAATATGCCTTAGAATCACGATTGCCAAATGAGAGCGATACTTTGTGCTTCTCACATAGCTTCTTCCCAAGGATCCCAAAGCACCGGAGAAGTGTTACTTTTGCCTCCCTTCACTTCTCTCAAGAAACTCAGAATAAAGTCCTGGACAAGTTGACTCCTAAAAATTATCAGTTAATCCAAAGATAAACTGTTAAGGGCCTGCTTCCTCAAATAGACATCTTCTTCTTCATTCATTCTCTGATAACACATGAATCCCACAGACTACAAGAGGGATATGGAAATTAATAAAAATTCACTCCAAATAAAGGGCACACAAGGACATAGAAGAAGAAGTACTCGTATCTGAGAGAAAGTTGCCAAACTTCTTGGGCTCCTGTGGAACCTACCAGACTTGTTTTTTCTTTCCATATCTTTGTGTTGGCCTTTCAACTTTTAAAAGCAAACGATAGTCCCTTTCTATTTAAGTTCATAACAGGAATGCAACCAGAGATAAATGATTTCCTTAAATACAAGTCTGTACTAAGCTCTGTGATGCTAATTTATATCAGCTTTAGTGATTACTGGGTGGAAGCCATTTTTCTTAGCCCCCATCTTCCACTCACCAACATGAGGCACTCACATGGTGCACATCCTGCCCAGGCTTATTGTGCAATCAAGTGGCAGTGACGAAGGGAAAGACTTTGGTCTCCTTACCCTCACTCTATTCTGCTACATAACTAAGCTACTTTTCTTTGTTATTTTCATTCCCAAATTACGATCTGGTCATACAGTTTCCTAAATATATATTTACTTTATGTAAAATCCAGGGCATTTTGAAAGACTGAATCATCTTCATTTATAGTCCATACTTTAAAGCCATTTTTTTGTTTGCTTCTTGATGCAATATAGTATTTTGTAGTTGATTTTGGCTTCTATGAAAAATTTGCTTGTTTATATGCGTGTCTGTAAGAGCTTCGGAGATCTAAAGAACCAAGCATTACTAACTGTTATCTGGACATGTTTAAGAGACCTACTCACTCATTTAGCAAAATAAATTATAATAGAATTTTTCTATGTATGAATGAATATATGTTATATTTTAAAAACTTGGATTTTTCTCCCTAGAATGTAGAACTTTTTGGTTTTATTTTTGTTCCACACATTTAACTTTGAAATAAGCAGTTTGCTACATACCATAGTAATTGTGGATGGACAGGGGTCACCAGGAAACAATAAAACTGTCAACACAAAGTAATGACAACTGAGCGCAGGGTAGCAAATAGGACATGAGTGTTTTATGAGGAAAGGTCAGGAGGTACGAGTCACAGGGAAGAAAGATGGGTTTTGCCATCCAAACTGAACACACTTTACAAGTTAATTAGGCTTCTAGAACTTGTTCCAGATGGTGGAGAAATAGAGTGTGAGACAGATATATGCCAGCAAGAGAGGAGTCAGGGATGAAACGTAAAGTGAAGTCTGGTGTCAGGGAGATCCAGGAACAAGTAGGAGATTAGGGAGAGAAGGCAACAGAGATGTGGGACGTGGAGCAGCGAGAGATGAGGCCAACATGAAGCCAGAGGTGAGGGCTGAGAGACCGCACAGAGGACCAGGAAAAGGGAAAACGCTCAGCGGTCTCCACTCACAGCATGGCGGTCAAGGCCGCAGCTCATGCAATGAACTCCTTCACCAGCTCTTTGTGGCCAATAGACATGGAGACCGCAGCTAAACTTCAGAACCAAACACGGTGCCGTGCGGCGGGATTTCCCAGCTAAGTTAAGAGACGTTGATTCAAAAACTGATGCGTCTATATGCTCTATGTGTCTCTACCTGCTGACTCTACGCCTACTTTACAGTTTTAAGGAATCCATGAATTCAGATTAATTTTAAATTAAAAAATTAATTTGAGTTATATATATATCCCCAATTATATATACCAAAAATATATATCACATCAAGCAAAATGTTTATTAATAGAGTACACATCCTATATACACTCAAAATACATTGCAAACATTTCTTAACAAAGCTCTGTGACTTATCCCTACATCATGAGGCAGGGCTGGGACAAGGTGGGGAGAGTTCAGCCTTGACTTTGGGCACAAAGTTTAAGGGGGTGCCAAAAGTTTTAGCAATCAAGGGAAATTATATTTTAATGCAACACTTTTAAACTCCCAAAGTGAATTTATCCGCGATGAACAAAATATCAAAATTTTAAGTGAAGACAAGAACCCACCTTGACCTTGCAGGGCTCACCCTGACTCCCTCATGGTCCTGTTGGATATAGGTAACAGAGAGGGTGTTTGTTTGTTTCATGAACTTTCATAAATTTTCCATCTGAAGGCAGGTGTCTTTTGCCTCGTTCTACTTCTGACTCTGGTGTGAAATCACCGACAAAAGGATAGGCCATCCTTAGTCCTCCTAACTCTCACCCTGTGATACCCCCGAGCATTTCTGCAAAGCTGGACCAGCTAACAAGGCAGTCTTTATACACCCTCTGGTATCAGAGTCCCCTCCAGACTCTGGTCTCTGGCTGAGTTGAGCGCCACAGATCTAGTGACCTCATTCCAGAGAAAGAACAGCCAATATTTGATTGTGCTGATTGAACATCACCCAAGTCCAGTGTTCTCCCAACAGCCCATAAATTCCAGGGGCACTGGGCCCCTCTCCTTTTATTCTCATTATATCACCAGCATCTCCCACAGCTCCTGATACACAGCACGCAGCCAAGAAACACTTGCGAAATAAACAAGGAAGTCCTCCTTAGATTATACACAGAGGTAAATAAAAGCAGAGACAAAACAACCTCCAAAATAAAAGACAAAGCTAACAGCAGTTGAAGAAATGAATTAGCAGGGCTGCCTAAATTGCAATTTTGAGATTCTGGATCCAGAAAACATGAAGAGCTTAGAAACTAAATCAGCCAACACGCAGATGTGGCTAGAGCAGGACCTCTTGAGCCAAGGTCCAGGAGGGAAGTGGGCTGTGAAAGTACAGAGCCCTTGAAATCGACTGCAAACTGTACGAGCAGGTTTGGTATTGGGAGGTAAAAGACTCGTGCATCTTTAAAAGTCTTCTTCACCTCTGGTTGATAATCACTCCTCCAAAGACTGTTAAAAATGGCAAAGCTCATCCTGGTCTTGGCCCACTGAAAGAGTTCCTATAAAATACCACTAATTATGATGCATTCCACTTGAACCCAGTGAGATTTGCATCAACCCAGGGTTTTGGTTTGGTTTGGTTTGGTTTGGTTTGTTTGTTTTGGTAAAGCTGATGATACTGCTCTTTAAATTCCATTATTACTACCAGGCCCAAGTATACCTCTGTCCATAAGTGCCCTAAGAAAGTCCGTTTGCTCAGCTTGCTTGACAGCCTAGAGACCTGCCAGAGATGGAAAGAAAAACCATATCAAGTGTCCCAACAACAGCCCTTGTCTCTGGCCCTGCGGCAACTTCATCACCCCTTGGTGGAAATAAAAGGTCTGCATGTGACCTCTGATAGTCTTTTCTTTACCTTTCTTTACCTCCTCCCACATACACACCAGAGAAATATCAGCGTTCTGCATAATACCTAATTTGGGGGAAAATATAGTTAGCATTACAAACGTGTACTCATTTCGCAGGAGAAGAGACCAAGCATTAAGCCGTTATATGACTAAAGACTCAGCAGTCATGCTAGAAGTGCAAGTCGAACTGCCTTAAAGTGGAAAAGAGGTGGAGGCATTTACTGGTTTATTAATCGACAGGGTTCCAGGGATCATTGGCCTCAGGCAAGGCTGGATCAGGAGCTCACACAGGTCCCCAGTACTGGATGTCTACCTGTGGTCCAGCTCTCTCCGTGTTGACTTCACTGTGGCTGCCAGTTACAGGGAGTCTTGGGCACACCCCTGTACCTCAGCAGCTACGAAAGAAAAACATAATTTAATTGTTCAATACTTCCAAGTTAAGTCCTGCAACTGAACCTCGTTGTCCAGGTCTCTGATATATGTCCATGCTTGTACCAATCATTGTGGGCAGAGGGCATAGAACATACTGATTGAGCAGACCTGAGTGACACGCCCTCATCTAAAGCTAGCACGCTAGAAGAGCCTCCCTGGAACTGTGGGGCCTGAGATTGAGGAGTTAGTATGTCCTCAGAGGAAACTCCAAGTGCTGTCAGAAAAAGAAAAGAATATGATGTGGGGCTATTTAAAATAAACAAACATACGAAAACTACATTTGCAAATGGAAAAAAATTAAGCAAGATGCCCAAGGTCAAATGGAAGTCAAGAGTGACGGGGAGTATGAAAATGTGTGTTTCGTTACTTCCAGTCTGGGTAGACATTCATTTGCTAGAGGGGCCGGAACAAAGTAGCACAGACTGGGTGTCTGAAACAATAGAAATGTTGTTCCGCATGGCTCTGGAGCCTGGAAGTCCAAGACCTAGGTTGATAAGGCTGGTTTCTGCTGAGGTCTCTCTCCTTGGCTTATAGTAGCCATCGTCTGTGTCCTCATACAGTCTCCTCTCCGTGTCTGTCTGCATCCTAATCTCCTCTTATAAGGATACCACTTAGATTAGGGCCAAAGGTAATGACTTCATTCTAATTTAGTTACCTATTTAAAGACCCTATCTCCAAATACAGTCACATTCTGAGGTCCTGGGGGTTAAGACTTCAACATCTAAATTTAGGGGAAAGAAGCACAGTTGAGCCCATAATGGTGGGTTTCATTACACCAAGTATGTTGGATGTAGTTTATATAAACAAGTGAAGGTAAACCCACAGAAAGTGACCACGTGCACAGATCTGCCAAGATATGCACAGGGGGGCTGTATGTGTGCCTTCTGGACACCTTACTGAGTGTGTCGGCATCCAAGGTGACCTGATGGTCAATGACCTTGTTCCATCACAAATTTCACAAGTAAACCATATCTGGAGCCATTGCAACCTTTCCCACCGCACCCCCACCCCCCGTGGAGTCAACCACTTTACAAAGTAGCGAGTTCTTGTGAAATTTTTTATCAAATAAGATAACCCTTTTACACCGTTTATACAAATGTCAGTTTCAACATTATCTTTTTCACACTCCTTATGCATAGGGCAATAAGGAATGGAAAGTACAGAGATTAATTTAGGTAACAATTACCATAATTCACAATTGCATTAGCACCTATTAAGGTTCATTGTTCTGTGGAAATTTTAATGATACATTCCTGAGTGAATAAAAGCCGAAGATGATTGGAAATAAAATTGTTTCTATGTATGCTGACGGGACTGCTGAGTGTAATTATACATTTCAGAGGCGACCTGTTTTGGAGTTTACTCCATAATTTTATGTAAATGTTAAATAACTTTGTGTGTTCTTCCTCCCGGGTTAAATGCTAATTTGTGTTATTTCAACACAGGGAGTACTGCAAGGTTATTAACAGACTTGCTCTGCCAGCGAAGCCGACTTTGGAAAAATAGCTCCGCATACTTCAAAATGATAGAGGTATCTCTAGTGTTTCTTCCTTTTGCATCGTATAAGTGGGCTGCCAAACTTGTCGTTCTGAAAACAGCTATTCAGTCTTAAAATTTGTAGCGAAAACCCAAGACGTGAGGCATTTTCTCCCTAAAGGTAATCAAGTTCGTTCATAACGTTGGTTTGCATCAACTTGTTCAATCCCAAAAGAAAACAGGTAGAGGGTAACAGACCTTGAGACTCTCCAAAGTATGATCATTTTCATGTGTAGATAGGAGTGGCTCTCTATGTCCAGATTTCTCCCGGTTCCTAGAGACTAACACAGAGCCAGTACATAGTAGGCATTCTTCAGTACATGCTGACGGGAGGAAAATCCCCAGTCTTTACAAACCCTCAGGAAACCATCAAGACAAAAATCTGCTGAAACACAGAGGGCCTATTTTGCTTCTGCAGAAATGCTCACCCTATTCCCCACATATATATGCCCCCAAATCAAGAGAGGACCAGAACAGGCACACATAGAGAAGGCAGGGGATATAAAAAGCAACAGATCCGTGTATGAGGGTTGGAAAATAGTAACACTTTCCCCTACAATTTCATTATCAGATCCCAAAGTCAGACAATCAAAGCGTTCCACTTTATTATGACAAGACTCTTTGGCGATGAGGTCAAGAAAGAGTCAAATTATTTGCTTTGGCCTCTAGTGCCACACAGAGGAATTGAGCGCCACATAGGGATGTGAACTTTTGAAAGAGCCTCTAAGGTCGTCTGGGGAGAACAGATGCCCAGTAGTGTAAGAATCTTTACCAGATTCACAAAGCCAAGGCAATGCCAGCACTGGACGCCCGGGCTGCCTGACTCCCAGACCCGTGTCCTTCCGCCTCCCTGCACAGCCCAGCCAAGGGTGACCAGGCTGGAACATCCCTCCGGCTTCCTCTTTGCACCATGGAATGGTGTTGTAGGGTAAAAAGAATACCCGTCTCTGGTTCCGATGAGTCAGGATGAGTCTCAGCTCTTTGGCTTACGTTTTCAGTAACGTGGGTCAATTACTGACTCATCTGAACGGTATCAGCTCTTTAGCAAAGACATCTGAATGATCAATAGGATTTTCTATTATGAAATATCAACAAGGATCTGGGAAGCCCAGAATAAACTGAAAATGTGGGGATAGAGGGCTGCAAAGAAAAAAAAAATCCTGTCTTTATCTGCTGAGGATCTCCTGGGACTGGTTGATCTGGCCACAGAGGAAACAGAGAACTCGTAAGATGGAGAATTATCAAAAAGCTTAACATTTATTTGAGTTCTTAAAAATAAGACGGCAGTTGTGCAACATTAAATGTACGCTAGCTATATTGTTTCATCATCGTGACCATCTACTCTGATTTTCTTTCTTCATCTACACAATTTTTGGTTCTGCAAAACTCCGGAGATTAATATGTTACACTTCACAATTACTTAGTTATGTCAATTATTTCTCTCTTAGATATGTCAATATCTAAAGTGTCCGTCAGCATGTTGATCTCTCTATTGGCATAAAAGTTGGTCCAGTCAAGTCCCATTTGGAGAAACATTCTTCACATAAAATGTCATCACGAATATTGTCATCAAAATCACCATCAACAAACTGATCTCCTCTACCAAGGGAAAGCTTTACTCCCGAGGGAGACTTTAATCTATTTGCTGGAGACCAAAAGCCATGATAAAAGTCGATGGCCGTCTGAACTCCCAAGGTTGTTGCCTCAGTGACATTTCAGCTCCCGACTTGCATTTTACTTTCCCTTCTCCAACATCGCTTCGCCTTCTCTGTTCTCTCTATTCCAAACATGCTTATGCCTCCTGTTCTCCTAATGCAAAAACATGTTTCAGAGTTTCCTCCATCTCAAGTTTTGCCAACTTCATCCCAGTTTCACAAACACATATACAGAGATGTCACATGTAGTGATAACATGGCCTCGAGTAAGATAAAACATAAGCCAATAGTGGATAAATTTTAAAACAAGGCACTATTTTGGTGATTCAGACAGCAGATGTCAACTCAGAATATATAGTGACACATATCAGGAGGCAACTGCTGTTGAGAATTTAGGAACTACAAATAACTATTGAATCATTTCCCAAACAACTCACCATGCTAAGGAAAAAGTCAAAAATAGAAGTACATTCAGTACTTCAGTTTGTCTCCAAAGTTAGGGGCACTGATTATACTTATTTCTATTCTTAAACGCTCTTTTACCAATAGGAGCTCATGTCTGCTTATTGTCACCAGACTTGAACGTGTCCTTCCTATCAATATCTGTCTTCTTGCTGCTTTTATTTTCCAGCAAAGTACTGAAATGCTTGAAAGTCTACTAAAAATTTAGTTTTCATGCATCTGTCTCATCCATTAGAACCAAGCTGAATGAGAGCAGGGACTGCCTCTGACTTGTGATTGCTGTATCTCTGGGTCGAGAAAAGTCTCTGGCACGTGGTAGACGGTTGATAACGTTTTTTGAAAGAATAGCAGATGTGTGCATACTGTGTGGTGGCAAAAGAGATCGTTAGATGATCACCTGCAGATGTCTGGCATCAGCTGCCTGGGACAGGCAGGACCTTCGGGTGACCAAGGAGTTGATGTCATTTTGGTGGAAATAAGGAGTATCACGGATCGGTTAGCGGTTTTTAAGGAAACTAGAGAATTTAGGGAGTAAAAATGATAAACTCAGGGCTTTGAATTTCTAGGTCAACGTCTTGATATGGGACCAGAATGCTTCTGTGACTTCCCTACAAGTAATCTTTTTTTTTTTTTCCTACAGACACAGGGCCAGAAGTTCTGAAAAACAAATTCTATATCAAATCTTTCTGGTAGCTGAATTACAAGTCAAATTGAATTCACATCCCTGAAGGGTTTCTGATGTTAAAGTTCCAGTGTTGGTTAAGAAAAAGCAGCATCCTAAAAATTGGACACATCCCGTGAAGCTGGAGACTCCAAACCCCCAAATTCCACTGAGGTGCCTTTGCAGGTAGAGGCCCTTCCTCCCTGACTGGTGTTAGTATTCATCTGCCTAAACGGGCCACAGTGGCTTCCTCTGAGGTGTTTGCCTTGCAAGGAGTCGCTGTTATTTCTGAAGACCCACACACCCTGCCTGTCCTTGCTTCTAGACTTGCAACCAGACCCGAATGCCACCAGACCCCAGAGCATGAGTTACAAAGTGTGAACCATGAGAAGACGAGAGCCACACCAAAATCTTACAGGATTCTGTCAGCTTATACAGACAGAAACCCGACGTACGTGTATGCAAATGGATTGTAAAGGTGTTGGAAGAACTATAATGTTGGACGAAATTGAAATCATGGATACGGGAGCTTGGAGCCGAGATTCTGAATTCAATGTGCCAGCTTGAGTGGCTCTAAGAATTTTCTTGGTTACTTAACCGGAACTCAGTAGCCTACGCTAAATGAAGACTAAATGTCAAGACCTCCTTGGTACGTTGTAAAAGACAGTATCTAAGGCCCAGGGAAATTGGAATGCCAGAGCAGATTTATCATCTAAGAATTGCTCACCCACCCCCTATCTATACCCAAAGAGGATCCAGAAGACCCTTCACCAAAGCAGAGAGAAATACCATTGTAAAGGGAGTGGTAGCATCCTGGGAAACTCTCCAGTGGCTACTCTCTGCGAGCCAGTAATGCCTGTGGTAATCGCTGCTTCGGAATGAGGCTCCCTGAATTCAATGCAGATGCTGGAATCCAGGGTGGGAAAGAAGAAGCCGACTGCAGTCACCGTAATAGGCAGGGAGCTGAAGCAGCGATTTGATGGTTTCAGCCACAGAGATCTCTGTCGTTAGCCGATTTCTCATATATCCTTGGGACCGATTTGATTAAGCGCAAAAGCTCTTGGTGCGGTGAATCACCACAACAGACATTCAAAGCCCCTCAACAAATTTCTTGACTTGAGTATTTTTGCACTTGCCTCCGTTCTTATTTGGCATCTTTCAAGTCCTGAGTCTGCTGGGGTTCTATGGGAAATTTTTAAAAATCATCGTGTTCGGAAATAATTGCAAAGGTACAGCAACATTACCAGAATAATAACGAATGGCCCCAAACTCCTCACTTAAATTTTTGTCTTTTTAACATTCTGTCAGGTTTGCGTACTCTGTATGTGCTTACATACATGCATATATACTTATATATAACATATATACATATATATAATTATCATGTTTTCTCTAACATTTGAGAATAAGTTGCCTACAACGTGGTACTTTACCTCTTAGTACTCCAGAGTATATTCCCAAAAGAAAGATTTTTTTACATAACCACTTCTTTATGGACTAAAGTTCTCGACTTCAGTAAATGTAACATGAATACAAAAATTGTATTTATCTGCTCTCTGTATTTCAATTCTGTCAATTTGCCCAGACTGCCGGACTACCGGATCTGGCATGGTATCACCCACTGCATTTAAATATTATGTCTCTGTGGTTTCTTTTAATATTCAAAATTTTCCGTCTCCGAATAGGCTGCAATTTACTATGGCCCCCTGTTAAGGGCAGCACTAGAAAGGGGACACTTATTCCACTGTTGCCGAAGAAGACCTGGGACAGATGACCAGTGTGGCCAGCAGACTTCTAAGATGGCCCCCGAGATTCCCCACCTCGTTGGTGTCCATTCTGTCTGCAAGCCCTGAGACGGTGACATGATGGATTTTACTGCTGTGACAGCTGCCGCAGGAGTCAAAGCCCCCTGAGAGGGAGTGAGAGGGAGTGACAGGGTGGGGCAGAGGCAACAATGGAAGATAGTTGCTTCCAGGGGGATTGGCCAAAGAACCAATTTATATAAAACTTTTCCTTAACTCCTGAAACTGTCCTTCTTCCTAGTCAGCCCCTACCCCCTCAGAAACAACCACTGAAATGATTTCTGCCATCGTTGATTAGATTTTCCTATTACCGTAGAGTGTAAACATAACTTTCGTATGCACGGGAAATAAAGTGGGGTGGCTCGCTTTGTTGCGATGTTGGCTCTATTGCAGTGGTCTAGAATGGAACCCACAATATCTCCAAGGGACACCTGGGGATGGCATAATCTCTCTAATGGGGCGCCTGGGTGGCTCAGTTGGTTGAGTGCTGTCTCTTGATTTCAGCTCGGGTCACGATCTCAAGGTTCGTGAGTTCAAGCCCCGGCCTCCGGCTCCGCACAGCGCAGGGCCTGCTTGTGATTCTCCGTCTCCCTCTCTGTCTGCTTATTCCTGCTTCTTCCCCCGCCCCCTTTTTCCTGTCTCAAAAACAAACTTTAAAGAAAGAAATATACGACTCTTAAGTTCTTCTATTTATTTGTTAGTTCAGTAACTTGAGTCTTCAGTTGAAGAAGAATTTGTCCACTTCACTTACACTGTAGAATCTATTGGCAGAAAGTTCTTCACAGTATCTCCAAATTTTCTTCTTAATGTCTGTGTGACAAATCAGGATATCGTTCCCTCTTTCATCTGTGATGTTGCAACAGGTTTTCTTTCATTTTCTTATCAAGCAGGGTTTATCAACTTTATTCTTTGCAAAGACTAAACTTTTCACAGAACTAACTTTTGGCTTCACTGATTTTCTCTATTCTTTGTCTCTTTTCTATTTCATTGATTTCCACTCATTTCTATCCTATGCTTTCTTCTGCTTTTAGTTGTATTTGCATTTGCATTTATTTATTTATTTATTTATTTGGTGGCTTGCTTCTTACGGTAGATACGGGGCCACTGACTTACCCTGTTCTTTTCTGATACATGAATTGAAAGTTATAAGTTATCTTTTAAAGAAAGCCTCAGCAGCATCTGGGAATTTTGATAAATTGTGTTTTGGTCGTCATTCAGTTTTGAATGTTTTCCAGTTTCTTTTGTTACTTCTTCTTTCTCCCAGGAATTATAAGTTACTGCATTACTTCATTTCCAAATATTTGGCGATTTCTGAGGTATCTTGTTTTTATTAGTTCTAGTTAAATACCATTTTATTCAGAAAACATACTCTGTAGAATTTTAATCACTTGAAACTTGCTGGAGCTTGGTTTATGACCCAGCTTTTGGTCTGTCTTATTCGATGTTTCATGTGCGTCGGAGAAGAATGTGTTTTCTCTTTTTGTTGGATATGCTATTCTATACATTTAAATTAAATCGAATTGGCTAAAACATTTTTCAAATTTCTGTATACTTACAGCTTTTTATCTGCGAGTTCAATTACTGAACCTCCAACTATGATTGTGGATTTCTTTATAATTTTCTTTAGTTCTATCAATTTTTGCCTTCTGTATTTGGGGGCTTTGCTTTCAGTGCCTATAATGACTTTCTAGTTATGCCTCCGTGGGGTTTTTTTTTATGGACTGCTTTACAGATTATAATATGATTTTTAATTTATCAGCATTCCAGTTCACTATTTTCTTTCTCCATTTGTGCTAATCTGTTGTTTAAACAAGACCTTGAGAATGTTTTGACAAATACATTTTTCATTTCTAAAATACTATATGGTTTCTTTTAACATCTGCTTACCTGTGTTTATTATCTCTCCTTGCTTGTTTAAATTTGTCTTACTTCTTTTATTATTATTTTTTTAAATCAGAGTTACTGCATTACCTTACATCTGAAATATTTTTTTAACAGAAGTCCTTGAGGGATCTGTTTCTGCAGATTTTCACTCTTGTGGCTCACGTTGGTGTAGATTGCATGACTGTTGGTTGTGAGTTTATATTTGCTCAGTTGACACTGATCAACCTTCGTTTCACCTTTGTTTCTACTAAGGGGGCACTTTCCACTCACACTTTCACAGATGCTGGTTTTAGGCAACTATGGGTTGCCTGGGTTAGCCTGACGTTTCATTCACCTGATCTGATGTTGACATGCGTATTTGCCCTTTGGAAGATCTGTCTTTCCTTTGCTGGCCCCTCACCGCTCTGGTTTCAGCACATGAATTTTTACCTCTGTTTATTTAGAGGGGCTTCAGGATGTCTTTTCTTTCTTGAAAGTCCAGCACTGAACCCGAAAGAATATTTGATGCAGCATGCTGTTGATTTCCAGCAGGAAGGCCCTTGAGGGTACTTGTCTCACCATACTTGAATTTGAAGCCTGACAACATTCTACGTCTTCAGTCCATGAACATTACTACTGAATGTGCCACTGGGGCCAATGCCTGTGGAGGCTCTGATGCCAAAGCTCCTGTAGCATCTCGTTTCAGCATCTTAACACCCAAAAGCCCTCATCTTCTGTCTCATTGTCTCCAGCATTTAGTTCCCTTTCATTTTCTGGTCAGGTAGAATGTCCTACAGTAGAATGGTTAAGCCCCCCCCCCCCCCATTGAATTCTCTTATTTGTTCCATCCAGAATCCTCTGGAAAGAAAGCCAACCCCAGTAGAAAGGTTTGGTCCTTCAACACCACAGTTCTTTCATTTCTCCCCGCAAAGCCCTCTTTTTAGCAAAGTGTTTAGGCAGTCTGGGAGGAAAGAATACAGAGTATATTCAGACACAGCCTGACACTATACCTAAAGTAGAGAGTATTTTTGTGACTCTCTGAAATCTGACTTCCATGATGATCTTTCCAGTCTGCTCCTCTGTCTAAATCCCAATAATGATAATATCCAGGTTCTCCTTCTGGAGTGTTCTGGACTCCCAAAAATCAACAAGTGTGGCTTTTTAATTAGAAGCAATGGTACTCATGGGGCACCTGGGTGGCGCAGTCGGTTAAGCGTCCGACTTCAGCCAGGTCACGATCTCGCGGTCCGTGAGTTCGAGCCCCGCGTCGGGCTCTGGACTGATGGCTCAGAGCCTGGAGCCTGTTTCCGATTCTGTGTCTCCCTCTCTCTCTGCCCCTCCCCCGTTCATGCTCTGTCTCTTTCTGTCCCAAAAAATAAATAAATGTTGAAAAAAAAAAAAAAAGAAGCAATGGTACTCTTTGCCCAATCATATGGAGGAAATTTAGAGTGGATGCTGGTGACCTATAACCTCAGTTCCAAATTCAGCTAAAACTCCCTCGTGCACATAATTTTTTACCCAGGGCCATAAAAAAACCTTCCTGGTAGTGATTAAGTTCATAGGGGCACAGGAGAATGTTTCAGAATGCTGGGATGCTAGCAGTTTTGTGAATTGAGTCAAGTATTAAAAAAATACTTTATTATGCTCACTCCCAAGAATGGCGTTGAAACTGGGCAACACAAGTGCCATAAAATGTAAGTATTTATAAGCTACATTGATTATTGGGGTATATAGCCACATGAGTGTAATGATGCTATGGTACAAGTATGTATTCATTTTCCGATGAATTATTATTCATTATCCAATATTATTCCTTCTCCCTCTTAAGAAAGTTTTAAATATCAGGGTAAAATAAAGTTTATACGAAAATGAAATACTTCAAAATCAAAGGAATTGTGTATAAACAAATTTCTAAAATGAATCATTAACCCTCACAATTTCACTTACAAATGTTTCAGTATATTTTTATAGTGAGCAAAAGTCTAACATATTAACGTTCCCCTTTTCTCTTTAACAGTAAAATTGGATACACAAAAATTCAATTTATTATATTTTTAAAAATTCATAAGCATTATTTAAATCTTTACAAGTTTCTTGCATTTTGCAAAACCAGCATTTTTGTTAAAAAGGCATTATATATTAACCCGAGACTTTTACTACAGCTTCTTACTGGTTACAATCTTTTTAGAAGGAAAGAGGACCTACAAATTTGGTAACTTTATCAGCAGGAATTAAAAAGGGTTCATTGTGATTATATTTCAATCTAAACATCTCTGTTGTCAGCAATGAAAACACAAAATGCAACTCAATAAAGTCTATGCTAAAAATTTTTTGCCCTGCACATTAAATTGACTTAGTAATATTCTTTTAGGAGGGTGTTTTCTTCTTTCTCTTTGCTGTACTAAAATCCATGATGTTAAATCAAAACAAAATTCCAAATGAATTTTTAAGTATTCTTATGTCCCCACCCATGACACCATGATCAAGAGTCATATGTTCTGAGCACTTGGGTGGCTCAGTTAGTTGAGCCTCCAACTTTGACTCAGGTCGTGATCTCACGATTGGTGAGTTCAGGCTCCACATGGGGCTCACTGCTGTCAGCCTGTCAGCACAGAGCCTGCTTCAGATCCTCTCTCTCTCTCTCTCTCTCTCTCTCTCTCTGCTCCCCCCCAAAATAAATAAAATACCATTTATTTGCGCTCTTCCAAAATATAAATAAAATATTTTTTAAAATATACGCTCTTCCAACTGAGCCAGCCAGGCACCCCTGTCCCCAGCAGTTAATAGGTAGGTGGAATATAGGACAATTCTGGAGACCAGCTTTTATTTTTTTTTAAAAGAGCCCTAAACTCATGTAATTCTAGTTTTTTAATGAAGAAGATTCATCCATTGGATGTGATTTGTTTTATACATTTGTAAGACTTCTTACATAAACATATTCACAAAGCAGAAAATAATCCTTTGACAAACCATGTTCATTGGCTTACAAATTATGACCCCCTTCCAAACAGGGCCAATTAGAGTCACTTATTATCACTTAGCGAATAATTATTCATCCATATTTCTTATAAAATGCCTCTGCTGTATTCATATAAAGCTTAACTTTTTTCCCCCAAGCTTATTCATTTTTTTAGTAATCTCTGCATCCAACATGGGGCTCGAACTCATGACCCCAAGATCAAGAATCCCACGCTCTTCTGACTGAGCCATTCAGGCGCTCCTACAGCTTGACTTTTAGTAAAATTTCAAGGATGTTTCTAAATTGAGCTTGGATATCTTAGTTGGAACCATATTTTTGGTCTGCCATTTAACTGCCTGGAGTTCTGGTATGTGGCCCCTTAACAGCTCCGATATGATCTTCTATTGCCTCAACCATTTGCTTTGTATCAGCTTTAAATCTTGTTTAACTAAAGATCAAAACATCAGTGGCCACTCCCATCTTTCCCAATTCCAACATGAGCCTTAAAGGTGAATACACCGCAGATTGTCTTCCATTTTGTTCACTTTAGGTCACTCATTTGATAACATATTGATCTTGGGAGGAGATAGTCAAGAATTATGCAAAGCATAGGACAAACTTTGAAAAATATCTCTTTATCGTCTATGAAAACACCTCAGCACATGCATGCACAAACACATGCCCAAATTATTACCTTCTATTACATCAAATACTTAATTGTTTAGTTACCTTTTCTTAAAGTAACTCCATCAGATACAGGCATGCTCACATGGGCAGTTAGCGAAAACTCGAAAAGACCATTCCTGGTCTCCTGCAGAAATGAACAATGGGCCAGCCCATAACGCTAAGCCAATGTCCCCCAAAGTATGTTCCACACAATTTGCTGTTAATAAGTGGTAAGTGGCCAAATGATGCGAGAAACACTGGAGTATCAAAGTTAAACTATTTTCACTGCAGGATTTTTCGGAGTCTTTCAGGGGCTCGTGAGTATTGTGAGTCTGCAAAAGCGCTTTGAAGATGTAGTGTTTCCCTGCTTGTTTTACTTTAACCCAGAGCATCTTGAGAGTCTGAGCAAAGCTCACTTTGGGAAAGGATGGATTGAATGGACTTTCTGGGGTTATTATAAGAATTAGATGAGATAATGCACATAAGTGCTTGTCACTGAGCCTGGCACAGAGAGAGTGTTTAACAGAGTGAGTGCATAACAGACAAGTTTATGAAAAGCTACACCATTTAACATTCATACTAGCAACGGGTAAGGATTCCAATTGCCCCACGTTCTCATCAACACTTTATTTAATTTAATTTTATTTTTATAACAGTCCTAGTGGGTGTGGAGTGGTATGTCATTGTGGCTTTAACTTACGTTTCCCTAAGAATTTGGTGACGGATCGGGGCGCCTGGGTGGCTCAGTTGGTTGAGCATCCGACTTCACCTCAGGTCATGATCTCGCGGTTCGTGAGTTCGGGCCCCACGTTGGGCTCTGTGCTGACAGCTCAGAGCCTGGAGCCTGCTTCGGATTCTGTGTCTCCCTCTCTCTCTGCCCCTGCTCATGCTCTGTCTCTGTCTCAAAAATAAAAAAACAATAAAAAAAAAAAGAATTGGTGATGAATATCTTTTCATGTGCTTATTGACCCTTTGTATATCTTCTCTAGAGAAATATCTATTCAGATCCTTTGCCCATTTTTAAATTTAGTTTTGTCTTTTTACTGTTGAGTTGTAGGAATTCTTTAAATGTTCTGACTACTAGGGGCACCTGGGTGGCTCAGTCAGTTAAGTGACCGACTCTTGATTTTGGCTCAGGTCATGATCTCATGGTTTGGGGGTTTGAGCTCCACGTCGGTCTCCACGCTGAGAATGTTGAGCCTACGTGGAATTTTCTCTCCCTCTCTCTCTGCCTCTACCCCACTCATGTTCTCTCTCTCTCTCTCTCTCTCTCAAAATAAATAAATAAACAAAAAAATGTTCTGTCTACTCGTCCCTTATCAGACATATGATCTGCAAATACTTTCTCCCATTTTAAGGGTTGTATTTGCCCCTTTCTTAATAGTGTCATTGGATACAGAAAGACTTTAATTTTGTCATGGTCCAACTGAACTATTTTTTTCTTTGGTTTCTTGTGCTTTTCAGAATCATCAGATTTTACAATCCTTCCTCTCACACTATCCTGCTATTTCTAAATGAGATCCTCTATGTAAAGTCCCTGCCACAGCAGAATTTCAATAAATTTTAGTTCCTTCTCTCTGTACTCAAGAAGCCAGGATGATTGGATGGGGCAAACGGCTTAACTCACATAAGTTGGGAGAGATGTTCCAAACCCAAAGTGAGATCCAAAGGAATAGATTGGTTGAATCAGCCAAACGTAAAGGCAGGTTAGACATGGAGTGAAGGGACAGTCAACATTGTCACCAAGTTTTCCTGACAAGACACCTGGCAGAATGGAGTGATTATTAAAGGACATGAACTTAAGATAGAGGTTGGGATGTTAAGATGAAGATACCTAGAGGTCTTGGTTTTACCAATCAGATACAACCAGGGAAAATCTGGAAGTGAGTGCGTGTCAAATAGAAGACCATCTGGCACTCACGGGGGCAGGTCTTCCTGTGGTAACTGTCGGGGGCTCCTGGCACCCAGGCTCTAGCACCTTTGGTGCTAAGTCGGGACAGCCAGTGGTAGTGGCATTCTTTTCCCAGACCAATATGGAGGTGTCCTTGGGCATTTTGTCTGGCTGCAATGTTTCTGGCTGTGTCGCTCCTGGTAGTCTCCCATAGAATCTATAAACTACCTAATCTCCTAAATAGTCTAGGAATATTTATTATCTCATAACACATATTATGATGTAATTTTATCCTGTTTATGTATTTGTCAGCTTTTAGACTCGAGAGTGCTGATTCTCAAGTGGGGGTGGCTTTGCTCCTCCTTCAAGGGGACATATGACAATGTCTTACAGATACTTGGGATTGTTACCACTGGGGTGGGAGAATTGCTACGGATATCCACAGGATAAGGGTCAAGGATGCTGCTAAACATCCTACAATGTACAGGACAGCCCCCCAATCACAATGGATTATCTGAGCCAAAATGTCACTAGTGCCCAGGTTGCTCAACCTTGATCCAGATTACTTGAGGGCAGAAATCATGGCTTATTCATCATCATATCTCCAGAATAGTGTCTGATAAATCCTTGGTAAAAGAATGGAAGAACATCAAAGGCAGTTCTCTAATGAATATCATCATTTAGGGAGTGGGGGAAAGAGCATCCACTTCTTCATCTGAGTTTTGTCGTTCACAAGTTGCTTCTCCCATCCAATCCATTACCTGTTCATGTCCCTGAGGATTCTCTCCTTGGCCATTTTCTCTCGTCCTATTCTCCTTGGGGTCTTTTCTTGCTCGTAGATTTCCTAAATAATCTCTTACATTTGCACAACTCTCTCCTAATTATATGTTAAAAGACCACAGAATTTTGTTTTCAGCTCAGACGTATCGCCAGGCCTCCGGAATTGCCTACTAACGTGTGGATGCTAACAGACACCTTCCCCACACCAAACTTGCCCCCCACACACCATATGTGAGCAGAGGGCACCCAAATTCCATCTCCTTCCCAATCTGCTATTTCAGCAAATGAATAACTGAAAACCCTGTTACTCAGATCAGGCAGCTGGACTCCTCTCTGGCTCTCAGCCAGGAGCTGTGAATTCCACTTCTCGAGTATACTCAATAGATGGTGAATTTACACCCTGCTCTCCAACTTTACTCCTAGAAACACACTTCAGACCTGGATATTTTTTGCTATCGCTTAGTCAGCCTTCTTGTCTATAGTTTTACCTCTTCTAGTCTTTTTATATAGGCACCTGCTTGATGTTTCTATATCGCATCTCTTGTCATATCCCTTTCTGTGTTAAATCCCAAGACTTCTCTCTCTGGATAAAATTCAAACTTTCTTGCTCTAAAATGCAAGGGGACTTATGATTTTCCTCTGCCTATTTTTCACTCCGCCTTGGTAACCTTTTCCTTCTTTGCTCTAAGTGTCTTCTTCCAATTCCTCCTTGCACATGCTGTTCCCACTGTCTGAAATGATGTTCCCCTCACATTCACCTGGCTGTTGGAGAAGGGTAGACATTCCTCCTTACTATTTGTGATGATCATTTTTATGCGTTAAATTGATCAGACCGGTAGTACCTAGTTATTCAAACACTAATCTAGGTATTGCCATGAAAATATTTTGTAGATGTCATTAACATGCTCGAAGTGGATCAGTTAAATTTAAGTAAAGATTATCCTAGAAAAATCATAGTGATCCTCATCCAAGCAGTTGGAAGGCCTTAACAGCAGAACTGAGGTTTACCCGAGGAAGCAAAATATTCGCCCTGGAACTACAGCATCAGTTCTTGCCCGGATTTTCCAACCGGTCCTTCCTGATGGCCTGCACTATGGATTTCAGACTTGCTTGGCCAGTCTCCGCAATCACACAAGGCAGCTCCTTGAAATAAACACCATTTTATGCACACCCTCACACACATACATCCTACTGGTTCGGGTCCTCTGTTGGAAGTCTGACTGATATGCTAGCCATGCCTGTCAACCTGGCATTCTGCACAAAGGAGGAAGTCTTACAGGAAACACTTAGTGCCCCCCTCTTCTGCCTCCCCTCTGTCTTCTTTCTCTAACTTCCTCTTCCCCATAGGAGAAGTAGTGTCCAACCCAAATAGAGCCTGGTATTCAATGGCTCATGTTTTACCAAGAGTGGAATCACTCTGTCTTGTTATTTGAAAAAAAGACCACACCCTCTTTCAAATCCCATGCCTTGGCCCCATGCCTTGTGGTCCCACAACCTGTCTTTTACAGCAAGCTTCTAGTCCTTGCCTATGGAGCTATTTGGGTCAGAGGGTCAAATATTCATTTCCCCACATTAAGTCGTAACCAGAATTGCCATGTTCTGTAGTGTGAATGTTTGACCCCACAAAATCCATATGTTGAAATCCCAACCCCGAAGGGGATGGTATCAGGAGGGGGGGTCTTTGGGAGCTGATTAGGTCACACCGAGAGAGCCCTTATGATTGGGATTAGGGCCCCTAGAAAAAAGACCCAAGAGAACTAGCTCATCCCTTCCGCCATGTGAGGGGACAGCAAGAAAACAGCTGTCAGTGAGGAAGCAGGCTCTCACCAGACACCCAGTCTTCCAGCACCTTGATCTTGGACTTCCCAGCCTCCGGAACCGTCAGAAACCAATGTCTGTTGTTTATAAGCTTGCCAAAGGTAACTCACTGTAGCAGCCCCTGCAAACTCAGACAGAAGTTGGTACCAAGAGTGAGATGCTGCTGTAACAAATACCTAAAAGTGCGGAAGTGACTTTGGAGCTAGGCAAGGGGTAGAGCCTGGAGGATTTTGGGGTGCATGCTACAGAAAGCCTACACTGCTGTTAAGGGTAATTCTGTGAACTGCAAGAAAGGAATGTTTACTGTTTATAAGCCACTCAGTCCATCTCTCATAAGTTGCCTTAGTCCCAGTGGGCTAAGACACCATGCCTCTGAAGCAGAAGGCGGGCCATCAATTTCCTATTTCATTTCTCACAGGCTCTGGAGAAGCACTCACTTCTTTCTTGTGCCATCTGTTATGGCGAACGAGATGCAAGCCACACCCCCCTCCCTCCATCCACCTCCTCTGCTTCCTTACTGGGTGGAGAGCTAAGGCAGGTCTGGGAAGGCAAGGCCAAGGAGTCTGGACTTGGTAATCACAGGACCTAGCAGTTGAATATCATCTGAATCTGCCAGGCATCCTCAGCCAGGCAGCCACATGAGGAACCAGCACTAAGGGAGACTCACTGTTGATTTGGAACCTCAGAATGAATGAGTAGGGATGTGGTCAAGAGCCAAGATGGAGATTTCTCATCTGGCATCAGTAAGATCTTTTCACTTCTCCAGGAGTCCAGGGGCTCACAGAGTCTTTGACAGACCCAAGGTCCTAGAAAGAGTAGGGCTTTTCACTGATCTTAAGAGGATGTCTTCAAAAGGGTCTGGGAATATGTGCGGAGGTTTGAATGCACGGCAGTTTGGGAGGGCTGGGCATAGGAGCCACAAAAGATATTTACTTGGTTTCTCCCATTGGCCTGCAGCTGTGAACTTGATGCACCAGGAAGTAGGTGCTTAACAGGGGATCTTGTGCCGCCTCTTAAGCAGTTAAATTTATTCAAGGCTTGGGGAATTAAGGGGGAGAACATGAGAAAAGGGAAAGATTTGGGGTCATTATATCTCAGGGACCACTCAGGCACGGGTTTGGGGGATTCTGATAGCTCCACACAGAGCTGAAGGAACCCAGAGCTACTGCAGGTTTTGGGGGTGAAGCACACAGCAGACAGAGGTCTTTGCTTCTCCTCAGGATTCTGAGGAAGAAAGTTCCAACAGTAGTAGCTCAGATGAGAAGCTTTGGCCTTATGTAAGGCATATGGCAGTATGTTGAAGCTCATGATGGAACATTTTCCCAATTGAGTTTAAGTGAACATGTTGTATACTCCAGACAGCTGGCATAGAGTAACTGGCATTCTGGCAAATCTAGAGGCAAGATGAATTTTTTCCTTCCTACTTTTTCTCTGTGTTACTTCCTCCACCAACTCTCAGCTTCAATCCATTGCTGGCTCAAGACAGAGGAGAACATAGCTTCTATTTGTGAAATGCTCTCACTGGGGATCAGACACCATTCATCTCTGTATGGGCCCGGTGCGCTGATCAATCATCTTGAGAATTGGGTTGACTTGATTCTTTGGAAACATGGGACGCATAAGAGTTCTGAGGTTGGATGAATCCACTCTTAGCATCGGGTAATCACCGTGGCAGCCCAGGAAGACGGCCCCACCTGCAGCAGTTGGGTGAGACTCTCCAAGTCTGAGCAGAATGGGAAACGTAGGAAGAAGGTATTTTAGAGTTAAGTGTCTTTGGTTTACAAGAAAAAAGGAATTTGCACTTTTATTTCACTTCTAAATTCTAATTTCTTCCAGGACTTTAGCTGTGAAAGAAGTGATCCATTGTTCATATTTAGGGAATCAGTATTGTGCTAATTTGAATCTAGTCCAGAATCCCTGGTGAGCTATTCTGGCTAATGGGCTTGGTATAGTTTCAGATAAGAACTGAGTCTAAAATTCAACTCGGCCTTTGAAATGATGTCCTTATAGGACCGTCCTGTATCCTCCTGGCGTAAAAGCTGAACTGCCCAGCTCCCTCGTGGCAAGAATGGGTTCTCCGTGTCCTGTGGGGTATTGGGAGTGGCACAAAAGGGAGATGGCTGCTTTGACACTCTTCTGGCCCCTTCTCTCCAGGGACAGCCTCATCCTTTGCCCAAAGGTTTGAGAAGGAACAGAAAGCTGAGGAGAATTCAGGAATTCCTTGCCACCTCTTCCTCTGTTCCTGCCTCAGGCAAAGAGGAGGGAGGTGCTCTGTCTCTCCAGGTGGGAGAGCGCTGGCAAAGGAGACTCTGTTGCCTTCTCCACTCCTGTCTTTATCCACTGGCCCTTCAGGGAGGGAGGGGATGCGGCCAGTCTTACGAGGGGAACTTGAGATCCTCAGCCTCACTGCCCTCGCAGGTGCAGTTACTGGGCTCACCCTACCTCTTCCAGTGACCCCAGCGGGGTGGGTGGTGGGAAAGGCTAGGAGAGTCCCGTGCTCCCAGGAGGAATGTCGTTTCACTGACACTGTCTACAACCGTCAGCATGTGATGATAATAAAAAGCAGAGGGCTTTGGGTTGGTCGGTCTTGATATTGTCTACAGAGAATGCACCACTAATTGGATGGATCGCCAACGTGGATCACTCCCAGCACCCTATCTTTATAGACTATCAGGGAAGGGTCCCCTGGGCTTCCCTCACTTACACCAAACCAGAGAGCTAGCTACTCTCTAGCTGACACCATCCCTCCTGCGTATCCGGGAAGGGCTTCCTCATATCCTACCTGCTTCTTATCTGCTCCTTCGACCCCATTTTCCTCAAAACGGCTGCAGCAAGATGTTAAAAGGCACTACCCCTCCCATAATTTCTCATCAGACTTAGAATTAAACCCAGCCTCTTACCCCCAGCCCTCAAAGCCCTGTCCTCCTGGCCCTTGCCTGGTTCTCAAACCTTACTGCCTCCCGGTCACGAAGCTTCAGCCACACTGGCTGTCTTGGTGTGCTCAGGCAGATGTCACAAAACACCACAGACTGGGTGGCTTAGACAACAGACATTTATTTTCTCACAGTTCTGGGGGCTGGAAGACCAAGATCACAGTGGCAGAAGGTTTCTTCTAAGGCTTCTCTCTTTGGTTGATAGACAGCTGCCTTCTGGCTGTGTCTGCTTATCCTCCCATAGCCTTGCCTTTTAACATCTTGCTCCAGCTGTTTTGAGGAGAATGGAATCAAAGGGGCAGATAGGAAGCAAGAAGGACACGAGGAAGCCTTCCCGGACCCCCAGAATGGATGGTGTCAGCTAGAGAGTAGAGATGGGGGTTGAGAGAGGTAAGCAGCTTTGGGATATGTTTGGTGTAAGTGATGCCCTCATTAATGCTAATTACTTCTTTCACGGCCCTGTCTCCAAACACAGTCACATTGGAGGTTAGGGCTTCCACATTTGAATTTTGGGAGGACGCAGTTCGTGCTATAACACTGGTCCTCCTGCCTGCCCCAGGACCTTTGCCCATGCTGTGCTCTCGGTTTGGAGGGCCCTTGCCAGTTCTTTGATTAGCCACCTCTTTTTTTTTTTGTCATCCAGTGTTCAGCTAAAATGTCTTTTCTTCAGAAAGACTCTCTGGCATCTTATCTAAATGGCCCTTCAGTCACTCGCTATCCTTTTACCCATTTTGGTTCTGCCCCAGGCCTCGTCACCTCCTGCTATACATCATACATCTGATCGTGCCCCTGCTTGTTGTCGCCTTTGCCCATTAGAATAAAAACTCTGTGAGAGTAGAGGCCTTGCCTGTCACGTCCACTGCTAGTCACCCTGTGTCCCCCACTGTGTTCCCAGTGGCACATAATAGATGCCTAATAAACATTTATTGAATGAATGCAACAGAATGCCCATAGTGTTAAACCAGTAAATCGGTCCAGTATAAGGTAAGTCAGACAGCTTTCCACACTGAAAAATAAGCTATAATTAGTGCCTAAAGATCTTCCTCTAATCAAATGAGCAGAGCATAACTCAAGGCCAAGTGACAGGGCATCGAGAGTAAAAACACCAGCAAAGCTATCGGTAACGCTCTTGCTAAAACAAGTGATGATCGCTCACACCATCATCAAAAGTGTGTGCCCATGCTGGCTCCCCGCCCTCTCGCAAATGACCTGTGGGATCAAATGTAGGAGTATTTATCAACTTTACAGGGAAAATGCTATCTGGTTTTAATTTTCAGTTAGTGAAGGAGTGAGACTGAGTAACTGTTCATTTGCTCACTAAGCAATTGTATTTCTTTTCCTGTCTGACATGTGTTCCTTTATTAGTTTTAGATTTTTTATTCACCTTTTACTTATTGATTCATAAGAATACTTTGAGCCTAAAATAAAACATGTTATTTACCGAGCTTAAAGAAATGCATGTATTCTTTGACCCAGGAATTACGCTTCTAGGAATTTCACCCATAAACAGATTTGCCTTACCGCACAAAAATAATGCTCAAGGACATTAACGGCACTTTTGTTGTAATAGTCTCAAATGAAAGCCATTTAAATGTTAATAGGGATAGGTTATATAAATTATTCCATAAGGATACACAGAACACTGAACAGCTGAACGAAAGACTATAGTACATTTTCAGGTCCAAAATCCATTCAATTTGAAGCAAACTGGCAAAACAGTATTTATAGGCTGATTCCATTTGTGTCTTTTGAAACAATGTTTTCTAAGCCTGGAGAAGAAATGGTTAACAGCAGTTAGTAGTAATAGTAACACAAAGGGAAGTGGGTAAGAAAGGGATTGACATTCCACTTTAAAGGCAAGTCCTGGGGGCCCCTGGCTGGCTCAGTGGATTAAGCGTCCAGCTCCAACTTCGGCTCAGGTCATGATCTCACCATGCGTGGGTTCGAGCTCTGCATGGGGCTCCCCACTCTGAGCACAGAGCCCGGTTCAGATCCTCTGTCTCCCTCTCTCTCTCTGCCCCTCCCCCCACTCCTACTCTCATAAATAAATAAATAGAAGATAGATAGATAGATAGACAAACGTAAGTCCTCCTCACAGGTTCAAGGGTTGTCCGGTTGTCATCATATGTTTGCTTTCGTTTTGCTTTGTTTTATTTCTTAGTTCAGGCCTTGGAGAAGCAAATCTTTCTCTTGACCCTGCAGCTCTCCCCAGATACTCAAAGTCGCCGGCAGCTGTCCAGAGATTTCCTGCATTATCCACTTCCTTGAAAAGCCCACATTCTTCTTTAAATTCTTCTAGAATCAATCTTGAGTCATCAAGAGGAATTATTCCTGCATCAGTCCCTTCCCCTGCTGCACATTAAGCCTAGCTGTGAGGGGAGACTGCATTTTCTAATGGGGCTTGTCACTCTGCATACGATATTATGCCACTTAAAGGGACGTTACAAGAATTCTAACCGCATGCGAGCATTTCTACGCAGAGCAATGGCTTACAGTGTGAAAACAGAGCATGTACAGCCCAGAGACCCTGGAATTCTTGCCAGACTTGAAGAGGTTTCCACTGGAGCTAGCTGTTCTGAAAGGATTTGGCATCTGAAACAACTGCTTTTTCGGTAGTTCCCATGTCTGCGTTCCAGGTGTGCATCCCCAGAAAACTATACGCTATTTCATCCTAGGCACGTGGCTCACACCCAGGACCTATGCTCGAGCCACCAATCCACACTGGTTCCTAAGAGCATCTATTCACCGGTATGCAAAAAATGTCTCCTTGTATGTGAGCCATGTCAGGAAGAACGGATGGGGCACTGACATGAAATGAAGTGGCAATTCTTACTGGAAATAATAGCAACGAATACACTTGAGGGGTACTTCCTGGGCCTCACAAAACTGGAGGGATAAAAGCATAAAAATTCAGATTATTTGGGGGGCTCCAGGGTGGTTCAATCTGTTAAGCATCTATCTCTTGGTTTCAGTTCAGGTCACGATCTCCTGGCTCGTGAGCTCGAGCCCTGCATCAGGCTCCACGCTGACAGCATGGAGCCTGCTTGGGATTCTCTCTCCCTCTCTCTCTACCCCTCCCCTGCTCACTCTCTCTGTCTCTCTCACTCAAAATAAATAAATAAACTTGATTTTTTTTAATTTCCGATTATTTTTATCTTTTCCTTTTCCACTTCCAAGATTTAAAGAAGACAAGAATAAATACGTAGAACTTTTACCAACCCAAGACTTCTGAATTGGGCATGTGTTAGGGCGTTGAACTTACAGTAGTAGCCTTGATTCATCTACTCTCCACCATTTTCCAATAGCTATTTCCAAATCTACTCCGATGGGAGAGCCATCCACACAGTCAGCCAAAGAAGATCATGCTTCCCTGGCCTCCCACCTCTCCCCGATTTCCAGACACCAAGGGTGAGCCTGCCCATCTCTGGCCTCACACCGCCGTCGGCAAGAGTGAAGAAGGCCTCAGAACACTCCTGGCAAGACCACCACAGTTCACTGCCCCGCAATGCTCCCAGCCTTGTTGAGGACACACAGGCAAACCTCACTTAGCCCTGTTCTCTGGTGGGTGCCAGGCCCCACAAGATGCTTAGAACTCTCAGTTATCTTTCATCTCCGTGGACTCTTGTCCTCAACCATCTCTGCATTTTCCCATCTTCTGTTTCACTCTATGACCCCGCTCAAATTCCCAAAAGCCTTCCACACTGCCTTCTGGAATTCGGGTTTAACCACCAAATTCTGGACTCTCCTCTCGGGAAACGACTTGCTTTTCACTCAGCCCTCTGAGGTGACGGCTGCTGTGTCCTTCAAGACTCTTGCAACACCAGGCCTGGGGTGGGGGGTGGGTATCCCTTCCTGTTTCATACAGCCTCCCTCCCAACACAAGAACAACGGCAAATCCTCATCTTTGGATGTCATGTCATTAGTCTTTATCACTCTATATTCCAATCTGTTACAGTCACTAACAGAACCCCCCCCTCCTAATCCTTTGCAGATTTTAGCTCTTGGCTTACTGCTACTTCTCCAGCATACATGATGACTTCAGTACGCATATATATAAAATCTTTCCAATGTCCTAGACTCTCAGTTTCCTGATGCCCTCTCCTCCAACTCTTACATCCTCCACTCTGCCTCAAGCAGTCACTTCAAAGGTCATACCTAGACTTACTGCCAGCAAATAGAACTCCTCTATAATTGTAATTTCAAGCATTCTCTCTTTCCAGCTCACTCTGATATCCCAACTCTAAGAAGCTTTGGCCCCACTGGGACTTATTAGCAATTGATCATATATTTTCATGGTCGCTTGGTTTTCCGCTTAGCCTAGGTTGTGAGACTCCACCATTATATTACACCTTGGCAAATATTCTTCACAATCTTGTTTCACTGTTCTCACCTGGAAAAAACCCCGAAGCGAGGTTAAATCTAATCATTCATCTCTGTGCACCTACAGACATGGTCAGGGCTGGAGAGAGACACCTGACTCCCTGACTGATCTCATTGTCAACTCCTGAACAGTGTCTTCAAGGAGGTTCTTTGTTCTTCCCATCAACATACATTTCTAGAAATCCATCAGTCTCCTGTTTACCCTTAACTTGCTCCCGAGTTTGAGATTACCACAGAATCACCTAGAAGATACATGAAAACTCAGATTGCTGGGCCTCCCTCCCCAGATTTCTGAATCAGTCGGTTTGGGGCAGGGCTTGAGTAACTGTATCTCTCAGGTGGTGCTGATGTTGCTGGTCTGGACCACACGTAGAGAACAACGTGCCCTGGATGACTTTTTCATGACTTTTTCTTTCTCCTCAAACCTCCAATACATATTGCCCATCCTTACTCTCATTTGATGGCTTTACTTAACATACACCACACACACACACACACACATACACACACACACAATCTAAAAACAACTTCCAAGGCTCCCAGCACCCAATCTCCTTGTGACCCGGAGCAGTGCCCATCCGTTCTTTGCTCCCTCCTGCTATGATAGATGAACTATTAGGCTTCTCTCTATAGCCAGCCCTCCACATGTATAATGGACTCTATCTCCCCTCTTACTCCATCCTAACTTGTGCAACTACCCCTTCTCCTAACCTTCTCCCTGTATCATGAACTTCTCCCTTGCCTCCCATGCCCACCAATGTCAAGCACTTGAAGAGAACCCCCTCATGACCCCACATTTCCTTCTATCACCCTTTTACAACAACATTCCATGAAAACCTGGTGTCTTCAGTTTTCCTCAGACTCACCAGGCACAGTACCTACCTACCACACAGCCTTTGACTTGCTGTTGTCTCTACCTGGAAGATTCTACAAGACCAACTTGACCATCTCCTTCATGGTCTTGGTCAAATGTCATCCTCCCAGTATTTTCTCTCCCCCAAGCCCCACTCCTCTGTCCCTCACTGACCAGTTGTCCTTACCCTTCTTCTCTCCTGTATTGCTTGGGATCTGAAATTCCATCTTGGTTGGATTCGGGTAATAATGGACATTAGGCAAAACTAACCTCTTTCACACAGGAACACTGAGCTCTGTTTGGCTGCATCTAAATTCTCAAGGCCTTCCTAAATAAAATACATTTCTGCTTTTCCTTTGCTCTCTGTTTCTACTCTGTGTGATCAGTTTTAATACCAACTGGCCACTTTATAACTTTGTCCTGAATATTTAAGTGCCGTTGGATTATGGGGACTAGTAGGCTTCCCCGGAGGCCACTTCAAATGTAGCTTAATTCGTACTGGTCCATGAAGCTATGTTAATCTAAAATCCAGATATATGAGACCTGCCTCATCTTCCTTTCTGTTCACTTACTTTTCCCTACGTTAAATCGTATTTGGATAAGCTAGACAACAAGAAGGAAAAAAAAAAAAAAGACTGTGGCATATCCTACCCTAAAGGGACCACCACATCAGTGGCGTTAGAGGAATTCCCACATCATTCAAGAGGTACTCCAGTGCTCTTAAGAAACCCGGCACTGGCTGCAAGGAAGCTCACTGGAACATCACATCACCTGCAACACAGTGAATCAGACAGGAATGAATCTAGCTGAATCCATATGCCGTGTGGTCCCTGGGAAAGAAACTAATCAGTCAAAGTGACATGACTGATGGATTAACTTTAGGAATGAAGGACATGGCAATTTCTCCTCTGCACAGGGCCCAAATAAAGGGGAGGTCATACAAAAGCCGCAGCAATTAAAGAATGAAAGAATCACAATGTAAACGTTTGCAGAATTTCCCTGTAACTCAAACTCGACCGCTTTGGCTTGTGGGGATAGTTTCTCTGTAAAAAGAAAAAAGGAATTCTCTGTGTAAAGGATTAAAGAGCCAGTGGATTTTAAATACCCTGGTTTCTCTACTTAAGAGAGCAAATAAATAAATAAATAAATAGGACGTGCGGACACTTTAAGTGCTGTGTGTGTCCCCAGGTGGAAAGATCAGGCTTGGTTAAATCATTATATACTCCATCATTCATGTGTCATGTCATGGAAGGCGTCATGGGGAGAAAAAGAAATGTGCCCCTCCCCTCGTGCTGGCCGAGGGGACATAAATCGGTATTCAGGACTGAAATGACGAACCCTTCAGGTTAGAAGCCTGCAGGTTCACAGAAGTTGCCCTTTCGGTTGGTTTTCTTACGTTAAAATAAAACAAACCAAACAGAAGCATACATTTTAAAGGAGAAGATGAAAAACATGTGAAGGTGATTTGATGGGGAAGACAAAAATCCCACCCCTGGCCCTGCTTGGAAATATTCTGCCATGGAAGCTGTGTCTTTGTCCAAGGCCACTGTTTTCCCGGCCCCTCCTTTCTGGGATCACGTGTTTCCCCGGCAGATATGAAAATGACCTGATACTCCCAAGGTAGCAAACATTCCACTGAGTTTCTGTTGCAGGCGCCTAGAAGAAATTTCCTGTTCCATTATTGTACCAAATGAGTGTTGGGCTAATCAGGGCCTCCTGGGGAGGAATGACGAATAAAGAGTATCCATCCCCTCGAGTGAGGCTCTGAGCTACTTCCAAATGCATTTATAGCCTTAATATAACTCAGGAGACTTCACCACCCACGTGGGAAACCAAACCCTTCTCCTAATGGAGTATTTGCTGAGTTCGTCATGGAGCAAAGGAGGACCATTTCTGATAAGCATATTCTTTTATCTATTGTGTTCATTAGAGGTGCCGATGAGAGGTTTCAAAGTCATTTTTGTTGTTGTTGTTTTGTTTTATCGTTGCTCGGGATAAGACATATAACTTTTATCATGAGCAAGATGACCGTCAAGAGACACACGATTCCTGCCTGGTGCTGCCCAGGTGTTCGGTGGGGAGGAAGAAAAACATGGGGCATGCCCCCTGACCTTGCCACCAATACTTGGTGTGGGTCTTCCCCATTCCCCATTAAAGCCCCATTTAAAGAAGGCTTTAAAACCCCACCCACTTTGGGGCACCTGGGTGGCTCAGTCAGATAAACATCTGACTTCGGCTCAGGTCATGATCTCACGGTTCGTGGGTTCAAGCCCCAAGCCCCGGGTCGGGCTCTGTACTGACAGCTCAGAGCCTGGAGACTGCTTGGGATTCTGTGCCTCCCTCCCTCTCTCTCTGTCCCCCCCCTGCTCACACTCGATCTCTCTCTGTCTCTCAAGAATAAATACACATCAAAAAAAAAAAAATTAAACTCCACTCATTTTGTGACCCTCACTTTTACCTCTTCGTGTGTCTTCAACATGCACCTCGCCCAGAAAAAAAGTATCAGACTCCTCATTTTCTCATAGGCAGATATTCTCAGTCCTTTTGTTTTGGTGAGAAGCTTGCCGATACTGCACTGAGAATCCCTGGGCCCCCACCTGCCTCTTCTTCTCCCAAGGGATAAGAAAGCTGTTATCACTTCCATGCTAATAATAGCAAATTTAGCACAATTGCCTTCTGATCTTTCAAACCACTACAATATTTTGAAGAGAAAAAAAAAAGAAAAAGAAAAAGAAAAAGAAAAAACCTTGGCTCCAGAGGGAAGAGAAAGATTGTAGTTGATCAGACCTGCAAACAATTGTCTAACATTTGTATGTAGCAAGTAATCATGCTTTTTCTTTCTGTAATTAAAAGAAAAAAACTATTGCCCTCTCACTTTTGTCCTATCATTTTTGGAGAAACTGAGGCATCAACATTATACTTAAAAAACCTTCTGCATTTCCTGCCTGTCCCACCACCTGCTCTTTAACGTATTTCTGCCTTGGACATCAACTCCCACCTGGGAAATGCTGTTATAAAGAAGAAGCTAGATTTATAGAAACATCATGTAATGCCTAAGCAATTTGCTGGAAAAGAAGATGTAAATTTTAAGTGTATCTATGGTTCACATTCCAAGTGAGTGCAGCTCCCTGGGTCATACAAATTCTGTGTCCACCAGCATTAAAAATTAATATCATATGGGGCACTTGGCTGGCTCATCGGTTAAGCATCCGACTTCAGCTCAGGTCATGATGTCACAGTTTGAGAGTTCACGCCCCACGTCGGGCTCTGTCCTGACAGCTCAGAGCCTGGAGCCTGCTTTGGATTCTGTGTCTCCCTCTCTGTTCCCCTCCCCTGCCTGTGCTCTATCTCTCTCTCTTTCTCTCTCTCAAAAATAAATAAATGTTTTAAAAAAATTTTTTAATAAAAAAAATTAATATCATATGAAAATGTAATCACGACACTATTTGGCATCTAGATAATACTTTGCATCTTAAGAACTCAACATCCCTGTAAATAGGTGACTTACTTCACCTTCCTTATAGTCTTGGAAGCTAGAAAAGGCATAGTATGCTAATATGATCCCTGTTTTATGAAGGGAAAAAAAGGAATCTAAAAAACTCAAGCAGCCTCCATATATAGGATGGAATTGGAGCCCAAAGTTAAAATGCTGCATGGGAAACTCACTGAACTAAAACAGCTCCATCATTTATTACGTTTGAGAGTTTGCAAAGGACCTTCAAGTGGTGCTGGCACATATACCTGCAAAATGCTCTCAACCCTCCAGATGAGCACATTTGCAACTGCAGTTTTCTGACCCAAACAAGGAGCAGCTGAACCAAATGAATTAGCGTCTACGTGTCCCGATTAGCTGGCCTCAGCGCTGCTCCCACGGGGACATCCCGGGATGTCCCTTGGACCGGCCGGGGAGGTGGGGACAGGGAGAGATGGAGAGAACCCTTAAGCACTAAGGGGAAAACCCAAGTGCTCCGAATATTCACCTTCCCTCCTTTTGCTTCTCAAACGTTATTGTAGATGAAATTAAGCCAGAGTGCAGTACGCATGGACCCAAATCCTTTCTTTTCTTTTTTTTTTTTTTTTTTTGTCTCCGATTCGGAAGTGCCAGACAGGTGAGCTGTGGTTTTAAGAAGCACCCCAGGTTTTAAGAAGCAAGGCAGGTGTGCAGCCATTTCCATTCCGGCTGCAAGCCCTTTTGCAAAAAGGAGCCCTTTGCAAGAAGCATTTCTCTCCTGTCCTTATAAATCAAATAAAGAAAAATAAAAATTTCTGCCAGGCCGTATGCCTCTGTTCCTATCCTTCAGTGGGCCTAAAATAAAAAAGATTACCCTCTCTGTTCTTTCTCTTATCCCTTTACTAGGGGGAAAAAAATAAATAAAAATAAAAAATAAAAATAAAAGAGCTAGAGAAAAAGAGAAAAATCAAACAACTGTCTAAACCAATCAATCCAACATTTCCAAAGGCTTTTGACCTGTGGCAATGTCAATCCCGTCTTTTTTTTTTCCTCCTTTCTTTCTTTGAATCGATATAACCTATGATTCCGATCGCTCCCATATGTCAGTGCCTGCTGAAGGCACATTTTATTGTTCATAAAGCCCCGGACGATAATGAAAAATAAGCAAGAAAACGATAAATTCATCAAAGTTGCGAGAATATTCGAGGAAAAAAGGAATTTCCCGAGGTAACTGTCCTTGACCTGGCTCTTTAATCGAGTGAGATTTCATCACTTTATCTAATATCATGCTTCATGCTTCAGGCGTCCAGCAATTCTATTTTAGTGTGGTCTAATGGGCAGCTGACACATCCACTCAGCCCCAGACTGCATAATATGTGCTGACATACTGTGTGGTGAGCAGCCTTGCCCGGGCTGTTTATTTGGGCCTCCGGAGGAAATCAACCAACCAACCAACAAGCAAGCAAAAAATGTCATCAGGAAAGGGTGCTTCCTCCCCCTTTCAGGCTCACCTTTCCGGGTCTCGGTGGACTTCACCTGTGAAGAGGTCCGGGAGCCCTTGCCGGAGGGCAGGCTCTGATTTGGGGCTGCCTGGGTCTGCCTGTAGGTGAGAAGCCGGCAAAGGCTGGTTATCGTTGTCTGAAACCTGAATCTGGACGGTGTAATGAGGAGTGTCATTCTAACCGCTTTGCAAGCGGCTCTTCTCAGAACCCCTGATTCAATTTGATATTCTGAGGTTAACGTACTGTATTGCGCCCGAAAATAGGAATGCACACGGAAGGCTTTTAGACTTACTCAGTTCAGTAAGCATGGCAAAGCCATCAACAGCTATTTGTACACGTAGGCATGGTGGGGCTCACTTCGATGTTCTGATTAATGCTCTCTCCCCACCCCCCGCCCCCGCCACCACCCCCAGTCGGACTTCAGAGTAGAAACCCCCTTGTTTTGTTCTTTTTAAAGTCAGCGTTTGACGTAACAGCTGAGAATATTTTCGTAGATGACGTAACACCAACACCAACACGCACGCAGGGAAACGCCACAATCTTTGTAGATTTCCAACGTAGGCAAACTTCAAACTTTTCTAAAAAGCACGGGGACACAGCAGGGACATGATAACTCTCTGAAATATGTGACCCTGGACTGAATTCAATACTGGAGAATGAAAAATGCCATCGAGAATATTATTAGAACAACTGACAAAACATGCACCGTGGATTACAGGGAAGGACTGTGGCAAAGTCGCATTTTCTGGATTTAATAACCTGCCGCGGTGAAGTAAGAGAATGTGTTTTCTTCCACAATTCATAGCGAATTCAAGGTATTAATGGGTAGGATGGCAGGAGGCATGCAAATTATTCTCAAAGGGCTTTAGAAAAATTTAATTAGAGAAAGAGGGAATGATAAAGGATATGTGGCAAAATGTATAAAATGAGCCCATGGGGGGGGGGGGCGCCTGGGTGGCTCAGTTAGTTAGGCATCCCACTTCATTTCAGGTCACCATCTCACAGTTCTTGAGTTCGAGCCCCCTTCTGACTCTGTGCTGACAGCTGGGAGCCTGGAGGCTGCTTCGGATTCTGTGTCTCCCTCTCTCTCTGTCCCTCCCCCACTTGTGCTCTGTCTCTATCTCTCAAAAATAAATAAACATTAAAAAAATTAAAATTAGCGAATCATCATGGCAAGGCGAAATGCTTCTTGTCTAAAGGCAAGTAAAGAAATCCTGTCAAGCGGCATTTCACCTGGCTCCCTCCCCCACTGTGAGAAGCCAGCATTGCAACCATTTGCAAATTCACTTCCATGCTCTTGATCTAGAATTGAACCTTTGAGCCGGTCATAACGTTCACCTGTTTCTTTCATTAATAGTAAGTTAAAATCTTTAACATGTGTTCATTCAAAACAAAATTTGTGCATCTGGATAAAAGCTATACAATTTTCTCTTCCTCTTTTTTTTTTTAAGATTTTTATTTCTTTAAGTAATCTCTACACCTCACACGGGGCTCAAACTCACCACCTCAGGATCAAGAGTCACACGGTCCACCGACTGAGCCAGCCAGGCATCCCTAAAGCTGTACAATTTTCTTAACCAACCTTGCAACATTTCTGCACGTTTGAAATTCTTGCAAAATAAAGTTTCTAAAATTACCATACACAGCCAATGACAATAGGCAAGGAGTGTATAAGAAGGAACACCTTCTGTATGTACATATTAAACAGGAATGCTCTTTGCAGGAGACAGTATGCTCAATCCAGAATCATGGCAGCTGTCAAGTTGGGCAAGCCATCATCGTCTAGACCACCATGACTAATCATAGCAAAGCTCTGTGATTTGTGGTCTCATTACAACCCTGACATGTCTACCTAGATCTCCCTGTATGCTATTCCTTACTTCATATCACATCTTTTATATTTAAGAAACTGGAATAGGGGCACCTGAGTGGCTCAGTCGGTTACGTGTCAGACTGCAACTCAGGTCATGATCCCACAGTTCATGAGTTCGAGCCCCGCATCGGGCTCTGTGCTGACAGCTTGGAGCCTGGAGCCTGCTTTGGATTCTGTGCGTCCTTCTCTGTCTGCCCCTCCCCCACTTGCGCGCGCGCAGGCGCGCTCTCGCTCTCTCTCTCTCTCTCTCTCTCTCTCTCGCTTTCTCTCAAAAATAAGCAAACATTAAAAAAAAATAAAGAAAAAAAAGAAACTGGAATATAACAGCTTTACATTTTCCAAAAAGATTAAATGTAGTTCAAATGGAGTAAGATATCTCTATCTTGTGGGACTGGCCTTGTGGTCCTCATAGTCCATCTAGGGAGGAGGGGTCTTTTGCCCAAAATACTGGCAGTTGCAGTTAGGGAAGGCATGGGAAAATAAAGCAGTGAAGCCATCAGTCCATCAAGGGTTGAAAGTAGGACATCTTACTGAAGATGAAATAAGGGCATTGTTCCGTCTTTTAAATGCCATGTTTTCCATTCTGTGCAGGAGCACTTTTTTTTTTTAATGTTTATTTATTTTTGAGAGACAGAGAGAGACAGCATGAGCAGGGGGAGGGGCAGAGAGAGGGAGACATAGAACATGAAGCAAGCTTCAGGCTCCGAGCTGTCAGCACAGAGCCCGACGCGGGGCTCGAACTCACCAGCCGTGAGATCATGACCTGAGCCGAAGTCGGACGCTTAACCCACTGAGCCACCCAGGCGCCCCTATGCAGGAGCACTTTTAATACAATGGCTCAAAGATCCTTTTCCTGGTGATTCCTGCTTTGCTTCCTGTCTAAAGCAGTACAATACTAGCTGTTATCATAATAGCCCTTATATTGAGGCTTTAACAACGTTCCATATACTCCATACACAATCTCACATTATCCCTTTAATCTTCCCAATTCTCTGAGCCAGATATCATTGGTCCCATTTTACAGATGAGGAAACCGAAATTTAAGATCCAAGGACACCCAGAACTAATTAGTGGCAGAGTTAGATTTCATATCAGGCTAATCTGGTTCTAAATTCAGAATGCTTAACCTCCACCTTAAGCAACCTCTAAACACAGATTTGATGAAAACGAGCTTAGAAATTCCTTTATAAAGCTCATTGAAAGAAACAATACGAATTAAGTATTCACGATATAGTACTGTTCGTGTCATGGCCAAGAGTGGTTAATTGTGTTGTGTAGCATCATACAATTGAAATAGCTAGTTTAAATGAAGCTCTTTAAGAGCATTTAGAGCAAAAGTATGCAAAGCAGGGTCATTTTCTTAGATTTATTTAAAGTTACTAAGAAAAGGAAAGAAATGAGGAACTACTGTTTAATTTTCCATTTTGAAGACTTTAAAACTCTAGTTGGCAAGACCTCTTACTTTCTAAGAGGATAAAACAAAACTGACTGCCAAATGGTGAGAAATTAAAAATGCAGCTTTCAAGTATCATTGTTTTAGTGATTATATCAATATTTTCTCTACTAAAAGTAAGCATTTTTCCAAGTAAAAAATGTTTGATGTAAATGGTTTTTGCTAGCCAAATCGTAGATGGAAGTGTTCAGGGTCTGATATTGTACAGAAAAGGATTGTTATCTTAAATAGTAAGCCCTCCCCCGTTTTCTGTGAATGCGCATCTTCCTTAATTCCCAAAATATCAAGTCTCACTAATGAGGCTCTGGAAAGGTCAAAAAGATCCTTAACCCATTAAAATGTTAACTTGGGGTGCTCTTTCATTTGCCATCTGCTTGGTAAGTCCGTCACTCAACTAATATTTATTGAATCCTGCTAACATTTATGGAATGGAGGGTACATACATGTCCTCAAGAAGCTTAGAATTCAAAGGAGAAGATACACATGAAAAGTGAGCTCTAATGGAGAGCAAAAGGAAAGAACCCAAAAGACAATAGAATGAAGAAAATCACCTTACTCTTGAAGATGGTTCCTTCCTCACTCTACAATACTCTGGCGCTCCTGTCCATCATGTGGCCCCACTTTCTTCACCACGGGAATCAGCATATGACCTATGCTGGCCAATCAGAGAACCTCAACTTCCCAGTTAGGGGAAAGTGATAGAGCCAAGGTGGACGCGTGACCCAAATAGGGACACTCGGTGTCCTATGGTGGCTGGGGGGGTGGGGTGGGGCTGTGGCTGTTGATACAGATATTACAGAAGAGGATTTCTCTCCTTTTGAGATTAAGAGCTGAAAACAGCCTCTAAATCTGGGGCTTGTTAGAACTACTTTCCTCCCATGCATGAGTGAAGGGTCTGCTGAAGACTGAGAGGAAGGCATGAACATGAAGGAATCCAGAGCCAGGAAATACAATGAAGGACAGACCCTGAAACCATTAGCTGGGCACCACAGTCAGCCAGCTCAACTGCTAGATTTTCGGGTGCATGAACCAATAAGCAGGTCTCTTATTCATCCCAACGTGTTTGCTATTTCTTTCCTTGAAAACTAAACCATCTCTCTAACACCAAGAGGCTCCCTGAATAGACTTTGATTCAACTGTAAGCCTTTCTCCATCGTCAGTATACTAATTTACTCCAGGGTGCTCTGGGGGGGAGAGAGGAAAGAACAGGTACTTTCAGGTGTACCCAAGGCTTCGTGAAGGGGTGATATTTGAGTTGAGCTAGGGTTTCCATAACTAGAAAAGCAGAGTAAGGACATTCAGGATGAGGAATTAGAGTGAACAAAGACAAAGAAACGTGAAAGCATCGGGTGCATTTGTGGAACCCGCCGGTTCCTAAATCTAATATATGTAGAGGGATGAAGGGGAAGTTGACACTGGGAGGCATTTGGAAGCTAGATGTTAACGATCTTGAAGTAGTTCAGACCATATCACATAAGCAAATAAAAGCCCTCGAAGGCTTTAGAAGACAAAGGGAAAAAACCTCTATGATCTATCCTATTTCTTGGTAACTAACCTTGAGAAGAACCTGAAGAGATAATTCAATTAGGAAAGATTGGAACAGAAGTCAACCCAGGACCCGGTAACAGGACTGGCAGAGAGGTGTTCGTGACATAAGACAGTCTCAGGAGCCTGGATAAAAGGGGACATATTCAAGAGACATTTCAGAAATAAAATTAATAGGGCAAGGTGACTAACATTAAACTGTTCGAATAGTGATATCTGCCAACAGAGAGTTTTAAAAAAAGAAATTGTGCTCTGATAAAGTTTTGAGGGAACGGTTTTCGATGGTTCAAAACAGCATCTTTCAGGCACAGTGCAACTAACCTTTGAGAAATGCTTAGAAACGATCCAAAACAGGCAGATGTACCACACTCACTCTAGTATCAGGAAGTGAAAGAATTTTACTTCTAAGTTTTGACTTTATAACACATTTTAAACTGCAGACAAATGAGCTGGCATAATGATAGAGTCACAAAATGAATTGCAAGTTGAATGTGAAATGATGCCTGCTTCCTTTGGGTTTTTGTGTGGTCGGGCTGAATCTCAGGACAGCAACCAAATGTGAACACAGACTCTCTTCATTTCCTTCCTTCCTTCACTTTTCTTCCTCTTTCTCTTCTTTTTACGCTTTTTTTTTTCAGTCTTTCCTCTTCTCATGCTCTCTCATTATAATTAAATTTTTTAGCTAGGCTTAGAAGGAAAATTTTCTTTTCATAATAGAAAGAAATCAGGGTGCTATTTGAAAATGGCAAAAGAACAGTTAGAAACGCTTTCTATGGTTTTAGGAGGGGGACAACTTGTAAATTTTAGGTAACAAATGTTTCTTGACTATTTGCCACATGGCAAACACAGTACCCAGTGTACTTTTCCACCCCAAATAGCCATTTAATCCAAGGATGCAGGGCTCTGAATCTTCACTTGGAGAGATGTGACTCTTCTAACCTAATAATTAGACATTTCCTCCTTCAGGGACGTTTGGGTGGCTCAGTCAGTTGAGCGTCCGTCAGATTCTTGATTTGGGTTCAGGTCATGATCCCAGAGACATGGGATCGAGCCCCATGTTGTGTTCCACACTGATTGTGGAGACTGCTTAGGATTCTCTCTCTCTCTCTCTCTCTCTCTCTCTTTCTTTCTCCCTCTATCCCTCTCTCATACACTCTTCCGCTGTCTCAAATAAATAAATAAATAAATAAAAAGAAACTTTCTCCTTCACCAAGTTTACACTTCTAATCATAATATGAAATCTTAGGGTGATTTCCTTTCCTGGATTGATTATATTGTCCTTTAAATTCAAATAAGGATATCAAGGGATATCCTAGAAATGTCCACAATAATTTTTCCTAAGGGGATACAAACGTTGATTTCAAGCTGTAACCCTGGAGTGGGGAAAGACAGCTCTCATAGCATGTTTTAACTTTCAGATGGATAGTCATCATTCATATTTCATGAGAATTTGAACTAATAGCAGACTGTACTTATTCAGGACTGAGTGTGAACTATTATGTATTCCTGTCCGGGGAGGGAGAGCAGGGAAGCAACTACAGGATGGCAGCCTCTGACAATAAAAGAAAGGCAAAAGTGGGGAAACAGAAAGCGAATTGAGTTGTCAATGCTGGAAATCAGTGGACAACTACAGCATGAGTCCACCATCCACAGAGGACGTTCACAGACATTTTTCTGAACCCAAAATCAATACCATTAAGGCATCAGCATTCATTTTTTTTCTTTTTTTTTTTTTTAATTTTTTTTAACATTTATTTATTTTTGAGACAGAGAGAGACAGAGCATGAACGGGGGAGGGTCAGAGAGAGAGGGAGACACAGAATCTGAAACAGGCTCCAGGCTCTGAGCGGTCAGCACAGAGCCCGACACGGGGCTCGAACTCACGGACTGCGAGATCGTGACCTGAGCCAAAGTCGGACGCTTAACCGACTGAGCCACCCAGGCGCCCCTCATTTTTTTTCTTAATTTAAAACATCTTTTCAGGTAAATAGCACATACTGTTATTATTACCCTAAGCAATAATCTAGGAGCTTAAACTAGGCACAGATAATTTCCTTTGCATCTTCGAAATGCAACAAGGAGGAAAAATGGATACTTGCGACCAACCCCAAGTCCCCCCACATGTACACACCAAGAAAGTAACAAGTTAAGATACAAGACAAGTCTTAAAATCAGTTATGAGAAACTTGAATGTGGTTTTCTTACATATAAAGTTGAGCTCATTAAGCTGTCTGAGATTAGCAAATTAGTTAAGACTATTAAAAATGATTTCCAATAAAAATATTACTTCTAAATTCAAACACCACAGAGACAAATGTATTAATTAAAAAAATAAAAGCTACATCTCACCTAATCAAGCCTAGCTGCTCAAGAAGAGTGTATTCTCATAATTTCCTTTTTAAACACGGTAACTGGGGTGCCTGAGTGGCTCAGTCGGTTGAACACCTGACTCTTGACTTTAGCTCAGGTCATGATCTCACAGTTCATGAGTTCAAGCCCCGTGTCAGGCTCCACAATGACAGTGTTGAGCCTGCTTGGGATTCTCTCCACCCAACACACACACTCAGTCACGTGCTCGCTCTCTCTCTCTCTCAAAGTAAATAAATAAACTTAAAAAAAAAAAAAAAAACTATGATAACCAACTAACAATTCAACAAAAGGAAAAGATAAATCTGTAACATATATTATGCTTTCACTTATCAGCAAAACAAACAAACAACAAAACACAAAGTGAATGTGATTTTTACCACAACTGCTTAACCTTGGAGACTCACCATTATGTTCACTCTTGCTCTGGGAGTTTTAAATGGCAAAAACATCCCTGGTTTCATTTGCAGTCTGAACGAGTAGTTCAAAGATAACAGTGACATTTGAAATATTTGTGGTTTTGTGCAACATTTCCTCTGAGAATTATAAATAAGTCAAAAACATTGAATAAGGCAAAGAGGACCCTCCTTAAGAACCACAGAGGAAGACAAAAATCCAGTAAAAAAGTTAGTGTTTCGCAGCACAGCCCCATTTACATCAAGAACTCACATGGTCCACCTTTGTCTTTTGGCCGATTAATTCATTAATAGTAAGTTGTATTAAACACCAACGAATTGGCATTCAGATTTCCACTTCTCAGCTAGTAACCATTGCCCAATTAGTTCATTAATAATAAATCATATTAACCATCAAAGAATTAGTGTTAAGTTTCCACTTCTGAGCTAGTAACCATGTTTGTTCAGTAATAGTAAAATTCAGGGTTGTTGGGTTTTTTTGTTAGCTTAGATTTACATAGCTTCTACAGTATGTTTACAAGAATACAAAATGATTACCAAATAGATATTTACATATCTTTTATTGCTCCCTCTGTTCACCAACGTCTAAGCATAAGAGTTGGGAGACGTGTGTAAAACCATAAGATATGGGGGGTTTATGTTCTATGACATGTAGTCATAGTCTTTTCATGTCTTTATTTATTCTTGAGAGAGACCCAGAGCAGAGCTCAAGTGAGGGAGGGTCAGAGAGATGGAGACACAGAATCCGAAACAGGCTCCAGGCTCTGAGTCGTCAGCACCGAGCCCGACGTGGGGCTCGAACTCAGGAACCGCGAGATCATGACCTGAGCCGAAGCTGGATGCTTAACCGACTGAGCTACCCAGGTGCCCCTGTATTCATATTTTTAAGGTGTGCACACAGTGTTAGATGATCTCCCGAACTGTATGTTTTTAGACAGTAAGCATGTATAACAACTACAAATATTTCATGAATGAACCAGAACATCGGCCACAATGTCAAAACACTTTGAAAGAAACGTCATGAAAATAAGTTGTCTCCTTTACTCCTGGCTAAAGGCAATAAACCAAGAAAAAGGGAAGTCCTCCAAGCCAACACCTAGGCAAAAAGCAAAAGACTTCAGAAACCCAAGAGGAATGACACACATTTTAAAAATAGTATTTGATTTTAAATTAAAGTCTTAACTAAAAGTGGTTCTAAAAATCAATGTGCTCTGCTTCAGGGCAAGAGAAAGAATTGCAACACAGTTCTAAGTACACAGTAGGCACTCAGTATATCATTGCTGATTGATAGAAAAGCAATGACAAAAATCTTGTGTTGTTCTAGAAACAGAATGGATCAAGGTTTTCTCTGTCTGGAAGTCCACTTTATCCTGCATAATGCGGGGGACCCACAGAAGGTATCGTTAAAGGGGCGAGGAAGTAAGCAGGGAAGAGACTATGTTGGCAAAGACAAGAACACCAGCTTCTCACTTCCCTACTGTCTCAATTAATTAATTAATTAATTAAGGTTTTTTGAAAGTGAAGGTATTTTGTGTCCTTTCTCCACGACATGGAGAATAAATCTGGGGGTGGCCTCCGAGCTCCCTAATCAATTGGTCTTCATTGTTCTAGGAAGTAGGTGAGGGAAGAAAGACATGATATCCAATTTTGAGTAATTATCAGTTCCTTCCCCTCTCCCGATCCTCCTTAATATCCAAAAAGTAAACAAAGCGGGGTGACAGTAGGGCCATCTGGAGAACTCTGCACTGTTCCTTTAATCTTCCATTGAAGGACACCTGATAGTGGCCAGATAAATGTTACGGCTCGGAGGTGTAACTCTAACGTACAGAGAAGTTAAATGATTATTGTTCTAGACAACACAGATTACAGGTGGTGCTTCCATAAAAGTTAAGGATTTTTTTTTTCCAAGTGCACTGTCTAAGCAGGTGGGCTTGACATGCACATTCGCCGGATCCTGTGCAAAATCACCAGCCCTTCCCTGTCCGAAAGCGTTACCATTAAAAGGGAATTATCCTACGAAGGAGAGAGGGCTGTGTGTATTTAACTTGAAAACAAGATTTGACAAGGTGACCATCTGTTTTCCCTTTCCCACTTAATTACAAAAGGAATGGTACTCGAAGCCAACTAAAATACCCGGAGAGGAATTGAGATTATGACGTATTCATTTTCTCTGCAAAGCGCCAATCTAACACTTGCTCATGCGGCCACTTTGAAGAGCGGCCGAATCAGTGCCCGGGCATTGGCTTTTCCATCACAGTCACTTGGCTTGAAGCCAGTCAGCCTGCAAACAGTGACATCATTCAAAGCATTGTTAAAGGCTCCTTTTAGGAGGGCCAAATGCTCCGCCAGGTGACACCTTGTTCCATCAGCTGGCATGAAGTCATCTCCACCCGAGGCCAGAGTTTCTACTGGCAGAGTTTATTCTGTGTCTGTTTATTTTCGAATAAAATATGCCTAAATACAAAAGTGGAGACATAGTTCCTTGTCATGGAAAGCACAACTGACCGGAAGTCCAAAGGTCTGGACACCAGCCACAGGTAAGTCATTCCTCCCCTGTGTGACCCTAGGCAAATCACATAACCTCTCTGAGACTCAATGTCCTTATCTGTAAAATAAGGCTAGTAATAGCAATTCCATTTACCTTAGAGACTATTTGGGAAAGTTTCACAGGACAATTGGAAACTGATAGGTAAAATGTAAAGCATTTTACAAACGTAAAGCATTAATATCAAGATAACAAAAACATGTCACAATGAACCTAAGAAGAGTCCCATAAGCGACCTTTCTACATCATGAGTAAACACCCCACCAGCGGTGAAGATAGTTTTCCAGCTACCCTTTTTTAGTTAAGCGGGAATTTGCTGACCAGCTTCCAAACGACCACGAGAATAGTCAGATTGTCTCAGAGAAGTTAATTACTTCAGAATACTTGCACTTGTTATAGACAAGACTTTTGCAAGAGCAAAAGTGAATTCTGAGTCCCTTAACTGTTTGGTATTTTCCTGCAAATATAGTGACCTTCAGCCCAGTGTTGCAGTCTCCCGTATGGGAGCCACCAGCCACATGCGCCTACTTAAACGGAAATTCATTAAAATTAAATAACATTAAATCTTCAATTGCTCAGTCATACTAACTGCATTTTAAGTGCTCAATAGCCCCAGGTGGCTAGTGGCTACAGTATTGGTTAGCACATATAGAGAACATTTGCATCACAGAAAGTTCTACTGGACAGTGCTATTACAGCATAAAAAATGAAAGGCTTTACTCGAAGGGAAGTGGAAAAGTAAAGATAGCCTGTGCTTTCAAGTTCAAGCTTTGACTCAACTCTGCCTTTTCTTGGCCAAATGGCTTAAACCGCCCCCTAAGACTCAGGTTTCTCCATCTGTGAAATGGGGACAATAATAGTACGGTTTGATAGAGTAACTGAAAATTAAGGGAAATAATACAGGTAAAGTATCTAGCATATTACACACGCTCTACAAATGTTATTTGTTACTGTATTTCAGCGAGTCTGAGATGCAGAACTTTTCACATTTTAACATATCTCAAATTCGTATGTAATTTATAGTCGGTGCCAAAACAAATTTGGCAGAGGAGTGAGTTGTGACATAGATGTCAATGCCTGCACATGTGCAAATTAGCATGTGGATGGGAGGTTATAGATTCATCTGAGTCTCACCTAAGCTGAGATATGAGCCTTGTTAGCATGACATGTAGTTGAACCTCAGTTTAAATCTGGGCCCTAACTGTCATTTAAAATGTCTTTTAAAAGAACCTATTAAAATTTAACAGGGAAACAAATAATAATTATCTTTGCAGAATAGAGTCATGCTCTACACAATACAATTAAAGGCAATAAAAATTGCCAAATGTCTCGGCATGGCTTTCTCAAAACTATAAAAATTCAGTGATGTCTGCTCTTGAATCCCAAACAGCTACCACTCTGATACCAGCACCCATCTATCAGAAATCCCCAGTTGAGGGGTGCCTGGGTGGCTCAGTCGGTTAAGCATCCGACTTCGGCTCAGGTCATGATCTCTCAGTCCGTGAGTTCGAGCCCCGCGTCGGGCTTTGTGCTGACCACTCAGAGCCTGGAGCCTGTTTCAGATTCTGTGTCTCCCTCTCTCTCTGAACCTCCTCCATTCATGCTCTCTCTCTGTCTCAAAAATAAATAAATGTTAAAAAAAAAAAAAAAAGAAATCCCCAGTTGATTCTTAAGAATTGTTTAATGTCCAAGATATAATTCGGTGAAGGGGGAACATATAATCGTGATTTTAACTACATAGGAACTGTTAATCCGGCCTGGAATACTGTGATACGCCTTTTGTTCTAAAATATGCTAAAGAGAACCAGATGATAGAAGAAGGGCCTGAGGTACAGTGGAGAGGTCACCATGACACTATGGGTGGTCTTCAAAATAGACCTAGGAGAACATTTGGATTTTGAATGTGAAAAAGCATAGGTTCAAATCAAACTTACGAATTGAGGAATACGTCTGGGGCACCTGGGGGGCTCGGTTGGTTAAGCATCTGACTTCAGCTTAGGTCATGATATCACAGTTGGTGAGTTCGAGCCCCACATCGGGTTCTCTGCTGTCAGCACACAGCCCGCCTTGGATCCTCTGTCTCCCTCGCTTTCTGCCCCTCCCCCACTCGTTCTCTCTCTCTCTCTCTCTCTCTCTCTCTCTCTCTCTCTCTCTCTCCCAAAAATAAATAAACGTTAAAAATAGATCTACATATATTGAAGAACATACATCTATCAGAAAAAGAAAGGGGCAGCTGGATGGCTCAGGTAATTAAGTGTTCGACTTTGGTTCAGGTCATGATCTCACTGTGGGACGGTTCAAGTCCCTGTGGCAGGCTCTGCACTAAAGCACAGAGCCTGCATGGGATTCTCTCTTTCCTTCTCTCTCTGCCCCTCCCCTGCTCACATTCTCTCTCAATAAACAAACAAACAAACAAACAAACATTTAAAAAAGAGAAAGGGCTGGGTAAATTTATGGGCGCTTCTTTTTCCTGAAAAGCTATGATAAAATTCACGGGGTATCTAACAACCTATGGTGTCTGGTGTAAAGGAAGTGTGGGATTACCTGTTTCGCCCACCATCCAAAAAGAAAGCATCTCTCTGAAACCTTTGGTAAGCTGAAACGGCATAAAAAGAGCATCCTTCCCCTTTCCACGGTTTGCCACTTGGCTGACCCAAAAGACTTGCATCAGCACAGTAATGGCTTTTTTCCGTAAATCAAAAATCCGCTTCGAATTTCTTTCACTCAGTGAAAAGGAGGTACTAAGGTAGGTCTTTTCATACAAATGAAGTGCGTGTAGCGGACTTCCGAAAACCAGGGGACACCTGAATTAACTGTATCAGAAGAGCTGTACCAGGAGAGAAGAAAGAGACAAATCCCTGTATCTCCCGAACTTAGCTCTAGAGGATAGTTTTTTGAGTTTATTTTCCCCAGTGTCATTGTTGGTAGTATATGTCATCAAATCGAAAAATTTAGTTGAAAAACACCATTATTTTAAAAGCCACTAAGAGAAAAAAAAAAAACCTACCAATTAAACTGATAAAAGTACCTTCTTATCAGTTAGAATTTTAGGTGTAATATTAATACCATGATGACATTTTTTTTTTAAAAAAGCCCTTATCTTTTAGGGTTACATGTTGAAATATTTACAGAAAAGATAATATGAAATCTTGGATTTGCTTCAAAATAATGTGGGAGGGTAGACGTGAAGGGGGGTATGTATGTGTAATAGGCAGACTTCTAAAATAGTTCCCAACGATCCTCACCTTGGTAGTTACACCCTTATGTAATTCCCTCCCCTTGAGTGTGGGCTGGACCTAATGACTTATTCCCAAAGAACAGAATTTGGCAAGGATGGTAGGATGCCTCTTTTATGATTAGGTTACAAAACACTGTGACTTCCCTTTTAGCTCACAAGCTGTCATGTTGTGAGATGCTCTACAGAGATGTCCATGTGGAAAGGAACAGAGAGAGGCATCCCTTCAACAGCTCGTGAGCCAATGACTCCTGTCAACAACCACTTGAGTAAGCTAGGAAATGGGTCCCTCCCACGTGGGATTTGAGGTGACTGCAGCCTTGTGAGATAAGCCAGAGGATCCAAATAAGCCCTAACCAGAGACCTAATCCACAGAAACTGTGAGATAATAAATATGCAGTGTTTTGGGCCACTACATTTAGGGTAATTCGTTTTACCCCCATGGATAAATATAGTATGCTACAAGACTGACCGTGGTCTGATGACTTTGGGGGTGAAAAGTGTACGGAGGTTCACTTTTTATTTTTTCTACTCTTGTATATATTTGAGATTCTCCATAACAGTGAGTACTTCAAAAGCAATGAGTGAGATATGGTAATAACAATTCATTGCCTTTCCTGTCTTCCACCACTTAATGGCAGTACAGATATTTTCCATATGGCTAGGTTTTGTCTATATCTTCTGTTATGATACGTTTCCTACTCTGATTTGTCTACCGGGCTCCATAAGACAATAAATATTTAGGGTCTGCTAAGTACTAATGAAGAAAAGACCTCACGCACCAGTTTAAAAAGCAAAAAAAAACCTAAAAGACTCTTCTTCCATTTGTGATCACTTTGGAAAATGGCAACAGCATAAATGAAGGTAAGTGATGATTAAAAGGATACGTAAATAAAGAAGGGGGCAGGGAGGGGGGAGGAAGGCGCTCTGGCATGGGACTAAGAAAACAAAGATGAAGGCAAATTTGTTAGTTCATTTTCCAGGCTGTGCATTAATTGGTGTCTCTGCTTTTGTTTTGTTTTGTTTTGTTTTGTTTTGTTCAATCTGCCTGACTTTAGACTATTACATTAGTTCTTAAATCTCTACCAGCAGGGCAAAAGGGAAAAAAATGTAATGCAGCATTCGATATTCCCCTTGTCAACACATGTAGAAAATGTTAGAGGTGATGGAAACAAATAGCAAAGCTTAAACATTAAGTTAATTAACACAAATTAAATATGGAGTGGGGATTTGAATTCCTACTGATCATGCAGCTTGCCGATACATTCGTCTTAAGTTTATAAGGTCACATCTCGATAAAATTTAACAAGTGTTTTAGAAGAGATATAAAATGTTTTTTATCAAACCCACGCGCAATTTTCTTATCTTCTTTTGACAGGGATAATTTTGAATTAGCTATTTGCCACTTTGTTCTCATAAAATGATTATAGGATGTGACTCACTGAGGCCTAAATTATGTGAATGTGCTAGAAAGAAATCTGCTGAGCATCAGCAGGGGACGAGTAACAGTTTAGTCCTTGGGTGCCGATTCTCTTCTGTTGTGATCCAGTCCCTATAGGGAGAAACTGTAAGTAGTTCAACATACAAATTCTTGGTGGGGCCACCTGGATTTAAATACAAGCTCTGTTACTAACTAAGGATATAAGCATGGGCAGGTCCTGTAAATGCTCTAAGTTTTAATGTACTCATCTTATCAGATGGTATGGTATTATCAGTATGATAATGTAGTTAACTTCTCTATTTGTTATAAGGATCAAATGAAATTGTGCATGTAAGTGACACAGCCCAGGGTGGGACACCATAATTGTCCCTCAATAAATGAGAGCTATTATTGCTATTATTACCAAAACCAACAGAAGACAATCTTAGACCCTCGGCCACCCAAACTCATAGTCCTAGGACGTGTGAGTGTGAATTATGGTACAGAGTGCCATAAACCTCCTACTCCTTTTCAGTTGATATTTTGATGTTAAAATTTGGTAGAAGGAAGTTAGGAGGATGGGTTTATGCACATAATTTGCTTCCTTATGTTATTCCAATATAAGATACTTCTAGGATCATAGTATACCCCTAATTCAGTGGTTTTCAGCTGGGGGCAATTGTGCCCCCTAGTGGGTCCCATGGGACAACTGGCAATTTGGGACGTCTGAAGACATTTTTTATTGTCATGAGTGGGAAGGTGTTGCCGGCCTCCGGTGGGTAGAGATCAGGGATGCTACTGAAAATCCTACAATGCACGGGACAGCCCCACCTCCACCACCACCATGAAGAATTATCCAATCCAAAATGTCAAAGGTGCCAAGGTTGAGAAACTCTACCCTAGCTAAAGCCAAGAACAGAACTGTCCTTTTAGTTGGCCTTTAAAGGTTTGGAGCACGTATTTAACAATAGCTAAGATGGCTTTTAAGCGCTCTTACTTCCAGCCAATGGAAATCCTCATGACTCTTTAATCCTACTGACCAAGATTTCAGAAGGCCTCTTCCTGATGCTGTTAATTAAAACAGACTTTACTTCTTGAGAAGAAAGAAGAAAAGAATAGATATGCCACAAATAAGCAAAACTGTCATATTGTTCCTCATTATTGTGACCTAGAAAAACTGATACATATTATATTGTATATGTTATAAATATATGTGAGAGAAATAATTAGCATGGACCATCTTATACTTCCCTAACCAAGAGTTTGTGGACCAACCGACCCAATACTGTTGTATGTTAAGGGTGGGTAGGAGAAGGTAGCAATTGAGGCCCTGCAAGGTTTCTTCAGTAGCTCTCATCTTCCAACCAACCCTCCTCTCCACTCCAATCAAAACACTTCTCACAGTCTCTGTGGATATTTCTCCACTAACAACGAACAACAGATCCCCACCACCATCGGCTACCACGGCATTTCACACCACCTATCATTATTAGAGCTTGAAACCAGGAGCCCTATTTTTCCACACTGAAAATATTTGAATGGGCTGTCAAAAAGACAGAAATACGCCCCATCCAACAGCAACAAACCCTGTGCAAACAAATCAAGTGGTGCAGAAATCCTTTGCACAAGATGATAGGGAAGGCCTCCATGCTGACACTGTAGGCGAGCCAAGTTTTCATGTACTTGGATGGCTGACCTCCAACTTCTGACATATTCATTATATTCCAGCATGTCGGCTGCAGATTGCATTGAAGTGATGACAGCTACAAGACAGCCAACGAGGAATATGGCCATTCTGGCAACAGGTGGCCTTTCACTTGTACTGGGAAAGTTAATCTAGTTTATCATCAAAGTATATTATGTTCAAGGAGTGTCATGTTTTGAGAGCTCTAGTGACAGATCAAATAGAGAAAGCATTCTTCCGTGGAACGTGACATTTTGGGGAGACCAACCCTTTCAAACCACTTCATTGTTTATGCTTGATTCAGGTCTGTTAAGCTACTCCGTTGTCTCAAGGTTTACATTATAGTTTCCAGCTTATGGATTGTGTTCCCCATCAAAGGCTGATGGAGGTGTCCACAATCTCACTTTTAATAATCAAATGCCCGGACTGCAAGGAATTTTTAATGGCCCTAATTTGTCAGTAGAAAAAAGTATACACGTTGAAGAAAAGGCCAGCAGCAAAGGTGTATTCGTATCCACGCAAAGTGACCATCATATTTCCTGGTGAATTTTCAAGTTACAGACATTCAAAACCAGCCTTGCGTACCCCCCTTCAGAATACAATTGTTAAAAATAATCATTGAAATGAAATCATGTTCAAGGCTCATAATGGGGAAACAATGGCCCCTGGAGGGTACTAACTTCTCTTCAGGTTTAACCTTGGATTTTGGCAGGAAATTCCTCCCCAACCTCTCTCCCATTCCCACTAGAGTTGGAGATAAATGATACTAGATGGTAATATTTATTCAATCATCCCGTTCCATGGCTGCCCTCCAAGTTGGATGATTATGTTTTGCTGCACTTTGGACCTCATTTGAAAAACTCTTAGTACTTCTAAAACATGGGGAGGCAATCAACATTCTCATTTGCCTTGTGGAAAATAATTTTGATTTTCTTGAAAGTCTTCTAGGCAATCTGGCGACTCTTTATGAAGAGTCTTTATGGAAGAAAGAACAGGGTAATACTCTTTATATTTTTTTCATTCTATGTGAACTCCTTTTTGCCCAGGGACAGTCAAGACATTTAATCTCTAAAAGCAAATTAGTCTCTTTAGTCCACAACTACTTCTCAGCATTCAAAAGGATGGCAATGGTCCCATAAACGTATATAGAGAAGGTTATCTATTCATAATACTGTCTCATGTTCTTGGACCCCACTTAAGGATCGAAGAGTAGGCATTACCTGACTCATCTCAGATGTTGATGATTCTGAAGCATGAACATTCCATCCTAGCAATCTGGCAAGTACCTCTTTGGGGATTAGTCAAATTGAGCACACTTTGGACCAACAATCTCAGAACATGCGATTCTTCTGGATACTGAACACTTCAGAGAAAACAAAATATTGCCAAATGTGAGGAAACAAAAGTGACATGTTTAGTTTTATTCTATGACCATTCCAGCCACCTGTTACTTAAAATATGGATTAAATACTTTGTTTAATTCAAAGAATCACTTACATAGCATTTAGTATGTAATAGACATGGTTCTCAGTACTTTCATAGACATTAAAGTATTTCATCCTCATAAAAATCCCATCAGGTAGATACTATCATTACTTTTTTATAGGTGCGAAAACTGAGGTGCAAGGGCATAAGTGATTTCTCAAGACCACAGACCTAGTGACAGTGCAGGGTTGAATCTAGTCAGCCTTAATCCAGAGTCCACGATATTAACCACCACATTGTACTGTCTCTACCAGCAACATAACAGTATGAATAACCCGCAAAATTTAACGAGCCACACTAAACACTGTGCATGTTACATTTAATCCTTACTGTAACCCAATGAGAAGGGTCCAATTGTCATCTCCTTTTTACACATGAGAAAACTGAGGATTAGGAAGATTCAATCATTTGTCCAAAAACTCACAGAACCAGCCAGTGGTGGAGCTTGGGCTAGATATTGGGGAGGTGAAGAGATGACATAGAATATAATTTTGTTTTCAGGGGCCTGAGTGGCTCAGTCGGTTCAGTGTCTGACTTCAGCTCAGGTCATGATCTAATGAGTTCGAGCCCCACGTCAGGCTCTGTGCTGACAGCTCAGAGCCTGGAGCCTATTTCAGATTCTGTGTCTCCCTCTCTCTCTGCCCCTCTCCCACTCTCTCTCTCTCTCTCCCTCAAAAATAAATAAACATTAAAATTTTTTCAAAACAAAAAAAAGAATTCTGTTTCTCTGGTTTCTAATAGTTTATAAAAGTCGATGCTCATTGGTCTGGAAGCATGGGGACATTTTTAGAAGTATAATCTTTCCTTTTCGTAGAAACAGAACATGACCCTCAAATTCTGGTTTGCTGGCCTTCCTCAGACATTATAGGTTATATTCCTAAAGAATTTGGAGATTTAGTTGTTACTTCATTAGTTTAATAAAACCCTAATTCTTCAAAAATACCCAAAGCTAATTCACTTATAAAAGGAAAATTTTTTAAATTGAATCCTTTCACAAATATAAAATTATATTGCCTTTAAGAATCTCAGCATTTGTAATTCTTCTCTTAAAAAAATAATAATTAGAAACACAAGATGTTGTCCTTAGAAGATGAAATGATGTCAAGAGATAAACCATTCTAGTAAATATCATTGTTTTATCAAGAAGAACACAAGGTCTTAGGGGGAAAAACAACGCGAATTAAAAACAGAATAAAATATTAAGTTTAAAGACCACACATATGGTGAAATATTATGCAATCATTTAAAATTGTATTTTTATGGGCCTAGAATAATGTTTATTTATGTCAAGGGATAAAGCAGCATAAAATCTGAGTGTAAAGTACAATACAATTCTTTTTTTAAAAATTTATTCATTTAGTCATTTATATGCGTATAAATTTCAGGTAGTAAATGTACCAAAATATTAACAAAGGGTACCCCTCAAGGGTAGGATTCTGAGTGGCATTTTTTTCCCTTATACTCTATTTTTTAAACTTGCTACAATTCAATATATGTTTATAGTCAAAATAATAAAATAACCATTATTAGAAAACTATGGGATAACTAACTGCCCCATCTACACCGATCCCCATCTCCAGCATCCACAGCCCAGGTCACAGCAGACTGGAGACCAGTTCTCAAACTGGATTGAAATAAAGCCTATATAACTGAGGAAACACATGATATAAAGCAACATGGAAGTCATTGCCAAAAGAGCCAGAAAAACAAACGAAGTCACTTGATGGATGTGACATCAATCCCATGTGGAATCATATGTGGGAACACAATAGTGTCTACCTCGGGGGATACATGGAGCAAAGCCTGAAGCCTGGAAGAACAGAAACGGAAGAAGAGAGCTGAAGCAGAGTGAAAATAAGTTCAGAAAGAGGACAAGCATTGCAGACTCTGCTCAGTTCTGCTTCCCGAACACAGCCATGTGAGCCACCCCGCAGGAGGGAAGTACAAGACCAGGATAACCCAAGGACCGCCCTGTTCCCTGCAATAACATGAAATTCAGGGCAGATCTAGCCTCCCAAGGAGCCCCCCACCACCAGCTTCAGGTGTGACCGGAACAAACATGGTGGGCCCAACAGTCATAGCTACTTTCGGGATGCTGAAATGACAGCGATTTTAAGACAACTAAAGGAAGAAAAGAATATCTTGAGATTTAGACATTCCCGGGCAAGAGTCACCCTTAAGTAATGTGCATTACATGCAGGAGTCTGTATGTTTCTATGAAATAAAACTTTTAAACTGCATTGTTTAAATCTTTTATACCCTGTTTTTTTGGCTACTCAGTCAATCCATTGATTTATCGGGGGAAACGTACTACCATCCACACAATGCCTACTAAATTATCCCCTGCTCCTTGAAATTATTTCATGTCTTCTCTCTTAGGTTTTCATGTCCAACTTCCAATTTCCTGCTTCTACTGTGATCTTCCCCATCTCAGCAACCGACAACATTTATTTTTCCATTTCTCAAACTGGAAAACATGGGACCATTTTTGACTCTTCGTTTTCTCCTGCATCAGACCCATAGGCTCTGTTTTTGAAATTACACCAAACTCTGACTCATTCTCATCCTCTCTAGTGGTCCAAAGCATAGTCACCCTGCATGTGGATTATTGCAACAGCATACAAACTGGTCTTCCTGTTTATTTCCTTGCTCTCCTACAGTCTAAACTCTGCACCACAGCCCGAGTGATCCTTTCATTTTTTAAGCTTGTTTATTTATTTTGAGGGAGGGGTGGGGCAGAGAGAGAGAGAGAGAGCTAATCCCAAGCAGGCTCCGAGCTATCAGCGCAGAGCCTGTCACTGGGCTTGATCCAGGAACCATGAGATCATGACCTGAGCCAAAATCAAGAGCCAGACACTTAACTCAGTGAGCCATCCAGGTGACCCCAGAGTGATCGTTTTAAAACAAAAGTATATCATGTCACACCTCTGCTCAAGGATATCCCGTCTCACCTGAAAAAAAAATCCAAAGTCACTGCACTGGCCATCAAGGTCCACACGACCTGACGAATTATTACCTTTCTGACATCATCTCCTGCCACTTTCTCCATTGCTCACTCCACTCTTATCACACTGGCCCCCTTGCTTTCCACAGACACATTAAACATGGTCTTGCTCAAGGTCTTTGCTTGTGCTAATTCCCCTGCTTTGAAAGCTCTTCCCCTATAAACCCATATTTATTATTCCTTCACTTCCTTTGGGTCTGAACTCAAACGTTATTTTTTTTTAATTTCCCCTTACCCCCTATCAAAAATAATATTCCCATATTGTTTCTCTTTCTCCCCTTACAATATTTTACTATTTTTCATAGTTCATATTACCTCTCCAAATGTGTTTCTTTGCTTAGTGCCTAATTATCTAACCTCTGCTCCCAAAGAAATTAGACTGTAAGTTTCATGACAGCAGAAATTTTTGTCTGTTTTGTTCACCAGTGTGTTCCCCAGCACCTAGAACAGAGTCTGGCATAGGATGGCTTTCAGTTAATATTAAATAAATGAATGAGTGAAATTTTGAGAACTCTAAGAGAATACGGTATCGAATCACAGACTTCCTGGTGAGTTAAAATGGTAATGGTTATGTAGAAATCTCTTTAACCCTAAAGATGCTTTTGCCCTTAAATTTATTTTGTCTGGATTAAATATAGCTATGCTAACCTACGTTAGGTTAGCATTTCTGTGATGTAACTTCTCCCTTTGTTTCCATTCACCTTATTTTTTTTTAAGCCTTTTATTTAAATTTCAGTGTAATGTTAGTTTCAGGTGTGCAATATACTGATTCGACACTTCCATACATCACCGGGTGCTCATTACAAATGTACTCCTTAATCCTCATCATCTATTTCACACCTCCCGTCTGTCCATTCATCTTAAGTTTTAAAGATCATTTGTAAACAGCTCATACCTAGTTTGATATTTCTAGTGCAATCAAAAAGCTGACTTTCAATTAAATTCACACCACTTACGTTCATTTATTGGTATATTTATTTATTTATTTATTTTGTATTTATTTATTTACTTATGCTTTCTATCTGTAATGCTTTTCCTGAATGTCTTCTGGTGCTTTTCAAAAAGTTTGCTGACCTTGCATCACTACTTTTTAAGTAATGTTTTTTTTCTTTCTGGCTGCTTTTAAGATCTTTCCTTTGAAGTTCATGTTTTCTGTGTCTTACGGTGTTTCATTATGAAGTATCCTGGTGTGGGTTATCTTTTAGTCATTCTAAAGTCACTTATTTTAAAATCTCCTTTTGCTGATTCCATTCCCTCAAATTCTTCAAAGTTTAATTCAGCTGTTTGTTGAATCTGCTGATTCTTATTTGGGGGGGTGGTTTTTCTTTTTCATGTTTCATAATTTTGAATCATAAATTCATGTTCACTTAGACTTTATAGGTGGGACTGCTGAGGACATAGGTTGATGCTATATCCCTCTGGAAATAGTCTCTGTTGCTTCTGTCAGGCCACCCAAAGAAATTACCAGAAACAAACAAAATTTTGGAGGGGATGCTACCTTATAAAATTCTTGGTTTACAGATTACCAAATCATACAAGTAGTATAACAAACCCATGTGGGCTCAGATTCATAATTATCGTATCACCAGGAAGACTTTTCCTCCAACCGGGAACCCAAGTCAAAGAGACAGATAAGATCCGCCACCCACCCACCCCCCGCCCCGCCCTCCCCACCTTGCTAGTAAGTGACTTTTGGTATGATGTTCATTTGTTTGCATCCATACCTCCTATACTAATGTCAGGGTAATTTCTTTTAGGATCCTATATATGGGGGGTGGGGTAGAGTCAGTTTCTTCTCATCACCTAGACCAGAGATTCCATTTCTATTTTCTGCCTGATGACCATTAAAGTGTTTGCCCACGGTCTTCAGACCCAGCACCCACCTCCATCACAAGGCAGATACAAGTTAACTCCCACGTTCAGCTGAAGTTCTCAGTTTCCTCTCCATCTTCGGCCCTTAGGATTTCTCTAACTATTCTGAAGGTTCGGCTCTCCATTTAGAAATGTGTCTGTTATATTTTACTAAGCCGATTCAGCTGTTTTGTTTCAGTCAAGATTTTGTTGTTTTATGTCATTAGGCTCCATATATTTCCAGAAGTTGAAATCTCAGTCACCTCTCCTTAAAATATAATACACCTGGGGTGCCTGGGTAGCTCAGTCAATTAAGCGCCCAACTCTTGACTTCATCTCAGGTCATGATCTCATGACCTGAGTTCAAGCTTGCTTGGAATTCTCTCTCTCTCTCTCTCTCTCTCTCTCTCTCCTTGCACTTGCAAGCTCTTTCTCTAAAAATAAGAATAAAAAATATAGTATACCCCTCCTTTTATAATCTTTTGTTACTGTAAATTCAAGCACCCTTTCACACATAATTTACTATCAGTCTCACTGTGGTTGGAGCTGGATCTTCTCAGAGGTGCACTGGGGTCTGGGACTCTCTTCCAGACCAGTGTTCCTTCCCTCCTTTTCTCCATCTTAAGTGTCAAACCCTTATTATGGTCTGAAGTCTTCTCCACCTAATCTGCTTCCTATCCTTTCACCATTCACAACATCTCCCCCAACAGGTCTCCAGTACATTCAATTCTGCCTTAGGGTCTGCTTCTCAGAGTCAAACCAGCACTCTCAGTAAAGATGAAGTCTGCCTTTACCATATTTCTGCATATCTTTGTCTCATAAAGCTCATGGTACTTTTGCCTAAATTGCAACAGGCTCTTTGAAGTTTCTGTCTCTCTGTGAAGGTGGCCTACCATTGTTATTACCCACTAACTAGACCACCACACTTCAAACTCTGATCTGAAGAAACCGGAGATCCTAAAAGACTTGTGACTGGTATGATATCTGTGGGATAATCTTCCTGAATACTTGTCAACCTCACTTCAGAATTACCAGACTACAGCAATGTTCTAGAACCATCTATGGCCCAGTAAAATGAAAAGTCATTCGGGCAGAACACCATTCATGGTCCGTCCACGTAGAAGAGTTGTGTTCTATACATTCCTCCCAGAAATTCTCCACACAACCAGTGCTTAGGGAAATTTCGATAGGATAAAAATCTCTGCTTTCAGGAATTTTCTCTGACTTACTCTCAAAGCAGTTAGGGTGTTTCTCTCACAAATAACCTCTGGAAAAATTTCTCTGCATACATTATTTCTTTATCAAGTTATGTCTCATCACAGAAATTTGATTAAAAATTTGGAATTGAGGTAGTGTTACTTATGACACTCAAGTAGTCCACCATCCCACAATTAAATCAGGGTTCAAAAAAATAAATCAAGGGACACCTGAGTGGCTCAGTCAACTGAGTGCCTGACTTTGGCTCAGGTCATGATCTCACAGTTTGTGAGTTCACAGCCCTGCGTTGGGCTCACTGCCATCTGCACAAAGTCTGCTTAGGATCCTCTGTCCCCTCTCTCTGCCCCTCCCTGACTGAAGTGCGTGCATGCTCTCTCTCCATCTCTCTCTCTCTCTCTCCCTCCCTCTCTCTCTCCCCTCTCTCTCAAAAGTAAATAAACATAAAAAAAAAAAAAAGAGGGGCGCGTGGGTGGCTCAGTCGGTTAAGCGTCTGACTTCAGCTCAGGTCACGATCTCTTGGTCCGTGAGTTCGAGCCCCAAGTTGGGCTCTGTGCTGACAGCTCAGAGCCTGGAGCCTGTTTCAGATTCTGTGTCTCCCTCTCTCTGCCCCTCCCCCATTCATGCTCTGTCCCTCTCTATCTCAAAAATAAATAAATGTTAAAAAAAAAATTAAAAAAAAAGAAAATAGTCACTTAAAAAAAATCAATCAGGTTCATATAAAAGATTCAACTTTTTTGTGTTTATGCCCTGCACTTTTCATTTAAATTGTTCTTTGAATGCTGTGAACTTATTTTGTATTTCTTTGTATCCCATACGACATAGATGATCATTCAATAATATATGAGATGTCAAATTAAAACCTAAGGAGGATTTACTTTCTCAGTGAATTACTATTCCCTAGAGTTATTTATGGCTTGAAAGATTTATCAAAAACTTAACTAATTTTTTTAAAGTAATATATGGGGATTAAAACATTTTTACTTAAAATATTCATGGATATCAACAAGTTCTGAAATACTGAAATAGTAACTCTTTATTTTATAGATGATTCAAAATACAATCCTTATTTTTATTTTTATACAAATCAGTTTATATTTGAAATTACTGATAGATGTGGTGATCTTTGGGAAAAAATTAATCCAATATCTATTAGTTAAAAGTTCAGAAATTATATTCAATAAAATGATCAGTGATCACATAATTCCATTTATTTCTTCAAATTAAGGCATTTTGCCATTAAAGTCCCATATTACCTGACTACTCTTCAATTAAAAGAATGCATTTTTAATTGAGTAAACAAGAAATTCAGTTTCACCAACGTGCTCAATTAAATAGTAACACTATACACAAACAAAACAACAAGATGAAAGGAGTAAGTAATGATTAACCTTAAGTGTTATAATGAAGCAAATATTAGTTGGATTGTTTTTAATATCATAGCAGCAAAAAAAGATTTATGTAGTTTTTTTTAATTAACAAAAAGGAAATGATAAAAGGACTATGTGTTGACAAAGCCTCTATTTGTAGAAAACTCTTCCTCTTACATTCAGAAAAACTATGCACCAAGATGTTCACATCAGTCTTATTTATAATAATTTGACTACAACCTAAATATTAGCTGTGGCTTGAAACATTTAGCAAATTACTTAACATGGATGGAATGGAATTTAATGATAAAAAAAAAATCTTAATTATATTCTAACCTACAAAACACAATCAGTGCTACATTTGTGGGATAACCTTCCTAAAACTCCCGGAACCTCTTTTCAGAATTACCAGGCTAAAGCAACACTCTAGAACCTTCCATGACTTGGGAAAATGAGAAACTGATTTAGACCGGGCATTCTTTGTGGTCTGTCCCTGTAGGAAAGCTTTGCTCTATAAATTCTCAGAGCAGGAAGAGTACAAATGCTCTCTTATCATAATAGGATCAAGGTCAGGATTATTAGTTCACATTGAAATAAGTAAAAATATTGAAAAAGAAGAAAGAAAATTTGTCAAGTAGACCCTAGGGAAGTTTTGCAAATTAAATAAATTTGGACTGTCGTCCAAAGAGTCAAAAGCTCGTCTTCCTTCTCATCTCTGTCCTCCTTGAGCCCTCTGCAGAGCAAGCAGCAATCAGTCGAGATGGGGATTTTTGACATTTGTTGGCAGGTAAAGCTTGTAAAATTGGCAAAGTCCAAGAGAGTTCTCTGAACTTCACTATTTCTGTATCAAGGAGTAGTCTGTTCTGGAAAACACAGGAGATGAGGAGAGAGAATCCTTGAGGGCACCACAGATGAACCAGCTATGGGTTGGGGAAAGCAAAGGAGAGAAGGGGCAAACTCAGAGAAGAAAAGTACAGGGAACTGTGGAATCTTTTATTAGGTGCTGCCTTGAGGTGACACTTACCTTTTGGTATTAAGACTGATGACCCAGATTGAATAGAAGCCAGCTATGTATTGACTCAGGTGACAAACATGTCAGAAGGTCTTTCTGGATCTATGCATAACAAAAGATCAATTCACTCAAGGAATTTTCACTCTCTCTCTCCAATCCAGTCTTCCCATCTAGTGCTTTAGTTCTAGAGGTTCTTGTGTCATACAGGGTAACTAGATTAGGGTGTAATACTTGACTTACCATCCACCTTCATCCTGCCCCACTCAATCTCTACAGGGTTTCAGTAATTACTAACTAAATCAGGGGAAATGCTGATGGAGGAAATATCTGGCCCATGGAGAAGAATGGTCCCCTTTCTCCATGGTAACAGATAGATGTTAACCACACCTGTGGAGAGGCATTCATTTCTGTGAAGACCTATGGTCCTCTGGGTGTTGAGAAGTCTCTATCCATGATCGGTTGACAAACCCACAGGAAATACAGTAAATGCAACATTTCTGAACTCCTACTTATCACATCTTCATAACTCAATCGCTAGAAATAACCCTGAGGGACAAAAGGGGGCAGGGGACTAAATGAATTACAAATGCCAACAAAACAAAATTCATAATGTTCAAAGACATCAGGTTCAATCAAATAGCACAATATGTTTATTTATAAGCATGGTATGTCTTCCCACATAAGAAAAGTATTTTCCGGTACACCCTTCCTGTATCAGTGCACAACTCACTCTCTTTTCTTTTGTGTAATATCAGGCTACTCAGCTTCACGGTCAGTGCCACTGAGGAGATGCTGGGGGAGAAGATAGGACCCAGAGGCCTAATAGAATGTGTATATATCTTTGTTGACCTATATAACTAAATGGTTAGTTGGTTAGTTATGCCATTTCCCCTCAATTTCTTCTGAGTCTAAAGGTTGGGGAATAGGAGTACAGCAGCAGGGCTCCTGGGTGACTCAGTCAGTTGGGCATCCAACTTTGGCGCAGGTCATGATCTCACAGTTTGTGGGTTCAAGCCCCACTTCGGGCTCAGAGCCTGGAGCCCGCTTCAAATTCTGTGTGTGTGTGTCTCTCTCTCTCAGTCCCTCCCCCACTAGCATTCTATCTTTCTCTCTCTCAAAAACAAATAAACATTAAAAAAAATTTTTAAGAAGCACCGCAGCAGAATTGAATGTGATTTTCCAGTAGGTGAATTGCCACCTTCTCCCTTTATTTTAGTACTGGAGACAGATCAGGAACATAAAATAAATACAGCAGAATTGCAGGGAGCTCCTCACAATTTCACAATTTTTCCTCAAATGTTTTTTTTTACTTAAAAAAAAAATTTTTTTTAAGTTTGTTCATTTTTGAGAGAAAGAGAGACAGAATGTGAGCTGGAGAGGGGCAGTGAGAGAGGGAGGCACAGAATCCAAAGCAGGCTCCAGGCTCTGAGCCGTTAGCACAGAGCCTGATGCGGGGCTTGAACTCATGAACCGCGAGATCATGACCTGAGCTGAAGTAGGCACTTAACTGACTGAGACCCCCAGGTGCCCCTTTTTTACTTTTTAAACAAACCACTCTGTTTAAGTGTGAACAAGACATGAGCAAGAAGACAAAAAACAAATCTCAGAAGAACAATATGGCTCTACCTACATATTATTTTAAAATTCTGTACCTAGAAAGAAAAAAAGACTGGAAGGAAATACAACCAGATAACATTGGTTTTCTTTGGGGTTTTCTTTGTGTTTTAGGACTCTGGGTGACCTTTATGTCTTCTTTTCATTGTTCTGTTTGTCCTAAATTCCCTATGATGAATAAGTCTTACTGAAAGCATTTAATATTTTTAATAAAATGTAATAAACACTTGTTTAGAAACTAGCCTATGTGGTGCTTTCCAGTTTTTTTAATCTTTTTTTTTTTTTTTTTTTGAGAGAGAGAGAGAACATGTGTGAGCAGGGGAGAGGGGCAGATGGAGAGGGAGAGAGAATCTTAAGCAGGTTCCATACTGAGTGTGGAGCCCAACGGAGAGCTCGATCCCACAACACTGGTATCATGACCTAAGCTGAAATCAAAAGTCAGACACTCAACCAGCTGAACCACCTAGGCACCTCTACAGTCTTTTAAAATTGGTATTTTTAAGGCTGTTTTTCTTTCAGGTGCCTGGGTGGCTCAGTTGGTTAAGCATCCAACTCTTGGTTTTGGCTCATGTCATGATCTCATGGTCCATGAGATCAAGCTCCATGTGGGGCTCTGCACTGAGCACAGCGCCTGCTTGGGATTCCCTCTCACCCTCTGCCCCACCTCTCAAAAAAAATGTTTTTCTTTATTAATAAGCAATCTCATTTTCATCACAATTTCATACATGTACTCTGAGAAGAATTCTGCCTCTTGGAATGAACACCTTTGCAATTTAAACTGGGCATTTCTAATGGAAAATACTGAAATTTTTTTTAGCAACCTTGTTCTATCTTGTATATATGTGTACAATATAGTGAAAGAGTTGCTGGGATTACATGAGAAAGCGTCCTTTCTGAGAATGAAAGTGTAAGTGGGATTCTAATGGCCTTACAGACCAATAGTGGCAGTGAACTATTCATGAAACGCCACAGCTTCACCATAGAATGTTCTTTTTTTTTTTTTTGAGGGGGGGCAGAGGGGCAGAGAGAGATGGAGGGAGAGAATCTTAAGCAGATTCCACAACTCATAAACCGGGAGATCATGATCTGAGCCAAAATCAAGAGTCAGATGCTTAACCAACTGAGCCACCCAGAAGCCCCAGCCATAGAATGTTCTTAAGAGTGCAACCACCAGGAGTCCTGACTTATATGTTTCTCAAGTGTCACTGTTCATGGGAGCAAATGCTTTTTCACAGTTTGTTATAGGCAGTATATTAAATACCCAATCTCTGGAATACTAATTTAATACTGTGTGGCCCCGAGATTGTATATTGGCTTTGCCTTAAGTTTCTTTTTTGTTCTTCTTGGTGTAATTTTAATTCTCGGAGGTGTTAAGGGACTTCAATAAAGCCAAGGATATGTTTTTTTAGTGAGAGAGAGAAAATATAATTTTTTTAGAAAGATCCCAGAGACCCCCTGGAGCACAGTCTCTCCCTTTTTAGATGTAGATCCACAATCCCAAAGGCTGGAAAGACTAGCATACTCCCAGAAGTATCCAGAGCAGTGATTTCGGCACTATTGTCTTTATTTTGCAACATTCAGGAGGCAGAATGGAAGGATCCTCCAATTATCTTAAGTCATGTCGTAGAATTTTCAATAAATTATCAGAAAAGTACAATAGCTCAGAATGCATTTTTAAGAGGAGTGGTAAAAGGAACGCTCTAAATAGCCAGTACGAGACTAAATATACAAATGGAAAGTGCCCAGATCACATGTAAAAATGGTACTCTGAACTCTGACCTACAACCTTCAGAAACCCTGCCCAGGAAACCGAGCCCTCATCTTCAGAAAACAGCCCAGGAAACCAGCCTACTATGAGACTTGCTGGAAGTCGGACTGCTACCTCTAGTAACAATCCAGGAAGCTAAACAATAACTTCTATAACAATCAGCCCCAAATGGCCAGATACTGATTAATAACTGACAGCTTCCCTAATTGCTGTCCCTGCTTCCAATTTAGGAACAACCAGAGAAAGTCAAATATGCACCCCTAACCGGTCACATAGGATGCCCACCTTCTGATTATCCTGCCTCTGGCTCCCCCACGCCAGCAGCCTCCAAGCAGGGCGCACCCAAAGCATTTTCTTTTTTCCGCTCTAAAGCGTTCCCACTCCTCTGCCTGCCTTTGAGTCTCTGCCAAACCCAAGTGATGGTGGTTGACTTCCTTGCTAAAACATGCCCTAAATAAATAGCCTCAGCTCTTCTCATCTGATTGGTCTTCATTAATTTCCACACCATGAAAGAACAGGGAAAATGCCGTGACCAACTTGCAGAAGAATTCATAAAAAAGCAAAGCAAGTTAGTTACTGCAAAGTGTGTATCGTGGAATTTATACCTAAATATGACATGCATGGCAATAAGCAGTCAAGCATTAAAGAGCACCCCCTTTGAGAACCTCCATGGCATCTTTTTTCTAATATACCCGCTCACACACAGTGATCTCCAAGCATTCTTAATTCTGTACACCATTAATAAATTTTTGCAAGCATTCCCAAAATATAGATACCTATTTGTGCATTTTATACATGTAGAAAATTTAGACAATTTGAAGGATGATATCAAGTGAAATAAAACTACTTTTAAACATTCTGCGAGGGGTGCCTGGGTGGTTCAGTCAGTTAAGCATTCAACTCTTGATTTCAGCTCAGGTCATGATCTCACAGTTCGTGAGTTCAAGCCTCTGCACTGTCAGCACAGAGCCTGCTTAGGATTCTCTCTCTCCCTCTCTCTCTCTTCCCCTGCCTTGCTCATGCATGTGTTCTCTCTCTCTCAAAATAAATAAAATTTTTAAAAAATTCTGGAAATCATGATGACTTCACACTGTCAGTAGCTAATCCCTATGTGGCGAATTCATATGTGAAAATTGGTAAGTTTCAAGCCTTATATCCACTAGTCAGTTGAGTAGATTGCTATTGTTTTTACCTCTTGAATGGCTAACCACACACTCACATTAGGAGTAGGTCTCTCTGCCATGTTCTTGATGTTTGTCTCTGCTTAATCATAGATACTATTTTATCTGTAGCGTCTTTCCAGAAATCTCTTTAGTTCACTTTCCTTTGAAAGATCGAGATTCAAGCAAGATACTACCTTCTATAAAACCACGCAAACAGACCCATATAGGCTATAAAGAGTTTGCAGGAAGCTCGAAAACAAGCAAATGGTCAACCATCTACCAATGTCCAATCTTTTTGGAGTGGAACACTCCAAAATAAGGATGCAGGGTCAATCAATAAATTAAATATTCATAAGGCTAATTTATTTCTCACTTTAGATAATATGTTTGTAGGATTAGAACATTAATAAATAAATAGAATTTCTAATATTTTCCTCCCACATCTCAATAGATACTTCTGTGGAGACACGCTTTATAGACTAGACATTCTACTATATTATTTCACAGAGTTTGATCAACGAATGAACAATTATTTTTTTCTTTTCTGGAATTATTTGGGGGGGAATAAAGGTGAGGAGGAAATGAGGTGGTATTTTGTTATCGTAAATTTACATCAGATAAGGGATTGTGCACAGCTTTTTGTGACTACTGGCCTTCTGAGCTACAGGAGAAGGATGGCCAATCTGAAGAATAAAATCATAGAAACCTTAAATTCTTGTGATTCCAGTTTCCCTGCTTTCCTTCTTTGAAAAGTGGCAATTCTAGAGTTCAGTGCATTTAGAGATTTAGTTCACGTTAAATCCGCACAATTATCTTATAAAAATTACGCATAAGTGGTTTGGTAAGCACATTAGCTGATCCTCACATACTCAAGAGGAGGCATGTCAACCAGATGTGCTGATACATATAACTTCAAATTTTCCAAGTACAGTCACTTACCTGCATTTTTAGTAGCCATGTTTGCAATTTTATTATTTATTAGTGATCTGAAATTCCCTTCTTTATGTCTCCTAGTAATGACAGTTTAAACACCAATATTTCAACCATTATAGAGTCATTCATAGGATGCCTATCTCTACTGATGACTGAACTTTTTAAAAACTTTTATCTACTTCTTCTCTGATATATTTGTGAAAGTCCCATTATCATTATCTCCCTCTGCCAACAAACTCCATTTGCTTTTTGGCTATTATCTTTTCCTTGTCAGTCATAACTAATGGGGTGGAATCTTGTTTAATTTTTTTTTTCATCTGTTCTATTCCTGTCACGTTTTTATTTCCCCCTACATGTAGATCTTAAAATAAGTCAAAGGAACCAGTTCATTAAAAAATTATTTGAATGCTTCTCACGGCACACAGCCTTTCATTTGGGTGTCAGTTTAAATTCCTCATTTCATTCTTATTCTCCCAACTGGATCTTTCTCCCAGCACAGAATACAAGGAAACTCTTTAAAATAATCATTCTTACAATCTGATATCCAATGTTATGATCTGTAAAACCAATTTGAATGATAGTCAGCCTTTAGTTGGCCATGGTAACTGGGGAAATGTTGGCCTGTTATAATTAATTGAAGGCCCTTGAAAGGAGCCAGAATTCATGGAAGGCACAGCTGTTCACCAAACCTAGTCCAAATTATATGCATTTGAGAGGAGATATCCCAAATTTTCCCATCTATTTTCAGCAGGCATGATAATACACATTAAGTTAATTGAAGGCCAAGGGTTAGCAACAATAGCCAAAAGAGCAATACAGAAAACTGACACCAATTCTTAAAAGTGATTACTTCTTGAAAGGCACACATGCTGATTGGGGGAGAAAAAAGTTGAAGGGGCACTCCAGTTCTATGTATCCCCTTGTGTACCACCTTAATATTTTAGGGCAAAGCGTGTACTTTCAATAGATTAAAATAATATAAAGAAAAAGAAGGAATCATATGAAAATTAAGCACCTGCTTGAGGGCGCCTGGGCGGCTCAGTCAGTTAAGTATCTGACTCTTGAGTTCAGCTCAGGTCATGAGCTCACATGAGCTCACAGTAGTGAGATCAGCCACGCTCAGCGTGGAGCCTGCTTAAGATTCTGTCTCCCTCTCCCTCTGCCCCTCCCCTGCTTGCTCGTGCACGCACACACACACACTCTCTTTCTCTCTCAAAAAAAAAAAATAATTAAAAAATCACCTATTTAAGTGAACTACTGTAAAAACGCATTAATTAATTGCCTATATAATTAGCTATTTTCAGCAAACACAATATATTCTGAAGTTATGGTTAAAGTACAATTTGTTTCTGTGAATTAAATACAGCTATAATATATTTAAAATATATTAAATTTACATTTGTAATATGTAAAGTATACTTAAAATAATATATTAAAATGTATGTGTTTGTGAGGTTTTTTTTTTTTAATTTATTTATTTTTGAGAGATTGCAAGCAGAGGCGGGCAGGGAATCTGAAACAGACTCTGCACCATCAGCTCAAAGCGGGACTCAAGGCTCAGACCCACCAACCGTGAGATCATGACCTGAGCCAAAGTCGAATGCTCAACAGACTGAGCCACCCAGCGCCCCTAAAATGTATGTTTCTAAGTCAAATATACATTTTATATACATTGCATGTTATGTTTTAGGACCTTTTACGGTTGTAGTCTGAATAGGCAGTCGTCAGATTTCCAGATGCCCGTTCTAGACGTTCGATTCCCACCTGCTCCATCTGAGAAAGAATGGATAGGTTTATCCAGCTCATGTACACCAGAAGCTCTGGACTTAGAAGTCCCAGGCTGAGCTGATCACTGGGATCATGCAGGAAATTGAAAAGACGGAGATGACAGTGAAAATGTACAGATGAAACAGTGATCCTCTGGTTGCCTTTCAGAACACTGGCAGGCAGACTCCTAACCTGCCCCCATGTTAGCAAAACATTGGAGAAATTTAGATGACCCAGCGAAAAGAGTTGGAGAACAACCCACCTCCCCCCGGCCCCGCCCTGCTGCGAGGGCCACCATTGACAAAGCCCCACCACACCTGCGAAGCTGCCAGTGACCTTGAGTGCCTTGTTCTCAAATATGACAGTTCAGCCAGAGATCACCAGGGTTCACCAAGAACAAATGTGAAAACCCAAGATCAATAAACAAATAAGAAAAAAAAAATTTTTTTTTCTGCCAAAAAGTAAAGAACCCTTAAATAATTATAATACATTTTCAGGACATTAGAAAAATTCATAAACATAGAACAAAAACAGAAGATGATTTTTAAAAAGGACATGGAGAGAACTTTTTTAATGTTACAAATTAAAAACATGACAGGAAAAAAAAAATGAATGATCTAAAAAACTTAACCTTCTGTGCTCATTTATTCAGAAATCAAGCAGATGATGTATTTCACCAAAATGAAGAAATAAACTAAAAATGAGAAATACCTGTCAGATCATCCATCTTTGTCCTGATTTACATGTATCTATCTATCTATCCATCTATCTATATATCCCTCTATCTTCTATCATCTTATTTTACATACTATCTTGTGGGAATGATGTTATACTTTCTATTCTTTTTTTTTTTAACGTTTATTTATTTTTGAGACAGAGAGCATGAATGGGGGAGGGTCAGAGAGAGAGGGAGACACAGAATCCGAAACAGGCTCCAGGCTCTGAGCAGTCAGCACAGAGCCCGACGCGGGGCTCGAACTCATGGACTGAGAGATCATGACCTGAGCCGAAGTCGGACGCTCAACTGACTGAGCCACCCGGGCGCCCCTCTATACTGTTTTAAAACTCATTCTCTCACAAAATAACACACCAACATCCTCTCGTGGCACTAAGTACAGATTTACAGGTTCTCATCATTATGTGAAACCCTGTCCAGTAAGGCCTATAAGCATCATTGCATTTTATGAATCCCAATTTCATCTATGCACATGAAAAAATGATATCAATATACATCATGGAGATGTTTTTAAATTTTTTTTTCAACATTTATTTATTTTTGGGACAGAGAGAGACAGAGCATGAACGGGGGAGGGGCAGAGAGAGAGGGAGACACAGAATCGGAAACAGGCTCCAGGCTCTGAGCCATCAGCCCAGAGCCCGACGCGGGGCTCGAACTCCCGGACCGCGAGATCGTGACCTGGCTGAAGTCGGACGCTTAACCGACTGTGCCACCCAGGCGCCCCCATCATGGAGATGTTTTTAATCGGGCCTCCTGATGGATGTGAATGTGTGGGGACACAGGAATCATGGCGATCCCTCTGCTCTGTGATTTCTATGGCCACGCATTGGAAACTACAACCTTGCAGGGCAAAACAAGCCCCTTAGCAATGGGTAGGGATAAAAGTGCATATGATGAAAGCAGCATATGTCATGTCACTTACTCACTTATCAAATATTCATTGTGAACCTACTATGTGTCCCAGCACAGTGCACCTGAAGGCGGTAGGATCCACAGGGCAGTCAGGTACCGTGAGCGGCTGGGGGCTGATGGAAGGGGCGGGAAAAGGAAGAAAAGAGCCAAAATAATAACCAAACTATAACTGTGTCAAATTTTTGTGATTTTGACATTTTACTAAGAGCCAGCTCTGCTTGAGACTGGCCACGTGGCCACCCAAATGATGTGACATTTCCTAGACTTTCTCCCTTCCTCAGAGGAGACAGGCATACTTTTGGACCAAACCCAGTGGAACATGTGCTACTTGTTATCTTTTTTTTAATTTTTTTTACTGTTTATTTATTTATTTTTGAGAGAGAGTGTATGTGTGTGTGTGTGTGAGAGAGAGAGAGAGAGAGAAAGAGAGAGAAAGAGTGGGGAGTGGCAGAGAAAGGGAGAGAGAGAATCCCAAGCGGCTCTGCACTGTCAGCACAGAACCCGACACAGAGACCAATCTCATGAACCATGAGATCATGACCTGAGTCTAAATCAAGAGTCAGACGCTGAACCGACTGAGCCACCCAGGCGCCCCCATGCTACTGCTTATCTTCATGAGACCCTGCACCTGCATGGACTCAAGTCAGGATGTCTACAGTTCTTCTGGGAATATTTTACGGGCCGTTGGTAAAACCACCAATATCCTAGAAGGAATTTTTTTTTAATATCATAGAAGGAATTTTTTAAATATTTCCCCAGATGTCGCAATTCCCTTCTTCGGAAAAATTTTACAAAGCAAATTTAGCTGGGGGAAGACAATCAGGGGACAGGGGCAATCAGAGAACCTCTCCTACTGTTAGTTGAGTTTTTGGAAAATGTTGAGTCAGACCTGGCCACAGTCCCAAGACAACATGTTTTGCGTATTTCTCAGCAACATAAAATAACAAGAACAAAACCTAAGTCAGAAATATGTGGAGCAAAGAGGGAGGCACTCCTCCACTCAAAAAAAAAAAAAAAAAAGAAAGAAAAAAATTAAGTTCTGGCAATTCTGTAAATCCATCCTGAAAATGACATCCTTATTTTGATGAGTGACAAATAACATCTTATGACTTAGAGCAGAAATTTATGTATATGTTCCCAGGATTAAATCACTCAGGATAGAGCATTTGAGAATTAAAAAAATTGCATCTCAACCCCGTGCTCCTTATTAATTACGTTGCTAATTTTGACATCAGTGTGCCTTAATGTTCTTCAGTGATGAAGGGGAAATTACACTAAGGTGCATCAGGAAAAGTGTTGGCCTACTCTGATGCATATCAAATAGAAATTAGAACAATGTCGTCCAAGCAGTAATCAAAAAAAAAAAAAAAAAAAAAAAAAAATCCTGCCTTTCCAATTGAGTTTCCCGAGAAAAAGACACTCTGATGATGAGAGCAGTTATTTAAAGACTGACTGACTGGAGGGGTTGGGAGCTGATACCAATTGATCTTTTGAACTGAGATGATTCGAGTAAAACTATCTGGCCAACGGGATCTTAGCCTGGTGCCTGCGTTTCTGTTTTGGTCAATCGATCAGTCAGTCAACATACCCTATGCCAAGCGTTCCATTTAATCCTTACAAACGAACCTATAAGCCAGGTTTAGTATCCCCACTTGCAAAATGAGGAGAATAAAACCAGAGAAGTTAAATAAGTTATAGAATGGGACAAATTTAAGAAAGAGCCCTTAAATACTACCAACTTTTCCTTCCCTGACCCTTGACAATATCTGAGGCAGATTCCATAGCTTTCCAGTCATTTTTAGGCATTAAAAGAGTTTCGATTTCAGGTGTTAAGAAGTCCAACCCGGTCCAAATCAAAAGGTCAATACTCAGGCTCCTGGGGGGCTCAGACGATTAAGCGTCCGACTTGGGCTCAGGTCATGATCTCACGGTTCGTGAGTTCGAGCCCCACATCAGGGTCTCTGGTGTCAGAGCAGAGCCTGCTTCAGATCCTTCGTCCTCTCTCTCTGCTCCCTACCCCCCCCCCCCCCGCTTCTTGTGCGCTCTCTCTCTCAAAAATAAGTAAACTTAAAAAAAAAATAAAAAGGTCAATATCTCAACTTTCAATCTCTCAAAATGTCCCTCCCCCACCCCCACCCCCCGCCCCACAGAGATCACAGCAATGGTCATTTTACTTTTCATGCATTTTAAGTGAAAATTCTAAAACAGTGAAAGAAACCTGGCCATTGTAGGGAGTTGGGAAAGACTGAACTGTTTGGCAAACTTTTGGAGCAAATGCAGGCATGAAGCGGAGAGGTATTGGAGACATTTAAGAACTTCTCGCCTCCTGCACCACTAATCCTAACCCACGATTTTACAGACATGAGTGAAGAGGGAAGACAGCATGCTCTCGTTTCCTCTCTTTAATCCAGCTCCTCACTTATTCATGGTCACCTTACCTCCTCCAAGGTCAAGAGGACTAACTAGAATAAGTGGTAAGGGACTAAGAGCTTCTTTTTTTTTTTTTTTGAATTGGTGCTTTTTACGGTTGTCTTTTATGTCTAATGGTCTTTGCAAAGCAGTCATCAAATTCTGGCCCTTCTATGGGGTTCACCGTCAGTTTTTCCAGGTCCTTCTCAGAGGCCTCCCATTGGACCAATCCTCAGGGTGGGGAGTGAAATTTCAAGCTGACCTCCTTTACTCCAGCTCTATTCCAGCCTCTGTCGGTACACCTCATGCGATCTCTTTCTGTCAGGGCTGCTTCACCCCAGCAGACCGTCCTCCAGGACGGTATCCTTCCAACAGGGTTCACTCCTGGCTATCCTGCTCTGAGTCAACGTGGCCTCCGGGAAACTCTGGATGCTTGTCTAGCAAACAATGGAAATACAAGTCCCTCCCTGTCTTAGCCTAGGTTCCGCAAAAGTAGGGCCGGACCCAGAGGCTGGCATATGGGTAGTTCATGGACGGTCATGATGCCAGGAAGCCAGAGAGCTGGAGAACAAGAGAGCAACAGAGGGAGGAGATGCCTATACAGCTGCGGTTCATCAAGTTGGCCCCCGCGAAGGACAAAGATGTGCCTCCTGTGAGGACAGACCACAGACCTTTATGAAATGCATCTCGGAGCTGGGGGTGGGGGAAACTGAGGAAAATAGGAAGCATCTATCAATTGTCTCTCATCACCCATTGGCCAAATGTGACCCCACCGGTATCAACTCTCCAGTATCCCAAGATAAGCACAATGAATTCATGGCCATTATATCAGAGAAGCCCCAGGGCAGGAAGAGAAGGCTGTGCAGGGCAGGCCTGAGGCCAGGCCTTATCTCCCGCTACCTGCAGAAAACAGAGGAGACCGGAGCTAGGGGTAAGTGGCCAAGACTATCCCAAAGGGATGCGGGAAAGGTCCTCAGCACGCGTCCTCTACTGCTCTCTCTCCTTTCCTGGGCGTTAAAGGACAAAATCACCACTCTTAACGCAAACCTAAAATGAACATTTGTCAAAAATGGTCCTTAACTCATTAATTAATGAGGGAACACTGAAGACATTGAACCAGTTCATAAGAGTATCAAAAGTGCAGTTACATATGCAGCTCCCCAGAAATCTGGAATGAAAGGAATTTGCAGAATGGTTCTAAAACTGGTGTCTTTGGAGGAAAAGACCAGGGAGCCAATTGAATACCCGTCAGACAAAATTCACTTGCATCTCTATGGACAGAAATCATTTGTATTACTACTCGTCAGTTTCCTGTAATTGACAGAAACTATAGAATTAAATGAGAACACAAATATATAATATAAATTAAATTGTAAAGAGAAATTATCTCTTTATAACTTAAAGAGAATGAAAACTTCAGATCCCAGAGAATCATATAACCCGGGAGAGTGTTCCAGACGATGCCTGGCTTCCATTTCAAAAGACTCAGTTTCTGCCCATTTCAAGTCTTCCACAACTTTTCCTAACCAGTCCACTATGGGATACTCTGGTCTTTATTTTCTCCTATGCCCATCAGACACTCTACCAGAAATTCACTTGTGATCCAACCCAAACTAATAGGTAAATCTCTACATCAGGGTCCACACACTACAACCCACAGGCCAAATATGACCAGTAGATGTTTAAAGATGAAGTTTTATTGGAATACAGCCACATTTGCCTATTGTCTGGGACTCTCGTCCCTCTATAATGGCAGAGTGGAATTGTTGCAACTGGGACCACGTGGCCCATAACGCCTAAAATATTTACTATTTGGTTCTGTGTAGAAAAAAACGTGTCCATCGCTGTTCTAGGTCATCAAGCAAATAGCAGGATTGTGAATGTCAATTTTCCTTTCCATCAGTTGGCCCCTGTCTTTAACAGTGATTTCCAGGGTTTGAGGCCAAGAAGGAAGCCAGTATTTTCTAATCCCTCGTGGGGGAGAAAAACCCAGCATTTTCTAATCCCGCGTGGACTCTTTAGAGAATTCTCCTGTTCTCTACCACATCAGCTCATTTTTCTCTTGCATAGACTGGAGCTGGGCAATGGGAACAGAGTTCAAAGGCTAGTTTTACTACTTCCTAAAATATCTACAAAGAAATGTCTAGACCTTCCTTACAAAGCATGGGCACCCATCATCTTCAATCCGTGAGCCTTAATTAAAATTCCAAGATCACAGGAAAGGTGATGCAGAACAAGTTGTGTCCTGTAAGTATCCAAAGACAAAACTGCTTATAAACCATTAGGGCTGAGATTCAAATCCAGGTCTGACCCAGCCCCAACGTTTCCCTGCTCCTGGGATAGGCATGACTCACAAGCTTAGAGTCCACGCCATCTACTTCCAGAGCCATTTTGCTGTTATTTTAAAAGACACTGGATGTGGCAAGAGCATTGGGGTGAGAAAAAAATGTTTCAGGCAGAATGTTTGATATCTCCTCGCTGCTTCCCCCGCCGTTCAGATGGGGAAGGAAACACGGGTCGGCTTCCACACCAGCCTGGCGGTGCAAACGGACATCTGTCTCAGGACGGGATTTCTTACTCTTGATGGCAGCCAGGAGTGCTTTCTGATCCAAAAGAAAAACTGTGCCCGAGCTAAGAAATATGAGATTAAAATTCAAGCATATTGAAACTCAACTTTGAATTAAGTTTCTTTCTTTAAAAAGACAAAACACACACACACACACACACACACACACACAAAACCCTGCCTCGCAACAACAGAAAAAAATCTTCATCTTGCTAAAGCACCAGGTGGGATGTTCCTAAGTAGGTGTTGGAGGGAAAGCATTCCGAAGCCAATGAGTGGAAGGTGAGAGGCGAACCACGCCATCGAGATGCCGCAACCTTACAACCAGCCACTTTTTTCTTTCTTTTCATCCACGCAGAAAACCACACCACGCTTCCTTGTTTCTCTAGTTCTACCAAGACAATAAGAGGCTCAGCTTTTCAGCTGGTTGTCTGATGCCACAGATGAGGACTGTCAATCTGTGTGTTAAGACTGTTTCTTGGGCTGATGTCTGGAGACCGTAAATGGTTTTCCTAATTTTCCGTGAAGGTCATTCATCCAAGTGTTTTCACTTAGGGAGGTGAGATGTCACATTGCCAGCAATTACAAGGACACTTTGGCCCACTCTTTCTTGACGCATCATGAAATCGAATAGTCAATGGGTAGCATGCATCATTTGGGATTCGTGGTGTGCTGGAAAAATGCAAGGCTTCTGGCTTCAGATTTGGGTTCAAATCCCAGCCCCGTCATTTACGAGCTGGGTGATCTGGTGCAGATTGTCTCACATCTTTGAACTTGCACTTTCTCGTCTGTGAGTTAGGGATGATAATCACTCCCTAATTTTGTTGCGAGATGTGAATAAGAAAGGTTAGGAAAACCTTTGCGCAGAGACTGACACATGCTAGGTGTTTTGATGTGTTCCCTCCTTCTTACTTCACTGGGCTTTACTCAGCAGTTACCATGCCTCAAAGAAATTTTATGAGTTTTGATATTGCTCCTACCCAAACATGCCCTCCACTGTGTTATTAATTTCTCCTGCCTATTTTCTATCCCATCCCTATCACAGATGCATTTGTGTTTCTCATCAGTTTAACTGGAAACTTCTTGACCAAGCAAAATAAAAGGAAACTCAAAGTAGCTGCCTGCAATAAAACCTGTCACTATGGTTGGGTGTGATTTAATAATTGGCCTAAAGGTCTTTGGTATTAAAATACCAGAGAGTACCTCAGGAGACACAGTTGAAGATGATTAGTCCTGACTGGCGTTAGAGAACAGCAGAACGGGGATAGAAGAAGAGGATGGGAAGCTTTGTAAAAGTTAAGCACCTCTTTGTGTTTCACAGACCACCAGCTGCTTTGGTGGAAAACAATTTCAGAACAAAGCCGTTCGGTGTCTTGAGTTCAAAAGGAAGAAGAGTCCTAAACATCATGCCAATAAAAGATAAAAAACAGGGGTGCCCGGGTCGCTCAGTCAGTTAAGCGTCTGACTCTTGATTTCAGCTCAGGTCATGATCTTACAGTTCGTGGGTTCAAGCCCCATATCAGGCTCTGTGCTGACAGCATGGAGTCTGCTTGAGATTCGCTCTCTCCCCTCTCTCTGTCCCTCCTACACATGCTCTCTTTCTCTCTCTCAAAATAAGTAAATAAACTCAAAAAAGAAAAAGAAAAAAACACCAAAAAGTCTAGAAGCAAATAGTCTAGGAAAAGATGTTGGCTGTTTGTTTTGATTTTGATGGACCTTTTTTTTTTTTTTTAAAGATGAACTGTTTTGCATTTTTTTTTAATTTCATGTTGATTTTTAAGCTCCTCAATGGATCGAAAGTAAAAACTACGTGACAATTTAAAATTTGCTTTTCCACGTCTTTCCAAACCAAATAATTTTGCAAATTACATTAGGGTTAGAATTCTGGAAGCCAAGAATGTCTTTATACATAACCCAAAATAAGGCACAGTCTCTCTGCCCAATATAAATATCACCAAAGATGTCTGCTTTCAACTGCATGAATGGTTTTATGCTATTTTTCCTAGTTATTCCTCTGGAAAGTCCCTGTGAACATTACCAAATAACTCCAGTCCAAGAAAGAAGTCAATCAAGATAATCTAAAGTCCAGAAACCTGGCCCGCAGGGATCTGGTACAATCCACAACACGAGAGAGCCAAGTAGACCAGAGTAAAAGATGACACTTCCTAGTTCTTTCCCTCCTGGCATCTGCCTCAAACAGGTTTTCTGCCATTAATAGCTGTCATCACAGGGGACTTCCCAACTGCATCCTACCCAGTGCAATATGTGTCAAAAAGGGAAAATTATTTTCTCATCAATCATGCTACCTTAATACCAAGGATAAACAGATACTGTTTCCAAGTTAAGAGGTAGGAAAAAGTCTGCTGGCTCAAGCTGTTAACCAGTTTCTCAGTTTTTCCTAAACATTCGTCGTCTTCAGAACACATATTTTATGTTAATGTAAATTTATACAATAATATTTGAATTTCTGCGATGATCATTGCCAGTTGAAAATAAAATTCACAAGCATAAAACCACTAAAAAATGTTAAGCTATAACTGTATCCCCGGCTCTCAGAAGAATGCCTGGCCCACAGAAGGCACTCAATAAATGCTTGTGGAGTTAATGACAATCCGCAAGAAATAGTAATTAAGCCCAGAGAGAGGAAGGACAAGATCACCCTTGGAGCGTGGGGAGGGAGAAAGGGAAAATATGGGAAGAAAAAGGAATAAACAGGAAGGAAAAGAGGGCCTCGGGAGTAACCATGGAAACCAGCAATAAGTAAGGGATGGACAGAGCAAAAAGTGGCAATAAAAAGACTGAGCCTGAGAAACCAGAGAGATAGAGAAAAGCCTCAAAACATAAGATTGTGGAGGCATAAACATTAACTTCGTTTAGGACGGGGCACAGCATTGCCCTTGTCCACCAGTCTTTTTCTTTCTGTACAGTCTTTTTTTTTTCTTTTTCTTTTAATGCTTATTTATTATGATAGAGAGAGAGAGAGAGAGAATGGGGGAGGGGCAGAGAGAGACAGAGAATCCCAAGCAAGCGCAGCACTGTCCGCATAGAGCCTGACTCAGGGCTCCAACTCACGAACTGTGAGATCATGACCTGAGCGGAAACCAAGAGTCAGACACTTAACCAACTGAGCCGCCCAGGGGCCCCTGTGCAGTCTTCTTAATAAACAAACAGATCTATTTTCAACTTCAACTTTTATTTCTGACCCTGTGTATAAACAAATTTAACATATCCATAATGTGACTCCAATAGAAAAGAAAGAAAAAGAAAGAAAGAGTAAAAATAGAACTAATGTAGAAACATTTTCTCTCATATTAAGAGAGATAAATGATAGATGGATAGATGATTAGATAGATGATAGATAGATAGACAGATAATAGAGATCATGAGAGAGAAGAGATACATAAATGGTTCATCCTTGGAGTATTGATGTTATTTTTTATGGAAAGTAGCCCGAATAAAGTAGAAGCGTCCCAGCAAACAATGCTGTCTACCTTTTTGCAACTAGTCCTGGAAATCACAGCAACCCTTTTAAATACTCTATTGTTTAAGGCACTCACAAGTTCACCCAAATTCCAGGGAAGAATTAGACTCAACCTCTCAATAGTGGAACAGAAGGCCATACTGTTAAGGAGCATGGGGAACAAAGGACATCGCTGCGGCCATCTCTGGAAAATACCATCTGCCACAATGACGGTCTGAAGCTTCAGGTGGGGGCAAAGGCTGGAGTCATCGTTACCTCTACAGGCTTTACCCCTCCTGCCTTTCACTGGGAGCGCCCCTTACACCCAGACCATGAATTCCTCAATTGCCGCAGACTTTCTGGCTCAGCTGGAGTGGCTGCATTCAATTCAATTCAATTCCATCAATTCAATTCCTCAATCACTCAGTTTCCTGACCACGGGGGAAACAAGCACAACAAAAACACTTACTCTTCTTTTTTTTTTTTTTTAAAAAACATTTATTTATTATTGAGAGACAGAGCATGAGAAGGGGAGGGGCAGAGAGAGGAGGAGACACAGAATTGGAAGCAGGCTCCAGGCTCTGAGCTGTCAGCACAGAGCCCAGCGCGGGGCTGGAACTCACAGACTGAGTGATCATGACCTGAGCCCAAGTCAGATGGTTAAGCTTAACCGACTGAGCCACCCAGGTGCCCCAAACACTTCCTCCTCTATGTTCAGGCCTTGTGGAAGAGAAAAACTACCATGGACCAAAACTCCATCTTGTAATGACGGGAGCTTACGCTCTTCCCCGCTCCCAATCCCGACAGAATTAGGCCCCCCCTTCCCTTGCACCCTCATTCTGCAGCTCCTATCCTGGCCCTTACCAAACCGTACCACAAAGCATGCTTTGATTGGTCTCCCAGTGAACTTCCCAATGAGCCCTTGAAAACAGGGATGATGTCTCATTCAATCTTTGTGTGTCCAGGCCTCACCCTAACTAACCACTTCCATCTTAGAAGTCATAACGCTGTAACGTAAAAAGTCGGGACTTAGCGGCAGAAAACCTGGATTCCTATCCTGCTTCTCCAATATACCAGGATGACACTGGCCAATTCACCCAACCTCTCTGAGCTTCAGTTTTCTCATCATGGACATGGGGATACGGCTACCTCACTGCCTATATCACACGAGGGTTATTTTGAGAATCAACTAGATGATACGCTATAAAATTACAAGGCATTATTTTCCAATATTAGTTTCTAAATGAATATAGATCTTTACCCTTTATTGTCAAAGCTTACAAAATGTCAGTACTTTGCACTACATAGTCTCTGACACGCTGTTGACTTTAAGTGTTTAGGGTCATAAGTCCAAGCTACGCAAAAACTCTTAGAAATGAATTTTAATGAACTGATCAAGAGGGTAATACAGATATATAAAGTGGTTTCTCCACAGAGTATTTCCATTTAAAGCAGGAAAAAGAAAAATAGATAAAGTATTTCTATCTATAAATAAAGGATTTCTAAGGAGCACAGACAAAATGGAAAAGATACAGTGAACCACTATGAACACACTGAAGAAATATGCAGCTTCTTCCCAAGAATTTGCTTGGCATTTTACAATCAGAGATAGTCTTTAGTTTTTTTAATTTTTTAAAAACATTTATTTACTTTTGAGAGAGAGAGAGAGAGAGAGAGAGAGAGAGACAGAGCACTAGCAGGGAAGGGTCAGAGAGAGGGAGACACAGAATCCGAAGCAGGCTCCAGGCTCTGAGCTGTCAGCACAGAGCTCGACTCGGGGCTCGAACTCACAGACCAAGAGATCATGACCTGAGCCGAAGCTGGACGCTCAACCAACTGAGCCACCCAGACACGCCCAGAAATAGTCTTCTTAAGGGGCGCCTGGGTGGCTCAGTCGGTTGAGCGTCCGGCTTCGGTTCAGGTCCTGATCTCACGATTCATGAGTTAGACACCGCGTTGGGCTCTGTGCTGACAGTTCAGAGCCTATAGCCTGCTTCGGATTCTGTGTCTCCCTCTCTCTCTCCCCTCCCCCGCTGGTGCTCTGTCTCTCTGTCTCTCAAAACTAGACGTTAAAAAAAAAATTTGTTTTTAAAGAAAAGAAATAGTCTTCTTAAAAGTACTTGCCAAGAAAACACATCATCGGCCGTCACTCGTGTGCTACAGTTTTTCAGAGAAATAAAATAATTTGTCCGCAAGTCAATGAACATTTGCTGCTCCAAAAGGAATAAAATTAAGTCATGCTAATAGCTACTCCCTCTTCTTCCAGTCCTCACAACGTACTGTTTTAACAAAACAAATACTTAAATATCAGAAAAATGCTGACTATTCCACACTAACACCGAACCGGTACGCTATCTCTCTGGGGGAATGCGCAAGGCAAAAATGTAAGCAAATATATGAAAAGTCAAACACAACTTTTGTAATCATTATCTCTAATGCAGAGAGATAGTGGCCATTAAATTAATGAAATACAGCTGAGAAAAAGAGTTTAAGAATTACGTGCAATTAGTTTTCGAGGAGGGAGGTTTCCAGCCAATCTTAATTCCATCAAAGGGCATGATCCCACTAACACTGACATGGAGAAAACCTGAGGAACTGGATTTCTATCTCTAAGATTGATAAAGACTAGGAGTCCCCAGTCCTCACAGGGACCTAAGGAATGTAGAATATCACCAGGTGATTCGGGTGGTTAAGCAGGCTTGGAAACCATGACTTGAGTTACAATCTCGTTGCCAGCTTCTTCCTGCCACCCCTTGGCTCTGTCTTCCAAAGTCTGTAGCCCCCATTTGGCTCTGTGCCTCTTTCTTCCCTCTCACTTGTCATTCTTACTCACCAGTGATCCTGGCACCATAATACCCTGATATTGTCAGAGTTCACAGTTACCGTTTTTGACTCTTTGGGACCACAAGGGCCAAAAGTGATGAAATTCATCACGGTGCCAAAGCAGGACTTTGAATTATCTGTTTGCAAAGCTTTTGCGAGGGCAGGAGTCACTTTAGCAAGGGAGTATGGCCACTTACAAAGTCAGTGTCAACTGTAAGCAATGCAGGTGAAGAGACCATGAGGGAGACCACTATAAATATGACTGTCCTTAGCCAGAAAGACAAAAGTTTATAGAAAAGCCCAGGGGGTAGGTTGATTGCATTTCTAGCCATCCCTACGTCCTTGCCCTTTGCCAGGTAACTGCAAGGCTTTCTGCTGTGGGCAGGGCGATCTGCCCTGGCCCTCCCCTTTGGGCTCAGCCACAGGACTTATCTGGGCCAGTAGAATGAAATATAGGGTTGCCAGATTTGGCAAATAAGAAATACAGGATGTCCAAGTTGAAAATAAGAGTGCCAGGAGCACCTGGGTGGCTCAGTCGGTCAAGCATCCGATGGGCTCAGGTCATGATCTCACGGTTCATCAGTTCGAGTCCCACATCAGGCTGTATGCTGACAATGCAGAGCCTGCTTGGGATTTCATATCTCTTCCTCTCTCTTTCTGCCTCTGTCTCTGTCTCTCTCTCTCCCTCTCTCTGTCTCAAAAATAAATAAACTTGAAAAGAAAAGAAAGAAAAGAAAAGAAAAGAAAAGAAAAGTGTGCCAGTTCCAAGAACTCCTCCTCAAGAGTTCCTGCAGATTTCCACCCACTTTTGCACCTGTACCTGCCCGAGCTAGCCTGCTATAGGAGAAGATTTATGTGAAACAGAGCCAGATCTCCTCCTGTCAATCCCAGCCGAGGTGGGCCTAGATTGGCCAGCATTCACTCAACCTCCATTCAAGAGTGAGCCCAGCCAGATCAGCAGAACCATCTGGCCAATCCCCAGGGGAACTCTCTGACATATACATAAACAGCAGACGTTGCCTCATAGAGGCCCCTGAGCTTGTGGTTGTTTGTAATGTAGCATCATGATGTTAACAGAGAGCACGGTAGCCCACAAAGTGAAGTATGCCACAGTGGGATTGGTGACCTGGCTGACTGGGGGTTGTGATTCGTTACCAGGGTGACCAGTGAGTTCCCTGTAAATGCCAAGGAATATGCACCTCTCTCTTCCCACCTCACCCTGTACATTGAAACACTGGGGCCAAAAAAGATAAAAATTAATTTCTCTTCCTCCCCTCAATGAGCTGAAACCCCCTACCCGCTCATTACCCAACCTGTTAGAAGTGCTGGCCTTGTCTAGGACAATATAAATATAAATAAAAAGGACTGGTCCCAACAGGCTTATTCTTCTGTTGCTCTGAGGTTGGCAGGCCCAAATCGTGTACCTCATGTCCCTGGGCAGGGGCAGAAAAGAAGCTCATATCTAGTTGATGAGAGCTACTTGGGATAATATGCACTACAGCGTGTTAGCATTGAATTCTTCCAGCCTCTGCTTCTACAGGGTGATAGAACGGATGCAATATGTCAAAGTGGAAGCAAGGTAAGACCTTCAGCTTCACATACAACCATTTGGAAAGGCCTCGAAAACTTGTCCCATGAATCTTGAAGCTTTCAGTCAGATCAAAAGTATAAAAGGAGACCAAGGAAATTAGCAAGGTTTTTCCTTCTCTTTCCATTTTTCTTTTCCTTTTCGCAAGAAGGGCTACCGTCTTGTGAACGCCCATCCTCTTTACCTGGGAGAATGGCAGGGGTACCATCTTCCACCCTGAAGGGTGTAGAGCGAGAGGCTGCTAGAGGGTTTCAGGGACCCCGCAGAAAATTTGGAAATGGCAACGGCTATACACCAACGACCGGTTTCCAACTCATGACTAAGAATGCCAGGATGAAGTGTTACCTAAGGCCTGCCTTCTGCAGGGGCAATGTGTCCAAAGAGCAAGGAGCTGCCTCACTCTTCTGGTGCTAACGCTGCGAGAGTGCTCTGTGATGGGGTCAGCCCGCATCCTCAGGGCTGGCGGGGCAGAGGATCCGGCGAGGTGATGTGCGCCATGCCAGAGAGAGACCCAGCCCATCTTGCTGCCTACGGTAAGAACATCCCAGCAGGAGTTCACTGGACAGCCAGCAGCTAAGGGGAGATTCCACATGGCCCACTGGAACAGAGGTGAATCCACACGGGGAACGGAAGCTATGGGAGAAGAGCTCAGCGGAGTACTTCAAAGAGCCCAAAGACGTAGGAAAGGTCTGTGTTAATCATCGGCAACCTAATTAGGGACGGTAGCTTCAGGCCCAGGGATAACTAAGCTCCCCTCCTTCCCTCTCCTCTCTTTGGTGTTCACAAAAGTATACATGGAGGAAGAGGTGGGCAAGGAGGGCAAGGTGAGCAAGGGAGGTGAGCAGGGAGGGGGTGAGGAGGAAGGGAGATGAAGAGGGAGGAGGTAAGACCAGAGGAGAGCAGGGAGGGGAGCAGAGAGAGGGTCAGGAGGTAGGGGAGGAGGCAGGGAGTAAGTGGGGAGGAGGGGTGAGGAGGGAAAAGAATGAGGAGAGAGGAAGGAGGAGGGAGGGGTGAATGGGGGGTGAGGAGGGACAGGAGTGAGCAGGGAGGGGAGTGAGCAGGGGGGTGAGGAAGGAGGGGAGTGAGTAGGGGTGAGGAGGGAGGGGAGTGACAAAGGGATAAACAGGGAGGGGGGAAGGAGGGAGAGAGTGAGGAGAACGAGAAGGGAGGGAGGTGAGCAGGGGGGTGAGCAGGGAGGGGGTGAGTAAGGAGGGAATGGGAAGGGAGGGAGGTGAGCAGAGAGTGAGTAGGGAGGGGATGAAGGAAGGGGGGAGGGAAGAGAGGGAGGAAGGAGGTCTGGGAGGTGATCAGAGAGGTGAGTGAGCAGGAGGTTGAACAGGGAGGAGGTAAGGAGGGGAATGGGAAGGGAGGGGAGTGAGCAGGGGGTGAGTAGGGAGAGGAGGAAGGATGCGGGAGGGAGGGCTGGGAGGTGAGCAGAGAGATGAGTGAACGGAGGTTGAACAGGGAAGGGGTGAGGAGGGAGGGGAGTGAGGAACGAGGGGTGTGAGAGGTAGGAAAATGAGCAGGGATGAGTAGAAAAGGGAGGGAGGAAGAAAGGGAAGGAGGAGGGAGGGAGTGAAGAAGGAGGAGAGGAAAGAGGGAGAGAGGTAAGCAGGGAGGGGAGTAGGGGCTTGAGCAAGGAGGGGGTGAGGAGGGAGGAGAGGAGGGAGGGAGTGAACAGGGAGGGGTGGGGACAAGAGGACCACGCCTGAAGCAGGTCAGAACTGAAGGAAGTCAGACAATTGGATGCCTTCACGTTCGAAGTTTTGATTAACATCTGCGCCATGACATTCTAATTACTGAATGGAGATTGTGTTTGCAACCTAAAGTGACCTTGGAGTATCTTTTATATAAGACTGGAGGCAAAAGCAGTAAAATGTGCCAGAGTTCACATCCCCGGGCAGGAGACAATTAATCCCACTGAATCAAGCTTAAAGGTTTGTTGGGGGAAAGACTGTCATGCTGTGTTTTGTTTATGTCACAAGCAGTCTTGTTACACTCACCAGTTACCTATGGTTGAAGCTGTGTTTTCTACTCTTGATGATTTACACATGCTCTTTCCAGGGTCTTGCCCGCGCTCAGGAGTAAGTGAAATTCCTTTGTTTCCAGTCATTGGATCCGGGCTGCGATCAGAAAGAGCCTGTAGAAGATGAGAATTGTTGGGATCTAAACTGCACCCAGTGGACTGTAAGGACTAGGGGACATCTCACACCTCCGCCCACGTCTTTACTGACCACGTGGACTGAATGAGTCGTATCCGCTCTGGCCACCTACTTCCAAAGACCTCTCTTCTTCTGTGTCGTCCACAACCCACGTGGCCCAGCTGGGTCCCCAGCAGCTGAGGAAAAACCCTTGCACCCAAGCCCTTATTTTTCATCTCCATGTGTTTTTATAAGATTTACGTACTACAAGAATTCCATTGAATAGGCAAAAGCCAGGCTTTCTTGAGAAAGTAGAGATGAAAATTGGTATCCGGATCTAGAGACTGCCATTTAACTAGGGGCCCTTCCAGATATGGAACATTCCATAGATCTTAAAACAAATGGCCAGAAATAATGAGAATACTAAGATAGAGAAGAATCACTTATTTTTGAACTATTGAGTCTTACCCTTAACATATACCAAATGATCATAGGTTGGTATTCTAAAACAGCAATGAGGGATGCCTGGGTGGCTCAGTCAATTGAGTGTCAGACTTCAGCTCAAGTCATGATCTCATGTCCATGAGTTCAAGCCCTGCGTTGGGCTCTGTGCTGACAGCTCAGAGCCTGAAGCCTGCTTCAGATTCTGTGCCTCTCTCTCTCTCTCTCTTACTCCCCACCCTCGCTTGTGTTCTCTCTCAAAAATAAATAAATAAACTTAAAACAATTAAAGAAAACTTTTCCCCTGGAAATTGCCACCTTCAAGTCAATAACCACAAACCAAAAACAATTTCTAGCAAAGAGGACACAAAGAAAGCTACACCTCCCTTTGCCTCAGTTTCTTCGATTGTGCAGCGGGGATAAAAGTGGTGCCCGCCTCTGGAGGTGCTGTGAGGAATTAATGAGTTAAGACCAGCAGAGTACTAAAAAATACTGTGTGGCACACAATAGGTGCTCGGTAAACGTGCACACAGGAGGGCTGGATAAGAGGCCAGCCAGCCATCTCTCTGCGGTAGCCTGTGATTCAGAATTGACACCCGCCTGGGCAGCATGGGGGACGCTGCATGGGACCCAAGTCCCACCTCTCTGCTGCTAACCCAAAGCACAAACCAAGAGAAACAGGAGGGCTTTCTAAAGAAGGAATTCCTCTGCAGTAGCGCGTCAGCTCCCCTTTGCACCCATAGCCACCTCTCAGAGCCGTTGTAGTCGCGGTCACAGGTGTGGTCATGTGGCTTTGTAAATGACCACAGGTCGCACTGGTCTTCTCCTTGGCTTAACAGGCACCTTAGGTGCGCCCACACTCCCTTGCCTGGGATCACAGTGGAGGAGTTTGGAGAAGCTGTATGTGGATCCACTTGTGCACCTGCTGTGCTCACTCCTGAACAGAATGAGATCAGGGGGATTTAACTTTACCCTTTCTGCTTCAAGGGAACACATGTCCAGAAGGCTGTTCTGTAAAAGAAAACCCATGGGGCATCGGGGTGGCTCAGTTAAGCGTACCACTTCAGCTCAGGTCATGATCTCACCTCTCATGAGTTTGAGCCCCACATCGGGCTCTATGCTGACAGCTCGGAGCCTGGAGCCTGCTTTGGATTCTGTGTGTGTGTCTCTCTCTGCCCCTCTGTCTCTCTCTCTCTCTGTCTCTCTCTCTTTCTCAAAAATAAATAAATAAACAAACAAACATTAAAAAAAAAAAAAAAAGGAAAGAAACCCAATATTCCGAATGCCTTCCTGGGCATTTGATACTTTTCACTTTCTCTTCCCTGGTTTCCTAGAAACTTCTGTTCCAGATCTGGAGATGAAAATGTGTTGTAAGGAAGAGAGAAGAGGGCTCACCTGTGGGGCCTCCACCAGGCACCCAGCACTGCTGAATTTTTTCTATCAAGTAATTCAATTAAACAGCACAACACATTATCAGAAATTCTCCAGATCTTCATGTCAGCTTCAGTTTCTACTTTCTTTTTTTTTTTTAAGTTTATTTATTTATTTTGAGAGAGAGACAGAGCAAGCAGGGGAGGGGCAAAGACAGAGGGAGAGAGAGAGAGAGAGAGAGAGAGAGAGAGAATCCCAAGCAGGCTCCACGCTGTCACCACGAAGCCGGAATCGGTGCCCAATCTCATGAACCGTGAGATCATGACCTGAGCTGAAATCAAGAGTCAGACGCTTACCCGACTGAGTCACCGAGGCGCCCCTATTTCTACTTTCTTAAAGGAGTCTGGTTCTTAGCTCTTAAGCAGAATACATGCGATAAATCTTTAAATACATATATATGGAGACTAGGTCTGAGGGGAAATCTCTGGGGAAGGAGTTTCTGTTGGCCCCTGGTGACTGAGCAGGAGCACGTGGATGTCCATGTTACAGATGAAGAAACTGAGTCTCAGTGAGGTTAAATGACAACTAAAGGTCACACAGACACTAAGGCCTCGGGCCGGGAGGATTAGAATGGCTATGACTTCAATTTCAGAGCTCTCTTCCTTTCCACTCCACTGTTCTCCACTCTCAACCAGCGTCTATGGTGCGGACAGGAAGTAAACAAAAGGCAGAACAGAAAGTGGTTACCAGAGCTCGTGTCCAGGGGTCTGCCAGGCAGAAGAATGCAGGCCGGCAGCACCTGGCCTGTGGGTAGGTGGTCACTCCTGAAGCAGAGAGAGGGACTGTTTGAATTTTTCTCAGGTCTGCTTTGTGCAGCGTAAAGATAGATGGAGACAGGAGGTGAGCCAGCAACTCAAAGGCAAGACAAAACAACAAAGTGACACTTCAGCCGTGAATCTGAATGCGGGTTCTCCGCGTCTTTCCTCCAGGCGGGTTGCACTATAATTCAGCCAGCACCACGGGGAAGCCCGAAACCGGGCGAGCCAAAACCCCGAGGCGGACGTCCGCTGGAGTCTTGGAGAAGTCTCCAGAAGGTCCTGCCAGGATAAAGCTGAACGTGTAAACCCCCGAGTGAGGCAGCCTCGGATGAGGCCTGGAAAGAGGAGGGCCGCCTGCTGCCCAGAGGCAGAGTGAGGTGAACAGGCCTTACGGCAGATATTCTAGGCAGAAAAGAGCTTATATGTGTAAGAGTTGTGGGTATAGTCCTACCTCGTCTGTATCTACATATGGTTTTCCCTCTGCTAATTGAATTTCTTTCTGTAAACTTGCATTTAGAGTGCTGATACGTTTTCCCATCCCTGCTTATCTGTAGAAGATACTCCCTGGGAATGGGAGAGAAGATAATAAACCAGAGAGCGGTTCTGAACGGTTCACTTCTCCTGGCCTAATCCGGTGGAGCTGGTACTCAACACTCTTTGCAAACTTTGATTTTCTTGCTTGGTGTGCGGCCTTGGACAGCTGCCAGGGCCTTCCCTCCCCCACGAAGAGGCAGCTGGAGCTGCAAATGGAAGCTGTGTCTCCAAAGCTGATGAGGGACATAACTGCTCACAACAAGTGGACTTCTCCAGGATTCATGAGTGTAAAAAGATGCAGCCTTCACATCCAGAAAAGTGTGCTTCCTGGAGAAAAGTGAGATAATAGATCATTAAAGCAGGTTTTTGTTTCTTTTGTTGTTGTTATTGTTAAGTTTATGTATTTATTTTGAAAGATAAAGAGGGAGGAGGAGGAGGAGGAAGAGGAGGAGGAGGGAGAGGAGGGAACGAGTGGGGGAGGGGCAGAGGGGGAGAGAGAGAATCTTAAGCAGACTCCATGCTCAGAGCCAGACTCAGGGCTCAATCTCACAGCTCTGGGATCATGACCTGAGCAGAAATCAAGAGTTAGATGCTCAGCTGACTAAGCCACCCAGGCACCCTTAAAGCAGTTATATATATATATATATATATATATATATATATATATATATATAGTTTTTCTTTTCTAAAAACTCATAATGAGAGACAGCCCAGATGAAAATCTTGGTTTCCCCTTCCAGGCACTTTTTCTATTTATTTCCCTGTGTTATTAGAAGTTCAAGCTGTTGTGTATGAAGGCTGGAGGTCTTGCCTTAAAGGATCATAATTAAGTGAGTTCCACCCTTCTGTGGTATCATAGCTACAGCGTGAGAAGGGAAATTGCCTAGAGTTGAGACTTTTTAAATGACATTAAAAATATACACAGTATAAACTATCAAGTACAGACAGTATAAACTCTGAAAGGTAGTGGAGGGCAGGGAAGGTGCCCAAACTGTGATAAAACATAACGGGAAGAAATGTGAAGTCTTGTCTTGTATAGACTGGACCACCATCTTTATTCCTTCACTGTTAGGTAATATTTCCTTACTGTTCCTTCCTGGTTTTCTTTCTTGCTGTTACTGCCAGAGCAGTAACATTGGAAAAACAACATCACATGGATGAATTTTCAACTATTGTATTTGGACCCAACATGGCTATTTGGGCTGGGTATCTCATTTTGCGTAACAGATGGATTATGTGAACATTCGAGGTAATTTGAACACAATATTATAAATGTGTAAGGAGGGGAGCCTGGGTGGCTCAGTCAGTCAAGCGTCCGACTTCGGCTCAGGTCATGACCTCACGGCTCGTGAGTTCGAGCCCTGCATTGGGCTCTGTGCTGACAGCTCAGAGCCTGGAGCCTGCATTGGATTCTGTGTCTCCCTCTCTCTCTGCCCCTCCCCAGGTTACACTCTGTCTCTCTCTCAAAAATAAATGAAGATTAAAAAAAAAAAATGTGTCAGGCAATGTCACTATTTAAAACTATTTAGATACTCAGCAAATTATTAGGTGGCCCCACCTCTTACTCTGCTTATTTTATAAAGGAATCAATCTTTTTGTACAGGCATTATCACTTCAAATATATCTGAATTTTCACATACCGAGATTTCCTACAGCAAGGCAGGACTGTGTTTTATCATCTCGTTACTTCTGATTGGCCTGATATTGTTTAAGAGTCTTGTACAATTTGTATTGCTAGTATAAGATGTTAAGTATACGGGGCCTGACCCTGTAAGTGAGAAGAGAATAAATTGGAAGCCACTGGGGTACAATTTGGTATATTAACTCACCCCTGATCTAAATTTTAGCATAATAGAATGAAGTCACAGCTGGGTGGAGAGAATAGTCCCCCGCCAGTCAGGGTAACGGCTCGTGAGAGAGGGACCGCTCACCCCCCGGGGGGGTAATAATATGGGCAGAGGGTAAAAGTTTCTGCAGCTTACACGTGGCCACACTCAGGCACACCAGCCCGATTGCATCTCTTAGGATATAGATCTACTTATAGATAACAAAGATCCAAAATAATGCACATTTTAAGAAAGAAATTTATTTCTCACACATAAATGGGTAATTCACACCTACCTGGTAGCTCTGGGGGTGCCCTGGTGGCTCAGTCGGTTAAGCATCCAACTTCGGCTTAGCTCACGATCTCACAGCTCGTGGGTTCGAGCCCCGCGTCGGGCTCTGGGCTGACAGCTGACGGATTCCGTGTCTCCCTCTCTCTCCCTCTTCTTCCCCTGCTCACAATGGCGCCATTACCCCAGCCTTGCACGGCCCATTAAGATTTTTACAGGAGACAGAAATAAATTTTCTAGCTTTCCAGCCTCTCACTGGAGTCTCTGTTAAATGCTGATGCCACTACGACCCACCTAATACCCGCATCTTACGGGAGCTTTCATGGGGGCTGGGGCAAGTTCAGTATTTTAATTACTAAGGTTCAGCGATCAGCCCCGAAGCCTCACCACTGGCCCTTAGCAGGTGCACATTCAATAGCTATTTATCTAGCCTCCTATCTTCCCAACGGGGCTCCAGGCCCTTAGGGCGATGCGAAATGAATGTGCTCTGCTCTTTCCCTCAAGGAACGTCGTATCAAATTGAGGAAGGAATGAAGGGAGCAAATGTTACTGAATGCTACGAGCATGCCAGGCGTGGCTGTCGTTGTTTTCCCGTGTGGTAGATCACCTCACTTGCCCCCAACAAAATTTCTGTGGAGTTTCACATCGTAGATGTGGGTGCTGAAGCTGAGGGTTGTGGAATGTTGCCCAGAGCTGCCCTTACAACAAGCAACGGGATGGAGATCTAGGTTTTGGCTCCTGACTCATGAGTCAAGCAGTCACCAGGCTGCTTCGGGGACGTGCATATATGGATCAAGAATGCAAGGCTCTGTGTGACAAGGGCCAAGCACTTCAGATGCTTGATCTGGCGTGTCCCTAACTCTTCTTGGGAGGCCGCCCGCCATTACAGTTTTCTCAAGGTTTCTATGGGACCATGAATAAGCAAGGAAGAGTAAGCCTCTTAAACATGACGGCGTTTACACCTGCATCATGGGCACGAGGGTGTCACCTTGCGGGTCTTATAACAATGACTACAATCCTCATTTTCTTTTCTTATTGAAAAAAAATATATATATATTCGATGGACAACTTCCCTTCTGACCATCATCTTGCCTGCTTATCTACTCTGGACTCCAGCCTTTTTCACTCTGGGCATTTCCCTCTCCACATTCCACAAACATAAAGTAGCATTTGGAACCCGTATCCTCCTTCATTCAATGGGCTTATTATGCCTAACTGACCCTAAAGCATATAAAGTAGCCTGTCCAGAAATTTACAGAATTCTTATATCATCTCTTAAATCATATCACACCTTCTGCTAAAAAATACCCAGCTCTTAAATCATTTGCAGAGGTAAGCCAAGGTTCAAAATCCCAGACAACCATAAAGTCTGAATGGAAAGAAAAATTTAAAATCAGTTGAAGCATTTATATGTGCTCAAATTATAATTTTAACTCTGAATGATCACCTACACATGAGCAGGCCTGGCTTGCCTACCCATTTTGAGAGTAGTAAAAAAAAAAAGATGGCAAGCCTCTCTTATATACCAGGAGAACTCATTCCAGAGAAGTATCTGAATTCAGCCCAGCAGAGGTCTTTGCCAGCAGTAGCTTTGCAGAAAGGGGCTGTGGTCCCTTACATTATTTATAGTGAAGGAACACTACTTGATGAAACTAAAAACCCCCAGATCCTACTGGCTTCGCGAAATAAAGGCTTATTTATTTCTCATATCATCATCCTCTTGGGTTTTCAGCGGCCAGCCTTCACTGAGGTGATTTGAGGACCCAGGCTCCTACCATCTGCTTGCCTCCTCCAAACGGTTTCTCTGCTTTGGGCCCAGAGCCAAGGGAAGTCACAAAGTATGAGATACTGTGCTGCTCTTTTACGGCCAGGTCTGGACATCACATCTTGTCCACCGGGATCCAGAATCCAGAATCCAGATTCCCTGACCCAAACCTAACTGCAGGGGAGGCTGGGGAACTCTGCCCCACCCCTGGGGGCAAGACTTTGGCAGCTGGCCTCACCACCCATGTCTCATGGGTGATATGTATTTTCTCCCTCCTCTGATTGCCTGGATGCAGGTGTGTCTGACATCTATGAGGCACTGGAAATCTGACACAAAGGAAGGGGCAGATCTTGGCCATGAATTTGTAACTACTAGTGGCTACCTTTTCAAATAAGCATGGATTTCTGTTGGTATCCCTACCCACCATCCTCTACCCACCTTTACTGCCACCACAACCTGACTTTCCCCAGTTCTGGGAAGTGGACCACTGACTGTCTTTCCCTTTGGCCTCCACAACGAGCAGAGAAGGCCCACAGATAAGAAGTTTTACTCCAAGTATATTGCTTTCGTTTGGAATAAAAGCATCCTATCTCCAGAAGGGATTCTCTCTTAAGACCATCGAGAAAGACCTCTTTCCGGGGGCACTTGGGTGGTTTAGTCAGTTAAGGGTCCAACTTCAGCTCAGGTCATAATCTGACAGTTTATGAGTTCGAGCCCCACATCAGGTTCTGTGCCGGCAGCCCAGCACCTGCTTCGGATCCTCTGTCCCTTTCTCCTTCTGCCGCTCCCCCCTCTCTAAAATAAATAAACATTTGGGGCACCAGGGTGGCTCAGTCGGTTAAGCATCCAACTCTTGATTTCGGCTCAGGTCATGATCTCACAGTTCGTGAGTTCAAGCCCCACGTTGGCATCTGTGCTGACACTGTGGAGCCTGCTTGGGATTCTCTGTCTCCCTCTCTCCCTCTCTGCTCCTCCCCCACTTGTGCCCTCTCTCTCAAATAAATAAAAATTTTCGATAAGTAAATAAACAAACAAACATTAAAAAAAAAAATGAAGGCAAGAAGCGTTCCCAATTCGGCACTTCGTGTCCTCATCAGAGGTAGACTGGCAACCAGGCCTAACTGTGTGTTCTTCTGCGGCTCTGGACGGGAGAAACAGCGATGAACTCAAAATTTGGCCATTGTCATACGGAAGTCATTAGGGTCATTGGGTCTGTTCACAAACATTCAGGTGCTCTTTCCAGAGACCCGGTACGATTGCACTTTCCTAACCACTTCGGTGGGTGTTAGCAGGGCCACAGGGTTTCGCTTGGTCAATAAAGATGTGTTACTTCGACACACCACTTCCAGGTAGGAATTGGAGCCAGGGCGTGACTTACTGTGTTGCTTTTCCCCTCCCCCCATCCCCTTAGTAGGCGATGATCGGGCGATAATTTCTCCCAAAGACATTACTCATAAGGCCCTTCCCATAGCAGCTCTGTCAGCCTGGGTCCCTCGGTCACCACAATAATCAGGAGTATCTGATGACTCTTGCTGGACACATAGCTGTGAAAGAAAAATAAACCTTGCTTCACTAAGCCAGTGTGAATTAGAGATGGCTTGTTACCCAGGATAACCTAATGGGACCTAACAGATACAGCGCTCGTGATTTCTTTCTAGGACATACCCTTTTTCCGGTTACTTTTATGGTGTTATGAAAAATTTCATGCTTGCAAATTATATATATACCACCTCTGTCTGATTTTTCACATGCACTCGTGTAAACATCATCCAGTTTCAGAAATAAAACGTGACCAGTTCCTTCCAGCTCCACCATGTGACTCTCCATTGCTTACTCCCTTCTTCCACAAACCTCCCCCCGCCCCCGAAAGACGACAGTTATCTTTTTCTTTCTGTTAATAATTCACTTGTGTTTCTTGATCATTTTATCTCTCGTGCATATTGCTTAGCTTTGCATATTAGGTAGCTTCATTCGACTGAAATCTTACTGTCAGAACTTTTCTGGAACTTGCTCTTTTGCCTAATGTTATGTGTTTAAGATGCATCCGTGCAGATGCGTGGAGCTCTATTTTACCCACTTTTGCTGCAGTTGTGTGAATATAACAATATGAATTCGCCCCTTCTCCCGGTAGATGGCTTTGAATGTCCCGTTGGGAATTTTTGCCGTTAGAAACTACGCTAATAAAAATATTCTTGTGTATGTCCCAGTGCACATGTGCGAGAATATCTGTAGGATGTACACCAGGAAGGGGAATGTTCTATTTTACTCCATAAGATCACATTGTTTTCCAAAGTAGCTGTTGCAATTCATACCGCCACCAGCTTGTGTGAGAGCTCCGTGTATGACATTCCCACCAACACTTGTTACTGATGGCCTTTTTCTTTGTTTCACCACTGTGGTGGCTGTAAATGGTAACTTATCATGGTTTTAAATTTCTTTAAGGCATACTTTCATCACAGGTGAATTCAAGAAACCAAGATGAGAAACTGTTCAAAACAGCTTGTCATAGATATGTTTATATGTTTATATACATAGAGAGAGAGAGAGAGAAAGAGAGAGATTTATTTTTTAAGTTTATTTATTTATTTGGGGTAGGGCGAAGTGCAGAGAGAGGCAGAGACAGAATCCCAAACAGGCTTCATGCTGTCAGCACAGAGCCCGACATGGGGCTCAATCCCACAAACCGAGAGATCACGACCTGAGCCAAAATCAAGACGGAGCTTAACTGACTGAGCCACCCAGGCGCCCCGCCATAGGTATGTAGAAAAATTGGATAAACTTCATACATTAGGTCCCTTCTTATAGAAGAGGTCAAATAGCTGGAAAAGGCCCCATCGTTCATTTTTGGACATTAGAAAATACCAAAGGGTTTATGCTACTGTTTGCGTTGTGGGTTAAACAGCTATTTCTTAAATGGTTCCTTTTAGAGGGCTAACAGTATTATCTAAAGCCATGGGAGAAACAAATACATTTCAGGGAAATTATAAACATCTCTTTTATCTTACCAGATAAAGAGATTTAGTATAAATCCTAATGTACCCACTTGGCTGTACACAATTTATAGCAGATGAAGAGTTTGAAACACTTTTATGTAAACAATCATAAATTTTTTTTTGAAGGTTGCTAAAAGGCTATGTGACACTCTTTGTAAGTGGGGAGCATCTCAGAATAAGAGCCGGTTCTGGATAATATCAGAATTCATTTCCCGCTAGCAAAGCATCTCCATTAAGCACTTTCTTCATCTCTGAAACCTTTACTTTTATGTAATGTTTACATCATTGACACCTCCTCTTACTGAATCCCTAATATAAACAAGAGATGTAATAAGCCCTAATGTACTTTAACAAGATTTTAAGAGATGTGGCTATGAGATGACGATAACCAAACGGGGTGCAAAGTAAAGCGAAATTTTTATAACACCTCAAGCCCATCTGACATTGACAACTCCGAAAGTTAAGTCCAGGAGAGAAACATTGTCCCTGTGTTTACTCATCAGTTAGAATTTGACGAACTCCAAATGTTATCTGGCCAGCCAAGTTCTGTAGCACAGCCTTTAAGCAGAAAATTAGAAACTCAGTCCTATTTGGAAGACAGACGTGAAAATAAATTTACTTTGCTCCGTATCTATGTACTCAGGGCAACTGTGAGTTTCATGAACCACAACAGTAATGCATGAAAAGCAAACCTTTGTAATTCACCATCTTAATCCCATAATGTAAGAAGGCAATCCATCCAAGACTAAAATTTTGCCTGGTCTGTTTTAGCTGAAAAGCGTTCTTTGAAAGTGAGCTTAGTAACTGACCAGCCTAGGTATAAGGGGTAGGGGTGGTGGGCGGGGGGGGGGGGGGGGGGGGGGGTGTCTGGTCAGCAATCATCTCTATGATTCTATTCTCTTCTTACAAGATCGGAGGTATTCTGTGGCAGAGGTCCGTAAGGTCCAGGCAGCAACAGCGATCGTTCCAGACTGAGGAAGGCCAGTGTACTGGCTTACATGAGTGACACTCAAAGCGCGGTCTGTGGACGGGTGCAACCCCATGCAGCCTCCAATAAGAAAGGTAGAGAAGTTGAGAGTAAGCATCTAAAACTCATATAGCGATGGACGCCCCTGCAACAGCATAGCAGGGAGAGCTGAATTTGTCTTGCCGAACAAGATGTTTTACAAAAGAATGGGCTAGTGACAAATTTCTAAACGTAGGAAAACAAAACACTTGCCCTTCATCATGGGTAGTTTGAGAAGCACGGGTCTCAGGGTACTGTTAAAACTCAGACTCTCGATCGACAATCCCAGAGATTCTGATTCAGGGATTCGAGGTGAGATCCGCGAACCTGCATTTCTAACAAGAGCCGAGGTTGTGCCGATACTGCTGGTCAGGACCACATTTTATGTGGCGATGGTCTAGATCAGTCTTAATACCAGCTGCTCCCCACTCTTCGTCACTGCTGACTCACAAACCTGGACATTTTAATTTTGTGGTCCCAGAAGGTAAGACCTTTCAGATGTTTCTATTTGGCACCTTCTGTGTGTTCAGAAGAGTGTGGGAGTTACCATTTGTCACGCTCCCAGTGTTCTGCTCTTCAAGACTTTTCCATGTCATCCCCTTCCACCCTCTCAGAACTGGCATTACGGTGACATTCTCCTGAATTTTTAGAGCTTCCTCTTTCGCTGTTTGAAAGCTTTGCCAATGTGTTAACAGCATACACATGCTGGGTCTCATAACCAGAGCAGGCAATGCCTTCTGGAAATAGGGATTATAACTGGCATCAGTACTGACCTGAATTTTAAGACAGACTCATAAAAGAAAGGAAGGGCTTGCTCTCCGGGACTGAAAACCCACAGTGCCTACCACCCAAGCTCCTCAAGTAATCTTTGAGGACTCGCCTGAGTCTCTTTGCTGCTGCTTCTAGAACATCAGCCAATCTAAGTTCTCTTCCGAATGAACAGAGCCTAGCATTTAGGAAATTAACTGTCTCTGAAGGCGGTCACCTTTTCTCCTGTGAATTTATAGGAAGAACAACTGGGAGCCCTTCCTGGGCCCTTCAAGACTTCCATCAGCACCCCTGCCATAGAAATGCAGGGGCTTTCTGCAGTGCAATTCTACAGCTCAATTATCACAGGGTGTGGCAGGCTTTTAGAGAGATTAAACTACCCATTCTACCAGAAGAAAATGATGAATTCTCAAATGAGACCCCTGTAATAATAATCCATTTGCTCAGCTACGTTTACTCCTATTGGCCAATTATCTAGCTCGATCCCCATTGTTTGAACAGATGCCTTGGAATTCTGGGAAAGATGCACAATTCGGAGAGCCGCTTGTGCGTGCGAAAGGGGGCTGCGTCCTTAGAAGAGAACGTTCTCCAGAGTCTGAGAGATTGAAAGCAAATCTGTAAAGAGAAGCCATTTCAAGGAAGTTCTGAAAGAGCACGCTTTAAATTCTGAGTATATCCCAATTATGACAGTTTCTTTACTTTGACGTAGCTGCTACTAAATATCCACTGACGCCCCTCTGTGCTTCCACCTCATCTGTAAAATAGGGATAATGGTAGTACCTACACCATCGGGTTGTGGCAAGGACTAAGTGAATTCATATATATCAAGGCTTGAAAACAGTCCTTGGTGCCAAGTAAAGGCTGCATAAACTTTCCCGGGATCTCACCGTTATCAAGGGTCTTAATAACTTGGTGCACTTGGACCTCAGCCCACCCCACCCCATACCCACTCCTGGTAACTTGCGTCCCCTAGTCTAAATACTGATGTTATCCAGGCTGGTATACACGGTAAGACCATAAACCAACTCCGTCCAACAGAAATATAATATGAGTCTTACATGTAATGTTCATATTTTTTAAAAGCTAAAAGGGGTGGAATTCATTTTAACATTTAAAAATATAATAGGAGCGCCTGGGTGGCTCAGTCGGTTGAGCGTCCAACCTCGGCTCAGGTCACGATCTTACGGCCCGTGAGTTCGAGCCCCACATCGGGCTCTGTGCTGACAGCTCGGAGCATGGAGCCTGCCTTGGATTCTGTGTCTCCCTCTCTCTCTACCCCTCCCCCGCTCACACTCTGTCTCTCTCTCTCTCTCTCTCTCTCAAAATTAAAAAAACCTAAAAAAAAATTTTAACAATTTAAAAATATAGCCCAATGTACCCAAAATATTATTATTTCAACATTCCATCAATATAAAAAATGATTAGTGAGATAGTTGATGTTTTTTGTTTTTGGTTTTGGTTTTTTTTTACAGTAAGTCTTCAAAATGTGTCTACCTTTACACTTAAAGCATATTCCAGTTTGAACGCTACTTTCCGTTGGGTGTATTTGCTAAGCAGATAGAGCTCATCAAATGTTCAGTTGAAGAAGTAGTTTCACTGACCCGAGTTGTTACAAACATACTTGACACTTTTCCAGTATCTGAAGGGAGTTTTCCAATCACTGAATTCAGTATCAGTTTTTTTAAGTTTAAACTGAATAAAATTATACATTCAGTTCCTCAGTCACACTAGCCATATTTCAAATGCTCACAAGCTACCTGTGGTGAGTAGGTATCATCTTAGGTAACATGGGTATAGACTTTGAAAACAAACAGGTCTCCCACTTCATGATACGGTCCTGGACAAGTCATAGGACTTTTCTTCTTTCTTATTTACACTTACAAATCTACTAATTTGCAATAGAAGAAAATATAATCAATAAGTATATTAATACATTTATTCTCTTTAGTATTAGAGAGGTTAATATATCTAAAACGCATAGCACAGTGACAAACAGACTGTAATAGGGACTATCAGTGAATAGGGACTATTTTTTTCCTTAACATTTTATTAAGAAAAAATGGAAATGTCAGAAATGCTAAAATTGTACAGGGAATCCCCACATACCCACCCCCTCGATTCTATTAATTGTTAACATTTGGTTATGTTGCTTTATCACATGTTTATGATACCTCCATTTTGACCTCAAACTTTCTAATTGAGTAAGTTCTTTCCAGCTTATCTCTCAACTCAGGCAAAGACCTTACAGGCAAAAGCACACCCTGATGGGAACCAAAATTACTCCCTCCAGCAATAGGGACTGCCCTGAGCCAGCAAGCTCCTGTGTTATTAACCCCAAGACAGTGATCGACCTGACCTTTACTACCTACACACTCACCAACCTTCGTCGCACAATCTCCTTAAGTAAACCTAGAAGTACCTTCAGTGCTTTGGAAACAGTCTTTGAAACATTAGTCTGCTGTCTTCCCCGTGTTGGCCTCACTGAAATAAAGTCCTTTCCTGTTTCGCCAGCACTGTCTGTCTGCCTTTGGATTTTGTCAGCAGCGATTGGCCAAGCCTGGTCTGTTTGGGACCCCGGGACCGGGTGCTCTTGCCCCCCTGTGCCCCAGCTACATCTAGCTATGCATTCGTCAGCCAGCCTTACTTCTCATGTATCTCAAAGTAAATGCAGACATCAGTATCTTCCATTCTACAGTTCCAGCTTGTGTGTCATTAACTATTTTCTCTTTCCTCTTGTGTGTAATTAACTATTTTCTCTTTCTTCTCTCCTTCCCCACCCTTCCCGCCTCCCTTTTTGTGACTCCCTGTCTTCCTGCCTTATTTATTTTTAGGTGAAAATACACATAGTGAAATGTACCATTGAATGAATGCTGACAGTGCCTATACCTGTGTAAACCAAATCACTATCAAGATACAGAACATGTACATTATCCCAGAAAGTTCCCTCACACCCCTTCCTCGTTAATCCTAGCCCTTCCTGTCCTGCTCCCTTCCCCAGGCAATCATTGTTCTGCTTATCCCCTACAGATTAGTTTTGCCTAATCTAGAATTTCAATCTTACAAGATGTAGTCTTGTGTAAGGCTTCTTTCATGTAGCGTAATGTTTTTGAGATTCATCCAAGTTGTTATATATTTACTCCTTTTTATTATTGAGTACTAATTGTGGCTATTTTTTTTTTATTTTTTTAATGTTTTACTTATTTTATTTTATTTTTTTTAATTTTTTTTTCAACGTTTATTTATTTTTGGGACACAGAGAGACAAAGCATGAACGGGGGAGGGGCAGAGAGAGAGGGAGACACAGAATCGGAAACAGGCTCCAGGCTCCGAGCCATCAGCCCAGAGCCCGACGCGGGGCTCGAACTCACGGACCGCGAGATCGTGACCTGGCTGAAGTCGGACGCTTAACCGACTGCGCCACCCAGGCGCCCCTGTTTTACTTATTTTTGAGACAGAGAGAGACAGAGCATAAGCAGGGGAGGAGCAGAGAGAGAGGGAGACACAGAATCCAATGCAGGCTCCAGGCTCTGAGCCGTCAGCACAGAGCCCAACGCGGGGCTCGAACCCATAAACCATGAGATCATGACCTGATCCCAAATCGGACGCTCAACAGACCGAGCCACCCAGGTGCCCCTAATTGTGGCTATTTTTAATCAATAGAGCTCTTGACCTGACCCATTCCTCCAAGCAAATCATTCCATTCCTTTACAACTTAAAAAAAAAAAAAAGTCTGCATCCTGTCAATCCAACATGGACCTCTCTAAGGCTTTTGGTTTTTGATACTCAACCCCTTAGACTTCATGAAAGAAAGTCTTCTTCATATGACATCCTTTAAAATGTATGTATAGTGGGGAGGTCTGAGCCTTCTATGGAGAAGGCAAAACCTTCCTAATTCCTTCAATTCTATGTACAATGATGTTTTAGTTTCTTCCAATGTCCTGGCCATTCTCTTGTGTTCACTCTCTTGGCATAATTCATGATTCATATGTATTTGTTTTCTTGTTTATTGAATCTCTTCCCTAACGAGCTGTAAGTTCCACTGGACAACATCTTGTCTCTTTTATGCACCTGGATACACCCAGCACCTGGTACAACACCTGGTATTTAGAAGGCCCTTGACAAATATTTTTTGAATGAGTAAGTGAATATATAAAGAAGGAATTCTCCCATAAGCATGTTTAATTTTTTCTATACGTTAAGTATATATGGGGACAGTAGACAGGCGTTATGGGGGGGGGGGGTGAACACTGGAGCTTGACGAAAACACAAATTTCCAAGAGCCATCCCTCAGGGAATGTGCCAGACAAGGGCACTGACTCCATTCCAGGCTGGAAGTATTGATGGGATTTTGGAGTGATGGGGGGGTTCGGAGACAACTGGCCAAGAAAGAAGTCTTGAAGACATCTTTGGTACAAAAAGTTGATTTTATTAAAGCATGGGGACAAGACCCATGGGTAGAAAGAGCTGCACTGGGGTTGTGAAGAGTGACTGCTTGTATACTGTGGAGTTGGGGGAGGTGAGGTCAAGAGGAAGTTTCTTAAAAGGATTTCCATATGCTAAAGAGGGTTTACAGATTACTGGAGGCCTAGCTATTGTCAAACTAAGGTTGTTTTTCCCTCTAGCAAAGCATTATCATGAAGATAGTAGGGAATTCCTGGAGATTAGACTAGTGATAAGATTACCCTTTTCTTGTAATATTACTAAGATATTTGTAAACTGATGGAGATTCTACAGTTTAACCATTTGTTTCCTGTCCTTTCCTTTGTGCTTAGGCAGCCAGGAGTGCCTGAGGAATGTCACACATATCCCATCTGGGTTGGGGCGGGGTGGGGGTGGTGATGGGTTGGGGGGTGGGTGCTAGCTTGTGCTTGGCCCTCAGCTTATGGCCCCTCATCAGTATGCCCTTGAGTCCCTGTCTCCATCTCTTCTCCAGTGAGCTGAATGGATAGCCTGAAACTCCCCTTAAAATCTAAACTCAGTCATAATTAGCTGGGCCCTTACTTTTATTTTCCAAGCCTCCGTAGGCCCCCAGCATTAAGCATATGCTGTGCTCTTTTCCTCATGCCCCAAGTCCAACTGTGTGAGATAATTTTTTAAAATATTAATTTGTTTTTGCCATTCTTGTATTTTTCTTTCCCCTCCTCCAAGCAGATAGCCAGGATGCTGTGTTCAGCTCCTTGCTTTAGAGGAGTTTGTGATTCATAAAAGCAGACATTGCCTTTAGACATCGTGATCCTCTGGCTTGTTTTTCCAGAAGCATAGGATTCCTGAAGGAGTCATCTGGGGGTGGGGAGAGAGGGGGGAATCTTGGACTGTTGCTAAAGGAAGCAGAGGTGTTTCCCCCAGACTGGAAAGGGGTTGGGGTTGGTAGACCCCTCAAAGAGTATGACCCGCACCCAGCTCTCCCAGCACCCTGGAGGGGGGCAGCACCCCAGAAGGGAAAGGCTGTGGTGCCCTGGAGAGCCTAGACTCCAACCACCAGGCTCCCATGAGCAATGCTGACACTGGGTTCCTGCTTTGCAACGAAGAAGCTGCAGAACTGCCTGCCTAGCTTGGATCACCGAGCTTGGGTTGCCAGACGTCAGTCGTCAATGTGATGTCTGAGTGAGAGGGCCCTCTGATGCTGTGTAAGCTTTCCGATTTGATAAATGGCCCTAGAGAAAGAGAAGGTGGGAGAACATTCCATCTTTACACCCTTCTCCATAATAACAAAGATTGGATTTCTTGCCAGTGAGGAGAGATGAAGATTCAGGCATGCATTTGATTTGCTCTCAAAAAAATAAAGACTGCTTTAAGCACTTGAGATTGTGCATAAGATTTCTACAAAGAGGAGAGAAGAGAGGAATAAGAGGGAGAAATTAGGCTATATCAAAGGGAGGAGAACAGAAAAGTAGGGAGAAAACGAGGGGACAGAAGGCAAAATATGGAAAGAGTTCAAATGGAAGCCCATATGCCATAGATCTCAATGATTATAAGATATAAAGCAAGTTAACGAACTATTAAAGAATACACATTCTATCCTCTTCCTTGACAAGTGAGTATTCACAATGATAGAATGAAAATTCTTTTTGAAGCTATGGTTTTTACATGACTGAAAGTCAACAAACTCTCAAAGTCTGGATTTAATTATATTGTACATGTCTGAGTGTTTCCTTGATGGGCTAGTGATGTTTGATAAGTAATAAAATAACTCTCATTAATTCACAAATATATTCCATACAAATTTGCTTTTCTTGCCTTTGTTTCGCTAAAACACTAATTATGTTGTAATCCATACTTTCATGTATTTGTATTCTATTGACAGTAATGGTAAAATAGATACATTTCTTGAAATATTATAGTTCTAAGGTAATTTCTTTATTATTAATTTCTGTTTGGAGAACATTCACTCTGCTAAAGCAGTAATAACTGGAGTTGTTAACAAAATTCCTTAATCTATCACGCGCAACCATGATATTTGGATTGTGTCCAATAGATTATTGTTACTACAAAAATTAGAAATTTTTTTTAGCATTTATTTATTTTTGAGACAGAGAGAGACAGAGCATGAACAGGGGAGGGGCAGAGAGAGAGGGAGACACAGAATCCGAAGCAGGCTCCAGGCTCTCAGCTGTCAGCACAGAGCCCGACGCGGGGCTCGAACTCACAAACCGTGAAATCATGACCTGAGCTGAAGTCGGATGCTTAACTGACTGAGTCACCCAGGCACCCCAGAAAAAAAATTTTTTTAATACTTATTTATTTCTAGGAGAGAGTAAGTCAGGGAGGGGCAGAGACAGAGGGGGACAGAGGATCCAAAGCAGGATCTGAGCTATCAAGCTGGCAGCAGCAAGCCCGACGTGGGGCTCGAACCCACGAACCATGAGATCATGACCTGAGCTGAAGTCGGTCGCTCAACGGACTCAGCCACCCAGGAGCCCCAAAACACTATATCATATTTTAATTTCAATATATTAATCGTCATATCATGATTTTCATCATCTTTTAAAGCAATATCTAGAACCATGTAATAATGTAAAGAAAAATGCTTCTCACATTTTATCTACCTCTACATCTATACAGATGTAGTAGTAATTTGGATTATTTAACTTTCAGAAAATGTTCCACAGACTCTATGTGCTAGTGCTCTGAACACTGTGCTAATTTGTAAATACCTCTGGAACCACAAAGAGGAATAAGAGAGTGGATGTTCGACACTAATGGGAAATGATATTTGATCGCACGAGACGCTATCACACTCATGCTATCAGAGAACAATAATTTGACAAGTGAATTAATTTGTCTTTTCTCTTACCTAAGTGCTTCTGCCATTCAAATCTTGTCACCAGGTGCAATGCAATGTTTGTTTCCGATGTATCAGCAGTACAGCCCGGAGGTCTTTATGGCATTTTGATGGAGTCCTCTTTATCATTTTAAGGGCATAGGGCAAAGATGGGAGGTATTTCCCCGGGGCCTGAATGGTGTTAATACTGAGGGTGGATGTTCAGGCTTACCCTGACCCAGCACTGGACACGGGATCCCAAATGACAGAGGTGCCCCCGTGTTCTTTAATTCACTTATGTCTCTTTGAGACAAGTAGGGCTTTCTAAAGGGCGAGGCCCGAGAAGGACCACTTTGTTCTGGTGTAAGCTCAGTACTGATAAGGAGAAGGGAGAATGAAGAGAAGGAAGGAGACACGAGAAAGAAAGGAAAACAGGTGAGAAAATAGATGAGGAGGCCACCTCTCCCATCTCCAAGAAATTAAAGCCTCCCTCTGACTCAGTCGAAAATATTCCTATGTGCTAAGAGCATCCAGTGAAAACTCTTCAGCTCACCTCCATTCAAGAGCCTCTCTAAATAAATGCACATAAATATGTAAATACTATTCTCTGTAATTTTTACAAAGTACATATAATACATGATGTATTTTCTTCTTGTTTTTCTATAGCAAGTGGGGCTATTTTCTTCTTCCCAATTTTTCTTCTGCTTTCCCCTTCTGTCTAAGACTCTCTCCACTGATGGAGTTTGGGAGATGCAGGTGTAGGGTGGTGGAGGCAAAAAACATTGTACGTGGCATTGCTGGTTTCCAGAATCAGGATTTCAGGGAACAGTAGGAATTTGACCATTTGCTGAGGGGGAAGGGTAAAATAGGCCTTGAAAAATAAATACCAACCCTCTGTAATGTCCATCAATTCCTGAGAAAGACATTTCTTTTTTTGTAAGTTTGTTTAATGCTTATTTATTTTTGAGAGAGAGAGAGAGAGAGAGAGAGCACAAGTCGGCGAGGGGCAGAGAGAAAGGGAAACAGAGGATCTGAAGTGGGATCTGTGCTGACAGCAACGAGCCCCACATAGGGCTGGCACTCACCAAGTGCGAGATCATGACCCGAGCCGACGTTGGAAGCTCAACCGACTAAGCCACCCAGGCGCCCCAAGAAAGACATTTCTAACATAGATACACACAGGCATGAAGAACGTACACTTAGACGAAAGACTACATCTTTAAACTGGTTAGTTTTTTGTTTTTGTTTTTGTTTTAACTCATTTATTGCATCTGTGTATTCATCTGTGTGTGTGTTCAAAATCTGGTGAAAGCTTCTTCAGGAACATGAGCTGGTCCTCGGACCGACTTTCAGGTTCCAGTGCCTACATGTGTGCAAACGAGCTGAGTGAGAGAAGCCCTCGCAAGATCTCCACCGAAAGACCCCACAGAGGGTCTGATACCACAGGACGCATCGTTCGTGCCCAGGTTGGTGAGATTATTGCCAAACTGATCAAAGTCTGGAAATCACCCAATATTATTCCTGGCATTGGCTTCTAAACATCCCCATGATGGTGGTTCCTGGAACGTCAAGCCATCAAGATGCGTTTGGCTTATTGAGGCTTTAAGCATAAGAAAAACAGCAGTGTACCCATCTCAGTGGAACCAGAGACTAGGAAAGACACACACACACACACACACACACACAGTGGTCGCTGTGAGAAATATGGCCAGGGAAATAGCACAAACTCGCCCTCTAAGGGCCCGAACAAGAGCTGGACGGTGGCAGTCCCGGAAGAATAAACAAACACTTTTCGCCCTCCCTGAAAATTGATAGGCTCGGACAGCGTTGACAAATGGCTTCCCTCCCCTCTGTAAAGCGGGTCTGGTGCCTAACTCTACAGCAGGTGGCTCTGGACAGAACTGCCAGCGGGTGGCTGGCTGCAGACTCCACCGCTTCTCTGTACAGATGCAGAGATGAAAGCCATACCCCCAGCTACGTGGCAAAGGCTCACTGGTCCCCTGGGATGATTAGACTCTCGGAGCACCCCCCAGGTGTGCTGACCGTAGGCTGGTGAGCTCCAGTTGGGTAGACTGGTCCCACCAGCTCCTGGCTACAAACTTCGGGCCGATCACGTCACTTCCCCGAAGCTCCATTTCCCCACCTTTCCGTTGGGCTGATACCACCTATATGACTATGTTACTGTGGGCATTAAGTAAAAGGTCGTAAATGCAGTAACTTCTTCAGCAGGCACTCCTCCCTCTTTTCTAATGACATTATTTTCCTACCTCACCGTGAGTATCCCACAATTCTCCCCAAATTTCTATCGGCCCATCATCCCATAAAACGGCTACCACCGTCCAAAAATAAGGAGGAGGAAGAGAATGCCTGTCATCTGGGAGGATGTGTTGTTGCCAAAAACTCACGGGTATGGCTCCGAAGCCCTGTGACATTCCAGAGCTCCCGGGCCTCCTCCCCGCACACTCCCGCCAACCCCACAACCCTAGCCCAAGGATGAGGATTATTGCGATGGGCACATCCTCGCTCTTCAAGGAGCACGTTCAGAGGGTGGCTATTTGCTTGGCCCCTTCCTTCCTGCCGTCGCTACTTGCCAGCTCACGACAGCTGAGGTGTCCCGTCGAATACCCAGTGACCGCCTTCACGCTCACGCGAAAAATCACACGGAAGCCCCCGCCTCTGCGGCATGAACCAGATTCCTTCTATTTATAAGCAGCAGCCCCACGGGCAGGCTTCATTCTGTAACTTGCGGTTCTCAGCAAGCTGCACCAGAATAGAGATGTGTTCATACTTTCCAGTCACCCAGATTGCCACTTCAAAAAGAGAGTGATAGACAAATATGGTGCAACCCGTTTATAACATTTTCCCATGTTTAACTTCCAAATCTGAGAGTCTTGAGCGCAGTTGCCAAAAGCGATTTTTTTTCTAAATGCAATATATATATATATATTTTTTCTTGGGCTCTTAAATGGTAACTGAGCTTTCCCCCTCCCCACCCCCCAGCCCCCTACTGTTTCTTCTTAGAGGCCAAGAGTTTTTCAATCTCGGTCTGCAATACCTTGCCTGGGCTATCACCCAAATGGCTTTCACACTTAAAGCGAGAAAGAATTAAGTGCTTCTGCGGTTGAAAAATGGTTCTGTCTGCCTTGGAGTCACAGAGCTCTCTTTACTGAACTATCGCTTTGAGGCTCCAAAGCCGAGTGTGCCAGTGAGCCCACGACGGTGCCAAGAAAGTACCCAGAGAATAAAGACAATCCCATTGTTTGTCCATCCGGAGCACATCCGGGTAGGTTCACCTCATTTTCACCCCCCGATGTGTAGAGAAAGGCATTGTTCACAGCTGTTCTTTGGTTTTCCTACAGGGAGTCTGGTGCAAAACTCAAAAGCTCCCGTCTTCACATCATTTCCACACGGTAAGGACAAGCTGGCTGCTGACCACATTTTCCTAGTGAGTTAGTAACAAGGATATCTCACCTGTGCTTCTAACATGACGATGAACTTATTTTTTTTTTTAATTTGATAGACGGAGAGAGAGAGCATGTGCACACGCACTAGTGGTGGAGAGGAGCAGAGGGAAAGAGAGAGAGATAGAGAGAGAGAGAAGAATCTTAATCAGACTCGATGCTCAGCGTGGAACCTGATGCGGGGCTCTATCCCACGACCCTGGGAATGCGGCATGAACTGAAATCAAGAGTCAGACACTCACCTGACTGAACCATCCAGGCACCCCAACGCTGAACATATTTTAATGGCAGGAAAAAGCAGTCATACTGATCTCCATCAATGATTATTCCCTTTGGAAGGCTAAACCAGTCTCTTCATATCTCGAAAGTATATATTATCTGGTCATCCGCGTATATCTTTCATGAAACAAGCTTGCCAAGGGGAATAATTATTTGAATCAATTGGCCTTAAAATCTTTAACTATTTCACTAAGTGTTACTTATTGTTATGCCCCTGTAATGGTAACCTTATAAATTCTAAGTTTTGTTTAAGGTCAACCTTAGGGCTGCAGAAGGTGCCTTACTTGTAAGAAACTCCAAATTTCACTTCTTTGTTGCCGTGTTTTCTTTTTTAAAAATTAACTGTAAGTGTTCTGGTAATCATTTACTTTAAGTGTTTCCCCTTACATAACTACTAAGCAAGCTTAATGATGTTTTCCAAAAGCAACTTAAAAAATTCAATAGGGATTAGTGAGGCCATTAAACAGTAAAAGAAGAAGAAGAAGAAGAACAAGAACAAGAACAAGAAGAACAAGAAGAAGAAGGAAAGAAAAAAAAAGTAGAGATCAGATCTATATTTGAAACTGAGAAAGGGACAGCCCTGAAAATCATAGAGTGTTCATACCTGGAAAAATACTAGAACAAATCATCAAAAAATAAATTTGCAAACACCTATCCGATCACAGAATACTAGGTAATAATCAACATTGCTTTGTAAAGAACAGTCTTGTCAGAACCATCTAATTTCCTTCTAAAACAGAGTGACAGGCCTGTTGGATCAGAGGAATGAAATAGGTGTAAGAGACCTTGAATTTCACAAAGCTCTTGATTCTGTCTTCCATGATACGCTCATCGACAGATGACTTTAAACCAGAAGAAATTTGCTGCACAGGTTTACTAAAAAAGCACAGCTCTTAGTGTTTCTGCCCCAAATGGGGGGCAGGGGGAGGGGGTTGGGCAGGGGATGTTGGGCACAGGATTGAGTGGCTCCTGGACACTTTAATATGCTCACCCGTCCCAAACACAGCCCTAGCAACTCACAATGGAAGAAGGACGCGTCTCATGGCTGCTGCTTGGTGCATTATCATGACTCTCAAAAGAATGGATGGTCAGAGACCAGCGTATTAGAGAAGACCACCTCCCTCTCCCTACGAAGAGCCAGTTCCCTAAGAACAATATTAGGTAAGGGATTGACGTTGTTTGAGAAAGATTTCGTTACAAATGACTCTGAAGGTTTTATAAATATGCAAAAATAATGGTATACATTTCATTTTGGAGATCAAACTACATAAACTCAAACCTTAGAAAATGCAAAAGGAGTGGTCTATGAAATGCAGGGCAAGTGAAAAACATGTCATATTCTTAAAATATCTCTGGGGTAAAATTTTGAGAAAGATGAGGAGCCAGAACCCAGCAGTCAGGGTTTGAGAAGTGACTTGGCTATTTACTAATTATACGATGTTGGGTAAGTTATTTACTGTTTCTTGGACTTCCATGTCCTTCTATGTAAAATGGACCTCCTAAATCTTCCAGAGTTGAAATCATAAAGGAAATTTCATCATATCTTATGTATACAAGATATTAATATATAAATATATATTCATATATACAATGTGTTTAGATATTTAGGTATATAGGTACTTTCTCCAGAGTTAGGCATACCGGAGGCATGTAATAAATATTGGTTCTTCACTTCCATTCACATGCTGGATAATCCACCTCAAGAAACTAATTTATAGTAGTAGATTCAGTGAGATACATATCAACTTCTTATCTTCTGCCATCAATCTGAAGTGGCCAATGGCCATTTGATGTTTACCCCATGATTCTCATACTTCACCCCCAGTTTCCATATTTTAGATAACATACTCCACCTAGTGTTTGGCTTATCATATGGAAAAACCCCCAAATTTCCAGGGGATATCTATGGAGTTGCCTGCCCAATCACTATACCCTTCCCCTTTCTCCAAAGCCACATGACCATGACAGAAATGTATTATATCCTTGGCATCTTGACCACACCAACTCATCTGAATTGGGTATATGCATCAATATAGGCTAATCCTCACCACTGCAATTGACGATTCCATTGGTGAGTTTCTGAATGGGCCTTCAGAGTCTTTCTGCAGAATTGGATTTGAATTAGAACTCAGAGAATTTCAGATTAGTCAGCCTCTTCTTTGTTGATGATGTCTATTGAACCAATGGAGGTGTTTCCCACCACAAGAAAAATCCAGTCTGTCCTAAAAATAAGAGAATACTCTGAGAACAGCAAAGAAGACTGACAGGACAAGACCCGTCAACATTTAAACCCTGATTCTGGTTGTTGCAGTTGTATTCCTGCCTTCCATAACTCAGTTCTTCTAACTTTTGGATTCCCTTAGCCAATAAGCTCTCTGTTTCTACTTATGCCTTTTTAGGTTGGGTTTCTTTCACTTTGTAACCAGATTTCAAAAATCACTGTAACTAAAATCCTTTTTAAAAAATTTTATTATACTGTCAGATATTTATGTAGAGTAAAATCAAATAAATTGTAGTTTTCAGTCAAGGTTTGTATATACTATCAAGATTATTTAAGCACATTTCCAAAAAGTCTTTCAGAAAAACTTCATTAATTTCAACTCCCCAACATATGAGAATATGTTACCTATATGTTCCTACCATTGGATTGAAAAATATATATATAGTTTCCCAGTTTGAAAGGTGAAAAATGGCATCTTTGTTTCATTTTTATTTGTTTAGTTATAAGGGCTAATGATAGCTATTTATTCTCATATTTGCAGAACGTTCATTTGCGTCATTTGCCCAATTTTCTATTAGTATGCTCTCTAACTGATTTGTAAAATCCATTTATATAGAGAGAGAAATATTAAAGCTTCATCATCAATGTTGCAAACATGTCATGCTATTTTGTTATTTGCCTGGATACCTATGCTTTTCTCCATTAAGGGTGAGTTGAAGGTTAAATAAAGACCTACAATACCCATTCCTTTTTTGAGAAATAGTACTATAATTGCTCTTTCAGGGGATTCTCCGAAGCAACGATACCCACCAAGTTTTACATATATTAATTAATTAATTTATTTACTTATTTTTAATTTTTTTTTAAGTAGGCTTCACGCCCAGCATGGAGCCCGATGTGAGGCTTGAACTCACGACTCTGAGATCAAGATCTGAGGTGAGATCAAGAGTCAGAAACTTAACCGACTAAGCCATCCAGGTGCCCCTACATATCTTTAAATCATTTGAATATGATCAGAATATAATCAACACCTTAAAGTTTTCATTAGCCACTTAAAATCTCCAGATTTCTTTTCACTTCCACTCTCCCAGGGAAAAATAATGCAGTTGCCTTTTAAGAGCTGACCATTTTTCCATAAAGGAAAAGCTCCCATACCGTTAGTAGGTTCTATCCAATCTTGACATCTTTCCTTCCTGACAATTGTTCTTCTTTCTTTCTAGCAGGTCAATTTCTTTGGTCCTCTTTCTTTCTGCATTGTAACTAAAGAAGGTCTCATTTGTATAGATTAATCCTTTGATGTTAAAAAATCTATTTAACCAATAAAAATTCTAAGAAGTTACAGCTATAGGACTACTACCGTTACAGAGAAAAAACAAATAAATTTGGCTAGAAATGAACAAGGGACCCTGAAAGTCGTTATTGGTTTCATAACAGTTTGCAGGGAGATTAGAAATAAAATGCTATGTGAAGAAAACTGAATAATAGAGCTGAATTAATGTCAGAGGAAAAACATTGACAAGATCCAAGTTCCCCAACTCACACCTGTCAGAATGGCTGAAATAAAAAACACAAGAAACAGGAAGTGTTGGTGAGGATGTGGAGAAAAAGGAACCTTTCGTGCACTGTCGGTGGGAATGCAAACTGGTGCAGCCACTTTAGAAAACAGTATGGGGGTTCCTCAAAAATAAAAAAAACAGAGTTATCCTACAATCCAGTAATTCCACTACTGGGTATTTACCCAAAGGGTACAGAAAACACTAATTCAAAAGGATATACACACTATTTTTATCGCAGCATTATTTACAATAGTCAAATGATGGAAGCAACCCAAGTGTCCATCAACAGATGAATGGATAAAGATGTGATATAACATATTCAATGGAATATTACTCAGCCATAAAAAAGAATGAAATCTTGCCATTTGCTATAACATGGATGGAACTAGAGAACATAATGCTAAGTCAAATAAGTCAGTCCGAGAAAGACAAATGCCTTATGATTTCACTCATATGTAGACTTTAAGAAACCAAATGGAAAGACAAAGGGACAAATCCCCAAACAGACTCTTAACTATAGAGAACAAACAGATGGTTGCCAGAGGGGAGGGAAGTGGTGGGATGAGTGAAATAAGTGAAAGGGATTAAGAGTATACTTACCTCGGGGCGCCTGGATGGTTCAGTGGGTTAAGTGCCTGACTCTTGGTTGTAGCTCAGGTCATGATCTCATGGTCCGTAAGTTCAAGCCTGCGTGGGGCTCTGTGCTGACAGCATGGAACCTGCTTGGGATTCTCTCTCTCCCTCTCTCTCTGCCCCTCCCCCTCTCGTGCTTGCTCTCAAAATAAATTAATAAACTTAAAAAAAAAGTACACTTACCTTGACAAGCACACCTGAAACTAACATAACGCTGTAGGTTCACTATGCTGGAATTAAAATTTGTTTAAAAATCCAGGTTACAGAGAGCTTTGTGCTTAGTATCTCTTGCTGTACGACAGGTTACCTCAAAACTCTGTGGTTTAGGGGTGCCTGGGTGGCGCAGTCGGTTAAGCGTCCGACTTCAGCCAGGTCACGATCTCGCGGTCCGTGAGTTCGAGCCCCGCGTCGGGCTCTGGGCTGATGGCTCAGAGCCTGGAGCCTGTTTCCGATTCTGTGTCTCCCTCTCTCTCTGCCCCTCCCCCGTTCATGCTCTGTCTCTCTCTGTCTCAAAAATAAATAAATGTTAAAAAAAAAAATTAAAAAAAAAAAACTCTGTGGTTTAAAACAGCAAAAAGTTATCTCACCATATCTGTGGTCATAAATCTAGGAGCAGCTCAGCCAGGTGATTTTGCTTCGGGATCTGTCATGAATCCCCCAGCAATGTGTGACCTGGGGCTGTAGTCACCTGGGCTTACCCAGGACTGGAGCGCCTGCCTCCAAGCTCGGTCACATGGCAGTTGGCCAAAGGCCTGAACTGCTCATCACATGGGCCTCTCGATGGGGCACTCACAACATGTCAGTGGGCGGAGGGAGAGATCTACAAGGGAGGGAGAGAGCAAAACAAAAGCCACCGTGTCCTATAACCTAAAATGCCATCCTGTCTGCACATCCTGTTGGTGGCGCGCATCAATTCCAGTACCATGGGGGAGGGAGCCCACACACGGGTGTGAATACCAGGAGGTGGGGACCACTGGCCACCATCTCCAAGGCTGGCAACGCCAGCCTGGGTCAAACTTATTTTACCTCTGTTTCCTCTTAGATCTGCCCGTGTTAATTCCGAAGATTCTGTCCAAGCTTGTCTTCCCTCTCATACTACACACTCTCCTTATACCCTCTTCTCCATCCCCAGGGATTCTACGACCGTGTGAGTACCGAGGACTATCTCCTCAGCCTAGATATTGTTCTCTTGGTTCAGACATGGATTTTCACTCTCCTGCAGACCTCTTCATTGTGTGTGTTTGATATGAAATGCCACTCCCCACTCCTCTCTTCAAACCTGCCCCTTTTCCTGTCTCAGGCGATGACGCCCTCATCCACCCAGTTGCCCAGGTTGCGGACCTGGGCCTAAAGTTTCACTCCTCTCCCTGCCCCCCTCCATACTGTTGGGGCTACTGCTATGGTTGGCCCTCCTCCTTCCAGGTCACTGGTAAAAGAATATACCAACCCTGGCTGCTTGGGTTTTAGAGATGGGCTCTATGCTGGCCCATTCAGATTTCCTTTCCTGAGACTTTGAATTCTTTTTTTTTTTTTTTTTTTTAAATATAACTTATTGTCAAGTTGGCTAACATACAGCGTATACAGTGTACTCTTGGTTTTGGGGGTAGATTCCTGTGATTCATCGCTTACATAAAACACGCAGTGCTCATCTCAACAAGTGCCCTCCTCAATGCCCATCACCCATTTTCCCTCTCCCTTCCCCTCCCCTCCCCATGAACCCTCAGTTTGTTCTCTGTATTTAAGAATCTCATGATTTGCCTCCCTCTCTCTCTGTTTGTAACTATTTTGTGCCCCTTCCCTTCCCCTATGGTCTTCTGTTAAGTTTCTCAAGATCCACATATGAGTGGAAACATATGATATCTGTCTTTCTCTGACTGACTTATTTCACTTAGCATAATACCTTCCAGTTCCATCCACGTTGCTGCAAAAGACAGGATTTCATTCTTTCTCATTGACAAGTAGTATTCCATTGTATATATAAACCACAACTTCTTTATCCATTGTCAGTTGATGGACATTTAGGCTCTTTCCATAGTTTGGCTATGGTTGAAAGCGCTGCTATAAACATTGGGGTACATGTGCCCCTATGCATCAGCACTCCTGTATTCCTTTGGATAAATACCTAGTATTGCTGGGTAGTGCTAGTAGTGCTATTGCTGGGTTGTAGGGTAATTCTATTTTTAATTTTTTGAGGAACCTCCACACTGTTTTCCAGAGCGGCTGCACCAGTTTGCATTCCCACCAACAGCGCAAGAGGGCTCCCGTTTCTCCACATCCTCGCCAGCATCTGTTGTTTCCTGAGTTGTTAATTTTAGCCACTCTGACTGGTGTGAGGTGGTATCTCAGGGTGGTTTTGATTTCTATTTCCCTGATGAGGAGTGATGTTGAGCATCTTTTCATGTATCTGTTGGCCATCTGGATCTGAGACTTTGAATTCTGAGTGAATATACTTGATAAGTCAGAGATGATTGGAACCAACCCATTTTATGGCAGCACTCCAAAAGAAAAAAAAAAAGGCTCCTTGGGCTTTTGAAGATTCTGAAGAGTCAAAGCGCTCTGTTTCTTGGATCCCCAGACTGCTTGTTTAGCTCGCTCTTCTTCTGGTGACCTATACTGAGAGCCTTCCCAGAAATCCCATTTTTGCTTTAGTTGGTCAAAGACACTTTCTGTCGCTTGCCCAGTAGAACAGAAAAACAAACATAAAGACCTCATTCAGCATGCATGAAGTCACCCAGTCCTGGCCAGCTCCATCAATGACATCTTCAATGTCTCTAGAGCCCATTCACATCTCCACTGTCACTCTCTCTGTTCAGGTCACCATTGTCTCTCCCTTGAATCGCCCCACTTTCCAAAGCAGTCCCTGACTACAGTCCACTGTCTTTCTTGTCTATTCTCTTCATTTCATAGATCCTCATTGCCTTTAGTGGAAAGTTGTAAGTGCTTATGTTGCTCACAAGGGGCTTCATGGTCTAACTGCCCTTGGATTTGAAGCACAGCAGCCATGCCAAAGGGCTTCTGAGTTCTTTGACGTCTCCATGATGTCACCTCTGGGGATTTCCACTTATTTCTTCTGCATTGAGTGTTCACTCATATATGTGAATTCCTTATCTGACCAATCCCTACGTGTTCTTCAGGTTTGGGCTTATATGTCACTTCTTCTGGAAGCCTGTGCTTATCCTAACTTCCAGAATCTTACCCTGACCCTGTAAGTCTGGGCTATGCTCCCTTCCATGTGATCCTAGAGTGTTCTGAGTGTCCTCGGCATACTATCCATCCAACTATGTGGTAATCACAGAATGACTTACTTGAAGTTCTATTTCATTCCTAAGCTCTGTGAGGTCAGGGACCATCTCTTTTCTGTCCATTTCTGTATTTCCAGGGTCTAGCTCAGTTCCTCAAAACGTGGTGCAGCTATGTAATAAACATTTGTTGAATAAATGCGCAATAGGATTTTAACAACTCAGTTTCAGCAAACTTTATGTTTTAAAGTAAGATGTAATTTGAGCCACAAACATAATGCTAAAAGAGAGAAGCATCTCTTGTAAAGATATGTAGCAAAGAGGGTGACCTCTGAATGAAAGACACAAGTTTTTCCATCAATATCCCTTTAATATTGGGAGCTACACACATCTGATGGGGGGGAGGGGTGCATTTGCTTGGACATCAAGGTATGATCCTAGTGGAATAAAACCCAAGGTTTCATTTTTTAAAAATTTGTTAAAAAAATGTTTGTTTTTTGAGGGAGAGAGAGTGTGTGTGTGCTAGCGGGGAAGGGTCACAGAGAGAGGAAGACAGAGAATCCAAAGCAGGCTCTGTGCCACCAGTGCAAAGCCCCAGGTGGGGCTTGAATTGCAAGATCATAACCTGAGCCGAAGTTGGATGCTCAGCCGAGCCACCCAGGCGCCCCAACCCAAGTTTTCTTTTCAAAAAACTCTCCTCCATCTGCATTATAAAAAGTTGTACAAATATATTTTTTTTCAACACCGTTGCCAAACGGCTTGATTAGTGCCACATTTTACGTGGTCACTTCTATACGTGTAAGTTAATCAAATCATAGCCCTGAGCGCAAACATCGACCGAAAAGGCTGTCTTATCACAGCATGAGGGAAGGTGGGTGATGCAAGGGGAGAGCTAACATCTATTGCCTCCTGCTGTGCCTGTCACTGGCATGGGATGCGATACATTATCTCCAAAGAGAGAAGCGAGCAAGGCATCTGTGTTCAGTTCCGGACGTAGCGATACCTCCCTGGACTGTTGGAGATTTCAGGGAGGATTTTTCAGAGACCACAGATGAACAGGATTATAGTTTTGCCACATCCCTAAAAGACGATCCTGAAAATACTTAAAACACTCATAGCTGCCCCGTTCTCCTCCAGGGAACCAATTATGCCCTTATCCAAACAGCTGTGCGTTTCTGCACTGGCCCTCTGGCAGCTCTTGTTTTTCACCGGAAAGCAATTCGGAGAGTACCTTGACCGGTCCAAGTTCTGTGATGAAATCTTAATTAAAACTCTGCAAAATCATCTCCCCGAATTCCCCAAGAATTCCTTTCTTGGCGGTCGAGAGCACTGACCTTTTTAATACAGGTGTGTGATATCCAGCACTCAAGAGTACATAGTCAAACTGTCCCCAGACTAGAGCAATAGATCAAAATGCCTTTTTGGGTCCAGAAGAGCGGCTCCTAGGATTTCAAGCAACGTGTGTCCTTTGCCCCGCAGTTCAATCTGTCCTGTGAGCACAACGCCTGTCATCTCAGTACAATTTTAACATGAACGTAAACAATTCTGCTTTAACTACCATGGTTGGGCCTTTATGAGCCCATGAATCAAAACACACACCGGTAATCAAAGAAAATCTTCCCATGTGGTCCATCTTTCAAACAAGACTATTGTGCATACCACAAAGTGCTTTCCAAAAATAAAAGAGGGGCACCTGGGTGGCTCAGTCGGTTAAGCCTCCGACTTCAGCTTAGGTCATGATGTCACAGTTTGTGAGTTCAAGCCCCATGTCGGGCTCTGTGCTGATAGTTCAGAGCCCGGAATCTGCTTCAGATTCTGTCTCCCTCTCTTTCTACCCCTCCCCTGCTCATTCTGTCTCTCTCTCAAAAATAAACATTTAAAAAAATTTTTTTAAATAAAAAAGGGGCGCCTGGGTGGCTCAGTCGGTTAAGTGTCCGACTTCGGCTCAGGTCATGATCTCACGGTCCGGGAGTTTGAGCCCCACATCGGGGCTCCCTCTCTCTCTGCCCCCCCCCGTTCATGCTCTGTCTCTCTCTGTCTCAAAAATAAATAAGTGTTAAAAAAAAGTTAAAAAAAAAATAAAAGAAACAAGGCCAAAAAAAAAAAAAAAAAGGAAAAACCCACAATATTATATCAAGAGTAATACATAAGAATAACATCAAAAGTAAAAAAAGAAAAGTTTAACGTTTGGAAGAGAAAAAAACCCAAACATGGTTTAGGACATTTCCAATCAGAAAATTTGAAAGGTGCTTTTGACATCACATGCTTTTTGCTGATGCTTTTGTTACCATTAAAGTGGACCGCTTTTAACAATGCCTCTTGTCTAAAGATCAGACTTTTAGTCACATAGAAAATAGCATCAAAGCAAGAAGCAAACTTCTCAGAGCTAAGAGCACTAGAGCAAAGCCCAGGCCTCTCTCCACCCTTTTTGTTTTGTTTTGTTTTGTTTTTAAGAAAAAGTATGGGATTTTTCTTGGGCTTAATGAAAGTAGTTTTCAGTAACTGATCTGAAGAAAGGATGCAGAGAGCATGTAGAAGTAGCCTAACCCAGGGAACATTCTGGGCAACCTTGTTCCGGTCCCTGATGTGCTAACAGTGGGGAGACGTGAAGGACACTGGCTCTGGTGTCATTCAAGCCACTCAACCTCTGTGGATCTGATTTCTCATCTGTGAAATGGGGATAATAGGCCCACAAATCCCTTATTTACAATTCCAAGATGGAACATTCAAAGAATATCAGAATTTTTTTGTGATGCATTTGGAGCAAAACTGCCGTGAACGGAGTTGCGGGTGTTCATAGTCCTCACTTAACTCCGCTTGGTAGGAACATTCACGTTACCCTTAGAAATACGAGCGGGCTTCACCATGGAGCGCTGCTCATATGATGTCCTATATGGTGCATGTAACATCTGACCTTTTCAAAATCCCAAACCAATCTCTATTCTCAAATATATGTGGACCCAAGGATTTCCAGGAAGTTTTGAGAACTTATGCCTTTGCTTCGTGGGGTTGTTCTGCAGATAAAAATGGGGTTCTGTGAATAAAGCTGTTAGCTTCATGGTTGGCCATATGGTAAGAGATTCACGTCACTTGCTCTAGTTTTCAGTAAAGAAAATAACAAAAGCATAGGTGCCACATACAGCACAGCAAGGTAAGTCTTCTTTTGACTTTCTGCCATCAGGAAAGTTTCTAGCATCTTTTGGGGCACCTGGGTGGCTCAGTCCGTTAAGTGTCGGACTCTCTCATGGTTCGTGGGATGGAGCCCCACGTCGGGCTCTCTGCGGACAGCACAAAGCCTGCTTGGGATTCTCTGTGCCCCCCTCTCTTTACCCCTCCCCGTTTACAACATGTGCGCTTTCTCTCTCTCTCTCTCTCTCAAAATAAATAAACATTAAAAAAAAAGTAAAGTTGATAGCATCTTTTGAAGGCAATTAAAGGCACAAGAGAAGTTCAATAGTTTTGGACATTTGCCCATCTAAAAGGCTTTTCTTTTGAGTTTTGGTTCTTGAGTAAACTTCAGTTACTTGGAAAATTAAATAGCATGGACTTTTTCATTTTCTAAAATGCCAAGTAAGTCACGATGCATTAAATCACTCACAGCCCAAAATGGAGAAATGTTAAAGTTTTTGAAAAGATAAAGCTTGGGAGGGTGATGTCAGCGAGGTGGCCGAATAAGTCCCTCACTTGTGTCCCATCCTCAACAACAATGGCTAGGCATCTATCCACAGACGGAAGTGCCTTTGTGGGGGCTTGAGGTCCAGGTAGGAGCCTGGGAAACCCCGGAGCCGCCCAAGATCGAGGAGAACCGTCTTGAGAAGGCAGGTCGGCACCCAGAGGACTGCCGGGCCCATGGGGAGTCCTGGCAGCAGAATCAGCGGCAGCTACAGCCCCATTTGGCTTTGGTTCGGTCCCAGCGCCACCCAGCGACCGGGGAGGAGTTACACCCACCTGTGCATCGGGTGATAGGCACGTAGACCTCGGGAAGTGGCCTGCGAACCAGCTCCAGCCACTTGGCTGGAGCCCAGGAACCCTTGGAGATAAGCCCACCCAACTTAGTAGAATCTGAAAGGGCCCTGTAACTGGGCTGCATGAATAGTCCGGCTGCACCCCTGAAGGGCCTCATACAAAACTACCATAGTATCCAGCAATCCTACTCCTGGGTGTATGTCCAAAGGAGATGAGTCACTACGTTTTTTTAATGCTTAGTTTTGAGAGACAGAGAGACAGAGTATGAGAAGGGGAAGGGCACAGAGAGAGAGAGGGAGACACAGAATCCGAAGCAGGCTCCAGGCTCTGAGCTGTCAGCACAGAATCTGATGCGGGGCTCAAACTCACGAACCACGAGATCATGACCTGAGCCGAAGTCAGATGCTTAACCGACTGAGCCACCCAGGTGCGCCGAGATGAATCACTGTCTTGAAGAGACATCTGCAACTCCATTTTTATTGCAGCATTATTTATAATACCCAAGAAATAGAAACAACCTAAATGTCTGTCCATCCACACATGAATGGATAAAAGATGTGGTTTATATACACAATGGAGTATTATTTGGCCTTTACCAAGAAGGAAATTCTGCCATTTGCAACAATATGGATGGGCCTCGAGGGCATTATTCTAAGTGAAACCAGTCAGATGGAAAAAGACATATGCTGAACGATCTCACCTATATGTGGAATTTCCAAAAGGCCAAACTCATGGAAAAGAGTATAGAATAATGGTTGCCAGGGGCTGAGGGCAGGGTGTTGGTGGAAATGGGGAGATACTGGTCAAAGGGTACAAACAACTAATTAAAAGGTGAAGAAGGTCTGGGGACCCTACTATTCAGCATGGTGACTATAGGTGACAACACTGTCACGTACTTGAAAATGTGTCACGAGAGATCTTATGTGTTTTCATCACACACACACACACGCACCCCATTGTAACTAGGTGAGGGTGATGTGTTAACTAACCTTATTGTGGTGGTCACCCCCTAATACATGCATGTTATCAACTCATCAAGTTGTAGATCTTCAACGTACACAATGTTATAGGTCAATTATATTGCAACATAAGTCGGGGGGAGGGTAAGATGAACCTATATAAGCTCCAACACCAACCTGCCTTATCTTATTTGACCGTGCAGCTCTGGGGTCAGGTTACAAGCTCCTATGAGTCTTACAAACCAAAGGGCAATCAGTGTGGGAAAGACTCCATAATAACACTATTCTCTGTTAACTCCCAGGAAAACAAATCTCCGGCGCGAAAAGCACAGATTCAAGCAAACACAAAATGCTGGGGGCTGGAGATGCCGTCTGCCAAAAGTCCAGAGGAGTTCAACTCAAGTCAAGTTTGTACTCCAGCTCAAAACTGCCCACACGGGGGGATGTCTGCAGAGCCACATGGGCCCAGACCAAGCACCTCTCAAGGGGAAAAGCAAGTCTGCCCCTGAGGGATCATCGCCAAATCCTTCACTTTTGGTCAGCCTGCGTCACCACTAAAGCTCCCATTGGGGGCACTTTCTGCCTTGTTTTTGAAGACCACAGCTCAGGAACGAGTGTCCGTGAACCAGGGCCTTTGTCCTCAGAGTAACCTTCACAGCTGATTTGTGCCCAAGAGGCTGTTCGTGTTCCACTAAAGCACTGAGGCCTGCGGATGTGGTGCGCAGTGGCATTGACTGATTCTCAGTGTGGAAACTTGTGACTTTGAATTTCCTGACTCAGCCGTAAAGCCTGAAATCACATTTTGTTAACAGTGACTGTCTACTTGGAGGAAAAACAAAAGGGGCTATTAATATCTGGAGGAGATTTAAGAACAAAGTTGAACGGATGGTTTCTTCAATTACTCCAGAGACCATCTCGTCTTCGTTCACCTGGCAAAGACCAACTGGCTCCGGGGGAAGGTGCTTCCTTCTCAGCAGCACTAGGCTTTTCTGCATTAGATGCATGATGCTAAAAACTTGACTTCATAGACGTTGAAGTGAATAGTATTTGTTTAAGCTAAACTCTTGAGGCCAAGAGGCATCCAACTGAAGTTCTTCCAAAAACAGGAAGTTGTCCTAAGGAAAACTCCTTTGCTGGATGCCTGGCGGTCCAGGGGTCTCGCTCCAATGATGAACCCCGATGATGGTTCCTGCCGGTGTCTTTTCCTGTCCCTGTGCTGCTGGCCTTGCTAGGAGGAAGGGCACACGCTCGGCCTGTTTTCTGTGCTGGAGCCCTCGTGAGAGGGCCAGCAGCCTTCTCTTTGACTAAGATCCCACCATGACTCATTCTCTTGCTACTTCTCAGCCTCCTGGGAACACAAAATCTCTAGTTCAACTCACGCTTCCGGCCACATGACACAAGGGAGAGCCAGCGTGTTACCTCTGGTGGTTTCTTTTAGAAGCAGCTGTGGAGGTATCTGGTAGGTTGGGAAAAAGCCAGTGAGGTCTACCTAGGTCTGTGGAGAAACGCTGGGCCACTGAAAACCATTTGGTCATTAGTTTGAACTCCACCTCAATAGAGTCCAAAAATTTACTGCCTAAATTCTCAAAATTCAAATAGAACTCACTGGTACCTTCTGGCGTGTGTGTTAGCGTTGCTGGGCTCAAGTCAGTTTACGTCTTCCTCCAAGGTAACATAAAGCTTGTTAGTTATGAATGTTCTCATCAAGCCATGATGTCACCTTAATGGTGACGCCCAGGCTCAACAAGGTCACGAGGGTTGCCCTTGGGGAAGTCTACTCAGCCACAAGTGGGCTTTTGTCTTGCATGTACCACTCTCCACAGTAGGCACACACGTCCTAGGGACTCCAAAGATGATTTATGATTAAGGTTTTTTTTAATGTTTATTTATTTTTGAGAGACAGAGAGGGAGGGAGAGAGAGACACAGAGCATGAGTGAGTGAGGGGCAGGAAGAGAGAGGGAGACAGAATCTGAAGCAGGCTCCAGGCTCTAGCTGTCAGCACAGAGCCCGACATGGGGCTTGAACTTCCGAACCGTGAGATCATGACCTAAGCCCAAGTCAGATGCTTAACTGCTTAACAGACTGAGCCACCCAGGCACCCCTGTGATGAAGTTTTCAAGAGATTCTGTGATGCCTAAATCCCAAGCCAGCTAGCCTGTGGGAAACTTGAAGGGCAGAGAGCACCAGGTGGGTGGAGGACTCCAAATCTGCCACACTGGGCAAATGGCACAGACTTCCAACTCCACATCTGGAGCCTTGGGGGTGGAGGTCGGCTAGCCCTCCTTGGGAGACAGGGGATTTGGACAAATTGTCGTCTTCTGCTTCTCTGGGTACTTTTGTGTAAATCCTGTACTCTGGCACCCAGCCTGTCGAGGCTGTTGTGAGATCAGAAGGGACAATTTTTGTCAAAATGCTTGTACTCTTGGTTCTCCTCTGGGCTAAAGGCAGCCCTAGGAATTCTCCTTCCCTGCAGGCCAAACACGTAAGACCCAGCAGAGGATCTCGTTCCCGGAGGACCAGAGACATCCCCCTACTAATTCCTATCTGGGACCCAAAAGATGATCACTTGCTGCCAAAAACCCAAATGAAAAGGAAACTGAAGTTTTTGATAGCAGCTTATAACGAGAGTTGGTTCGCACCATCAGGATAGCACTGTTGTTAAAATGTTGTAACACGTTAGCGAGAGGTTTTCTGATGTGCTCGGGTTACCAAAACTAAGCCATTTCCATGGTCAGTCCTGAATCAAAGCTGGCACCGAAAGGCAAATAAATACAATTAGCTCAGAAGAGGTATGGTTGGGCCCCGCTGCTTCTACTGCCGATGCCCCGGCGAGAAGCGACCCGGAGCTTGTGGGACGCCGCTCCACGGATTGCTCAGGAGCTGGAGGGCTACAGAAATGAGCCTCCAAAAGTATTGAGGCTTTTGTTTTGTTTTGTTTTGGTACCGTTTTTATAACTGTAATTTCTCACTTAACGCTGGGCAAGGAACTCTACACATTTCCTTACAGCTGCCAAAAAGACCCAAAGACAAATACTCTAAGTCGCATCTTTTGTTTCTGGGTTATACAGCCCCAGGGGAAGATCATCCAGATTGAGGATGCAAATGGCCCGTGATAATGGAGGGGACCACCGATGGTCTAGCTGCTTACGTGGGCACGGCCTCTCTGCCCAGAATGCCAATGCCACCGTCTGACCGTGGGGCATCAATTTCCCCTGCTCGTGGCTGTGACGTCCCGGGATTTCGTGGCTACATGAGACGGTTTAAAGCTGAGTTTCTTGAGATCTCATGGCTTACAGGGCTGCAAGTTAGTGTCGGCACACACCCTCCAGAACAAGGCTGGACCTTTAGCAGCTTGTTGGACACGAAACCGCCTTGCTAAGAAGGGGCCCAAGAGTGATGTGTTTCTCTGTAAAAACTTGAAAGATCTTGTACTTTGTCACAGCACGCTTTATCTGCCAATCTCGGGACAAAGTCTTGATGGCTTCTTCAGTCTTTCTATTTCTTGCTATTTCTACGTGAGTCAGTCTTCCAGTCCCACACCACTGTTCTTTCCCTGGAACCAAGTTTTCTCTGGTTCCGGGTGTTTCCTATCTCAGTAGTTCTTCAGACTGCCAGACCATACTCGGAGCGAAAACCAACGTAAACCAAGGTATAATTACAACATCAAGATTTTTGTGTAGATCAATCCAGGCCTGAGATTTCTATCGAAGCCATAAAAATCTAATCTGATAAACCCTGGGCAAAGAGAGGAAGCTGATGTTCATTAAGTTTCAAAGGCTGAGTCTATATGTATGCATCCACCTCAACTTTTAATCCAGTGGAGAACAAGCCAGTATTTTGGATCTCCCTAAAGAGACAATTGACGAGCTGCAGACTTCACCACCCGACACCAAAGGGGAAATTCTACCTCCTTGAGGCAGTACTTTCTCCTTCTAGAGGCATAAACATGGTATTGTCATAGTCCTTGGACTCGAGGGATTTTTTAAAAACTCCGGACCTCTATACTTTTAAAGAAATCTTAGTAAGGCTGCACAGAAATGGGAGCTAAGAATCCTTTAAAATGTCATCATCTGATGCGGTAGCACTCACGGTACCCACACTCTGAAGCAATGCTTCCAACCGCGTGGGGGAACACTGCTGAAATCTGGCACCTGAAGAGTCCGTCTGGGTCACAGCTGATCACTGAGCCCCCTCCAGTCCACGGTGGGGCCTCCAACCCCAGCCTTCCTTCTACCCAGCGGATCCCTAAAATGCCAGGTTTTTGAGCCTCAGGAATTTAGAATTCTCTAAGCCCCTCCTCATGTCCAATGTTCACATGCCTCACTAGCGGCAGCCCGTAGGGCCTCATGCTTTCAACGACTCCCGTGTGTTACACCAGAAATGTTTCCTAAACCCAAGTGGCTAGACATGGTATGTGGGGGCTAAATCGAACAGTCCAATATGGTAGCCGTTAGCCACGTGCAGCTACTGGATCCTTCAAATGCAGTTAGTGTGACTAACAAACTTACTACCCACCCCCCCCCCAAATTGATTTCAATGGAGTGAAATTTAGCCACAAACGGCTAGTGGAACCATACCGAACAGCGCAGCTCTAAAGCATTCGAGTAACACTGACAACGTTTCGAGAGACCGTATTTGTACAAACCAAGGACACATTCAATAATTGTTTGGTAGCAACACGTCCTCGCTAACGTCCATCTGCTCTCCCCTCCCGTTCTTGTCAAGTGAAAATAAAAACAGAACTAAGACGGCGGTAACAATAAAGCCCACGCGACCCCAGTCTCCCTCGAATCAAACTAGTAATTTTTAGCATACAGGAGTGGCAAAGTCACAGACAAAAAACAAACCAAAGTCAGCAAAACAAAGAATTAGAAATAAGCGTCCTAGAAGTTATTTTATGTTTAATGCTTAAAAGTCTGAATGCACAAACAATCTACCGTTATAGAAGTACTGGTGGTCAATACGATGCATTAGAACTATGTACAATGCACAGTTTAGTATCAAAATCTTTCTACACTGTAGAGTTTTACGAAACTGTTAATGACATCAAACACTAAGCACTTAAGACACCATTTTTTTTTCTGCTACCACATTAGGAACGTCAATGGACAGTCCATTTCAACTTGCAGCATCCATCCATTTCTAGTATGAAATTAAGTAATTTTCTACTTGTACAATAAAGTTTATCTACACAGTTCTCTTGATTTTGATCCATAGCAGCAAAGGCACTGTACATCAGCAGATCCACAGACTTAAAAGATTTTTAAAGCATTCAAACAAAAAATAATAATAATAAAAAAAAAAAGGAGTCACATATCATAGTTGAACAGCAACAACAACAACATAAAAGATAACACAATGTTTCTGGCACAATGGCACAGCCCGCGTCCATTTCGGGGACATCCAACTAAGACAGGGAAAGAACCGGAGGTAAAGAAAGCAAGTCCTCCTCCCAGGTGAGAGTCCATTCTTTCTGGTTTTCAGAGGGAGGTCCTTGCAAATCTCCTCTGCTGTCCTCGTTTTGTAAAAGACTTGCCTTGCACAGCAGGAGGAATCCTCCCCTGAGTCTGTGCAGTTCCCGAAGAACATGCCAAAAAATAGCCCATAATTTCTCGTTAATGACAAAATTGCCCAAAGGTATACATCTCCCTTTGCAAAGAAACGTGGCAAAAATATCTGGGAGGGATTAAGTTCTCTCTTTAGGCCAGATTTGATTTGTTCATCTGTCTATAATACAATAAAAAAAGGAATTAAAAACTTATTACAAAGACACTTGTCAACGAGTCAAAAAAGAAAAAGGAGAAGTCCAATTACTTTTATCAAATAGAATCTAAAGCTATAGATATATTTGTTAAAGTTGTCCAAATAGACTCAAATGAATACGACGTGGCCTGTCAGGTTCTAATCGTTCAAATTTCCAAACATTTAAAGTAGAAAACAAAAACAAAAACAAAAATCTAACAACACAGCAACATATTGCTTCCATATGTAATTATACATTTCACGTCTCTATACAGTCCTTAGTCTACATTTAGTGACATTTTTAATCAATTATTTTAAACCTTCCTTTCCCCTCCTTTGCCAAAAAAAGGAGGGGAGGAGTATCAAATACAACGCATCTTCATTATCAATGCAGGAGCAGACAGCTTTATTCAGTCAAAGTTAGAAAGCCTTCTTTAAACAAAATAAATATATTACAGATATAATACATAATTCAAGATTCCGTCACGGTTAAGTATGGTTCTTCCATGTTCTTCCGAGTAGAGAGCTGAAGATTTGGTATCACAGGTTCTTAATGGGTATTCACAATTCAACAGCGAGGAGGAAGTGGGGGTAAGAGGCGGGATCAAACCCCACAGCTGCAGCCAGCGTGTGGAATCCTTGGTTTTAGATGCAGGGGAAGAGGAGGACAGAACAAAGTGCTACAGGGAGAAGGGGTCCAGTTCGCATGAAGATTTGTCCTTAATAAATAACTTCATAAACCGTGGCCTTCTTGTCCCCAGAGCCAGTGACAATGTATTTGTCATCCACAGAGATGTCACAGCTAAGCACCGATGAGGATTCTTTGGACTAGGAAGGAAACAGACACAAAGGTCAGGTACTGAAGGACAAACCCATGAGGCAGGACTAGAAAACACACGGCGGAAGAGTGTGACACGTCCCGCTGTCCCGACGGGAGCGCCAAGGCAGGAAAGACGGGCCAGGCACCTCCTTAAATGGCGGGGCCAGGGGCACTTCTCGGGACGCCGCCCCGAGATAGGCTACGGGCTCCTGCACTGGGGCCGTGGGGCAGCAGGCAGGCCGGGTGTACGGGCGGGCGGCGGGGCCGAAGAAGCCACACCCGGTTCCCGATCCTGTGCTCCACACGGTCAAGGGCGGGAAACCCTCAACCTCAGACAGTCGGCTTGGACTCAGGTCCAGCTGTGGAACACTGGACAAGTCACTAGACCCGTCTGAGCCTCCTTCCCTGACAAGCAGGTGAAGACATCTTGCCTGCCCGCCACCTCAGAGGGTTGCCTCAGAGTTTAAGTGGAAAATGGCATCAAAAACACCACATCTTTTGACATCGGGAATGTAAAAATATTTGTAATAGAAAGTCTCATTTTCTCCTGTGTGAAAAAACAATGCCAACTGTACATATGTAAGAGTTCTGGATACCGTCTTCAACTACACTACCTTCAAGGAGTTCAATGTCAACTTTGAACTGAACTGTGCTAAACAAAACCCCACAAGATTTTATATATTTTTTTAAGTTTATTTGAGAGAGACAGAGAGAGAGAGCGAGCGAGCATGTGGGGGAGGTGAGAAGGGGCAGATAAAGAAGGGATGGAGAGGGAGAATCCCAAGCAGGCTCTGTGCTGTCAGTGTGGAGCCCAACAAGGGGCTCAATCTCACGAACTGTGAGATCATGACCTGAGCTGAAATCAAGAGTCAGACGCCGAACTGACTGAGCCACTCAGGCACCCCTAAACTTCACAGGATTTTAACCAGAACTCTGAACACACACACACACACACACACACACACACACACACACACACACACACATACAAACAAAATCTGACATGCAGATGCTAACCCATTATCAGTGTTTCTCAAACTTTTTGGACTGTAATCTGTAATAAATCGGTTTTACTTCACAACCCATTATACACATAAGATATTCACACACTTGTAAAAGATCCAGGCACCTGGGCGGCTCAGTCGGTTAAGCGTCCGACTTCGGCTCAGGTCATGATCTTGCGGTTCGTGAGTTCAAGCCCCGCGTTGGGTCTGTGCTGACAGCTCAGAGCCTGGCGCCTGTTTCAGATTCTGTGTCTCCCTCTCTCTCTCTGACCCTCCCCCGTTCATGCTGTCTCTCTCTGTCTCAAAAATAAGTAAATGTTAAAAAAAAAAAAAAAAAGATCCACTCTAAGATTTTATAGATATACACATACACATACATACATATACACATACATGTACATATATTTAAGTCCTGGTTGGGACCACCAGAAAGGGTTTAACCCATAATACAAAAAAAAAAAACATTGTATTAAATTATAAACTTCATGGCAGCAAGAACTAGCTGTTTTTGTCCTGTTGATTATCTTGCACAGTATTTTCACTCAATATATATATTTTTGGATTCAACTGCATTGATCTACTCTATGATGACTTAATACTACTCGTTCGAGAAAACTGCAAATCTGTTTCTATTCCTAAAAAAAAAAAAAAAAAAAAAAAAAATTCGAAGTACAGGTTAAAAAAAGGTGGTCTTCTTTAACTTGTCTATGAGATTCACACGTAACAGCCAGAGAGCAGCGAGACTGTGCGTGAGCACACGGGGTACCATGTCTACCATTTGGTCCTCCTATAAATAATTTCACACTCTACACCATGGACCACTGATTCAATAAGAATACACATTTATGAAATTAATTAAGATTTACTAAACTTTTCCGGAACACTCTTCTTTGGGGAAAAAAGCCCAAAGAAATAACAATACTAATAGAAGTATTCAAGCAATACGCTCAAACTTTTTAAATGTAAGCATTTTAAAGATACAACCCCCACATGAAAATCACAGAAGACGTAAAACCTCTACTCTCGTGTATAAACGGGACTGAGGTGTGAAGAGTTAGCGTATCAGGCACGGTGTCTCGGCTCTGGGCTCACAGAGAACTGGACACCATCCCCGCCCTCCACGGCTTGTGGCTAGGACACTAGCCTCCCTCACGCAGAGTATTCTGGTCTGTACGACAGGTGAATCACAACACCTGCCTCTTAGAACACTGAGGGGCCTTATTAACCTGACAGAACGCACAGAGCGAGCTTGGGTGAACCACTGCCATGCAGCGAGCACACAGAAGTGGTAGCTAAACAAGTTAATGTTACCTGGAATATACTGGCTCCATAAGGTGTTCTCCAGGCATTCAGAAGGTTGTCCTTTCCAGTGCTTACAAACCATTTGCCTACAGAAAGAGGGGTTTTGTTCGTGTGATGTCATCAGATACCGGAGATGTGCTTTATATAGAACACCCAACCATTCACAGAAAACCCATCTCATTTGCAACAAAAGTTTCTTTTCACGGGAAAAATAAAGCTCACTCTCCTAGATTTAGTGAGTTATTTATACTTACAAGAAGGGTAAAGTGGATTAGTACACAGCGTTAGAGACATAGCAAGTATGTATAAGAAAGTAATGTAATTTTGAAGAGGGACACGTTAATAAACTAAAGGGGTGGAGTAAAACGCATCAGCAGGAGGGCAGAAGGAGGGATTCTGGCCGACAGGAGGGGACTACTCACCACAATGGGCAAACTTGAGCGACAGCACACAGCTCTCATGGAGATGTAGCTGGTATTTGTCTGGCTTGGTGACATGTAGCACTTCCACGTTACTGTTCTCCATCCCCACTGCGAGCCACTCTCCAGTTGGGCAGTAGCCAAGAGAAAAGATCTAGAATTAAAACAGGTGATAGTGACGGTGACTAGGGAAGAGCACCTCCTTTAACCGGGAGGTACTGTTTCTTCTGGGGATAGATACTACTCCAATTATGAAAGACGTCAAGATAATTTGAATTGTATGGGAAGAAATCACAGCCAGATCCTAAGGTAATGCAATACAACTCCACAACAGAATTTATTAGCCATTTATGTAAAGTCCAATATATTAATCCTTTAATAAAATATACACTATGGTATTTTGACAGAAAACAATGAAATTTTCAGTTATCTAACCTAGAGTCAAAAATGACTTCATCACCTGGTAAATGACTTAAACCTTAAGCACGTCCTATATTTCACAAGACCATGGCGTCTAAAAGGTCACGGGCACAAGACCAGACCTGTGAGGTGAAGTCATGCTGCTGTAGCTGCCGCCCTTCGCGCAGGTCCCAGGACCTGACCGTGTTGTCCAGGCCGCCCGTCCAGAGCTTGGTGCCATCATTAGAAATGTCAATACAGCTGGCCCCATCTGTGTGGCCCTGGAATTGCCTGAAAATGTCAAAATGGAGTGAAAACCCCTGAAAAGTTAGTTTTTAGGTGAACTCAACTCAGAGTTTGAAAAGTTAGTTTTTAGGTGAACTCAACTCAGGAGTTCGTCAGTGCAGCCACCGTGGAAAACAGTACGGAGCTTCCTCGAAAAATTAGAAGTAGAAACAGCATACGATTCAGTATTTCCACTACTACTGGTATTTACCCAAGGAAACACCAATTCAAAAAGATGTATGCACCCCTATGTTGATTGCAGCATTATTTGTAATAGCCAAGATACGGAAGCAGCCCAAGTGTCCACTGACAAATGGATACGACGTGGTATAGATACACAGTGGAGTATTACTCAGCCATAAAAAAGTCCTTACCATTTGCAACAGCATGGATAGAGCTAGAGTATAATGCTAAGTGAAATAAGTCAAAGAAAGATAAACACCATATGATTTCACTCATATGTAGAATTTAAGAAACAAATGAATGAACAAAGAAAAAGGATGAACAAATACCAGACTCCTAGAAAACAAACTGGTGGTTGCCAGAGGGGAGGTGGGAGAGGGGACAGATGAGCAAAGATGACTAAGAGTACACTTACACGATAAGCACTTAGTAACTGGTGAATCATTATTTTGCATATTGAAACTAATATAACACTGAATGTTAATTATACTTCAATAAAAAAATTTAGAATTCCTCAGGGATCAATATCATTGCCAGTCTTATAGATTTCATTTGGATTTACTGTATTTTCTAATTATTCAAAGTAATAATAAAGCATATACATAGATTGAAGTTTAGTTAAGATGTTGTATTTCCTGCACTTTTTATTTCTGAATACTTAGGAAGTACTCTTCATACCAAAAAACGATTAATATAACCAATGGGAAAAAAAATCTCCAACAGAAGTAAACAAAGAAAACACAGAGCTACATGTATATGCACTAACCAAAAATACTTTAAGACCTATTATATCACTGTGATATGAAGGAAAGAATTAAAAAAACCTTTTTTTAACATTTATTTATTTTTGAGAGAGAAAGAGACAGAGCATGAGCAGGGGTAGGGGCAGAGAGATAGATAGGGAGACACAGAACCCGAAGCAGGCTCCAGGCTCTGAGCTGTCAGCATGGAGCCCAACGGGGGGCTCGAACTCACAAACCGTGAGATCGTGACCTGAGCTGAAGGTGGACGCTTAACCGACTGAGCCACCCAGGCACCCCTGAAGGAAAGAATTTAAGAAGTCAGGAACATCTTCCCTTCTACAAAAGCTACGAGGAGGGCAAGGGAGCAGCAGAGCGAATTTTGCCAAGGCACCACAATGCAACTGTACGAGGCTACGTAAGAAAAAACGGCCATGCTCTCAGATAAGGCACGTGGAAAGAAACGCAGTGTGGTTCAGCTGCCCCAGGAGCTGGTGGAATGTACAAAAGACACTGGGGGAAGGAGAGATTAGAAGCAATTTCTTGTAAGAGCCTTACTCAAGATGAAACAAATGACAACTACTTTGTTTTTGGAATCATACTTAGAGCTCAGTCCTGCAAAATATCTGACGGATGGACAGTGGAGGCCTCTTCTCCTGACACACTCCCTCGAACTCACAGCTAGGCTTGGTTACAATCCTCTCACACCCTTCGGCGGATCACACCTCTTGCTTCCTGCTCTTGTGGGTACTGACATCTGGAGACTCATTTCAGGGCTTTACCTATCAACGCCAACCCTATACAATTTCACTTCTTAAAACAGACATCTCGGTGCATCTATCCATCCTCAAACGTGGGACTACAGATCATCTAGACCATTTCAGAGCAAGTAGCACAAAGCCTGGGCCCATGGTAGGTGTTCGATGGTTATCTGCTGAACGAATGAATGTGTGGGCTACACGTGGCACAAAGGACAGTGCCATGTGCTGGGAATCTTCTCAGTGAGTGTCTATCCACAATAATGGCTGGTTAGCGAGCACAGATGGCAAATTACAGATGTCTAACGAGCTCATGAGGTCATGGGAACATTATGTACATTAATTATGTAAAAATGACCCATTTTTTAAAAACCCAACTTGGTGATGCTCAGGATAACATCCAAAAAAAGCAAAGAAAGAAAACAAGCCCTCATTTTTTAAGATCAGAAGTATAGAAAGTAAGATTCTACATTACTAATTTGTTTCCAGCATCTTAAAAGAGGCCTGTTCCTACCACTTTTTAGTACGATAATTGTTATTTCATCTTTTTAGACGCACACAGCTCTTTGGCCCAGAGTGGTAAAATCAGCTCCCCTCGTGCCCTGGTAAGGGATCTTGCCGACTCACCTCACCAGCGTCTGGTTGTGCAGGTCCCAGACCGCGATGTTGCCGTCACTGCAGCACGAGAAGCAGACCTTGGAGTCGGGGCTGATGGCCAGGGCGTAGCACGCAGGGGCCGAGGACGTCAGCTCCGCCTTGATGCGCGGGGTCGGAGCCGCCAGGTCCCAGATGGACAGAGTGCTGGCTTCCCCTCCCACGATGAGGGTGCGACCGTCAGGGAGCAATCGGCAGGAACGGATGTAGTTATCCCTGTTCTGTAGAGACAAAAACCATCAAGAGATCACTCATGAGGAAAGGAAAACAGCATTAACATGAGAGCAGAAATCCATAAAAGTATTGTGTTCCCTCCTGGTTTTAATGAGCCATTTTTACTTATGACAATGATAAAGTGGATTAATGCTAGAAAATTACATGAAATTAGGGAAGTACTTAAACTTGATCTACAAATTTAGTGCTGAGATATTTAATCTTAATTAGCATGAAAATGCAAAGATCTAGACCCAACTCCCACCACCACCAAATCACCCAGCTGCCTCAGTCATTTGCACACAAAGACACATGCACACACAATCCCGGAGCAGTCACATCTGGGGACCTGGGTCCCTTGGCACACTCGACCTGGCCAGTGAAAGGTCCTCCTGCCACCGCCAGAAGGTCAGGGGTCAGAGACGTGGAGTCTCCTCCCTTCCGGCCTGCGTTAGCTGGCTGACGGGCGGCCGGGGCTGATCAAGCATCATCAACCGGGGGCAAGACCCCATCAAGGACTGTTAAGGGACAGGAAAAAAAAGGCCCCTTCCAGCTAGTTAGGCTCTGGGAATGCTGTGTGCGTCAGGCATGTGAGGCGGACCTAACACCGCTGCAGCGAGAGCGCTACCGCCGGTCTAAGGAAGAACGTCCAAGTGAGGTTTCAAACACAACACAGGGACAGGTGCCCAGGAGACAGCTAAGGGGGTACTCTAGTCTCGTCTCACAATGTGACAGACTGAGAGAGCCAGGAGCATGCTCACAGAAACCCTCCCGGGCTTCGACTTTTCCTCACCTCCCTTACCAGACAGGAAAGCAGGTGGCGGGTCGGTGCCCGTGCACTGGGCCGGGTGAATGGAAGCTGCCCTGGGGCACGTGCCACCAAGACCTGCTGACTGCCCTGGGGAACTGAAAGATGCCTCCTCAGCAGCACTCTGAACCTCCACGCGAAAGGCCACCAAGCGGTGAGGACAACTACCCACTTGAGATCAACTCTGTGTGCTGCTTGTACACCCAAGTCTCTCACTGTCCCATCCTATTTCTGCATCAAGTTCGCTCACCAGACAGTCGAGCTGAGACACGGGGCTCTTGTTGCCGGGGTGGCTGATGTCCCAGACCTTGACGCAGCCCTTCCCGCCCGTGTACACGTGTCTCGTGGGGTTGCTGATGGTCACCGCGCACACCACCTCCCCGTGGTTCAGGGTGTTGATCTGGCGCGCGTGGCGGGGGATGCCGGGTCCGATGAGGGCGTCGGGGGGGAAAGGGACGGGCTGCATCTGACCGTCCGCGGTGACGTGGAAGGAGTATGCTCTATGGTAGTGGGGAGGAGAAAAAAATAGGAAGAGGGGAATGCAAAAAATGTTACTTAACTGATCGGCGTAACGAGATGAAAAATAAAACATTTGTGGTGCTACTTGTGATTTGCAAAGAAATCAAATTTACCTACTAGAGTAGAAAGAACATCATTTTCAGAGTCACAGAGCTAGCTCTATGATCAAATTCTCAGGCCGACCCTTCACTAGCTGCTGTGTGACCTGAGTAGTTACTTAGCCTTTCTGAACCTCAGTTTTAAACTTCAAAAGGGGGAGCATGCTACCCACACTTCCTGGAGAATTAAACAGGACAGCCAACGTCTAGCATAACACCTACTCCTTCAGGGTGCTCAGCACACCTGCACTGCTTTCTGCTATGGGTCATTCAGAAGCCTGTGAGAAGATTCTGCCTGTCTCTCGATTCGATCAAGTGGTTTACTAATGGGGATCAATAAGCCCAAGTTATCAAGCTTTAAGGAGTTAAGAGCATCTAGGCCTACGTTGTGAAATGACCGATGTGCCCTACACACAAACCACAGACTTGACCATCGCCAATTCAAGTAATTCCCAAGGGAGCTGGAACCTGAAAAGGCACCCTGTGTGACCACCACAGAGGCCGACCTTGTGAGCACCTATCGGCAGCTCCTTTTCTAGTCCATTTCCAGGAAAAGCTCTATATGGGAAAGCATTTGGTTCCAAAATGCAACTTAAGTTAGAACATCTCCCTCAACACACCCCTGTTTTTAGGGTGCAGAGGTTAGGAAGGGCGCCTCAGTGAGGCTACTGTGAAGCAGGGGCTGGGGGGAGAGGGCTGGACCCATCCTCTACCACAGGCGATAGCTCATTTTGGAAATTATGTCATTCTACTTTGGGGTGAAGCTTTGGAATGCGCTCTGTTTATAGAAAGAAGTTAACGAAAGACGTACCCAGGGAAAGTGTCTGTGGGTACACAAAGGATTGGAGCTTGGTCCGATCAGGGAAGTTTTAGAATCAAGCCAGTTTATGGTTCCTCAATGCAAAAATCTACAGGCTAGTCACCTAAATTCATCAAAATGCAGCCCATTACTAAGGGGCCCTGAGTGTCCTCAGAAAGGATGATGCGAACGTGTGGCCGTGGAAGATGTGGTGCCAGGTAGTGGAGGGCTTTTTCTTTCTCTGTAAACAACAGAGAAAGGCACAGGACTGGGTTATAGAAGAAAAGTAGTAGGTCAGATTGCTGAGGGGGAAGGAAGCAGGAAACTAGGAAGACAAGAGACAGAAGACATTGCCTTGTCAAATCAAAAGGACTTGGGAGATACATAGGATGTGCAACCCGAGAGAGAAGTACTGAGGAGGGCTCTAAAGCTGGGAACCCAGATGACTCAGGTAGCCCACGATACATCAGTCAAGTGTCAGGGAATCATGACTGAAAGGTATGCCCGCAGGGAGGAAAATGGTTTGGTTTTGTCTAACGTGAGGGCAGTCAGGAACCCTAACAACTCAGAAGGAAGTCAAGTAACGTGATTCAGGGGACAGGTTAGGTTAGAAGGACAACGCGTTAAGTTTTTTTTTTAGTGTTTATTTTTGAGAGAGAGAGACAGAGCGCAAGCAGGGCAGGAGCAGAGACGGAGGGAGACACAATCTGAAGCAGGCTCCAGGCTCGGAACTGTCAGCCCAGAGCTCTAAGTAGGGCTTGAACCCACGAACTGTGAGCCCATGACCTGAGATGAAGTCAGACGCTTAACCAACTGAGCCACCCGGGCGCCCCTGTGCGTGCTTATCGACTCAAACTGACAGTTCAAACTAAGGGAACAGAAACAATAATCTTGCGGCAGATTACGCAGTCAACAGACTACATGCGGGATCTAAGGGAATGCTTCCGTCTACAGAACCTTGACCAGCAAGAGCAGTCAGAGACGTGGATAACTGAGAGAGATGATCAAGGTCGGGGAGGAGAGGATGGTCAATCAAAGAGATTCAACCATTCAACACGGACTTTTTAAGTTTCTTTATTTTGAGAGAGACAAAATTCCAAGCAGGCTCTGTACCGTTAGCACGGAGCCTGACATGGGGCTCAAACTCAGGAACCACGACATCACGACCTAAGCTGAGACCAAGAGTTGGATGCTTAACCAACCGAGACACCCAGGGGCCCCTCAACTCGTACTTCTTGTGTACCCCAGCACACCAAGCACCATGCTGGCCGGACTGGGGTTACAACAGAAAGAAAAAAGCCATATCCCCGGTTCTCCTGAGGTTACAGGCTGTGGAGAGTGGGCGGCAGGTAGGCAGAGGGGCAGGTTCGTTAATGATATATTCACATAAAGAAGTATTAAAATGTTAGATGGTCAATGCTATGAACAGTGGAAGTGCATGGTACCGTGACAATCTGACAGAGTGAGGAAATGGTGTAAAGAAGACGGTGTGAGGAGGTGTGTGACAAACATGAAGGCCAGAGTGAGACCGAATGCTTATTATCTACTCGGAAACTATTAATTAAGTGCCTAGTATGAATCAGGTGCTATCAGGTGCTGGGGAATCAGAGGTGAATAAAGTAGACCAAGTCCCTATCCTCCAGGCCCACATCTAGAATGGAAAGCAGACATCATATATAAGGAGATAAATCAGTAACCTCAGATTCCCATCAGATGCCGACACACACACACACACACACACACACACACACACACGAGCTGCACAGGTCTGGGGCAGCGTACGAGCACAGACATGAAGGAAGGACACAGGCCCTGCACACATTGAGGGGGGGACGTGCCAGGAAGAGGAACAAGACACAGTCCCTGAAGCAGAACCAAGTGGGAATGCTCGCATGTACTCAGTGGAGAGGGGCAGGCTGGAGACGGGAGGGCAGCGTTAAAAAGGGCCTGGCAGGCTGTGAAGAGGAGTGTGGGTGTTATTCTGGGCAGAAGGGGAAGTCACAGGAGACTCAGGGGCAGGAGTGACAGGATTCAGTTAATGTTTTCAAGTGCCGTTCTGGCTGCTGGGTGAGGAGCGGATTGTAGGGGGCACAATAGAAAAAGGGAAACCAGACAGGAGTTCTGTGCAGTGATCTAAGGGACAAGCCAGTGGCTAGGGTTTGGGAGACAGTGAGACAGCTGGGAACAGATCTGCAATGCAAAAGATCACTCTGGCCAGGTGGAGGTAGAGAAGGGTGTGCTGGATGGGACACTGGGACTCCGGAGATGACACAGGGAGGGGCAGGGACGACATCTTCCTTGTGACCCTATAAGTAGGTAACTGAACTCAAAGGGAGAAGCTAGAGGGGACATGGTCCAAGCCACGAGACGAGGTTACTGGGGGTTGACCTTGTGAACACCAGAGTCACCTGGGATGATGGCAGGTTCCGAGTGGAGGAAGACCCTAAGCCAAGGGTCCAGTCTTTAATAAACTGGGAAAATCCTCCAACAAGGTGGAAGGGGGGGAGGGTACAATCCAATGGCACAAGCCTGAAAGGGTTAGAGTTTTCCCAAAAAGGTAAAGGAGTTCGGTTCTAGAACACACTGCAAGGGGGTGCGGGGTGATGACAGCCTTTATTACCCCACCACTGGCCCTGAGGATTTTGGGATATGAAACAAATGAAGGGGCATCCCCTCAGAGAGGCTCCCCTTGGGAGAGAGCTGGGTGTCAATCAGGCAAGGAGGGAAAGGCAGCAATACTTGGAGAGAAAGGCTGAGATTCTGAGGGATGACGAAGGAGGAAAAGGCTAAATGATTTAGCAATTAAAGAGGTCATGAAGACTAAATCTTAAAAGAAGGCAGGGGAAGGTTATTCCAAGTTTAGATGGTGTTATACATTCTTAATGATAATTTACTTGAAAAGCCATCCCTTCTCTCCTCTCTAGTATCACTAAATGGTTTTTAAAGAGCTTTGAGAATTAAAATAGTTAAGAAACTAGGCACACAACTTCTTTTGAGGTTTTTGATAGGACATTCTTCAACTCAACCGCGACCACTCTGTGAGCACCTACTATGTTCCTGGAGATCCTTTAATAAGAATTTCAAGAACCTACTTGTGTTAAGGATATAATGTGGTCCTCTGTATGCTGTTAGCACACGTAAGATACTCAAGACTGGAAACGATAAAACTCTAGTACACACTTATCAGATTTCAGCACTCTTTGATGTGTAGCTAGCAAAGTGTACTGAAATGTGTACTGAAAGCCAATCTTTCTAAAACTCAGAGAAACCCAGGCTTGAAGCACTATTCTTTCTCTGTCTCATTAATTTCATCAGTAAGGACCTTTTAGCCACATGCTTGGATACAGACATCATGCTAAGAATACAAAATCAGGGAAGGCACTGGTCTTGCCCACTAGGGGCTTCTAATCTAGGAAGTATGATGAGAAAAGCATAGAAGTGACCACAATACCAGGCGGAAGATAAGAAATACAAGGTTTTGTGGTGGTTCAAAAAGAAAAGACAAAGCTGACATTTCAACAGTGACACGGTAGTTAGTAGAGATGGGTTTTGTGGAATGGAGGATCTCACCAAAGAGGGAGGAAGACAGAAAAACAATTCCAGGGGGTAGAAATAGCAGAGAGCAAGGGCTCTAAAAGGATAAGGTACAAATGATGGAAATTCCTGGACTGGTTTTAATCCAAGGATTCATTTATTTAATAATGATTACACAGAGGAGTGGTTGAGGGAGCTGGCCCGAGTACAGTCTGATCAAATGTGTACATACATGTATATATATTGATATGTATCTATATGTATAGAAACTCAATGTATCGACACCTAACGCTATAAAGGGGAGGGCCTAGAATGCCAGCCTGACAACTCGACAAACAGAATTCACTAAATTCTTTTTTTTTTTTTTTTTGAAGTTCATTTTTTATTTTGAGAGAGAGGGAAAGAGAAAATCCCAAGCAGGCTCCATGCTCTGCACTGGGCCCAACACAGGGCTTGCTCTCAACCACCGTGAGATCATGACCTGAGCCAAAATCAAGAGTTGGACACTTACCCGATGGAGTCACCCAGGCGCCCCTCACCACAGGGTTTTTGGAGCGAGAGGACATCCCTGGGGCAACTGACAGAATAAATTTGATAGCAAGGAACACATGGGTCGGAGAAGTAAGAGACAATTATTCCAATAATCTAGATGCAAGGCAGTGGGGGACCTGAACTAGGTTAGGCTAAGGAAGCCACACTAGAAGTAACAGCGGATATAAAATTCTGTAGGACATAATGAATGAGATGTGAGGAAGGAGCCAATAACTGAGTTTCTGAGCTTAGGAAACAAGAACCAGAATGCCAGTAGTCCTGATGGGCAATTCGGGAGGAAGACCCAGTGTGGGGAAGCATCGTGATAGGATGAACTTGAAGTGCGAGTAACACACTCAAGATGTCCGAGATGTCCGGCCATTAAGTAGCAACGTGGGGCCGGAGGGAGAGGGTACAGGGCACCAGAGAATACGGTGACCCGCACTCTTCCAAAACACACACACACGCATACGCACATGTGTGCGCAGCAGGCAAAAGCACTAAGAACTAAGAATGGCTAAGGAAGACTGTAAGGAGAACAGAAGCAGCTTGGACTTTCTGACAGAACTATATACTTCGAATAATCAAGGCATCTGCAAATGGCTCTTTTTAAAACTTGTGCGCTGAAGATGCTACTTAATCCGAATCACTACCTTTCTAGGAAAAAGCAGCATATTTAAAGAAGGTCCCTGGCCTTCCCACCCCCACCTCCCTGACCCTCTCTAAAAGGCCCAGTTCTGTAACGGTGCACTTATCTTTCTCATACTTTGCAACACTTCAAGTTTCCAAGGTCTCACAAGACAGGACTAGGCCTTGAATTCACAACAAAAGGTCTGGCCACTGAACTTTATGAAGTATGACAGAAAATCAGGTTGTAAGTAGCATATGAACCCACTAGTACGTTAGCTGACCGACAAATACTTGTTGGTGGCTTACTGTGTGTCAAGCATTGTTCCTATCTTGAAAAAGCCTGCTTTTATAAAAACAAACAAGTACAACAACAGGGAAAGATTTCTGAGTTGTGAGCAGCCTAAAACCCATAAACCTGAGGTCTTCTGTCATGGCTACATTCACATGCCATACCTCATGATATAATTAGTACTATGGTTCTGACTGAATAGTTGTATATATTTACAGATGTCTCCTTCAAGTAGCAGGTGAGGGAAAAAGTCCGTTTTGGGCTTATGTTGAAATTAAACTATGTTGCCGTTCTAATTACATATTGAGTGGAACTCCTGCGAATTCACCAGAATAGACCAGAGGACCCAATGTGAATTATTCGAGAAAAGCTACTTCATTCATTAGTTTGGAACATGCATTTAATTATAACTTTTGATAACATCTAGCAACTCATTCTGTAAAAATAATTAGGATAGAGATACACGACTGTTTTAAGTCTGTCTGGAGAAAGGCCATTTACTTTGTGTGCGTGGTAGGGGAAAAGCCTTTAGGTGATTTATTATGTTTTGTGCTCTAGCACAAAAATATGAGCTGCTTCTGTTGAAAAATAAGCATAAAACAAAGTTTCACAATTCTGTACCTTAAGATCTGAAGAGCCACCTAATTGTTACAATCATTTCTTCGGTAAAAAATCTGTAATAAAAATATATTATCTCTATATGCATACATGAACGTGAATTTACGTGTCTTGACGCCCTCTTGTATAAAGAGGCACCAACTGACAGGGATGTGGAGTCTAATTTACTCAATCTAATCATCTCGGGCCACTTCTGCCCGCTACAATATGTTCTATTGCAGAAGCCGCTGAGAAACTGATAATACCCTGGGGCAAAGCTAACCAGGAAATGATGCTGCAATGGACTGAACAGCGGCCCTATACCAAACACGGTGCTAAACATACAACATCTTATCTTATTCCATCCTTACGCCCTGCCTGTCAGGGAGGTGCCACCCCTGGTTTACAGATGAGCTCACAAAGTTAACCAACTATCCCAAGGTTGCCCACTGGCAGAGTAAGAATTCAAATTTTCATCTGTCACACTCTACAACTCGCTCTGCTGACCACACCTTGCTCTCTCTGGGACTCCTAATGTCATTTGCCAATTGCATTAGATGTGGCTCTATCACCCCCAGGAACAAAACTTCACAACCATCCTCAAAACCATCAATCTGCCCCAAAGGATCCCAACAATTGTACAATGCTAAGAATCAAAATGAGGGGAAGGAAAGGAGCCCAGCTTAAGGCTCCGAAGTGCCTCCTCAATCAGATTAGCTCTAACTCGACAGTGGTTCCAACGGCCCAAACCTAAACCAAGACGGTCATCTTCTTTCTATATTCCTGACACACCTCTGTCTCCCCGCCATGGCCCCTGGGCAGCAGCTGAGCCAAGAAGAACCAGCTCTTCTGTTCCCATGGTGATACTCCAGCTCCGGTGCAACAGCTAGTTAACTAAGTGGTGACTGTGCGGTACTTGAACCTGGGATCACACCTTTTCCCTACAAAAACCTCTCCCATCTCCATGGGTTCATATGGAACTCATAGGTACTGGAGTTATTTGATTAATCCTATGACCTTGTTATTTAGTCACTGCTTGAAATACACCAAATTTTCACCTTCAAATACATCAGAGTTCTTAGTCAACAAGACTTGTAAGTCAGTCAACAACTATTTGCAGAACACAGGCAGGCACACAGAATTTTATGGTAATGGGTATTTATACCTTCGATTCTCAGGGAACTCAAAGTCTAATTTGCTTTGCCTCCCTTATTAATCAGTCAAATATTTACGGAGCAACTTGGCTATGGAGCCAGCATTGTGTCTGATGCAACAGGGAAGTTTAGCACAGATCTGGACAGAAGTAAATTACGCATGGGAAACAACAAGGTGAAAACTAAGTGCCTGAGTGTACAGGAGTGAATAAAGAAGCAATGGGAGATCAGAGAAGAAAGAGACCGGCTGGCCCACTTGTGCTCTCTCTCCCCCGCACCCCCATTCATTCACTCATTTAAAAACTATATACTGTGAGCACCAACTAGGAACCAGGTACCATTTCAGGCACTGGAGCTACTTCCGTAACTGAAGAGTAAAGCGTTCTGCTCTGCTCTCACGGAACTTCCATTCAAGCAGGGAGAGGCAGATGATGCCTACAGACAAGCATAAAAAAGGCAAGCAATTGAAAAGAACAGTGATGGGGAGAGTAAGGGAGCGATGGATGCTATTTTAGATAGGGCTGTCAGGGCAGAACGCTCTAATAAGTGACATTTCAGCAGACACTTGAAGTTGAGACCATAAGCCACAGAGAAGCACTGCAGGCCTTCCAGTAAGAGCAAATGCCCCGAGGCAGGCAAGCCACGAGGAAAGCCTCTGGGAGAAGGGACTTAGCTGCTACGGAGGGTCACGTGTGGACAGGAGAGGGCTGTGAGAGAGCAGCAGCCTGGGGAAGCAGCGTGTGCGCGGCGTGGAGCGTCAGAGAGGCGGCTGGTGGAAAGAGCCGTGAGAGTAAATACACACACGTGACTGATAAGGCGGGGAGGGTCCGCGGGGATGCTTCCCAAAGAGAGGACCGAGGAAGCAGGCTGTGATTTTAAGGAAGGAGCCAGTGTTATTTCACAGTAAAGTCTCTGTACCGGGAAGACGAAGCCAGAGAGCAGAGAACCGTGCACAGGTAGTAAGAAAAAGCTACGCTGGACTGAAATGAAGGACGTGGAATGAGATAAGGTGAGAGAGTGGAACATACAAGAGGCCGGAAAAACCGATGTGTGCGTTTTGCCTTTGTAACTCAAGGGGCCTGTGAATACGGATGCTACAAATACCTCGCTCACGGGACAAGAAGCCAAATGAGCGAGCCACCTTTTCCACAAACACAACTGAGCATAAGACCACACTTCTTTCTTTTCACAGCCTTTGAAGTTTGGCACATCTTTTCCCAACACGCTCAAATTGTGAGCATCCAGGTTTGCACATAAGACGCTTTTTTTCAAGGCAACAAAAGAATTCAGTAACAGACGTGGAGAAGACCTGACTGCTGGAGATGCTTCGGTAATTTGCATTTCCATATTAGAAGCTCCAGATTTTAAATTGAAAATACAAAACCCCACCTCATTACTGCTTTCCTTGGGTGAAGAGAAAATGGAAAATTCTTCGCAAAAGCGTGAGCCTCAAGAACTCCCCCACACTGCCTGGCAGTGCTCAGTCTGAAGGGCAGGCAGGGGCCCGGGGTCCAGTGGGCACGAGGCACAGGGGTACTCACGGTTTTCCTCCCGGAATGCCGGTCAGGTTTGGAGGTATTGCTGGCACGCGCATGTGATGGTGTGGGTCAAACCCAACCTACAATTTTCCCAGGCAAGACAACAAAAACAAGCACAGTTACATTAACTCATCTCAGCCTACCCGCTACCTCCCTAAATCCTGGGAGAACACAGCCTTTAAAATAGGATTTTAAAAATATATATGCAGCAACATCTACTGGGGAGAAGGGAGGATGTTTATGATTTTAGTGGTAATGTATCGGGGGGGGCGGGGGGGTGAACCATACATGAAAAAAAATTATTTGTGTAAGCTTTGAAGCTTATGATGGAAACAAAGGGTTCACTGCATTCATTATTATTTGCTCTGCTCTTGGGGGTTTAAAATTAAAAGAAAACATAAAATAACAAAGACAGTTCCTCACCTTAGGAAAGAAAATGGATCTCACGACAGAACTGCATGTAGTTTAATTTACAAGTATGACAGGTCCCCTTACAAATACCTCCACTTATATAGACCACGTTCACAAATCTGTCTGGCAATCCTACGGGCTGAGGAAGAGCCTGATTCTGTAAGGGCCACACGCGTACCACTGGGGATCTCCCGTAGGCGGCGGCGGCGGCGGCAGCAGCGGCCGCCGCGCTCATCTGCGGAGAAATGTTGTGCAGCCCAGCGTAGGCGGCGCCTGGGCTGGTCAGCTCCCCATTCATCCCGGCGTGGGGCACGATCCCAAACGGGGTTGGGTATGGACAAGGGACTGCCATCGGGGTCCTTAGGCTTGAGGCTACAGACCGAAACGGAAGGAGGGAAGAGAAAAACCAAGAACACAGATAACAGTAAGTTAGTAAAATGTTAATACACACGTTAAAGGAGCCAGGATTCAAATGAGCTTATTGTAATATTCTCAAAAGCCAAAAGGCATCAAGGTTCAGATTAAATAATTCTAACAACCTTACAATGCTGGTCATTACTGCTCTGAAGGTACTGCACTCTTTAAATTGCTTTAACTTCTTTAAAAACAAGAAGCATAAATATACAGAAAACCTTTCTTCTTACTAACCCAGGGGGTCGACTCCTGGTGGTTTTCCAGGCACAGGCCTCAATCCGGGAGTGGAGTTACTGCCTGGTGTGGGTGCATCGGTTCGTGGAGTAGGGGTATTGGATTTTGAAACAGGAGTGGTAGATTTTTCATTCTAACAAGAGATGGAATAGAATATAGTGGCAATTAGAGCACAATTTTAACCATGACGTTCAACATTTAAAAAGGCAAATCAGAAGGAAGAAAAAAATGGAAAAGGTTCTTCAGCTTGAGCCTTCACTTTCATAATTAAAAGGAGCAAGCCAACAAACAAAAAGAGTTCACCGAGTTCACAAAACCAATGTTCAGGAGGACGTAAACTGAAGCCGAATTTAGGGCAGAGTAGATGATTTCTAGGAAACTGGTCTGAGCCAGACAGACGCTGACAAATCGTGATGTCCTGACTGTGACCGACCACTTGCTGGTTGCTCTGACTTAAAGCTGGTTGAGCTGGGTTCCTGGTGGACTGCTCACGTCACAAGGTTTCCTGGCTAACGGGTCCCGTTAAAACAGACCCAAGCCTGAACTGTCACAGAGATCAGCACAGAGGAGTTGCCAATACAAGAAGACCAGAAGGCCAAGAGGAAACAACAGAAAAAACGAACTTAATATAGCCCTGTGCCAGACACATCCCCTAGGTTGCGGACACACTGAGGAATTTTCTTTCCTTCAGCTGTACACTCAGAGGTTAGATGAAAACTGAATTTGTCTTTTTTTTTTAATGTTATGTTACAAGGAAATAACTGGTGAGGAAAAAGGAAGACATACTACACAAAAAATGCAATTAACTACACAGCCACAGAAGAAGGGGGTACGGAGAGATTATCCTGACTTGCAAGCAGTTTCATTTTTGCATCCATGATTTGTGGTGTGAGTCAAGGTAGACTTTTGTAAATGACAGATTACTTCTTAGATAGGAAGGGAAAATTATTGCAGTCGTATATAGCTTGGTAATTCAAACAAAGCTAGCAACAAAATCACATCTAAGCCAAAAACGAAATTTACCGTAAACCATAGGTGACAAAACCATCCCTGTAACCCCAGAGTGTATTTCTTCATCTTCCCTAAGACACGTTTCACTCAATTTCCCCATATCCCTCCCCTATCCTTGCAAAAAGAGTCATAAAACACACATCTATCACTGGTAAGTCAGTAAACCCATTCTGCTCCAAAAGTACTTTTGTCGATTAAATTTGAATACCCGGTAGAAAAAAAAAAAATCTATGTATGTTTATATATATATGTGTGTGTGTATATATATATATATATATATATATATATATATATATATATAAGAGTCCTATAGAAAAATATGAAAAATAGAAAATTTTCAAAATAATCAAAGCCAACCATCTCGAAAGAGGCAACGCCGAAGAAGATGACGAAGACCAGCTTACAAGGCTAAGCTCTTTGGATTTGGAGGAAGGAGTGCTGCTGGAGGATGCGATAGACGCTGGACTGATGGGGGCATCTTTCTTGAGCAGGCGCGTCTTGTCCAGACCATTCTCCCTCGGGGAATGTGCTGGGCTCCCTCGAGGGGAAGATGGATCCTACAAAGGAACATCAAGGGCATTAATGCAGGACGGCACATTTACAAGGCTGGAGTACTTGGGTGTGGACGTCTCTAGCGGAGAGCATGGGGAAGTGCACAATGTTCTGTAATAGATAATAAAAGACTCACCAAGTTGCTCAAGAAAATACCTGGAACTGAGCTCAAAGAAAATACAAGATTTATAGTACAGTCACCCCTTGAACAACATGGGGGCAGATCTGTGCGGGTCCACTTATATGCAGATTTTTTTTTTGATAAATAACAGTATAGTACTATAAACGCATTTTCTCTTCCTTATGATTTTCTTAGCATTTTTTTCCTCCGGCTTCTTTATGGTAGGAATACAGTATGTAACACATATAACACACAAAATATGTGTTAATCGACTGTTTATGTTATCAGTAAGGCTGCAGGTCAAAAGCAGGCTAAGTTTTGGGGGAACCAAAGTTCTACACGGCAGCATCATGTGTAGACTAGCTGAATCACTACGTGGTACACCTGAAACTAATAGAACACTGTGGGCTAGCTATATACTTAAATTAAAAAAAAAAAAAAAAGGCAAGTTATATGTGGACTTTTAATATGAGGGAGGCTGGCGCCCCTGAACACCCCCTCTACCACCTGCATTGTCCCCGGGTCAGCTGTACTTATTGAAAACAAGAATCAGGGGCGCCTGGGTGGCGCAGTCGGTTGAGCGTCCGACTTCAGCCAGGTCACGATCTCGCGGTCCGGGAGTTCGAGCCCCGCGTCGGGCTCTGGGCTGATGGCTCAGAGCCTGGAGCCTGTTTCCAATTCTGTGTCTCCCTCTCTCTCTGCCCCTCCCCCGTTCATGCTCTGTCTCTCTCTGTCCCAAAAATAAATAAACGTTGAAAAAAAAAAAAAAAAAAAAAGAAAACAAGAATCAGTACCCTACACATCTGCAAGCTGCCTGTCTGCGAGACCTGCAGGATGACCACAGAGGTCTGGTGTGCATTCATGGTGATAGCAAAAGGCACTGATACTTCATGGAAAAGAATAGCAATACAAAAAGGATTAAGACAGAAAACTAGTAATGCATAAATTTTTCACGTAAACAAAAAGCGGGTCCCTTTAGAAACTAGGCACAGACTCTGCACACGAGTCACTGGGACAGCAGGTGAGAGCAGGAGGTTGAACGTACCTCATTGGAAACGTCGACCACCAAGTTGTCGTCGCTCTTCTCAGCGTCGCTGTCCTGCATTGACAATGGACAAGCATTACTTCCTTCCCCAGTGCCCAGGAACAAAGGACAGATTTACCCTAGATGAGTCCAGACTAATTCCTCACATCTTACAAAAATGAACGGCGCCAAACGGGGCTAAACACTTAACGACGTACTATGTTCTTTAATCCTCATGGTGATGTTATAAGGGAGGTAATATGATGATTCCGCTTCACAGGTAAAAAAACAAAAAAACAAAATAACACACAACAAACTGAAGCTTATGGCTTGCTTGTTACTCCAGAGCAGAAGTTAGCACGGCCGGCTAAATCCAGCCTATAGTTGTGTGTGATTTGTTCTCTCAGTGTTTTTGTGGGTAAGTAGCTACTCTTTTAAAATTGGGATTTCATTCTTACTCATTGCCAAATAGTATTCCATTGTGTATATATATATATACATCTTCTTTATCCATTCATCAGTTGATGGACATTTGGGCTCTTTCCATAATTTGGCTATTGTTGAAAGTGCTACTATAAACATTGGGGTACATATGCCCCTATGAATCAGCACTCCCGTATCCTCTGGATAAATTCCTAGTAGTGCTATTGCTGGGTCACAGGGTAGTTTTACTTTTAAGTTTTTAAGGAACCTCCACACTGTGGATGGAACTGGAGTATTATGCTGAGTGAAATAAGTCCGTCAGAGAAAGATATCAAATGTTTTCACTCATGTGGAACTTGAGAAACTTATCAGAAGACCATGGGGGAAGGGAAGGGGAAAAAACAGTTACAAACAGAGAGGAAGGCAAACAACAGGAGACTCTTAAGTACAGAGAACAAACTGAGGGTTGATTGCGGGGGAGGGGGAAAATGGGAGATGGGAATGGAGGAGGGCACTTGTTGGGATGAGCACTGGGGGTTGTACCTAAGCGATGAAATCACGGGAATCTACCTCCAAAACCAAGAGCACACTGTATACGCTGTATGTTGGCCAACTTGACAATAAATTGTATTTAATAAATAAATAAATAAATAAATAAATAAATAAATAATAAAATTGGGAGATGTCACATGAGAATTCAAGCTTGCAGCCTTGTTTTGAGGCCTACAGTCTTGCAGGGCAGCTCCACAGTGGGCAGACAGGGGACTGCCTGCATCCGCCCCAGTGCCATCCAGCTTGTTCCCTTCACTATGTGCCCTGGAGGGCCAGTCACCGAAGAAAAATGAGCTTCACCCATGCTGGACACACATTTGGGAGCCTCTGCAAGTTATAGTCAACAAAACCTGCTTTATTCCTTAGCACAAGTTCATTTTAGGCATTTTACCAGGTTTTCTATGATTTTATATTTTTCCTTAACATTTCTAGTTGACCAGAGAAAATTCAGCCACCTTGAAATACACAGAGGGAAGTAAATACATCTACAGAAATGATATTATGGAACACCTAAGATGTCTTCTATTAGCTTCCAGATAAAGCACCGTGTTCACTCACGACACGTGTGCACGGACTTGCACGCACAGAGGACTTCAGCTAGCCCACTGAGACCCAGCTATAAATGCAATCACTAGCTTCTTCTCCTAGTAGATGTTTTTTTTCTCTTGTGTTCTAATTGTGGTTGATAACAGTCAAAGGGTAAAATAGCTGCTGATAAAAAGCGGAATAAACTGGCCTCCCCCAAAGCAAAGGTGAATGAACCTACATAACGAGCTGCAATTTCCTTTTCTTCAGTTTTCTGCTTTTTGCTATCAGAGGAGTAGTCAGTGGAGTTTCTGTGCTTCTCGGCACCTCGGAAACTGGCTGATGGGGATACTGAAGAACTCTGGAGTTAGAAAAGAAAGCAGCTTTGAGAAATGAGCATCCCTTTAACAGTGAGTTCTTCAGTCACTTAAGACTTAATGTTCCTCTTCTTCATTAGTATACATACACTTGCAAAACTGTTAGGAGGAGACAGGAGAGAAGGCAGGAGGTGAAAGGAAGAAGGCAACAGAGGTGTAAAGAGAAAACCAAGGAGAAATGGAAAAGGGAATGAGGGATAAAAGGAACGAACCGTGTAGAGGCGTGGCAGAGGGAGCCAAGGAATAAAAAAGGAGGCAGGGACAGCAAATCCAGAAGACAGAAGGGGTCTGGTCCAAAGGAGATGTTGATTACACTGGCAAAGCATCTTTAGAAAAGTGAGAAAGGAAGCGGATAGGGGAAAAAAAAAAAAAAGAAAAGAAAAGAAAAGAAAAAAGGAATGGGGCACCTGGGTGGCTCAGTTGGTTAAGCATCTGACTCTTGATTTCAGCTCAGGTCATGATCTCACAGTTCCTGACTTTGAGCCCCGCATTGGGCTCTGTGCTGACAGTTAGGAGCTTGCTTGAGATTCTCTGTCTCCCTCTCTGCCCCTCCCCTACTTGCACTCTCTTTCTCAAAATAAATAAACAAACACTAAAAAAAGAAGAAGAAGAAAAGGAAAGAAGAAAAAGGCAAACCACCGCCCCACCCCCACTAAGTTTGCTGGCTGATAGGAAGCCAATATCTTAAGCCATTACAGAAACACTAAATACATTAGAGTTCAACCTGGAGAAAAATTAGTAAATCTTCAAAGAAAAGGGAAGAGAGGTACTCTTTGGGAATTTGAGCACCCAAAAATGGTGATCATGTGACACTAAGGTCCTATTTACAGAATTTTGCTTCGTCCCTTGTCTTGTGGGCATGGAAGATTCAGAGTGGCAAGTAATAAGAACAGAAACAAAACATCTGCAAAAATGTTCACTTTGTTCCTTTCTGACTCCTACAGTTTTCATAAGCCTGCTCTTTTTTTTTTTTTTTTTAATCTCTGGAAACCCTGGAACCCCCATTAGGACCAGGTAACAGAGAAAGACAGTCCCTCCCTCTTGGGAACACGGTCGGGAGCAACCCGTATGGGTTCAGGTGATGTCCGTCATTTCTGCCCTTCCAAAGAGGTCCCAGGTGGAGGAGGAGGCCCACACGTCAAAAATAAGCACTGAAAGCACAGAGAATGGATGTGTCTGCCATTGAGGCCAGGTGGCTACTGGGAGGCATATTTAGAGAGTATGACAGCCTAAAACCAGATATGAAGAAATGAAGAAAGTGTCAATGGAACCGGGAAGCAACCTTACAAACTGGCTAGTGACTCAGCTCCAGACAGACCAAACAGGAGCTAGCTAGACGTGAAGGTGAGGTGTGAGAGAGGGAGCACGGCTGACCTGTGGAGGGTAGGTCGTAAAGGCCAGAGAAGCCAAGTCCTTCATCAGGGCACCAGCACAGGGCTCTGTGCGCTAGACTAACCCAGGCTGGACGGTGGAAAGAACATTTGGAGTTAAGAAAACAAGTTTTAGGAACAGCAAACAATCTCCACCAGAATATCTCCGCCTTGCCATCTGAATCAATTCAGGAAACTGTTCCCTAAAGCTCTTCCTCATTGATAACTTTTACTCTTCTCATATAAAACTAACCTTTGTACTTTTTTTTTCTCCTTTATCTTAGTCTGATGGTATTATAAAGATACACAACACTGGAGCGCCTGTCAGCATGGAGCCTGCTTGGGATTCTCTCTCTCTCCCTCTCTCTTTGCCAGTCCCCCAGCTCACGCACTCTCTCAAAATACATAAACTTAAAAAGAAAAAAAGATACACATTTATAAGGGCTTTTAAATTAACTATGGGGGAGGGAGTGTGATATCCAGAACTTGTGGCCCTGTATTCCATTTCACTTCCTCCGAACCTTAACAGCACATTTTCTTCTGTGGCTAAACTTGCAAAGTGTGTTGTTAGAGGAAAACCAATTAACTTCCTTCCCGCCCCCCCCCCCGCCCCTCCCCCGCCAGTATCTCTACCAAGACACCACCCCCTAGTGGTCAGCTGTGCTGATGGCAACTCCACCACCAGCTTCAAAGGCAGGAAGGAGAAGGGATAGGGGTTTGATGGCAAAGGAAGACGAGAAGGACAGTGAGTGGGTTCCCAACGACAGGGCTGGGTATCTCTAAATCCTTCCTTCCTTTGGCATTCTCTCTCAGCATTTTCAATGAATGCAGTAATGTGTAGGCATCAAACCCTATAACTATCCCTATTCATTCACCCTTAAGCTTAATGGCAGAAAAGATGGCACGCATTACTCAGTAAGGCGGAAGGCTGAAACAAAACATTAGAAGCCAAATAATTTTTAAAACTGGACTGCTTCATTTTCACGTATTTCCACTCAGTTCCAACCCTTGTTCCTAAGCTGTAAAGACTCGGTTCAATGCTTCTGCTTTATTTTCACACCATGACTAGGTTTTTATGACCATTACTCCACTAAAATCATGCCTGCAAACATCATCTGTGAGCCTCTACCTACCATATTTAATGTCAGAACCCCATATCTAGTTCCCCTGTCTCCAGTCTATCCTCCACATTTCTGGGGTTCGTATTTCCCCAAAGAGAGATTCAACCACTTCTCAGTCTTCCTTAAAAACAACAAATGGTTTCCCACTATCCTCAGGGGAAAACAAAAATCCCATATCTGAGCCTGGCTGTTTCCAAAGCCCTTCAGTCCATGCCCTAAACCAGAGCCCTGGCCTTAGAGCTCAGCACCACGAGCTTGGTGTTGCCCAGTGCTCTGTGCATTTTCATTGTATCTAGCCTTTTTTCCCGGTTTATGAGAATGCCCATTTTCCCTCGGTATCTTTCTGTTGAAATCCTCATTCTTAAGAACCAGCTCTAATGTCACCTTTTAAAGCTCGCTCAGACACTGGCAGGCAGAATTAATCACTCAATTCCTCTTTGTTCCCTTAACACTTTGTTCACCCAGTGAGTAGAGCCCTCGCAATCAATATGTGGCTATTTGTTTACAAGGTTACTTCCCACCACGGTCTGTGGGTTACTTGGGGGTGGGGGCCCCCGGCACAGTGAGCAGCAGAGAACTGCCCAGAAATGTTTTTGAACGTCAATGAGCAAATATCACTTTTGTGCTCCTCAATCTTAACCTAAAATTCAAGTGACACATTCCCTTTCAGAAGACCACTAGGCTGGACGGTTCCACAAGAAACCATTCACTGCAGTGAGAGCTGAGCAGTGACGCCCCTTGGAATTAGCAGCAGGGAAGTTCTGTGTCTCCTTCATCTCTACTCCTCTACCTACTCCCACATGCCTTCATCCGACTCGTGATATCTTACAAAAAAAAAGAAAGAAAAAAAATTCTACGTGTGCATGATTATCAACAATCTGAGTCTTTTGATTCTGAGACCCTCTACTGATAAAGTCATTTCCACTTTGTCCGAAAGGAAAAATTGATTTTTAAACAATTATGAAATGCTTTCTTAAAAATCAATACTTAAATGGTAATGTTTATTTATCTTTATGCTTTATACTTACTTATTGACATACATGTACAGACAGCTTTACTTAACTGGCTGGTTTCTGGCTCTGTGGGCAGTATTTTATTTGTGAATTTTACTGCAGAACAGAGTTATATGTTGGAGTCTCCTGGTAGAAGGATAAAGTAGTTAATTATCACTAGCATTTAAAGGTTAAGCTACACAATGGGCACCGGAGCAATCCACGATGTTCCAATAACATAATTGCTCTGGAATCAAATTGGACTTGGCACAGACTGCCATCACGAATCTTACACCACCGTTCTGCCACTGGAAGGCCTCTTGGATCTTTGCTGAGCATGTGAACAGGAGGAATTAAATAAATACTTGTAAAGACAAAGTCATGCTTTCACTACAAAGTACTTCTGTTTCTCTATCACTACTTTACAAGCTTACCTACATTAGATTTCCCCTAGCTTGCTACACAGGAAACTTACTGGAGCTGCATCATGACTCTGTATAAATCTACAAACTCAGAAACATTTTCTCATTACCGTTTGATCATGTGAATGTATCAGCAAATTCATTAAGGAGGGTCATAACAATCAGAAAAAGTAGCCTTTTTGCCTCTCAGGCAAAATACCTTAAATGTGAATGCTTACTAAAAAGCTCTGTATTTTTAATTTTTTAAAAAATCTTTATTTATTTTTGAGAGACAGAGCACAAGCGGGGGAGGAACACAGAGAGAGACACAGAATCTGAAGCAGGCTCCAGGCTCCAAGCTGTCAGCACAGAGCCTGACGTGGGGCTTGAACTCATCAACTGTGAGATCATGACCTGAGCTGAAGTCGGACGCTTAACCGAATGAGCCACCCAGGCGTCCCAAAAGCTCTGTATTTTTAAAAACAAAACACTTGTGTTGGGATATTAAAAAGAACAAAGTAGATGTTTAAGGAAAGAAAAGGAAGGGGGCAAACAAAAAACCAGGGGAAAAAATAATAAAAATCTGTAAGTCTTATGATATGGAGATCCCAATTGCTTTGGAAGCAAAAGGTAAGCTTTACAAGAGTTACTCCTAACATTATAAATCATATTTTATCTTCAAATGACAAAAATGATAGATCCTGGTTTGAAACCCAACCAAGACTTTACTAAGGTTATTACCGACCAAGTCAGATGGAAAACAGACACGCCCCTCAATTGAAATGGATGGCCCCGTCCCTTCACCTTTACTCCTCTGCCACTTCAAAGACGACCATGTATGACAAAGAGTTCTATAAAGCACACCACCGCCCCCCCCCCCCAAAAACCCCAAGAAATAGTGTTGTTACAATTAGCTAATTTTAATAACAGGTAGCACAGATTTTACTAGCAGGCAATAGCATCTGTCTGGAGTCAGACTGCCTGTCTGGATTTGAGTCTAGAGTTTTCCACTTAATAGCTGTGTAGCCCTGGGGATGCTGCCCAGTTTGTCTCTCTGTGGTCTGGGACAAGAACACCCCGCCCATTTCCTCACTGGGCTGCGCTGAGGACTAGGAGAAAGAACCTACGTAAAGAAGTACAAGGCAAGGTCCCAGACAGAGAACTGAGCCCCTCAGCAGCAGCAACTCGGCACTATGACGGAGAACTGCATGCTATTTACTACAGAGCTGGTGTGGACCTTCTATTTGGAGCCCCACATAAGGATTATTCTTGGCATCTGTGTAGCACTAGCCCTCAGCACAGATATACAGATGGTCTGTGTAATGACAGGGTTTCAATAGACTGCTATGAACCAAACACATCTCCTTTCAACAAAGTTAAGGTTTTGGTTCGATACTGCAGGCAGGACTAGAAATACCACCTCCACGTCGGACTTTCTAATTTGATTTCAAACACACATCAAGCTAAGGCTGCTTGCCATTCACGAAGTGCAGTGGGTGTATGTCCCTGCCCGCTTACAAGATTCCAACCAGAAGGAATGGTTGAAGAACCATGATCAAAAACTCTCAAACACATTTGATATGGTCTGTTCATTAGCTACAGCCTTCGAACACCCCATCTACTTGGTACCAAAGAGTAAAACCATCAGATAAAGGGGATAATGATGGGACAAGAGGGTACCATGAAAATCCGGCTGGGGTTTTGCCCCTACCTTACAACTGCTGTCCAGGCCTCCTCTACTCTCAAAACCAGCCCAGTTTAGACCATTAATTATACTGTTAGTCTGACTGTAGTTCATTCAGTATGGGAATTAGTTTAGATCAGGGACAATTCAGAGGAAGTCTGTTAATGGCAGTGGGGGAGGGAAGGATGGAGAAGTCAGGCTCAAGAGGCTGGCTGACCCTTCACTGGTGCCATAACTAAAGTCCTCAAGCATCATTTCCTCTGCCAAAAACAAAAACAAACAAACAAAAAAAAAACCCTAGATGACTAAAACAGACATGAATATTGTTGACTTTCTTGAGTTCAGAAAGGCCAAGGTACTGCTGGAGATCAGCAGGGACTCTGCCCACCCCGCATCCTAAGCAGAAGGGCCTTCAGGAGGAGCCCTTCAATCATGAGTCACCCTGCCAACGATATGTTCACTAGTCCTCAAAGCATTTCAGAGTTATGAAATACTTTAAGTTCTGAAGTGAAAGTAGTATCCTGAATCACCTATATTTACCAAACACAGTACCACACCCCAGTGCATTCCTGACTGAGGTTTTATTGTACAGTATTACACAAAATGCTTATTATTTACATTCATACAGCTCTTTAAAACGGATACAACATTGTAACATTGATTATCCCACCCATTAGAAAAACAACCAGAAGAGATGGAGAAAATAATCCTCAATTTGGAAAAATTAAAACATAAAAAATATTTGGCTAAAATATACACATCTTACATACTGACTCGTAACACATGCAAATTTATGTAAATTAGCTTAAAATTTATAGCATGCTGCTGGTGAAAGACCTGAATATGGTGGGACTCTAAGCCAGTCACCGGTGTCAGTTTACTGCTCATTACAGTAAGACTTTTCTAAAATAACCTGCTTGATTAAGGAAGTCATTAAAAACACAATCTGTATATAACCCTCACAGAACTTGCTTTTTTCAAATTAGCATAAATCAAAATTCACCTTCAAAAATGACTGGGACTTTCTGAAGACCTGCCCTTGTTAAAGTATAATCTCCATATAAAGTAATGAGTCTGTTCTTAATAAATGTTTCACCTTCCACAACATGACAAGAGCAACACATTCCTTAAAATGTTCTATTGTTGTCTTTACCTTTCTGCTTCTCTCCTGGTAAGAGATACCTGGATCAAGATAAATGTCTCTGGCAGATAATCAAAACTCGATCAAACAAGGCGCTGAAAGAGGAGAGATTAACAAGAGAGGCAGTGTCCACAGTGGGTACGGAATGGGTCCTAGAGTCAGCGCAGGTGGGCTAAACTAGGCTGTACCGCCTGCTGTGTGACCTTGGACAAGTTAATGAACGTCTCTAAATTTCAGTTTCCCAGTGGGCAAACCAAGGCTGAGTGGAGTCCTTGCTGGGAAGGCTGCTGCCAAGATGAAAGGAGAGTGCATGTTGTGAACGCAGTAGCTAGCCTGTGAAGGGCCGCTACTCCTATGCTAATGTGGAGCCACCACACAAGGTCAGTGTGCTCATGGACTCTTTCGGCAAGTATCTGCTGAATACCCACTAAGCACGGACAAACAAAGATGGATGAAACCTACACCTTGCCCTCCACTAAGGCCCCGGGAGTTAAAAATACTTAGAATACAAAAGTCCCACATATCTTTTCCTTCATGCAGTAAAATACACAGCACTTCCATATTCAGTCATTCATGTTTTGTTTCCATGGCCTCAGCATTATGTATTACTTGGTCAGGATAAAACGCTATAATAATTTATAAGGTATCAATAGAATTGATTTTAAATCAGGACATTATCTTAATGTCCTCCTGGGTTTTCTTGAATGTTATTTCCTCTTCCTGGAATAAAGCAGTTGGCTCCACCCCAGAAATTTCATTAAACACAGTTACTTTAGCTGGCGAGCTGAGCTGCTGCTGCTGTGTGATGCTCTGACACCAAAGACACAGGTCTGGTCCTTGTGTGGCCACCTCAGCTTCCCTCTCCGGACAGCCACTGTCTGCCCGTGGGCCAAACTGTGGGTTACATGAGGAAGCAACTGGGAGAATGAGAGGGGACAGGAGAAGTGAGCCCACAGATACTGCTCAGAAGTCCCATCTCTGATCCAGGCTGATCGCCCCAGAGCCGCCGCATGCCCTTCAATCCAATGGGCCTCCTCAAAGTTCACAAGACCTAACATTCTTATGCGCGTCTGTCCTCCGTCAAGAGTTCCCTTCCCTCGTAAACAGACAAGATTTATAATCTTGTACGCGCTCTGTAAACTACAGTCGCAAGCACCTGCCACCTTCCTCTGGGAATTTTTTTTTTTAAGTACAGCACCCATAAAATACATCCTAGATCATTCATTCACTGCTGCCTTATAATCAATGTTACCAAGTCGCGCTGACAACTACGACACGATACGTGAGTCTGACTGCCCTAAAAACAAAAAGGGGGGACTGGCAAAAATTTCCTTCCTACATTTTCCGGGAAGGTGACTGACTTTGGACCTACACTTGCACTGTGTTCTGTTCCTAAATCCAAATATCAACCGATTTCTACCAGCTGCTTTGAAAGAAGCTGAAGTAGAGCAGCTGCTCCGAGAAAAGAAGTGACTCAGCTCGAAGACTTGGCAAAAGCTATGTCTTAATGGACCAGAATCCTCATTTTAGTAACTATTAAAATTTATTGGAAAAGAAAGCCTTTTCATGTTGCTATTTTTTCCAGTAAACTGTTTTAATCTATTTCAAAGACTAAACCTTTTTTTCTTCCAAAGAGTGTTAACTCCACAGAGCCTCCTATATTTCCTTATGTATTACGGATGCAAATATTCTCTATTCTGTACAACATCGGAGGGTAGTTCAACAGGAACACGGAAGGAAACAACAGTGTATCAATTCAAAGGCAGGCTGCCTAACAGTTTTGAGGGGCTAATCAGAAACTCCAGGTCTTTGTCTGCCACCTCAATACGGCAAAACAGTTTTCAGTGATGACTCAATTTGGCCGTAAGGTCCTTCACTAAAACACTCAAGTGTGTGCTCTAGAACAGACCCGACAAACATAAACATCATGTGAGCCACATACGCATTTAGACCTTTTCTAGTAGCCAGATTTTTAAGAATTGGAAACAGTAAAATTAGTTTTAGTCATATACCTAGTTAAACCGCTGTATCCCCAAATACCATTCAACGTACAATCCATGTCAAAACCAGCACTGAGACATCTTACGTGATTTTTTTAGTACGAGGTCTTCAAAATCTGGCACGCGTTTCACACCTGCAGCCAGTCTCGATTTGGACTGGCCACGTTTCCAGGGCTTTAACAGCCACGTGTGGCTTGTGGCTACCATACTGGATGACAGAGGTCTCAAAGATCCTAAAGCCACAATGGGAATCATGCCTATTAATGTAAGAATCTGGCACTTTACAGAAGTACAACAGGCCTGACCCGGCCACTGCCTCCCTTCTCCAAGCTGAGCTCAGAGTCTCTTTGTCAGAGAGCTGGACATCCCATACTCTTTCATCCCACAGCATGGGCTCTGCCAAGAACTCTTCCCCAGTCCAAGTGGCTAGCGTTTTTCACCTTTTATGTCTCAGCTTAAATGCCACTTTCTCTGAAAGGTCTTGTTGATGATATTACCCAAGATCTCTCCTGGAAATCTCTATCACAGCCCCTTATTTACTTCCATCCTAGCATTTATACGACAGCCATTATTTTCTTATTATTTTCTTGTCCCTTGTACTTGACTCGAGTTCCACGAAGGCAGGGACCATCCCCCTGGTTTGGTGCCTCAATGAATAGCTGCTGAACAAATCAGTGAGTACAAAACTTGATCTGTTCCTGTATCAACACGCATGCCTACATTTGCTTGTTCCCATATTGTTTTCGTGTTACCCGGAGAGAAGAAGTTGTGCGTTACCAAAGGGCAAAAGCTACTGTGCCTTATTACTTTGTGTTCTCAGCACTCAGTATAATGACTGTCACAGCCAGAAGAGCAGCTGCCTGGGGCCGGGGGGCGGGGGGACACCAGTGCAGGTGTGGTGTGTGTAGGCACACCAAAGGAAGGAGGCAGCCCTTCAAAAGCCAAAAGTGGTAATTCTGAAAGTGATACAGTGACAAGACAATTTTCAGGATTATGCTGTAAAACTACTAACAGGAAGCAGTACAAAAATTAAAACTGGGACAGAGGGCGGAATGATGCCAGGTGGAAAGAGGGTCAGAGGTGGTAGCTTTACTCTGGTTGTTCCCCACCAGCAAGGGCACAGGATCTGACCTCTGGGTGAACACACAGGAAGTATTTGTTGTTGCATAAACGTGACACTATCAAGGCCACCAATTTTTCTTATTCTGAAAGAGATAAATCTTCTACACAAGGGAGACATTTTTCAACTGGCTCTCCTTCGTCTTTCATCATGTACTCATCACCTGTCTGTGACCAGGGAGAAACAAATCTTATTCAAGTCTGACCACTGAAAAGGCAGGATTTAAATGAATCCTGCCTGACAGACCGACCACAAGAAGAATGCAGGCATCAGCAGTTTTTCTGTGGCTGCTCATTTAGAGAATAGTGATCCCTGGGGATCTCCTAGAAATGTTTATCTCCCAAGGAGGTATGTGGCAAAAGGAAGGGGGAAAAAAACCACCTTCAGTCCTCATGTTTTTTTAATGGATAGTAAGTCACCACACACAGGTGATGAAAGAAACAGCCCCGTATAGGGCAGACAGACATAATACTTGTTTTTTTAAAAAGAGCTTTACAGTGGCTGATTGTTCAGTCACAGATGACTAGAGTTTTATGTAAATTTTTAGCATGTAAAGCAACATACAGCATGAGTATCCATCAGCTTAACAAAGTGATTTCAGTATACTGACGAATGAAAACAAAAGAGACACAGACACTCGGAGATACAATTTCCAATCTTTCCCAAGAAATGATTTCAAGCAGCGGCTTTCATTTGACAAGCAGATCTAAAGATGCAGGGCTGACAAAATACATAAAGCACTGGAGAAGCAGGTTGACTTGCCAAGTGTGTGCCAAGCAAGAGGAGTCTGGTCTAACCAGGAAACCACGCTCCTTCCACTAACCAGCGCTGAGATGCTGGTCGAATCCCACCCCCTCCCACCACTCGATCATAGGTCAGAGAGCGAAACTGTAAAGGGCCTTACAGAACACGTCTCAGAGGTGTCCACTTGCCACCGCAAACAACTGTGGGTGCTGGGCCCCGGCTCCTGTTCTCTGACCTTGACTTTTCCTTCCCTCCCACTCCTCACCTGGTCCCTGCCCTGCCATCAACACCTCTGTCAACGCTTAGTCTTGCTGGTGGCAGCGTGGGCTAAAGAGGTTGTTGACCCTTATTCTAACATGTCCTTTTAGGTTAATTACTTTTGTATACTCGGTGTACCCAGTGACATTTAATCACTACGGCACTACTCGAGTAAACAGAAGTGAATGGAGCCAACTGCAATTTGGCATCGAGCTAAATGGTGCGGTAATAGCAGCATGCTGAAAACGGACCGCGAGAAAATGCTCTCACTCACCACGGTGAGAAATGAGGTGGACACCATTTGATCAATCGCTATTTTATTAAAAAGCAAGCACACTAGCCCAGTGGTAGGCTTTTGCTATTTAATACTAAATACGGCTTAAAGGAATCCTGCACTTTGTAACATATGGACGGTCCAGTAAGTGCCTGCTGACTGCCTGGATGACGACAAAAGTAACTCAGAGTGTGGGTGTGACTTTCACGGTATGGATGTGTCCCCTGTCTCCCTCTCCACAGGCACCCACGCATACACTCAAGCACATGTGTCCCGTGGCAGGATAGCCCTCTGCTAACACAGTCAACCGTCTATCCTCTTGCTAGCGTTTGGGTTTGTAAATACCCGGGGCACAGAAGTTAGATGCAGAATGTCCTAGAACTCTGTATATACATCAAAGCATCCAGTACTAGATTAATCAAATGACATGCCATAGACTGTGAGCCACTGAAAGTCTGAGAAAACACATGGCCAAGGACTTCTACTGGGAACGGAGAGTGGGTCAGAGAGGCCATCCGCAGCCCTGAACGGAACCAGCCAGAGCAGAGGGACGGAGGGTGATTTTGTCGAAGTGCTTTCAATACTGGCCGGCAGATGAAAACACGAGGCCTTACTCCTCTATCTAAGGAACAACAAAGACTTCGCAAGCACAGTCTCATGTAGCAATGCCAGTAAAATCCCACAACGTTAACCGAATGCTCCTTCTGTACCGGCAGTGTGGTGAGACACTGGGGACACGAAGTGAAGACGGCACCAGTGCTTCGGTGCTGTCGAGTCTAGAGGGAAGGGGATGGAATGGAATAATCACAAGCTGGACAGAGAGAGTGCTCTGGTTTCAAATCTCAGCTCCAGCAACTTATTAGCTGTGTGATTCTGGCAAACAAACCCCGAGGCCTCAATTTTCATCCCTGTAAAATAAAGATACCTGTCCTACCAGATTGTCATGAAGATGAAATGAGATAGCCACATGAAATGGCAAGCATACTGACCTTTCTTTCATGCGTATTTCTGGCATCTGCCCGAGAAGCCACAGGCCAAGGCTTCGCCAGCAGCCCAAGCAGGCAACGGGAGGCCTGGAGTGCGGCCGCACTATCTCCTACTGGCCTGCCTTTGACAGAGGCAAATGGGCAGTTCTTCAGGTTCTGGGCAAAGGCCACCACCCCACTACTTGCCCAGATTCAAACGTTTCAGCCAGCAGATTCTCTAGTTTGGGCATCTACCTGCCCTATTGGCTTGGTGCCCTCTTCAGAAGTTCTGCTCTTTTCTCTCATTCGTAGGATTCACGTCGAGCACGCCTTCTGACATGACGTTGAGCCGGGGTAGTAGAATAAAGTCTATGCTTGCAACCCCAACCTCACTGAAGTTTGACAAATGACCCTAAGGTGAGTAAGGCGTCGGGACTGATGGGGTGGGGTGGGCCAGGCACTCTGCTGGGCTGTAAGGCACTGACTGAGCACACATTACCCCTCAGAGCACCCCTGTTGTAGTAGGGGGCATCAAAATAAACTTACTGATATAGTAATAAAAAATTAGCAAGTGCCAACAGCAACATGTTACAAAGGAGATAAACAGGATGCTAACCTTCAGCGTCCTGACAGGGTGGCCAGGGACTGGTTCTCAGAGAGATGACATTCAGCTGACAGTGGGAGCAGAAGCTGGAGCCAACCATGTGGACGGCCAGGAGAACGCTGTGGACAGAGAGGCAGGAGGCCTGGGTGCCGACCCTGGAGGGCCAGCATGAGGGGCTGGTGCCGGACAGCGGGAGGGCTGGGCTGTGCGGGGCTCAGCAGGCCATGGGGAAGTCTGTTTAATTCTGAGTGCCACTGAGGAGAATGGGGGGATGACACATGTTCTCAAAATCGGTCAGATCTCTGGAAAGTTCTATGTTAGACGGGGACCAGAGTTAAGACTTTTCAGAGCACTTAAAATTGGAAAAGACCACCTTGCTTACTTACCTCCACCCCCTGGTAATTAAAAATAAAAACAATACTAGGTGCACAACATAAACCTTGCAATTATACTAAAATTAAAACAACAGCATTTTGCTTCAGATCATCAAAACTGAGCTTTCATCACTTCTGTGTCCCTGCTTTTACCAACCCAGTTAGCAGGGAGGCAGTGATCCAGGGCAGATGCAGGTGACTCGGACTGGAGGGGGCACTGGAGAAGGGGCGAAGAGGATGGATTTGAGAGATGGGGAGGTATGATCCGGCGACTCACTTCACGCGATCGTGTATGTGTCGCACACAGAAGTATGTGTATGTTGCCGGGTGTGTGTAGGTATATATATGTATTTATAGAATCAGAAGGGAAAGCCAGCTTGTCCACATACTTCACTCATCTTCACTGTGATATACGTTTGTACTGGAAAAACAAGGAGCTCCTGTCCTTTCCTAGGTATCCCACAAGAATGCGCTTAACCTTAAGGTGCTCATGGGACGACGGGGAAACATGTGAATGGCATCCTCCAGGTTGATCACGGAAGGGGGGTGGGGTGGGAACACACAATTGATCTAATCAACCAGAATTACATTTCCACAAAGTGGTACACTAGATATTTGAGAGAGACGCTGCAGAATAAATGCTGATCGCTACTCAAAGAAACTTAGAAAGAAGGAAGGAAGACCTGTATCTGTGATGAACAGAAAACCGGATTATAAGAGCATGTGAGACATTTTGGGGGGTGAGATCTACCCACTGAGACTCCTATGGGAGAGTAGGCCAGGCACTGCCAGGGAAGGAGGAGACAGTGCTGCCAGGGTCCACACCTGGGCTGAGGGGATTTCAGGCATGGGGGGAAGGCGAGGCTAAGTCCAGGAGGAAGAGGAGGAGAGTAAGACACAGAGCAGCGAGGACAGAAAGGTGTCCTTTCTCTGGGATAGTGTCACAGGATGAGACAAGCAGGTGGGGGGCAATTCAAGGACTAGGCAGTGGTTCTCAGCCCTGGCCTCATGACCGACTTGCCCAAAGAGCTTCAAAAAAAAAAAAAAAAAAAAAAAAAAAAAAAAAAAAAAAGCCTCACCTGTGCCCTGCCCTGGAGCAAAAGAGTCAGAATGGGGAGTAGGCCTGGCCAATTTTACAAGCCCCCCAGGTGGGTGGCTCTATCTTTGAGAACCTCTGACCTCAGGCGTATTCAGATAATCAGTAGTGCTGGGACTGCTGTCAACTAGTACTCCTAATCAACTAGAACCACCTACCTATTAATACCAAGTCACCTCCAGCCCTTTCAGAGGGCACAATTAGCCCAGCAGCAGCAACAGCATCCCAGACTTTATCTCCCTGTGGCTGTTCTTGCCGGGATGACCCACATTTAACCGGTAAGAAATAACATATTTCAAAATCATAGTTTGGAGCTGGGAGAGAGAAAACAATCACAACTGTGTCACAAGATGAGGCGACATGCTCTTTACCCATTTCTGAAAGCCTGAATGTGGTGTTCCCATGCATGACTCTACAATGCTGACAAAGTGATGTATTTTGAGTGCCATAATTAAAACGATAATCTCAATAAAGTGGGCATTATGAGATAATTGGCCATCCTCAGGTATTAAGTAAACTGTGGTAAAAGCCAAGGATACTCATCGCCAAGGTCAATTACAATAATTGCTAATCTGAATCACATTATGCTATTGTAAACCCCGCTTGATTTAAAACACACACACACACACACACACACACACACACACACACACACACACACACACACACCAAAAACTGATTTAACACACACCACAGGGAAATGACCTGAGAAGGAGTTCTTGTTGTTCTTGTTCCCTGACTACTGGTCACTGAAGAATTCGTATAATCAACTTTGTAGGGTCCCCACTTACATCCTATCCCTTTAAACCACACCTGTTTCCTCAGCTCTGCAGTCTGAGCTCATTAAGGAAATGTGCCTCTCAGACGTTAGGTGGCTCAGAACGGTAACATATAGGAAGACAGAGTGGCTCTAAATTGATAATAAAATTAGTCCAACAGAAAAACAAATACCCATTACTCCTTGAGAGTAATTTTCCCTGCCTCGGCACGTTACAGGAAGTCTTCACTGACTTCTGCAGAAACCGAGTCTCTCAGATATGATGGGTTTTAGCTTGTGGGAAGTTATTTCACCCTCCACATGCCACTGTCAGCTTGCCTAGTAGACCAACACTCAGGCTCAAGTAACCAATGGTCAACCAGAAGTCAGGAAAAGCCCGGAAGACAAGAGGGAAAACAGAATGTGTGACCTTCCTTCGGCTAATTGGAATGTGTTTGGCAATCGAAGAGTATAAAACTTCTTTTTTAAGCTGTGATTAAACATCAAGACTTTGATGTTTTATACAGCATTCTTCCCCAGTAATTAACTGCACTAATGAAGTTAATTAGTGGGGAAGAATGCCGTATAAAACATCAAAGTCTTGATGTTTAGTGTCACCATCAGTTCAACTAAACAGTAATAAAGAAATAATTTCTTAAAGCGCATTTATGCATGCTCAGCACTTCGGTTTACAAGCTCCGATTGTAGGATAGGAACATTTTTCAAAATATCCAAAGATGCTATCCCCGATGCAATCCAACTGCACTGACAGCAACAACATACCATTTAATGTAGTGTAATTAAGTGGCCAAGAACGCCACATAAAGCAAAAGAATTGAGACATTTAATCATAGTTATGAGGACAGTTATAAATCTACCATTACTGTGAGATGAAGGAATGGGGAAACCCAAGGCGAACAGCCACACGAAGAACTATGCAACCTGAAGGCTGATGCTAATTAAGCAGTGGATAGTGGGTTTACACAAGGGATCAAGACCCCATGGAGAGTGGGTCTAGACAAGGGATCAAGCTATCAAACAAGACGTGCAGACAGCAGGTCCTTTCAAGCACTCCTGGATGGCACCTCATGTCCTCTGCCCTTTGGTGGAACACAGTGAGCGGGGATAGCAACACTGGGATGTGAAGTCCACCGTGGGCCTCCTCCACGTGAGGCTCACGGCCGCGACAGGCTCTACCGAACAAGGCTGGTAAGTGCTCCTCTTTAGGGGACATCATCTAGTCCCCTACTATCTTAAGTATGGCCCACTGTCCAGCACCGTGGAGATCCCCTTTGAGAGTCTGTCCCAAATACACTCCTGACGGCCCTGCCCTGTATCTAACTAAATCTGTAGTTAACTCACATGTCTGTTTACCCTCATTAAAATATTTGACAAGCACCTGTCTACTTCAACCTCCCCCTCACCTCCTTATACAGGAAGGAACTTGAATCCCTAAGATGAAGGAGCTCAAACCAACAGGGCAGATACTGAAAGACGACCCTCTGATTTTAACAGGAGGCCCAGGAAATGGTGCCTGTGTGCTGCGTCAAAAGAAACCAAGCTGTATACAGAGCAACAAGGCATCATCAATAAAAGAGGACAGAAGGAGTCAAGAGAATGACAAAGGGGATTGCTTCATTAGGTAGGACAGGTCTGGGTTCAAATCTATTCTACTTGGGCCAAGCAGTCTATGAAACAAGTATGAAGTGAAAATTTACAAATTCTAGAAATATAAAAGATGAAAAGGACATTAAAATGTGTATTGGGAAAGAAAAGCTCTAGAGAAGGAAAAGTTGTGGAGTCTCCACTTTACTTTTTTGAAGGGCGATGGAGACATAAGAGGAAACGTGGCATCCGCGGGGCCACCACACAGGACTGTGGAGAAAGCGGATGGACCACCCCGGGCACCATGAATTGTGCTCCTGCACAACCGTACGTCGCCACACAAACTCACGAGGCGATGACAAGGACGCGCAGATTGTCGCATCACCTAAGGCTGCATTCTAAAGGTCAATCAGGATTCTAGACAATGACAAAAAAAGAAAAAAGAAAAAAAAAAAAAAAAGAAGGCAGGCTACATAAAAGTCACTGAGGCAATTTCATCATTAATCATAGAATGAATGTCTCTCTCCCCAGTGAAATGTGAGCTCCGTGAGGGTGCATACTGGTCTTTTTCAATACTATATCCCCAGAGCCTAAGTACGGTGCCTGTCCTTGGCTAGCCACTGAAGAGCAAAATTTTAACAACATTTAACAAAGAACAGTCCTGAGGCTTATTATGTGGAGATGCTCACTGTATTAAGCATCATCTAGCAGTTGCTACACTGAGTGATGGGACAAAACTGACAGATAAACTTAACTCTTGGAGGCTACATTAGTTTCCTAAGGCTGCTGTACGAATTCCCACAAACTGGATGGCTTAAAACAACAGAAATGGGGGCGCCTGGGTGGCTCAGTCGGCTGAGCGTCCGACTTCTGCTCAGGTCATGATCTCGCAGTTCATGGGTTCGAGCCCCGCATCGGGCTCTGTGCTGACCGCTCAGAGCCTGGAGCCTGTTTCGGATTCTGCATCTCCCTCTCTCTCTGCCCCTCCCTCACTCATGCTCTGTCTCTGTCTCTAACATTAAAAACAAACAAACAAACAAACCCACCACCAACAACTGAAATGTCTTCTCTCATGGAGGGGGAGGCTAGAAGTCATGGTCATGGTGTCAGCAGGGCCATGCTCCCAATGAAGTCTCTAAGGAAGAATCCTTTGCCACTCCAGCTTCTGGTGGTTGCTGGCAATCCTTAGTACTGCTCTATCTGTGGCTGCGTAACTCCAATCTCTGCTCGTCTTCATATGGCCTTCTTCTCTCTCAGTTTTTGTACTTCCCTGCCCCCACCCTGTGGAACAGTGGCAATGTCACTGAAATGTCTCAGGAACTATCCTGTCTAGATGACTTTCTCACCACATGCACGTGGTCTCAGTGTCAAGGCAGAGGCACTGGCTTTTTAAAGGTTTCCCACCTCCTCCTAATTTCTTTCAGAGTCTTGCCTCATCTCCAGCATTTTAAAGTACTAAGGAATTCAACCTGTAGCATTTCTCCAAAGGAACAATATTTATATTGCAAAATGATGAACTTGGCTCTCCAAAACATCCTCTTACTCAAGAACTTGAATGAATGAGGGCAGCAGCAGACAAGATGCAACAGACCCATAAAAACACTCCTCATGTGATGCAGACACAGGGCTACTGGGTTGAGGGTGAACTAAGAACATATGAGCCTTTTCCTTTAAAAAAAGTTTTTAAAAGATTAATGATATGCCTAAATAACTGACTGATATAGAAACTTCCTAACAACGTGGAAGCCAATAGCTCAAATCAATAAAGTCTCAATCTCTGAGATCCTCTGGACTTGAAAATACTTTTTGGTAAGTAATAAGCAAACTCATTTTTAATTCAAGCCAAAGAAGCAAAAAACCAGAAATCATGCTCCCTTACATCCTAATATGCTGCCAAGTAGTTAAGTGTGATAACTGACATTCAGACATATGACCTTCTGTTCAATTCAAATAAGTTATCTTTAGATGTTTTGTGACGACTATTCTTGTGATTTAAGCACCTCATAGTAAAATCCATCTTTCATTTTGCTTTTGTTTAGGAAAGGCTTGAATAATACCCTTACAACAGTGTTCTGGCAAACACTTTTAAATTATGTAATTCACCAGGTTCAACTCTGCTGGTACAATCACTTTCAAAGAAGATGGTTATAATACATTATCATTACAGCTATACAATCCAAGTTGAATTTTCCTTGGCTGAATTCCTAACATTTTAATGCTGAAATTGATCTGTTTTAAAAACATCATGTGAAGGGTTTTTAAATACCATACATGCTCAAGCTCTTTATTTTAAATGCTTTAGAAATGAGCCTGCATAAACAGAAGAAAAAAAAAATCTGTTCTCTAATCTAGCATTAAGCATATTTTAAAGAACAACAGGCATGTTTCCAAACAAACTACTGTAGTATACAAATTACCCAGCAGGGATGAGGATAACAATGCTTCTTATGTGGGTTAGAACCTAGAGAAAGCTGACATTTCATCAAAGTTGTCTTGGAAACAATATTCTTTGTATTATTTAAAACACATGAGGTGCGCATTTGGGCGTGGGCTATTTCTTGCAAAGCAGATTGTGAGGCTGCCAAGTTTCTAGTACAGTGACGAGGAAGAGGAGTGTGTAAGCACTGAAATTATGTAAGAGGTTCACAAGAACACAGGACCACCAGGACTCTCGCGTGCTATGCTCTCTGGTTCCCACTCTGGAAGATTTTCCTTCACCGCTAAGACCACTGTGCAGACGTGACTGCAGTACTGGCCACAGCTTTCGTACCTCCTTGTATCCACATTTGGTAGTGCCTTGTCATACTGATGCTAGATTCGGTCGTGTGAATTGCTTTGGTCAAGAGCACAGTATCAAACTTGATGCAAAGAACCCTACTCCTGCCAGAAAAAGAAGAAAAAAAAAAAAAAAAAAGAAAAAAAGAACAAGGCTTGGCTAGCCTCCTGGATGGCTACAGGCGACATATGGGGAGCACCAGGTTATCTCAGCTGAAGACATTCTGGACCACCCAGCTGACTTCAGACACAAGAGCAAATTTGGACAAGCTCAGCAGACCAGCCAAGCCCGGCCAGGGTGGAAGAACTTGCCCCACAGCTAACACAAAGACTAAATTAAAGAGAAATGACAAATAGTTTTCACTTTAGACCACTAAGTTTTAGAAAAGATTATTACACAGCATTGCTAACTGATATAACCATTTAATTAAGAATTAGCACCATAAGAATATATGCCCCTTTTACTCTTCAAGCTATATTAAAAATAGATGAAAATAATGGAAATTAAAAAGCAAGCTCATTCCTTTCTGGTTCCCAGCCTTATCACTTCTAACACCTTAAGAAATGAATCAACATATGTATCAATGGTAAACTCTCATAAATTCATTATTGCTTCACCAACACCAACCAACATTTGAAAATCACTCTATAATTTTCAAATCATTTCCACGTATCTCATCGTATTTGCCCTCTCCAAAAGTTTGTTAGGACAGTATTATCACCACCATGTTAGTGATGACCAAACAGAACTCTAGTGAGATTAAGGAACTGCTTGAGGGCACAAAGCTAGACACAAGTACAGCTGGGGCCAGAATACAGGGCTTCTGACTCTAGACTGGAACTGATTTTCACTAATACCCTGACACGAAGTCAGGAGAATAGGACAAGGTCAATGAGATTACTCACACTTGATCAATTCATGGAGTAAAAAGGCAAGACACAAAAAACTAGATATTGACGTAACTGAAATAATTTAGGAAAAAAAAAACAGAACAGCTCATGGTATAAATCCTAAATTACACTGATATTCCAAGATTACGTAAGTTAGATATGTATTCAAATGCCATTTCTTTTCACAGCAATAAATATTTTCCCAGGTCATTATTTTTGAAATAGTTCTCAGTATTCAGATTGAGCGCACAATTTTGTGAATCAAAGGAATTTCGAAGATAAAGGGACCACGGTAATGATACCTCCATAAAGCTAGTCAGGACAGGCACTGTGGAAGCTCTATAATTGGTTCTCTCCACATCTGAATATTAAAACAACTCTCAACTTCAAGTTTATGCTCAGCTTACTTCTACATCTCATCTTCATTTAAATGTCCTCCTGAGGAGATTTTCAAAAGGAAATAAAATAACCTTTTAGAGTTATCATTTCACAGACACAAAAAGTACCCCGTAAGCCCTAGGAAGAAGGACCGTGGAGTCCACGGACTCCTGAAACCAAAAAAGAAGAGGCAGAGAGAAGCAAAGGATTCATCTGAAAGACAGGGAACAGTGAGCTGGGACTTAAATTAATGGTCTATATCAAAGGTTGGCCAGCTTTTTCTGTAAAGGGCTTGCTCCCATCATTTTAGGCTTTGCGGACCACATAAGGTCTCTGGTGCATGTTATTTGTTTACAACCCTTTAAAAATGTAAAAAAACAGTCTGAGTTCATAGGCCACAAAAAAGGAAAGGAAAAAGAAAAATAAGAAATGAATTTGGCTACAGTTTGCCTGTGTCCTCGTCTATATAACTGCAAGAGAATGTGGTGTATTCCTACATTTTTATATGACCTGAAGCATATGACCACAACAATCCTATCAAGTTTCCAGCATTCTCTCCCCAGGGAGAGAGATGGGGTCTGCAAGGTATGACCAGCTGCTCCACCTGGGGCCGTCCCGCCACTCTGAGATGCCTGGGCATTTAGATTTTTGTTATTTTAAATACAAGAAGAAGGTCACAGGTGGTCATGTTAATAACTTCAGTTACCAGTCAACTGAGTCGCATGGCTGCACTTACTATGCCTGGGGACCCTGGACGGAAGCCCCTGACGGACCAGTCTGGAGGAGAAGGAGACCAGTTGCCTCCCTTCACTGGTTTATTCGAGACAGTAACAAAGAAAGGACTGCTGTGACAGAGGCACCCTGACAGCAATCCCGGAATGCTCAAAGCCGAAAAGGACAAGGTCTTCCCCCTCAGAGCATTCTGTCCCTGGAAAAGCTCGAGATAAGATAAGCACACAAGTTCTAAGGCTGCACTTGAGAGCCTGCAAGTCAGGAAACCCTTCGAGCCAGATGTGCTTTCAAAGTCAGTATTCGGGCAATTTGAGAAAGGCAGTATCATACACTTACTGTACATGCTCTGGGATAACAGCCCAAGGCCAAACATTAATATTTCTATCGTCAACTCAGTTTTGTTACCAGATGAGACGCAAAGAAACACTTTGTTTACAGAGCTCTTTGGATTTCGGGGTAGCGGGTATGGAACCGTCGTGGATAAGGGTAAGATGAGGCCTAATCCCAGAAGAGTCTGTAAAGTTACTTTTTCTTTCTCTTTCTTTGAAAATAAAGTTTTAACTTAAGAAAACCACACAATATGGTGATTCCAGAGCCAAACTCGAAGCAGCCGTCAACTTCTGCTATACCAGCACAGCCTTCTTTATGACACCAGATCTTAGCAAAGACAACAAGTTACCTGAGATGCACGTGAGGGGAGTTCAAGCTCATCAAGATTTTACTCTTAGTAATGTTTTCTTGCGTACTCAAAATCTATTAAAAAAATCAGACCGAAAAAATACGTAAAATATTCCCTAGGAGGTAGTTAAGGAAAGAATATAATTTTCTTAATATATTATCCATCAAATCACTAAGTACCCGTGGCTGTGTGGCTAGAAAAGGTAATACACTTCTAGAATGGGGCCACTGTAATGTGGACATTCAATCTTCAATTTCCAAGAGAACATGCTCCAAAACCCAATAATATGAAAGCTAGAGATCTCCTGACCTTCTCAGTATGTATGTCCTGTCATTCTATGAGGAAAGAGCCTATGCCCAAATGACCTTTGCTTCCGCTACAGTGCCCTGTATGAAGCAAGCCCTTTGTCAAAACCTAACAAATCTATCCAAGCGATTTTCATTTGTACATCTTAACATGAAAAACAAACTATATTGTTCATTAAACCGGCAGACGGTAAGTTCTTTTCACCACAGTGGACGGAGTATATCCAAGACTCATTTGAATACATCAATACATTATTTTCCCCAGAATGAATCTGGTTTTTTAAATGCAGACAAGAGATTTAGAGGACTCCTGGTCCAACTATTTTGGTTTTAATACTGAAATAAAAGCAGGGAGAAGGACTTGTCTGAGGGCCTATAACTAGTAAGAGGAGAAGCCCGGGCAGAATGAGGTCTGCATGTGGTTTCTGATTCAGGTAATGAAAATCTGCTGATAAACAAGGATGTTTACCCAAGACAATGTGTACAGATTAAAGCCTACACATTAGTTCTGGTCGTACTGCATTAGGCTCACAGAGGCAAGATTATGAGGAAACAAAGCTTCTAATTATCAAAGAGGCAGGTCCACACACAACTGGATGAAGCTCGTCACCCCTGAACTGAAGCATCCTGATCCTGGGCAAAGGCTGTGCCCAATTTCTTTCCTGCCTTATTTCATGTATTTCGGAATATGGCTAACATGATTTCCTGCTAATTTCTCTAACAAATACGAGGACTTTATACAATGTAAAACAGCTCTCTGAACTTGTGCAGCAAGTGCATCCCACTCACTACTTGCTTTGCCAACAAGCTTCTGATTTGATCTTCACCTTTATATACAAACAGGCATTCAAAAGAGAAGAAAGCAATTTTACCAAGAGCACCTGATAAGGTTAATCTCTCATTAATCTTCCTCCTTAAGTTTCTGAGTTTGGCAAACGTAAGGATCCTCCTCCTACACTGCCCACTTCCGATTGTATAGGCAAAAGAGTGCCCACCACTGGACCACATCGATACAGAGGTGAAATTAAGGACAAAATTAAATTCAAAACCCAGAGGGAGTTTAATTGTGAGGATGCCACATCTTAAAAGTTTGGGAGGGTAGAGGCTGGGTATAAGTTTGTTTCCAGAAAACAAAGTAAAAAATTAAATCTGGCACTGGTCATATATAAATTCAAAATATAGAAGTGTCTTACCAAAAGCTTAATGAAGAAATCAGGTTATCAGGACCTGTGATTATCAACCTAAAAAAATTTTTTTTAATTCCTGCCATGTCATCTTGTCTCTGCTATTACCATCGTCTAGTCCTTATAGGTAATTAAAATTAACATCTTGAAGGAAAAGCAAGGACACCCTAAAATGAGATAAAGCAGGAGAAGCACGTGGCCCACTAGTAAACTAAACTGGGGTTTCTGCACCATGGAGTACTGCCAGCGAATTGAATAAACAAATCTGAATAAACAAAATACTTCCACATATACGATAAACAAACTTCACAATACTTCATTACACTTATCATATAATACGCCATAAACGCTAGGTCTTGAAGAACCCAAGCAGTCATGCAATGTGATGGCAAAACTGAGGCTGAGAGAGAATAGAGGACACCCCCAGGGTCAGATAACAGGAGCAGAATCCCTGAATCTCAGCCCAGTGCTCTTTCTACTGTATCACCAGTTGGCTTTTTTTTTTTCTTTCTACGTATTTTATTTTAAAAAATAATAAAGTATACTCAGGGAGTTAGACTTCTGAACCAAAATAGTTTCAGCAGTGACAAAAGCAATAATTTATTTACTTTTATCTGCTGTATCCTTTGCTGGAAAAGACCTTGGGGAGCAAAAACAGTGAAGAATCCCATTAATTAGAGTCTCTAAAACAAACATCAGTGGCAATTAACAGGCCATCAAATATGGCAGTAGAATAAAACAGTATAAAATAGTGTTCCTTCACTGCCACTCTACCAGGGAAAACTAGCTTTAAGCATCTTGCAAGATGACTGGGACCCAATCACATCAAAGTGGCCGGTGTAGGACGCTCAGGCACCATCTATCTCTCCTCACTGCAGTTCCCTAATGTAAAGCCAAGATTTGTGTTCAAAAGAAAAGCAGAATGACTAATCAGGGTGGCATAGACAGTGCTTCATAAACAAAAGAGGGATCCTGAAAATGATTCAAGCCCCCAGTCATAAATAGCTGTTAATGATGGGGCGCCTGGGTGGCTCGGACAGTAAAGCGTCCGGCTTCGGCTCAGGTCATGATCTTGCAGTTTGTGGGTTTGAGCCCTACGTCGGGCTCTGTGCTGACAGCTCAGAGCCTGGAGCCTGCTTAGGCTTCTGTGTGTCCCTCTCTCTGCCCCTCCCACGCTCATGCTCTGTCTCTCAATAATAAATAAACGTTAAAAAAAAAAAAAAAACTGCCCATAAATAGCTGTTAATGAGTCCCCCACTGTGGACTGACAGGATAGCCTTGTATCATGCTTTATTTTCATTTTAAATAAATAAATATAGAATAAAGGAGATTCCATTTCTGTTAATTCTTTTCAAGTGGATCCACAAATCGACACAAAATTGCTCTTGTCAGGCCATGGGCCCCCCTCCACCCCCCCCCCCCGGGGGGTTGGTATTTAAAAGCAGAAATCACCAGCATATGCAGCCCCCAACTTAATTCTCCGCATTATCCTCAACAAACTGATACAGCACTGCAATAAAGCATTCATTCCCCCGTGGTTCCTAAGCAAGTGTCCCACGCGTTCTGTCCTGAAAGTACCAAGTCATCCTTTCCTGGAGGGGGGAGGGGCAGCAGCAGAGAGAAGGAAAGGACTGGAAAGGAAAACGCGGAACAGTCCAAAGAGGCCAAAGGGGCCTCTGAGTTACGAAATACAAGTGGTCCTTCCTCAATTTGTGTCATATATCTCCAAGTCAGCTGATGAAAATAACAGCCAAAACAGTAAAAGCTTGAGCATTTGTGCATCAATTAAGGAGGAGAAGTAAGCATAAATAGATTTAAAAATTACAAATTATTGGGGTGCCTGAGTGGCTCAGTCACTTAAGCAATCCGACTTCGACTCAGGTCATGATGTCATGGTTCATGAGTTCAAGCCCTTCGTTGGGCTCTGTGCTGACAGCTCGAAGCCTGGAGCCTGCTTTGGATTCTGTGTCTCCCTCTCTCTCTGCCCCTCCCCTGCTCGTGCTCTGTCTCCCTTTCAAAAATAAACAAACATTAAAAAAAAATTACAAATTATTACAGACATTTAAGTTAGGAAGTACTGTATCATCACTAAATGCAGTTAGTGGTTATGTCAAAAAAAAAAAAGCAAAACAACCCTAGCTTCTCCATGAAAGAAAAATGACAACAAACTATAAAACCCAAATTAGGGAATTCTGACTGCAAGAGTATTCCTGTTAACCCCCAACAAGAGGATGAGGTGACAAGTTAAACTCTTTCTCCGATTTTCTTCTGCATAAATTTTAATTAGTCAGATAACAGATTCTGAGCTGTAAGAGGAGGAGGATACATCTGCTGAATATGAGAAATTTAACAGAAAAACACACACGGGATTGTGTGATAACATTCCAAAATGTTGAGAAACAAAAATGGCCTCAAATCACCATTATTAAAAGCACATACCTTCCCCTGGTGAAGTGCTTACACTCCTAAGGACATATGACAGCTAAGCCACACAGGCGAACACATCACAACAGCATCATTACACATGCACAAAATCACATCTATTTAGTGTGGATTTCCGTGCATGTGACAGACAAGAAAGGGAAGAAGCTCAGGTAGGAGCCCGGCTGTCTTCCTAAGGGGCGGGCACCGTGCCGGGTCTCCTCGAACGCGTCTCTAATCCTCATACTAAAATCCTACACCAAGAAAGGTACACTCAGATGAGACTGAAACTGACCCTAGTGCAGAGACGAATAGGATGGGCCCTGGACACTAACCTGATTCTAATCAGTTCATCGGACAGATTACATTCCAGGTGACCGTGGGCAAGTCTCTTAGCCTCGTTGTGTCCCACTTTCCTCAGCCTGTTAGGACTAAAGCAAAGGATGGGTGCAAGGTAAGGACTCGGCCAGCACGGAATAAACACACCCTCAGTGCTCATTATTTTTATTATTATTGTCCAAGCTCACAAAGCTGACAGGTGGCAGAGTTGCCTCTAGAACCAATGACAGTGGCTACAAAGCCCGGGTTGCTTCACTCTATACTAAGCAGCTTTCTGGCAATTTTCATAAACATGGAGAAGAGCAAAAGGCCACCTCCCTCAACAGGAAAGGAAGCCTGAGGCATGTGTCCTATGAGGGGACTAGAGAAGGTGAGGGCAATTAAGAGGAAGATTCCAGGGGTGATGGGCCCAGGGACAGCCAGAGGCAAGAGCCAGAGCCAGAGCAACCAGAACTGCCCAGTCTCCAAGGCCATCTCACTGAGGAAGGCATACCTGGCCAGGATTGGAAGCAACGGCCACCAGGGCTCAGGGGCAAAACCCACTCTTGTGTGACGATGACCATTCGCCATAACTACATTTTGAGTCTATGTCTTGTTTCACATTTACTACTTTGGAGCAAGATGCAGCCTGTGGTTTTGGTGGCTGACAATGAGTAAAACGTGAATTATACTGCAACTTTAATTTTTGTACGGGGAAGTTATTCATGAAAACTTTTCTAGATATAAAAATTAAAAAAACTAAAATATGCAAAGTAGGAAATCAGACAGAAACATTTCACTTGAGGTGGAATCCTCCCACGAAAGCAAATACTTTGATATGGACCTATGCATAAAGTTATCTGAAAGGGAAACCACACTTTAAAAAATCATGTAGTATATTCTAAAGGCAAACAAACATTTCTGAAATCACTCACTGCCAATTTACATACATGGGATTCCAGGAGGTAAATCATGAAGGAAAAACCTCTAAGACTTACCCACATTATTCTGCCTTAATGGAACTGGGTTACATTTAATATTGTTTTAAGTAAGTGGACTATTGGTTGGGGTCTAGAAATTGTTTGGTTGTAAGGATATTTTTGTTGTAATGGTATTTGTTATCATCAGATCTGATTAGCACATCTCCCAAAACAAATGTTGTGACAACCACCACCAAAAAAAAAAAAAAAAAAAAAAAAAAATCAGGATCTCAGGCCAACAAAACCAGCACTTTAAATATTTCCTTCCTTGTTGGATGCAAAGACTGTACAATTCTGATATTTATTCTGAATATTTCAGTGATGTATCCTGCACGTATTTGAAAGCCAAAGGCACATAATTTATAGCAGGGTTTCTGAAATCGTGCCCTTTTCACTGGTTGCTGGCATTTAAAGCATGTTTTCACACATCTTGCAATGTTCTAAGACTATCCAAATTGATTGGAATTACATTTTTAAAGCATTTTTAATTGAGTTCCTGGGCTGAGAGTGTTCTACACCCCACCTGCCCTCACTCGCACTTGTTTCTATAACAGAAGTCGAATGTGGCTGTAGAAAGTTTCCACTTAATCGAGTCCTTCTTCGCCGAGTATATTCCATTTTCTTATCTTTTAAATAAAATAAATCTCTACAGAGAAACACGGTTGCTGTTCAGTTTTGATAACCAGAAAAGTATCAATTCTTCTTAATCAAATTTCAAACCTGAGCTAATAAGCACTCAAAAGTGGCATTTCGGGGAGGAAAAGGTAAAAAGACCCAAGAATTCTCGAGCATAGCTGATTCTTGAGCCTTCGTGGAGACATGACTTTCCTAAAAACAAAGGTTTGGTAATTAGGAAGAATGGACTGCCTCAACTTTGGCTGATGGCTCCCAAATCCTCTGTCTCACAGGCAACAGATTATCCAAGAAAATGGCTCTAAACATCCAGATGGGGTAATTCTCTAGAAAGAGTCATCTGAAAGACACCTTCTAAAGCTTTGTGAGACCAGCCGTGACCCCTGTGGGGAGCTAAAGTCCTGTCTGCTCAGGGGCCCCTCACCTCCATCCCCAGTGGGAGACCTGCCTAGGCCAAAACTCTCCCCACCAGGGCAAGCACCACCCAATGCCCAGTTGTTACCTTGCTTTCCAAAACTCTGGCCCTTTTGTCATTCCTATTAAGAAAATTCAGAATTTGCTTGAATCCTGGTAGGACTCTCTGAGTAATGTGAATTCACAGTCCGGGCGCCCTCTCCCCACAACGGGAGGGGTCCCTCATTTTTGCAGGCTCTGGAGGACATGGGACACGCATGGCATCACGGAAAGGGCACGTACCAAAAAATAAACAGGGAAGGTAAAATACTGTTTCAACTGCCTAAAAAGCACAGGCTATACGAAAGCTTCTAGACTAACGTTCCAGAGAAACTGAGGTGAATCTACCCTCTCTACTGAAGACACGGCAACCAGGTAGCATACTGAGCCTCTCTCTTCTCAACATTTGCCATTATGAGAGCACTTCTCAGATACGGGTGGTGGCAGTCCTGGGCCTCCCTCGCTGGACCCAGGCCCGCCGTCCGTCATCCCCCAGCACTCCGAATGCCGCTAACATCCTTTTTTCCCCCTCAGATGCACCCCTGCCAAAGCCCATACCAAGACTGACTCTTGTTGCCTCGTGAGATTTCTCTGTTAACTCAGCCTGCAGACAAGGAGCTGCAAATAAATCAGTATTATAGTGCAGGGATGTGTGTTCCTTCCCCGAACAGTCAACCTTATTGACAGGGATTAGGTGTATGAGTAGTAAAATAATGAAAAGCAGCAAGAGTCTCTCCTGCTCCACAAGCATCCACTGGGTATACTCCCTCTCCCCACACAATTAGAGGAACGCCGGAATTGTTACGGTTTACAACACTGGAGGGAGAGGTCCATTTTACAGATAATCTGACATGAAAGTAAAAAGAGGCTCTCTATAAAACGCAAGGTAAACCTCGGGACCACCGTCCTCAGGCCAGCCCTTCAGTGCTTGGAAGGCTGGTCAGGAATACCAGCAGAGTCACGTTGCGCTGGGACAGTAAGGGAATGCCTCTTAAAACGAGGATTCAGGCTGACAGGAACCCACGAGGTTCTCCCCACTTGGTCTCCAATTTCATCTATTATGAGTGGCAAGAGGTTTTTGCTGTGAAATACATAAAAGTCACGCTCTCAGCTGAGGTTGAACTATACCGAAACACGAAATCCCCTTTGGAATTAAATGTGTGCTCAGATCAGCTAAAGTTAATTCTCAACCATCTGCACGTACAAGATCCATTTTGTAGATTTTTTTGCAGCAAAATTTTAATCCCAGAATAATTTCCCCCACAGCCTAACACATTTCTAGTTTGCTGCTTTCTGCTGTCAGTCTAGTGTTTGCTTGCGAAATGCAAGTTGATTTAAATATTAAATCCCAAAAGAATAAATGAAACTGAGTCATTTTCAAATTTTCCGTATTGTGCGCTAAAAAATTACTAACAGTAAGATTCACTGGGTGCCTACCAAGTGTTAAGCACCCATGAATCTTTACCACTACATTCACTTTTGTGTCCCAGGAATTGGAAGACAGAGAAAGAGGTTGCAGAGAGGTCACAAGGTTGGTAAGTGGCAGAGGGCAGTGTTTGAAGCCAGGGTATCTGACCCCAGAGCTTAAGTTTCTAACCGGTATCCCTAACACTGCTTTTCACCTGTGGGATGGTTAGAGGTCACAGTGTGTCACACGCACAGATGTGGACAGGTCCCAACATACACCAGCTTCCCAACATGAAGAGATGTGGTTCAAACAGTGTACAAAGAGTCACCCTTTATGAGGATGTTATTTCAGCTTTAAGAGCACAGCAGACATGAACGAGGGGTGGGAAAGGAAGAGGAGGAGGGAAGACTGAGGCAGAGCTGACTGTAAAAAATGTCTCTTCCCAAATACGCTTACCCCTGCGGCCCCTCGGCCACTGCCTGAGGGATGCAGTGTACCAACCTACTTGTTTCAGCCTAAATCAATTTCTCTTGAACTCCTTTCACTTCACTTGTGAGTCTTTTATGGTGTTTCTGCTCAGGTCTCTTATAATTTTGGAGTCCTGTTGAGTCAAGTCTGTGGAGTCTAGGTCTCTCTCTTTTCTTCTTCCAGCTTGTGAACAATGGTAAACTTCTTGCCTTCTTGTCTTTTCAAGTTTTCTAACCTGCATGAAGTCCCTGCCTCCTCCCTGGAGGACTAACCTCTGTCAGAAACCTCAACTGCTCAGGTTGGAGCATTTCCGCATTTCAGGGGAGGCACTTATCCCCACTCGATACCAATCCTTTCAGGCGTTTCTTCCTTGCGAATTTCACATCTAGGTCCCTGCCCTTGATCATCTCTATTGAAATAACCAAATATCCAGGAGGTGAAACCTGGAGAGCATCTTGCAGTTCTTTTTCGTCAACTGCAGAGCACCATCACGTAATGCACTCCATTTTCCTTTACTCACAAAGTCCCCTCCACTTCTCAGGTGACCAGACACGCTGCAAAGACAGAAGCAACCTGACATTCTCCCTTTTAACGTAAACTCAGCACGTGCCTAGTCTTTCCCATCAGAATTCCTTATGATTTGATCATGAGGTACTGGAACAATTACACAAAGGTGCAATCCATTCTTTCTGTCACTAGTAGGGGAGGGAAATCAGGAGAACAGAACACAGAAGAGGAAGCACCATTCTCCTTGCCCCAACAGCGGGTGAAGCGGTAACAACAAAAGGAGGTCTTAACTCAAGGTGCCCAGAGCACTTCGGACCAAAATGAAGGACCAGACACACAAAGGCATGGCTTAGTTTTTCTGACCATTCACACACACTTTTAGTGAACTTTTCAATTATCCTACTGCTGAAATGCACTGCCCCAGAGGGCATCTGAACTTCCTAAATACAGTTTCTGTCTCTCCCTGCTCAGGTTTTATAGACACTTTTCTGGCCTATGTATTCCAAACCCTCTGCTTGCCAGGGAAGGCAAGTTCGGCAGCGTCATCCGTCAACCACAGTGCGGTCAAGTTTGCTGGTTGGTGCTTTTAGACAGCTCCCACGGACCTATTTAGAGAGTCCTTTCTCCCAAGCACACCCACCTCGACTGACCATCTGGCCACTGAAAACAGTCCACAGCTTTTGAATCAATACTCAAAGGGAACCTTCCCTTCCAGATATTTTTAGGGGAGAAAATGCCTACAATCCTCAGCCAAGAAGACTTTGTATTTTGGTTTGTGATAGGGAAAATACATGCACAAATAAGCCTGAGGAAGACTAAATGCAAAATGAAATCATCGAGCAGAAGGACAGCGGCTTCTCCAACACTCAATCATTTCCAGTCACACTATGTTGTCCAGTAACCTGCATTGATAATTCCTCATGAATAAAATGCCAACATTATCATCTGCAGCTATGTTGTTGACATGCTTTTGCTATTTCACTAAAAATACCATTAATTTTCTGGCTTCACAACAGCTGAGCTACTCCCCATTTGAATATACAAAAGAGTATTTTGTTTAAACCAAATTAAAAGCGTTCCAGTAAATGACTTCCATTTTGCTGGCTATACTATTTTAGCATATACTGTTCTTCTTAATCCTCCCCACCTCAACGTCATGTCTGTCATCTCCCCAATCCAATATACTTCCACTATTAAAAGTGTCGTGTTTTTTTTTTTTTTTTCAAGTTGGGAAACGGGGAGTCCAGAAACTATTTGGGTTCGGGCATTCCTGACCAGCAAAACGGCTGAAGGGCAGTGGTCTAGTGTGGTTTTTTTTTTAAGGTTTTCTAAAACATGGGGGCCTCCTTAAATCTCTCACCTCTGTGAGCCAAGGTACATAAACAGCAAACTATTTTCCTGTTTGGGATGTGAAAAGAAAACTACACACACACACATACACACACACACACACACACGCGCGTGCGCGCACACACACACCTTCCATTTCGCATCTAGATAAGTTCCGACAGCCCCGACAGCCCCCATTTAAGTCGGAATGAAAACCTCTACTCCTGCCAAGCCCTCCTGGCATCTCACCACTTTATTTGTTCCCATTTGTATCTAATGCTTTTGTCAACAGTTCAACAAAAGTCAAAGCAAACAACCCACTGCAAACACTGGGGGTAACAGCAACAAGCATGAATCCTTCACAATTATCCAGCCCAGCTGCTCCAAAGCTCTTCCGGGCCGCTTTCATTTACAACAATGTCAACAAAAGGCTGAAACCCAATAACCAGATGGGTCAATATGGCCACTGTGTACCCTCTGGAGGAGGAGACTGAGCTCCTCCTTTGCTGCTTCGGCAAACATGTAGAATAATTCAGTTAGATGGACAAGTGCTTGTCTAATCATTTGTTATGTGAATTATTCAATGACTTTCCACGTAAACTACTAAACAGGGCTCTTCAAATATTTCCGCGGCCTCCAGCTGTCCGATGCAGAGGCACATGAAGGAACAAAAGCGGATGAAAACAGAAATCATGACCCGAGTGAGTTCCCAGTGATAATCTCTAGTCTAAGAAAGCCAAGTCTTTACAACTAATCCTTTTGGGTCTAACCTTGCCTGGCATTGTCACTGGAGGCCTAAGCTTCACTAGGACCCAGCCTGGGGGTAGAGCTGAGAAGAAAGCCACTTAACTCAGCCATTCAGGACAACCCACGACCGACCATCTATCTTTGACCTTGTTCAACTTGAGAAGTTTCCCCCTGCCTTTCAGAACCACTGCCAAAAGGTACAACATGCATTTATGGTTTCTAATGGAGTATTTTAAAAGCATAATTAGAAGTGTATTAACAAGCTGCAAAGCATAGTTTAAAAGTACCTGTTCCTAAAGACTGCATTTTAGAACATCAATGCCCTGGACTAATTTTGATAAAAATGTTGACGTTTATTTAACAAAGAATGACTCTGAGATGTAACTGTTCCAAATCCCCACTTTTCCTTTCTTTTGTCTTAAATGTATGGCTTATAAAATCACACAAAAACCAAACAGCCTGGCAAGAGGGAACCCTGACTTGGGGTCTGGGCCCTAATCCAGCTGAACACCTCCCTCAGGACCAAAGGGACAACCCCCCCCCCCCCCCCACTCTCTGACCTCCTCCCCCCTCCCCCGGCATGGGCCCTGAGCTGGGCACTAGGACCCCGAAATTCCTGACCCTCATACAGGGTTTACCAAAATCTTCTTCTTGGACCCCCTCAAGGGTAGACTAAATTGTTGGTCTGAGCATACCTGGACCTGAGGGCAGCCACTGAGGTGCAACGTTTTGAAGTGACAGCTGGGGTGTCTACTAGAAAAGCACACGTGAGGAGCCCATGTGGTTCCAGCATTGAACTCCAGGGGGCCTGTGAACTTTAAATTCAATGCTGGCCTTTCACATAATCATGAAGGTGTATTTATTAACTGGATTTAAAACTGTTAAATAGTTAGACACGTATTAGACATTTGCACCCTTTCCCAGGCCCGACAAACGTTCGGGGCAGGCCCAACAGGAAGTTGGCATGTAGTCTGGGGGACCCCATCTTTTGAAGAGATCACTTCTACCACCAAACACTTCACTGCAATGCACCGAAAAACCATGCAAGAATTTTTTTCCCTTAAAAACCTTTGGATTTTTACAGATCCAGACACAATCCACAAGTGGAAGGAAAGTACTGATATTATTTCTATAAACGCTTTAAAAACACAAAAAGCTCAAGAGTTAAAAATTCAAGGATTATGTTGTTTGCTGGGCTAGTCCATACAGTAAAGAGGCCTTTTCCCTTCTAGATTATTTGTATTTGCTTTCCTTTTCCAGCCTTCAAATACCCAGGTTATAAAATTACTGCTTTTAACACACTTGGTTAAACACAGGTGAAGGGAACAAGAGATTCAAACACGTGTCTTCTGCTCCCAACAGCCAGTGGACTCACTGCCATTTATTACTCTACTGTGGGATTCTCACTTCTTACCAGAAGTGTCTAAGAATTTTTAGTTCTCGGCATAAACAATTGTGCTTTCAAAAAATAAATACTAGTCTGGAATATGAAAAACAACTTGAGAATTCTACTTCCTTCTAAAGATCTTTAATAACCCCCATAACTGTTGTATTTCTGAGGCTGGCTTCCACGTATCAACTAGAAAGTTGGTAACTTTAAAAGATTCCTGAAAGAAGACCATTTCACCTGACCTGAAATGGAGCTATTTACTGGGAGCAGCAACAGAAAACTTTTTTTTTTTTTTTTTAATCAGAGAAACCACCTGAAAAGCAAGTTGAGGGAGCTCAAACACCACGAGTCTAACGATATAATGTTTTAGCCCTACAGTCCAATTGCTTTGCTGATTCCTACAAAACTATCGAAATACCAATAAAAAGGCACCATCATCAAGGCTGGGAGTCTACAGAATATTGCCACTGGCAATGCTGTCAGTGTCTGCGGGAAGGTTCCAGGTTTGCATGTGTTTGCACATCAGCCCTGGCAGCTTCCTGGGAAGAATGCCTTCAAAAGCTGTCCTCCAATCACTGTAAACTAGTTTTATATGCACATTTTAAAAGAATTCAGGACCAACCGGAAGCTCAGAGAAACGAAGGGGAACTGCCCAGTAATATATTTTAAGGGGAAGGGATTGTATCTAATCTCCACCACACACCCCCAAAGGCGCAACGCAAGTCTATTTGCCCTCCAGCTGCCAAATCAATACCTACCAACAAACTTTCAATATTTTACTTTGACCACATTGATCAATTTTCAAGCTCATCTATCAACACCAACACCAACACAGGTTTCAAAGTCAGAAACCGTTAAGATAATAATTTGGGGTAAGCTGTCAAAAGAAAATCAGGAAAACTGTCCAGCTACAGAAGTTCAGCTGTGCGTTTTTAATATCCAAAGGCAAACATACACAATGACAGTTCTTTCTACTTAGATGACCCTCAATATGAATGACAATCAAGCAAATCATATGGACTAGCAGGTACCATGGACTTTAATCTTTTTTTTTTTTTTAAGTTTATTTATTTATTTTTGACAGAGACAGTGGGAGCATGAGCTAGGGAGGGGCAGAGAGAGAGAGGGAGACACAGAATCCAAAGCAAGCTCCAGGCTCCGAGCTGTCGGCACAGAGCCCGACACGGGGCTCGAACCCACGAACCGCGAGATCATGACCTGGGCCAAAGTCGGACGCTTAATCGACTGAGCCACCCAGGCGCCCCACCATGGACTTTTATCTTAACACACTTATTAAAGCAATTCCTCACCCTACATACTAAGCACAGACTACATCCAACCTGGGACACCTTTCATATGTAGTATTCTTTCATTCCTCCCCAGGAAGGAAACAGGTGGAGCCACAAAGAAGAATGGAGGGAGACCAAAATGAGGGAAAAGAAGGAAAAAAGGAAAAGAAGGGAATTGAAAACGACAAGGGTGAGCCAAACAGTTCACAAGTGAGCATCTGGCACTGACAGGAGGAACTGAGCACAGAGTCTGCGGAACGTGCTACAATCTGGAAGGAGGGCGCCAGTTTGAAAATGGGAAGAACTGAAGACAATCCTGTTAGGATCAGGGGTGTAACTTATCTAACCAAAGGATTATTGCTGGACGCCCCACTCTGTAATTCTCTATTAGTCATAGTTTGCTCGATTTTCCCAAGGGCAAAAATGTCACCAGCTCAGTTTAAAATTTCCTAAATAGGGGCAGACTAGGTTACTACCGGATTTTATTATGAAAACAGATTCCAGCCTAAGCACCCAATTCGGGAGCCTCCCTCTGACTAGCCCAATATGGTTTGGTTATAATCCCCGGGCAGAGGCTCGGCCTGAGGCTAGGGCAAGGGTGTGGGGTAACTCAGAGGCCGGTCAAGTCCTGATCACTGTGGTATAAACACAAGCGATTATTTCAATTTTCTCCAAAGATTATTTTTTCAGGGCAGCCCAATAAACCCAATAATGCCCAGATTTACTAGAAAATTTTTTACTCATTTCCCCATGCACCAGAAAGTAAGCTAATAACATCCCACCGAGAGTGCTGTCAGGCCAAATCCCTCTGCTGCTGAATGCACTGGCAGGATCAATCTCCCTTCACTGGCCATCCCACCATCCACTTTAGGGCAAGACCCTGGGGACCGCTCCAGATTACCCCTCCACACACAGTGTCACAGGCACAAGCCAGAGTGGCCCAATCAGTGCCAAGAAAAGAACAAACTAAAAAAGATTAATTCACAGATGTTCATGCATTTCACATACACTGTGCCCCATGGTCCGTTGCTAGGGCAACGGGAGACCACCAGTGCGAGCTTTATTGGCTTTATGAAGTGCGTCTCGGGGACTATAGTCCGAGAAATGCTGCATAATAATAGTGTGGCTTTTCTGAAGCCTTGTTTTGTGCTTATCCACATTTAACCTTCTGAGCATTATGAAGAGGCATCGTTATGCATGGCCTTCAAACCCTCCCACCACCACCACCAAACTGCCCCAACTTTCTATCTAGAAGCATTAAAATGTATCTCCTGGGGGTCCATTTTGGGAAGATCCACGTTAAACTGCGCAACCAGTTGCACCATTTAAAAATCCCTCTATTAGTAGCGCCGCTGACCACACCAACGATTTCTGAGCAGCACAGAAGCTACTACAAAAACCAAAACGTGCACATGCCCCTGACTTCCTATGCTCGGGAAAGACCCTTGCTGCTGAATATCACAGTTGGTTTTAACCAGCAGGACCAGGAAGCCTTGTCAGGCCAAAGTCTCTTCCCAGGGGAGAGAACTTTCTGCAATGATGGGACCGTTCCACACCTGCACTGGGAAGGCAGTCACGGCAGCCACATCCGCTACTGAGCACATGAAAGTGTGGCTAGCTGCTGCCACGAAGCTAGTTTTTAAAATTTTATTTCATTTCAACAAATGTAAATTTGTAATGCTTCACGTGGCCAGTGGCTACCGTTTTCAGGCAGTTTTAGAGGCTTACCGAAACAACTAGGTAGGTTTTAAAAAGTTCACGAAGTGCTGTCTCTTCACGCTTTTAGTTTCTGCTTAATTAACACAAATATGACTCCAAGTAAACGTACACAGCACAGCATTCAGGGCTGGCCATGGCTCACTGTGCTGGCTCCAAACAGCCGCTGGCGGCGGCCTAATCAGCCCGGTTCTTCTTTGTCCAACGGGCCCGGGATGGAGACTGACGTCCCCTCCCCCCACACCCCACCCCAGGGCGGGAGGTTAAAATCACAAATGTCACAACTCTCAGAGCAGTAGCACAGATCAAGTGTTAATCTAAAGGGAAGGGGTGGGTGAGGGGGAGAATACAGGCTGGCTGGGCGAGGGAGGATCTGGAATGAAGAGGAGAAAAATAAAGCCAGTGAATAGATCAATAGAAGCAACAGCTTACATTCAGATTCACAGGAGAAAGAACACACCGAGACAATCATTTCCTGGGAAAAGCTCAAGCCTAATGAGAATTTACTCTGCTCCTTTATGTGACAACCAGCCCTTTTGTGGCACGGGCTTCCTGACTGACAGGAACCCAGGGCCCCTTAATAGGATTTCCATATTATTTCCAACACCTGCCCAGAAGTTATTTGTTTACATTGAAGGAGGCAAGATTCTCAAATCAGACATCTGCTTCTAGTTCAGGCATATCTTAGGAAACCATCTAGAAAGCAGCTTTGTTACCATGGTGACATTTTTATTTTCCGCCTTTAGTTGGCTCAAAACATTAGCATTTCCAATTTTATTTTGTTGTTCAAAAGGCCAAATGTCGCTCAAGAAAACAGAAGTTTAAAGAAAGATAAATGAAGAGACTACTCAAAAATTTCTAGAATTAAAATGACCATAGGAAAGAGTAAATCAAAACGAGGCGTCATTACATTGCCTACTAGCTTCTCTCATTGGGTGGCATCGCTAAACCTGTTTACCTTCCCCCTCCCCTCTCCTCTTCCCCTTAAAAATCTGAATACTCAGCAACTTGGAAAGCACCAATTTTGAAAGACAAATTCAAGAATCCTTAGGGTGCGATGCAATTAAATAATGAGTCCATTTCCATGAAAAAGAATTCCCCTCGCTCGACCCTATCACTGTCTTAAGAAAGCTCACTTACAACAATAATGCTTAAGACATTTTAACTTCCACCTCACTGCAATTCAGTACGGGGGCGAGGGGTGTGAAGGAAAGGAAAGTGTAAGCTTTTCTTGAACATTCAGAGGTTGAGGAGGGGATGGAATATTAAACAGCGAGGGAAGAAAGGTAGATGACGCAGGGGTGGGTTTCGTGCAAGGGCATGCGGTTGTTTGCAGCCTGCTGCTGAAGCTGCACGACTACGGGAGGCACTGGACCCGGGGGTGGGAGGGGGGGGGCGTGTTTATCCACCACCTTCAGCCATCGCAAAGAAACAGGAATCTAACTAACTTAAGGGACTAGTGCTGGAAGCCGGACATGCTTTCTAAAGCATACAGAAACAACTGGATTGGTTCCGAGTAATGCATCTGATAAAGCTAAGGTAACGGTACTTTTGTTCACTTTTTAGATTCGAAGGAAAACAACGAAGCAGTTCAACGCTAACATTTAAACTTCCGATCTGGCAGATCTAAGCAGCATTTACTGAGTCTCAAAATATGATTTTATTACTGTCATTTAATGACAAGCTTATTTAAAGGAATCTAAAATTCTTGCAGAAAGCGCTTCTCAGCCCTCAGCACCCTTCCTTTCTACTCCTCTGTCACGACACCAGAATGGTGTTCAATCCTGCCCCAACGTGGCTGGCATGGCCATAATTAGATAAGACTCCTCTCTACACCTGACATTACAACCCTTAGTAGTGATGGCCCTCAGGCGTAGGGAGTCTTGAACTCCAGACACACATGAATTACTTTAAACCACCACAGAGTAAAATACGGAAGTTGGATACAAGTAAATACAATGATTTCCAGCAAAAATGATTCAACAAAGCCTGAGAGGCAAGAATGCACAGCCACCCTGAGTGGTTTTGTAATTTTGCCAGAGTAGGTTATGGGTGTTACTGTAAAACACAAAAAAGATGGTGAACAATTCTTTGGAATACTTTTTTTGCAAGAACTATCTACATTTGAAGAAACAAACACTTTTGAAATTCAAGGGCCAGTAAAATTAATCTCAGGCCCTTCCACAAAACTGAAATGTTAGATACTAACTTTTCAAGAGATGAAATGCATTCTAAGTAAGCAAATTAGACACGTTAAACATCAGGATGAAAATGTCTAATAACGAAGAGGGATGGTTCATGGAGATAAAGAAACCACCCTTGCCAAAAATCAGCTGAGGAAGAAGCCCCCCCCCCCCCCCGTAATTATTCCTTCTGCCTGGGTGATCGGGGGTGGAGGGCACAGCAAAGAGCGGCACCTCTCCCCCAGCCACATCATTAATCCATTTGTGCCTGCCACCTGAGGACCAGCTATGCCCTAAAGATATTTATTCATCCGTTCGACAAACAAACAATTACAACATATTTTCTGGAATTAGGGCACCTGTTACATTTCACACAGCTTACACGCCTGGAGGCAGGTATCAATTAATACTGAACAAATTACTGCATCATAAACCCACAGAACAAAAGTTCCCAGTTGTCCCTCGATAAGGTAACTCTACATAGTAAAATGCACATTAGAAACAAATACTTCTACAAAGAACAGAAAAGCAACAATGATACTCAAACATTTCATTACAAATTACCATCTTATTTTGGAAAACTGAAGAGTTAAACATTAAATGCTTGAGAAGCCTACTTTAAAACACTAAACTATCCCCTAGGCACCCCACTCCCAAAATGAAATAAAACTGCCACTTGTATTTATTTGGCTAATGGTGTGGCCAACTTTATTAATGAAACATACCCTATGGTATAAGATTTTTATTGTAAAGTTCACTTGTAGGGCAGAATTAAATTACCTAAGAAAACATCTACATTCCAAATGCTTGAAAAAAATACCTAGCAGAATAGCTTTGCGATCCAGGGACCTGCCACTGTGACACAGCTTAACCTAGAGGGAGAGAGGATTCCTAGCAGGGTCCTCAGGTCCTAGCAGGATTTTCCTAACTCTATTATAATTCCCTTCTTAACTAATCCTTGATGTGTCATCCTATACAGTTCCACAAAGAAGATTAAGATTTTTGCCCTCAAGGAGCTAAAAATTTAGTGGGAGAGAACTTTATTCTGTTGGAGCACAGGGCATCTAGGACACCACGCACAAGGAAACAGATGTACTTAACATATTTTAAAAATCCTACTTAAAAACCTATTTTTGAAAGCCCATCTTGAGTCATATTTACGTTGGGAAAGTGGAGTTGGATTTCAAATACATCACAGTGTGTGTGTGAAGGTTAAAGGACACAAAGAGAATTCCATTTATCAACGATCAGCATCATTTGTAATACACCTTTGTGTATTAATAAACCTCATTAGATTGGTCATCGCCAACACGTACACGCAAACCAAGGGGTCATTCTTCTACCCATTCTCCCATCGTAAGAAAAAGACATTTCCCGGTACGATTCAGCACAAAGTATTCTTGCCACCACCAGGAAGCACAAAGAGACATTTAGAATATGGACCATTCTACAGGAAGCCCAGGCCAGGTTCGTCAACCAGTCAGTGGCAGAGGGAAAATTTTAAAAGTGAAGGAAACACCTAGATTAAAAGAAACCTGAGGGTATTACAACAAAATGAAATTGATCCTATTTGGACCCCATTTCAAGTAAATAAATTATTGGAAATCATCAAAGAAGTTTGCTTGTAGGCTGGATATTAGAAGCTATCAAATAATTATTTTTACCGAGTGATTAAAGGCATTACGGTTACCAAAAACATGTCCATTATTTAAAGACATGTGTTCACTTTACATGCTGAAGTACATAAAGGCGAAGGCATGCTATCTGGGATTTGCTTTAACATACTTCAGCAAAGGAGGAATAGACTAAAATGTGGCTGTAAATTGACAGCTCTTATACCTCCATGTTAAGTATATGGAGGATCTTTGCACTATTATCTCTATTTCTAAGTTTTTCAAATTTTTACTAGCAAAAAAGAAGGCAGAGTCACCCCAAAAGCTTCTTTTTTGAGGAAGGCACTGCCTATGTGACCTTGGACAGGACCTTAGCACCTCCTCACGTCTGAAAGACGAGCATATGCCAGCCTCCCACCTTCGCCGCTGAAATCTAAACTGAGCCGCACGTGCAGCAGTGGGACTGAGTAAGAATCCACCGTATTTTTCCCTAGGTTAGAGCGGATAAGCTGCAGTGTCCGAGTTACAGCCCTTATTTAGATACATCCTTTTCTCAGAGTACTGATGCCTGGGAGGAAAAGAGGAGACAATGCAAGAAGCTCCAGTAGAGTTTGGTTTAGGGCTGGTGTTTTGTTTATACGGTCTCGCTAGTGTTTTATAGATTTCATCTACTCCTCTTTTTAATCTAGTCTCCTATCACTTTATGCCTCTGTCTTTCTATAACATGTCCTTCTAAAGTCTACAGTAATGAAAGATGGGAATCAATCCCATCAAGCTTTCTCCCACACGGTAAAATGCCAAACATTCCCATCTTAAACAGGTGCATAGGGGCGGGGAGGGGGGGCAGCGTTAAAAACAAAACTGACTGGGCCATTGGGTTATCCCCTCTCGCACTGGTCCCCCTTTCTTCTTTCTCAAGTGGCTTCTTCTCCACTTTCCCCCACACGAGACATGCCAAAGGGTTAAATGTATAAAAGGCACACTTTTTTCAGACTGATACTCCTTTGAGACAGGAAAAAAACCCATCATCAAATCATACAGGTCACACAAGATCCTGGAACAGAACCTTAACCATTAAGTCTTGGTGTACCAAGTAAAGTGGCAAACAGAAGTAATCATTCTGTTAATTCAAGCTAAAAGCCCACTTTCACCTGTAACACCCAACTAATGAGGTAAAAGTGCTTTCTTGGCCTGAATCATACACTTCAATTTTTATATAAAAACAGTCTTAGTCTAATTCTCCATTGACAAACCTTTACTGCCAACAGGAAAGAATTGGAAGCAAGAAGAAAAGCAACGTATGATGTTTTAATCATCTACATAGAATAAACACCAAAATATAGCAGAGGCAGAATACACAAGCATTGCCTTAGATACGACTCATGAGCAGATCATTCTGAAAACCGTGAAACAAACAAACAAAAAGAATTCACGTAGGAAATGGAGGGAAAACACAGTATATGCACTCACAGAAAAGCATTTTGGTTGAAAAATAACTACATGTAAGTTTAGAAAAATAAAGTGCACCACCCATACTTATGCTAGCAAGACTTACAAAAATTGTAAGTGCCATATTGGCGGACTGTGTGGAAACATAAACACGGCATTTTAAGATGGTATGCTGTTTCTGGAGATTAATCTGGCAGTGTACAAGTCACTAAAGATGATCACACTCTCAAGATGAGCATGGCATTTTGGGGAAAACAATCCAATGAAAATAGTAAGATAAAACCACCACCACTTTGGAGGAAACAAATGTACTTGTGCTGTATTTTACCAAAAAACATGGCAAATCCTTCACAGGTCTGACTCGAGGAGGTTACTGCATTTGGGATACATAATATATATTAAAAGGACTAATGAAATCACAACGTTTGCACAATACCAGTTTGAGAGGGGCCATGGAGTTTACCAATAGTTGGTGAGAGTGAATTTCGCTATTTTTCTATTTCTATTTAAGCTGGTCTTGATTTGGGTATCTGTCATTTGCGAGACGGTAGCAGAGTTGTATAGACATTTGGGGGTAATAAGACTAATTGCTCAACCTCAAACTCCTACCAAGTTTTGGGTAACTTGGCCTTCATACCTCTGATTCATCATCCTCACCATCAGCCGCTCAGATAAAAATGGGAGAGTGATGTGAGGAGCCTAATGATTTCTCGTCATGAACTGGTGCCACCAGCAACTGGGCAGCTCCTGGCAGGATACAGGAATGCCACTTTGGAGCCAACCAACTTTTACCCCTTTACCCTCAGGAGGCACGGGCAGTGTGAGGTTCCACCACACTAGAGAATGTTCCCTTGGTTTCGCTTATGATGCTTCAAGGCATGAGAGAAATGGTACCGTATGTGCCGGAAGATGGTGAGAAAGCCCCCGGTCAGGAGAGAGAAGTGGGAGCCCCACTGCGGGAGCTTCTTGGAGAGCTAAATTTGGGCCTTCCAACCTACCCCTAAGGATAAGAGTGGATCACGGTCTGTGTTTCTGGGACCCAGGCTTGGGCATATGGAGTTACAGAGAGCCAAATGAAAAGCAGGTGCCCTGGACCCTCACGTCAACAGCCCTACAATACACCCCATTCTGGTTTCTTGTCACCAAATAGACCGATTCTTGGGCTTCTACAGTGCCTTCTCGTTTAGGTCCATATTTACCTTCTCCACCCTTGTTGAAAAACTTCAGATACAGATCTGTAAATAAAAGGCTTAGGAATGAACTTGGCTACTGGAGCTATAGAAAACAAGATCAATAAAGCCAATAGCATAGGTTTAGTGGCCACAGAACCTCCAAGAAGAGAAAGGAAAAGGAAGAAAAAGGCCCAACACTTTCACAAGTGAATTTTTCTCATTTTACTCGACATCTAAAAAGGTAAGGCACCTTAATTATCTGAATCTTTACAGTAAGTTTAAATTACATTTTATGAGCTATTCTGAAATCTGCCCTGTTTAATAATCTGTAACGTCAAGAAAACATTTTAAAGTGTCTCTCACAATTAAACCCATCCACAACCTTGTATAAATCAAAATTTTGCTACCATATCAAAATGTTACACTGGGGCTGTATAACATTGCCCACATCCTCATTACATGCAACACTAATTACTACCAGCAGATTCAGAATTTTCTGCACATTAGAGGCTTTTAGAGGAGCTATAAAAAATTTCAGGCACCATTAATTTAAATTTGTATTGAAATTTCCTTTTGACAGATGGCCAAAAATTACTTATTATTTAGAGCACCAGAGCTGCCTGTTTGCACATTAGAAGAGGAAAGGGAAAAATTAAAAGCAAGAAGGAAATTTATGTCACGTTCATTACCTGTTAAATGTTAAGGAGCATTATCCTGCATGAATAAATTATTTCATACAAGCCTGACTCCAGCTGCAGGCAACTGGCACACTCCGGCTGATAAAAAACCATCTCGAGTCACACAGCAGACAATCATAAAAAGCCCCTCTTAACCAGGAGCCACTTAAGGGAGGATGAGGACAATCAATGGAACAAGCAACTAACTTTCCCTGAGCATCACAGAACACATTGCCGAAAATCAGCAAACTTGTTTCACCTTGCAAAGCCACAGCACAACCCCAAAGCTGACACAACTTCCAATTTGAGAACGGTAACCAACAAGAAACATCTATTTATAGCTACCATTCCATAATAAATCAAGGAAAATCATCCACTTCTATTTGCTTTTTGTTTTCCCCCTGGCTGCTGGCTATATAGACACTCACTCCCAGACTCATCCTGAATGATTATAGATGATTTCAAAATACACCCTACTCTGGCACAAGGGAATATAAAATGTAATTGACGCAAAAGTGTGCACTGGAGTATAAATATTTTCATAGTCTTCTGAGAGTGGGGCAGGACAGGAGCTTTTGTTTAGTTCACTGGCCTGCCTGAAGGTATGTATTTATCATAAGAAGGCAGGGAGTGTTTATATGGCCTCAGAATAACTAGACAGGCTTTCCAAGGGCTGCTATCAGCTAATGCTGGTGGATGCATTTACTCACTACTTCTAAGTACATGTGTGTGGAACACTTACCACACTCAGATTAAAACTGCTCTTTTAAAAAATCTACATACTGATATGCACATTCTACAACAAAATACACAACTGTAAAAGCGTAAGTAAATAATTCAGTGTGTGCAGTTTCAATTGTAAATGTTGACATTTCTATGGGTGTACAGATGCCCTTTCAAATTACAAAGACTCTTGAAGGGTAAAATAGATACACTTAATTTTTATTTTCCATTATGTAAGGGTTTTGGAAAAAAGGACAAGGAGTCAAGAGGCGTTCAAAGGGAGAGCACATGTGGTTTCAGGGGAAGATTTTAGTCTTCATAAACATAACTTCATTAAAAACTACAAGAGACAGAACTGCTTATAATCCACAACAATCAACTGCTGCAAAATATAAGGAAAAGAACTGACAGCATCTGTGCATTGGCCGATGCTTGAGAACTATGCTTTCCTTCTAATCTGTACAAAATACAATACATATTACATATATAATTATGCATAACACACGGGCATATTTACACCGTGGCTGGCTCAAAAGTGATTGAACAATTTTCATATTTTCCTCATGTCCTGCCGTGGTGGCCTGTTTTTGTTTGCTTACTATATAAATTCAGGCATCCTGAGTACATCCCATTATGGGGTTACACAACCACATCCAAATTATTAGGCCCCCAATACTTTTCCTCTTTCCCTACAACTTGTCTATAAAGAGATATAGAGGCAGATAAGAGAGATGCAAAACTTAAGGAGAATACCTTATTATACCAGGAAACAAGATGTTATTCAATGGGGTCATACCTTTTAGATCTAAACAAAATTTTTTATTTATTTATTTTGAGAGAGAAATAGAAAGAGGAAGAGAGAGAGAATCCCAAGCAGGCTCCACGCTCAGAGCAGAGTCCAAACGGGGCTCGATCCCACAACCCTGGGATCGTGACAGGAGCCTAAATTAAGAATTGGACGCTTAACCGACTGAGCTACTTCAGGCGCCTCGAAGAAAAACGCTTTAAAACAAATGTTTTGTTAAGGAGTTTTGTAGGATGGAATTGTTTTCTAAAATGAGACTAAGGTACATTTCTTATCAATCAATTTATTTACTCTTCATTATTATTTATCTTATAGCCAAAGCCTAAGTGAAAAGAAGTAGTTATTCTTTGTCACACAGCAAGACGTAATAAAATGAGCATTGCAAGCCAGATCTTCTGTAGGACAATCTTGGTCTATAAATCAGATTGTGACAGAAAAGTAAGACTGAGATTTTCAAAAACCTCCCACACACAACTGAAAACAGTCAAAAAATGCAGCTGACCACTATTTGGTAAAGCCCACCACATCATTCTGTACATTTCGAAGACTCCATTTCTAGATTTATTCAACTCATTTAGAGACCTAGTAAGCCATTCCTTAATCTGTGGGTTTGAGTCCTACCTTGATGGAGTCTCTGTCTACAGGCAAAACGGCAGCAACACAGGTGGTGGGAAGAAGGGAAAAGAAAAGTACCAGTTAGTTTACAGAAGATCATCCATTTATCAAACTTGATCTCTGCTAAATAATAAATGGCACAGATGGCAACTTTGCATTCAAGTTCATTATTAATGCCATTCGACCAGATCCACACGCAAAGTGCCAATCTACCTTTGACACAATTTCAGAGGCCAAAGCTGGATACTCAGATTATTTATACTCCTTATTGACTTGTCCACTTACAAAGATGTTTATAGTCACGCTTCAGCTCTGCATCACAGCATTTAGGTAACTGGATGACAATAATACAGTGTTTCCAACATCAGAGATGGGAAATTTATGTTTAGGTGATAAAAATCATTTACCCAAGATTGTAATTCATGGTAATGACACTGAAAGAGGAGTAGATATGAAGTTTTAATTACAACCACACCCTTCTAACGAATGAACCACCCTTGTGCTAACTAAATTCCCACAAAGGAATGCTGGGAGAAATCTCGTTTGCTTTTCTGCTACTGACTAATAAAAATTATCGGTAAGCACCATACAAACAGACGGTCACATCAAAATATCTCATATACTTTAACGGAGGGAAGAAACCAATCTAGAAGGAGCACAACTGTCCTTTAAATCAATTATTTGCATAAACAATTGTGCTATTCTTCTAGGAAGAGAAGAGTTCATTTCATGCTTCCAGACAGCCTGTGTGAGAGAGGTAGTTAAATCAACAGATTTAATTTGGGCTGCACTTTCTCAAGTACTAAGACTACTAAAATTGTTTTCTCACCTGCAAGATTTTTATCGCACCAGATAGGCTGATCTGATTTATAAATAATAATTGGCTCTGTTAAATTATCAAGTAGTTTCTACCAGTAAGTCTTTTCCCAAAACAGAGGAGGTCAAAATGAGCTATTAATGCCACTCACTATTTCAAACATGGAGCACTGTGGGACTTCATTACTGATCTAGACTTGGGGAACATAGGAGGTAGCACGGGGTCAAAGGCAGTAACCAGGAAACAGGAGCCCTTGCCTTTGGGGACTGCATTAACTCTTGCTAACTGCTAGGGTATCATTTGGAAAAAGACTGCTTCCAATCATTAATTTCCCTTCCAGCAGAAATCCTTTGTCGAGTCAGTCACTGGTAAAGTTAAATCCAGAGCCAGAATGCACAACGGTATCCAGAACCCACCCTCAGTGGCAGGCAGGTAACAGCAGATTGACATCTTGAGGGAATCACTCACCTCTTTGGTGATCATTGTCATGGTGCTTCTTCTCATCTTTAATTGGAAGGTGGGACTGGCCTCCCAGGGCACTGGAGAGGGCCAGGAGGCCAGCGCTGCTCCCAATGGGAGGAATGGCAGGGGGCTGAAGGCCGGAAGGGTGTGGGGTCAGAGGCACCGGCAGACCATGTCCATGTGACAAATGCTGGGCCTGGAGTTGTTGCTGCTGTGAGAAATGAGACACAGATATTGAACTTGTTCCCCACCTCCACATCCCCCCACCCGCCGCCAAAAGAAAAGAGGTGCAAACAGATCATGGAAAACCCAGCACCCATGAAGGAAAGGTTCCTCTTTTGTATACCTATTTTTTAGAAGGGGAGGGAGGGAGATGTATAATGGAGAAATGCCCTTAGATTTGGGGGTTTTGCACTTCACTGTGAAGAACTTAATTCTCACTGAAATTAGCTAAGTAACTTTTAATAGCCGAAAGTCAGATTTCTTCAAAATGTTCATATTTTGTTCTCCAAAACATAAGGCCTTGCTATCATACATTTCTAATCAAAACACATACGTGACTAACTGTTAGAGCAGTTATGGTGAACCAAAAAAAAGCTGAAAATTGAGAAAATTAGCGTTAAACAGTTCTCCCAGAACCGCTGCACAGCATGCAGCAAGAGTTAATTTGAAAGAGAAAACCTGAATTAACAACCCAGAAAAGGAAACTGGTTGCAGCCACCGTTTTAAGCCCTTTAAGTGTCCTCAGCGGTACTTGAGCAAATTACTAAAGAAAATCTAATGTAGCAAGGCCTGGGTCCTCCTGTAGGCTTGCTCAATAATGCTGAAATAATTGGGCACTCTGTGCACGTTTAGTGATGCTCGAATGGAAAGCTAGAGGCCTGCCCTTGTACTCTTCTCTAGCGGCCGCCTCTGTGTTGTGACAGGTTTATCTGAGGGGGACTGTGATGCATGCACCAGTAACTGTGCTGACAAGAGTTTAAAGTCATTTTTACCAGCACACTGGCAACACATGGAGAAAGCCCTCGAGAGGCTGGAATGGGAGTGCTTGACCTCAGCAGAGGCCACATCAAGCTCAGCTACAGGAACTGCTCTGGGCAGGCCTTGCTGCCTCCCAGGAGTGGGGAGGAGGAGGGGGAGGTGACAGGAGGGCGTGAAGTTAAACATGTCCCTCAACAGGAACCCCCTTCCACTGGAGACCCTGCTTAACAGTGCTGGATGAGAACAAGTGCTGAGAAATTCTCAGACTAACTTCTGTAGTGATTACATTTTAATTAATGCCTCTAAATAAATCACTTGTCAGGTCTATCCAATGACAGCCAAAGAGGCTTCTATAATCTTTCCAAGTAGGACTGCACAAAATAGCTTTTAAAAAAATATGTGGGGCGGTGTATGCTGCTGCCCTTCGCTGGCAAAAAGGATCCTGAAATGCTTTTTTTAAAGTGTGTATGTGGGGCGCCTGGGTGGCTCAGTCAGGAAGGCATCCGACTTCGGCTCAGGTCACGATCTCGCAGTTCACGAGTTCGAGCCCCGCGTCGGGCTCTGTGCTGCCAGCTCAGAGCCAGGAGCCTGCTTCGGATTCTGTGTCTCCCTCTCTCTGCCCCTCCTCTGCTTGTGCTCTGCCTCTGTCTCTCTCTCAAATAAACAGATACTAAAAATTAAAATTATGTATATTTACATATAAAAAAATATTTCAATGAAAAAAGTATTTTTTTCTCCTCCCAAGTGACTTTTTTTTTTTTAATTTTTTTTTCAACGTTTTTATTTATTTTTGGGACAGAGAGAGACAGAGCACGAACAGGGGAGGGGCAGAGAGAGAGGGAGACACAGAATCGGAAACAGGCTCCAGGCTCTGAGCCATCAGCCCAGAGCCCGACGCAGGGCTCGAACTCACAGACGGCGAGATCGGGACCTGGCTGAAGTCGGACGCTCAACCGACTGCGCCACCCAGGCTTTTATTTCCTTCCCAAGTGACTTTTATTTCCTTCCTCTTCCCTTCTACGTGTCTTCCTGTGTCTGACCATAAAAGTCAAAGTATAGCACTAATTAGCTCTTTTCTCCAAATGACCCACAACTATTTTCTGGCTACATGCAGTTAAGATACAATCAATAAAGTAATGACACTTTCAAAGCAAGTTTACGTGTATAAAACAGAAAAACCGGAGCAGCATTCCAGACTTTCCACCAACTCACACCCACCCTGTGGTCTTGCAAAGCACGAACTGTCTGGACAGTTCAAAGTTAATGTATTTTTTCATGTGAGTAGCCAAAATCATGTTCATGACTCTTTATGTACTGTCACTTAGTTGTGACCAAAAAGTATGAGCACACGATCGTATGTTCTAGATGTGCAGGAAATAATGTCTATGATGAAAACAAGGCCTTTACGTAAATATATGGCAAATTTATTTCAAAACCTCATTCCACTGAAATAACCACACAATGCTCCAATTCCCTTTCTCCTCTAAATCGCCTAATACTTCGTGGGTATGGGTCAGGCATGTAACCACTTTCTGCCTCAGATCAGAGTTCAATTGGCAAGCATTTATTAAGAGCCTGCAAATGTGTCTGTCTCTCTTCTCACCTTCCCTCGACTCTGAACTCTGGGAGTCTACATCTGACTCAAACCCTAGCTCACTGCAGGCACCCAGACTCAGAATATCTGGGCAACTTCAAAATACATATGTCTATTTCATTAGACAAAAAAAAAAAAAAAAAGCAAAAGCAAAGAAAAAAGCCCTCAGTCAAAAACAAACCTTCAAAGGTGCAGGTGTTTCACTGTTATTTTTTTCTTGCAGGACAAAATAGAAACACTATCATCCTCATGTTTCCAGTCAACCAGGAACTTTTCAAGGGCAGAAAACACAGCCCTAGAGGCTGGTGCACAATATGCACTCACTATTCTACCTCAAAGCAGCTCTGATACCACCTGATCCTCCCTCCTCCATGTCCATCTGTGAGGGAGGAGGGGCCCTTTTCCCTTCCAAGGCTGAGACCCTTCCCCACCTCCCCAGGCCATCAGGTTGTGGTCGGCCCCTCTTCCCTTCCATTGCCGTCGATTCTCCAGCTCCCTCCCCTACTCCTGCTCTGGTGGTTCTCTCAGCGATCTTGTCCTGCTAGCAAGCCGGGTACCAGCATCCCTGGCATTTGGTTTAAGATGAACTGCCCGGTGAACGCTGAAAGAACCTGAGGTAGTGCTTTTTCAGGAGGGAAAAAAAACACTATATTTTAATCACTTTTTGTGGCCTCCATTGCCCCTAACACAGTGCCCTGCACATAACTGGCACTTGATAAATGTTTGTTAAATTTAATTAAAATAACCTTCTTTTGCCCTCTTCAGCTGCTGGCCTGTATAGATATATCCTTGATTTTGCACAGCCAAACTTCTCTAAAAACTAGTGTAAATTTGCTCTCTCCACTTCTCAGCAACCCCCTCCTGTACACACATACACACACGCCCTCTTCCTCCTTAACCCCTATAATTTGGATTCCAGGCCCACCCTTCTCATACAACTGACCACCTAGATAGCAATTATTTCAGGATTTTACAATTTTCTTTCTCCCTGACACACATGCAGCCACAGACCGCACACCCTCCTTGCTGAAACCTTCCTTTACCTGCTTCAGGAATACTGTAATGACCCCATGGCCTCTCTTCACCTCTCTCAATGCTCAGCCGTTAGATTTCCTTTTCAGCTTTTTCTTTTCCTGCTCACTAAAGAGAACAGTCGGCAACTGTCTGCTCCTCTCCCATACTCTGGTAGCCCAGGTCTAACTTCTTGCCAGACAACTCTACCTGACAGTCCAATATTCCCGGAAAATAAAAATGTTCAACACAAACGCCCTAGGTAACTTCCGCTGGCTCAAGTTCATCAACCACCATCGATTTGTTTTTCTGTGCGCCTATATCCATTATCACCAAATCCTATCAATTCTCAAATAATTCCTTAAATTTCTACCACCACCATGCCCGGCAGACCCTTATCATACTTTGATGACGGCAAGCCTCCATTGGCTCACTTGAATTCATCCTGCATCACCACTGGCATGTTCTTCCCCTCAATTCCTATCATCTCCCATCTCTTAAAACCACCTCACCCTGATTTCACCAAGTTGTAGTCAGTCACCCATCCCAGCTCACCTCCTGTTTCACTTGTTCTTCAAGGGCCTCTCAAACGTTCCGTGTCTACTATCTCACAAGACTCCCTGCATCATTCACTGCGTGGGCTGCCTCGTAAAGGTACTGTCATTCACCTTTTTATGGCTAAGAAGACCTTGGGCTTGCCAGCGAGACTGAGAAGTTCTGCAGAGAAGAGACCAGCCTCAAGCCTCTATACCCCTGGCACCTAAACTCACCCCTATTGAGTCACAGGACCATACATTTAAAGCTTTGGATAATTAGATTTCCACTACATACGAAAAGAGTTCCTACATACCTTTGACCTGGCTTCTGTTAAAGTTGATAACTTACATAACCACAGAAATGATCAAAACTAAAAACTTAACGCAGTAGTACTACGTTACTATTAAGTAATTCCCATGGTACTACTGTTACTATCACGGACTTGGTTCAGATTGCTCTGGTTTTCCCACTAAATGCCATTGTTGTGTCCTAGGATGTCACATTGCGCTGAGAAGTTGTGACTTTTCACATGTCAGCATACCAAAATTACAAAGCCCTTTCAAAGATCCTAAGAATGGCAACATTCAAATTACAGTCACGTTGTTGACTAGAATATGCCTGGAGAGTAGGAGAGAAAAAAAAGAATGAGAAGGGGCTACCAGGAACCCATTTCACAAGTCATCCACTAGCCACACAAAATATCAAACAAAAAAGCACACTCAGTAGGGTACCCTGTAGAAAGGTGTGATTTCAAGCAAGTGTTTAAAATACAAAATTTTAAGACAAAAAGGAGATTAAATAAGTCACCCAAAGATATATGACAAAAATGTAAGACACATGCAGAAATAATACAGTACGTTTGAAAATGTTTGCATCGATGAACAGACTACTTTCTGTATTAAGCGGTCACGTTTACGCTTCTTTCTGAGTTCACACTTAGAAACTACCCTACAAGGAAGTGGAGTGGCAGTGCACACTGACACGAGTCAATAAAACAAACATACAAGACACCGTCTTCTTTAAATAAAAGCACTGAATCACCAACCAACCAACCGAACCACACCCTTTCCTCGATTAAAAATAAAATGGCTTCAATCTGTCAAATTTCGAATAACATTCAAGAATTCAATACAAAAAAGAATCTCTTGTCAAGTCTTCTCATCAACAGAGGAAAACTCAAAGCAGATTCCCAGGAAGAGGCCTCAGGTTTCACTGGATATTATTCCAGATCTGAGAGTTGCATAACCTAATGGCCCGCCCTACAACCTGAGCAAAGCTTGCTGATGGGGAATCCATGGCGTCCTCTGTCCTCTGATCTCTGCCCCATCCATGTTAATTACAGAGTAATTAACCTGCAAAGGTTTACTACTTTATCCTACAGTCATGCTAAGAAACGTAAAACTTCCTTATTAAAGACAGAATGAAAAGAAATGTATGTAGAGTACATAGTTCAACATTGACCTGTTGCTAAAATAATTTAAGATAAATCACCATTCTAATTACAAACAAAAGTTGAAAAATAACGACTTGTAAGATAAAAAACAGTCAAAAATCAAAGAGAAGGGCATAGACTATAGTACCAATTAAACATTAAAAGAAAATATACTCTGTGTAACCATTAACTGAGAAAAACGGACGGAGAAAGATACGTATCTTGGAAAAATTCCTCTCACAGAGCTCTTTAGACTGTTACTATCTTTAAGTTGCTTATTTAAAAGGGGGGGGTGGGGGTGGCAGAGAGGAAAAAAACAAACAAACCCAAAACACTCTTATCTCAACCACAATACAAAATAAAAATCCTCCCCCCCGCCTTCCCTTGATGGGCCATTGAAGAGAATAAACGTTAAAATGGAGTGAACTTTAAACTTAGACAAGTAAGCATTCCATTAAGATGATTAATTTAATTTTGAAAAATAGCCAGTAATTACTTCTGAAAATATACAGCAATGAGGTGGTAGACACAGCCTCAATTCCGTTAATAGCTTTTTACTGGAGTTTCTGTAACAAAGAATTATTTCCCTGCAGTTTCAAGTTTGGAACGAAGGGTAGAAAGGGACTTGCGAGGGAATCAAGTTCACAGGAAATGTCTTTTGAAATGTTGTCCTACTGCAAAAAAGGAGTTATTTTAACCAAATGACACCAGCTGCGGGAGCACCAGGGCCTGACAGGCCAGTGAGCAGGTAAGTCAGAGCCTCCGTGCAACACAGATCCCTGGCAATCCTGGACAGCTCCAACTGGACACCAGACGGTTTTCTTATCCACCACCCCGGCGGCAATGAGCGTACTTAGTGCCGTATCTTCATTTCTTTAAAAAAAGAAAAAAAAAAAGTGCACGGCGAGCCCACTACAGAGCGTTAAGAAAGCTACCAAAATTAATGGGGAGTGACAACTGGGACAATGAGCCACTAGGAGGTTTTGTTCGGCTGGCGAAAACTTGAGGCACGTAAAGCATTATAAAGAATAATAATTGTAATAGATTATAACACATCTTAAAAAACAAGTTTCCAGGAGTGGGGTCCTCGGCACCCAAAGAAAACAGGTGGGGCTGGGGGTCATTCTGGGGCCCAGGACTAGGGAACGGCTTCCAAATTCACAACATCCTTCCTCCGGCTGGCCAAGGTGTGCACAATGGAGGTGTGACGGGAGCCAACCAGGAGCCACTGTGCTGACAGAGAAGCAACGGGGGACCCAGTGACCTTGAGAGAAGCCTGGGAAGGGGAGGCAGCAGACTGAAATGGAGCAAGTCTAGGGAGGGGCCCAAGACTGGGCTGGTGTCTACATTCTGTGAACTGTGAAGACGCCCTTCTGTGAGGACACTGGCTTGGGGGCTGGGCTGAGTCTGGGAAAAGAGATCCGGAATGGCACTCAGGAATGTACCGCAACGAGGAGGCATCAGAGCCACCCAGCTGGGATCACTGCCATCTATGGAGGCAAGGGCCAGCCACTTAACGTTTCTGAGCCTTAGTTTCTTCACGTAAAAAGTGGGAATAGTTTTAAAATCTATCCCCTGAGGGTGCTGGGAGAATTCTATGAGGTCATGCACATAAAACCTTTAGCACAGTGCTTGGCAAGTAATAAACACTCAATAAATGGTGACTGCTATCACTGGAAAAAGGTATCCAGAAGTACACACACACACACACACACACACGGTGGGGTGGGGGGATTCTTTTTTACAGAATATTAACTTACAAGGAGAAAGAATTTAAAATTTACCATTTTGCCACTCCAAATGTGTTAACAGCATCAACAGAGGCTAAAGCCAATGGGTAAAAAATTGTTGGGGGCCCCAGTGATTCAAGTGTCAAGCATCAGCCCACAGATTACTGAGCTTCCCCAATAAAGTGATACAACTGTAAATATACAAGAGCACCTAGGTAGTATTTTTACTAAAAATACTTAACCTGAATCTAAACATGAGGAAACAATCAGACAAATCCAGATTATGAGACATGCCATTAAGACTGGTCTAGAATCTTCCAAAATGTCAAAGTCACAAAGTAAATGGTTCAGGGACTGCTGTACCTTAGAGAAGATGGTAACAAAGACAGCTGTGAGTACTGAGTCATAGACTGGGGGGAAACTGCTAGGAAGAAAATGTGCTACCACAGACGTTTTGTGGATGACTGAGAATTAGGAATACAAACAATACACTAGATATATACAGAACGTGTGAACTGTATCGCCCTTCTATAGGAAAATATCCTTGTTCATACAAGATGCACGCTGACGTATCACAAGGCAAACCATCCTTGTGACGTTCGGCACACACAAAAAGGCAAAATGTTAACTACCGAGTCTACGCGATGAGTATACGGTGTTGACTTAACTATTCTTTCCACTTCCCTGTAGTTGTTGGGGTGGGGACAGTAAGATGTGCCCTTCTGGCCAAAAGATGGGGAGTTCTTGCTTCCAACAAGTATCTTTAGCAAAAGCTTGTAAGTGAATACGTGGAAAGAAGCAAGAATAAAAAGAACAAAAGAAAGAACTTTTCAACCGGAGTTTATCTGTAACTGACTCCAATGACTTAAAACATGAATGAGACTTACTGCAGTGGAAAGAACCTGCATTGAGAGCAACCCAAGGAAGATTATCACTGTGAGGAGGATGTTTCTCACGGTCCCTGGGCTGGTCTTTAAGGGGAAGACACATAACAAGCAAAGCAAGTAATCTTGTGACTCCTGTGCCAAGGACTCTATTGGATTACCTTGTAGTTTCACTCACAGACTGATAACGGCAAGAAAAGCAGGGGAAAAATCCCCCAAATCCGATTTATTATGTTAAATTTCCCATCTGAGATCCTGTCAGAATGTTTTCTGAATTGGTCCAAAGTTTACCAGGAAAGGTAATTCTAAGCAAATTAATAAGAGAAATATAATTTCCTGGAGACTTCTTTAAGTTTTTTTTTTTTTTTTTTTTTTTTTAAAGTGTTTTTAAATTTTTTTTCAACGTTTATTTATTTTTGGGACAGAGAGAGACAGAGCATGAACGGGGGAGGGGCAGAGAGAGAGGGAGACACAGAATCAGAAGCAGGCTCCAGGCTTTGAGCTGTCAGCCCAGAGCCCGACGCGGGGCTCGAACTCACGGAATGTGAGATCGTGACCTGGCTGAAGTCGGACGCTTAACCAACTGCGCCACCCAGGTGCCCCTTCTTTAAGCTTTTGAAAGAATTTTTTTTTAGAGATTTTTTAACGTATTATCTCAATGAAACCAATGATTCTATTTTGTGTTTTAGTCATTAAAGTCACCAAGCTAGGGTGTCTTGCTCAGAAGTTTTCTTTAGTTATTTCAGAGTCCTTTTAAAAAGTCAAGGTGTGTTTAAAAAGCGATACGCATTAGGTTCTTCAAATAATCATGCAATTGACCTTCAAAAGTAGAATGAATCACAGATGATACCGAGATGTGCTGCTCTCCAAGATCTTGACCAAAGCTCCCATGTGTGCTATTTACATGTGTACACACGTGTATGTGCAGGGAATATACACATAAACAAAAGAAAATTTTAACAAACAATATCAAATAGTATGTGTAGCTCACTGTAATATTTTCTGTTCTCTTCTACTTCTTAATAGAAAATGTTGACTATGGTTCACTGAATTGATTTCACTGCACACTCAGTCTGACTCACAATTCGAAAAACACTGAACCAGGTTCTGTGATATGTGTGATATTGTGATTATAATAAGAATTATATATTTGGTCTCTGTCCACTATTTCTGGCACAGAGAATCCTTGAGAGATTTCCTAAGCAAGGAGGCTGCAGCCAAGGTGTCTTTTGTTATGTTAATGAGGTGACTTTGGGAAACCACCTAAAGATGGACAGGGCTGGCTGCTAGGAGAACCAACCATGTGATCAGAAGATTAGAACTTTCAGCCTCACTCTCTGACCCCAGGGGAGAGGAGGGGGCCACAGATGGAGTCGTATCACCAGGGGCCAATGGTCTAATCAATCATGACCAAGTCTCTGTAAAAAGTCAAAAGGATAGGGGTAGAGAAACTTCCCAGTTGATGAACACATGGAGAGTTGGAGAGAATGTGCACTAGGAGAGGGCATGGAACCTCCACACACTTTCCTCATACTTCGTCTTATGAATCTCTTCTATCTTTCTGTCCCTGAGTTACATCCTTTTATAATGCACGGGTAATCTGGTTAGGTAAAATGTTTCTGAGTTCTGTGAGCTGCTGCAACAAATTAACGGAACCCAAGAAGGGAACTATCAGAAACACAGGTGACAACCTGGAGAGGGCAGTGGTGGAGGGAAGATGTCTTACAGGGCTGCGGCAGGAAGTTATGTCCAGGTAGACAGTGTCAGAAATGAGCTGAACTGCTGGAGAATCGCTTGGTGGAGTGGGAATCCTCCCACCCCACTGGAATGGGGTATAGAATTTTATAGGCCAACACCCACACATGTGAGGCCCAAGGTAAGTGTCAGTAGACTTTAGTGACCAAGGAAGAAAATGAAGTCTGGTGGGGAAGCCCAGTGAGCAAGGGAGAAGTAGGATAGAATGTAAATATGGGAATCAGATCATGGACAGAAAGGACTTCAGACTTTCACGTAAAAATAAGGAGAACTTGAGGCTGTGATGAGTTTTTTTTTTTGGTTTTGTTTTGTCTTTCAAATTGAACTTTTAGTTTTCCTTAATGAGCATAAGCTGGCTTGTAATCATTTGGTGGCTACATGTGCTGGCCAGTACCTTCTCTCAGTTTCTGGGCTTGGCTTTCCATTTTAAGATACCTTTTAATACACAGATGTTTTTAATTTTTACTGGGTAACATTATCAATCTTTTTTTCTTATGGTTTGAGCTTTCTGTGACCCATTAAGAAATACTTCTCTACCCCAAGATAAAGATTCTTCTTGTTTTTTTCCCCGAAAGTCATCATGTTCTGTCTCTAATAAGCTTTTTGGATCGACACTGCAAATGATAAGTGGACCCAAGTTCACTTCTTGCACAAGAATAACCAACTATCCCCCCTCAGTAATACTCACTAGTGGCCATCTTTCCCCTCATGGATCCGCGTGGCCCTCTGACGTATATGAACGGATCGATTTCTGAGTACTTTATTCCACTAGTCTAAAACAAAGACTAATCAGTATTGCGAGCCAGAGTATTAAATAATTTGAAAATGTTAGAAGCGCAGAATGCTTCTGTGAGACTGTGAGAGTGGCCACAGTGAAAGAAGAGAGACCAGCTGGGAGGTAATACAGGGATTCAGATCAAAAAGCAACAAGCGTTGCGGCAGTGTCAGCTGCCAGGAGTAGAAGGAGTGAAGATAAGGTGAGGCAGCACTGCAAAGACACGGTTTTGGAAGGAGAAGGGTGCGAGGATAACTGACAGAATCCAGAATCCCTTGTTAACACCAGGCCCCCAGTAACTGGGTGGACGATTGGCCTGTTCACTCGGATGGGGCGGAAGTGACGGGGGGGGGGGGGCTACAGATACAATTTTACGATGTACTTTTTTCTTTTTTAATTACTTCATTTTCATAAAGCAATTTTAGGTTCACAGAAGTTATAACTTCTTTAGATTGGAACAGTTTTGTGCATGAGGAAGACAAGCAGAATATAAAAAAAAATTAAAAGTCATGCAAAATCCTACCAGCCAAATTATGGCTAATGTAATCATGAGTCCATCTAGTATTTCTGTGAATGCATATATAAGCATTTTAAAACACAAAGAACACCATGCTATCTGGAAGTTTAAAGTTCTTCTTTTCCTATTTAGTGTGAATCAAACAACTTTTTCCCATATCCCTACTTACTGTTTTGACTGCATCACTCGTAATGGCCGCATAGTATATGTCACTGCATAGCTATAGGAGAGTTCACTTCAGTGATCCTCATTTGTTTGGTTAAAATTTAGGTTGTTTTCGATTTTGATGTATATACGGAGTCACCATGGTATTACAATGTATCAGTTAAGACAGTTCCTCTGCAAGTCATGGAATACCCAAATCAAAGTGGTCTGAATAACAGAGGTTTTTATTTCTCACTTAACAAGTCCAGGGTTAGCTGGATCACCTGGCAATATCAAGGTTTTGAGTCAACATGTCTCTGGTTCTCACGGCCTCTCTCATATCCCATTTCCACACCAAGATGACTGCCAAAGCTCCAAGTGTTATCTCATCCTCACACAACCATGTTCAAACGCAGAAAGAGGGCAGTTTTCTCTTTCTGGGTCCTTCTGTTAAGGAGAAAAAGATATCTTCTTATATCTCATTATATCTCACGGCTGGACTTGGACAGGGTCACTGGCCCACAGCTGGACAGAGCACCTAGATGGCGTAGCCTCCACAGCAGGAGGCAGGCTGAGCCTTCAAGAAACAACCAACAAAACCCGCCTTGACATCTATCTTTACTCACAGGCCGGTCTGTGCCTATTTGCTGAAAGAGACCCCAAACCACGCAGGTAGACAGCAGCTGAAACTTCTCCTTGCAACAGTTCTTTCTCCCAGATATTCGTTTGTACAGAGATGCGTCTACAACCAAGAAACACCCGGGGTGAAAATACACGACTGCCACTTTGCTTCGGAGCCACAGCGGCACTGCCCCTGCTGGTCAGAGAAGATAATTCGGGTGCCTGTATGAACTGTCACCTTTTCATAAACCCGCCAAGGGAAAAAGATGTATAAAAATCACAAGGGACATAGAACAGCTGTGGAGCTGCCTTAAAAAGGGTTCAAGAATGTACCATTTTGAGTTTTCCTTAAAAGGTTTGTAAGGGTCAGTGCTAATGCTTGCTTATTAGAGCAACACGATTATTTCAGTGTGGAGTATTACAATACCTCATGAAGCCGTTACTGTTCACAAGCAGAATGGACAAGATTTTCTCCAGATGGAGAAATGGAAACAGAAAAAAAGTACACGGTTTATCCTAAGACAATAAAAAATTTCAAAAATAGGACTCCCCCAAATATACTGGCAATCCCTATAGATTCTTACGTCCCTCTGCCTGGCCCTCCTCTGCCAGTACCCCTTCCTTCTTCACTCACCCACGGCTGCCTATAGTTCACTTAGCCTCACACATCTGCTTTCACTGGGTAACTGCTACCCCGATGCTTGGTTCATTACCCAAGATTAACATGATTTATCCATCTTTGGATATATCCCTCCCATGAAATCATGAGCACCGAAGAGGCAGGGACCGATTTTTAATCGTCACTGTGTCCCCAGAACTTGAAAGGGTGCTTCTATGAACAGGAAACAAATACAGTGTTCTGAAGGAATATTTACTTGCCTGTATTTTTTTTAATAGGACTATATGAAGGGAGCTGCTAGCTCCAGTTAATGCCTCTTAATATAAACAATATTCCAGGCAGTCATTATCATTAACTGTCTGTTAAAGCTAAAATGTTAACGTGGCTAACTTATTTTCCATATCTGTGATGATATCAACAAAATGTAGCTTTGTTTTCTGTTGTTTTGTTTTTGTCTTTAAATTTGAGTGAGAGGAAAAAAAAAACCATGAGCGGGGGAGGGGGAGAAAAGAAGGCGGGGTGGGGGGCGGAGACAGAGAGAGAGAAAGAGAGAATCCCAACTAGGCGCCGTGCTCAGTGCGGAGCCCGTCACAGGGCTCAATCCCATGAACTGTGAGATCGTGACCTGAACCAAATCAAGAGGCGGACGCTCAAGTGACTGAGACACCCAGGTGCCCCTTTCTGCTTGTTTTTTTAAACCATCAACAGTTCAAAAAAATTCCCCCACCCCCTGGGCACTATGAGAAACAAATCCAGTAGAAGCTAGCTCCTGCTCTCCAGGCTTCTGAACAATTGTCTAGCAATGTCTCCTTTTATGTTTCCTGCTACAGACAACTGCTTTGTAGCTGCATGCATTCTGCCAGGTATTTTCCTATTTCACATCAGGATTCTGCATGGCTCCACTCCCATTAAAGCATAGGCTCACACATTTTTTGTGTCATGGGACCTTCTGGGAAAATAAGTCCAAAACTTCTCCTCTAGAAAATGTACACATATCCCATCCACCCACCCAGAACTGTGTCAAAATTTCAGGGAGCTAATGGACAGCCCATATCCAAGAAGATCCAAGGACCTGGTTTAAAATACCTGATTTGGTAGTGGTGTTTATAACAACTTTGATTCTTACGTGTGAGAGTACGTTACAAACAGAGAGGGAGAAACACCGGATGAGTCAGGAGTAGCCAAATAATCTGTGCAACTAATACACTTCGGACAACTTCGACTAACCAATTAGCATGTGCATCAGGCATACCCCATTTCCATTTCCCTCGCTGAGCTCCGGGCACTGAACACTGGACAACCCTATAGTGGATCCTGGGATAAAGAGACCATTGATCCTAGTGTAAAAGAAAGAAGAACACAGAGTTGAGGGAACAAATAAGGGACAAGGTCAGATGTGTGAGCTCTGAAGTTGGTCTAAGTTTGGAGCCCAGTCCCACCACTTCCTCTCCTGTGTGGCCTGTAGAAAACGACTTATCCCTTCAGAGCCTTGGTTTCACTTTTGGTAAAGCTGAGAGAGGGTAATACTATCTTCCGCATGGGGTTGATGTGAAGATTAAACAAAATAATCCATGTGAATCCTTAACGCAGTGTTAACCCAAGACAAATAAGAAACACTTGCTATGTTTTACTTATGTGTCTGGGGAAAAGAATATAAGCCTAGGGATGTAAATCTAGAGAAATAACTATGACTCAAAAGGCCCTCTAGTTTTAAAATAAAAAAATCCAGTTACCAAAAAATAAGCTTAGAAACCATACATTAGAAAACCAGATAGTGTTTTAGTGGCTATCTGCTCCAGCCATGCAGCCTACAGGTGAGAAAACTGTTAAATGAAATTCCTAAGAGCAAATTACGAGTGACACTCAGGATTGTGTATTTTCTACCAGTCGGAGAGATAGGGGTCAAAACACAAAAACTGCTCAAAATGGAGTATTTGTTCACTTAACAAATATTTATTAACCAGATATTTATTAGACATAATAAACTGCTGCATGTTTAGTGAACAAATAGTTACTGAGTACTTACTGTGCAAATATTTATTGAACACGATGAGCTACATTTGTTCTAGGCAACACGGCAGGAAAAGTGAACAAGATCTCACTTGCTAGTGAAGGGAGAGTGATGCATTCATGAACAAATAAACAGTAAATGCCGTGACAAAAATAGAACCGGCTAACGGGCCAGAAAATGAACTGGGTAAGAGTTACTACAGCCTGCTGGCCAGGGAAGGCCTTTTTCAGGAGATGTCTGAGCTAGGACTCTAAGGCGCACGAGGACGACCATGTCAGGACGTGGAGGGCAGGCCTTCTAGGGGGAAAAGAGCTGATGCACCAACACTCAGTCACGAAGCAGCTGGGGTGACCCAGGGACAGACAAGGCCAACGTGGAAATGCGGGTGGAAGACAGTCAAATGAAGAGAATGAGCGCTATGTGAAGTCATAGAGGTGGGCGAAGAGTCAGCTAACACAGAGCTTTGTAGGCCACGGGAAGACACTTAGACTTCGTTCTAAGACAACCAGCAGCCCTCCCAGACACGTTTTAAGCAGGGGGCAGCACAGGATCCAAGCTGTATTTCCGAAGATCACTCCGGCTGCCGCGGGAAGAATGAAGTATAGACAGCCAGATATGCAAACGAGAAGCCCTACTAGCAGGAAGCTGCAGGAGTCTAGGAGAGGGATACTTGGGACCAGGGGAGGGCAGCGAGCGCGGTCATCCTTGACAGGACAGTCTGGAGGCAGAATAGACACCATTTTTGACAGGAGAGGTTTTTTTACTGAGCTTCGATTCTTTCCATTCTTCCCTCGGCCAGTCTCTAGGACACAGATAATAAAGACCTGAGTTCTGAGGGGTACTGGAAAGAGGGCAAACAAGAACAGCAAAGAACAGGCACAAAATGGAATGGCGAATACCAATAATGAAAGCTACAGACATCAAGATAGTATGTCATTGGTGAAAGAACAGACAGTTTAACAGAACAAAATAGAGTCTAGAAGTGGACCCACGTACATAGAGTCAGTAGATCTTCTATAATGGTGCAATGGCAATTTGATGGAGAAAAGTTATTTTAACAAATGTACTACAACAACTGAACCAAATATCCATCAGAAAGAAAGAAACAAACTCAACCTATATCTCATACCATAAACAAAATTAACTCAAACTGGATCATAGGCCTAAACATGTAACTTCTAGAAGATAACCTAGAACATTTTTGTGGTCTTGGGTGAGACAAAGATTACTGAGAGACAACACCAAAAGTTAAGAGTCATGAAAAAAAAAATCATAAACCAGACTTCACCAGTGTTAAAAATTTCTACTCTGCAAAAGATACTGTTAAAAAAGATGAAAGGATGACTGCAGATTGGGAGAAAATATTTGCAAAATATATAAAGGATGTATATCCAGAGAATTTTTGTAAACAGTCTCACAGCTTATTACTAGTAAAAACCCAGACTCAAGGAAAAAGTGTGGCAAGGTATGAGCAGAAACTCAAGGAAGATACAGAGATGGCAAGTGAGCACCCAGGCCCTCAAACAGCAGTGGCGGTTATGGAGATGCATGAAAACATGAGGGCCACCATCACTTTTCAGAAATGGCTAACGGGCTCCAAAGCCTACAGTTCCTCGTGCTGCTCAAGAGGCAGAGCAAAAGTTCTCTCGCATAATGTACTCGTGGGACTGCAAGACTGCACGGTCACTCTGGAAAGCCCTAGTGCAGTTACTTTGAAAATACACGAACCGTGTAACTCCACAATCCCGCTGCTAGGGATTACCCAGAAGACAGGAAAGCTTCTATTCACTTACAAAAACTTTAAAAAGTCAGTATGTTATTACTAATTGGGACCTTGTTCACAGTCACCAAAAACCACAGCTAACTGAACTGTCCTTCAAGGAATAAATGGCTAAGCAAACCAGTCCACCGGTATCGTTGGGCCATGCGAAGGGAACTATGGACACGGCAAGCACATGGACCAACCTCCAACGCGTCATGCTACATGAAGACGAAAATGGAGAAGACCACATGGTGTACCTACATAATTCCATTGATAGGACATTCTCAAAAGGTTCGCTTTGGGGCAAAAAATATTATGGGCACGTGCCAAGGGCTGGGGTATGGAAAAGAACTGGCTATCCATACAGAACAAGGGAATCTGGGCAGCAGGGCAGTAGGGAAATATTCTCTATTTCAATAGTGGTGGTAGTTCCATGACTGTATTCGGTTGTCCGAACCCACAGAAGTATATGTAAATTAGTGAAAAGATTTATCAATAATGAATGTGGATTGCTAGATTCCTAATTCCAAACATAAAAAATATAAACTTACAGATGTACACAGCCTCATTTTTATTATGTTTTCTCCTATGTTTCTCTTTATTCTGTTGTCCTTGGAAACTCAAGTGTCATTAAAATTAAAATGTGTACATTAAAAGTTGATTCTGTGTAGTAAAATGTAAAACCAGAAAGCTTACAACTACCAAAACCTTAATAAGGGTGATTGATTCAAATGTAATTTGAGGACCATTTCAAAATACACTTCAGAAAACGTTTAACACTATCATTCAAAGAGAACATAAAATGTGCTCCTTTGATACGATGTGGTGAAGGTACTCAGCTATTCGCTGAATGAATGGGGGAGCAGATGTAATCATTAAATTATTCTCACCATTCAATAAAAGGTTCTAACCTTTAGAAGAATGCTTAAGTTCACAAATGCATTCTCAGGTAGAAGGTTCCGAAACGGAGTTCCTAGGGAGCTCTGAGGAGGACACAGAGCAATAGTCCTTTGAAGTCTAAGTCCTTAAGCCCTTGAGGTGCCTGTTTGGGGGGAGCCTGCCTCCTCTCCTCCCAGCTCTGAAGGCACAAGCTCTGGCTACACAGGAGTTGACGACGCTGCTTGTAGGGTCGCTACCGGAAAGACGGAAAGACGTCAGTAAGAGAATCAGAAAAAGGGATGCGAAACAGCAAAACAAAACAAACCGCCGGCCAATAAACAGGGAAACCCAAATGCAAGCTTGAAGCCGCCTCCAGTGAAACCTGCTCTTCTGTGTAACACTTCCACCCACACCCTGGACCTCTGCACAGGCTCAGCCTGCTGCGCTCGGGTGTGCTGGGTGTGAATGAAACTCGGCCTCCCGGATCTGGGAAGCTCCACTTTCTCCTCAGTAGTGGAAGCACCAAGCCCACAGGCCTTAAGCTAAGTCACATGCACCCACTCAGACACATTCTGCAAATCTTGTCACACTTTTGCTGAGCTCTGCCTTGAGCGGTGGAAACACATATATTAACAGGAAGGATGGAGAGAGGGGCTCCTTCCTCAACAGAAAGAAAAAGAGTGGTAGCCCTTCTGGTTGCCAACAAGGAGAAAAAGGGAAAAAAAGGAAAAGAAAGAAAGAAAGAAAGAAAGAAAGAAAGAAAGAAAGAAAAGAAAGGAAGAAAAAGGCTGAAAGAAAAACCAACTAGCTTCCAGAAATGTCTCCCAGTAACAGAAATGTACAAAGTATACACCATAAATACAAATTAGAAATCTTGTTCTTTATCCAGGTTTCTCAGGGAGTTCTGAGGTGGAGACAGAGCTAAAAAAATTACTTAAATATATGAGAGTCTTTGCTATGAGAGAAGGGAAATTACTGCCTCTTAGATCCTCATCAAATTGTAGCACAAAGATTAGATTATGACTGCATCGCTCAATAAGGTAGCCCCCTGATCCACAGTAAATGAATCAGTTAAAACAAAACAAAACAAAACAAAAGGCGAGGGGCAGGCATACCACCATAAGATACAGAATGTGTAGACTTATAAAACTGCTTCGGCTGATATGCAATCATGGGTTTATCACACTTGTGAGAGCAGGTGAGCAAAGCCCTACAAGTGCAGAAAACCAACCTCTTCCCCTCCAGGCCCCAGCAAGTTGTGTCCATCGTGCAGTCAGCGTATTTTATAAAGTCTTTAAACTCCAGGCACACCCTTTGGTAAAGACTGTAACAAAAGGGGAAAAACAACCTCTGATGAAACACAAATCTATTTTATAGCTTGTTTTAACTTTATTCCCTATTATGTACGTTTAGAAAGTATCAGCAGCAATCAGCTGGGAGAAGAAAGAGAAAGGGAAGCTCACCTATAAACTTATGGGAAAGTATTTATTTAAAAAACGACATAAAAGCCGAGGTGTTAAAGAAAATGTTTTACGCACAGAACTCAACGTCAGAAAACAAAGCAGGACTCCAGCACCTGAGAACATGTGCCTACCTATACCAGAAAGCCCCTGGAAGAGTGTGGGCCTATGAAGTGAGTATCCTTGTTCATCCAGGAAGGTGGACAGACAGGGCTCTGGCTGCAAGTAATTTTGAGAAATGATCCCAGAACAGGAGAGGGACCTAGGGCAAGTGAATCAGGGAAGAAAAGAAACTCGTAACTAAAGCTGTATTCTTGAGTAGCTGTATTCTACCATGGGCGGCTAGCTGAAACCCCATCCTGGCACCTCAAAACTGCCCACCAACGGGGGGCAGGAGGGGGGTCATTTCACGGGCTGTTTGCCTGTGGGCCCAGGACTACCCCACGGGGGTAGGTATCAATACCTCACCCTCTCACACTGCACAGGCATAAGTGAAGAGTGGATTCCCCACAAAGAGCACTGGGAAATGCAAGAGGTCTGCAGTGTCGGAGGGGGGGCGCTGTCAAACCCTGGGAAGCCTGTGGTTGCAATGGCAATGGCAATGGCAATGAAAACGACAGAAAGGAAGGCTGACCAGGGGAACGTGGTAACCCTGGAGGGACACCACTGCTTTGGCACTGCGGGGCTGGCTATCTGTGTCCAAAAGAGGACAAGAGCACAATTCCTGCACAATTGGCAGTGCCTCTAGAAAGCCCTTTACTGGGCAAAAACAGAGGGAGGATGAAAGCATGGCTCCTGATACTTAATACAGTTTTGCGTTTGTTAAGAAAGTGAAGCCTCTTTAATTTTACTTCAAATTTGTGTTACTGGAGGCTGTGATATAATGGGCAGGAACAAACGCACACACGTTTTTATAAATACCTGCATATTTATATCATTCAGTTTTTTGCCCAATGCCCAGTTAGCTTAAAAAGACAACAAGAGGGGGCACCTGGGTGGTTCAGTTGGTTAAGCATCTGACTTCGGCTCAGGTCATGATCTGGCCATTCTGGAGTTCGAGCCCTGCATCGGGCTGTATGCTAACAGCTCAGAGCCTGGAGCCTGCTTCCGATTTTGTGTCTCTCTCCCTCCCTCCCTCCCTCTCTCCCTCTCCCTCTCTCTGCCCCTTCCCCGCTCATTTCTATCTCCCTCGCTCAAAAACAAATAAACATTAAAAAAAAAAAAGCACAAGAAAAATTACAACAGCATGTCTAAATGCCTCTGAAACTTAAAATGGCAGTTTTGAAATCTACAATGGAAAAAGAGGGATATACATTTTAAAACTGCCATACTGTAAGACCCTCTGCCAAAATGCCAATCTGGAATATGTGTATGTGTGTGTGCACGTATACATGTGTGTGTGTGTGTGTGTGTGTGTGTGTGTGTATAATTTAAGGGCCAATCATATGACAAGGACAATAAAACAAAATGCTAAGAGGAAGAAAAAACCCTTGAAGGTATTGTCTTCCTTTTTTTAAACTAACTCAAACATATAGGATGGTAAAGGCAAAGTCATTTAAATCATTTCCTTAGTAATACAAGTAATATTTAAATAGATTTAATAGTGCTGCTCCAAACCAATGAATTATGGGTTTAAAACCTATTAAAATGTAATGTTTTTTTCCTGAGCTGAGAGGAGAGAGATTTAAATCCACTGAATTTTAATATTTCAGCTTGAGCTGCAGGAGGTAGAGAAAGTCCAAATGAACTATTCCATCAGCACCATTCAAGCATGAACATTTTAATCAGTTTTACTTCCTTGGAGTTCTCTAACACAGTTTACGCTGTCATTCTGAAAGCACTTAACACAGAGAGTGTGAAAAACCACCAAGGCTTGTTATTGCCTTCACAATTGATGGCAAATAATTTTGCAGACTTCCTATCATTAAAATGTCACTGCTAAAAATTGAGGTTCAGCATTTCTTGTGCTAAACTGCATTTTCCTACAAACACCATGGCATACCTGTTCTTAAGGAATTTTTTTAAGAGGGTGGGTTGGTTTTTTTTTTTTTTTTTTAAATGCATATTTCTACCTTTTTTTCCCCTCAAAGAGGTAGGTTAAAAAGAGGGTGGAGGAAAATCCAAAGGAACCCCACTTTCTATTTTTACAAGCCAAATATTTTCTTCTCCAATGTTCATACTAACAAAACTTTTTTTTCCCCTAATGGTAGCTTCTTTAGTGAAATTCTTCTGAGGTTCCAAGCCAGTCTCCTTTATGAAGCATAACCACATTCACACAGCATGTGCTGATTATATAGTGTAATGGATTTAAAAAGCATTTTAAGACAGTCAGATGACTCAATTTAATAATACAGGAAATGAAAACATCATTTCTAATTAGATCATATTACTGATTTAAAACTACAATTTGTGTGCTGTTCCAACAGTGTGATCTCGCAGAGATTCTAATTTAAAAACACAGTGGCTAGTAGGACACATGACAAGATCAAACTAGATACATAACATTCCCTCAGCCCATTTAGGGGAACTCCGGGAAAGCTTCAGGGAAATGTGAGATATGACCAACTCAAAACAAAACACAAAATACTGACTGTAAAATACAACACAGGAATTTTCCTGGGTTTTTTCCTTATAAATAAAAGATAAATGATATTTAACTTATTTCAATCTATCAACAGTTTTAAACTGAACATGACCTGTGAAAGAAATCATTATAACTGTGTTTCATTCCATTAAACACAACTAGCTTATTGTCAAGAGAACAAGCCGCCTCTCCAGGTTTCGGGCTCACTTCAGCATTTTGCATTTAAACTGCATGGATCACTGGTTTGGCTCATTTACCAATGAAGGTAGAATAATATTGCAGAGTTAAAAAGGTGCTTCATCAGATTTCATTAAATCTGGGAACATTTGCGCTTGTCTGGATGGTGTGCATACATATAAAACAGATACATACGTAGTGATAAACAAATGAAGGTCTGTCTGCAGGGGCTTTAGATGGGTCTTTGCCTCTTGAGAGGAAAATTTTCATTCCCTCAGGGGAGAAAACCATTGCCGACTACATTCCCAAAACCAAGTACAAAAATCTTAAGATTGACCCCCCCTCATCACTTTGGGTAGCAAGTCAAAACAGCACCACCCAACAACACAAGCCATGAGAAGGGCAGGTGCACTGCGAATTCCACAATGTTACAAAACTGAAAACTACTGGACTGAAGGCACCGGCAGGGCTGAAATAGACAAAGACCACACACCTCAGAGAACAGTAGCAGCAGGAATGTATCAAGTCAGTTTGTAATGGGGCTCTTCCTTCTCACTTGGGTTGTGGCTCCCTAAAACTGCTGGGTTTGTTTTTCTATTTCTGCAATCTATTTTTCAGAACAGTCAGATTGTGTGACTGTGACTCCACTTCCTGCTCAAACACAAATAATCTGGAATCCTCCCCTCCCCCCAGATTCACAAACCGCTCGTGCTGCTTTGACAAAGCTTGCCCCTCTGAGTTAGCTCTTCAAGTAAGTTTTTAGGTCACAAAATTAAATTTGCTGTATTTTAATAATTGGACCCATATATATATATATATATATATATATATATATACACACACACACAATATGTCTGTCAGTAACTTGACTACAGTCTAATAAATCATCCTTTCCCTGAGAAAAGGCAATCTGCCATCCCATTCAAAACAAAGTATGTAAAATGAAATAGATATGAAACAGTATTAAAACTATACTTGATTTTGCACTGAAGGGAAAGGAACTTGTTCTGACTTTTAGATCTTCCCTCACATTTTTAAGCAACATTCAACATAAAACAATGGGTTTGCGATTTAGATTAATCTCTCCACTGTACAGACGGCAACTAATAAGACCGGAAAAAGAAACAAAACAGCCAGGAACAGCTGCTGCCAACCAGTCCTAAGTAAGGTAAGATGGCTACCTGCCTTGTAGCAGTTCACAGGGACAATGAACACTAAGCCAGAAGTGACCCAGCACGGCCCCCGCCCGGAGTCCTCCCGCAAGCATTCTCTCCTTCAACAGCAGACAGTGGTGGAGTGCGTGAGAAAGGCAAGCTCTCTATCCCAGGTGATATCCCAGGTGATATCCCTGGTGACTTAGGAGGTCTGGTGAGCAAAACACATCCCAATGGGAAGCCCACGCAGGCTTCAAGCAAACACAACTGGAATATACATATGTACCTAACTTCAACGCTTTTTCAACTTTCTAAAAAATGTGACATACTGCTATTTTCTGGAGATTTAGGAAATAAAAATTGTAGAATGTATTCATCTCTTCCCCATCCCCAGAGCTAGAAAATGTGCTCCAAACAAATCTACATGGCTTGTTCTGATTCAGCCTTCTTTCCGAGAGGGCACTTCCGAGGAACTAAAGGTTATTTACCCCTTCCCATTTACTGTCTTCCAATTTACTACCCGTATTTTCTTGTGGTCAGAGGGACACAAGGTAAGAGCTCAAAATAGGCCATTAAAAAACAAGCTCCAATCGGACTAGTGTTCCACCACCATCACCAGTGAGCCCAGAGTTCTGATTTCCTTGTTAAAAGACAGAGGCATAATTGAAGCAATATCTTCACTCCAGATTGATTATCAGGCGACCCTTATCCGCATCTTCACTCAGCAATTTGAATTTTAATGAAAGTAAATGGAATAATTAGCATTTCAAAGTGTGTTTGATACACTGAGGGGAAAAAAAAGAGAAAAGACTTTTGTGTATAACCTATACACAAAAGAAGTATTTGGGAGGGGGCAGAGAGAGGAAAGTATAGTTGTATTGTCTTCATTAGAATAATCTAAGGAAAGGCTTGTACCAGCTGCATAAATAGAGATGGATACTGTGCGCTTTTCAGCTAAGAGTTTCACCTTTATTATCCCTTATGTTGTAGCACCTTGTTTATTATTTGTTACCTTAATCCGAGAGAACAAAAATCTAAGTGGAGTCGGAGTGACTGTCCAAACTCATGAATTCCAGTAGGATTTCTATGCAACATTAATGCTACATTCGCCAGGAAGGGTTTTCTAACGGGGCCACGGATTCTGCCTAAAGGTGCACCTTTCACCTGCTATTCCTAACACAAATGGCCACAAGCCCTTAAGAAACACTCATCACAGGGGAGGAAGAGGAGCAGGGAGATTAAAAAAAAAAACAAAAAAACAAAAAAAACCCCGTACAATTTATTTCACCTAAAATGGTATTAGTCTATATTTGTGGAAAGATCAAAGAAATCAATCAGGTCATTTTAACATCAGGGCAATCTCCATCTTTTTTTCAGGCCTAGCCCAGCAACAGGAACTGATTGCAAAGGTAAGAAATATTATGAAAAAAGAACTACCCAGGCTCCTTGGGGAGAATTTCTGCGAACATGTCCACTGGAACTGGTGAGAATGTGATCCAAAGTTTCTGAGGCAGCCATCCAATTTCACGAGACAGAAGGCAAAGTGCTTAATTCCACTTTGTGGTCCTCTATTGCCTTTTGCCCTTTTGATGGCACAAAATTTAAAAAGAGAGAGCAAGCGAGCTGATGACACACACTAAGATCAGAGCTAAAATGGAAAGGCCACGTACCCCAATGATGGCGTTCAGTTCGGCCATGGTCACCTGCTTGGCCCGTTCCACAGCCTGCACCACTTGTTGCTGGTGCTATAAATGAAGATCAGAAACAGAATACAATTATTTGCTTTCTAGTCAGTCAAGAACAGCTTTTCCTAACGCGTCCTCTAACTTCAATTACATGCAAAACAGGCTTTAGGGGTCTCCATACTTCACATAGAAGCCCCGTGGGGGCGGCTGACTGGATGTCTAGGGCAAGTTGGGTCTCTACTGCGGAGAAGGAACCGCAGGAACAGGGCATCTGATTGCGCCCCTACTACGGATAGAAGCAGCTTCGACTTCCCTCTGACGTCAGAGGTGCACTGTGACCCAACGTCTCCCACTGGCGCTGACAAACAAAACACACCCCGTCCCACCTGCTTTCTTTGTGCCCCCTTTTCTCTGCCCTCTACATAAAAAGTCTGAAAATATTTCCTAGCAGTACTTATTTTTAAAATTTCTCCTGGTATTTGTTACAGTAAGGACTAGAAGGCCACTTAGAATTAAACGTTTATCTTCTGGAAATGTGAAAAGTGTTCACGTTTTAATTTATGTCGTGAAGGGCTGCATATTTATAAAAGAGATTAAAAATGTACAGCTTTGACTAGCAGTCAAGTTTAAGGACTTCAGGGGTTGCTTTCACCTGCGATAGAAAAACTAAAACCTACAAGTGTGTTATTTTTCTTTTGGAAAACAGGATGGAAAGTAGAGGAAAATCACTCCGTCTAGCCATGGTTCAGTTCTAAAGAGAAGGAGCAGGACCAGGGTATTGGTAAGTTTTGTAATATTAAGAAAAATTAAGTAGAACAGGAGTCTCTGCACGAGGCGCTCGCTTGCATCTGGACATTCACGAGTGCTTGCACAAGTACCCCCAAATATAAATACTATTCTCCACCAAATGCACTGCAACACTCTAGTATCTACACACTCGAACAGGTCTCCTCTGGACTATTTTCAACTAGGTTTAGTGAATGAAGAGCCAAAAAGACTGTGCTACGAAACAGGCACTCCTCTGCATGGCTAGGGAGAATCTGGTCCTGTGGGACCCCAGGTGAGAAATGTAGCTGAAATGCACAGAAAGCTTAGCTAACCTATTGTCATAATACATACAAAGAGGTAAGCCATCCATTATATATGAAATTTCCCTTGGGCTACCTGGTACTACATTCCAAAACTCTCAAAGATGCAGATACTGAGATTAACTAGGGTGACCAATATTTCCACCTCCCAGCTGTGTAGGGTTAAGGGGAGGGTGTGGGAAAGGAAACTGCCTTAGTTATCCACATGTAGTGTTTTCACCCTTGATTTCCTAACGGAGATGTATACTTTATGCCTATAATCTAATGGAAAGAAAATTGTCAAAAGATCACTGCATTTTAAGATTTTACTAAACTCTGAACATTAAACTATGTACCTTTGATTTTTTTTTTAATTGTAAGAGTTTCAAAACAAGGGCTTAAGTTACAATCCCAAAGTCTTTCTAGATATCTCCATCCACTCTTACTGTTGAATAAAATATCTGCCAAAGTGAAATAATTGATTTCCTTCTTTCTTTGAAGACAGTGAAAGTCCTAAAGATTTATAAAGACACAGGAAGGAACAGAGAGGCACACTCAATAAAATGACCAGTAACAGCAGTTTTTCCTTGAAGCTAGACTAAGCAGTGTGTTAACCAGTCAGCACAGAGCTCATGTCTAGATTTAAAGCAATCCAGTTGTCAATGTCAGGAAAAAAGCAGTACTTGGAAAACAGAGAAAAAGACAACATGTAAGACGACTCTGGGATTTTTCTCATACTCAAAGTGAGCATACAGACAGAAACTATTATGGGATTTTCCACCTTTTACTTTCCAACATTCAATAACGGCTGCTCCGAACGTCCAAGAAACTGAAAACCAAAGGACCACGCGAACACACATCCAACCAACCACATATCATTCATTCCACTCATGCAACCATCCACTCAACAAAAGCCTTTTAAAGCGCTTACTCTATGCAATTTCTGTATATTACTGAACTACTTCCACATTAGTGAAATGTCATCTGCTTTTTGTTAAGCATTCAAAGAACAGTTCTGGAAGATATGCAGAAAATACATCTATTTAGGGGCCTTTCTACCATGAAGACTGTTCAACTCTTGCTTCATAAACTAGATTCCAACTGCCAAGATGGGCAAAGATGCCTTAGGCAGTAGGGATATCTTTCTGGCTCAGCATTAAAATATCAAGTGCATTTACTGAGAAAACCAGAAACACAGCAGTGAACCGTAACACTGACATCTGATGCTCCTATAGAAACTCTTACTAAAAAGCTAAAATGACAATGGAAGTCATGATTCAGCTCCTTCGTTTTCTCTCCTGACAGTGGCCATGGGCTAATACCACATCTGAACTTTACCTGTCGTTCGGGATCTTACTTCCCTATTTCTGCTTACAACTGTGAATCATCTGCTGTTTAAGGACCTTTTGAACAGAAGCTCCCTAAGGCAAGGAGTGCCTCCTCCCCATGGCTCTGAAAGCACCAGAAACACCTCCACTTCGACATAGCTCACTCAGCCACATGGTAATAACACCAGGTAAGGTGAGAAAATTAAAACTCAGGAAAGAAGGGGCAAGCGATCACAAAAGAAAAAAAAGGAACACTGGAGGAAGAAGCCCCAGATACCCTCAGAAACTGACCCAGAGGTGGCATTTTGTTTTCTGTTTCCAAATTTCAACAAATAAGCTGACTCAGAAAACAGAGCGAGTGTTCGCATCTTAGAATCCTGATGGCTTTCCCGTTCTGTGTGTCATCTCCTCCCCTTCTCTTCCCCTTCCCCGTCTGTCCCTCTTCCTCCCACTCCACCCGCCATCTCCTTTCCTCGCCCACTGCCTGCTTCCCCTCTGCCACCTCACCACAAGTGACGACAGTGCCTCCAGCCCCAGGCCGGCCTGCAGAAGGCATCAGCGCTCTGGCCTCTTACTGCTCGAACTGCTCACTCACAGGGGGGCTCCCATCGCAACTTTCTACAGGCACCACCAAATAAAAGGCTAAGGCAAATACATCGATAAAGTCTAAGGCAAGGGGGGGAGGGGGCTCTAACTGGGATTTGCAAGAGAAAAAAAATGCCCAATTATTTATTCTTTACAATACTGTGATTTTTAATTTTAGAAAAGAAATCCTTAAAAAAATAAAACCTATAATGTGATATGGCTGTGTGACTCTAAATTTACTAAAAATCATTGAATTGTACACTTAGGACAAATGATGTGTAAGTTACATATCAATTAAATACCGTAATTTAAGGAACACCAGCATGGATGGGGGGAGGGGAAGGCCACGAAAATGAAATTCGATACATTAATCACCTGCCTACTTAACTTTCATCATAATTTTTTTTTTTTTTTGCATTTGTCCAGCAAAGTACTGAGGATAACTTTTTTTAACAAGAAAGAGACTGAAACAATAGAAGTCCTAAGTCCAACAAGGCCTGCTGAGAAACAGACCTTAACAAACCACGGAGATGTGTACGATAGATATTTAACGTATGTTTTTGGGAAGAGACTACAATGACAATGCCCGCCAGGCCAATACTTTAGGGTATGGCGATAGATGTAGCCCTTCTAATAACAAGAAAAAAACCCTCTACATTACAACTGAGAATTTTGTTTTAATACTCACCCATCCTCCCTTACCTCCCTTACTAATAAGGGTAGTGGGGAGTTAAAGGCAGAGGTGTAAAATGAAGTAGGATTCTTCCAATGAACCACTGACATTCCTGACACGTGGAGATGCAAAAGTGAGCAACTGAGATAATGACCCCACTACTGCTCGGAGAACTCCCGGACATGGAGCATCTTATACAACACAGGAGAGCAGGGTAGAAGGAATGCCTAGCACACTTCCTGGAGCATTGGGAAAGGCTTTGCTTTCTTATTCACTCATTCAATTCTTTATTAAGAACCTACTGCGCACCAGGCAACTGTGGCAGGCACTAAGACAAGAGTCATGAACGAGACACTTGGTAAATGAGTAACATGGAGCTTGGTAATTACAACCGGAGAGTAATTTCCATGACGAAAATTACAGGATGCTATGCAATCACTTAGTGGGGAAATATCTCGTGGGATCTTAGGGCTGAGGGAAGATTCCCTATGGAACCGAGACGTGAAGGATGTGCAGGAGTTCTGAGGGGGAAGCAAGGAGAAAAGAACCCCAGGCAGAGAGAAGAGCATGGGCCAAGTCCCTGAAGGAGAAAGGAGTTTCTCTGTCAAGGAAGAGAATGAACGTGTGGCTGCAAGAGAAGAGTAGGGTTAAGGGAAAAGTTGGGAGAGACAAACGTTAAGGTAGGATTTTGAAAGCCTTCTTGGGCCTGGCAAGACACAGGTGCAAAACTTTCAGGTGGAAGAGGCATCCACAGAAAGAGCCGAGGCCAGCACCCAGAGTCACGTGAGGACAGCACGAGCATACCCTACCGAACCCCCAGGGAAATCTGTAAGGTGGGAGGAGCCCAAAACGCTGCCAGGCTTTGCCTGACATGCAAAAAAACTTGGACTTTATTCTGGTTAAAAATCTTAAAGCAGCTGAGTGCTATCAGTTCTGCTCTTTAGGAAGATGGACCCGGGATAGTAAAGAACAGTAATGAAGCTGGATGACAGGGAGGTGAACCAGACAGGAGGGAGAACAGGTACAAGGCTAAAGCAATTCTCCAGGGTGAAAGAGAAACCCGAACTTGGACCAAATGCCCCTCCCGCTCATGAGACTCATTAGCCACATGTACAGAGAAAGCCACTCAATCAGAACTAGAAAAGGCCTTCAGAAATCATGGACCCAGAAGGCTGTAGTGCCCCAGGCACTGTAACAACAAACCGACGCCCTTTCCCAAATGCCTACAGATTTCCAAATGCTGCCCTGGCGGAGGGCATCCGGGTGGTAGTGTCACAAGTATCAACCACAACCCAAAAGCGTTTCCTCTGTCACACCCAACAAGCAGTCTCTGCTTCATCATATCCTCTGGAAGGGACCTCACTACCTCATGCACAAGCTTCTCCCACTTGGGGATAATGGGCTCTAACACTCATTAGAAATCTCTCCCTCCAGAACTTCTTCCCAGGGGACCCAATGTTGCCTCTACATTCTCCTCCCCTGGAGTGCACTTCAAAGTCATGAAAACGACATAATGGATGTTCTCACTTTCTCTACTCCAGGTTAAACATCTCCAGGCCGCTGGCTCTAGGCCACTTATCCTCTGACCACGCCTCTGGTCACGTCCTAGGTGACAAGAAAGAATAGTCCAGGTATGGCTAAAGGGGTCAAATCTGAGTGAAAGGGTCACTCCGTATCCAGTAAAGTCAGGCTAAAATCCTACTGGGCCTTTTCAGCAACTCTACCAAGTTTACTAGCACAAATAAGCTTTAACTTCAAATCAGCCTTTCCTCAATGGTAGCCCAAGAAATGTTAGTCCCACAAGAAATCAGGCATTACTTGAAACACCTGTTTAATTTGGCTAATACCTGGTGAATGGCAGATCTCCCCTGAGCTGCGAATCTCAAAGAGAGTGAATATACATGCAGGGTTTTCCAAACAATTTTGGCTGTGGAACCTGGGATTAAAGCTTGGGAAATGCTGCCCAAGGCTTTTTCCTACTGACCATTTAGCCTAACCTTCTCTGTTCTCAGCCACATGAGGACAGAGCATTCTTCACGGACCTGTCCAATAAGTTCGACAGTCCGTATTTTCCACCGGAACTTTCTGCAATGTTGGAAACATTTTAAATCTGTGCTAATAACATGGTACCCACTAGCCACATACAGATGGATACTGAGCACATGAAATAGGGCTAATGTGACTGGGAAACTTAATTTGTAACCTTATTTAACTTTGATTAATTTTAATTTAAATCTAAATAGCTACATATGGCTTTGGCTACTATATTAGACATTACAAGCTCTATTTAAAGTATTATAAAGCTTAGCTCCAGTAACAACCCAATCACTACCTACCTGAAAGTCAAAGAAATGAGGTTTCTCAAATGCACCTTAATTTTTTTAGACACACACAGATATAGAGCTTGGCACTGTTGCCTTTGAAAGGAGGCTGACGTGGAAACCTGCAGAAAAGTTCTCCCTCCTGGGAATCATTTACTTGCTGAGGGCAAGCAGGCCATAATGCCACCATAAGGATCTCACCAGACATCCAACTGTCACCAAAATGCATGGTCACACAGAACGAGCCAACTGGTCAAACCGTGGAACACGGGACAGCATTATAATCCCTGATGCCTCATTCAGTATTGTGAGGAAGGAAAAACAAACAAAACAGATTTTAAACGAAAGGCTGTCCGATGTGAGTAATCAGAAAGCGAGACAAAATCCAAAGTCCCAATCTAGGCAGATTAGTCATTTCTGAACATTCCTTATATATACAGCACTGTCGTAACAAGTTACCAGCACTGACAAAACAGCCCTGATTGGAAAGCAGACATGTCCTGTGAAGGCTGCTGGCATTTAATGAACGATCTCTGAAGATGGTCTTACGGGTGTCACATACTTATCAGGGGATCTCTGGTGATTTCAGCCAAGCTCACCTACATCAAACCATGTTATCACAAGCCACTGATTCCTTACAAAGTTAACAAGCAATAAGATGAGTTAACCTGGTGCCATTATGAGGCGAGAACACTGCCACCAGTGCATGTAACCACTGTATTTTGTTCATTTCCTCCCTGAGGCGCAATATGAAAGTGACTGATCACATTTTTCAACTTCCATTTTACAATTATTCTATACATGCAAAATGTGGTTCAGAGTAATTCAGTCCCCTATTAACCCAGGTACCAACAAGACAGCATTTGAGAAACACTCCTATCTCATATTATAGAAGGGGTATGTTTTCCATTAAATCAAAAGGACCAAATTTATGGCATGTCCAAAATAGAAATTGATGCATCATGGCTATTCTTGCCTTTTGGAATTGGAATTTAAATCAACATGTATTATCACTATTATGTAATTGTATACTATTTTCTACTATTTAAGGGCAATGGGCAACCAAATAAATCTACAGAATTCTAGAGGAAAACACTATTTGGTTCTACTCATTAGATAAGCTAACAGGGTAATAAAAACCAAGTTATGAGTTAAAATTAAATTTGCACCAGAAAGCATTCAACTTGGAATGGTCTCTTTTCCCTAGGTAAAGAGAAGAATAAAAATAAAAGGTTGAAAAATTTCACTCTTAATTTCCCTTTTATACCCTAAAATTTCCAATGACCAGAGAACTCTTGTCAAATGTGGTCAAAAGAATGATTTAAATTCTTTATTTCATTTACTAAATCAAAATTTTCACACACAAGGGAAGAAACAGCCAGTTGCTGGTAAGCCCAAGCCCCAAAGCCGGGCCCCGCCACGACTTCGCCTCAGCTTGGAGAGGACGAGTCCACAGGGGTCCTCCACCAGCCTTCTAAGCAGTTCTGCTCCCACTTAAGTAACTCAAGAAACAAGAAACGGGGGTTGAGAGAACGGGCACCGAAAGGGAGTCCGAATTTACTAGCATCTTTCAATGTTGCTGAGGCCCCATAAGATCTACAGGTCTACAAGATAGCTCCTGAAATCACTGATGAAGACAGAGTCCACCCATAAGCTACTCATAAGAACAAAACTAACTTCAGCTAAGCAACCAGGTATTTTGACCATAGCTTCTGACTGACAAGTTTGTTTTTCTAGATAGCTTCGCAGGTGAAATACAGACCCCGTCCAAGACCACTGAGTCTCTGGAGGTGAGTCTACAGGTTAAACTCCGTTTGGATCTTTGCTTGCTGGCTGAGAAGATTCGGGTGTTGCTAAACTGGAAAATTAATTTTTGGAGCTAGAAGGGAATTACCCTCGGGGCTACCTAATATGCCTCACTGAGATTTTTAGCTAGGTGACAGCCCTGGGTTCGGTTTTAATTTACATTTCTTTTCCTCTCTAAGAAGGACATTGGAGAGGAAGATAACTAATTCATTCTTCCAAAAGGCAATGACTAAACGGTGGGGGGGGGGGTGGGGGGGTGGAGGGGTGGGGGAGGCTTGGTTCCAGGTCTTCTCAAAAAGGAAACTCAGAGCTTTGCTGCTCCGCTGCACCGATCCCTACTGCCGCCCAACAGCAGGAGGGGTTATGGTGTGCTAAGCTGAACGTGGGTAATCCCAAGTAATCCTCGCGGTGACGGCATGCTGCCCAGGCTATTATTAACCTCATGTACAGATAAGGAAACTGAGGCTTAGAGAGGCGAACCACTGACTAAAGGTCACCCAGCTTTACTTGGTTAGAGTAAGCCTTGCAATTTGTAACAGGGAGGCCAGGACTCAACCCAGATCCAACTGTCATCATTCTGGCATCTCCTGCTTATGGAACTGCCAATGGGGAGTTGATTATTTATAGCTCCTCCCCTGCAAATGAGACCCAAAGCGGGAGAAAGAAGAACTTCCTACTTACTACACTGAGGTCTGCCTTTTAAAGAAAAAACTTGTAGGCTGGAGAACAGAGATCAGTCCTACCCATTCCTAAGAGCCAAAAGAAAGTGGGAGAAAAAAACAGCTTCAGACAAGTGAGGACTCACTCATAAGCTTTCCTTAAATTCTGGTATTAAGGCTCTTAGAAAATTTTTAGAACTTTTATGTGATAGTGACTCACTTTAATGACAAAAGTTGGCAATATCTTTGTCTAATGTCTGGGACTTCGGAAGTAGTCGTATATGATTGCAACAAGCACATCGTTAAAATATACATTGGCTGTAACTCTAAAAAATGTTTTTGTGAAATCTAACAGGAAAATGTTTTTTTTCTGTGATTGTTTCCTGCGATATGTAGACACGTTTCAAGTGCTTCTGAACTACAATTATGCAACTCATTTCTAAAAAAAAGGTCTTGCAGGGGCGCCTGGGTGGCTCAGTCAGTTGAGCATCCGACTTCGGCTCAGGTCATGATCTCAAGGTCTGTGAGTTCGAGCCCTGTGTCGGGCTCTGTGCTGACAGCTCAGAGCCTGGAGCCTGCTTCGGATTCTGTGTCTCCCTCTCTCTCTGCCCCTCCCCGGCTTACGCTCTGGCTCTCTGTCAAAAATAAATAAACATTAAAGAAAAATTATAAAAAATAAAAAAATTTAAAAAATGAAAAAAAGTCTTGCAGTTAAAACTAAATGTATTTAATAACTGCCATTCAGTATTATACGTGTGTTTTTAAATTTTAGAAGATGGGGTACACTAGCCACAAGCAATAAATATTAAGCAGGTACACTAACGAGCATGTGGGGGCTAAATTAAAAACAGACTTCTCAAAGTATGTGAATTTACCTCTTGTTCCTGTCAAACTCCAAAAAAATCCTTTCAGCTACTGTCCTGTAGCTTATGTACTAGTCTTCAGGGAATGTTTTTCTTTTTTTCTAAATACAATCATTTAATTTTTAAATAAAAACGTTTTAAAATAAATTCTAATGCCACAGCTGCCGTTTTGGCAGTGAGACTGTCACACAGAGAGCCGGTGTTAAAAGATCAGATTAAGAGCCTTCAGTCCTGGCACCGAGTGACGCTCGCAGCCATGCAAGAGTGATTTTCCATGCCTCTGAAGAGACAGGAAATAGAATTCATCTTCCTCTAATAACCTGCCTCTTCCCCTCCCTCCAGATTACGGTCCATCTGGCCTCGGGACAGAAGCGAGGAGTCTGATGCTCGCAGAATGCCCAGAAGATGAGACAAGGTGGGCAGTGTTCAGACACAAAACATCAGAGAGGCCTGGGTTAGACAGGAACAAACGTGTCTGTGGCCCACACATGAAAAGATAGACACACAGCGTAAGGAACTGAAAAGAGAGGAGCCAATTAAGTCCAAAGTAAGCAAAAGAAAAGATATACACAGAATTAGGATTCGAAAATTATGACACACGTCATTCATTACACACAAGTCAAGGATTTCAACCAAGAAATGTGAAAAGTTTCGGGGAAATAAACAGTAAGTGGTGAGATCATGATGCTGTCTCCCCAGCTAAAGCAGAGAAAAGGAGTTGTGAGTAGCTCCCCATGGCTTTCCTCTGCAGGGTCCCACTTCCTTGGCCTAGTGATTCCAGCCCAGTCTTGCTCAGAACCACTACAATTACACACTCCCTTCCTGCTGGGCCCGCTCACACAAACAACGTAACTCATATGGGAAAGCAACCTTTTTGCAAATGAGCTCCACCAACACCCCCACGACCTCCTTCCACGGCCGTGTATAAGCCCACAGATCCTGCAAAAAGGCCTCGGGAATAAGCTCTACCAGTGATTCTACATGGGGGTGTATGCCTGCAAAGGCCTCAAGTCTAATAGTACCTCAGGGATAGTTCAAACTCTCCCCTCTACCTTGGGGTGGAAGACCTCAGCGTGGCTGCAGCTCTGTGGGTTACACATCCTTCTCCTCCCCCACCACGAGGCAGAGTGGCCTCCCGCACTGGTCTGACTCTGCTTCCTAAAGAAATGCAAACAGGCCTCTTGACTCTGCCTCCCACTCCACCCAATCCAGTCACAAAAAAGCAAATCCTGAGAAGAAATAGGTAAACGGGGATATAGCGGGCAGTGGTTTTGTGGTCACAGCGAAAGGGGGAGAAAGACAACTCATCCTTTGTTGTTTGTGGTCCAGCAGAGCATTTGAAATCAGGATATTAACTCAGGTCCACGGTTTGTGAACGTGAGCACCTCCGTGGGATACGTATCCGATGAAAGGTACCCATGGTTACCGAGGTCTAACCTAGTTCAAACCAAGTAAGAAGTCGCAGAGGAATCCACGTATGTATGATACACGCCCATGCGCAAATGCCCGCTGCACGCTAACATCAGCACGTGCCCACTGGTGGACAGGCAGAGGGACCGCTCTCCTGGACAGCAACGCCACAACACATCTGGAGAAGTGAAGGGTGGGACAGTGCTCCTAGCCCACGGCACAAAGCTCAGTGGCTGCGAGACATGCAGACAGTCCATGAGGTAGCTCCTTGCCTTCTGATGGCTGAGCTGACCCGAGCAGATGAAGGATTCAGTAATCCCGAAGCGAAAGTGATCTCTTTCTAGCACTTTCACCTCAACTTTGCTAACTACCAAAAGCCAGCGAGCAAACCAGAGGAGGGGAAAAAAGCCACAAGGAAGCCACCGCGCACTAGAAATGCACCTTCTTGTTCCCACACAAGCGTGTCTGCGGACAGCGTGCACTTCCACGGTGGTGAGCAAGAGGAAGCGTGTGAGCCATCCAACAGGCCGTGGCCATGCATGAAGGCTGCGGTACCCAGAGCACGGAGCCCACGGAGCCCATCCCGTGCGTCTTTTTCCAAGTGCACACACGTTGCTAAGACTTCATCGGGTAAGAAGTAACTTTTGTAAAGCAGCCGGCCAAAAGTTACACTAGTTTGTCTGCTACGGAAAGCACTTTCTACGGACAGGTCTTCCGCCGGCTCTTAATGCCCGGTGACAAAAATGTAGGACAAGCCCTTCTGGGCGATTTTTCAATCTACCCTATTAGATGCCATTATGAAAACCAGTCATAATTCTGAGCAACACTATATCGTCCAATGACAGCAACACATTTTAACAATTGGATTTTGCTTCACACATTAGAAAATGTTCCATTATATGAACACAATTATATTCCGCTGAATGTTAATAAGATGTAGAAGTTGGAATGTGAACACTGTATCTTAGAAATGTGCCATACAAACACCAAGAGACTGACAAGGCCAAAGAGACAGTTCCACAATCTCTTTTCTGCTAAACCACTAAAATGGCACCTTCTAGCCCAGCGCCTCAAACCAACTGCCTTACCTCTTGGGACAGGAAGGGAATGACTTGTGCACAGATAGCATTCAGCCTCTTGACAATCTCTGCCTGTATAAAAATAAAAATAAAAAATAAAATAAAAAGGAAAGGAAAGCAATAAACAGAACAGTCAGCTGGTTACACATTCCCGAAATATTAACAGGATGATATTAAAACACACTTTATATTCTGCCTGGCGTATTTCCTAAGGAAGAGGAAAACTCTCATCAGCGAGCCCATTAAAAGGAGGCAGTGACAACAGTGCCACATTAATAGCACGATTTATTAACCAGCATTCATCTTAAAAAGTCAACCTTCAAGCACCAGGACAACATAAAAAGGAATTTGATTTTCATGACTGGGAATCAGTTTTCAAAAGTCTTCAATAAGACCCTTGTTCATTCGGATGTGTTTATTCATAAAACCTTGAGTTTTTAGAGTTTTGATAGTAAAGATAAATTCTTCCCTCCATCCCAATTTCTCTCAGTTAGTAACTCATTGGATTTCTACAGCTGTGGTCTTTGCTTCAAGTCCCCAACCTCCAAGAATAGCACCCAACCAAGTCAGGTAAGTTGATTAATTCAGATCCTTAGTTATAAATTGTTGGGAAATAGTGTATTTTCGCCAATCATGAAAATTTCCAAATGTGTCCCGCCGCCTGGGCTTTCACTGTGCAGAAGTGTAGAACACAGTAAAATTTTCCTAGACTTAGCAGAAAGCAATTTGTATGTATATGAAAACTAACCTTGCGAACGTTAATTATTCCTATACTATAGAGCTGTGAAGTTCCAGCAATATCTGGTAATATAGTCTAATCTCTAATAATTTAAGTATAGAAATTTTCTATCAATAGGATACTACAGTAATTAAAAAAAAAAAGACATACCCCCCCCCCCCGCCAACTTTTCTTTAAAAATTTACCCAGAGCTTCACTCATGTTCATCTTAATTTGTATTATCAGATGGCTCCTTATACACTTCGGTATGGGACATGTAAGCACAGGGTTTTTGTATACACATATATGCAAAATAGCTTATATTTTAATAACGGGGTGGGGTGAAGGACAGGAGAGAAGTGTTGAGAGGCAGAAAATGTAAAGCAATTACTATTCCTGAGACATTCTTAAAATACATTCCATCCAGGGTCAGTTTCTCATTTTATAAGAGGACAAAAATGCTCTTTTTCTTGCGAAGTCATTACCAGAATGACAGCGACACTCTACTTGTGCAATCTAGGTTTCCTTCTTTCATCAGCAACCCTTTTGACTTTGCAGCTATGCAATCTTTTAAATGCCAGCACCTTAAAAACTCTGCCAGCCAAGAGAAAACACAAATTCACCATGAAGGAAGTTTCAAACCTAAGCTTTCCACCCCAGCCTGCATTCCTAACAGGATGGACAAAAACCCAGCACCAATATGCAGCAGTGAATGAGGACCCGACTGCGCTGACCTGATTTAATTTACTGCACTGGCCCCATGGAGCATTTAGCTACCCTTTAAGAATGCTTAAACCACCATGAAAAGCTGCAGTGGGAATCACCAAACCACTCTCCACCTGGACGGACATACCACAGTGGTTATGGGGTGAAATTCCTGTGTGAGCTGAGAAAATAGAGTAGCATTCACCAGACCGAAAGCATTGCATCTCAAAGGCATTTAGTTGTTAAGCTTTTTGTAGGGAGAGGTGGAGGGGGAGAGAATAAAAGATAATGAGACACTTTGGGGCAGACCAAACTGATGATTCTAATGCTTAGAACCATCTGCCAAGCATATTTTCCTCATTATGTTGTTTACATAAATAAAATAGTCCCTTGCTAGGAGGGTTTAAAAATGTGTGGGCACATAAGAAAACTGAGTTCTTTAGTTTGCCTACATAATCTAGGCAATAAAAACTACTCTAAGGAAACTTACCCATCAGGCAAAATAAAGACCAAAAGGTATTTATTTGGCCTCTTCAATTTTGGACCCAGGCTATTTTAAGTCTGAGCAACTTTGGGAGGAAAAACAGCACATTGAGTATTCTTAAGAATAAATTTAAAAAGTTCATTTATTCCCGTATATTTAACATACATAACAGAAAAAGGGGAGGATCTTCCAAACTTTTTCCCTATAGGTCTCCTTTTGTTCAAAAGACTTCTTAATTTCTTTAAGTTGTCATGCCAATGGATTTTTCATGGTCAGGCTAATTGGCAGCGGGGGGGGGGGGGGGGGGGGATGTGTGTGTGATTTCATAAAATTAAGCAGGTCATTCCTCACTTTGAAAGCTAAAGTTGCCTCGGAAACACTGCTGCTTCCATGGTCAACTAATTTTGTCTCTTTTGTCCCACAGGACCCAGCTTTAGGGAGGCATCATTTATTTACAGGCCTTTCCACTGGGCTTCAGTGATCAGCCAATAATACTGTGGACACACACTTCTAATGGCCTGTGTTTTGAAACTGAGTCTAATCTAATGGCGAGGGGCCCAAACTCCTTTTCCAGCACAGCCATTAAAGGATGTAGGTTATTGCTGTTGTCACCATTGATATTTGTCATTGTAATGTAATTAGGGCCCTAAAATGATGCATTACAGCCCTTGGCACAGCTTCTATTAAAATCTTTTCTTCTGCTCACTGAACTGCGACCTGCTTTCTGATGAATAACAGACAGACAGCTTTAGGGTAAGGAGCAGATTCATCAAAGAAGTATTTTTCAGCTTTGGGGAAAGAGAGGGAAAAAAAAAAAGGCAACCTAGGAGGAAAAGCACTAGGGGAGGAAAAGCCACAATACACATTTGAATTTCATCTGACCACTTGAAATTCTGATTGCGTCTGATGAATCTTGCTTAGACAATATATCCCCAGTCTTCGAATCACATGGTTAATCAGGGCTCTAATCTGCTATCCATCAGCCTACGCCAGGGCTGCAGCTTCCAATCAGATTGATAGGTGATGTGGCTCATGCTTCCCTGAGCAAGTACATTCACAGATAACCCATTTCAACAGGCAAGATTCTGAAATACTGCTGTCAGGGCTGCTGGCTCTGTTCTCGTGGTATTCGAGGCCTTACGGACACTGCCAGACTATTGTCTGTAGATGCCCACGATATTCCAAAATGGCATTAATGGCCCCAGTGAAAGGACGATTGTGCCAAAACAAGACAAAATCATTTGTTTTCACAGCCATAATTTGTGAAATCCATTAATAATCTTTGATACTTCTATATTATGTCTTCTTCTAGCCATCAAGACGGTCATTTAAAAATAAGTTTTACCTGTATTTTCCTTCTCTCAATTCACTACCATTCTATGAACTGCCCCTGTAATTTCCCACCTTTATGCCACCCTCCAGTAAAAAGAACCAACAAATGACCACCCCCACACACACATGCACACAAAACCAACAAATTGGGCAAAATATTTTAGAAAAGGGCATTCTATGAAAATACCTTGGCTGGGCATTCTATGAAAATACCTTGGCTGCGCACTCAGCACTTGGCACATGAATGCTGACAGTCTAACTAACTATAACTAGTTAGTAATGGACAGAAAAACAGGCAAAAAGCTTTCATCCCTTTTTCCTTCACACTCCAACTCAGTTACTATCGGAAGATGTATTAAGTACCTTGCAACATGGGAAAGCAACATCAGGCATTGAAAAGAATGCCACATTTCAGTCATTAGATTAAAAAAGTAACAAATCCTGGAGAACACGATATCAAATACATATTTTCTTTATCACTTACAACAAATGACATTAGTCATTTAAGTAAGACAAAAAAACTGGCTAAGCCTACCCTTGAATTGAATTACATCCCCTCAAATAGTTGTAACATAATAAAAATCTAATTTTTATTTAGATTACTTCCGCCTAGATGATTTCCTTAAAAAATTAAACAAATTTTATTTTTATGACATAATAAGCTTGAAAGAAAGTACAGATAACTTTATTTTAGTAATCAAAGAGATGTATCAGAAGCAATTATTGGCTTAAAAAAACATTTCTTGGAGTTTTAGTCTCTCATCAAAATAGGAGCCATACTACTACCCCGTACCGTTGAAATAAAACAGAATAACAAAACATTACTAAGAAACCATTTTAGCAGCCCAATCAGAAAACAACAACAAAACACAACGAATTATAGTTTCAGAAAAACATTCTTGAAGAATAACATTTCACAATTAATTTGCTTTCTACACAGGTTTCTTCGCCAAAAACATTTTCAAGAGAGACTCCGTTTTTTTTAAGTTTTTATCAGGAACATACATTCACCAATTATATAAAACACTTCTAAAAAGTGACGAAAACATTCTTCTTATTCCATCTGAAATCCTTTCTGGAGTATGTACAAATAATCTTGCAAGCCTCTCCTTCACCCAGAACCAAAGATTGTAATTTTTTATTTCAATCAGAAAATCAATTATCTTCATTTGTTCATTGATCTGTTCCAAATGTTCTAAGAAATGGCCTAACTTCGGGAACTGATCCTGCTTGCCCCGAGATTAAAAAGTCAGAGGACTAATGAGAAAGTCTTTCCGAATGACTAAAAATCCAGACTAAACATAAGGAAAAATACTCAAGTAGGACTATTTCTCTAAACCGACAATCCAGGTTTGATCTTGTCATCAAAACTGAACTTTACGTATGAAAGAAAGAACATATAATGGACAAAACTAATTTTATGGATTAAAAAAAGAAAAGCCAGATTGGAATAAGGCATAGAGATCTAGATCAAAGGTGCTGTCCACATTGCTGGCAAGCTGGTAAACTAGACGGCTAAGTTTTATTTTAGTTCACGTACTTATTTTGCACAAAATATTTTATATTGCTTAATAGAGCAATAAATGAAGTGATACTGTTGTAAGAATCAAGTTAATAAAACATCTATCAGTTTCCATAAAGGGCTGATTCAAACTAAGACTTTTTTTTTTTTTTTTGGTGCAAGTATTAAGACTTTTAAAAGCTGTCATCATCCCGCTTCCTCTAACAAGAAAGAGGTACTATCTTGGAGTACCCAATTAGTCTTCCCTTGAACGATATGAAAGTGCCAATATTCAACTAATTTTTAGCCACCACCCAACCTCCGCCTCCCCCAGGGAGTTGAACTAAAGCAATGATTCTACTGACAACAATACCGCAAAGCGGGGTCAATCTGCTTTGTGCTTTGAACTCATATTTATGCTAATTTACTGAGCGCTAAGTATGCTATAAAGTACCCAGTATGTTGTTCAGTTAATTGCATACAATGAAGTACCTCATTTGTTTGTCCTAACAAGATATATGGGTGCTACCATTTGTGGCGCCAGTACAAGAATACTCAGGACAATGCCTTTCCTGAAGAGTATGGCGGTATGCCTGTGTTTCATGAAAACTACTCCAATCTGTCCCTAAAGGCAAGGCTGTATTTTATTGAAGCTTTTTTGCAATGATTAGAAAAAAGTGCCCTTTCCTCTCATCTCTTGAGCTTTCTAGGTCTTTAAGGGAAATCCAGACAGTTGCCTATTATCCTTACTACACCTTCTGGGCTCTCGTTATTGTGTTTAAATACTACTCCGAGCGTTGAGAGTGATGTATTATCAAGGTTAAGAACAATGATCGTTGTGCCAGACATCCAATTACTCCTACAAGGTCAAATCATTTCGGCTCTCAAGTCTGAAAAACACTGTAACCAATGTTATCGTGATTATGTTCCATTCCACCAGAGGGGAGCGGCAGGGAAAATGGGGGAAAAAGATGGGAGGGAAAAGTGGGATGTCAGGAGTGGGAAGAGAAAATGACCTCTCTGGTGGGCTTAACTTTAGCCTTCATGGAACACGGTGGTGCTGGTCAGAGAACCTGATTACTCTGAGTCCTATGACACTCATGTCAGTGTGTCATAGCAAAGACCTGCCTGCTACTTTCTGATTTCTTTTTTCTCTTTCCCTGTTTCCAAATCAATCTCTCTCTCACACGCGCTCTCTTTTCACCTTACTGTTTCCTACTGACATAAACATACAAATGCCTTCGTAAGTCGATTTACAAGTAAGCGTTTTCATACTTAGTGATAATATAACGGGACAAATATTCCTTGTGCCCGTGGTAGGTGAGTATCATTTACCTTGAGTTTTCCCAACACAATCTATGTGATTAAACGGTATGTGGGAAACTTTGGATACTGGAATAAAACCAGCAAGACAAATAAAAATATTAATGGCTCTTCAAGTTCTCGTCAAGGATATGTACCTCCACGAAAGCAATAAACCGCCTTTCATACACTGAGAGCCATGCTCTGCTTCTCAGTCTATCCTCTTACGTTAGACTTAAGGCTTCCTGGTCTGTTTTCTTTACCTCCATTTTGCATAAAATCTGTCTATATCTACGTTCTTCGGCATTTCTTTTTCTCTCATCCTTTCAATTCTAGCACGGCCTCTACTGGCTTCCCCTCACCCCTCCCAATCATATAAAATCTCAAGTCTCTGAAGCCATCACTGTCAAGATACCCTTCTAGCCCCTTAGACTCTTTTCTTGCCTTGATAAATAGCCAGTTCCTATCAGAACCAGGATGCACTCCTCTGCTGTTTGCACTCATACTGCTCGGCCAAACACCCCCACTACCAGCCGGGTCCAGGCAGAGCAGGCAAGTGAATCCATGGGCCTCTACCTGGCTAGAGAAGAAAAGAATAGCATCCCCAAGATGGGGGTGAATAACCCATGCAAGGATGAGGGGGAGACCCCGTGCCTGAAAGTCCCAGGACTCGCTGCCGACTCACCTTTTCTGTCTCAGCCCAAAGATACCTCAGGCATCATCACTCCCCATCCTCTGATTCCTTCTCCCAGTCATTCTCTGGCCCACTACAGCCCTTTCTTCACTGCATTTATAATCATCTGAAATCATCTCACATGTTTTTGTTTACATGCAGGAGAGCAGTGCTCCTCAAACTTTAATGTGCATACTAATCACCCAGGAATCTTGTTAAAATCCAGGCTGGAGTGAGGCCTGACCATCTACACTTCTAACAAACTGCAAAGAGACACAGGCGCTGCGGGTCTACAGGCCGCACCCTGAGCAGCAAGGCTCTCTGGGTGCGGTCTGCAGGCGGACCGCAGGCTCAGGGAAGGCAGAGATCTCGGTCTGCAGCCACCTTGAGGAGCGAGCAGAAGGCACTCACGAGGATCTGCTGAGTGGACAGAAGCAACCGCAGTTGAGTCAGGTGGCGGGATCTCCTCAAATCTCTGGCAAGCACACTAAAGTTGAGAATAGTCAGGAGCATTTCACCCAGAAAGGAGTATCCATCTGGAGGTCCTGCTTATACTCTGATTTGGTTTGTTTACCTTCCCAACACACATCTTTTCTGGCATTCAGGATGCCGCGCTGCTCAAAAAGAATAATAAGTAATCTCGGTGGGTGACAAGAGGAAATGCAAATCCACTCTGGACAATTCCTGGCTGATAAGTGACTAAAACTTCCATTCCAAAACCTTAGCAGGATATGTGTTTTAAAAGGTATTTGAGAAATACAATAAAGGCGATGCCACTCAAAGCTCCCTCCTGAGATTACTCACACCAGACTGATCACCTCACCCAGCTGAACTAGGCTATTTGTTAGACAGCACAGTGGGGGAGCACCTCGTACGCGAAGTTAGGTTAGATCTCCACAATGGTATCTTCAGAGTAAAACAGTGTGATAACTCTTACAGTCCAAGGAAGGGCCCAGCCCGAGCCAGGCACTGGCAGCCATGCTCTCCAAGGAAGTAAAAGAACAGTTCCTGGTAATCAGCGCATAGCGGGTCACACGCACCCTCCCACATGTGCAGTGCCGTCCACACATGCCGACCCCACCCAGAAGGAGGACAGTCAGAGCCAAGCTTGGGGAGCCACGGTCACAGCCCCAGCATGAGGGCTCATACAGAGAACGCACCATTGGAATGCCTTCCAAACAAGGGCCAGAAATCCCGGGGATCCATGCATAGTTTCAAATATGCAAATCCCCTCCCCACCTTCCCTGACAAGCCTGTTTGAATACTCTCACTGGAGGGGGGATGTTGTTCCCCTAGAACCTACTAACTCCTGACGCATTTTGTGTGTTCTTTGTCCTTCCTGCAATGTATCCCACACAGAAGTCCACCATCACTCAATGACTCCTCACCCAAACTCTCGTAATGACTCACATAGGTGTGAACCCCACAGGCTGGGAGAAGCCACAGTGGTAGGCTGGTTAAGAAATTAAAAAAAAAAAAAAAAAAACAGGAGTCCCACAGACTGTTGTCTCTCTATATTCAGAAAAATAGCATTATCTCTACAGTCAGGCTCATATCTTTAAAAAAAATTTTTTTTTAATGTTTATTTTTGACAGAGAGAGAGAGAGAGAGAGTGGGAGAGGGGCAGAGAGAGAAGGAGACACAGAATCCGAAGCAGGCTCCAGGCTCTGAGCTATCAGCACAGAGTCCGACACGGGGCTCGAACTCACGAACTGTGAGAATGTGACCTGAGCCAAAGCCGGAAACTCAACCGACTGAGCCACCCGGGCGCCCCTCTTTCTTTTCCTAATACTTTACTAGACAGGTTGAGAAAATTAAAAGTACAGGAAACTCCTACCATCCCCTTTTGCTCCAGTATCCCTAGTTACTTTTCAAATGTATTTCAAGCTGCTTTTAATTAAATTGTGCAGGCAGTTTAAACATTTAAACGTGTACCTTAGAAAAAGCCAAACCCACAAATGTATGGCTGCCTTTCTGTCCATTCAACAAATATTTGTTAGGCACCTACTATTTGTCAGAGCTATTTTAGGTGCTGAAAAGAGACACGGGGGTGAACAAGACAAGTAAGTTCCTGCTGTCATAGAGTTCACAGTGCAGGAGGGGGAGACAGAAGCAAACATAAAAGTATATGGAGAGGAATCTGAGAAACAAGAAGTGCTGAAGAAGGTAAAATGGGGGGGGGGGGTCTAAAAGAGAAGCCTGGGATGGGACGTGGATCTGCTCTGGATGAGATGATTAAAGGACAAATAAAGAACAGACTTGAGAGCGGGGAGATATGGCTGGAAGCAGCATCGCCCAAAGCAGGTTCCACACGGAGTTTGGCAGATGTTATTAACAAGTGTTGTACACATAAAGCACTCCCTGACCAGATGACCTCACGGAGCTCAAACAAAGTGAAACAGGTTCCTTTGCTGTTGGGACATCTCAGACCTTTCATTTGATAGTGTTTAGTCACAAAACTTTGGAAAGGAGGACAGAAAACACACGGCATTGATCAGACCTGTCTGCGGAACCCTTTCCTCTCAAAGCTCTTAGAACGGATCACATTTTGTGGGAAACACTGAGCTGGTCAAGGATTTCCAGGCCTGACTTTACACTAGCATTACAAGTGGATCCTTCACAAACACCAACGCCCAGGCCTCACCCTAGACCAATGAACTCATGCTCTTGGAGGGTAGAACCCATGCTTCAGTATATTATTTTACAGCTCCCCAGGTGATTCTAATGTACAGGCAGAATTGAAAACCATTAAGCTAGAGCACAGGATGCGTGAAATAAAAAACAGAGTGGAAAATAAGGACAGAAAGGGCTCATGAGGTCAGACCGTGGAAGGTCCTGAATGCCACACTAAAGAGCCTGAACTTTATTTGCAAGGCAGCAAGGACCTATCAAGGGCATTTCTAGGAAAGCTGTGATAAATACCAGACAGGAGGTCAAGACATGCCAGTGCATTTCTGCCCTCCACCCCTTTCTTGCCACTGATTATACTTGAGTGGCTGTGGAAGGATAGAAGAGATTTATAACCACAAAACATACCACAAAAGGAAAGATGGAGGATGAAAGATAACTTCAGAATAGGAACAATATGAATTCCCACAGCACCACAAACTTAGGAAATTCAACAAGACATTTTCAGATACCAGCTCATCCATTCACTCCTACTCTAAGCTAGCAGCTGTGGTAGAAACAGCAAAGAATGCTGAACTGATCTGGACTCCAGTGTTTATAACCTAGGAAAAGCAAAGACCAAATGGAAACAAACGTGGTAACAGACAGCATGGGGCATCGAGGTGGTACACAAGAGAGCCCTAGATACGCAAGGGTGAGGACGGAAGAAATCCCTTCTGGCTGAAGTCTTTGAGGAAAGAGCCGCATGTGAACCAGGTTAATTCCACAGTTCTCAATACCGCTCTGCTATCCTACCAGGCACTGTGTCAGACACAGTCTGAGAAAAAGAGGAGTGAAACAAGACAGGATTTACAGAGCCCATAATCTAGCAAATGAAACAGACACTGAAAAAATACAAAATGCAGGGCATTTAAAAATGCTTAACAGAGGTCTCTGTTTCCCTGAGTAACTGAGGGTGAAATGAATCTTACAGACAAAGGAGAGAGAGGCAGGGAAAAGGGCGACAACATCCCAAAAAGGATTGGCCTGTGGCACCCATGTGGGGCATTCATATTCAACAAACGGGACAAGGGAAAGAAAGGGAGCAGCAGCAGCACAAAATGAGGCTGAAGCAGATCCAGAACAGCCCAGCATATTGCGATTATCTCCACCCAGGTTAGCCTGTCATGAAAGTCACATATGGAGGCTAGATGCGCCAATCACGATCATCATCGTCGTCCTAACATTCACCGAGTTTCCCCTGCACCAGATAGTTCACGTCAGTGCAGAACAATTCTAAGAGAACTACTCTGTCCTCATTTTACAGATAAAGCCAAAGAAGAACAACTCGGGTAAGTAATCTACCATGATCAGATAGCTGGAGAGAAGTAAACAGACGCAAGAATAACTGAGGGCAGATTCCAAGAGACTGACTGGGTGTGGCTAATGAGCAAGAAGGAAAGGCAATCATCACCAGCCTCCAGGTTTCTGGCTTGGCAAACTGGGTGGATGGTTCTGGCATTTCCTGAGATAGAGATCACTGGACCACGAGCAGGCTTGCGGGGGAAGATGTCGTTTGCAGACATGTTGAGTTTAAGTACTTGTGAGACACTGAAGGGAAATGAGGACTCGGTTACATACAACGGTCTCAGAGGAGAGATCCAGGCTGTAGAAAAAAATTGGGATTCGTCTACTAAGCAAAGTGGACAAGGTCACCAAGGTAAAGGGTAAAATGAGCAAAAAAGAGGGTAAGAGCCATGATGGGAATACCGACTAGATTTCCAGGAGTGGAGAAGGGCCCCTAAAGAATAACCAAATACGGGGGCACGTGGGTGGCTCAAGTCGTTGAGCATCCGACTCTTGATTTCGGGTCTGGTCATGATCCCAGTGTCATGGGATCGAGCCCCAGGTCGGTCTCTGCACTAAGTGTGGAGCCTGCTTAAGATATTATGTCTCCCCCCCCACCCTCTCTGCCCCTCCCCAGCTCATGTGCATGTGCTCTCTCTCAAAAAAAGAAAGAAAGAAAGAAAGAAAGAAAGGGAATAAGAAAAAGAGAAAGAAAAAGAAAAAAAGAAAAAGAAAAAGAAAAAGAAAAAGAAAAAGAAAAAAAGACCTAATATGAATGGATAGACATTCAAGTCTCCCTGAGTCCCATAAGCCCCCATAAGGCTTGGTGATGGTGGGAGGAAAGGAGACACACTGCAGAGGGAAAATCAGCAGCATGTTGTGACTTCCCTAGACCTGGATAAGGAGAAGTATGGAATCCATGACTCCAACATGTAAAGCCTGGGTATGGAGCTACCACTCATTAGGGTAGGGAAGTCTCAAGGCTAGTTTCAAGGTTTGTCGTGGGGGACAGTTATGAAAGGCAAGGGGAAAAAGCTGAACTCAAATGACAAAACATTCTGGAAAGCACACCGATACTGTGAATGATACAACTGTGGAGTCCCAAATCCTAAAATGACTCTATTTACTAACTAGTCCAGCTGAACCATGACTTTAAGCAAACCCCTAAGTGATCTGGGACTCCACGTCTACACCCATGAAATGGGAAGAATACCCGCTGCCCATATCTGGTGGGCAGAAATATTTATGAGGATACACTTATGAATAAAATCCCTTAAGGTAAGTAGTTCTGTTCTAAAACAGAACTGAGATTAGATAGTGCTACAAATTGAGTAACTGTATTGTTAGGTATCGATTCAAGCTTAGGCTCTTCCCGTCCCTCAATTAAGAAGCCATCCCTCACTAATTTATACTACACCAGGGAAGGGCTTCGGATCTAAAGGGGCAGGGTGGGGGGCAGACTCAATGGCACAGTAATAAGAGAACAGTGCCTCCCAATTGATCGGGAAGAGGAAAGAGGTCACAAGCCCAGCCCCAGAAAATGTGCTCCTTCTCCACTTTCTTGCACTATGACCCAGAAAAGACATTCTCAGTATTTATGTTTCGCTACTGGCAAAGGATCTCTCTTCCTCTTTTCTTGGTAAACAGATACTTGCCCTGGATGCAGTAAATTTTATATATAGTAGTAAAGAGTAAAGAATAGCAGGCTGCAGGGAAAGGAGGAGAGGTGGAGGGGAAGTCAGGCTTAATTTCAAAGCTTCTTGTAATTTAAGACTACAGAAAACAGGTGAGATTTATAGAAATACGTTATTTCTGTTAGATAGATGATGAAAATGAAAAACAAAAATTCTAAGTTATGAAATTAAGAATTCAGAAGTACTCAGAAGAATTTAAATGAGTTTTGCATTAACCAAAGCACAAACTGCAGTGACTGAACGGCTCCCCACTTGACAATCTGTGTCAACTGCCTTGACTTAACTTACTATTTTTGCACATGTCCCTAACCAGCTTGAACTTGACTTTACCTTTCACCTAACTTGCTTTTAAATTTACTTTTTTTATTTTTCAGGTTACACCTTCCTTTATCTTATGAACTCCAATTTTCTAGTCCTAATAAAACCGCCCTGATAAACCCACTGATTAAATATTGTAAAGCAGCGCTAATGAAAAGTAGTCAATCCTCACATTGTTATCCATTATCAAGAAGACAATGGTCTTGTGCCAGAATTAAATCAACTCAGAGTTGAGTTCAGCTCAACTAGGTGGAATTTTTGTTGTCGTCCTTTGGTTTTTTTGAACAGTGAAGACATTCCCAATGAAGAAAGTAGTGTGCTGATTTACAGTCTGGTACAAACTCCTTATTGTTAACGCCCATCTGTGGCAAATTGTTCGCAGACCTGCACCAGTCCACAGACCACATGCACTAGCACTGTTCTAAAGCAACACTCCCGCGTTGCAAACGATAATTTCTTATTGCCTGGGACTTTAGAAAAAGCGGTAAGTATATTCCTTCAAGGCAGCAAAATTCTCCGACAGATCCCTGAAAAATGGAGCATTCTTTGATCCCTGCCTGTGTTACGTGGAGAAGCTACGTGTCCACAGTTACACTCACTGGCTTAAGGGCAGGTGATGGCCTAGAAATCAGTTCTGCAGACACCCTAGACCTCAGTGGGGTCTTCCCACTGCATCATGCTGCCTGCTAGTCGGATGCTATCCTGCAGCCAACTGTAAAGAACTACAATTATAAACAGTACTTTTTTCTTTCTAAATGACAGGGCTAAAGAAGACCATGGCAAACGCTCAAGGATGTTTGTGCTTCTTCCACAACAAAATACACTTCAAAATTGGGAGTTTTGCTTGTTAAACTTAACTTTGATAAATTTTCTGGGGACGCCTGGGTGGCTCAGTCGGTTAAGCGTCCGACTTCGGCTCAGGTCATGATCTCCAGGTTTGTGGGTTCGGGCCCTGTGTCCGGCTCTGTGCTGACAGCTTGGAGCCTGGAGTCAGTCTATGTCTGCCCCTCTCTCTCCCTCCCCTGCTTGCGCTCGGTCTCGGGGCCTCTCTCTCTCAAAATAAACGTTAAAAAATAATAATAAATAAATAAATAAATAAATAAATAAATAAATAAATAAATAAATAAAATTTCTGCAGAGAATGTGCTCACATGACAAATGAAGTTAAAACAAAATGTACTACTCCATGACTTTTTTTTGCCCATTTACCTAAAATACTGCTCAGGAATTAGAGGTCAATATGAGCAGGGCAGACACTGGAGGATGAGAAGAAAGAGGACAGAATTTGAAAGTGTAAGTACCTGTCACAGTGGCGTCTCAGAGAGCAGAGGAGGGAGAAATAGAAGTGTCTCCCTTCTCTGTAACAAGGTACCAACCCCACCAGTGACCAGCTGGAGTCCAGGCAGGCCACCTAAAACAAGGTACTATTAAAACGACTTCAATTTGCTGACCTGTTACAGAGACGCGGGTCTGGAATGTAAGCAAGGCCAGGTTATGCAGATATCACACTAGCTATCAATCCTCACATCCTAAATTGGGGGTGTCATTCAAGCAGCACATGGACTCCCCCATGTACGATATAAACTACATCATGGAGACAGTAACAACGAAACACAAGAAATTTTAAACATTCCTTGGCTCCTTGCTACTCAAAACACGGTCAGTGGACCAGCAGCATCGGCATCACCTGTGCATCAGAAATGGTGAGTATCAGGCATCACTCCAGACCTGTGGAAACAGAATCTGATTTTAACATGATCTTCAATGACTTGTGCACACACCGAAGCTTGAGAAGCACCACTTTAGTTCACTGGTCCTCAACCCTGCTGCACATCGGAATCACCCTGGAGCTTTTAGAAAAATGCTGACGCCCAAGTCCCAGGTCGTGGGGCCTGGGAACCAGCATTTTATACAACACATTGGTCCAGTTCTATCCCCTCGTTTTATAGGTATGGATGAGAACTGAGACTCAGAAAAGTTAGGTAATTTACCAAGATCACAGAAAGTTACCAGCTGAATTTAGAGGAAATCCTAAAAAAGTATTTAGGATCATGCTGCCCATAAAAATGATGAAGAAACCATTAAGTTAGCAATAAACCAAAATTAATTTTAAAAAACTAAGGTTTCATTTTACTACACATATACTTTTTTGTACTTTTATTTTTTCATTTTGTTAATGTTTATTTTTGAGAGAGAGAGGGGGCACGAGTGGAGGAGGCACAGAAAGAGAGGGGGACAGAGGATCTGAAGCGGGCTCTGCAATAACAGCTGCGAGCCTGACGAGGGGCTTAAACTCACAAACCGCAAGATCATGACCTGAGCCGAAGTTGGACACTCAACCGACTGAGCCACCGAAGCACCCCAACTGTTTTGCACTTTATTTTTTTTTTTATTTTTTTTTCAACGTTTATTTATTTTTGGGACAGAGAGAGACAGAGCATGAACGGGGGAGGGGCAGAGAGAGAGGGAGACACAGAATTGGAAACAGGCTCCAGGCTCTGAGCCATCAGCCCAGAGCCTGACGCGGGGCTCGAACTCAAGGACCGCGAGATCGTGACCTGGCTGAAGTCGGACGCTTAACCGACTGCGCCACCCAGGCGCCCCTGTTTTGCACTTTAAAAAGAAACTGAACATATACCTGTCTATTTTATGTATCTTTGAACCCTGCCCAGTATTTTTCGATGGTGGGTAGGCAGACATAATTTTCCATCGGCCACAGAACAACCGGTAGAGACAGTGAAGCCTCAGCCTTGGTTGGGCTTCTGCCTAGGTCAGCAGTTAGCTTCAGAGTGGAAGGATCATGTGTGATTCTTTTTCTAAAATGTCTGTAATATGAATATACTACTTTTTTAGCAAAAAAAAAGAAAAAAAAAGCAAAAGCACTTTGAAACTGCCTTTTAAAGGTCTTTATTTTACTTACATTGAAAAGTTCAAACAAAAGGACAGTCGCTATGTGCTGATTATAAAAGTTTCCAAAAGCACAGCACTGGCTCGGGGCACATGGGAGACAAGAAACTTTTGCCACAACTGCTGACCCCTCTGGTGGTTGATGATTATGTCATGACATTTCACCCATAAATTCGCACAAGATGCGTAGAGGTGTGGTGGGAGGTGGGGGTGGAGCGGAGGAAATTAAAAGCTGTGGTCAGACTTGAAAAAAAAATTACCCCAGAAAAGCAACGTATGTTTCTGACAGTTGAAAACAGACTGCATGACAGACAGCAAAACCACATTTCCGCATGTTTTTTTTTTTTTTTTTTTTTTTTTTTTGGAATGGATCTGTGGTTTTATGCCACCAAGCAATATTTTGGTTTACCAAAATGTACACTATGGCCTTTTTAATTTCATGTTTACTTAACTTTCCTTACTATCATTGCTGTTCTCACTCAACTACAGCAGTTTAAAACAAGAGTCTGGGGCGGGGGTTTAAACTACAGAATATGCCACATTACAAAAAAAGAAGAAAATTAACCACACACATTAATTTGCACTGACTAAAAGCATCCATTGTAATTTCAGTATTTAGCTCATACATAATAAACAATGGAGATAATTACTTGTTTTGAAATACAGTAGTTTCTCAAGACAATTACAGACTCAGCCTCATGTTTCCACGAAATTTCTCAAGACAAAAAGGATATGGAATCACTGACCTATCCAGTTGCTGGCCAAATGATATAAAAATTGAAAGGAAACAGGAAAAAAAAAAATGACCGGAGCAAAGTCTCCACAGCTGATGCATAATTTAGAAGATTCTGTACCTATTTTTAATGTTTAAAAAAAAAAAAAAAAACTTTAAAAAGAAAAAAGTAAAAAAATCAGGTAATTTGCAAACTCCCACTATTACGTCTATAAAGGTAACGGCAGTAATCAAGCAAAATGACGAAGAACAACACTCGCTCTCATACACTGACACAAAGGTCAAACGTGTTCCCTAAAATGGTAAGTTCCTAAACCCACTGTCCACAAAGAGCTGCCTGGCAAAGCCCATCGTGGCCTGGGTATAGAATAATAAGGCACAAATACAAGTCTTATGAAAAAGAATCCTTGAGGTTCTTGGCAGGAATACAGATTTGGCAGGAGATGAAGGGAAGATGCGGCTATGAAGACATGGAAGGCCAGAGAAGCAACAAACTCACTTTTCTTTCCTCCTCTTCCTTCTAGCACTCCCTCCTCCCTAGGCACCTCACCGCCAGCATAATCAAGAGCAATTCCCCTCCCCCTCCGGAAGGTTTCCTTTTCTATCAGTGGTACCATGATTCTGCCAGGCTGCAGTGGTCAATGTCTTAGGAACGAATGCATTTACACACCCGTCGTCCAATGAACTGCTAGGTCACTTGGGTTCCTCCTTGCCAGTCCCACATCCCTCCTCAACCCTGTCCCTCTCCAGTCCTGTGCCTCTCCACTCAAATCATTTCAGCTAAAATTCACTGAACATCTGCTGTCAGGGCCCATGCTAGCTGCTACACCCTCGCCCTCCTGGCTGATTAAAACTTCTTTTTGCCTTCGTTCAACAGCTCACATAATATACTAGCATTCAAGGCCTTCTGTGGATGAATCCCAAATCTGCCTTCTCAACCATTCTCTCCCCCTATCCCAACCAAGCTAGAAATGCTAACCAGAACCTGAACAGACACGGCCCTTTCCCATCTATGTATGTGGCTTCCACTTGGAATCATCCCCTTTCCCTTCTTCTTAGGTGCTCCCCCCGCTGCCCCCGAGGGCCAACTGAAATGTCCCTGAATCTGTCTCAAGAACAGCGCTCTTAATCACTCCTGACTGCCCCTCTTCCGTCTCTGTCAGAGTGCCATGTCAGAGAACTTGTTTTGTTCACACTGGTCCAAATGCCATAAAAAGATTAGCATCTCCACAGAGGCAAGCCTATCCTCTCTTCTAACTCCCTAGACCTCAAAGTGTGCCCCACAAGTAGTGGGAGGTCTATTAGCATTTGCTCAAAGAACAATTAAAAGCCATCAGGGCTTTTGCCTTAATTCTGAGGTCTCTTGACCAAGTAGCTCTCTCAATGTAGGAGGAATAAAACAACCTCAAGAGGGTTAAGTTCTTGCTCAGGTTTAAAGTCTTTAGATTATCATCTTAGCTTCTGTAGGTCTGGTTCTAGATATTTCTATTTGAGAAGCTACATATTTCCATTTCAGATAGTTAAAGCTTGGGGTGCGCTTCAAACAAACAAACGTGGCAAAAGTATGCCTTCAAACTGGAAAATCAAATACAGGCATACCTCATTTTACCATTTTACCATGCCTCAGTTTCCTGAGTTTCGCAGATACTGTATTTTTTTGCAAGCTGAAAGTCTGCGCCAGCCCATCAGGAAAGTCTATCAGCGCCATCTTCCCAACAACACTGGCTTGTTTTATGCCCGTGTCACATTTTGTTAATTCTCCCAATATTTCAAACTTTTTCATTATTCTTCTATTTCTTAGGGCAATCTGTGATCAGTAATTACAAATAACTGAAAACACAGATGATGGCTAGCATTTTTTACCAAAGGTATTTTTCAATGTAAGTATGTGCATGGTTTTTTCAGACATAATGCTACTGCACACTTAACAGACTACAGTATAATAGGAGCCTAATTTTTATATGCACTGGGAAACCAAAAAATTCATTTGACTTGATTTCAGTATTTGCTTTATAGTGATGGTCTGGAACTAAACCTGACAATACCTCCAAGATACGCCTGAATCAAAGAAAAAAGTGGGATGTATAAATCTAAGTGGGGAAGCTGGCATGAATACCATCTAACAACCCAAAAGCAACAAAGATCTTACCAGAATGTTTTCTATATGCATCCAAAATTGATGCAAAATATTCTGAATTCTTGCTTCGATTATAAGAAAATCCTATCAGTTCTGCTTAGATCTGGTTACAATAGGTCCCAACTACGAGCCATCTATGAGCATTTGGAAATACACAGCCATACTAAAAAGCCAGGTCTTTGTACATAAATGTATTATGCCTGACCCAGCCTCTCCTAAATCTGCCACCTTGTAAATGGAAGGAAAGGCTCACAAGGACACAGAGCTGCCAAACTGTCACCTCCACATTCCCGGAACCTACATAAAGGTAAAAGCTTAAGAAGGACATTCTGGAATTTTGCAGGGCACAATTTCTCCATTAAGAAGCCCAAACAAGGATTCTGTGTTCTCCAAGTTAGCCAAAAAATATTCAAGTAAGTAAAACTGTGGAATTGCCACCATGTTTTTTATTGGCCACTTTAGGTTAACTATATTTTTTTGAGGTTAACCAATGTAGATGTACTTAGTGGTAATAAGCCACACTCCAAAACAATTCTATGTCCCAAAAAATCAAAAGCCTTTAAAACAGTCACCCACATTCACAGCACAGCTCAACGGAATATGGAGCGGGGGGAGAAGTAAGCCCAAAGTAAAACTTTGTCCCACTGACCAGTGCCGATGCATTCAAAAATAAAACAAATCCAGTTCGGGACTCATAGGCTACTGAGAAAACTCAGGGTTCCGTTTTGTTTATTACAATGTGAGCAGGACTAGACAAAGACAAGATAATGCCCTTTGACCTCAGCAGGAGACGAAGTCAAAGGGTAGAAGGGCTATTTTCCAGCAAGATCTGCCCTGATCCCTGAACTGGCACAGATCAAGCCAAGGTATCGTGCTCAGTTCTCAAGTGGTTCCAGTCCATCATCTACATCTTGGTACCAACCAGACGACCGTCCAAGAGAATGGCTGAAATGACCGACAACATTCAGCATGGACAAACACGGGCTCACAAAGGACAAAACTATTCCCTGCGAAAGGACTAACACTAATTCTGGCGCCCTCAATGGGTAGTCAGGACAAATGGGCCTCACCTAAAGCCAATAAACTTCGACTAGCCCAACAGTCCCAATGAAAAAGCCTCCTTCTAAGAGAAAAGAAAAGAGAGTGGTTTACAGAAGACCATGTAATATCCCCATTCAGAACCTGAAATAAGAGCCTACGACCACCCCTACTGTGCTTGTCATCACAAGAAAATCTGAAAAGATAAGCACGGCTTGACACGTTCTCTCAAACTGACTGAAGTAACTAGGGGAGCCAGGTAAGGCTGACTCTTGGCCTCTAGCCATCCCACGCCAACAGCGCCCCTAAGTTGTGACAACCAGAAACACCTGCAGACACGGCCAAAAACGTCCTTGGGAAAAAGGAACTGCCCCAGTTTGAGACCACTGCTCCAGAGAGTAGTTCTCAAACTCTTTCATTTGGGTCTGGGTTTCCTCACTGGATCGGTGGGTGCTTATGGACTCTTCTCCAACAGAAAAACTTCTGCAAAGAAGTTCAAGGACCATGTGGATCCTTTAAAACCCAGTCAAGGACTCTCCATCCCATTCTCACCCCAGGCTGGCTCTCAGTGCATTAGTTCTCTGGACACTCCCATGTGGTTGTAAAAGGTACCGTCCCTGTCCTAGAGACTTCATAGTTAGAAGTACAAAAGAAATCAATAGGCCTGGGGTCATCAGTCCATGAACCAGCAATGAAAATCTGCAATAAAGATGAACCGATTGGTTCACTAGCCCAGTGCATGTGTTCACAAAAAAAAAAAAAAAAAAAAAATTGTCGGAGGACCCAGGTGACTCAGTCAGTTAAACCTCTGACTCCTGATTTTGGCTCAGGTCACCATCACACAGTTCATGAGGTCGAGCTCCACACTGACAGTGTGGAGCCTACTGGGAATCTCTCTCTCCCTCTCTCTCTGCCCCTCCTGCAGAGAGTATGCCCTGCTCATACTCTCTCTCAAAATAAATAAACTTAAAAAAAAGGCACTGGTATTACATACTTTTATATTATGTGTAATAGTAATATTACACAAATCAGTGAATTCTGACCAATCCACTAATTAACTGTGGGACTTAATCATTTGACTTTTGCATCTCATTTTATTCATCCACAGGATAGGGAAAACGCTTTAGCAAACATTACTGACTTAAATAATGGATGAGAAAGTACCTTGTAAAATATATAAAGTACTATATAAATTTAAATATTCATTCCGACTCCTAGTCTCATCAGGTTAATTTTGGGCTAAAACAAACAAACAAATTCAGAGAATAGATGTGTAAAGAGACTTGCTAAGACTAAAAAGAAGTGATAGTAAATCTCAATTTCTAGTCATACGGTCACAGAAAATAACAAACCAAAACCAAAGGGTCATTTTAGACCAGAGGAGCTAAAAGGGATCTCAATGTTGTTTTCTACTAATTGAAACTGAGAAAAGTGTGGTCCTGAGAAGTTAAGGTACTCAGCAGTATCACACAGATGGTCACTGGTAAGGTGAGAACTAGAACCTGAACCCCCTGAGTGGGTCAAGTATTTGGGGGGGGGGGGGAGAAAGAGAGCAAGAGAGGAGAGAATGTTGGTAATAAGAGTATTCCAAACCCAGCGTTTGGAATATGGCAGAAATATATCTATTATACCAATGATCTGAAAACGGAGCCAAACCCAGGACCTATTTCACTGGTTGGTTGATCTCAAGAAGTTACTTGATTTCTGTATCTCAGACTCTTCATATATAAAATGGAAATAATAATATACTATAATCTCATAAGATTATTGTGAGATTAAGTGAAATATTATTCACGCAATAAGCTCTCTAAAATCACTTACTGTTACAATCGTGACTCCTTCAGTAACACTATACCATCTCCACTGATAAAAAACTAACATATCTTTAAAGTTCCTTGTCCCTGGAAAAGAACTAGACACTGGCATTTTTACGGACTTGGAGGGTAGTTAGCTAAGCACACCACAGTATGGTTCAGACCCGTATCTCCCCACACTCATTCAAACCACATGTGCACAGACTTATTAATAGTAAAAAGGATTCTCCAGATTAACACTGACTAGTGATGTAGTGATGTTCAAACTGAATTTTAGATTCAGTTGGGACGCATTCATGTTTTCATCTTTAAAAAGGCAGATTCCACATGCTGAAATACATATATTCTACTTTATCCTAACTCGCTCCCGAAGGGCACGCCGAGCTAGGCCGCTTTTACTTCCCTTTCCGTCTGTCATTTTTTCCACGAACTTAACAAGTAGGCACCACAGGCCTAACTAGGCTTGGAAACTCCACTTTTTGTTATCCTGCAACCTAACTATTAGGCCTTAAAAATAGGAGATCACACATATTCTTGGCTAACTCAATCTGAATGTGAGCATTCCCTCGTCACCAGATATTTCTTGAGCACCTTCCGTGTGACAGGCACAGTTCTCAGTACCAGGGACACCACGGAGAATAAACACACTGTTCCCATGAAGCTTACATGCTAGTGGGACAGGGGACACTGGCGAGAAACAAGGCTGTATCAAGTACCGTGTGTGTGCATAGCATATTTGAAGAATGCAGGAAAAGCCAGTTTTATTAAGCACTTTGCTAAAAGTGGATCTGGGTTTCATACTTTAATCTGCGATGGTAAGCCTCCCTTTGGGCAAGGCCCAAGCACTGGAAGGGTAGAGAAGAAAAGAGAAAGGCTCTGTACTCACACACAAACGCCCAGATCAGATCTCTAGCTCGAGAGGACCCCTAACACCCCCTGGAGCCAACAGCATTCCCGAGCTCTTCCCACTGCATACAGCCAAGAACGTCACAGGAACAGCACACTATCTGTTGTCTGGAAACGGCACGGTCAGTGAAGGAGCCCTGGAAGGGAAGTCAAGAAACCTACTTCCTTTTCTGCCAGTTACTCTCGCTATGCGACCTCAGGCATGTTCACCGACCTCCGTGAACCCTAGGCTTCCCGCCCGCGTGCTGATCCTCCTGTACTGTGACACTGGGCTAGTCTCTTAAGCCCTTAAGCCTTAGTGTCATCTGTTCAAGGAGGCCAGCGGAATGACACTGCTTGGCAAACTGTCGAGTACTCCACTGACAGAAGCTATTTAAATAAATACACGGATCCAAAGCTTGCTACTTGCTTTACAGGAACATCAGGAAGATTAAGGAGAACATATAAAATGCCTTAAGCTCTCTGTAAAGAGAGAGTGTTACGGGGTACTAGTGCTCATAATTTCTACAATTACTATTCTTTCCAGTTATATTTCCTTGTATTTTCAAATTCCTTAACCAAAATCATCCACAAACCCAGAGACGCAGAATACAGAGCGAAAATAAGAGCAGTGTCCTAATTAGAATACTGCTAAGTGGAATAAGCTTGCTAAGAAATCAGGAAGCAGATACCCATCTTCCCCTCCGCAACCTCTCCCTGCCAGGGCCGCTGCCCAGGCCGGGTCCCCGCAGGGGTCCCAGGTACACCGCGGCCACCCAGACCACAGCCAGAGCCGGCGTCCCGAGCTGGGAGTGCAGCCACGCTTTCTTTCCGAGAAATGGGAGACGCTCCCTTCGCAACACAAATCCTGAAGTACCTGTGAACAAAGTCCTCAAAAATAATGACCAAGGGACACAACTCACCAGAAGACTGAGTCCCTAAGGGGCATTCAGGAGCATCTGTCTTTCGCTTCTCTGACAGTCCAGTTAAAAAACCCACACCTTGCCCTTCACCTCCTGGATGGAGCACAGGCAACACAATGAAGCCCTCCGGAGAAAGTTTTGGCCGGGTGGTAGAGAACCAGCAAGGGCCTGGCACAAACACTGGGTCAATTCCAATGAAAACAGAGTATATAGATTTGTGTTGACGAATGCTGGCTAAGTCCCTCTTTACAGATATAAAGCAACTACCACTGACAGCTGTTACTGAGGCAAAGTCAAAAACCTGCAAAGCCCTTCTCACTTAAAGTAGAGCAATATTAATTTCATGAATTTGGTCTGCAGTACACTTGGAACGAGTCAAGTCCTAAGCCTCACAAACTGTCCTTATCAGTGTAAACACTCTGATTTACAGAGTTGCTCCCCCCCCCCCCCCACCCCACATGCTGTCTCCTGCTCTTCTCCAGTAGCCCAGTTCACAAAAGTGATAACCCAACCACAAGACTACTGGATGTGCCTCCCTTGCTGGTGTGCTGGGGCTTTTTAAGGGGAGGTGTGAAAGGGGATCGAGCCAAAGTACCTTCTAAAAATCACATCCCCTTCACTGGCTCCATGGCCGTCAAATACCTTCCTGCCATCCTGACATAATAAGCCAGACTACCCAGTCACGTCGAAGGTAGTGAAAACGTCCTCGTTAAAAAACAGACCAAAAATAAATAAATAAAGCCCACAAATAACTTTTCTAAGTCCACGTTTTAAACATCTAATTCCCAACGTACTTTACCTACTCCATAACACAAAAAGAAAAAAAAAAAAAGTAAAAATTCTAGGAGAGAAAAGGTGGAACCGAGGTGTGAGCACAATGGCCGCCGCCAGCAGGGTCTGACTTCACTAAGGCTGCAACATCACCTCAAGGCATGAGATGTTCAACCCAGCTCAAAGGTATTATTACTTAGGTCACAAAGAACTCTGCCCAGAAAAACAAAAAATAAAATCAATATCCAGGAGGGATTAAGGGGCAGTGAGAAGGAAATATCCCTTTGTTTGAATGCTCTAAAGAAAATCTCTCACCAGTAAAAGCAAAATATTTACCTTCATTTAAAAGTTTTGAGTTGTATGTGATTTCCTGCATCTAAGAGCCTCTTTCTGATCTACAAAGAGGCCACAAAACATCACATTTTCCCCTCCCCATTTTCCCCTTCAAAAACCCACAAGATGGTGATTAAAAAACAGCCCCTTGTCTTCAGGCATAGTTTTAGAAGCCACAAGGAAAAGATAAAAGTTAAATGGAAGAACAAGCCTGTAAACAAATGAGAAATAGGTTGCCCACGGAGGAAGCAAACTCAGTCTTGATAAGCAGGCAGCTCTCCTTGCTCCATCCATGGGAGATTCCAAGCGAAAGAGACCCTCACCCCCTCACCCACTGACAGAGTCTGAAGGACGCTCCAGGGACTCTGGGCATGAGCCCGGAAGTTCAGTGACTTAAGGACAAACCCCAGGACTACACCAGTCTCCCAGGCGCTCTCCATTCCCAGAAGGACCAGGGGGCCTGACCTATCAGGGCCTGCCAACCCAGGGCAGACCTATCTCCCAAGAAACATCTTCCCAGGTAAATTCATCTGAAGTTCTGAATCCACTACCTAATAACTACCTCACCTTGTGCAGATCTCACCCTGCTTAATCACCCTTTGATTGGACATAATCCCTTTCTTAGGATCATTGTGAGAATAAAGAATTCTGGCAGTGTGCCCAGATAAGTGCCTATGCCGGATACATAAAAAACGTTCACTTCCATTGAGAGGAAATCCCAGTTCCACTCAATGCTCACTACTTCAGGTGAACAATCTTCAGATACTCTAGAAGACCTCAAAAAAGAGAAAATTCAGAACTCAACACATGAGAAGATGAGAAAAGAAAAAGGGGGAACCCACACCATTCAGAAAACACCCCTCATTATGCACCTACCCTGACAGGTTAAATTTCCTCCTCATACATCTGCTTCTCTTCAAAGCCCTGTGAGAAGTAAAGTGACAGCTTACTGGGTCCTGCCCAAGGCACTGCCGCTTGTATCAATTGTCCTAATGCTAGATCCTCTCCGAGTTTTGGAAAAAAATACATAATTTAAAATCTACAGACATCTAGATTTACTAAGTAGGGCTGAAGTTGGGTCCTTATCCCAAAATGTCCAGATCAGACAGGCAAGGGGTAAGAAAACACCACCATCTGCTTAATATTAATTGCGAAGTATTATCGAAGTATCACTGAAGGCTCAGTAACCCTGCACTAGAAGAGGTGGCTTTAAGCCTCGATGAAAAACACACACAAAATCACAAGAAACCCCTCCCCCCCCCTCCCCAAGCATGCACATGCTCTTCTAATTGTATCTGGAGGTTTTCTGCACCATCATCGAAATCTCACTTGTAATCTCTTTTGAGATTTTCCAGCGCCGTAGTGTCCACCCACTATTCACCAACCTCTAGACTATTACCCTAATGTTGATACAGCAAAAGAAAGCTCTGCCAGTAAAATTTTCATCGGCTTATTCCTTTCAGCTAGAACATCCCACCTTTCATAATAGTTCACTTTCATTAGTATACAAGAGTTCGATCATTCATTTCTGGAAAAAATAATTAGTCACTGTGCAGGAAGACAAGACACATTTTTGCCTACATTCTCAAACACCTATTCGTGCACCTAATCCTCCTAATCCAAGCGCTTATTGTCCAAGACAAAAGGTGTGTAAGAAACTAGGAATATTTTTAAAAAATACTTTTCTTATGGCAAAGCTGCTCTAAGCAGAACTTTAAACAAATGGACCTCCATCGCAAGCACTGTTCCCAAATAAATTTACTGCACCCTCGCATCAAGACCACTCAAGGCTGGAATGTGATGCCAGTCATATATTACTTCAACCTCAATAAATCTCTTTTTATTCCTCAAATCCTGGGCTACTTTCTCAAATAGTTCGCGAAAAAGCACCAACCTAATTAACAACAGCTTCCTCTGCAACAGTGGCCTTGATTTCACTTATTTACACATTAACTGCAGCCTCCTTTTGGCCAATCCAGTCTATTCTCTGTACCATGCCGAGCCTTTTATCTGCCCTGGACAGCATTTTCTCCAGCAGATGAAGTAGATGCCGATTGATTTGCTGTCGAGCATGGTAAATTAATAGCAACAAATTGCTGAGGGCCCGTCTCGCTGCTCCACCATGCTTCGGCAGTTTTGCTTTATTTGCTCCATGATGGGCAGCAGTCGGCCTCTTCAAGTCAATTTCTTCTTAACAACCTGCAATACTTTTCAATGGTGAAAATAGAGCTGTTCCTTGTAAGTCAGAAATCAATATCCTATTGCCCTTAGAAAATGCTAAACAAGCAGTATTGGCAATCCACTTGGTACTAGAGGGTATCAGATATAATGCAAATCCATACTGCTTCCCTCCTTGTAGTTATTACAGTTTGCTAAAAGGTTCCTAATGTCATTTATCATCATTTACCATCGACCAGAGAGGCTATGATTATGATATCCTATCAGTTGGCAAGGCCCTTTCATTTCTATTCAATTAATATTTTAGCAGCACTCAAATGGTTGTGGCCCAAGTCTCATAATAAAATTTACATGGCTTGGAGTGAAAAAGGAATTCTCCTGCTCTGATTAAAAAATAATAATTATATTTATATATAAAAATACACACACACATATACACACATGCACAGAAACACACAAACGTGTATATTGAGAGCACAGTATTTACTTTTTTAGGTTCTGAGTGCTGTAGATTTCCAAACTTTTCTAATTCTAAAATTCAAATACTAAGCTAAGTTTTTTTAGAAGCAAAAAGACCTTCAGATTACAGAAGACTGACTATGAGAAAGTCACAAGATGTCCTCAAAATGTGGCATATTCATCTCCGTTCGCAGCTCCTCTCGGTGGAATTCACATACCTACTGTTCCTAATCAACATCCAATATTCACTTTTTAAAGAGGTAACTGCTGCTGTCAGATTACATCAGGGAGGTCTTCTTTAATTACAGCATTACAGGTGAAGGATGAGAATGAGCAGCATTTAGCAATGTTATCAACTGCATGCATCACCCTGCTGTGCCCACGGTCACTGACCCATTTAGAAGCCACACTGCATTTATAAAGAGGAACAATCAATGGGGTGCCTGGGTGGCTCAGTCAGTTGACTATCCGACTCTAGGTTTCCGCTCAGGTCATGATCTCACCATGGTTTCGTGGGTTCAAGCTCCACATGGAGCTCTGTGCTGGCAGCTCAGAGCCTGCTTGGCATTCTCTCTCTCCCCCTCTCACTGGCCCTCTCCCATTCGTGCTGTCTCTTTCTCAAAATAAATAAAACTTAAAAAAAAAAAAATCATCAAAAATAGTAACAAGTAAACCGTGAGCCAACTGTCCCATCCACCCCAAAAAATAAACACAAAACCCAAAAACCTCACTGGGAAATCCTTAGGGAACACAGGCCAATGTTCTTTCATTTAAAAAAAATTCCATTATGCAGACATCACAGTAAAACATGTGCCATTTCTAACTATGTCCCATTTGTCATCTTCGTGTTCATGCTGGAACTTGAGACAGTGGTGAAGCATTAATTCACATTATGGCCTACAATGCTCCATTCTAACTTTTCTGGGTTTGTTTCCAGCTTCCTTGGCTCAGCTCTATCGATCCTACTAAAGAGTAGCAGAAATTAGATTCATATTTTATGCTCTAATTCCATGTCATGTCACCCAGTTCTCCTTTAAAAAAAAAAAAATCAACTAATTCTACCAGACTAATGCTATTTACTCAGTTACCAAAATTTAAATTAATTATGTTCTCAAACATAATTGTTAAAAATTGGCAACATTATGCAGGCTTAATTAAGATTAAATCCAATTTACTAAATGTACTTTAATTGGTACTAATTACATTAGCTTTCATTTCAGAATGACAAATTCCCCATAGATTTCACTCTATAGTCTTCTATCAGAATCAACACAGGGTGACTGACGACGAACATCATACAAAAAGGGGAGGGGCCATAATACCAGACCCCCACCCTGTCTGTCACCGGCTCTATGCTTTTATCCTTTTATCAATTTGCTAAGTCACAGAGTCATGACTCCATCACAGCCATCATTTTCTGTTCCAATGAAAAATTTCTCTAAAAATAAATACTCTGTGGCTGGCAGCAGCCAAGAAGAACAGGAGCGTTAACCAAAAAATACACAAAGGTTTCAAATATCAGGGCCACCAATTACTAGGGTACTTCCAAGGACTCCGGGGACTCCTACTCTTGAACCCTTCAGAGACACAAATCTAATAAGTGAATAAGCCTAACCCGATCTTGAGAACTAGGCCCAATTATGCCGCAGGGCAACTTCCCTGCATTATTGCTGCTTTCCATTACGAGGGTATCCAGCGAGTGCATCTGGAAGAGAGGCCAAGAGGAACCAAGGCTGTCTGCCTAGGAAAACAAATAAAGACAGATATGCCTCTGTGCTTAAGGGGGGAAAGAAAGAAAATATAATAAGTAGGTGGTTTGCAGGGCTGTCTGTATTTCATAATGTGATAAACTGCCCTCAGGATTCTTGATATGATTGAATTTTAAAAGCAAGGGGAAAAAAAAAAAAGGGAAAATGTACTCCATTCTCAATTTTAAATGGACTGCATGTGAGGCCACCTGGACAAGAGGATGACAGAATTACGGAGGTACAAAATGTGTAAAATTAAGGGATCTCACACACAATCCCCCCCTCGCCAAAGAAATGCATACAATCAAATACAAGCCCTGGGTCTCTCAGAACTGTAAATGTTATATGTAAAGAGATCTGGAAACTAAGTGTTATGGTAAATAAGACACAGGAGGAGAAATAAAGGAACATTAATCATCTGGTTCAATCTTTAAAAAGACACTAATTAATCCTGGGATGGTGGGGTGAGGACAAAAAAAAAAAAAGACACGTACAAGATCCAGACCTAAAATGACACGTAATGAGCATAATTAACGAACAATCTCTCTCATATAATTTACTCCTGTAAGGTACAGCTAAGAGGAGTCCATCCATAAGCTTGATGATTTTTTGGAGGGGATATTTTAATATGCAGCAAACTATATTGTGTTAATACTGACATACGTAAACAGCATATGATAAAAACAAAAGTACCTGAAATCAAGTCTTCAGCTTAAGTAACAACTCCCTTTTTCCAACTTTCTGTTTTCAAATACTGCCTATCTGATGGCTTTTTTAAAACACGCATCTTTTAAATATCTACTACCTGTAAGTATGTGATTATATCCAGAAAGGAATCCGTAAGTACTAAAAGCCTAATAATATGTGACCATTTTATAGGTTATAAACTTAGAAAATAAGGATATCTACCACGAGCATCAACAAGAAATGAAGAGCATTAAGTTTTCCCTCATCTTTTCCCAGCAGGTAAACACATACACACCTATTCTAAAGTAGCTGATGAAACAGACCTGAAGCACTTTCACCAGGAGATCACTAAAAATAAATTATTGCTGCCAAACAATATTTTTTACATATATGCTATTTTTCTATCTAGAAAATTTAAACCAAACCATTTAATTCAGTTGCCTGCATTTAAAAAAAAAAAAAAAAAAAAGCTGTTTGAGTCATACCTCTCAACACTTTCTGACTAATCATTGTGGTTTTTGTTTTGTTTTGTTTTGTTTTTTGGCTGAACTAATTACTAGATTTGAAGACTCAGTGGTGTTGAACCTGATCACAACCTCCTATCTGGTTCAATTTACTGCACAAATTTTGGAAGTACAGTTACAATTCCTAGTAAGACCCAACTAAGTAGCCTCAGGGGACTGGTACAAGGATTTTATTTTACATCAATTTCTTTTGTAGCGCTACAGATTTCATTTTGATCCTCCCAGCTCACCCTCTATCCATTCTTTCACACCAAGCCAAGGAAGGTTCCACACAATTTACAGTTTTCTTTTTAATATTCGCTAAGAAAAGCCCTCTCCTAGGACAAGTTTGCAATGCCTGAAATACACACATTAACTCTTTCAAAAGAAAAACAAAACCTATTTTAAAATTTAGCATCCTGCCTTTGAAAGTGTACACAGTTTAATATGAATTCAGACACTTTAAGTCATGTTTTTATATGATTAAAATTAGGGGAATATGCAAAAAGGATGGGGAACCACACCTGAAAAGATAGCATTGTTTCCCGTACAGTCTTTTAAAATACAGACAGCCACAAAAACGTGCAGAATAAAATTGCGAAACATACAATTTTCTTTCTAAAGTATACAATATTACTGTCATTTCAAATGGTATAAAGAAGTAACTTACCTGCTTGTGCATTTCTATATTCAACCCATAGGACATCTCATAATACTGTCAAAGAAGGGAAAGCAATTAATTTCATGCTTTTCATTGGTCTCCCTAGTTTGTTCCCAATGCTCCAACTGTGTTTAAAACAAACGTAAAAGCCTCACCTAAACCAAAATAACCATAATACTTATGCTGCTAAAGAGGAACACTTAGCTGAATAAACTAGAAGCCACCCTAAGACACAGACTCTAGGAAAATAACTCACAAAAATCAAGTTCACACATAGCATTCTTAACATCGCCAGTTCTCTTTATACATCACAAACAGATGCATCAAAAAGGTCTGATGAAAATTTGGTACCATATGGACTCTAATTCCTAGGCACAGCGGGCAAGTTAATGGCAAGAGTCTCCTACAAACGCTGACGCTTTGAAAGAACTGTTCAGAAATGTGATGCTACTTCAGAGTTCTCTCATTTTTAGTGTAATGCTCACGTTCATACATTCAAAGGAAAAGGGCTTGATGGGAAATGAATGAGTTACTCTGAAGCCTTTATGAACAAGCATAAAAACATGCTTGGTAAGACTTCTGAAAAAGCAGATCTGATTTTTTTTTTTTTCTTTTTTGGACGTGTAACGTAACTGTCATTACAGAAATTCTGGCAGAACAAATCAGTTATACAGGGGCCGACAACACTCCTCAAACCAATGGAACACCACAGAAATTGAAAACACACAAAACACATGCAAAGACACACAAACTAGTAACCTAAAACGCGGGAAAAATTTGAAAAGGTGTCTGGTGTCTGGGTATCTGTCATTCTCTAAGAGAAATGAAACATTAAAAATATAACTGTGTACGGAAAAACTGGTTAAGATTGTTTGGAACAAGAACAATAAAACAACAAAGAAAACCACTAACAGAGAAACATTTTGCCTGTGACTCTACACAAAACATAAAGGAGGTTTGGGTTTGTTTGTTTGTTTTTTGGGGTTTTCTTTTTTTTTTTCCAATCTATAAAAACAAAGCCCAGAGGATTATACCCCACACAGCTGAACTTTTTGAAAATGAAATCAAAGCTGGTTGTCAGAGGCAAGTTCTAACATCCTGGAATTACAGGTTGCTAATGGTCACATTCCCACAACCTCAACTACGCTGGCACTGTGACTGGGATCTATCCTACAGCCTCCAGCAATCTGAACATACCCTTCCTTGCTTTTGGTATCCTAAACTAATAGGCACTTTGAATCTGTGACACAGTTTTCTTACCATGACATAATGCCGCTGCATCTCGGTCTTCTCACTGGCCAGTTTCTCACATTCCAGCTTCAGGCTGTTCAAGACATAATGAAATCTAAATACAATGCAGACCTTGACTTACGTTCTTCAAAAGTAAACACGCATTCCCTCCTCTAAATCATCACCTACAAGGTGCCAAATCAACTATCTTAAATACCGCTCTCATTACCCAAGGAGAGAAAGGGGTGACTGGAAGGAGCCTGGACTTGCCCTTTCAAGAAGGACCAAAAGCGGGGGTTTTGTTTAAGAAAAAAATCCTCTGGCCCATTTAATTCCAGAACCGCATTGAGAAACGAACGTTCACTAAATTCATTTAATGAAAAAAGAAGAAGAAAATAAACATCAAGAATGTCTACACACCCAAACACAAATTTAAGTCCCCCAAAATGTCACAAGGGGTTTTTTTTCTTTCATGTTCCGCGAAGAGATTAACGAAAATATGAATCAAGCATGTCTTATGAATGATGTCTTATTTGTTCCCTCCAAAACAGAGACAAGTTTAATACCACCACCCAGGGGCAAAGTGTGGATCGGGTTCAGTGGCTTGCATTTAAGTTCTTGCATTTAAGAAAGAATTCCACGTCATTAGAAAGCCAGTGAAAGAAAAATATTTCAAAGGCACTCCAAGTCCAACGGTCGTCTCTAAGAAGAAAACATTTTTTCAGCATAAAAGTAATGAAATCGCTCACTTGCGACTTCCCAGGGCTCTCAGCTCTCGGTATTTCAGTGGAATGGCAGAAAAAAGTGAGACGGAATCAAGCCCGGAGTAATAAAGAACCAAGGAAGTCAAAAGGCCCCAGAATCTTCCCAACCTTCCATTCTCCTGGCCCCAATAAATCAATATCGAAAGTTTGGCCTCAGCATTTTCCAAGTCTCCCCAGTTTCGATTGTTCTGCCTCCTTTTTATTTATTTACTTACAGAAGGGAAGAATGCTTAATTTCTTTACACCTGCCTAAGGAAAAGAGGCCTTGCCTTGCCCTTTCTGCCCACAAGTAAAAATGATAATACCATCCCCGCGGCGGCCAAAAAAACAAGGGGGGGGGGGGTGTTTGTGTGTGTATGTGGGGCGGAGGGGGGGGGGGGGAGACAAGAGCTAAGCAAACAGGAGGATCAGCTAAAGTCAATATCGTTACCTGTGGTATTGAGCCTGTAAAAACTGAAACTCTTCCTTAATCCGATCACAGGACTCGGAAATTGTAAATTTAAAGGGTTGAGCAGGCTGATGCGGTGCCTAAAGAACAATAAAATATTTAATTAGCCCACATCACAGGCGAGGCAGAGATGGAGAAAACACACCACGCGGCGCTAGCGGGGGTGGGGGGGGGGTCACCGCGCAGGCAGGCAAAGAGCGATTAAAACTCTCATCTAGCTCCCCCACCCCACCCCCGCCTCGCCGCACAGCCCGCCAGGGGCCGGTTTCGGGGTGGCCCCAGGCCCCCGCGTCCGCCGGCCCGCCCCGGACCCTGCGGGTTCGAAACCCCGCTCCTCTCCCTCGCCCACCGCAGACGCCCCCACCAGGCGTCCGGCGCGCCGCGCCCACTCCCTCCCCACCCGGAATCGAAACTGGCCCGTCGGGGGGACTCGCGCCATGGCGTCTGGCCGCGGTCAGGTCGGGGGAGGGGGGACGCAGCCGCCACCCTCCGCGGCCAGCTGGCGGGCTCGCTCGCGCGTCCCCGGGGCCCGCGGCGCGAGGGGCCGGCGCCCCGCACTCTCGAGCCGCAAGCGGGACCAGCCGCGCCGCCGCCGAGGGCGCCCTCCCCGCCCCGCCGCGGAGTCGCGCCTCCTCCATCGCTCGCCACCCCCCCCTCCCCCGGAGGAGTCGCGGGGACGGCGAACCGCTCGGCGCGGCTTCCAGGGGCTTCAAAGACAACAATAAGAAAATGGCTACAACTCAATTGCCTCTCCGCACCCCCTAGGAGAGTGCCACCGCGCCGGGGGGTAGGGGGGGGATGACGGCGGGCGGCTCCCCGAGCGGGCCGCGGGGCGCGGGCCGCCCTCCCAGCCCCTCCGGCCCCAGACACAACTCGGCGCGCAGGGGGCGACGCGGGGAATCCCCCCGCGCTCGGCGAGCTCGCGCCCCGCCGCCCGCACTCACCGGGTGTCTGGTCTGCGGGTACATCTTGCTCAGATCGCGAATCATCCAAACCGATTTAGTTGGCTGCGCTGGGCAGAGGCGCGCGGCTCATTGGCTTTAATGGCCCCGAGAAGGAGGAGGAGGAGGAGGCGGCGGCGGAGGCGGCCGGCCAGGTCCGAGGGGCGACTCGGGCGGTCCCGGCCCCCGCCGGGTCTCGCGTGACGCGGGCGGCAGGAACGCGCTGCGGCGGTGGCGGCGGCTGGGTGCGGGCGGCCGGGCCGCTCGGCATTCCTCGCGGGCGTCACTGGCCCGCCGCGGGCATTGTCCGGCGCGCGTCTCCCGCGGCAACGCTCCGACGTTCGCTCCGCCGAGGCGCGCCCGCCGAGCCCGGCGCCGCGGCCGCGCCGCTCCCCCGGGCCGGGAAAGTGCGAGCTCCGCGCACCAGCGCCCGCCGGCAGCGCCGCCCGCCCGCTCGCTCGCTCGTCCCACTCCAAACTTTTTTTTATTTGTCTTTTAATTGGTTGTTATTCCTCCGAATGAATGATCTCTCTCTTCTTTTCTAAAAGCAAACACAAACTCCTTTGGTTCGGAAGAGGTCTCGGCGGTGCTTTTTGGTTTCTCTGGAGATTTTTTCACTTCACAGCAACGATCTTTTAAAAGGCACCTTTTAGCTTCTTTTACCACATCTCATTTCCTTATTTTTCTTCCTTCCTGTTTTCTTGTCTTTTTTTTTTTAACCCCAAATTGAAGGGGATTATAAAAATAAAAGAGAGTGAAACGCTTGCGGCTTTTTTTTTTTTTAATTCTCTCTCCTTTCAAACTCTGCGAACACCACCTCAAAATAATATACAAGTGTGTGAGAGAGGGGGAAGAAAGCAGCCAACAGCCCAAACACCCGCTCAGAACAGCTCTAACAACACGCTCTGTGTAGGTGACTTCTTTGACCAAATTTAGCAGCAGCTAATCATTAACATTCTGATACATATTCACAACCGTCCGTGGAGGGACCGCAGAGCATCCCGGGAGATGTAGTCCACCCCCAGCGACCTCGGTTGAGGATTCGGCCAGATTGACTACAATCACCGGCCCGCCACGCGACTGCTCTGGGGCGCTCTTCAAGCGCCCCGCCCACCCTCGGCGCGGTAGGCGTCTCCAGCAACCAATCAGAGGTGGCTGAACATTAATCGCCGTTCTGTGTTACTGCCCATCATTTCACTGCTGACAAATGGCGAGCCAGAGGGGAGGAGCAGGCCGGGCTGGAGCCCACGTGGGGGCCGGGCGTCGTCTGAGGTTCAGGCCAATGAACGGAACGGGATGGGGTTAGCGGAGGCGGAGCGGAGACGGCCCGCCCAAGGCGGAGCTTCGCCTTGGCTGACGTTCCTTAGCGCGAGCGTTCGAACCGGGGAAACATTTGTTCAGCTGTCAATCAAAGTAACGTGGGCCTGGGAGTAACGGCGGCGGCGGCGGCGGCGGCTGCTGCTGCTGCTGCTGCTGTTGCTGCTGCCCTGGCTGCATCTTCAGAACTGGGTGTTGGTGGCGATGGTGGCGGCAAAATAAAGAGGGTGGAGGGGGCGGTAAGGCTAGAGGCTGGTCAGAAGATCTTCTTCCGAGTCTAGTCCTCCCTTCCGCCCCCCTCCAACCCAAACCACCCTCGGCCCCTTGCTCCTCGGCCTCGCCAGGAATGCGGACTAATTAGGGTCCAATGTCTCCTTAAAGAGACAAGCTCGGCCTTGTGTAACGCGCCGAAACCCCTGTTGAGACAAGAGAGGGAGGATCACACCGATCCCACTTCGTTCGGTTCACATCAATTTTACGCGCCGCTGGAGCCGGCATAATTTTCCGTGTGAACGCGGTCTCGGGCCCCTGTTCTTGTTTAGAGCAGGAGACGGAGCTGCGAGACGCTTACTGGGGCAGGGGGCCGGGGTACGGGTGGGGAGGGCGCCCCTCCGAGGCCCGAGGGGCTGTGATTGTCGTTTAACCCCGAAGTGGGGCCGATTTTCTCAAGCAGCTATGAGAGGAAGCGCCCCAAGTCGCTCTCCTCGAGAGCCGCGGGGGCGCAACCGTGGAGCCTCGGGGTAGGGCTGGAGGCCCGGGGGCAAGGGTCGCCAGATTCCCAAAAGAACTTTGTCGAGAGGGCCACTCTCACTCCGCAGACTGCAGTCGGTCAGCACTATGGCAGTGTCAAGGGGGTACCAGACGCAGGTACTGGGCAGAAAACCCCCCTGCGCCCCTGAGATGCTCCTTCCCCCCGGATCAGTAGGAAGGAGATTGCCCCTCTTTTTCCTGCTCTTGGGAGGAGCAAGTCAAGCTTGACGTGGTTGAAACCCGCTAGGAGGCCAAGCGGACCACGAGAGAGGGTGGGTCGGCCACCCCCGGAACACGGTCCGGGAAAGTGGGGGTGGTGCAGGGGCAGAGGCCAGGGAAGGGGCATTTTTAGGGAAGGAGCTAATGAGGAGGGGACCGACTCTGTGACAAGAAGAAGGGGCCCGAGGTAGACAGCGCCTTCTTAGTCCTCATCCAGCTGGAGTTGCTCCCTGGTTTAAGGGTTGTCGGTGAAGCTGGTAGCCTTTCCTAGTAACCCTCTAGCCTTTTGGGGGTGTGCAGGAATTCAGAAAAAGTCAGATTGAGGGTTGACTAATTTAAGGGTCTGTTTTGGACGTTCATTTCTGAGTGTCTTTTGCCTACTCTATCTTGAGACGTTGGCAGAGATGGTTCAGCATTAGTGGAAAACCAGTCTTCTTAATGATATCTCACGCCTCAGTGGACAATCAATGACTTACTGTCCAAGTTAGCACATTCTATGGGCTTCTTCCTGTGCAGGCAGTGTGGAAGGCTGGTGCAAAGGAAGGCTTTGAACGTCTTCACAATGTAAAGTCCATCCCCAAACACTTTCAGCAATTCAATTCAGCGAATACTTTCTCCGTCCCCCAAAATAAGAGGATGGGCAGTTTTCTGAACCTCCTCTGTCCGATGTGTCCAGTTCAAAATGAGATGTACTGTAAGAACACACACGAATTCTGAAGAGTTAATTAAAAAAAAAAGTAAAGTGAAATAGCTTAATAATTTATGATTACATGTTGAAATTCTAATATTTTAATATGATTGCTTAAACAAAACATGTTGCTATACTTAATTTTTGTCTGTTTCTTTTTTACTTTTTTAACCCAGATACTAGGAGAGTTTCAATTACTTGATGGAGCCCACGTATTTTCACTGGACAGCACTGTTTTTGAAACATTCCTAAGAACCCGTAGTTAGAAGACTTAAGTGATACAGTTTCTACACTAGGACAGTGAATTTTCTAAGAACACCAGCAACAATCACGTTTTATTCTATGGTTGGTTATTTTCTCCCAGTGGAGCTTTTCAATAGTTGGTTAAATGACCCACAGCGCCTCTGTAGGAAGTTCCGTGCTATCTGTTCTTGCCAGAATGTTAGCAAGTTCCATAAGAACAAGAATTTGGTTATGCTCACAGCCACGCTCCAGATGCTGTCCGGCACATAGTTGGTGCTCAGTAAATATTTGCTAATGGCATTAATGAGCAAACCCCAAGTTGTATCAGCATGGAAAGCTTCTGTATCTTTTGGGCCATATTTATGGAGATTCTGTGCAGTTTTTTCCTAGTACGGGGAATGTGAATCCTAATAACAGAAACTGAAGAGCTCGGACAAAGGGAAACTGCTCTGTTAGGAAATCTCAAATAGCTTACGGCAGGGACCTCTCTCCCAAACTCTCTCAATAGTTCGTGTCAACAGAAAGGTGATAAGACATCAGGATGTTTCTTTACTTTTTATTAAGTGCAGTTTTAGAATACTGCCCTTGGATATGTTTCACATTTTGCTCATTTGGCAGATCTACATGACAATGATGTCTCAGAAAGATGCCAAATGAAACAACTGGTGACCCGGCAGAACACAGAAAGCAGGACACAAAAACAGCTGCTTTTGTCTCTTCTGCTCTCTGCTTGTGCTTCTCTCTCTCTCTCTCTGTCTCTCTCTTTTAAAGTGTATTTATTTAGTTAGTTAGTTCGTTATTATTTATTATTTATTTATTGGAATCTGTACACCCAGTGTGGGGCTCAAACTCACGACCCTGAGATCAAGAGTCACATGCTCCTCCAACTTAGGCAACCAGGCACCCCTGTGCTTCCCTTGATTGCACTTTTTTCACAAACTGTTAAGCAAGCTGTGAAGTGGCCTGGCAGGGGTGGGGGTGCGGGGGGTGGGGCTCGCCTTACACACAGTGGTGAGCTCTGGAATGTCTCTGTGGGCAGGGCTCAGCACAGCATGCCTGTTGGAAGCTAGGCCTGGAGGTTCCAATCTTAAAGTGATACATGCAAAGCAAGCACATTATTTTCTCTTATGTTATATGTTATAAATTATGTATTCCTCCTTCAAGCATTTATTGAAATAATTTTTTTTTTTTTTTTTACCTATTTTGTGCCAGGATAAGGGAACTGAGCAATAAATGTGGGTGTTTTTTTTTAATTTATTGCCTCACAGCTTCAAATTCATCCTCATTGCCTGCTGTGTGAAAATAGATCTGGGCCCTTTCAACACTTTTCTTTGCCAGCTGGTACCAAAACTTTGTCAATAGAGGGTGCTGGGGAGACATTACAAGGGGAAAGGGTTTTGCTTCCTGGTTCTGGTGTGCAGGCCAGGCAGATTGCCACAGCACAGGTGACAATCCATTGTACCCAGCAGCCAGAAGCTTCTTCCAAGACTCTCCTCATGTAGTTTCGGACCAGAGTGCCTCTGGGGAGACATTCCCTGAAACAGCTTTCTTTGGCACCCCAGAGGATGGATTTCTAGTAAGTTCTGGAGTGTGGATTTCTGGCAAGTTCCAGAAAGCAGGCTTCTATCAGGGTCCACCCGCTCCAGCTGTGCCATTTTGAGCAAGGTCTGGATTTCAGCCATAGGGTGTGTGTGGGTCCTGGGGAGCTTCCTGCTTGAGTCCTCTGTCTCAGCCCTAGAGGTACTGGCTGTTCCTTATATCTGCTATTTGTATATTCTTGAGGGTTCTCTTTACCTCTTACTCACCACACCCTCCTTACTCCCATGCCCTGTCATAATTAGTAAGTCTTTATATTGAACTTCTCTTGTTCAAATTACTGTGTAATTGGACTCAGGCTGATGCAGTAAACAACATATGCAGAGTCTCTCCCCTTCGGGGACTTCCATTCTGATTGAGAGAGGCAAACAGTTGAACGAGTAGCAGCATGCTACGAAAGCCCCAGTGTGTGCTATGAAGGGAAATAAAGCAAGGTGGGCAGAGAGGGGTGACTGCAGTAGTGGAACCAGCTGGGATGGCAGGATGCTCCCCAGAGGAGACAGTTAAGCTGAGGCCTGAGTGCCACGAAGGAGCCAGCCATGGCAGGGATCACCGAGCAGCCTTCTTAGGGGGACTACAAAGTCCCCATCTGCAGAAATGTTGGTGAATTCATTAGGATTTCAAAAAGACTGGTATGTGTCAGGGTAAAAATAGTGTAAGATCAGGTCACAGCCACATCGATGGGTCCGGATCACATGGAACTTTTGACATCTGGCAAAGGCATTTGTTTTGTATTCTGAGCGTAATGGAAAGCCATTGTAGGAGGAGGAAGGATGGTAGGAGGGAGGGACGGGATGATTACAAACATGAATGTGGTCTGTAAGTGCCCTCATTCACTCTTGGCCTACGATTGAGAAAACATCCTTTTCCATATGGAAGAATACCTACTACTTTTATTTGGGGCAGCTAATACCGACTATGGAGATATACATCCCCTTGGCATTGGCGCTGCCTCCCCCCACTGTCGAGTGATGGGTAAATTTTAATTTGAATAGAGGCCATTTATGCAATTCAGAAATGTCAAGCAGAACAGCAATAATCATAGAGAATTAAAGACATGGAGATTCATTTCTAGATCAGCAACTGATTTGCCTCATAACTGACTTGTCACCACCCTCCCAGCTATGATAAGATGGGCCTGACTGTATAGTGTACTCCTTATGTGAAAAGATTTAGTCTATCAATGTCAAAGAGAATGCCTGGTGAGGTGGAGCCTTTTCTTTGCCAGCTGCCTTCAGGTTTACTGGTAGAGACTGCCAAACTACCTTTTTGTTGTGATGTCTTTTCTCAACTTGGTTAAAAGGCAAGTGGGCACCCATTGCTTTTGGAGGGAAAGGTAGCACTTGGCTCAGGAGTAGGGTGGACAAATGCATATAGGGACTAAGGAGGTTTCCTGGGAGAAAAGAATTCTTCTTATTGAACTGCTACATTGTTTGAACCCCTTCAGATGGTCCCTGATTACGTTTATTGGCAAGAAGGAACACTGAAGCCTTTCTCTTCCCCCCCCCCCCCACCAGGGGTTGGGGCACAGACACAGTGGGGTATGGGGGGTTGTCTAGAACTCACCATGCCGTCTACAGGAGAATGGACCAGTGACCTAGGTTTGGCATCAGTAGCTACAGAGGCAGGGATTTATGGGTCTTTCTCATTCTGAAAGAAGCCTGGGTTAAAGACAGGAATCATCCCCTTTGGCTTACTCATACTAGCACTAATGGAGTGCTTTGGGATAAATGGCTGTATGAGGATGACAGAAGTCAGTAGAGGACCTCCTTATGGCAGCAATAGTCCTGAGTTCTGGGAGAGAGCCTGGACTTATGGCTAGTCTGAACAATGAACAATTGACAATTTGTCTGAATATTTAAGAGGAGCTGTGAATTTATTTATATTCCAAGCTGATAAAGCAAACTATATTTAAGAAATACACTATTAAAAATGACCCTCTTGGGGCACCTGGGTGGCTCAGTCCATTAAGCATCCAACTCGGGATTTTGGCTCAGGTCATGATCTCGCAGTTCGTGAGACAGAGTCCTGAGTCAAGCTCTGCGCTGACAGTGCAGAGACTGCTTTGGATTCTCTCTCTCCTTCTCTCTGCCCCTCCCCTACTTGCACACGTGTGCGTGCGCACTGTCTCTCTCTCTCTCAAAATAAATGAACATTAAAAACAATTTTTTTTAAATTTTTTTTTCAATGTTTTTATTTATTTTTGGGACAGAGAGAGACAGAGCATGAACGGGGGAGGGGCAGAGAGAGAGGGAGACACAGAATCGGAAACGGGCTCCAGGCTCCGAGCCATCAGCCCAGAGCCTGACTCGGGGCTTGAACTCACGGACCGCGAGATGGTGACCTGGCTGAAGTCGGACGCTTAACCGACTGCGCCACCCAGGCGCCCCAAAAACAATTTTTTTATGACCCTCTTGCTCAAGAAAAGTTCACATTATATTTACTTTCCTGGAATCTAGAAGAGACATTTAATAGATACATCTGTTCCATACCCCTGCCTTTAAGCAAATGGGGTATTATTATCCCCACTTTAAAGATTAATCAGCTGAGGCTCAGAAAGAAGTTACTTGCCTGAGGTTATACAGTTTACAGGTACAGTGGCAGAGATCAAAACTTCTGTCTCCTGCCTCCTTATTTCAGACCTGTCTAAAACCTGTTTTCCACAAGTGGGTATGTGATTTAAGCACTACCCATCTCACCTGCATGGTTTACTCCTTTTCAAGCAGAGGTTTTCTTGCTAAACTGGAGGTGGAGGGTGAATCAGGGAGATGACTGTGTTGCAGCTGCCAGTGGACAAAACTTGAACCCGAGGCTTCCCATGGATGCTTGAGGAGAACCTTGCTCCCTCCTTTCCTCCAGCCCCCACCCTCAGAGTCTCTGCAGGCTGGAGAAGCACAATTCGAGGGAGATCAAGGGTGCTGAGGCACAAGTCGTTCTCCACTTCCACAACAGCAGGGTTCACGGCCACTCAGCTGCTCATTACAACAGCCTGTAATGCAGGTATTCCAGGAACAAAAACCGGGTTTACTTTCTGAAGCGGGTGATACGGGAATGGGGTAGGTGTAGGAAAGTATAACTAGATACCATACTGCTTTGTATTAGAAAATGATTCATGAAAATCCAGTGTTCTTTTCACAACCAGGGCTCAGTTTACAATTTATCGTGATCTGGTCCACTTTGGTTCGTCCTTTCCACCTTTCTGATTCCATCTGTATGGCGCCTCCTCCATAATGCGGGGAAACATTTCCCCACTAAATGCAAACGTTTGCAGCCCCCAGAGAGTTTTATATCATAATTTGGGAGTTGCGTGGATCATACAGAATGGATTTGGGTTCAGGATCCCCTGCCAAGCACGATCACTTTTTCTTTCCCCTTCTTTAATAATTTCAAAGAAATGAACTTCTGGAGGGAACGTTTATTGGGGGAAGTGGAAGCCGACACGTTTTGTTGAGAATCGATTAGTTGTCTTATAAAGTGACCAAAACTGTAAGGCTCTAGAATCTTAATGCCAGTATGTTGGCTCCCACTGCTATAATTTAATTCAGGACTTGTCCTCAATATTATGGAGCCTGGAACAATTCTGGTAAGTCACATGACTTCCTTTAACAGAAATCCTTGTAAAATAGTGTGAAGGAGCCATCATTCATAGTGTAGTATCTAGTCTAGTGCACAACCACTTTTAGGAAAGACTAATTCTGGGAAATTTTCATTCATGGAGACACCTTATACATAACCACCACTGCTTGGCTTTATATAGAACGAGATTTAAATGGTTTTATTATGGATTTTTATTAAATATGTCCACAAGAGAGACTATTGGATACCTTATTTCTGTATGGAGCACAAGTGTTTACATAGTGTTGTCACACATTATTATATCTGGTAATATGTAAAGACACTGAGAGATGGGAAGAATGGGTATTAAAACCCCCACTTTACAGACTAGGAAACTGAAGTTCAGAGAAACCAATTGCCTCTTGAAGATTATACAACTAGTAAGCACATGGGACTCAAACTCGAGCTTTCAATTTCATTCTTCCCACTCCACTCCACAAGATCTGCCTTTCAATATCATAGGTTAATTATAAGGCTTTGTGCTTTCCAAAGTGCTCCCACGTGCCTCTTCCTTCCTTACAAAATGCTGGTAGGCAAGGAGGGCAGGTATTGTGACCACCTTACACATGTGAATACTGTAACTCAGAGAAAAGTGACGGGCTTGACTCATCTGTGTATAAATATAGGTACACGCCAACTCTACAATGTAAATTTTTATGTATAGCCGTATATAATAACAGTTAATATCCTGAAATATATACAGCTAGAAAATATACAGGGGTGCCTGGGTGGCTCAGTAGGTTAAGTGTCGGACTCTTGATTTTGGCTTAGGTCATGATCTCATGGTTTGTGAGTTCGAGCCCTGCATCAGACTCTGTGCTAACACCGTGGGATTCCCTGCCTGGGATTCTCTCTCTCTCTCTCTCTCTCTCTCTCTCTTCTCCCTCCCACGTCAAAATAAATAAATAAACTTAAAAAAAAAAAAGAAAATATATAGAAAGGTGTTATCTGTATAACCCATGAATCAGCTAGCCCATGTCCCTATCTTGCAGACTGCTGGATTTCTTGCTCTTATAGCTTTCAACAGGAATGATCCACCACCAACCCATGTACAGTAAAAAATTCAGCATCCTTCTCAGTAGCTCCAGGGATGCTGGAGGGTCTCTGTTTCTCTTCACCATCACTGCTGAAAGCTTGATCTCTATGTGATGCCTCCTGCTCATCTGTCCCTTTTCCACATGAGGCTATCCTTCCGGACATCCTTCAGTCTTCTGAAGTACCCTTGACACAAGCAGTCTGTGATGAACACTTTTACTGAAGGTTTGGGTGACAGAGGGAGTTAACAACTCAGTAGGGCAAACAAAGGAAAATAGAGTATTAACCATCCCTGGCCCTTGGTTATCTCTACCCCCTTGACCAGCTCAATTACGGACACCATCCAACTATTGTTCAGTCTAGCAATTCTCCTTCCCTCCTCCTGCCTCATTTCGTAGGACAGGCAGTGATAGCATGGTTGGCATACTTTCTCTAGTATAGTTACCACTGTGTAGCATTTTTACACTGGAAGGTTGATTTCTGAACCCAATTGTTGCAACATCTATGTAGGAAAGAGAGATGCGCAGGAATAACTCACTCATTCTTCTCTTGATTTGTAACCCAAACCGAGGCACCTTTTTAAAAATAATTCAGTGAGAATTTAAAGCAAAATTAAGGCTTGTGAAAGGGAAGCCATGCTGGAAATAATCTTATAGTCTCCAGGAATGACATTCATCAAGGATTTAAACAGCAGCATAAACTATTTCTCCTTTACAGGCTTACGAAATTTGGTACTTAACGCTTTCTTGAAAGGAAACAGTTTGTTTTTAATTCCGTGGAGGATTTTATATTCTGTGAAAATTTTAAGATGTGTAATTAATCATGCGGAAAATGATTTATTATGATGGTAATTGTCATGTATAAGTATAGTTTAATAAGACATTGAAAATGTAAACTAAAGAATTGTCAAATATTTATTACAAATTGTGTTCAGGAGCATTTTTACAACATTTAAATTGCTATGCAGCCCTGTTCCCTAACAACTTGCTCCAAAAACAGTAAACACGTGAAAAAATTAGTCAGCTTCAGAAATCAACTCTAAGCTATAAAAACACTGGATGGTAATAATTGTACTGGCAAAAGGTATGCTAACTGTACAATTCCCATCAATTCTCAAGCAAACTGTTTACGATAGCCTAACACAAACAACCAGATTCAGCATTTACCTTTTGAAAATTTGCTTTCTGTTGAATGAAGTATGTTAGTCACATACATTTTTGAATTATTTATGCAATGCTTAGGAAACTTTATAATCAAAGTTGCATCAAAGTAAGTTTAATTAAATTTTTATTATCTGTAAAGCTACTGCATGCACAACTAGAACTTGACTAATTATTAAAGCCAAACATATACAAAATCATAGCTTAGAGAGGAAGCATAGCCAAATAAAATACTCACTAGTCAATTCAACTGAAAATTTAAATAGTGATCAAAAGGGATGTGTATTTCGTTTTTGACATCTCAAGTATCAAGACTTCCGGTGCTGGAAAGTTACTGATTTCTCTTATGAACCTTGCCGCATGGCCTTCTGTTATATCTTAAGAAGGACCTGTATTTATTTATTCCACAGCTGAGTTACATGTAATCGACCCCCACTGGTAGCTAATGTTTACTTCTCAAACCACATTCTTTGAGAAGTCCCACGAAGTGTGCCCAACACTGTCATATAAATGATCTAATACAATACCTTAAATTCCATCTCATGTTTATTTTAAAGGTGAGGCCATAGACTCTTGAACAACTTCTCTAACTTGCATAAGTTCATCCAACCTGCAAATTGCACAGAAAGATTCAAACTCAAGACCGTTTCTCTAGACAGTTTTTCAGGTTTGTGGGTTGGTTTGTTTTCTGCTGCTTCCGAACTACCCTTTTCTAGGTCAGAAAGGAGTAAGACATTTAGATACATACTTGTGAAATAAAATATCTTTTGTTTTCTTCATTTTGTTTTCAGGGAATAAGTTGTGGCTAACAATGCGTTTTATGTGTCTTTCTATATTGTGTGATCTTCTTTGGAAGAATTTTGATGTGAACCAATGAGTCAACAAATGTTTGCTAAGTTTTTATTTCCTCAGTTGAACAAGATTAAATCCTAATTCATTCAAATTGTTTTGATGTTCCAATGAATAATCAAATGACCCATTCTCTAAGCCCATCAGTTTTATTTTTAATTCTTGGCAGAGGAATAATCACTAAAATTAGTGTTTAAAATATAGAACTAGGAACCACACTTAAGTAATTACCAAAGCCTATCGTCAACATGGTACCCTGAGAATTTCGGCATATTTTAAGTTTCAGGCGTGATAGCATGCAAAAAATCCAGTCATAAAGGAAGTTATCATGAATAGTAGAGACTAACACAAAAAGACACACATATACATGTGAGTCTCAACAGTTGATTTCATAAATAATTTCCTGCCTGCTGATGACTGCACCCAAATCTTTCTTTAATTATAGAGGAAAACTGATAATAGTTAATAATATAGTTTCATTTGCTATCTTTCTTATATTTAGACTAATGATCAGTGTTCTAATATACTTGTTTTGATTAGATAAAAAATAAGCAAAGCAAGAACAAGGCATTGTATTGTTTAAGAAGATCCTTGACATATTCTAGGTTAACTGTTTCAAAAAGATCCTTTTTTCTCAGCAAGGTTCATTGGAGTCTACTGAAAAGAAAGGAAGAAAGAAAGAAAGAAAGAGAAAGAAAGAAAAAAGAATATCATATTCATAACTGTTTTTTGCTAACAAACTTAAATTTATGAGAGCTATAGATGTCAGAAAAATCAAAATTTCATATCAAAGTCGAGGACAGAAATTCAAGTGTTTGTTTTCTGAAGGGCCGCTGAATACATTGTCCAGATTGTACCACGGAAGGCTGAAAGCAAAACACGGGTGGGTCTATCAAACAATCCCTGACTCTGTTTATAACAACTGAAGCTGTGCCTTTCATATCAGAGTCCCATCAGAAAGCGGAGGGGGAGGAAGAGATAAGCTCCTGAGTGAAATAGTAGCCTTTAACAACAACCAGTTACTTCCTGCAATCAAAACCATGCTAGCATGTGGCTTGTTCAAATAAAAATTACTGGACTGGGGCCAAACAAGGAAAAAGTAATTGATAATGTGTTTTTTTTCAGAAACCATCCATCCATCAAATGTGTCAGTCCTTCATAATACTTTATTTCCCTTCTGAACAAAGATCTTTAAAATTCATTGTGTGCACTTAAAAACAAAGTGTCCTTGTGCTGGTTTATAAAGATTCTCTTTTAGTTTGGGTTTGTTTTGTTATTTGATTACATTCCCTCCCATCCTGCATTTTTTTTTTTTCCAGATAGTTGCTGGAAATTTCTGCCATTCTTAAACAAAGCATCTTTGTGCTGTATCAGCTTGCATTTTCCTTGGATTGTATTTGGATGATGCCTTTTCACTGACTTCAGCACTAGAGTATTGTGGCCATAGCTTTAGCGAGTAGATTGTAACAAAACAGATTCGTGGGCCCTTTTTGTGTATCGCATCCTATTAACCTGCTGGTAGGAAATGTTACAGAAAGTGAGGCACAGGAGCGATTACGGAAAGAATAAAAACCTGATGAGGAAATACTGGATTATACTTGCAGCAGGAGAAAGCTATTAACAATTAGTTAGTATCAAAACATTTTTCCCCTCACCTCAAGCAATCCCTCCAACATATGGGAAGATCTTCTAACTGAAACATTTCATTCATTTTCAGAATCCTAAAGATCAATTTGCAAAATTAACAATAGCTTAGCTCACCATCAGTCTCCCAAAGAAATTTCTACAATGTGAATTTCAGTGACATTCACTCACTTCTGTTCTTGATGACTTCCATATTAAAGTCAAGTGTAGGGGGATTTAGTGCCACACACACACACACACACACACACACAATTTTGCCCTAATGGTAAAGATCGCACTTCAAGATGCATATTTAAAGAAATATGACAGTTCCCCTTAAATTATATTTTAAATGATGGTTCCGTGATTAAAACACTGCAACTGAAAATATGAGAAATAATTAATGAGGCTTTTGTGAAGAAAAATACGACGGAAAAATCTGTGGGGTTCTGTAAGTTTTTACTTCATTCAACTACCTATTTAAAGTCAATGCAATCATAGTATGCTCTCTTTTGTATTCTTGGAATACTCTCTACCACTGACCTGCAATTACTTTAGGTTTCTATTTAGATTTTGTCACCAGTGTCTTGGGACAGGCTAGCCAGGAGAGAGGACCTTCGAGATAGTTGTTCCTTGTGCAGCCAGCTAAGGCCTGGCCCCTATTAGCTCACCAAGCATCTCAATAAAGTTTCCTTTTAAGGAATGCCAGGAACAAAAAGCTTCAGTAGTTGCACAAAAGCGCTCCATTACACGAAGTCTTGCCCCTGGAATTACTTTTGGGGCCTTCTCCAAAATAATAATAATAATAATAATAATAAAAGTAATATTTATACAATACAATAATAACCATTTTCATGTGTAAACTCTACTCCGCCTATGAGATACCAATACTAGAATAGCAAAAAGAAGCAAATATTCACTCCTCATCCAAATATTGCCACACAGAGACGCACAAAAGTGTATAGGGCCTCGGGGTTATTTTTGGTGGGAGAGATATTATCAGTTTGGAAATGGTAAAGAGGTCAACTACTAAGTCAACTTCCACTGTGGGTCCCCTGAAAATGAGGTCTAATTTAGCTCTTTGTGGGAAATTGCCAAAAAAGTCAATGATACAAATTCTGCCTTCAGAAGTACTCATAAAAAGGAGCTTGGGGGACAAGTGCCAATATTTTCATTCTTTGTTTTTCTGCTAGGATTTACTGCATATCAATGTTGCCCATCGCTCCATGCTAGGCCTTGTGGGGAGATTAAAAATGAGAGAGCATCATTTTTTGCTAATATTTTCACGTGCTTTGATTTTTTTTTTCCCCCTCGTTTGTTTTATTTCCCTTAAGGGAACTCCTCCCATGTTGCCACAGGCGTTCAAAAAGCTCACTTCCTAGAAGTTGAGGATTGTTACAGAAATCTTTCACAATGAAAAAAAAGTTAATATTCAATTGCTGATATCCAAAAGAAGATTTTGTCACAAGTCAATGTAGACTTGAAAGCCAGGCTTTGTTGAAACAGAAAGGACTTTCCAAATTCATTGTACCATTGTATCGAGAGCTAGGCTTGGCCGAATAGATGAGTCTCTTCCATGGGAGGGGAAGCCAGGCAGTGATGCTTACTGCCCCGAGGTAGCAGGACAATGCAGTGACAACAAAATTCCCCAAGCTTATTCCTGTTGGCCTGAGGGTTGTGGAGAGAAGGAAGTGAGAGAGGAAGGTTGGTAGTGGTCAGGCCCATGACTCCATCTTTGTTCTTGGGCTAATGTTCTGTCGACAGGAACATATGTTACGCACATAAATCATTCACTCATGCACATATTTTCACCCTTTTATATCTCTGAAATCAGGACCTATCAGGATGTGTCATATCTTCCAAAGAATTCTTTTCTTTCTTTTTTTTTTTCCAGTGGTATATAGAACATTGGTATATCATAAAATCAATGGCACTGTGTATTCAAAGAAATGTTCTAAGTTGAAGGAAAAGGTGAAGAGAGGTGCTTCTCCCCTCCTTTCCACTTGTGGCTCTGTGAGGACAGAGCAAGGATGGCCGTAGTAAAGTAAACTCACAGATACCCCAAAGTGAGGCAGAGGGCAGACCTCTTGAACCACTGTCTGCTTCTCAGTGGCATGAATGAGACCCAAAGGAACCAAAGAGAGGGAGTCTGAAAAGTTAAGGGAGAGTCTGACAGGAACTCTCTAGAAGGAGGATAGCCACTGTGTCAGGAGCAGCAGTTGAGTTCTGCCTGGTGGACTGGCTGGGCCAGTATTTCTTAGGGAGTCCTCAGTACTAGCAGAGCAAATGTGGGAAGAAGTCACCAGGGAAATGGCCAGTCCAGATCAAGAAAGAGAAGACTGACAGTCAGTTGCTGTAGCTCCCTACTCCAGGATGGCTTCACCGTAGAACCTCCTGGAAGGAGAGCCACTAACCCTCCGTGGTCATCAGTTCCCCGGAGAACTCTTTTGAGTCCCTCCGCAGCAAACCTCATGAGGATCCAAGATAGACTCTTTTGATCTGAGGACCTTGTCACCCCACTACCTCCACTAGCCACAGAAACCCCGGGACCTCTCCACAGGTACTCAGGGGCCATCTTGGGGAAAACAGGGAGAGGAAGCAGAAATTGGAAAGGTGTGGAGCATTTCTTCCAAAACAGGCTGAACTGTGAGGTAGAGAAAATGTCACAATTAAGGAAGAGGATGAAATGTTCTGGGTTGTTAAAATAAAATTGTTTTTTTTTTTCTTTTTTTCCTTGCTGATCAGTTAGGCATTTATAAAAGGAGATGAGTTAACAGGAAAATAAAAGAAACTGTACTTTCCATTAACATCTGACTTGTACTGTGAGTAAATATGTGACTCCAGGCCCCAGAGTAATGACATCACTGCCCTCAAGAAGTCTAGAATCTAAAGAGGGATAATATGGGAACCTATGTAACACGAAGGAGACAGTCGCGTAAGAGTCTATGAGAGATACACCATGTTTCAATTATGCATAAATTAGCAAATTGTGATTCTATGACCTGTATTGTAATATTAAGGGTGTTTTAATTGAACCAAAGGATACTTTCACTATTAAAATTGTTTATACATATTAATATTATTGATCCTGATTAAGAAAGCAGCAGATCCTGGGAGCGTGGGTGGCTGTCAGGTGAGCATCCGACTTAGGCTCAGGTCATGATCTCTTACAGTTCCTGGGTTCGAGCCCCACATCAGGCTTTGTGCTAACAGTGTGGAGCCTGCTTTGGATGCTGTCTCCCTCTCTCTCTGCCTCTCTCCAGCTCGTGCCCTCCCTCCCTCCCTCTCTCTCTCTCTCAAAAATAACTAAACATTAAAACAATTTTTTTAAAAAGAAAGCAGCAGATCCTTTGACTAACAATAGTCAAATATATGTGAAAACAGAAGTATCAGCATTGGAGCAGATTATCGTCCACCTGTTGCTGGGCCTTTTCCAGAAACGATACAAATTAGTTCAAGAAAAAAAAAACCCAGCAGATGTCAGGGACACACGGACAAGTGGTTGTGAGACCTGGACAGCAGCACAGAACAACTTTATGGGAGGAGGTAAGCGGGCCTGGGAGGGAGACAGAAATGGCACGGACGTTCCTCTGGGACACATCAGCTCAGTGACCTACCCCAGACATCTGAAGTCCCCACCCATGTCCCCGCTCACAGCTGTGCTTCAAGGAGAGGCAGGCAGGGGCCCATGGCCTGCCACTCTGGGCCCCCCCCCCAGTCTCAGCGGGGTCTCACCAGCTACCAGGAAATGCTTCCTTGGGCAGTGAATATAGCCTGCTTTGTTCTTCCCTCAGCCCAGGACTCCAGATTTCTATAGCTCTCCCACCACCCCAAAATGTGAGGGTGCTGGGTGAACAGGGTAGCTGCCCAGTGGACGGATCATCCTGTCACAATGAGAAGGGGCACTCTGAACATCCTTTTTAATGCAAATGAATCCCCTCTTTAGAAAGCTGGGCCTATTGACTAAAAACCATTATCACGGTGAGAACAAATGAGAGGAAGCAGTTAAACATGTTCTCCCCCCCACCCTTTGTGTTTATAGCTGCCCAGAAATGAACATCAATATTTAAATGTCTGAATTATCTCAGGCTTGTAAAAAACCAATTAGCTACTCCACGGGCCCAGTGTTTGGGGCCTCCGCAGGGCGTAGTATGGGGCTGTTTAGTTCTTGCGGTCAGAGGCAGGGAGTTCCAGGACAGGTCAGAGTGGCAGGGGTCATTGCTGGGTTAGTGGGGTCCCCAGGGACCATCTGTCCTAAAGGGGCAGGTCAGGGTGGGGTCAGGAGTCTGCAGCAGCCCTTGCAAGGCTGTCAGGAAGGATCCAGCAGGAGTGTTGGCAACACACAGCATTTGACCAGAACAGCTGCATCCCGGAAAACACGTCACAGACGGGTGCCTTCATTCTGGGCATTTGAGGGCCATCCAGGCGGAAACCTTTAGGCTTAGAAGACCTCAATTCACTATAGTAATCCTGGTTCCTCTGAAGAAAGGAGTCCAGCTCTCCAGCCAGAGCTTCCATGTTTGGGTCTGAAAGTAGCACCCCATCTTCAGACTTCACACATCCTCTGCAGGCACATCTTGCTTGGCCTGGGGCAGAGGGAATGGGCCATGGGGCCCGAGGCTCGTGTGTATTAGATCTCTTTCCGGCAGACATCATTGGTTGTCTACTCGATATCTATTAACCCACTTTTTCCTTACTCACAGAACCCCTATCTGTTTGTGGCAACAGAAGATCCACACCTATGTGGGATACATGATTTCCCAACCTCCATGGCCACTGGGGGTGGTGGTGAAAGAGAAGGAAGTAGGAGATATTGGGACAATGGCTTCTGAGAAAGATTACCCCCCTCCCCGAAGAAGACAGACACTGTGGGCATGGCTCTTCCAGCTTTGAACTCTGACATGCTGTCTGGAGCTGTACTGGGATCTCCATGTGGCTGATTAGAGCACAGAGGTCAGAGGTCAGTTGGATTCCATGCCTGCATTTCCTCCACAATTATCTATTGGGCACCTGCTACATTTCAGGCTCGATGCACAAGACACAGACACATACGTGTCTGTGGTCCTCACTCATTACTTCCATCAGGTATTGTATCACCCACGGCTTCTGTTTGCAATAGATTTATTGCAATAAATACTTTAGAATATAAGATGAAATGGGGGAGGGGATTCATAGAAGAGACTAGATAATGAGAGTTTCACTGGAAGACTGGAAAATGTGACTTGGAAAATGGACGGAAGACAAGGAGGAAGGCTGGGCGTCAGAAGGCACAGCCACGGTCGTCCCCAGGAATGACCAAGTCATAATCAAGCCATGACCACCTTCACAGTCTCCACTGAGTTTGTAACCACATCTTCCAGGGTTGCTGACTTCTGCCTGTATTCTAGAATTCTAGAGCCAGTTTCTCAGGAGCAGGCATCAGGTTCTGCTGAGCTTTCTCACATGCCTGCACACCGGCAATTGCAGAAATGAGTGGAAGCAGGATCCAATGCCCCCACTCTTGTCCTGTTGTTTGTGGACAATTAGTACCTTAATCACCCTCCTGCAGAGGCCACACTCACAGTGCCTGAGGGCAACTCCCAAAGGAGACTGGGACACTCTGGGAAGAAGGACCAAAGCTAGGGAGCCAAAATAAAAAGGTGTATGATGGTAAGAATGATGGTAAGAATAATTTGCATAGAGTATTACAGTTTCCAACGTGGAAAACAGTAAAAATAGCTTTCATACACTATTTTAAGGTTTTCAAAGTACATCTGATCTTCACAAGACTGAGATGCAGGCAGAGCAGGTATTATATCTGAGCTTCAAAAAGATGAGATTGTTTTTATAGAATATAAGGTGTTCAGTGATTACCTGACTTTTTATTTTAAAAGAAAGAGATGTGTAACCTTAAGTATGCGACAGTTTCAACTGGGGATGACTTTAGCATATTTAGAGTGCAAACAAAATCTTCTGTCGACAGTGTTGATTTATATATACAAATGAACTAGTTTTCTGAAAAATGAAGGTCTTCTATTTGGAAGTTAAGGCGATTATTTTTCATATTGGACTCTTCTCAAAGTTTCTCTCAAATGCTTATCAAATTCTCAATTCTTATCTTATAAAGACAAAGCCACATAGCAGACCTAATCTTACATTTAATTGGTGTAGACCAAGGATGGCAAAACATGACATATGTCTTGTTATTCTCCTATCTCTTGACCTTCACAGACATAACTAATTAATCATGGCATTCTTTCTCATAGAGTCAAGGCATGGTCTCAGAATTCCTTTCAACTTGGCCCTAAAAGCAGCCCCTACCAATCAACCCACCAATCAATCCCCTACAGGAGCGGGGTTCAAAATGGAGTTGTAGTCATCAGAGATTTCTTTCGTTTGCCCAGAATATTGATGTTCCGGGAAGAGCACACTTCTTCCTCTAGAAAAGTCTTCCAAGCGTGTGGTTCAAATCCTGGGCTTTTATGTGGGTTTGAAGGTTTGGTTAAACTGCAGCCTGTGGTCTCTTGGAATTCAAAACCCATCTCCATCAAGACTAAAGTTTTAGAGGATGTGATAGAGGATATCATGATAGTGGAGTGTGGGATTTCCTCTTATGGCACTCGGCATGGTGCTGCAAGAGAAAGACACGCTCTGCCCCTATTAAAGTAGCAGGAGAACAAAATGGTTTTGCTAAGCGAATCCATTTCTGTCCTCAGCAGAGGGCCTATAACTGCGAGGGCCTGGTATTCAAGCACCGGTGAATTGCAAAAGTCTTTTTCTCAGCCCAAGCTAAAGTGGGAGATTGAGGAAAACCCAGGGAAACAAGGAAGTCTGATCTCCCAGGCCCTCTCCCCAGCATTAGCTAAAGTTAGGGGAGAAAATAGTTTTTGCCTCCCTTCTCTACTCACCCCTCCTGACCACAAGACAGAGGCCGAGATCTATGATTTTAAACTGAAATCTAGGCAGATGGAGGGTAGGAGGAAAAAGTGATGGTGATGTTTAGTTCAACTATCAGGCTGGACCACAGTTCTGGCGCTGGTGACTGGGCCATTGTGATGTTGCCAGACAAATTTCAAATCTGGACACAGAAGCCAGTGATCGCTTAAGCACCAAGAAATCCTTACACCTCTAGGTGGGTGCCAATTGTAGGGATGCTGGATGCTTGAGGTGTCGAAACGTCCCCAAACCTCTCTCCCTTCTCTTGGGGATCCTGCTGACGAAAATGGAGGGGGGAAATCACCCAGCTGGCAGAACCCGAGCTACCAGATTGGCCAATTAAAGAACCCAACATACTGCCAGGGAAATGGTTCAACACATAGATGCCAGTGAGACCTACTAAAGCCATCATTTATCTTATTATGCCTGACCAGCAGGATTTTTTTTTTTTTTTTTTTTGTGGATGGAAAATGCTAGAAACACTCTCCTGCCAAGGCCACACACATACAAAGACTGAGAGCAATTCCCAAAGGAAATTGGAGTGCTCTGGGCCAGGATCAATAGCAATACTCAATGCTGGGTTGCATTTGCCCCTGCATGTGGCTTCTATATCTGCTATTTCTAAGTGGAAACTTTTGATTAGCAGTATCTTAATTTTCTGCCACCATTAAATATTAATATCAGAAAAGTCACATTTAAACTTAATAAATAAGATCAGATATCATCCGATACTGCACATTCAGCTATTTGCATTGAGATGCGCTGAATGCATCTGTGTTTGTATGTGGCATTACTGCCTTTGTAAACCGGTGGCCATATTGGTTTATCTATCTCCACAAAAAATCTGTTAACGTGAAACCACAAAATTCAGTGGCTTAAAACAACAACCATTTTATTTAGTTTATGAGTTTGTAGGTTGGTTGGGCAGTTCTTCAGTCTTGGCTAGGCTTGACTGATCTTGGCTGAACATACTCCTGTGTCTGCAACTTAGCTGGTGGGTTGGCCAGGGGATGCCTGGTCTAAAATGTCCTCACCTACAATGATCTGGCTCTGCCTCTAAAGTCCATCATCTTCCATCAGACTAGCCGGGGCTTGCTTTAGTGTTGGTGGAAGGTTGTAATATAAAGAACATAAGCACACGGAACCTTTTCAAGCCTACGGTCAACTAACCTACTGTTATTTCTGTCCTATTTTATTGGCCAGAGCAAGCTCGGGTTCAAAGGTGGGGAAATAGACTCCACCTATTGATGAAAGCTGCTGCAAAGTTACATTGCAAAGAGTGTGGATAGAGGGCAAAGGGGGAATTGGAGCTATTTTTGCAATCAATCAACCACAGAGGCTGTGCAGGAAATTATTTAAATAGGAAGAAGAAGGTATATGAGAGAGCTAGGTGCCTAAGAGATGGACAGTGGTAGTGATTTGTATCTAAGATCTGTCCAGCGTTATTGTATTCTTACACCTCCAGTCTCCTAAGAAATAATTGTTTTGTGGCCCCTCTGTGGCTCAGTTGGTTAAGCATCCAACTTCAGCTCAGGTCATGATCACACAGTTTGGTTCTTGGGTTCAAGCTCCACATCAGGCTCTCTGCTGTCAGTGCAGAGTCCACATCGGATCCTCTGTCTCCTTCTCTCTCTGCCCCTCTCCCACTTGCACACACATGCACACACACATGCTCTCCCTGTCTCAAAAATAAAATAAACATTAAGAGAAAAAAGAAGGGGTGCCTGGGTGGCTCAGTCAGTTAAGCCTCCGACTTCGGCTCAGGTCATTATCTCGTGCGGTTCATGAGTTCAAGGTCCACATCAGGCTCTGTGATGATAGCTCTGAGCCTGGAGCCTCCTTCAGATTCTGTGTCTCCCTCTCTCTCTGCCCCTCCTCCACTCACACTCTGTTTCTCTCTCTCTCTCTCAAGAATAAATAAACATTAAAAAAAAAAAAAAAAGAAATGCTTGTTTTAACCATAGGACTTACTTAAGAGAATGCTGACATCTTCCTATTGACTCTGCTTCCTTGGCCATAGTGATTAGGTAGAGGTGGGTCCTGTTCCAACTTAGGTTAATCAGAGTACTCCATATCTTGCCTTAGTGCTTGGTCTAGTTGTGGACAAGGACTAATTCAGGCTACTCGAAATGTTTCCACAGGTGGGAGGGCTGAACATCTATGAATGTAGGAACCTGTGACATCAGCCATGGCAACATGAACAAAGGAAGCTTATGGCAATGCAATTGACATTTGGGGAGAAGCAGAAAGGAAAGGAGGAGAATGGGGGCATTCCAGTTCCTGGTACAGTTATCCCTGAACCCTATCACATTCATCTTTCCTATGAGTTGGTTTTGGAAGAGAACTCTTTCTATTTTTTTTTTTTTTAATAACTCAAGTTAGAAGTTGGTCCATTACAACCAAAGTAGTCTACTATAGTTGAAATTTGGGAAATAGCTGTACCCCAAAACTTGCTTTTACCCCCTCACAACTAAGACCTAGGCAGATAGAGTTGCCATTTTCTTTGCTCACAATTCATTCTTTGGGTTAGGAAAGTGTATAAACTGGAATGAGCCATACACTTTGACACCTCCATATATGGCCTGGAAGGGCTTACCTTGCAAACCTGTTCTCACATTTCAACACTCAGAGCAATGCTACCCACATTTTAAAGCTTCTTTCCCTCTTATTTTTCTGCCACTCCAAATTCACGGACATTTCCCATTTGTGCTCCCCAAATACTTTAGATATATTTCTAGAATAGCACTCATATATCATATTCTATGCTTATAGTTCTTTAGGCATCTCCCTAGTTAGATGATGATTCCTTGCTTTAGGCTAAATGTTATTTAAAACTTCTATTTACCTTTGTAATTTTGCATTGCTTTTAATAAAAATGCAAGTATTCTAAAGGTTAGTCTATTAAAACTTTAAGCCATTAATATCTTAGCTTGAATTCATTGATAAACATTATTTAAGAACATACTCATTCAACCATCAGTTCGAAATCTTGGCTGCACATTAGAATCACCTAGGGAGCTTTTTAAACATATTGATGCTTAAGCCTCACCCCAGACCAATTAAATCAGAATTTCTGGGATAGGGGCCCAGGCATCAATATTTTTAATAGATTTCCAAGTGGTTTTAATGTGCAGCCAGGATTAAGAACTACTGTCCTATATGTGGTTTCTATCTGTTACAAAGAGCTAAAGCCAAAGGAAAGATTCCATCTAGTTGGAAGGAAGCCTTCATGAAAGTGATGGCTTTTGAATTAAATCTTAACGGATGGGTAGAATTTCAGTAGGGAAACATAGGGGAAAAAAATGGAACGTGGGAACATGGGGGCACCAGCTATGTATAAGAAATTGTACATGGTACATTCAGCTTATCAGTTGTACAGGAGCGTAATGAGAGACAGTGTTTATTGAGTATTTACTCTTGTGCTAAACATTTTATACCCCTTTCTCAATTAATCCTCACAATTACTTTCTGAGGGAAACAATCATTTTGTGGATGAGAAGACTGAGGCATAGACAATTTACACACTTGCTTAAGACCACACCACTAGCGGGCGGTAGATCTGGGACTTAAGCCCAGGCCCACACTTACAATCCCACTCTGGAGCCGGAATCTATTGGTTGCACATGTTGACAGCCACCATATTTCCCTGCCTCTCCTTTTTTCCAGCTGAAGGTAGAAGGTACTGAAGTGCTAATGCGCCAGGCTCAGGCCCATCGGACTTCTTGAGTGAATATCGACAAGGTTAGTGCATTTGGTAGTGACCTGTGTTCCCCTGCCAGGTGAGGCTTAACATGGCTGCTCTCCAGAGTAAGCTCCGGGGGCCCAACCAAATGACTAGCTGTCTGCCTGCAACCAGGCAGGACCAATGGACTGGGAGAAACTAGCTTAGCCTTTGACCTGTAGTGTCACTGTTACTCCTTTTGATGACCCAGATTTCCCAGAATGATGTCTCTGAAGTATTTGTTTTATGTCTCTAATTGTCTCTAATTTATTTTACTCACGATTCTAGAAATGACCATAAGGCACTGCTCCCAGCCACCACGCTGTCCTCTCCCAAGCAGGCCATGGCCCTCTGACCGCTTCTCACTAAGTCCTGTTTGTTCTTCCTCCCAACTGGCCTCATGCTGCTAAACCACATGCCTGAGCCAGCCAAGGTTAGGCAGAGAGCAGATTGTGCCTGTTAGGCTAAGTACTGAAGAGTCATTGTTAAATGTTCTTGAATAGGAGAGTGCTAGATCAAAAGGGAGATCAATAGCAGGATTTTTCTAGAACCAGAAGATGAGAATCATTGTAGATAAGAGATATATTGTTTAGAACTCTCTTGTTGCATGTGACAGAAAATCCGATTTAAACACATTTAAGCAAAAAGAAGGATAAATTAACTAATATTATTGAAAGTTCAGTACTTATATTTTTAGGCATGGTTTGATCTAGGGGCTCAAACAGCATTATCAAGGATCAGTTTCCTGGCTTTTTCTGCATTACATTCATGGGCTTCATTCTTGAATTCCATAAAGATGCCCTATAGTTCTAGGATTATATCATTGTTAGTGCTAGTCATCTGAGCAGGAAAGGCTTTTCTGGTGTACCTTCCCCAAACTTTTAATTAACTATTATTGGATCAACTTGCATTTATGCCTGGCTCTAAACCAGTCATTGTGCCAGAGGGACGGAATTTTGATGCTAGGACAGGCCTGGTTCAAGAATCCATGTCTGAACCAATCAGTCTGGCTAGGAAAATTGAGTGCTGGGTCACGTAATCTGTCTCAAACCACTTGATCTGAGTTTGGGGATGGTACTCCAAAGGAAATATGAAGTATTGTAACATCGAGAAAAAGAACACAGATACCAGAGAGGCAAAAATAACAAATGACCATGATAGGAAACGACTTCAGAAGTCCAGGTCTGGCCCAGATAGGCTTTTCTAGTATGTAGCAAAGGCATGAGGTATTACAGGACCATGTTCAGCAGCCTACAATTCACATATCTATGCTAGTACATACTGGCACACAGCCACAAGGCGAATCAGATCACTTTGGAGCCAATGTCTTCCTTCTCATCTTTTCTGCTGAAACTACAGGGCAGTCCAAGCTTTAGGAAATTTACAGCAACTTCTTAGCCTTCCGTGCTAATGGATATCACGGATAATTGAATCCTACTGTTAACCTCCAAATGTCACCTTCCATAAATATTGTAATGTCACCACCAACCTTTGTGTCAAAGCTGTTAACAAGTCCTTAAATTAACTTACTGAAGGGGTCCATTTTTACATATTTTTCAGGACTATCATCCAATAAATAGAAAAATGAGCCAAGCAGTGCAGAGATGGAGAGCTATCAAGCCTCAATAATCTATAATTGCCTATTTATTCCTTGATCTTCCAAAGTAGAGCGAGAGTTGTTTATTTACAATGTTTTAATGTTTTGAGCATTGAAGCCTGTGAAGTAATATGGATAACCCTTGGTTGTCTATATTTGGTTGTCCATATGTGGTTTGGTTGATCACAATGTTTTACAAAAGCAGCTTAATATGTTAGTGATGCTGTTCACACTGATAGATGCAATGTGGCCGTATGCGCATTCCACAGTTTCATGACATTTCTCAGAATTCCACTAAACAAACCTGACACGGGATAAGTTTAAGGCCAATGGCAAAAACATTCTTTTACAGCTTTGTATGTAGGACCTTAATACAGATTCAACAAAACAATCAAACTCGGCTCCCAAGTGTCCAAAGCAATCATTCAGGAAAGGGAAGGACAGACATTCCAGTGGAGATGGAAAGGTGCAGAACAGAACATTCATGAATGGCAGGAGCCAGCAGGTAGATTGAGGTCTGTGTAGAACCTTCCTCAATTGACATTTCCCCTCAGCTCACTCTGCCTCTGATGTCTTTTCTTTTGTTCTTCCTTCATCTTTACCATCTTGCGTTTTATTTGCTGAGCTTTCAAGCAAAAGATTTTATTTATTTATTTTGAAAGAGAAAGAGAGCACGAGTAGGGGAGGGGAAGAGAGAGAGCGAGAGAGAAAGAGAGAATCCCAAGCAGGCTCTGCACTGTCATAGCAGAGCCCGACATGGGGGCTTGAACTCACAAACCGTGAGATCACGACCTGAGCCAAAGTCAAGAGCTGGATGCTTAACCAACTGAGCCATCCAAGCACCCCTTTCAAGCAAAAGTTTTAAAGAACCTCAATCATCTCTTCCAATATTAAAAAAAGGGTATAATGCAGTGTTTCTGGACAGGAGACGATAAAGTGTTTTAAATTTGGGGCTCTGTAGTCTGGGTGTCTCCAAAACCCTAGTCATTTATTTCTGGTGATGTGACTAGAAGAGGTTAATGATCTTCCTTGAACCTTAATTCTTCTCCAGTACAGTGTTAAAACAGGTACTTGGGCACCTAGTAAACATTCAGTAAGCGATAGCTATCATCATCACCATCACTGTCCTCACTATCCCCACTAACTTACACTTCTAGCAAAAAAAAAGGGGGGGGGCATTGTTCTGGGGGAAATTTGGAAATCCAGAGAGCCTCAATGAGGGGATAATAGTGATTTATTAATTTTACATAACATATATTCTCTCTATTATATAAAAGCTGATTAGGAGAGATTTTTAAACAAAGGTCTGACTGCGAGTCTTCTTGTTTTAAGCTCCACGAGCTCCCGCTATTAACGCAAAGGCGAGCACAGGATGTCTTGGAACATTTTATTTTAGTCAAGCAAACACAGCATGAGCACCGTCGCACATAAGGAGAAATAAACATGTTTATGCAATGCTCTAGGTTTTCAGAAATGCCTTTGGCCATATTTTTCTTCATTAGCATTAGACTGAAGCACTTAGCAGGTACCCGCACGTGCCCCCTTGCGTAAACGCACAGATCGAGCTTTTGCACCGCTACGGGACCCTCCTTCTGCTTCTCTTCCACCTACCCCTCCCACCTACCCTAGATCCACGTCCCGCACTTCTCTGGTCCCACTCCGGCCCGGGGAAGCTGACCTGCACCAACTAGCTCCCTTGTCCCGTGGCTGCGATTGGGGTGGACGATCAGGGCGCAGGCGCCGGAGGTGAGAGGGGCAGGAGGAATGTGAGGTCCAGGCAGGAGGAATGTGAGGTCCAGGTGTCTCTGTCTCGGGCTTTCCCACCAGGATGCTGTGCCTTTGGTGCTTTAGTTGTCTGTCTCCGTCAGTAGCCGTTTCCCTTGGGCTGCCCAACCTGGGTCCCTGTGACTACTCAGTCCTTTGTTCCTTCAGGCCCGATGATGACAACAGCACCCTCTCTGCTCTCCCTCCTCCCCACCAGGACTGCCATAACCCTGCCCTCACCTCTGTAAATAGTCTAGTAAACTCTCCTCAAAGGTTCGCTTTGGGCTTGTCATCTCTTTTCTGCTGAGACTCTCCCCTGTTCCCTACGCGTTGCTCAGACTTATACACTCCACTGACTGGAGAGTTCTGATCGAGCAACATTTCTCCCACACCAACAGGTTAAAAAAAATTACCAAAACGAATATTTTTCTAATTCTCGTGGACATAACTACTACCATTTCCGCAGACCCATCAGCACGAGCTATCTTAAAATACTTATCTGCTGGGGCGCCTGGGTGGCGCAGTCTGTTGGGCGTCCGACTTCAGCCAGGTCACGATCTCGCGGTCCGGGAGTTCGGGCCCCGCGTCGGGCTCTGGGCTGATGGCTCGGAGCCTGGAGCCTGTTTCCGATTCTGTGTCTCCCTCTCTCTCTGCCCCTCCCCCGTTCATGCTCTGTCTCTCTCTGTCCCAAAAATAAATAAAAAAAAAACGTTGAAAAAAAATTTAAAAAAAAAAAAAAATACTTATCTGCAATCTCATAATGTCTACCAATAGTGGAAATACAATATTAACGGAAGTCAAAATAAGGAAATAATGCATTCATGATTCTATCACCCCACCTGCTAAACTTTTTTTTTTCTTATTGTCTACTTATAGAAAAGATATACTTTCTTTTATTCTTATTTCACATAAAGCTATATCATGAATTTCTCTCAGATTATTAAAATGTTAAATGTCTTTTAAAATTATTTTTCCATTGAGAACATGTGGTGTGCCTTCTTTGACATTTCTCCTCTCACTAGCGTGAAGGTTGCGAATTATTTTTATTTAGGGATTGCTATGAGATTTTATCATAGAAGCAAATATGTTACTTTGGAAACAGGTTCAAAGAATTCATTATTGGACTCAGATCTCATAATTGGAAACAAATTCACACATATCAAATTCCTTAATTAGCACATGCCAAACTTTCTCTCGTTTTCGTTGTTGGAAGTAACTTCAGTGATATTAACTTTTCATGCTCTCATAAGCTGATCTCCTTACGACCTTTCTACCTGATCTCACATGCCTTTATACTTTGTCAAAAAATTATGCTGTAGAACCACTAGAATAGAGTGGGGAAAATTATTTCTTGAGAATAAGCCAAAGAAGTTCAAATTTTGAGCTAAGAGGAAACAAAGGAAGGAAAAGCATTTTTTTTTCTGGAGAGAAAAAAGTGTAGCCATCTTTAATCTAGAGTAGATAGGTAACAATCTGGTCAGATTAATACCTTGCACTGGGTTGAATCACGGACTATTTGTCAGTGTTCTTACTGAAGATCCCGACTCTTGTGTTTAAACTTATAAATTGGCAATAGGCTATATGATACAGAGTTCCCAAACTGATACCCATTTCTTTTTCTGGTTAGTAAACATGTCCCTAAATTCATCGGGTGATACTGAGAAATTCTGAAATCACCCTTAAATTGTCCAATATGAAGTTTGGGTCATTTTTTTTCTAAAGATGTAATAAAAACTTATTTACAGTAACAAATCCTTACCTACCAATTGGCTGCATGCCCTAACACAATCATCATAAGTGTGATCAGCCTTTTTTAGATCCTGTATTGTCTAGACCCCTGCTACTCAAACAATGGTCTGCTATCACCTGGCAACTCATTAGAAATGCAGGGTATCAGGCCCTACATCAACGTAATCAAAACCTGCAGTTTAGCAAGATTCCCAAGTGTACGTTGAAGTTTAAGAAGCGCTGAGTGTACTCACATTAGTCTAATAAATGAATGAGTATGTTTCTTACTTATTTTCAGACAGGTGAATCGTAGAAGCATACTGGGATGTTAGAAATGATCTAGCCCTGCGTTTCCCCCTGTGTATTTCATGGAACACTCATTTCACAGAATGTCAATAGAGGTTATGTGGAAAAAATTTAGGAAATACTGCTAGTTAAATAATGCAAATAATTTTCTTTACCACAGGATTTCTCGGCGTCTTTAATAAACTTATGTGCAGTGCGACTCTCCAGGGAAGGAGAGGGAATCAGATTTATACAGTGAGTTGTATTGCAGATATATTTGAGTAAGGAACATTATTTTCACCAGATACAGCGCTAGCGTGTACCCTGATACATTTTGAAAATATTTATCTAATTCAATCCCCCATTTAACAGACTCATATTCTTTATTTTCATCATCTTATTTGGCAAAGATAAGGTAAGCGACTCTAATTTCTTATTGATTTTTCAATGGGAATGTGACTGCTGCTATATTAGTTCAGGCCCTAAGAAAAAGACCTAAAACGTAATGGTTCGCTCAGTTAAGAGTCCAGAGTTTCTATGGCGTGAGAGAGTGGGCGCGTATTAAGAACTGTAAATATCTGGTCTTACCCCATGCATAAGCTTATGAGGTAGCTAGCCTACCACAGTTTCATGGAAGCTGGCAGAAGACACAACTTGTGGGTTGGTGACCCGATTACTCATGCCACAGAAAGTGGCGTGAGCTTTATGTGTGTGTCATCTCTCCATGTCCTTCAAGTCTCACAGGAGGACAGAAAGTGTCCAGTGTGAACACTGCGTATAAAGCAAGTTTGAGTCAAAGCTAAGGATCCTTGAGCTTAGGGAACCTGGCTGTTTTATAATGAGCCACAAGCAAAACTGCCCTTTCCCCCCACAGGAAGATATGACCTTCACCATACCGGTCGACAAAGCAAAACCTGCCCTTTGCTTCTCAGGGAGATGCTATCTCTGTCTTCCAAGGCTATGTTCACAGTATCGACGTCCTTGAAAAGATAGTCTGAAACACAGAGAGCCAGTGCCTCTGCTCACAGGACATGCAGAAACATGAGCAACCCAAGGAGAATTGCCATCCAACACTCCTAGGGGGAGGACGGCCGTAGGCGTTGTACTGCACAAAGGTATTCAGAAATCCAGACGGATGGTGACTCGGGTATGTTCGCTATGTGGCCTCTAAGGTTACTCTAGGGAATGGGGATGCCACCATCCCAGACAGCTGGAAGGAGAGGGGTTTGGAGGCGTGCACATGGGAGGTTTTAGGAGGTAAGGTTGATAGTGGCGCACACCCCTTCCGAACGTTCCACCCCTAGGACTTGGACACATGGCCGCGCCTCACTGTGTTAGAGGAAGAGATACATAGCCTAACTCTGAGATATGTAGCCCTATTCCAGGAAGAAGGGGAGAGCATGTTTTCGAGGATACCAAGAAGTCTCTTCTACGTATTCAATTTTGACAGTGATTTAGCTACAAGCTTCTCTGTTTTTATCTCAAGTTAAGATGAGCAAGTATACACATACATGCCTGGGGCTGGGACTTTGTATTTCCAGCATCACTGACTCTTAAAATTGGAAGGGCCTTTAGAATCATTAGTTCTAGCCACGCCTCTCCCTTCACTTTAGGATTGAAGAAACTGAAACTCAAAAGCCAAATGGCTTAGCTATGTGACTTACTAAATATAGCTACCTAGCTGAGTTGAGATTTTCAGATCTCTGTTCTATAGCCCTTTAATGTGTATCAAACTGGCAAGCTCATAGCACCTTTTTAGTTTTTTTAAATTATCTTTCCCCAATTACCTGTTTTTTATATTTAGAATTTTGTTTATTAGGATCTCTAAAATCACTGAATATATGGGGCACCTGGGGAGCTCTGTTGGTTGAGCGTCAGACTCTTGATTTTGGCTCAGGTCACATGGTTTTCATGAGTTTGAGCCCCAACTCAGACTCTGCCCTGACAATGCAGAGCCTGCTTGGGATTCTCTCTCTCTCTCTCTCTCTCTCTCTCTCTCAATAAATAAATAAACTTAAAATAAAATAAAGTCACTGAATGTCTACCTGAACTGTTCATTCATTTATTCATTCCATAACCACTTACTGAGCCCTATTCTGGGCAGACATTGTTCTAGATACTGGGAATCCTGTTGTGATGGGCCAGGTAGGGTCTCATTCTCACAGAGCTATTATTGGAGTGATATTCCACGGTTTAGAATATGAGAGACATTACGGCTAGTTTATGATACAAGCTGTTATGTACGGATTCCAAACAATGTACACTTCTTATTGCCAGCAAAAATCAGAAAGCACAGACTTTATAGCTTTTAAGTTTCTTTACAATTAGTTTATAGCAAGATTTCCTTTTGTATTTTATATAACAACTAATCTTTTAAAATAAGCCTTATGCATTACTCCTATAACAAGTTATTATTACTTTGTTGTTGCCTTTGGGTTAACAGGTTTTATTATGTTAAAGACAGAGGTTTATTTCAAGCCTCAAAACAGATTGGAACATTTTTAACAGAAATTTCTTTCACATGTTTTGATTTATCAAAGCATTTTATATTTACTTAAAAAAATTTCTTTCTGCTCCCTAGAGAAGTCCATAATGTACTCAGTGCAAATTGAACATCAGAAATATAATGTAGTCAAATGACAGAGTAAAATTCAAGAGAAACTGCTGAAGCTTTGCTCTTTAAAAGAAAAATCTGTTTCTATGTTACATCGTGTGTATGTATTATGGAAATATCTGAAAGATATACAGCGCCCCATGCACACAACTATTGTTTATGAACAAGTGTATGTAATGCAGCTTATTGAGAAAGGGTTCAATTTAAAGTAATAGTGCATGAAACAAGTATAATGTGGCATGTTGCAAAGAGGTCTAGATTGTGAGCCTCAAGAATCAGGATCTGATAGTGATGGTGCTTAAAAAATCTAAATGATATAAATATTTGTATAGCATTTTATGGTTGCGAGAGGTTGGTTTTTTTTCCCCCATTAACAATAGTTACTGAGCCCTTACCACGTGCCAGATGCGGTGATGTCATTTAATTCATGTAACACTTCTATGAGATAAGTGTTTACTTTCTCTTCAACACCCTACTTTCCAACCTCACCCTCCTGGGGGATTATAAGGTCAGACTGACCCGAACAACTGATTGGCTGGAAGCCCCCATCCCAGACTGGGGCTCTAGGGTGAGCCTCTGCTTCTTCCCTCACATGGCTCCCTCCTTCTGGGACTCGGATCCAGTATGTGGTACTGATTAGTTGGTGAGGTGAGCAGGCAATCTAGGTACACAGCCACATTATTTTTCAATTTTTTGGATCTTACCCGGGTCAATGGGACAGGTCGACAGTTCCTCCAAAGTTCTCCTCTCTCTCTCTCTCTCCCTAAAAATAAATAAACTTTAAAAAATTGTATAAAGATTGAAGTATTTCCTTCCCATGGTATCTTTACTATTTTTTCTTTTTTCTCCCGTCCTCATAATATTTTTAAATGCCAGCCTGATTTTCTTCACTTATATCCATTTATTTCTCAATTACCATTGGACCACCTTTTATATTATAAATCTTTTCCCTTTTCCCCATAATATTACGCTGATTCTAAGATGCATACTGTTTTTTTTTTCACATTTTAACATTTTGAAATCAGCATGCATCTCACGGTGTAAGATTGCCATCTTACAATTAATTATAGCACTTATAAAATTCCTTTGTGGAACATAAAATAATGGCTCATTTTAAACAATCTAAAGTCTCTTAGATTTGACAAAGTAAAGCTAATACAATCGTAACAAATGGAGATTCTGCAGTCTATGGAGGCCAGTCAACTTGCCCAAGAGCACGCACTGTGACAGGTGAAACTGAGCAGGACTTGTCCCTGAGCGAGCTGACCTTGAGCCCTTACTTTGTGCTCTGTACTATGGGGGGTGTGAGGTTCAGAGAGGCGAGTGACTTGCCCAAGGGCACCATGCTGCCATGGGATAGAATCATGATTTAATCCAGAGCTCTTTCTTTCCATTGTAACACACTAGTTGGTCCTCTGACATTGAAGGTCACTTAAGGTCACTAATCTTCTGTTATAACATCTTAAATTCAGGAATTTGGCCTAGAAAAGTCTCTAAGGTCTCTGCTACTTCTGATATTCTGATTTGAAATAGAGCCAATTCTATTTCTTAAATGTTTAAAAAATATCATCTGGTGCAGGTAATGTGAGTATGTGGCACAAAATATAAAAAGGAGCAAAAGGAAGTATAAGGAAAAGTTGTTTTTCCCTTTCATGGACCAGCCACTCAGTAGTACTCCCTAGAGGCAAAAACCGTTATGACTCTCCTGTGCGTATTTCAGAGACATTCTATGCATACCAAGCAAGTATATGTACCATTTGCACATTATCAACCATGACTTCACGCTGATATCTCCAATCCCAACCTCATAAAACATGGCACATTCTAGTTTTCTCCTTTTCCAAATCTTAATTCCCATTTCTAACACTATCCTCAATATATTTCCCTATTTGATCAATTGCCTTGTAAATGAACAATCCCATCATCCCTCTACTTTAGGGATGTCCTTGTTATTTTCCTTAGCTCTGATACCATGTGTTAACCTGCCCCTTCCCCATGTGGATGCCCTTTTCATCTACATTAGGTTCTGACATCCCACACTGGTAGTGTTGGCAAATAAAATATAGGACATTCAGTTAAATCTGAATTTCAGATAAACAAAAAATTTTTGTGTAAGTATATCCCATGCAATGTTTGGGATATACTTATACTAAAAGAAAAACATTCAGTGCTTCACTGAAATTCAAACCTAAGTAGGTTTCTCATAATTTTACTTGCTAAATTTGGTAACCTCACATGCTGGGTCACCAAGCATGACCATCCCCCAGTGTAGAACCCTCCTCACCTCACTGGAGTTTTGACAGCCTTTGCTGATTGTCTCCTCCCCCACTATCTGATAGCTTTTGGGCTGAACTGTTGGGGAAGAAAGGGAGGAGAATGGAAGGGAAGGAAAAGGGGGAAGAGGGAAGCTGGTAGAGAAAAAGAGGCAAGAGAGAAAAAAGGAAGAGTATATTAAACTTTGAAAATTTACATTTATGAAAATAAATTTTTCATTTGCCTAAACCATTCAAAGTCTAATGATTAAAAAACAAAACCCACATGGGGGCATCTGGGTGGCTCAGTTGGTTAACCGACCGACTTCGGCTCAGGTCATGATCTCACAGTTTGTGAGTTCGAGCCCTGCATCGGGCTGTATGCTGACAGCTCAGAGCCTGGAGCCTACTTCAGATTCTGTGTCTCCCCCTCTCTCTACCCCTCCCCTGCTCATGCTCTGTGTCTCTGTCCCTCTGTCCCTCTATAATAAATAAATGTTAAAAAAAAAACCCACATCGACAAAAATGCTACCTACAGTCAAGAAATACTAAGCTGTGTTAATCCTACATCAGCTAATACTAAGTTAATGAGGTCAACAAGCACTATACCAATGAGGTAAATTTGGAAGTTCAAGAGGATTATCAAGCCCTGCTTTGTACAAAATTAGGTGGGCAAAATTTATTGTTGGTGCTTACTACCTCTCTATTCAGGAAAAAAAAAGTCTTATGCAGAAAAAAAATCTCAGAGCAATTAGCCTTTTCTTTTTTTTAAGTTTACTTATCTATTTTGAGGGAGTGACTGAGAGCACACTACTGGGAGAGGAACAGAGGGAGAGGGAGAGAGAGAATCCCAAACAGATTCTGCACCGTCAGCATGGAGCCCTATGCAGGGCTTGAACTCATGAACTGTGAGATCATGACCAAAGCCTTAGAGGCTCAACCAACTGAGCCACCCAGCCCCATAGCCTGGAGCTGGGCACCCTAAGGTGCCCCATAGCCTTCTTTTGATTATTGCAGTAATGGAACACTTGCCTTGTAACTAATATAGAAAGAAAGAATTTGTAAAATTCCTCGAGCAAAACTTGCTACTGTACAGGTTGAATATTATGTTTAAAACCAGTAGGAATATGGGACACCTGGTGGCTCAGTCAGTTAAGCATCCGACTTTGGCTCAGGTCATGATCTCCTGGTTCATGTGCTAGAGCTCTGTGCTGACAGTTCAGAGCCTGGAACCTGCCTCAGATTCTCTCTCTCTCTTTCCCTCTCTCTCTGTCTCTCTTTGCCCCTCCCCCTGTCTCTCTTGCTCTCAAAAAGAAATAGAACATTAAAAAATAAAACAGTGGCAATAAAGGAGCACTGAGGGGCTGACTCAGTCAGTGGAAGCATGTGACTCTGTCTGTTTGTTTGTTTATTTATTTATTTATGTTTTGAGAGAGAGTGTGAATGAACTGGGGAGGAGCAGAGAGAGAGGGAGAGAGAGAATCCAAGCAGGCTCCACACTGTCAGCATAGAGCCTGCTGTAGGGCACGACCTGAACTGAAACCAAAAGTCAGATGCTCGATCGACTGAGCCACCCAGGCAACCTGAGCGTATGACTCTTGATCTCGGAGTTGTGGGTTCAAACCCCATGCTGGGTGTAGAGATAACTTAAAAAAAATCTTTTTTAAAATTCTTTTAAATGTTTATTTTTGAGAGAGAGACAGAGTATGAGCAGGGGAAGGAGCAGAGAGAGAGGGAGGCACAGAATCCGAAGCAGGCTCCAGGCTCTGAGCAGTCAGCACAGAGCCCGACTTGGGGCTCAAACCCATGAACTCTGAGGTCATGACCTGAGCTGAAGTTGGATGCTTAACTGACTGAGCCACTGAGACACCCCAAAAAATAAAATCTTAAAAAAAAGCCCAACAACAACGAAGGTATATTCAAAGGGAATGCTTACTTGGGCTGTTTGTTTTTTCTTGTTTTCTAGCTCAAAGTGGACAGCCGGCAAGTGAAGATGCTCACACAAATGATCTGAAGTCAGAAACAGGATTTGACAGGACAGCCATAGCATGTGGAAATGTTGAAAAAGGAAAAAAAGCAAAGACCTGCAGAGAGCACAGGGGGCAATTGCATATAAAACCCCTTGGTTGTGGTTGTGCTAAGAGTTAATAATGCAAGCTCGGGGGAAGCCGGAACTTACTGGAAAAAGCATCAAAGGCAAAACGTATGTGGGCAGATTGCAGACTTCCAGGCATTATGTTGTGTGTGGAACAGTTGGATGTTCACTTTGTAGCCCTCTCAAAGAAAATGTTCCGGGGGCAACTGCACAGGCAGGGGCTCCATATCACCGCCTGGGGCCTAGCTGGGAACCACAGCTTAAGGAGTTGAACGGTTTTTCTAGAAAAGGAAGTGCTCAGACATACACTGTGTTCCTTTACATACTTAAGGATGTATGTAACTCTCACACTAAAGAGCTGTGGGCAGTTAGGACCCTGATGGGAAGGAAATAGCTTGGGAACTTGACCTGTTTTGCTTACAGTCAGCTGTGGGGGAAAGGGAGCTGAGGTGAGAAAAACAGGGGCTTTTGAGCCCAACACAATCTGGCCCCAAAGCTTTGTTTTCTACTTACTAGTTGACCTAGGCCAGGGGACAGGTTACAAAGTCCTCCAAAAGTGATTTCCTCTTCTGTTGAATCAGTACCACCTTCCAGGTTATTGAGAGGAGCAAAGGGTACAAAATAGGACGACGAGCGATTCTCTAAGTATGGTCCCTGGCCCAACAGCCATCAGCCTCGCCTGGGCTTTTGGTTAGAATTGCAAATTATTGGCCCCACCCCAGACCTGTAGAATCAGAATTGCTGATTCTATGGTTTAATGAGCCCTCTAGGTGATTATAATGATTGGAGAACCACCGAATAGGAAATACTCCCGGCCCAGTGTTCCTGTGCAAAAGTGGTAACTACGTTTTTGTTATTAGAAGATATTCGTGTTGCCTTGGGTCTTCTCTCTTATAAGGAAAGGAAGGCTGAGAGCAGAACCTGGGGAGAGGCTGGGGCTGCCCCAGTCAGACTCACCCCTGGGGGACCCTGACACCCCCTGATGCTTTGTAAGTCTCCAGGACTTGCGCTGCATGCCCCCACTCTAGGTCCATACGCCAAGCAACCACCTCTGTGAAACATCAGAGGAGAGGAGAAAGAAGCTTGCAGGGAGACTTGTTCTCAGCACCCAGCTGGATTTGTGACATTGCCGCCATCTATCCTCATCACTGCAGCTAGGTCATCTCCCTAAGGAAAAGATACCTGATCATGTCACTCCTCTAGTAAGACGTTCTGTAAGCTTCTATAAGATTTTGCCCTTAAGATAAAGCCAAGCTCTTGAGTCTATCGTGTAAAGCCCTTCCCAGTCCGGCCCCAGAGGACCTCCTCAGCCTCATGCATTTCTCACTTCCTGTACACTCTCCTCTCTCTAGACCCCCCCACCCCCCACCCGGTCCTCCTCAACATGTTCAGGCACAGGTGCATATATGCTGGACTCGGCCAAGTGGGAAAGCCAGTGGTAAGGATACTACCCTTGAGCTGAGCATGAGAAACAGAGAAAATATTCTAGGCTAGAAGAATAGACAAGTGCAGCAGCGTGGATAACGTGACATTATGGGGATTATTTCTAAAGTGTAATTTATGAGGGGAGGTGTGGAGACGGGTGAGGCTGGAAAAGCAGGCTCAGGGCAGTTCTTTAATGACACGCTAACTCAGACACCCAACAAAACTCAACATGCGCACTCATACGCAAATTTCAACACGTTGCAGACAGGCTACTAGTTGGATTTATATTACTTTTATTTAGGCCTTGGGTAGAAGGATGTGTTGTTATCTCATTCAACAGCGAAAGAAACTGAGACTCAGAGAAGGTAAATCACCAACCCACTGAATGGTCACACTATAAAATACTGAGGATACGCTCCCAAGTCATCACGAGGCTCCCAACCACTGCCCTGTTCTACATCCAGGGCTTTGCCTGGCCCTTTAAAAACCAGAGACTGACCTCCAATTTGGACAAACCTCTAGCTCTAACTCCAAACCTTATCATGGAGGTCCTCAATTTAGAGGAATTACTTTTTTGACCTTAAGAGATTTATTTCCTGGTAAATTGGGGTCTTAATTGTTTGTCATTATTTACTCCTTAACAAGACTGTCTAGGAATATTCTGGGATTTGCACTACGATTTATTTTGGGGAATCTCCTCGATAAATTCTTGATGGAGAGCCTCCTCCGTCTGCACAGCTGGTATCAATATCCATAAAAGGCCATTTATGCAATTTGTCAGTTCTGTTAAGTGTCAATTTCCTAGAGTGCGAGTCTTTAGTGGCCTCCACTTACGTTTGAAAATTTTTTATGAATGTATTTACTTCTAAATTCCTTTCTGAAAACATGTGGGAAAAACAACCTTGAAAATAATATTTCATTCTTGTGGAGATGGGCCACTGTTCCCCATCTTTCAGGAGATGGTTGAAGCCCACGGAGGCTCAGTGAAACCTTGAAATGGAGGAAAAAAACAGAGGACTCCGTGTGTCAAACTGCCAACCAGACTTAGCCGAAATCACCACAACAAAGATAATATTAGTAGATATAATATTTGTTTTAAACATTTTCTTTTATTTTTGAGACAGAGACAGTGTGAGTGGGGGGAGGGGCAGAGAGAGAGGGAGATTCAGAATCCCAAGCAGGCTCCAGGCTCTGAGCTGTCAGCTCAGTTATATCACGTGTCACATGGTTTCAATTTACCTCATTACTGGTGATGTTGACTTTGATCCCTTGAGTAAGGTGATGAATGCCAGATTTCTCCGCTGTCAAGTTATTTTCCCCTTTGTAATTAGTAAACGTTAATAAGGACAGAGCTAGGATTTGCAATATGAATTTACATCTCTATTTATTGTGTAGTTTGGGATAGCCTTAAGAGAGCACAGTTGTTTTTTATTCTACCGTAACCTCTATCTACCCAGATATGGAAGCCCTGTTCTCCTTTCCTCTTTCTATGTGGTATCTCAAAGTTAGTTCCCTCCCCCGCCCTTCTTTCATTTTTCTTGTTCTCATGTGATTTTTCCTTTTATTATTATTTTTTAAAATCCAAGTCCTTGAAAATACAGCAAAGGCATACAATGAAACAATGGGCGGGATGTGAGAAGCTGTGATATACTCTCAACACATAAGAGAACCCTCACACTTCTCAGAATATATGATTTCCTAAAATTGCATACGGCCATCTCTCTCCCTCATGCTCCTAGTGTATCAGTTGGGTGTCACCCATGTAACAATCATTCCTGATGCCCTTCTTTCTTGCTAAAAGAACCCTGTTTTGTTCAGGTACAGCATAAAGATCCCTGGATCTCTGGGAGGATAGAATCCTACCTCAGCCCCTAGAGTCGATTGGTTTATTTGGGCCAAGTAACTGTATTCCTCCTGGCCTGTGATTAGTTTAGGAATGCGCATGTGATTCAGTTCTGGCCAATGGGGTGTAAGGGGAGGACTGCCGGAGAGGATTTTCCTTCCTGAATAATAAATGATACAAAGCTGCTTGAGAGACAAGCTTTAGATAGTATCTAAGGGTGCAATGGCATCTTACAATGGCAAGGCGACAGCGCGAGGATAAAAGCCAGCTTTCAAGAATGGAAGCATGAAAAAACAAGATCCAGGTCCCTGATTCATTGTTGAACTGCTGACTCAATGCCAGCAACTGTCTACCTTGGGGGTTCTTGTTATAAGAGAAGAATAAACTGCCTATTTGTTTGAGTCTCTGTAAATCAGGTTTCTGTTATCTGCAAGCTGTAGCCTTTCTAACTGAAACCCTGATTAAAGAACTCTGTTCTATAGTCCCAATCTCCGCTAAAAAAAAAAATAAATAAATAACTGCTACTATTATATCCTTCAGTGTAAGATAGGAACTGGAGAATTTAGGGGAAGAGGTAAAGGAATCTCTTTAAAAACAATAAAGTCCATGCAAGTACAGAGTTAGTGTCTATCTGTTACTTTTGTGTTTAAAAGAGGTTAAATAATGTATTCATATTTTTTGTACTCACATAAAGATGCACGTAAAGGACACACGTGCACACAACCACGTAACTAAGAGCCAAGGCAGGGAAAGGTGGGGTAGTTTGGGAATGATGTGGGAATTAGAATAAAAACTAAACAAGAAATAGAAGAATAACTTAAGTTACGGGAAATTTGAAAATTGTGTTTCAGAAAAATACTTAAAAATATTTATTTATTTTGAGACAGACAGACAGAGAGAGAGACAGTGCGTGAGTGGGGGAGAGGTAGAGAGAGAGAGAGAGAGAGAGAGAGAAAGAGAAAGAGAATCCCAGGCAGGCTTCGTGCTGGCAGCACAGAGCCTGACTCTTGGGGCTTGATTCCACAAACTGTGAGATCGTGACCTGAGCCAAAATCAAGAGTCTAACGCTTCACAGACTGACCCACCCAGGCACCCCCAATCTAAAACTATACAAGTCTATAATGTATCCTTCAATTATATCATCCCCCACACGGTTAAAGTATTAAACTTAATAATTTAAATTTTTCTAGTTAAATTATTCCAGCTGGAAATTCTCACCTGGACAACTGTTGGGAGCACATTTGGAAGGCAGCCTGAGGATGGGTCAGATTAAACAATTCTGACTTGTTCCCATCGCCAAACATTAAACTTATTCACACTAGTTAATACTGGAACCTCCCTTCCCTTCCTCTGTCTGCCATTCCTGATCCCTGCAGCCTATCCTCCTTCTCTTCTCCATAGCACTTGTGTCTTCTAGCATCCCCAATAATTAACTTATTAATTGTGCACTGTGTTAATGATCTCTCTCCCCACACTCTCAACTGTGCTCACTGTCTATATCAACTACTTGGCAAACAGTAAGTACTCAACAGGTATTGGCTGAAGAAGTGAACACATGAAGTCATGGCCGTGTACCAGATCCCTCTCAATGTCCAGACAAGCTTTTATGTCTTTGGGAAGAGCAGTGTGAAAGATAGCAAATCATCAGGTTTTCACATCGGGATGGCTGGACAGATTGTCAGGAAAACACACAGAATCTCGATTTGTTTGTTCCTACTTCATCTTCTGCAACCAAAAGTTACAAAGTACAAGTAGGGATTTTAAGAACCCGATAATAGAAAGCAGATGTAATAGAGTGGTGTCTTCCATAGTAGTGTTAACTCAAATGTCCTCAGGTGACCAGAGTGCGTGGCTCTGAGGCTGAATCACTTTAAGACTACTCCTAAGTTACAGAACTCAAGAGCGCCTGACCTGCAAAGACAGAAACTCAGTCCTTCTGTGTTCTTGGGTCCCAGTTCAGGCTTCTAAGAAAGATGAACTCGTGGGAAATACTCACCATCCCCTGCCTGCTCCTTGCTCAGCCTGTCCCTCTTGGTGGCAGAGGGATGGGCTTTAAGGCCACCTGGCTGCTGATGTCAGCTGGATCCTGTTTTTTCATGCTTCTGTTCTTGAAAGCTGGCTTTTATCCTCATGCTGTTGCCTTGCCGTTGTGAGATGTCATTGTGCCTTTAGGTATTATCCAACGTGTGTCTCTCAAGCAGCTTTGTATTATTTATTATTCAGGAAGGAAAATCCTCCCCACCATCATCATCACCATCATCATCATCATTCTGGATCTAGCTGGACTTCTGTAACCCTAGATATCCACCCAAACTCAATTACTTGATCTTGCCAACCCAGCAAGCGCATTATTTAGTTTCTTTTGGGGGAGAAGTTTTTAACTTTATTAATATCTTTCTTATTTAAAGCTTATTTATTTATTTTGAGAGAGGCAGAGAGCAGAAGTGGGAGAAGGGCAGAGAGAAAGAGAGAGAGAGAGAGACAGGGCGAGAGAGAGAGTCCCAAGGTGGCTTCACTCTCAGCACAGAGCCTGACCTGGGGCTTAATCTCACGACTGGAAAATCACAACCTGAGATGACATCAAGAGTTGGACACTAAGCCGACTAAGCCACGTAGGTGCCCAGTAGTTTTTAACTTTAAACAAAATTACTAATTAATCAGGAATTTGAAAACTTAGAAGAATGTGACACAGAAAAAGTATTGCTTGTGATAGTTTATAACTCAAATAGGTATTGGAATTTACCAAGATTCCCAGTTAAAAAAAGTCATATGTAAAAGATAGTCTTAAACTTTAATCATGAAAATATCTAGAGTTAGAGAAAATCATAGAAAAAACATGAAACTGGCTGTATCACAAAACTCCAAAGCTGACAAGAAACACCTCTGATATTATTACTCTCTTCTGCCTACCATCTAAGGGCTCCTTCTTTAAGTCCAAACTCTAGAGGAGGAAACATAATTTTTAGGTACAATGTCTCAAATTAAAATACTAGGTATTGTCTAGGGATTTAAAAATTTCTGTTTTCCTAGAGGGGACAGATATGATATGTGGTCATATTGAGAACATTTATAAAACTTTAGATGGATATTTGGAAGGTAGCCTCACCGAGAAATATTGGAAAGGGCGGAAGACTGCCAAAATGATTCTCTGAGAATCTAGAAATCAATAAATTGAAATACAGAAAAGTGAACATAAATTTGGAACCCAAATTTTGACATACATCTCCTGGGAGACAGAACTGGGTAAAATACACAACTGTTTTCCTTGTTATGTTTTGATGGTTTAATACAACCCTGAATTATTTTTTGTAGGCTTTATGGACCATTGCTTCTTACATTTATGTGTATGTGTTTTGTTTTGCTTTTTAAAGTCATGGTTTCATGTCCTTTTATTGAGAAGTGAGGAGAACGGAGTTTTTCTTTAACTTTTCACTTAGAAATGATTTTAAAATTATGGGAAACGTGTAAAACAGTACAAAGATCTCTGATATACCCTTCAATCAGGTTCCCAGATATTTACATTTTAGTACATTTACTTTATCACTCTTTATCATGCACACACACACACACACTATACATATATGTACACATTACAGTATATTTTTCTGAAGCATTTGAGATTAAGTTTCAGGTATGTTACCCTGTGACCCTTTAATACTTCAATGTAGGGTGCCTGGGTGGCTCAGTTGGTTAGGCACCTGACTTGGGCTCAGGTCATGATCTCACTGCGTTCAGGCCCCACATCTGGCTCTGTGCTGACAGGTCAGAGCCTGGAGCCTGCTTTGGATTCTGTGTGTGTGTCTCTCTCTGTCCCTCCACCCCCCACCCACCCCCACCGCAAAATGAATAAACATTAAAAAAATACTTCAACATATATTTTCTAAAAATGAGGACACTCTCCTACATCATCCCAGTCCAACTTTTAAAATCAGGACATTGAAATTGATAAAATATTACCATCTAATCCGCAGGCCCATTCAAATTTTGCCAATTCTCTTAACAAGTTTCTTTATAAAGTACAAGGCCTAATCTAAGATCACATGTTGTATTTAGTTATATTTCTTCTGTCTTCTTTGATCTGTAACAGTTCTTTAGTCTTGCCTTATTTTTCATGACCTTGAAAAGCTTGAAGAGCACAGGCCAAGTTTTGTAGAATGTCCCACAATCACGGTTTATCTGATGTTTGCCTGTGATTTACGGCCTTTGGGCAGAAGCATCATAGAAGTAAAGGGCGTTCTCAGTGCATCATTTCTGGAGGCAAATGATTTCCATGTCCCATTCTTGGTGCTATTAACTCTTCATTTGCCTTAGACGATATTTTCCAGATATTTCCATGGAAACACTTAATATGTGTTTTGTACCTATTAATTGGTAAGTAATTAACTAATCTGTGGAGAAAAGTTTGAGACTATGTAAGTATCTTGCTCCTTATCAAATCTTTACCCACCAGGTTTAGCAACCTTTGATAAATCTTGTTAAATCAATTATTTCTTTTTTTTTTTAATTTTTTTTTCAATGTTTTTTATTTATTTTTGGGACAGAGCGAGACAGAGCATGAACGGGGGAGGGGCAGAGAGAGAGGGAGACACAGAATCGGAAACAGGCTCCAGGCTCTGAGCCATCAGCCCAGAGCCCCACGCGGGGCTCGAACTCACGGACCGCGAGATCGTGACCTGGCTGAAGTCGGACGCTTAACCGACTGCGCCACCCAGGCGCCCCTAAATCAATTATTTCTATAATGGCCAGCAAATGGTGATATTGTAAGTTTGTTCTTTTAAAATATGTATGTCATCCTACTGCATGATAGAGTTTTCCTTTCACCATAAAAGCTAGATCGACCAAACTATCATGTATCTCCCTACCTACCATCTATCTATACCAGGTTTGACTCAGATTCTCATTTTACTCAATGTTTTACGACCTATTATTATTATTATTATTATATGTCTTGATGATCAAATTGTCCCTGTCTTAGCCAATGAAAGTCCCTCCAAGCTGGCTTCTGTGTCCTTTTGGCATACTTTTTTGGACATTATTTTACTTTTCTGGCGCAAGATAGTCCATACTCATCTTGTTTCCCTGTCCCAACCCTACAGACAGCCATTTCCCATACTTCTTTTAAAGTAGAGAAAGCTACTTAGGAGTCAAGATCTGAGTACCTTGGATGCTTGTTGTTACCAGGGTGCCATTGCATCTAGGCCCTTTTAGCAGACAGAACTAAGGGTTATGTGCATGTATAAACATACCCACACATGGCTGTATACAGTTATATCTATTTCTATTTATGTATATTTAAAAATCATGACTCCATACCAACACTTCCGATTTCAGTTTAGGACTACAATGTTACCTCCAGCATCCCCCCCTTTCCATATTTGTAATTCCTTTCTTCAACAGTGGGAAATATGCTTCCCATTATCCTCACTTCATTTATTTATATATTTGTTCAGTACTCCTAGATAGCCAATATTCTGATCTCATAGGCTTTTCCCTCGGCCCTTACCATGACATCCAACTCGGGCCCACTGAATGCACCAAGTGATTGCTCAGCTCCAACAAAGGGGAATGGGGAGGAGGTTGGAAATGCTATACCTTCTGCATTATTCATTAACAACTTTACATAGAAAGAGGATAAAGAAAGAAAAACCTAAATGCCAATAAAAAAATGTTCAGATACATCAAATATTAAACCAAATATTTTGCCTGATTTTTGCTAAGCATGATATTTTCTTTGTTATATAGGTTTTGGAGCTAGTCTACACTTAAATAATCTTCATTAGCAGTATAAATGGCAATTTAAACACATTTAAATTCATTCTAATCATTTTATAATCCAATTTTGTTCATGTATGATTGACAGATGGACTTATTCGGGGCAAAAACTATGGTTTCAGTGTTGTAAGTGATTATGAACACTGGGCAAAGTAGGGCATCTCACTGCCTTCCAGAAATATGTAAGTGCTGTCAAAGCTGTCTGCTTCTTCCTTCTCCTCTGAAGGAAACGTACTTATACCATAAAGTTGAAACTTGAAATTCTACTCTTGTGTCTTTTTTTTTTCCCTCCTTACGAAGATGTCTCTCTTGGGGTGCCTGGGTGGCTTAGTTGGTTAAGTGTCCGACTTGGGCTCAGGTCATGATCTCGCAGTTCGTGAATTTGAACCCCATGTCGGGCTCCGTGCTGACAGCTCAGAGTCTGGAGCCTGCTTCAGATTCTGTGTCTCCCTCTCTCTCTGCCCCTGCCCCGCTTGCTCTCTCTCTCTCTCTCTCTCTCCTCTCCCCTTCTCCCTCTCAGCAATAAATAAACATTAAAAAAAATGTTAAACAAAACAGAACAAATAAACAACAAAAAACCCCACAAAGGTGTCTCTCTTTCTGAGCATGCGGTGTGCTTAAGAATAGGAGGCATCTCCTTAGGACGTCCCAAAATGTGCTCTGTGGATCTCTCTCTTTTGTAACTGGGGTTGAGGTTCTCACTTATTCAGTGTTTGCTAAGGATGGTGGAAGATTTAAGGAGAGAAAGCATTTTCACATCTTTCCCTTCCCCTTTCTTCATTTTAGAGTGACACTAACAGGGAAACAAAGACGGTGTCTAGAAACTTCGATGAGTAAAGGATCATATCACACAAAGCAAATCCGGGAAGTAAATATTTTCTGGAGACCTACCCCTTCCAAATCACAGTCATAGTATGCCAAAAAGCTAGAGAACATTAAAATGCTGTGATGACTGAGGGCCTCCGAGTAAATGATCACTTTATGGAAGATTTTATACAATCTTGTTGACAAAATCGGTATTCATGTGTTCATAGTCCTTAGCAGCAGAATAATTACACAGAAGTAGTTTCATCTTACAGTGTCATGATGTCTTTTTAACTATTATTAACGATTTCAAGGAAATACAATAATGATCCCGCATCCTCACATTCACTGAATATTATTTCTTCTAGTCAAATCTGTTCAAATAAATTGAGTCCTCACAACAGGAATGACAATTATTATGAGTCTGTTATTGTAATGCTTGATTTTTTCGTGTTATTTTTACCCCTAATATTCTGAGAACCTCTTGGTTCTCTGAAGTGGAAAATCTAGCTCTGGAGAATGTATCAATGCACCCAAGGAAATTTGGGTACCTAATTATAAAGATAATGGTATGGCTTGGTCTTTATCTGTTATAACATCTACACATCGTTATTTTGTTTCAATATTGGGGTACATAGGGGAATGCATATTGTAGAATTTAGCTAATAGAGAATCTCTCAGGAATAGATTAATTAGTATCCAAGAAAGACTTGGAGATCTTTAAAGAAACAGGGCTCCAGATTACAGGTTGATCACTTGATGGCATATATACTTGAAAGGGTCAGTTGAGAAATGTTCCGTTAGTCAAGAAACAAAACACGTTGGATACAGACACTCTTACCGATCACCGGAGGGGATTAGATAGAATAGTGTCAATAACTTCTATTTCGCTTTCTTTACTTGCAATAACAGTCCAATACATGAGTATTTATATCATTGTTGTGTAACATACATTTCATATACAGTACCTTGTATAAGTCTGCAAGAGCATGTTTACAACAGGAAAAGCCAGAACCTTAGAAAGCTTAAATTCAAACAGAAGGATCTCCAAAGTAATATGATAATTTCTGCTTACAAATCTGGGATAGATATAAATGTTTCTTAGGGGATAACACATTGAACAAGGCTATAAGAATAGCAAAAAAAAAAAAGAATATCAATTTAAAATATTTCTGTTACTTTTTTTTTCTTTCTTTCTTCCTTTCTTTCTTTCGTGGTGTGCTTTCTTTTGTTGACTTCTAATTGAGTTTCAGATACGTGTTGAAGTATATAAGACTTTTACAAAGGGAAATAGATAATTTTTCTTAGCAATGACAGAAGACGGAAATTAGTTTGGGAGGGGTTTAATTTGTTGTTTTTTGTTTTCTAATAAGTGTTGAAGAAATGTTTCCTCCGTAACTGATCTCTTATGGTTGGCAGTTTCATAACTTTTTGTTTGGCCAATAAAAGTGAAAACCAGATGAAAGTATGATGGAGACACGGTGCCATAGTGCCCAGGGAGCAGGTGGAGGCACAGAGTGATTGAATATTTTATGGATCGGGCTTGATCATCTTGGACAGTGGCTGAGCGGTCTTGGTACAGTTAATTGGGTGGGAGAGACTTGGAGGCCACATTTCAAGGAAAAGATTCCAGAAGTTTAAAATGAGCAGTTTGTTCTGTTTTTATTTTACTTAAGGATGCCTGGTTTCCTATTCCTTGTGCTATAAACAAGAGGCTACAAAAATTTCCCAATTAAATAGAAAATGCTCAGGCGGAGTTTATGAGTTTATTTCTTTTTTCCCCTTTATACTAACCTGGCTGTCTCCCTTACCAGACTATAAACTTCTTCAGTTTTCCTGTCTTACCTACTGCTGTATCCCTCATGTCTAGCATTGTGCCTAACCCATGTCGGTAGTCAATAATTATTTGCTGACTCAATTGGTGAACAAATTAGCGATAGTTTTGTTTTTCCTCACTTTTCTTTTGGTCCTTAGTTCTTACACTTGAGATGATCAGTGGGCGTAGGGGAATTGTAGTAAGTACATTTTCATTCATCCAGACAAATAATGTTTCTGGAGCACCTCTTATGTGCCAGTCAAGTTTATAGGCTGAAAGGACGCACAAAACATAGTCCCTATCCCCAGCCATGTCTCTATATAATGCGAGACACCAAGAGAGGAAACTTTAGCTGAATCCTAAATAGAGAATGTAGTTGCTATCAGGAGAGAAGCAAGCCACAGCCTCCAAGATGAATGGCAGCCTGACATGTTGAAGAAACTGCAAGGAGGTCAGTATGGCGGAGTTGTTCAAACTGCATGAGGGTTGTAGGGGCGGGGGGAGCATCTAGGGAGGAGAGAGGCCCCAGAGGTATGTAGACCCCAGGACCACACAGATCTTGGTTTCTGTATTAAGGAGTTTGGGCTTGATCCTAAAAGCTAACCACTACATGGATTCATCACAACCATCAACAAGAGAAAGTTGTAGGTTCACAGACATGTCCTCAAAGCGCAGAGCCAATGCCTCTGTTCTATCTCCTGGTGTGCAGATCCATAGCTGAGGAAGACTCAGAAAACTCTTAGCTGTATTTGTTCCTGGGTATCTAAGCCTTAGTATTCTATAAGAGATATGGAACTGAATGCCAATTATTTTATTTTATTTTATTTTATGTTATGTTATTTACTTTTAAAGTTTATTTATTTTGAGAGAGAGAGAGAGAGAGGGAGAGAAAGAGAGCCGGGGAGGAGCAGAAAGAGAGGGAGAGAGAATCCCAAGCAGGCTCCAGGCTGTCAGCCAAGAGCATATTGCAGGGCTCGAACTCACAAACCATGAGCTCGTGACCCCAGCAGAGAGCCCCACGCGGGGCTGGAACCCACGAACCATGAGATCATGACCTGAGCCGAAGTCAGACGCTTAACTGACTGAGCCACCCAGGTGCCCCCTTAAAAAAATTTTTAATGTTTGTTTATTTTGAGAGAGAGACAGAGACAGAGACAGAGCCTGAGTGGGGGAGGGGCAGAAAGAGAAGGAGACACAGAATCCAAAGCAGGTTCTAGGCTCTGAACCATCCGCACAAAGTCCCATGTGGGGCTTGAACCCACAAACTGTGAGATCAAGACCTAAGCCAAAACCAAGAGTCCAACTGAGCCACCAGGAGCCCCTAAAAGAGGTTATTCTTACTGACCCCACATCTGCAGAATGTCACTGGATGCTACTGATTCACAAATAGATACTGATTATTTTGCCAACATATATTTCTTATTAACATAGAGGCAAAAATTCTAAACACAACTTCTGTAAATTAAATCCAGAAATATATAAAACGAATAAGAGAAAGCAAGTTAGAGTTTTCCAGTAATACAAGTTCAGTTTAACATTTGAAAAATCGATCAATGAAATTCACTTACTTAATTTATAGAATAAAGGAGAAAAAGAACATGACCTTCTCAATAGATGTGTTACCATTTGATAAAAATCCAGGGTTGATTCATAAGAAAAGCTCAATAAACTTGGAATAGAAAAGAACTTCCTTGACCTGATTATAGATACCTTCAAAAACACGCAACCTGGGGCGCCTGGGTGGCGCAGTCGGTTAAGCGTCCGACTTCAGCCAGGTCACGATCTCGCGGTCCGGGAGTTCGAGCCCCGCGTCGGGCTCTGGGCTGATGGCTCAGAGCCTGGAGCCTGTTTCCAATTCTGTGTCTCCCTCTCTCTCTGCCCCTCCCCCATTCATGCTCTGTCTCTCTCTGTCCCAAAAATAAATAAACTTTAAAAAAAAAAAAAAAAAAAAAAACACGCAACCAATAAGCACTTAAGGTTGAAATATTAAAAGCTTTAACCCTGGGTTTGGGAAGAGCATAAAGATGTCAATTATCATTTTTTTAATTCACCATTGCACCAGAGGTCCTAATCAGCCAAAAAAAAAAAAAAAAAAAAGAAGGTAGAAGGATTGAAAAGAGGAGTAAACCATCTTATTTGAAGATGACCTGATTGTGTACCATAGAAAATCTAAAAACATACTCAATAAGAAATTATTGTATATCTATATGTTAGCAAAAAACTATTAGTTATTAAAATTTTTAAAAATACATGCACAATAGCATGAAAAATAACAAATACTGAGGGATATATTTAACAAAGATGTATAAAATCTCTGTACAGATCACTAAAACAATTTTTTGAGACAAAAATTTAAATACCTAAATAAATGAAGGGACATACCATTTTTAGATATTATAAGACTGATTATTGTTAAAATGTGAATTCTTCCTAAAATTATCTAGAGATTCAATGAAATCCCAAACAAAATCCCAGATTTTCTTTTGTGGAAATTGACAACCTGATTCTAAAATTTATATGAAGTGCAAATGGCCAAAATTGGCAAAGATAATTTTGGAGAAGAAGGAGAAAGAGGTCCTATCTAGGTATTTACAAAGACTACATTAACAAAAACAGTATTGACACAAAGATGGACAAAGAAATCACTGGAAAGAACAGAGTCCACACACAAATTTACATAATAGGATTTACAACAAATGTGCCACTTCAATGTAATGTAGAACCAAGTTTTTTTCTTTCTTTCAAAAAATAGTACTAAATCAATTTGATATCCCTATTAAAAGAATAAATGAATCTTGACCCTTAACTCATATCATACACAAAAATCAGTTCCATAAGCATCACAGAAACTAAAGGAACAAGTGAAAATCATATAGCTTCTTAGAAGACACAGAAGATTTATTTTTATACCTGGAGTTAGGCAGTTTTCTTAAATAGAATGTAAAGAACACTAGCCCTAAAAGGAAAGATTGATTAATTGGACCGTATTGCAATTCAGAATCACAATTCATGAAATGACATTATCCAGACAGTGAAAAAGACTAGGGAGACGGTGGACAAAGATAATTGCTATTAATGTATTTCCAACAAAAAATTCTCTCCCTCCTCTATCTTTCTCTCTGTATATGCATATATACATACACACATATACATTATTATTGTACATGTACATATATATGTTTATATCTGCATATATGTTTACATGTACAAACTATGTACATCAATAAGAAAAAAAATAGGTAACACAATAGAAATGGGCAATAACTTGAAAAAGCACTGTATCAAAAAGAATATCTACATGATCAAAAAATATATGAAAAGACGTTCAACATTGTTAGGTATTTGGGAAATGCAAAGAGAACCACACTGGGGCAACACTACACCTTCACAAAGATGACTAAAATAAATGCAAACCAAAACACTCCAGAATATATCAAGTGTTTTATGTGTGTAGAGTGATTGAAACTGATTTGGGAAATTGTATGGCGGTACTTTCTAAAAATTAAAAATGTGCTTATCCTATAACCTGATAATTTCCCTTCTAGTTATACACCCAACAGAAATGTTACATGCGTGCACCAAAACATGCACAAGATTGCTCATAACAGCCCCAAATTGAGATCCAAATGTCCATTAAAAAAGAATGGATAAATAAACTGTGATAAACTAATACAATGGAATACTATACAGCAACAAGAATGAATGAATCACAGCCAGCAACAATGTGGATGAATCGCACAGACAAAAGACTGAGTCAAAGAACACAGACACAGATGAGTCTACACTGTGTCAACACATCTGTAAGAAGTGAAACATAGGCAAATGGACCTTTGGTAATAGATCTCAGAGTTTCTTTGCTGTGAGGTGGGAATGAGGTAAGTAACCAGTAGAAGAAAGTATGAGGGAGGCTTCTGATTTGCTGGTAATGATTTTTATCTGGGTTGCGGGGTGGCTATGTTTCTTTTGTAAAACTCGTTACAGTGCTGTTAGAGACTACACTTTCTGGTATGCATGCTACACTGTAACGGAGGAAGAAAACAAAACAAATCTGTTGTTGTCTAACTAGAATGGAGGCATACATTTGGGATTCCCTCCTATCCTACTTACTTGCTACTTTATTCTGTCTCAGAAGTACTTTTGCTAAATATGTAGGTAGTGAATAGTGTAATTAGTAGCTACTTTTCTTATGACAGGGTAGCTGGTACCGAAGAGAACACTGGGAGGCCAGGATCTGTCAAAGACTGGTAGCAAACCATGCGATGCTTGGCTCAGCTTGAATGGTGTTTGTCAGGCAATTTATTGATTCTCTTGAGTATCTAATTCTGTTGTGGCTTCATGTTTAGCTGAACAACTTTGACTCAGAATAGCATATAATAAATGTATTTGTAAACATGCCAAAAGAGGGGCAACAGTGCAAGCAAGACTTGTAGGAGGGTTTTCCTATTCGAGGTTGATAATGGCTTGAGATGTTTTCAAAGGACAAGCTTACAGGTGGGGAAACAGAGGGGTAAAGTTCAACCCACACCAGCATGGGCAGAAGCCCTCAGACAGATAAACATCCCTGCAGACAGGGAGACAGACTGCAGCGCTGAGGCTCCTACCCAGAAGAAACAATGTTGAAAGGTATGTGATGACTTCAGGGAAGCTGACGTGAATGGATCATCCATTCATTCATTCAACAAATATTTATTGAGTGTCTGCTCTGGGACAAGGACTATTTCAGGCACTGTTAATGATTGAACAATTGCCACTTAGGGACCACATCCTCAAAAGGGCCATGCCATGACGAACATGGAGGGTACTGATTCACTTAGCATTCCTATTTCCAGGAATGTGTTTCCTGTGCTAATGAGAATATGCCTATATTTACTTAAAATATACTTAAATATACTTAAAATTTACTTAAAATTTTTTTAAAGATTTTATTTTTTTAAGTAATCTCTACACCCAACATGGCGCTTGAACTCCCAGCCCTGAGATGGAGAGTCGCATGCTCTTCTGACTGAGCCAGCCAGGTGCCCCTATATTTACTTTTTTTAAAAGTGTTATCTTTATTTGTAAACTTCATCTATTGCTGACGTGTACAGAACACATGGTGAGGGAGTCTTGACTGAGTCATCTGCATTCTTATCTTGTCTCTCTATAGGCAACATTACACATTAGAAAGACTTTTGGACCACAAACTGTGGCCATGAGTTACAGTAAAATGCATCAGCTTATATGTGACCTGTACCAATGCCAACCGAATGCAGGACTCGCCTATATAGCACAGAATGGATTATTCAACAATTCTGTGTTAAATGGCCATTTTTGGAATCAAGTCTGTATATTTGAGATTTTGAGATTTTTGCATTTTAGGTGGCAGACTTAATTTGAGCCTATCCTGAAATTATAAGTGCGATTCTGACATGTTGCCTTTAGCAGAGGATGTACACTTATGTATGCAAAATGTATTTTAGAATAACAGAATGACTCCTCTAAACACATGCATATACCTACACATACATCATACTAAATCGTTACCGTATAAATATATTGTGGCAATCCTGTCCACACTGCATATTCTGAAATATAATCATGTCTGAGGTTGCAGAGATTTTAGAAGTAAAACATAGGCTACAGGTGGTTTTTCCTCATTACAATATTTTCAAAAATGTGTGTGTTTAATGGATGTGTTGAAGCAACTCCCAACCACAAGAATCAAAAAACTAGAAATATAAAGTGATGAACGTGGGCTGGGCTTGCAATCAGAAACAGCTAGGGTGTTCACTAGCCATGCAGTCTTGGCCGAGTGACGGAACCGTGCTCAGTTAGGCTCCAAAGGAAGCCTCCATTTCCTTCTAGGTGAAATGGGGCCTTTGACAGCACTCACCTCACAGGGTTATTGGGAAATTTAAATAATGTAGACAGAATTTCTGTCTCATAACCTGCATTTAAAAAACTATTAACTTTTAGGAGAAACTTCTATGCCACCCCGATTTATTTTAATACTGTCTGCTGATTTTAAGTGTTTCTTTTCTTTAAGGTCCAGTTATGATACGATACTTCTAAAATGCTGTAGGACATTTTCACATTTCCCCTAGGAGATGAAAGTCCTTGTTGTCACATAGTCACTCCTAGCCTGTGTCTTCTGGGGTGTCTCTATGAGGTTTAAATGAAAAGAGAAGAGGGGCACCTGGGAGGCTCAGTCAGTTAAGCATCAGACTGGCTCAGGTCACGATCTCCTGGTTCGTGAGTTCAAGCCCTGTGTCGGGCTCTGTGCTGACAGCTCAGAGCCTGGAGGCTGCTTTGGATTCTGTGTCTCCCTCTCTCTCTGTCCCTCCCCTGCTTGTGCTCCGTCTTTCTCTCTCTCTCTGCCAAAAATAAACAAATAAACTTTAAATGAAAAGAGAAGATATTTTGTGCCACGATATAGTATATTTAATCACCAGGTGAACTGATGAAATCGATTGAAGGGGGCGGAGGCATTGTGAACTATAGTTAATCAAAATATACATCCTACCGATGTCTTTGGTAGTCAAGCCTGGAACTTCTTAGGAGCCAATTTTTATATTTTGAAAAATTTAACCACTGATTTCTGATGTAGGGTTCATAGTTGACCCTGTAGATAAAATTTAATCGGCTCCTTTTTCTGGGCTCCCAGTAATCTATCCCTTCCTGTGTTCTTCAACCACTTTGCATGTATCATCTGAACTATTGTGTTTAAGACGAATATTTGGGTCCTAAATTAATGGGGGAGTAGAGATCTATTTTTTTAAGTTTATTTCTTTATTTTGAGAGTGGAGGTGGGGGGGAACAGGGGCAGGGAGACAGAGAGAGAATCCCAAGCAGACTCTGGGCTATCAGTGCAGAGCCCAATGCAGGACTCAAACTCAGGAACTGTGGGGACGCTGAGCCAAAATCAAGAGTCAGATGCTTAACCCACTGAGCCACCCGCCCCTAGAAGTCTATTTTTAAAATGAATTCTCCGTATTTACGCAAATACTTTTCTCTGTATACTTTCTGTTCAATCTTTTCAATCTAATTCCTCTGTTTTCCTTGGTTGTTGATTGAAATCTGGAAACGTTATAGAATCTCTCACCAAATCAAAAAACAAAGGTGGGGGGGTGGGCAATTCAATAACTTGTTCCTGGCTTCTCTAAGCGTATCTCTATGCCGACAGAAAATACTACCGTTAGGTGTGTTTTAGTCCATTCAGGCTGCTATGACAAAAATACCATAGACTGTGTGGTTTCAGTGAGGAACATTTATCTCCCACAGTTCTGGAGGCTGGGAAGTCTAAGATCAAAGTGAGGCAGATCTGAGGTCTCCTGAGGACCACTTCCTGGCTTGTAGATGGCTACCTTCTTGCTGCTATGTTCTCATAAGGGACAGGAAGAGGGGGGAAGGGAGGGTGGAGGTAAGGGAGGAGGGGGAGGGGAAGAGATAGGGGAAAGTCTCTTCCTATAAGGGCACTGATGTTATTTTGAGGGCTCCACCCTTCTGACCTAGTCATCTCCCAAGGCCCTGTCTCCAAATACATCGCGTTAGGCATGTACTTAAGCTCCAACATATGAATTTTGGCAGGACGCTAACATGTGGTGTGTAACAGGAATGTTATTACCCTAATTGCTTTCCTCAGGTTCCCACTTCCCTATGGCAAAATAACCAAAATTTCAAGCCACCCCTGCCGCTAATACACAAAGCACAACAAAAAGTGATAACACGATTCTTAGCAACACTTGCTTGCTCTCTACTGTTCAGCTTGTTGGCAAGTGGAGAAAGCAAGAGACACAGATAAGTAAATTATGTTTGAAATAAAACTGCCTTCCATCTAGCGAAGGCTTGTCAGAGACGGTGTATTCTTTCTCTTGTTCTCATTCACCCAGAGTTTTCTCTGCAGTCTGAAGATTACCATTTGAAATGCTCTTTGAGTGATGTAAAAGCAACCCCGGGGATCCAAAGCTGCTTTGATGTGTGTGAGGGAAATGCTGGCATGCTGGAGTTCTAGAGGGTTGCCACAGAACGTGGACAACTCCAGCCCCAGCTCCAGATAACCTTAGCAAAAACTCAGAGAGGAATTAAACACAAAGCAAATGCCTTTGGTAAAACCAAAAGCATTAGTATCTTTCTTAAAGGCTCGTCTGGAGGATTTTTCAACGCTTCATCCTTAAGAAATATGTAGGCATTAAATTCAGTTCTTATTTCAAACAAAACATTTATATGTCAATTGCAAGAACTATGGAGAGGGGTGCAGTTGACTTTAATATCTTATTGAACAGTGTGACAAGAATCTTTAAATGTACAAACTAACCACGGGATGACCTTTCAAAACTGAAATGTATAGGTGTGGATGACATTTTCTCATTCAGTTACTTATTTTGAAATCTAAATTAAAGCGCACACAGCACCAAATTAAATATCTCCTCCCCAGAGTGAATATCCCAATTATTTATAACTAAGCAACTTAAACATCCAGTAATCAACAAACATTAACATGTAAATACTTTGTTTTAATAAGCCATAAACATTAATAAGCACATGGCTGAAATTACTTCTGCTGAAATGATTCATCTGCAACCCAAAATATCAAATAAGGGCTGGAGAGAAATCAAACTGTTAAATTTGATTCTGAAAACATTCATGTGAGTTTGCATAAACCCTCTTTATTTTCTAGTGGATTTTTTTTTCAAGATTTTTTTTTTTTCCCTCCCCCTGCTAGGAGACTTATGAAACGGAAATGTCAAGTGAGGGTTGCTTTATATCATGTTCTGTCAATCAAAGGCAGGGAGGCTTTATGCATCTGTTGCTGGTATATTGGCACTTTTCGAAGAGTGTTTCGGTGGGAGCGAGAATAAATAAAGATCCTTCAGGCACTTTCTCATTTATGGATGAGGAATCAAAGCAGTCTGAAACTTCATTTTCAGCCTGATACCCTGAAGATTGTTGGCTGATAATTCTGGATGGAACAGCTTATCTTGGCGGATTAGGGAGAACATGGCCTTCCTATTACTTCTGGCTTCAGCCTATTCAGCTGGGTAGACTTTGTCACACAGTATCTGGGCCTTTACATATGTCACTAATCTTATCTATATCTTTTCAGCTCCTTCTGTTGGAGCTGTGGTTTCCCGTGCCTAAACCTCCCATTTCTTCATTACACCGTCTGTATAGGCATTAGCTTTCACTAACGGCCTTCCTACACCAATGCATTCAGTAATGGCCAAGTTTTGCAGATGTGCTGTTTTCGCGAGCAGTTTGGCACAGGATTTTAGCCCGAATCTACACACTCTCAACTGCAGGTATATTAAAAAGCTCCCCGTAGTCTCCAAACAAACTCATTTCTCCCCTTTACCCAATCCGCTTAACTCAACGGAGCAATCTCCACAGTGTTATTATCTCTGCCATCATTAAAGATAACGTGGGCATTTCCCTCGAGGCCCTGCCTGCCTGTGTCAGGTGTGCGGCTGACCTTCTCCTGTGACGCCAACAGGTGAACTCCTAGTGTGTGCAAGACATCAGGAGGCCACAGGGCTTCATAAGCGACTCTGGCCTCAAGATGCCCCCAACCCACCAGGGAAAGGTGAATTCACAGAAATAACTATGAGGCAAGGTCAAAATCGTGCATACCCGAGAAAGGTACATAAAGTGCTTGGATAGTTCACAAGGGGACAAGTGAGACAAAGAACGAACAAGGCTGAGTGAAAGAGGTGGCATGTAGAGCAAGGTCTGAACTGTCGTGACGGGAGTCAGGGTTCTTCGACCGACTGTTTTCCTGGTGTCTTTTAGAATAAGGGCTCTAAGTCAAAAGTGGTAATGGAATTCGCGTCTGAGGCCAGAAGAGATCTGTGTCAAAGACTGCTCCCTGCCCATCAAATCCCCATTCTTCACTTCACTCTCAAATTAACCTAATGTGTAGTTGGGCACACTTCTTCCTTGAATACAGACCCTATTTGTCAGTCTCCCTTGCATCCGTGTGTGACCATATACTTGAGATCTGGTCAATGAGATGCCAAGTGGAGGAAACTGTCTTTAAAGGCAGAGGGTAAGCCTTTTTATTCCCTTCTGCCCTTCTGGTTCTTGGAATGTGGATATGAGGGCTGGATCTCCAGCAGCCATTTGGAATGTGAGGGCAAAGACCAAACCCTAAGGATAGTAGAGTGAAAAACCGGAAGAAGCCTAGGTCTCTGACTGTGGAGACACCGCACCAGCCTTGCCTTGCTGATCCAGGCTGCTTCTGTGCAAGAGAGAAGTGAACTCGTGTCCTGTTTTAGGGATGATGTTTGTTTGTTTGTGGTAATCCTAACAGCCAAGCTAATCACAACCAATATAGTCTGTACTCACTGCTAAAATCCTTGTCTCACGAGTACGTATCATGTAATGAGACCAGATAAAGTTTCTAGTTTCCCAGCATAGCATTAAGATGACACGATGCATCAGCCACAAAATATTTATTGGGTTCCTGCAGTATTCAGGGTGCTTTTCTAAGCAACAACAACAAAATGATGGGGTTTGATCCCAGCCTTATGAAACTTAGATTCTACTTAGCGGGGGTTAAAATATCCTTGCTAAGGGAGAATTACTCAAACACAGTTATTAAATACAAGTACTTAAAGGAGGACTACAACCAGTCCGCAGCATCGTAGGACTTGAGAGAAGACAGAAAGCAATGAAAGCAGGGGTAGATAGGGCTACTGGATGAAACGGAATTTCAGATTTAAAAAATATTTTTTAGTATAAACATATCCCAAATATCACATGGAACACACACACACACACACACACACACATATACACATATATTTTTTAAATGTTATTTATTTTTGAGACACACACACACACACACACACAGAGTGTGAGTGGAGGAGGGGCAGAGACAGAGGAAGACACAGAATCTGAAGCAGGCTCCAGGCTCTGAGCTGTCAGCACAGAGCCTGAAATGGGGCTTGAACTCAACGAACTGCAAGACCATGACCTGAGCTGAAGTCGGACGCTTAACCGACCGAGACACTCAGGCACCCCAGGACACGCTTATATTTTAAGAAAATTATTTCTTGCTTATTTGAAATTCACATCCCAAATTGAAACTAAAATTCTAAATTTCAACTGTCCAAACTATTTCTGGGGCTATGCCTACGCCACAAAATTATTTTTCTGAAATTCAGATGTAACCAGGCATCCCGTGTTTTTACTTGCCTCATCTGACACCCCCTAGCTACAAAGCTTCTGTGATGTCTTCCCAGAAGAGGTGGGAAGTAAGCTGAATGATGAATATAGTCAATGGAGAGGTAGGGATGGGGCCATGCTTTTAATGAGACTCATGAGCTACCTACTGTACTAACGGGCCACCTTTGGGGGCCATGCTTTTTATAGAGCCCAGGCCAGGGGTGTCTGGGTGGCTCAGTCGGTTGAGCATCCAAATTTGGCTGAGGTTATGATCTCATGGCTTGTGGGTTCAAGCCCCATGTCAGGCCCTGTGCTGACACCTTAGAGCCCGGAGCCTGCTTTGGATTCTATGTCTCCCTCCCTCTCTGCTCCTCCCCTGCTCATGCTTGGTCTCTCTCTCTCTCTCTCAAAAATAAATAAACGTTAAAAAAAATTTTTTTTTAAGAGCCCAGGACAGAGCATCAGAAAAACATGACCTCATTTTCCTTCAGTGTCAGTTTCACTGGGGGTGGGGTGGGGGGGAGAAAACAAACAAAACTGAAACAAACATGTCAAATAACATTATGCTCAACATCGAGTGGAATGCAAAATAAATCTGCATGAATTTTGATGTAGAGCAGGGCTTCTCAACCTTGGTGCTGTTGACATTTTGGGCTGGATAATTCTTTGTTGTTGGGGAACCGACCTATGCTTTGTAGGGGGTTTAGCAGCGTCCCTGACCTTCACCCCCTCGAAGTATATGCTCTTCCCAGTTGCAACAACCAAAAATGTTTCCAGATGTTGCCAAATGTCCTCTGGGGGAGGGGGCCAAAGTGATTCTTGGTCGAAAACCACTGGCATATGGCATGACACTTCCAAAACATTTTTGTGGTTGTGATGGATTATTTGGAGCTTTGTCCCCCTCCTGTCCGTCACATGCTTTCGTCCTCCTTATCACGGAGGTTCTTTTATGAACAGTTTCATGATGGTGAGACAGGTAAGCACCTGATGATCAATTTAAGCCAGGATGTTACTTTTCCTTCTAATTCATTAGCTTTTTTCCCCCCAATTTTCCTGATTGTACGCTCCCCAAGGCCACGAATCACCTCTCCAAGCACCTAATGCCTCCTACACCACAGGTTAGTCCATCAGCATGAACTGAATCACGGAATAAAAGTTTTTTTCTTCCGCTTTGAGAATCCCGGGAAACAATGAATGAGGGTGGAGAGGGGAGAGAGGAGCCTTTAAAATGACCTCAAGTGATATGCTAGATGAGGCGACACAGTCAGTATCAGCAACATGCAGAATTAATCTCAGCAGTAGGACTTGAACTTTGGGACCACCTCGCAAGTAGGTTCCCCAGACACGTAAACTCTTAATTTGGCATCACCCACAGCTGTCTGCGCTTCCTATTTCCGCAAGAAGATTTTTCTAGCCTCTCCCCACCCAGTCAGTAGCAACGTTCCCACTACGCTGTGGGCCACGGAGGCCACACCAGCCCTCAATTACCACTTCCAGCCCTCAATTACCTATCTGTAATCTGCCACCCACTCAGCTCTCCTGGCAACACTCGGTGCCTAAAATGAAAGTAAGCTTCTAGGCCGGCACAGCATACTGGTAAGAAAACAGCCATGTTTTCAGCCCCAGGGCTGTGCAACCAATTCCTCCCTCCACACGGGAGAATCCACGAGAAGGATGATGTTTCCAAGAAGTGTGAAAATCTGGGGGCCTGGGTGGCCCAGTTGGTTACGCGTCCCACTTCACCCCAGGTCATGATCTTGTGGTTTGTGGGTTCGAGCCCCATGTTGGCTCTGTGCTGACAGCTCGGAGCCTGGAGCCTGCTTCGGATTCTGTGTCTCCCTCGCTCTCTGCCCCTCCCCCACTCATGCGCTGTCTCTCCATCTCTCAAAAATAAATAAATGTTAAAAATAAGTAAATTTAAAAAAAGTGGGAAAATCCATGAGGAATGGTGAAAAAAGGTAAGACCATGTGTGTATTTGTGTGTGTGCATGTGTGTAGGACTGTTCTCCCACACCTTGAGAGAATGGTGAAGGCACCAGAGATTTTTCCCTTAAACCTAGTTTATCTAAGAGCTGTTCCCATGAAGATTATGGACACAGAGAACGAAGTTTGCAGGTAGGAGATGTGCCTGAACACGGTTCCTCTTGCTCAGGTGTTCCTCTTACTCTTTTCTCTTCTTTTATTTTACTTAAGTTTTATTTAAAAAAAATTTTTTTTTCAACGTTTATTTACCTTTGGGACAGAGAGAGACAGAGCATGAACGGGGGAGGGGCAGAGAGAGAGGGAGACACAGAATCGGAAACAGGCTCCAGGCTCTGAGCCATCAGCCCAGAGCCCGACGCAGGGCTCGAACTCACGGACCGTGAGATCGTGACCCGGCTGAAGTCGGACGCTCAACCGACTGCGCCACCCAGGCGCCCCACTTAAGTTTTATTTTAGAGAGAGAGAGAGAGAGTAGGTGAGGGGGAAGAGAGGGGCAGAGGGAGTGAGAGAAAGGATCTTAAGAAGGCTCCATTGTCAGCGCAGAGCCTGACTCAGGACTCGATCCCACCAGCCGGGGATCCTGACCTGAGCTGAAATCAAGAGTTAGATGCTCAACTGACTGAGCCACCCAGGCGCCCGACTCTTTCCTCTTCTGCTTCACTGTCAGGTCTGTTCTTTTTGTGTCGGTTCCTTCCACCCACGCTCACGCACAACCCACCTTCTGGCCATCATTTCTCTCTTTCTTAGCGCAGACTGCGAGGGTGTTCTTCCTGGCCTGGGCCACGGGCACTCCCGTGTGCCTGAACGCCTGGTGACCTCAGCCCTCCAGCAACTGTGACACTGAGGGCAGGTCCTCTGTAGGTCTGGGGAGGGCCAAGCAGTAGCTTCTAAGCACCTGGCTCTCTTTCCCTCCCAGGCGCATTGTAGACATTGTTCACGCTTTTTCTAAACAGGGCTCCCCTAGCAACGAGTACAATTCGGTTGGAGTTGGTACTCCAGATAAAAGTCCTTTGTCATCCTTTCCTGAGGTAGCAGGAAGTGGGTGGGATAGGAAGGGTGGAAGAAGTAACCAGGAATGAGAGACGTGGGTGGAACAAGGGGCCCGGAGGCTAAGAGAGCGAAGCACGCAGGAAACTCTAGCTGTGGACGAGGCCGACCTCAGCACTGTGTCTGGAAGTGAGCATGTGTGACTCTTGGCATGAACTGTGCTGTGTGACTACATAGGTCCCGATATACGGTGCACATAAAACTACAGGACGTTAACAAAGGTAACATAGGTTGACATTGTTACAGGTACTGGTTAATTAATAAAGGAAAGACAAATTATGAAACCTTGGCTTGGCCACATAAGTTTAATAATAATTGTAGCCACGCACGTGACCTGCTTACTATCTTTGTTTTACTCCCCGTGCAGCGTGGCAAATAATAAGCATATCATTGATGGTGTAATCCGTTAACTTTGTGGTGCGTTTTACTTGATGACAACATTGAACTCACACGATACAAAAATTAGATAAAAAGGCATTTATAGTTCTCAGTAGTTTGCTTGGTGACAAAGCTTTGCTTACCTTATTCACTAGGGTGTTGCCATCTGTTCAGAGAACGTGGCCACCAGTTTACAAGTTAGAAGAGAGCCTAACAGATTATAGTGTCTCTCTCATGAAACAAAGGAACGAGATGACAATGTAATTTTCTGCAGTTGGAATCTAGCCTCCAACCGTTGCTGGTGAAGTCCCACCCTGCCTATGAGTCCACCTTCATGTTTCGACAGAAATGTCTTTCAAGTTTATTCGGATTTTCCCTGGCCCTTTCTCAGGGGGACGCTGATAGCTTTTCTGGCTAACTCACTGTGATGCAAGAAGACTGGATCTAGTCTTTTCCATCCCACTGAGGATGCAGCAGGACCAGGACTCGTGGGAGCAGAGCAGACATAGGGGCCAGGATGGCTTCGGAGCTTAGGTAAAGAGTTAAGGTTGGTGAAGGGTTAAGGTTGCATGAGCTTCAATTCAAGAACATTCCTCTTTCTTATTTCCATTTCTTCCCCCTCTCTAATTCAGACTCTGGTTCGTTTACTGGGAGACTTCCTTAACTCTGTCTGCAAGCTCTGACATTTCAATTTGACAAGTATTCTCAAAGCAGGTGGCAAGCACTGAGAGCACCCTAATGAAAAGGGTATGGTCCTGGCCCTCAGCAAACTGATGGTGGATTTGGAAAACCATACTTATGTATAGTTTTCGCTGTACATGATAAGTGGTAAGATAGAGGATCATGTAGGAATACAGACATTTCATCCTATCTCAATTTCCCATAAGACACTGCTTCTTTCATTGGGATGGATCTTGTCAATGGCATATCCAAGAGTCATCACTGTACTTCCTCCTTGCTAATGGAATCTTAATTTTGTTTGGACCAAGGTGACAAATGATCGCTATGGACTGAATGTTCGTGTCCCACCTAAATTCATACGTCAGTGTTTAAATTCCCAATGTGATGGGTGGAGTCTTTGGAGGTAATTAGATTAGGTCATGAGGGTGGAGCCCTCATAAATTGAATTACTGACCTTATAAGAAGAGACACAGGAGAGGTGATTGCTGTCTGCTCTCCATTATGGGAGGACACAGCAAAATGAACACTGTCCGTAAACCAGGAAGAGGGTTCTCACCAGTCACTGGATTGACTGGTGCCTTGATTTTGGACTCCCAGCCTCCCGAACTGTGAGAAATAAATTCCCTTTGTTTAAGCCCCCTCAGTCTATGGTATTTTGTTATAGCAGCCTGATGGCAAATGATGATTGGCATAGGCCAATGATGACAATTGCATTTTCCTCTGCAATGCAAAGATGTGGCCATATGGCCCAATTTTATCCAAGGGGTAGTCTGCTAAAGGGCTTTGTCAAAGCATTTGCTTTCACACAAAAGCAAATGGGACAGGGAGTGTTCCTGGTGAACAATGTTCTCCTTTCATGCTGGGGATGCTCCGGTGAGGACACGATGGAGCCATAGAAGCAATCTTAGGACTGTGAGATATCAAGAATAAATGTGGAAATTCAACATGCTATGAATGAAGAAACAAAAGAATGGAAAGATTCTGGGTCCCTGATGACACTCTTAAACCTCTGAGCAGACTTGGAATCTTCCCATTCAGATTTCTTGTTAATTGTACCATAAAATTGCCTGCTTTCCAACCCAATGTTACCTTTTTTTTGGTTTCTTTGCAGCCCAAAGCACTCCAAACATAGTCTTGTAATCCTCTTGCTAATAAACCTTAGTGACATTGTGTTGCCCAGCAGACACTGAGTGAGTCAGCCACTTCATTATTTTTCATGGCTTCCTAGTGAGGATCTGCAAACCACGCCCTGGGGGCCCACTGCCTCATTTTGGATGGCCTGTGAGTTAACAATGGTTTTTACATTTGTAAACAATTGAAATGAAAAATCAAAACAAGAATAATATTTTGTGATATGTGAAAATGATATCAAATTCAAATGTCAGCATCTGTAAGTAAAGTTTTGTGGGAATTCAGCCATGCTCATTTATTTACATGTTGTCCATGGCTGCTTTCATTCAGAGGTATTTGAGAGAAAACAGATGGGCTGCGAAGTCTAAAATATTTGCTCTCTGGCCTTTTACGGAAGAAATCTGCAGACCCGTGCTCTACTAAATGAATCCCCACTCAAGTCAGCATGGTCAGACTGTATTTTAGGGATGTCACTCTCTCTCCACTCCATGCCATTGGCCATTTGGATTCCTCCACTGAAATTGCCCTTTCTCTATTCTCTCTGAAAACTTCATATTCATTTATTGCTATATTGAGTTGATAAAAACACTTTTACAAATACTAGTTTATTTGATTCTTACAAACAATTCTTTGAGATGATAAAGCAGGGATTATTACGATCTTATGGAAAGGAAACAGATGTCGGGGGGGATGTCCAATGTCAAGGATTTGGGAGCCAGATTGACATAAGTTGGATGTTAAAAACTCCACCCAGTAGCTGTGTGACTTCAAGTAAGTCACTTAATTTTTCCAAGCCTCAGATTTTCATCTATCAAATGTGGATAAGATACTTAACTCACTCAATATAAAACTATTACGTGACTGGCACAGGTTCCCAGAAGTGGAAAGAGCTAAGACTGGAAGTTGGAATCTGGTTGATAATCTTAAACCATGTACAAATTCACAGTTGGCTCTGAGGAAGGTAAATGCCTCCTCGAAGATGATGAGGAATACACCTTAGAATTTCCATTTCTTAGACTGGAACTGATAAAACGGTTAAGAAGCTACTCGCTTGCCCGGAAAAATAGCACCTTACGAAACAGAGAGAAAGGGAGAGAGGAAAGAGAATACGGTGTTCTCTTTCAACCAAAGTATACGTGCCTCACATAAATCAATCAGTGGTCCTTAGTGGTTTTCCAAAATGGTGTGCATACAAAACCCTCCAAGGCTTCCAACATTCCTTCTTCTGTGGTTGTTCTAGTTAAAAAAATACAGCAACATAAAAGAGCTCACTCTTCCACTGAACTCCTTGGCCCTGAGACCTCTTTCTTCTTGCCTAAACTACTTCTCTGTCTGCCGCTGGGTGTCTTCTAGCTCCTACAGCATATTTTGAAATTGCATATTTCAATCACCAATACGAGCTAACTGCAGCTGAGTAATGAGTGTCTGGAAGGTTTGCACAAGGTTATTAAAAGTTTCTTAATCTGCCACCAACTTCTCTTTTAATATTGTTTGTGGATTTCCTAAAGCACAGGAATAAATTCCCTTGACCCTCTTACTCATTAACTTGGAGAGTATGGCAGAAAATCAAAGGTACAAGGCTGTTAGGGTATTTGGTCCCTTTTAATAACCTCATGACTGTAGCATTGAGAAGATAAGGCTATCATGGCGTTGATCAAAAAGGCAAGAAAAGGCAATGAGAGCAACAGACACATCATTATGCAAATAGTGGTTTTAAAACCATTGGCTCTCAATTCATTTTCCTAATAGTATCCTTTAATTAGGGGGCATTTTAAGAAAAAAAAATAAGATAGAGAAATGGCAGCTTTGGAATGTCTTTGTACTAGGAAACTTTGGGCCGACAACTTATTAGGGGTAACAAGGGATAGATTCATCTTAAAGGGACATGTGCGTAACAAGCGCAGAGCTTTTACTTAGATTGTTGCTACTAGGGGAGGAAAATAGGAAGAGGTGAGTTTTAAGGCAGAAGAATAGGGTTCATTTCTACTACTTGTAAGCTGTGAGTACCTGAACAGGTCATTTCATCTCCTTGGGATCCCATTTCCTCATTTGTAAATGAAAAACAACACCAAAATTAAAAATAGTCGCCACCTTTCCTTGAATACCAATCATACGCTTTAATTCAATCATTTCAATAAGACTAAGCGACTATCCCCATCGTAGACCCATTGTACACACATTGTACAGCGACACTGGGACAGCTCCACTGTGGTGTCCAAGTTTATATGGCCAGTAAGTGCTGGGGTCCAGACAACAACTCCTGGGTCTGTCCAACAGAGCAGTGGGGAAGAGTCTAGTGAGAAAACCAACAAACAAAAAAGAACAACAACACAAAGGGTGCCTTCTCAAACCCAAATTGCCAGCCCATAGCTCCTTTCTCAGAAGCACCCTCCAGAGAATTTTGCCTAGAACCTTCAAAGAGAAGGCGGTTAAACAGTACATTCTAAACACATTCACATTTTGGGGAGTGCAAGAAGGGAGGCCTGTGTGTTCTTTTAAATGTGTAAGTAATAAAGAATAAATAGAACATGTCCTTTTGGTTTGTTTAGTTTTCAAATCATTCCAGCGCAATTTGCAGTAAAAACTGCTTTCATTTTTATGTGATCAAAGCTGGTGCATGATCCAATCAGGTCAACAACTCTACAAGCCAGAACAATGCAAACATGCCTAAGCTCCCTGTTTACTAAAGATGTCCGCAGCAGATAATAATGTGCCTGTCCCAGGATATTTAAATAAAAATAAATACAAACTGAGGAAACCCGCTGGAGGAGGACTCTGAGGCAGTCACGCATCTGAAAGACGTAATTGTCATTTACTGCCCTCCTTGTGGTCAATTAAGATGGAGAGAAGTAGTTGGAATTCCTTCTTCCCTTTCTCCTTCCTTCTTCTGGAATTTCTCTTCCTTCCAGCCCCCCCCGCCCCCCCCCCCCCCCCCCTCGCAAGGGCAGTTTACTGCTGAGGAACCTAATTTTCTTTGAGTCACGGAGGCCTTTTGTGGCCCTGGGAGAAAACTCCTGCATAGTAACAAAATGCTCCGGCTTCTCACGTGTCCATTTGGGCGTCAGCAGGGCAAGAGGACTCAGCCAAAAAGTTAAGCAGGCCACCAAGAGCTCAGCTGTGAGCGTTTCATTTCTTATTCACACCAAATCCAGCGGTCGCTGCCCTGGAACAAGGATAATGGCGGCAGTGTGTGTGCTAGCCAAGTGCAAACAATGCTGCCCTGTCAAGAATAAAAGTAAAAATGGACTTTTGGGAGACTGTATTATTTGGAATTTTTAATCCAACTCTTGCAAGCCATCGCATTTTTGTCTTCTCACGCGTCCCTTTCAAAAACATTTTAATTCATAGACAGCCTGCCATCGCAGAAGGTTTAGACCTAAAAAGGCATGAATTGATGGGGGAGTGTGGGGCAAGCTGAGGGCAAGATACAGGCTGGCACCTCCCCCCCCCTCCCCCCGCCCCAGGTGGAATCTGTGTGATGTTCCTTGGACACTCCTGGCTACTCAAGGACAAAGGAAAGGGGTTTAAGTGCTTGCCATGGTAACATGGGAAACTAAGGTAAATGAGAAATTGAAGCCCTTACTGACAAGTCCTTGAGACCGAGAGTGACCTCCCTCTAGGAGCTCAGCTGCCTGTATGCCGCTTGGCTAGGGGCAAAAGAGAACCTTAGCTTAACATGATCCCAAGCTCAAGGATCCTTTAAGTCTACTTCCTTTATCTCAACCACCCGAGATATATGCTGGCAATCATGCTCCAAGCTTATGGCCCCCCGATATGCATCTGAGGTGTCTCATGATTGAGGTTTTATTAAATGGTAATAAGTGGCATTTCCCTAGCAACAGCTAGCCCCTCAAGGTCCTGGAAACCTTGCTTCCAAAATTCCTTAGAGACTTACTCTATCCCTGACCCCCTCCCAACCTGAGGGTATATAATGAGTTACCCATCCCAACCCCATGCAGCTCTTCCTGCCATGGGTCCTGTCCCCATGCTTTAATAAAATCACCTTTTTGCACCGAAGATGTCTTCAGGAATTCTTTCTCAGCTGTTGGCTCCAGGCCCCCAAAACCCCCCATTACCCCAAAACTTCATTGTGAATGATTGCTTAGAGACAATGGATGTAAAAGGCCAGAATAATGCCTAGCACATAGCAGGTCCTCAATCAAAGATATCATTACATTATTTTTAATGTTTTTATCATTTTATGTTGTTTTATCATTTACATTTTTTTTTCAACGTTTATTTATTTTTGGGACAGAGAGAGACAGAGCATGAACGGGGAGGGGCAGAGAGAGAGGGAGACACAGAATCGGAAACAGGCTCCAGGCTCCGAGCCATCAGCCCAGAGCCTGACGCGGGGCTCGAACTCACGGACCATGAGATCGTGACCTGGCTGAAGTCGGACGCTTAACCGACTGCGCCACCCAGGCGCCCCTATCATTTACATTTTTGAAGGAGAGAGAGACAGAGTGTGGACGGGGAGGGGCAGAGAGAGAGGAAGACACAGAATCCAAAGCAGACTCCAGGCTCTGAGCGGTCAGCACAGAGCCTGACATGGGGCTCAAACACACAAACCGTGAGATCATGACCTGAGCCGAAGTTGGATGCTTAATCAACTGAGCCACTCAGGCGCCCCAATGATATCATTATGCTTTAATCACCCTCTTCTATTTGCAGTGGAGGAAACAGACTGAGAGAGGTAAATAATTGACTAATGTTAGAGACTGGTAATGGCAAAAGCCATCCCGGTCTGTGTCTTTCGTGCAGGCATCATATCTTCTGCTTTATTTTTACCTGTCAATATTTTATGGTAAAATTGTTCTCGGTAGATGCCAGAAAAGGATCACTTTATTAATGAATTTCCTGGGAAAAATGAATAAGAAGCCTACCACTGATTCCCATTTGTGATCAGTATAAAACCTTGCTATAAAGGTACTCACCAGTGAGTACTCTTGAGAAATAGGAGAGAACAATTGTTAGGGTCCCAGGGTCTGGAGTCTGATCTGCTTGTCAAGACTGCCACTTACTTACTGCTAGCTTTGCAACTTCTTCTAAATTGTTGAACCTCTCTCTGTCCCTGATTCATTCCTCCTCTGTAAAGTAGAAAAATCAAGATTCTATTACAGGATTGGTGAGTGCATTAAATGAGATAATACAAAAAACACTTAGCATAGTATCTGAAATGTGGCAAAGTACTAATCAATGTAGGTGCTAATAACAGGAGTTTTGTTGTTATTTTAGTTATTATTGTAGAATAGCATTTGGTGGGGTTTTTTCAGGGTTTGGTCAGATAAATGCCAAGAAACAGTGTGTTTCACCTATAACCTGGTTCATGGCATCATTTTACCCATGGCTGTCAGAGTGTTCTAGCGACTAGTAGGGAAATATGTTCCAATGTGACCAAAGCAGTTGAATGAATGAAATTAAGGGAAATCAAGAGTATGTAATTTGCCATTATTATAAAATATACTTTTATATATGTATATATATAACATTTGTATAAATATGAATATATGTGAAATTTATATATATAAATATGTGATATTTATTCGAATGGTTATAATGTAAAAATGCAAAGACAATGGGCAGAATGTATGCCTCCAGATTTAGGAGGAGTTATCATATTTAGGGACATTGAGACGGTGAGTCCACAACTGGTGTCACTGTTACTTAAGACTCTTTATATTGTAAAGTTGTTTTTTAAAGGTAGTAAGGTGGAACTTAGTGGTTCATGTAAGTGAGGAATCCAAGATTTAGGCACAATTTCATCTCCGTGATCAAATGATAGCATGAGGTTCTAGATTCTTTCTAGTTCACAGTTGGTTGTATTCTGTATGTTGGTTTCTACTTCATGCATCCTGTTTACGGCAGCTTAGGCTAACAAACTCATAGCCCCAAGTCCAGCAGGAATAAAATGTGTCTATTTCCTGTTTCTTCTAGCAAAATCCTGGCATTGGTTTGGCTCTGACTGGGACACATGCCTATTGCCGATCTGTTCACTGGTCAGTACTGAGGCCTAAGGGCATCAAGGTACTCACGGACCATATTTCATGCCTGTCCCTGGAGTCAGGTATGGCATTGGACCACATGGACCAGGAGTGGAAGAAAGATTGTCCCCCAAGGACAAAGTAGGTTCTGTCTTGAAAGGATGTATTTTGGATAAACAGAAATAACACTTGTCCATTCTAGCATCCAAGTTGGGGACAGACATATTAGTGGGCATATCCCAAATGGGTACCATGTTTTCTCTCCATTCATAGTCATTCTTCCATCTATCAATAAATGAACTCTTCAATTTCCCTGCCTCTGTAGAACTTAATCTTCCCAACTGTCACACCTTTGACATCTACTTCTTCAACCATCATCATTTCTACTGTTTTTTTTTTGTTTTTTTAAGCAGAGCTGGTATAAGGAGGGAGAAGCCATAGCTAGTCAGTAAACCCAGCTGGCCATTAAGCATCTATATCTCATGCTGTCTTCACTATATACAATGTTGGAGCTTGAGGGAGTCCCCCAAATGGTAATCTTTCCTACCCAAGTTTAGAATGGACTGAGAGAGAGATTCAGGACTCAAGCAGAGGGATATTAAAATCTCCCCCCCCACCCCCCCCACCCCTCCCCGCCCCAACTGACTTTAGGGAATGTAGATATATGGGTTTGCTATTACTCCCCAGACTTCAGGTACTACACTGTTGGTGGCAGATCCTGCCCCACTAGTTGTATCCCATGAAATAGTGCAAACAGATGGAAATGTGTGTTCTTTGTAAGCACAAAGAGAAGGGGGAAAAAAAGGGCATGGGACTGGTTTAAGAATCCTCAACAACTTCTACTTCACATGACTCTTTCTCATCCTAGATCAGGGTTTATCATATTGACACCACTGACATTTTGGGTCAGATAATTCTTTGTTGTAAGGGGCTGTCCTGTGCACCATAAGATGTTTAGGAGCATCCCTGGTCTCTACCCACTAGATGCCTGTTGCATCCCTCCTACCCCACCGGTGACAAATGTCTCTAGACACTGCCAAGGCCAAATCACCTCTGGTGGAGAATCACCACTCTAGAGTAAAAGAGAAAGGCCAAGGAATGTTATTCTATTAGGACTTCTAGGTGGAAAAAAACCCCAAAATGTCAGGGGTGGGAGTGCATACAGTAATTTCACAAAATGAGTAAAGCAAAGCAAACAAATATTCCTTGTTTCTTTGTGCAAAAATTATCCTTACCAAAAAACCAACCCTTGGTACTGACCTGGAAGTGAAGAAATACAAGAAAGTGTTAAGCAAATATTTATTGAGCACACTTGCTGTATGTCTAGTGCTCTTAACAGGTCTCAGGTTTGTAGTGGTTTAAAAAAAAGAAGAGAGAGAGAAGGAGGAAGGAAAGGGGAGGAAGGGAGGAAAGGAGGAAGGAGAGGAGAGGAGAGGAGAGGAGAGGAGAGGAGAGCAGAGGAGAGGAAAGAAAAAGGAAAAAGAAAAGGAATAATGGGCTCTTGTGCACAACTAGGAGTTTTAAGAAAACAATTAAGTGCAATATTGATTTGGCAGTGACATAAGTAAATGAGGTAAACAAGACCATCATAAATTCTATATGGAAACCAGCAAATTAGATTCGTGAAACTGATCAGAAAAACGTGCCAGCCACTGTCAAAATTACTAACTGAGCAAGATCTAAACTTCAAGGTTTGAAATAGTGATTTGATATGAAGATATATCCAAGAAATGTGTGACTCTCAAAAGAATGCCTGTATTAATATTTCTGAATTCACAAACTGGGAGATTCCAAAGGTCTCAGTCTGTATCCCTCATGAATGTCAAGTGTCTACTCTAATTACATATAATTACCACTGCATCTTCATTAATTTATTATTTAGGTCTGCAACACTGCTGGTATTTCTTCTTCACCTTTACTCATGTTGCTTTTTAATCAGGTTTCAAAGCATTTCACAAGATCACGTCACATTAAAACCCAATAAAACTAGTATCAGGGACAAGTCTAGGATAAAACCATTATATTTTCTCTTTAATTTACAAACTCCTAGCACTCCGTTTTCCAGATCTTCTCACTATTTGGGATGCGTACTGTAGAGTAGGTAAAAATAATAATTACACCTCATTTTTCAATGAGGTATTAACTTTTCAAAGTGATTTTGTATCTATTTGAGCCTCGAGACACCCGGGGAAGGGTATCATCAACTTTATTTTGTATATGAAAACACTGAAGCTCAGAGAGGTCTAAGCTTTGCTGAAGTGGTCACACAGCCAGCAAATGGCTCGTAACGCCCAAGGCCTGCTGCTTGTATCCATCATCCTTCCAGCGAGCAATTGTAAAAGAACCTCAACCACTTTTGGTCTACCATATTTAAGCTCTGTGGCAAACCTGGATCATCCGTGCTTTAGAGCTTTGCCTAAGGGCTGTATGGTGAAGACAGTGGTAAGGGGGTAATGGGTGAAATGGGGGGTATCTCAAGAGAGCTGGTTGGAAGGAAACATTTTACGGGTATGCATTCATGCATTTAATGATTCACTCAATAAATATTTACTGAGCATGCCCCCTGCATCAGCAACTTTCTAGGTATCTCAAAAACACAACACAATCTTCAGTCTCTTTATAAACAGCAGAAAATAATCTCTGCCTGTAATCTAAGGGTATGATAGTCAGAAGTAGGTGACTCACTTTGCAGCTCATGAAATCAGTAAGTCTCACAAGGCATATACTTCAGGAGACTAACAGTATGTGCACGCTGCATAGTGTAGAACTATACTGCTGATTGTATACTGGTTGGTTGTCTCAGCCACACTCAAATCCTAGAGCAGTAGTGACTGTCCAAAGTATCACAACCGACTCTATGGAACGGTGTCATGTTTGCCAAAAAAATATTTAACATACCAGTGAAGCAACTGGGAAGCAAATTTGGCAATACGTATCAAAGACCTTAAAACTCTACGAACTTTTCCATTTGTTTTATTTTGTTTTAACTTCTGGGAACTTAACCTCAAAAAAAAGAAAACACCCAATTCTAAATATTGCAAAATCTATTTGCATATGATGTTAAATTCTTAATTATTTATTATAATGAAAGATCTTACAACCTACCTATCTGACAATAATGGGATGGTTAAACCACTGTTTTCCAAAGTGTGCTCTAGGGAACACCAATGTTGTGCAATGCTCCATGGTGAAAACCGTTTGATGTTTAATTAAGTTGGAGAGATGAGCACACTAAGCTCCCCTCCTAGAGCCTCACAGAACATAATAGTATACAGGAGATGTTATAAGGTAACATCTTTAACCTTTTCCAACGAGGTGTATTCCAATCTGTTTATTTCTAGATCCCAGTTTTTTTTAAATACATATAATAATGTGGACTTAATGCCAGGTTAAGTAAATTATAATCCATTCTCAAATAATATGCAGCTATTTAATTTTATTTTTTAAAGCACAGTATATGAGAATGATGAAAATATAATCTTATGGAGAAAAGACAGGACAGAAAATTTGTATATATATAAAATTTGTATAAATATAAATATATATAAAGAAGTATATAGGGGCGCCTGGGTGGCGCAGTCGGTTAAGCGTCCGACTTCAGCCAGGTCACGATCTCGCGGTCTGTGAGTTCGAGCCCCGCATCAGGCTCTGGGCTGATGGCTCGGAGCCTGGAGCCTGTTTCCGATTCTGTGTCTCCCTCTCTCTCTGCCCCTCCCCCGTTCATGCTCTGTCTCTCTCTGCCCCAAAAATAAATAAACGTTGAAAAAAAAATTAAAAAAAAAAAAGAAGTATATATATATATAAATATGTAATATTTATATGAATGGTTATAATGTAAAAATCAAAGAAGAATTAAAGAACAGAAAGGCAAAAGGCCACACACCAACATTTTTAAGGTCTCATGAGGTTATGTCTTAGGTACTTTTTGGTTCTCATTTTGCCTCCTGTCCAAATTTTTCATAATGTGGTTATATCAGTTTTATGATAACAAATTTCTTTTAGACTCTGAAATAAAGGAAAATATGCAGCGGCAATAAATACCTTAGTCAAGCTCAAAAACACACTTTGATGAAGTTAATACCTTCCAGTATGTATGGATAATCAGCAAGTCAGTAGACTACAATTTAAATTCCCATAGAGGTATGATACATAACTTTGCGAATCCATGAATTATCGGCTGATTTCAACACATGAAATTTAGTATGACAGGTACATAAAGCATTGTCTATGTGTTCTAAGTTGAGCTGAAGAGTAGCGCTTTATTCACTCCTGCCTAGGAGCTATATCCCAAGTGTTCATTCTATTACCTCTTCTCTCGCCCTCACCCCCTTCTTGATCCATTTCTCCTCCACTTCTTACAGAATCAACAAGCATGTGTAACCAAATGCCCACAGCACGGAGTTTCCATTAGGATCCACTTGAGTGTACTTATCCAGTTCCTTGGAAATGTGCAGTCTTTGTTTTAACTTTGCACATGCTAGGTACTTATAATAGAAAGAGACAGGAACCAAGATGTTTGCTTTTTCTAGTGAGAGAAAATAAAACAAGAAGACAATCCAAAGGAAGCCATAGTGAGATCACCAGTAGATAAACATTTCACAAGAGAAATGATAACCACTATTATGAGAAGCAAATGTAGCCTTTTTTTTTTCTTGGCCATAGAACTTTAAAACAGTCTCTGAAAACATCCCGTTATCCCTCAGCTAGCAGACACACATCTTCCAATATTTGACAAATACCATCTTGAATCTTTTTTAGTGCAGGTGGTTCTAACTATGTCATGCTGTTACTCTCTTCCCAGTTAAAGTCGCATGTCTTTTTCAAATTCCTTCTGCACAGCAGAAGAGAACCTTAGCAGATGGATTAGGGTAAAGGAAATGGTACATAATGAATCACATTTGAAACCTCAGCATGCAGATCAATATATAAATATATATATAGTCCTCCTCCTCTCTGCTTTCAGCGAATTTGAGTGTTTCACAGACTCAAGAGGACAGAATCCTGCTTTGTGCTAAGAAGGCTCACAGCAGCTGCATCTCTCTCCTTTAGACCGACTTCTTTATCCCCCACCCCACCCTGCCATTGTGCCAGAGATGCAGAAGTATTGCCCTAGACAGCCTTCTGAGCATTTGCAGATACCTATGCCAGAATTATCATTTGCTGGAACTCCAGGGAAACATTTCCAACGATGAATTTGCTGGACACCGAATGTATTGCCCTCAAATTCATATGCTGAAACCTAATCCCCCGTGTGATGGTGTTGGGAAGCGGGGCCTTTGGGAGGTCAGGGGGTTTAATGGTGGAACCCTCATGAATGGGATTAGTGCCTTTATAAAAAAAGACTCCAGAAACCCCTCACCCCTTCTGCCATGTGAGGACATGGCAAAACGATGGCCAGCTGTGAACAAGCAACCGGTTCCTACCAGCACCTGCTCTTGGACTTCCAGGCCCTAGAGCCATGAGAAATAAATCTCTGTTGTTTGTAAGTCACCTTGGCATTTTGTCACAGCACGTATGTCACATATAGTATTTTGTTCTAGAAGCCTGAGTAGACTAAGACAGTCTTATTTTCCCATTTTCACAAAAGGGTGAGTTAAAGTGACTTGGCCAAAGTTACAGAACATATACCAGCAGTCTCAAACCAAACTCCAGAGTAGTCATTGCTCATTTGACAAAAATGAGTTGCTTTAAAGTACGTTGTTAGGTTTTTTTCACCCTAAAGTTTTACTGTATGTGATTAATGCTTGTTTTTTCTTTCGGTTTAACCTTAAGGTAAGTTAGCTAGAAGCTTTCCTTAATAACATTGCATGGAATAGCATGGAAAGCCAACCTTCAGGCATCTCACCAGCTATGTTCCCAGCATCTTGTTACCTGATTGGAATTTTGACAGATAGGACTTGAACACTAGGTGAGAGCATCATTACCGAGTCTATGTGAAGTCTAATCATGCATTTTAGTGGTAATAGGAGTAACTTTTAGGTGGGAGCAGCTGCTTAATGGGTCAATTTGTAGAATCCCACGGCTTTTGAAGTCAGCCAGTGGACTAGTGTTTGGGAGCGACTGCTATTTGCAAAATACTTTATTCTTAGTCCAACTGAGGAGGAAAATGTATGCATGTCTAGGAAAAAACAAGGGCTATAGTGCATTTTTACTAAGAGAATGAAAGGAATCCCAACAATGGACAATAATTTTGTCATAAGCTGTCTTCAGTTTTTGATTTTTAGGCATTCCAGTTAAGTGAATCCTGTTACCTTCTCTTCTTAGTATCTTTGCATAGAAGTTTTGTAACTATTGGGACACCTGGGTGGCTCAGCTGGTTAAGTGTCTGGGATTTTGGCTCAGGTCATGATCTCATGGTCTGTGAGTTTGAGCCCCATGTCAGGCTCCTCAAAGAACCTGCTTGGGATTTTCTCTCTTCCTCTCTCTCTGCCCTTCCCCCATTCTCTCTCTCTCTCTCTCTCTCTCTCTCTCTCACAAAATATATAAACTTAAAAAAACGTTTTGTAATCACCTAAGGAATTTTGCTATTACTTTTTTCTTCTTTCTTTCTTTCTTTCTTTCTTTCTCCTTCCTTCCTTCCTTCCTTCCTTCTTCTTTCCTTCCTTCCTTTCTCCTTCCTTTCTTCCTTCTCCTTCCTTCCTTCCTTCCTTCTTCCTTCCTTCCTTCCTTTCTCCTTCCTTTCTTCCTTCTCCTTCCTTCCTTCCTTCCTTCTTCCTTCCTTCCTTTCTCCTTCCTTTCTTCCTTCTCCTTCCTTCCTTCCTTCCTTCCTTCATTTGGGAACAAATCTTCTTGGAAAGTTCGAGTGTGATTTATATCTAATTATGACACACCAAAAAATTTCCATTATGAGCTACCAAGGGCTTCTTTGAATCAGGAGTGAGGCAGAAACTTGTCAGTTGCACCCCATCAGAAGTTTCCCAACAGGCAATGATGTTGACGATGGTACACATGAGGAAAGTATTCACTGTGACTAATAGTTTTGAAGAAACAATTTTTATGCCATAGTGGATAAAGTTGTGAGAAAGTCTTGACTCCCAGGGTCAATGGTAAAGCCGAAGGTAATTCTTGCTGCATATGGTACCAATAACCAACGAAAAGACTGAAATGTGTCAGGAGGTCAGGTTTTGGGGTCACTATTTAAAGAGCTTTGGGGTGGGGGTGAGGATAAAATAGCCCATTAGAGAAGCTCCACCAATAGGACACGTGCACATTTCAGCCTTGCTCCCACACAACATTTGAATACAAGGCACAAAGACGGACTTAATACTTCTTTTGTGAGTGTGCTAGCAAATAATGCTGAGAAAATCTGAAACAGAAGTGGGTGGGCCCCATATGATTTTATCAGACTTGCAGTCTCTGTTTCTCAGCCAGCGCTCCATTCAATTCCTTCACCCTACATCAGCAAGAGAGTACTTGGTTGATAATATACCCTGGGTTTCCCACTGGGAGGGTGTTTTCTCCATAGAAAGCAAATCATGATGGCATAGAGAGGATAGGCGCAGGTAGTCCCGTGCCTGATTCTTTCAGAGCCCATTAAACCCAGCCTCTCCTTGTACGTCTGTGTAACTGACTCAGTTTCTCATTTCTATCGCCTTCATCTTGCTTCCTTGTTGAAACCAGATGGGACCATCTTGGCCGATGCCAGTAAACAAAATGCGTGGTAGAGATGGTGAGTCCCAAAGAAAGGCTGAAGACCAGTGAGAGTTTTGACAATTGGTAAACTCTAGTAATTAGGATATATATTTTTCTAATGAACAGGAAAAAAAAATGATTTCTAGGAGTCCTTTTCAGTGTTTTCTGGGGTTAGGAGATGGTGTGGAAGAGAGGTAATGAGGATATGAAAGCCCAGTGACAGGATTGCTGTAACAGTCTGGTCATTCCTGGGGGTAGATTTGTTTAAATTGGACCTCCAGCCCTGGATGGTGATATGTCAGTAAATGGGTAACAACTGGCTCTCTGATTTAAAAAAAAAAAAAAAAAAAGGTTTAAACCTTAAGGTGCTTAAGTTGTAACTAACTCAAGGAGCACAGCAAATACACCAACCAAACACTAGTTAATGGTCCTACTAGGTTGGTTTTTTTTTTTTTTTTAATGTTTATTGATTTTTGAGAGAAAGAGAGACAGACCACAAGCGGGGGAGGGGAAGAGAGAGAGGGAGACACAGAATCCGAGGCAGGCTCCAGGCTCCGAGCTGTCAGCACAGAGCCTGATGAGGGGTTCGAACCCACAAACTGCGAGAGCATGACCTGAGCTGAAGTCAGATGCTGAACTGACTGAGCCACCCAAGTGCCCTGCCTCTAGTAGTTTTTATGAGTCTATCAGGACAGTGGTAGGTTCAAGTTCCACTCGAGGGAGAGGTATAGAACACAACACTGAGAATGGATTTTGAGGTCAGAAAACAGCTGCAGTGGAATCCTCTGGCCAGGTTACCTAGTGCAATTTTCTCTGACTTCCTAAAGTTTTCTGAGAGCCAAAATAAAATAGTACCTCCTCCCTATGCGAGGAAGAGGCAAAACAGCAGGTCAAGTCCTGGTTTATAGCATTTGTGATTTTCGTGGTGCAAATACTCTCATTATGGCTGATTTCAGGTTACTGACATGACATCGTAGGGGGAATGTGAAGTTGGGGAAAGATGTGCAGCCATGTGTTCTTATATCCTGTCTCCATCATACAAGATACACTAGACACAGATAACCTCAAGGGCATAGAGAACAGTACAATCTGGCAAAATACATCGGAAGTGATGAGTTTTGAGTATTTATTACCTTTTAAAATATATAACTGACTTCATTAAAAGTTTATATGCTTCGATTTTTAATAACGGCTGCGCTTAGCAAACAGTTTTTAAGATTCTTGAACAACTGACAACTGACCTCCATGAGGCTGGAATGGAACCCCGCCTTGCACCTTTTCTGGCTAGATGTGAATCGGCTTTTTTGTGGAGGAACAGGGTGTCAAGGGGAGCATCGCTGGACTTGAATTGTTAAATACAGAGACTAGACTTGTTAGACCCAGCTCACAGGTGTTAATACTTATGCAATTAGCTTTTTCAGTTTCAAAACAACAATCCCAGTAATTCTCTCAGGCCGTCCCCACATCTGGCATCTGCCAAAGCCTACCCAGATGCCAAGAGCCAATAGTTTATGATGGGCTTAGGGATGAGGAAGAAGAAAGGTTACTTGTTAATTATGATTGTGAAGACCACACACACCATGAAAAGAAACATTATGTCCTAACCAGAGGATTTCCAGGTAGCCCAACTTGGAGTTGAGCCAACTCACTCTGCATTTCCTCTGCTCCGTGTAGCTCCAACCAGGGGCTTCCTATTTGCTTTTTTCCTAATCGAAAGCCCATCAATGAAATGTCTTAAAAACCCTAGCAACTGTGACGTTCTTGGGACCCAGCAGTTGACAAAGGCATTACAATACTGTGTCGTGCAGGCTGTTAAAGAAATCCAGCCCTGGTGATAATGTGTATATTCATTCTGTGTAAATGATTAAGTTCAAAAAACCATACAATGAATCATGGTAGCAAGGCCAGACTTGCTTTGATTAACTACACTGGTATAATGAAACCCAACAGAGCAATCACTGAAACATTTAGCTCCAAATGTAAATCTTCTCGAACTCTGAAAAAAAAAAAAAAAAAAGAAAGAAAGAAAAAAAAAACATGTTAGGCAAAGAGAGGTGGTGTAGAATACAGCCATGTTTCGAATAATGAAAGTGGAGGCAGTTGCAAAGAAAAGGGGATGTTTAAAAGTTGTTATGCTGTGTTTGGCAAGAATGAGTCATTTTAAAAGTGTCAATCACGATAATCCAACATATTTTTAATCTAAAGGTCAATAGAAGCAGTTTCCAAGGTGGTACAATAGTTATGCCAAATATGAAAGCAAGCAGTTCTGAGATGATTTCAAGTGTTAATACTGTACCATCATGTGTCTTGGAGAATTAATCTCAGCTCTAAATTGAAGAGCATGGATTGATCAAGGCAGAGGAATTTTTATTAAAAATCTACTTAAACAGGCAGTGACACAGTCATTCCAACCAAAGTGCTCTGCAGAGTTCTTATAAGTCAGATGTGGCTCAGTGAAGGCGTGTGGTGTCGTCTACGGAGTAGTAGTTATTTTTTCTCCTGGGGGTAGAGATTATCTGCTGGTCCCAGTGTCTACAGAATGAAAACTCTTTCCTTCCAATGGCCTACATGTCATTTTCTCAAAGGCAAGAGAAAGGTATGCCTATGAGACGTGAAGCCAGTGTTCTCTGATGCAGTGGCCAGAAGCATTCAATCCCTGCCTATTTGCCGTTTTGTTCTTGAACAGCTTACAAATGTACCTTAAATGTGCTTGGGTCATGTTGGACGCTTAAGCATTAGAAATATTCCATGAGAGAAAAGTTAAGTTAGGTTCTGTCTTTAAGGTTTATGGGAACACGTGGTCTTCCTTCCAGGGAAAGCAATTGCTACCTCGGCAGGATTGGGCTTTCGTCTTGTGAGTTTCTTATGTACAGGTTAAACATACGAGAAGTTTTATAAGGCTATAGACATTGTGTCAGAGAAAACAATCTATAAGAGGTCTGAGCTATATAAAAACCAGTTGGCATATTCAGTTTCATGACAAAGCTCTTTCCAAAGTTCTTAGACTGCCCAATTCAGTCTATATTATCACAGGGGAACTTGGAACCAACCATTATCGTAGATTATAGTAATAATTCTACATGCGCACGCTGGGACTACAGGAAAGCTCTCCAGGAATTCACGGTAGACTAGCACTAGGATAGTCTCTTGAATCTATTCTCACAAATCTAAGCAAATATTTGTGGTTTTTACTAGTTTATTTATTTGTTTTCAAGGTTTATTTATTTTGAGAGAGAGTGAGAGAGAGCAAGTGAGGGAGGGTCAGAGAGGAAGAGAGAGAATTGACCTGGGGCTCAAACACACTAATCATGAGATCATGACCTGAGCCAAAATCAAGAGTCGGATGCTTAACTGACTGAGCCACCCAGGCGCCCCCAAACATTTGTTTCTGTGACCACATGAATTAAAACCACCTTCGTATTTAAAAATAAACAGCACAGGCATATTTACATATATTTCACTCTTTCTTTTAACCTCTCAAGAGCAAATTTTATGTAATGTGTCAGTTCAACAGGTAGTTGCTGATGGAGCTTTACTTGTGTTTTCAGAATGCTTTTGGTGGTTTGGTCAAATAAAAGAAAAGAAATCGGAGATGAAGGAACCACTCTGTCATAATCTGTCTCTTTCCTAGGACCTTCTATGGGAGAAAACGATCACATTGAGAGTATTATAAATGCATTTGGACCTTCTGGTACTTCTTGTTACTGCTCTTTCCCTTCACTTCTTTCCTCCCTAGAGTCTTAAGACATATCATTTATCTTCAAAGTGTGGCCTCACGGCCATGATTCCAAGTAGCTGAATGTGTCCATGGTAGAATTCATCTACTACGTTGGTACCGTGGACGTGTAGACACACAGTTTATTCTATTGTGTTTTATTTAAAATTTTTTTTCAACTCAAAAGTAACACATGCTAATATTAGAAATATTGGAACAATCAGAAACAAGGAAGAAAATTAAAATGATATATAACCTTCCCTCACAGAGAACACCACTGTTAAAATCTGGGTGTGTAATTTTCTGGTGTCTTAAATATGCACACATATATGCACACATTACAAAACAAATGTGGGATCATATTGTACAGTGTATCCATAAAGTCTAGAACATAGGTGAAAAAAGATACCTATGCCAATATCAATACCAACATTATTAGATTCGCTGACATTAGTAAAGATATGTTAATATTAGTCCATACTATTTTATTGCTCTTAAAGATTGGAGATGTCATTGGTGGCATGACATGTGTTTACTTATGTTTCTGTATTTTTACAGACACCCTGTATATGAATGGTATATATTTCTTGACGGTTTTTTTTCCTACATCAACTCGAGTTTCAGTCTTGGCATGACTATAAAAGGTCCTCAAATTGACAATGGCCGTAAATGAAGAAATATTCATAATAGCCATCCCAGAAAGGGAACACTTCACAAATATCCTAGATTGTTTTTTTTAACTAGCCAATTCACAAACTTTCTGTAGATTTATTTATCCATTTTGGGCTCACTGACCACAGTATAGAAATATACTGGCAAAAATCCAAGGACTTAGAGAGATTTAAAAGCAGCATATTTCCTTAAATCCTTCATCTTTTCCAAACACCACTTATTGTAGAAAATTAGATGGGAGGGGTAAAGAGGTAGGGACAAAAGTGTTAGCCCTGACCTCGGCAGTCTCATAGTCAGACACGCTCACAGAGGAGAGCAAAAGGAAAGAGGCTGTGTAACCAATCCCCACACAGAGGTTCATGTTATATTGACTTTCACAAAACACGGCTGCCCTGTCATGCCAATGAAGTTATTAAAATTAAAATTAATCCCAGGCTCTTCTAAAACAGCTGCAAGACAAGGCCAGCCCGCCTCACCTTCTGAGTAAAGCCTTCATGTTCAGAGTAAAACTTCACGAACTCTGTTCATCAGAGCGCTTACAGACTGAAAGCATATGCGTTTCCAAGCTGTATCTGTCCCAGTGTTTCTCTCTTCTAGATACTTCTCTCTCAAAAAAGCGTTAGGATTCTCCGAGAGGCTACAGTCGCAATTACAATCTTTGTGCAGTGTTTCCATTTGGCCTGTGAGCATTGCAAACTGGATATTGGGAAAAACCTTCAGCACGAAATGGATTCAAATGTTCGGCGTTATCCTAATTGTGTGAAGTTTCAATTTTATATAGCATTGCTATCATTGCTGAAGAGAAAGATATGTTTCTATATAAGATGAGCCCACTCCCATCTATTGTTCAGGAGCCCCAAGCCTAAAACAATTAAAGTAGAAGGATCTTGGCTATAAGCTGATTGTCTGAAATGTGGACAAGATACAAACTTGACCCCGGTCCCTCTGGAGTGCTGAAAGAGGGATTTTTAAAAGAGCTTTCTATTTAATTTGCATGGTTTTGGAATAGATATGTTTTTTTTAAAAATGTTTATTTCTTTTTGAGAGAGAGAGACAGAATGCAAGTGGGGGAGAGGCAGAGAAGGAGGGGGACGGAGGATCCAAAGCAGGCTCTGCACTGACAGCAGAGAGCCTGGTGTGGGGCTCGAACTCACAAACTGTGAGATTATGACCTGAGCCGAAGTCGGACGCATGACCAACTGAGCCAGCAGGCGTCCCCTAGAGATAATGTTTTGAATTATCTCTCAATTTACCTTCTGTGGTGGGCAAGTCCCTCACTACCGCTCAGGAACAAATATACCTTCAGAAAGTAGGGAGGACAGATGTCACTCGGAAAGCTGGAGATCTGAGAGCCGAGAGAGGAATGTGGGCAGTGCACAGACAGGGTCCCACCATGCCTGGCCTTCAGAGCTTTATTGGATGGGCTAACGAGTCTGGTTTGCCCTTGGAGAGGAAGGAGATGCTGGGTCAAAAGTGGGGGGCTTCTTTGCTAGAACAAAGGAATCCTGTATCAGAGGCCAGGGAAGGACAGAGTCAGGGAGAAGAGAGGCATTCTGGAAGACTGGCCAGCTATCATATCTCAAAGAGTCGGAGTCAAAATCTGCAATATTTTGGACCAGATTTTAAACAGTTCTTCTTTCTTCCCCTTCCTCCCCATGAAAGTCATAGCAGCTTCGGGGAGTAAAGGATCTTTCTTTTCTCTGCACATCTGTGTTTAGTATGAATACTCTCACAATTTCAGGACACTTATTTACAAGTGAAGTATGGGGGAGCTTTTCGACTTCCTCCAAAAAGTTTGTCTGCCTTTGTTCTCATTATTCCCAGTACTTAAGATGTCATCCCCTTCTTCCTTCACCTACTGTCTAGCTATTTTTCCTGTTATTAATTGAGCCCCACCTGTTAAATTAGTTCTGTTTGGGGCCTTTTTTTCTGGCCCACACTCCCCTCAGTCTTTTGAGCATGCAAAATCTCCTTATTTGGATTCTTTTAATGCTTTAAGTTCTGATTAGCATCCAATTTATCCATTAGCATTGGAGGTAGTCATTTGAAGACCTTTCTCCCAGACAGTAGAGTGATCCCCTGACAGGAGGAACCAGGATGCGAATGGCACTTGCCCATCAGCAGAGGGCAGAGGGTCAAGCCTAAAGGACTTTCCCAGTGGACGGGGCAATGAACAAGCCATGAATGTCTGGATGACAGAGAAGTTAAGCATGCTTTCTTCTGGCATATTATATTTGCTAGTGCAAATGACACTCTTCCTCCATCAGAGTTTAGTAGCTACAAAAATGTAGCTTGAGCAATAGCTTTCAAATCAAAGAGGATAAGAACAATCTGACACTTAATCTGTACGGTGCTTCTGACTCTGAACACCTGTCCTATGTTCAAAGGGATAAAGAGGGGGTTACAGAGCACAGTGCATAAAAATCTCTGATATGAGATTTACCTACTGGATCCCCTTATCAATTTTTTAAAAAAGTATTCTTAGACTTCCTATTGCCCAGACCAATGAGAAAAGAAAGGAGGGGGAAAAGAAAAGCAGCAATTGAGCATAAGTCAGGAGGGTTATAGCTCTTAGTTATTCCTCGGGGCAATCCTGACAAGTAAGACTTTTTAAACTTCCTTCAAAAACTGTGTCTTCCTTTGTTCTTCTTCTTGTCCCCATGCCACAGAGAACTAAACGGGATCGGAAAGGTTAAGCAACTGGACGTCACACAGAGCATAAAAAGAGGAACTCAGATCTCCTCACACCCAGTCCAATTTTCTTTCCACTGGACAGAGTTTCCTGAGACTAGCAGCATCATGGTGACTGAGACTTGGTTACACAACCTTTAAATATAAAGTCCTCCTGTCCTCCAACGTTGTGTTGGTAGATACGCGGAGAAACTTCTTCTTTGGGCTGCAAAACCACTGAAGTACCTCAAACAAAAATGAGTTGGTAGAGAGCACTCTGCTTTGCAGAACACATCTCTACAACTTCCTTCTTGCTTTGGTGACAGTTTTCATCTCCAACAATTTCACATGTTGGATCTGCTTACCTGAGTCTGTTGCATAAGTGACCAAAAAAAAAAAGTCTCTCTGTTATCCCAAAGACCATAAATTTGGGCTAGTGAAAGCCCTCACTGCAAGGCAGATGGTCTCCGAGGAGATGAGGGTTAGTTTCAGTTCCCCGGAAAAGGAAGGTTTGCACAAGGTTGTATTTTAGGGGGAGGGCTGTCATGGGTGAGAACCCTCTATCCATCAGGGGAACGCGTGGGCGCTCCCACCTCACTGGTTGATCTAAACAGAAACTGCGTTGTGAAGTTGACAGCCTAAACTGAAACACAAGGACAACCAGATTCCCTTTTTAGATTGTTTCAATTTTTGGACAAAAATACACATTTCGCAAGCAGGCTACACTCCTCCCGAGGGGGCATTCACTATTATGAGTCTAACAGAGACATCTACTGGCTGAGTCCTGTGCTTCCAGAACCAGCGTCTGTGGGACCCAGTGAGTGACCAACCCTTCATCTCTGCCAGCTTGTAAATAAACGAAAATGATAATAATGATCATTTCATTTGTTCATACAGAATTACTAACGGGCACACTTGGCGTGTATGCAAAGGTTGAAAAATTCACAGAGACCTGGGTGGCCAGGGTTGGTAAAGACTCAGCCAACCGGATGTCGACTTTAAAATTTTCTAGGGGTGCCTGGGTGGCTCAGTCAGTTAAGCGAACGACTCTTGATTTCATCTCAGGTCATGATCTCACAGTTTGTAAGTTCAAGCCCCACACTGGGCTCCATGGTGGCAGTGTGGAGCCTGCCTAGGATTCTCTCTCTCTCTTTCTGCCCCTCCTCACTTGTGCGCGCTCTCTCTCTCTCTCTCTCTCAAAATAAATAAATAAAGAACTTTAAAAATTTATAAATTTCTTTACCACATCTGACCAAGGAATGGTAACGATGCTTCAGTTCCCCTATTAGACAAATAGAATCAGAAGTTCAAATATGAGAGTAGAGCATCATGGACAATTGCTTTTCTGCCTCAGAGGTCTAGCAGAGCACAGGAAAAGAAGGTGTGTGTGTAAAACATGAACTCCAACAACAGAAATCCCGTAATAAATCCCGAAGTGCCTCAGCAGTGATATATTTTCATATTAAGCACCGATTTATGGGCAAATTGAAGATGCTGATGGGTCTGTACTGGGAGAGGAACAGAAACAGTTCCCACTGGCAGAACCCCCACTCCTCCCCCCCCACCCCCATCATGTTGACTTCTGGAGGCTGTGCTATGTGTCTGCTCCTTCATGGCCTCTGGCGAGATCAGGCTGATACCCGCAATGCTAGAACTGCGCCCCTATTAATCAGCGTGAAGAAGCCTCCTGATCTTTCCTGAGAGGGAAGGATCCTGAATGGGAGGACTAAATATAGGCAAACAAATCCAATAACTAAACCCTCACAGCCAAGACATAGCAAATATAAATCCCACTTGTGTTATTATAATGCCTACCAACCTAATTGAGAACACATTCATTTTAAGCTAAATAAATTACCGCTACAATTATATAACCTTGAGGTCACCTCCTTTAGGAGATGGCCAGCACTTGTATTAACTATTCCACACTTCACTGTAAGTGGCCTCAGCCAATCAATGCCAGATAAATGCTGTTAAAATATGCATTTAATTAACTTAGTCCTTCATTTATTTGCTATTTTAGCCTAGGGATGAAGAAGAACGTGAAGTTAAATTGTGTGTGTGTTCTCAAACAAGACTTCAGAGTGAAGAGTTTTCCCTTCCCAGTCAAAGCACTGTCTTCCTTGTTAATCTGGTCAAGAAAGCATTCCTCAGATGTTAACGGAATACAGTACGTCCATGTAAAGAGTGGGACTTTGCCTGTGTCATTGATAACCCCACACTCAAAGAAGTAACTCCTTGCATTTTCCTTCGAGAGATGGGTTTACCAGATGTCTCGCTTACTGACGCTCTGATCCCTCTTGGACTGTGAGCAGTTATGATAGTATGTTTCTGATCACAGGGATGCAAGGACAATTATATCCCTAACTTAGGGATTCATGTATTGCTTTATTATTTTTCAGTATACAGAGATGTTTTTGGCTGTGTTTTGGAATATTATGCCCTCTCCCTTGGCCCCGGGTTATGCAGAAAACTTTTAGCAGAATGTACCTAGTAGATAATGTGCTTTTTACCAATCTCTTCTTTTGGTTTTGCTTTTGCTGTTGTAGGCACATTATTATTCACTGAATGTTCGTCTGCTTCCTGCACACAGCCCAGATGTGCTAGTCAAAACCATGTGGCATGGGGCTGTGAACAGCAGTGATGTGTGTTACCTCAGGCTGAGGCACTTAAGAGCTGATGAACAACCTTCTACCTCTCCCTTTCTGTTCCATGATGATCCTGGGGGTTGTGAAATGGCAGAGATTTAAAATGAAAGCCTGACAGTTTGCTGAGTCACTGTAGGGAAGGGAGCTGCTTTGAGAGGTATTCTGACTTCCATTGCATTCTGCATGATGAGCAAGAAAGAAACCTTTGTCTTATTAAACCACTGAGATTTCAAGGTTTGTTTATCACAGCATAATCTAGCCTATGCTGACAAATATAATTGGCTTCTATGGTCATAAACAAATCCATAATCTGTAGTACTAAGTAACCGCTTAAACTGTAGTAATTTGGATCTAATTTGCATGAATATTAATTCTTTGAAACAAGAAAGGAAAATAATGATATTCCACAGACTTTATACCTTCAGAATAAGCCACTTGTTCATTAATTTTTAATGAGAAACATTCATTATTATGAATTCCTTGACAAGACTTTGATTTTTTTTGGTAAATGATGACCATAATTAAGCTCCTCATAATGAACACAGCAATTTTTAAACAGTACAATTTATATAATGTTTCTCCTCTGGGAGGCTCAGTTTTCCTAATAAAAAGCAACAGTGGATATATGGCTAAGTCTTCATAATGCATGAGGGTTTGTAGCCTTTTTTATATCCCTCTCCACTCTCATTCATTCATTCCATCAATACATATCCTTTCTGCACTTTTCTGCAGAACTTCAAGACTGAATTTCAAAATCGGAAGCTTTAATAATAAAATGCTGGGTTACTGGCAACATAAGTTTTCCCCCTAAAGGGCTTTCTTGCTGTTATTGGCCTAACGACTTCATTTATCTATATAGTTTGAAATCTTTTTGATTCTGTCATCCGCTTATATGACACACACAAACATATTCGTGTGTACCCTAAAGTAAAGCATTAATTAAAATACTAAAACTATTTTTCAGGAGCATTTGATAGCAGGGGAAGAAAATAGGGATAAAAATCAAAATCCGTTTGCTCCATTAGGAAAGCTCTCATGGGTTACATATGATCCTAGATCACAGCAGAAAAAGTTTGCTAGATGATGCTTGTCTGTACAAAACAACCTTAGTTCCCTACTATGATATTCTGGAAACTATTAACACCACTGCTTTGCTCATCTCATCTTTGTAAAGACAAATAGGAAGAGACAAGTTTAAAGGCTAAGAGGCCCAAATTGGGCAGATCCACTGACATGAACTCAATGTCCCCCTTTTGTCCTATGCCACAGGTCAGATGTCAACTAGCGTTCCAAATCCCAATGCATTTTTGTAAAGTCATTGTTTTCATTCACTGTTTCCTCTAGGTAAAGCTTGGTCCCCTTCAAGACCTTTTACTTGCTGAATCCTTTATTGCTCTGCACCTTAACATTATAATCCTTTTTCCACCCACCTTACCTTGCATCCTCATGCATATTCCATTTTTTTCCCCAGAGCACTTTTTACTTTCCAAAATACTATATGCTTACTATATTTGCTATCTATTGTCACTACCACACTGGAAGTCCTGAAAGAGCACTGATCTTTTTATACCTCTGATTTATCAGTGTAAAGACTGGCACATTAGAAGGTATTCAGTAAATATTTTCAAGTAAATGAATGAGTTAAGGAATAAATAAAAGGTCCCCTGGTCCAAAAAAAAAAAAAAATTCCAAGACTCATTTTCTTGATACCTCTTTTTCCTTCCAAATTCCATTTTGCCTCCAGCTATCTTGTCCCCAGAATTTCATTCATTCTTCAACTGACCTTGTCAGCTTATCAAACATGGCTGACCTGCTCCATAATTCGCAGTTTCTTAAACCCTGATAGGTGTCTTCCTTTGCTGGCCTGATGTCTTTCTGGACAGAGGATCTAGGTAATTTTCTATGTGTATTTCCATGAGCAGCTCTGACCAGAAATGGTGAGGTCTTATTGGATGGATTTTGGTAAACACGGTAAATTTCAAGAGAAATTATTTAACATGTAATTTTACAGTCACTTTGAAAAGATTTTGTTTTGTAAAAATAACACATGCACAGTGTGATTTAGAAAAGGAGAAAATAAAATCACCTATAGTTCTATGAGATAAATGCACAGTTAATAATTTAAATTGCATTATCTATCACTTTTCTTATAACTGAACTGACTGCTTAAGTTAAAACCAGCCAATTAATTCACAAAAACAGACTTCACGTGATCACATTCTATAAAGTCCTCCAAAGCTTGCAAATGGATACAGTAAGAAAAGGAATAAAAATAGAATGCTGGGAATTAGGAAAAAGAGTGCTTCATAAATGAAGGGCAGGCTGCAGAGCTCTGTGACCCTGAACCACTGTGACACAATTTGAACTTGTTCATACACACAGCTTGTATCTACAAAAAGCGCTTTGTAGGGAAATGACTTCTGAGAAAGTTAGGATCTAAATATAGGCCAAATTAATCACACTATTCAGTAGTGCTGTGGTGACCAACTACATTCGCCTCCCCCTCCTTTTATCTATGGGGGATACAATCCCAGACCCTCAATGGATGCCTGAAACCATGGATGGTACTGAACCCTGTATATACTAAGTTTTTTTTTTTCCTATACATAATACATAATATGATCAAGTTAAATTTATAAATTAGGCACAGTAAGAGATGAACACCAATAACTAATAATAAAATAGAACAATTACAACAAAATATTATACTAAAAGTTATGTGAATGTGGCCTCTTTCTCAAAATCTCTTACTGTACTGTATGCACCCTTCTTGTGATGACAGGAGATGATAAAAATGCCTATGCGATGAGATGAAGTCGGGTGAATGTGATGTAGCATGAGGCTACTCCTTACCTTCTGAAGATAAGTCAGAAGGAGGATCATCTGCTTTCTGACTCGGGTTGATCATGGGGACTTGAAACTGTAGAAAGCAAAACTGAAAATGAGAGGGGGCTGCTGTATTCCAGTTTCCCTGGGACTGAGGAGTTTCTTGGGAGGATGGCCTTTCAGTGGTAAAATCAAAATAGTCCCAAGTAGACTGGGACAAGATGGTCACCTGAGGAGGCATCTGGGGGAAATATATATGTATATTTGTACATAAGGCTCATCTTAAGTAATTAGTATTTGGTCAGTAGAGGCGTTATTAGGACATTCTTTATGATTGAATCTTAACTAAAATGATCACAGAAGGAGGATAAAACAGGGGGCATTCATCAAAACTAAATCAGAAAGTCAGATGGGCTGAAGCTGATGTCAAGGGTATAGGTGCACCTCCATCTTGTTCAAGTGTAGGAAATCAGTGCCTATCAATGTCTCTGCATCTGCCAGACAGAGCCAGCAAGAAGGGGAGAATGTAATTCAAGAGATTTGGATTAACTGACGAGCCGAAAAAGACACCTTTTCTCAAGACCCTGACGGGAACAAGACGGTCAGCTGTGGCATGCAAAACAGAGCTCAGACTGAGTCAACCTTAAGTCAATTGGAAAAAAGAAAGGATGAATGAAGATGGTGCAATTTGCTACCAAAATTGTTCAAGTAACTGCGATCTCTGGGTGTTGTGCGAGAGGAAGAGCGGAAAGGGAAAATGCTGAGCCCTCAGAATGCCCCCCTGTTTGTGTTCGTTTACGAATTTTCATCAAGAAAAGTGGCTTTCTGAACATTCTACCCATGAAAACAAAATAAGAACAACTTAGAAATCCTCTGGCTTTTGGGAGAAAAATGATAGAATTAAAAATTGGTGCTTAAATTGAGGAGAAATGTTTCAAAGGTCAAAATGTCAAGGGTTAAAAGAAAAGACGGTTATGGCATTATAACATTGTCTTTACTGAAAGCTTTATAAGAAGGACGAGGTTTTTGAAATAATCGAAACACTAGTTTATGTTAGATATTACTAAGGTGCTAAACAGGTGCCTTTTTAAGGAATTAGGTACTTGTTATGTTAAGGAAGTGGTAAAATGAGACTGTCTTCAACGGAAGCACCTTTCTACTGCAAGAATTCTCTAGAGCTATCACCGTTATACTAGTAACTCACAATCAATAAAATACAAGCAAGAACTCCTACACAATAAATATGCTAACGTCAGATTCCCTAACCTTGCCGAGTTCAAAACACCAGTTTCCTCCTTAGGTCATTGTAACTCATATTTGAATACTGCTTTCAAATTTAGTTTCCCAACCACTATGATTTAGGTGTTAAGATTATTCCCATTTTACACACAAGGAAACTAAGGCTGAAGATATATGCGGCTTACTCAAACTTTTACTCTACCAAATTCAGGGAGTAGGATTGCACTCAGTTCCTCTGGCTTTAGATGTTATTCTATAAACATAAAACAAACTCTGTTTCATCTTATCATCTTTTGACTATTAAGGACATAGCACACTTTCCAAGATGACCTTTGCCTTACATTAGTAAGCACACCAAGTGTGAGTCCCTCAGCAATTGCAATGGCCAGAGACTTATTATCTCTTTCACGTTAAGACCCTCATGAAACCTCAGGGATTGAGGCTGAAAAATCAACGCCAGATGGCTTTAGGATAAATATTCCCGAAAATTCTGCTACTGTCAAGTTACCCCAACGGAAATGTCCTCAATGCTGATAAAGATGGAGATAACACATGCAGGCCATCTGTCCTAGCCACATGGCTTTTTAATAAGGAAAATCTCTGAGGGTAAAATGAATGAAGACTGGATACAGGCAAAGGGGCATCTAGGACACATTCTTGTGTGTCTGCTGGTCATTGGCTAATTATGAATGCAGATAATTAAGACAAGTCTCTAAAAGTTGTCCCATTTGGCAGGATAAGCTACTCTTGCTGAATGTGGAGAGACATGGTGAACGATAAAAAATCAATTTTGTTGACAAATCCACTTCAAAGAAGTTCAGTAAGCATCACCATGATGTTTTACTGGAATGTATTACTCCATTTTTTCCCAAATCTATTTGAAGTGGCTTTTAGCAAAAGATGTAAGTGAGAAAAATTGGACTAGAAAGGCAAAACCTGAACATGGTCTAAAATGATCACCAATGGCAGCCAATGTGTTGCAACCAACTGGGTACAGAATTGTGATTGTGACAGGGGACTTCTGATTCTAATTAGGGCCATTTCAGGCATCTCAGACTCTCTTATAATCAAGAAAATGCTTAATAATGTGATGCTGGACAATCCCAAATCATTTTTTTTTCTTTGATAGAGACATGAAATTCATACATGACTTCTTGCCTTGGGTTTCATCATGACATTGTAATCACACTTGGCAGCCTGGAAACCAGATTTCCAGGAAAATATGTAAGGTAATGAACACTCCTACCCGGAGGTATCTACCTGGAAGCACATCTCAGTGAGAGATGATTGTTGTGCCCCATGGATGTTCATTCCCTGATGCATTTTGGCAGGGTCAGCAATGTTAAGGCTAAAAGGAAATTTGTTTACGGCTCCTGTACATTGTTTGCTTTAAAACAGAATGACAATTTCTTGGTATATGATTCCAAGAAGCAGAGCTGACTCTTCAATATGCTTTAGAACCATCATTTAAACAAAGAAATTTATTTAAGTTTCAGGTTCGAAGCCATATTCAATCGCTTAGCAGTGGTCTTTCTGAGTAGCTTTTCAATCCCTGCTGTTGTCCAACTTTTTTGGTAATAGAATTCCTCCATGTTATCATTGTTAGAAGGTGTGTTGGGACAGCAGTAATCAACCACAGTATCAACTCTAAGACTCCTCACAACAGAAGATCCCCAACTTTGTCTGTTCATGGTGACCGTGGTGTCTCAGTAATTTTTTCATGGTGTCTCGAGGCCAAAATACTTAGATACTTAGCAGTTGTTTATTAAATACTTAGGTCCAAACAATTCAATATGTATTTGTGTCCTAACCACTTAGTAACCATCTGGAAAAAAACCCACATATATTGAAAGACAAAAATACTATATTTTATTCTTAGGTAACCACAGTTATTTACTAATAAGGTGGGTGCACCTGTTGTACTTTGTACAATATCTTAAACTTGGGATCAAATTGGATGCTGTCACCCTCATTTCTTGGTCCACATGGATTTTTGCATAGTACTTGCTTTAAATTTTGTTTGGTTATTTATTTATTTTGAGAAAGAGCGAGCGAAGAGGGTTGGGGCAGAGAGATGGGGGAGGGAGAGCACGCTCTGCACTGTCAGAGGTTGGATGCTTAACCAACTGAGCCACCCAGGTATCCTGCATAGTACTTGCTCTATATCCTAATGCCTGCGAAATATCCAGCTACATAAAGATATGGTGTCATCAAAGAAATGTAGTGGAATCTAATGTTGAAAATATCAACTCTGGAGCTACTAGTTTGCATGGTGTCCAAATTTCCTATGACCAAGTATTGTTATGCTTTACCAACAATTTAAAATTTCTCTGGTGCCCTCTGAGTTCACTGCAGCACGCTCAGGTCCCCTGGGTGGGGAGGTGGGGAGCTGTGGTTCTACAGAATTGTAGTGACAATATATGTGAGCAATAATAATAATGTTACTGAGATATTGTGCTCCAGAGACTGACCAAATTAAAAGTGGAAACCACGTTGCACATCTTCTCTGAAGTCACAGCTCCCCTGGATTAGAGAGGGGAACATGAGCGTTGGACAGCATGAGCTGCGAACCTTGGGAATTGTTTTTTGTTCTCAACAAAGGCAATGAATCTATGAAAACACTGTGTGTGCAGGTGGCCTGACTTTCTGGAGGGCTACATGGGGAATATTTTAGAGGTAGACACTTTAAGGTATAAAACACATCATCCAACTTTCTGCATAGCTAATTAGAAAGCTCTAATCATCTACACTCCTTTTTTATCTTTTTCTTTGTATTTTCTCTCAATCTCTTTGGGTAGGTAATCTGTACAAATAGTGATGGTCAGTTGCAACGCTTTAAACATTTGGCCTTCTAAACATGCCAGTCATATGAACCTCACCACAGGCTCTCTCGCCGTTTAAGTGCTTTCTGAACAAAAGATTCAGCAGCCAAAAAAAAAAAAAAAAAAAAAAAATCAGCAGCAATTCGGATTAGTGTTGAAGAAGATCAAAACTGTAAAAATTGAATTGCTGAAGTCTAGGCATTCAGGGAAGTCATATACTAATGAGGCCTCATCATTTCTACGTTTCCCTCTGTTCAAATTTGCTAAAGAGCTTTCGGGTAAGCAATCAATTGATGAAAACAAGACCTTGGCAATGATTAACACCTAAGCTGGTTTTTCATTAAAATAAAAAATGCGTAATAACATGAAGGTTTGCTGGGTCACAAATATGTGTAAGAAAATAGAGTATTGTGTTGTAAAGGAATTTAATTTTTGCCCCGGCTGACCTGCCAATTAACCTCCTGGTCTTAGGTCAAAGCCATTTTGCTTCCCTGGACCTCACCCCCCACACTAGCATGTACAACGGTGGGTGTGGGTTAGTTGTCCAAGAGCCTTTGAGTTCCAACACCGAATACTTGATGAACTTCCCCGCCACGGTAGATTTTGATGTCTTCTGATGAACATAAATAAAACTGAATCAACCAGCCAAATAGGTGAATTAAAGAAAAAGAGCATTGCTGCTGAGTTGTTTTTTTTTTTTTTTTTTTTTAAGCACATAAAATTTACCATATTAACCATTGATAAGCGTACAAGTCAATGCTGTGAAGTGTATTCACATGGTTGTGTAACCAGTCTCCGGAACTTTTTCATTTTGCAAAACTGAAGTCCTATACCCATTAAACAATTAAACTCTCCCCTCCCAACACCCCCTGGCAACTACCTTTCTACTTTGTGTCTCTGTGATTTTGACTACTCTTGATACCTTATATAAGCAGAATTATACAGTATTTGTCTTTCTGTGATTGGCTAATGTCACTTAATATGTCTTCGAGGTTCATCCGTATCGTCGCGTATTACAGGATTTCCTTCTGTTTTTAAAACTAAATACTATTGTATTGTACGTATATGCCACATTTTGTGTATTCATTCATCTGTCCAGGGACACTTCGGTTGCTTCCACCTTTTGGCTATTGCTCTTATGAATGTGGGTGTAACTAACCACTGATGAGCTAGAAAGGAGAGGAATGCATATTTATTTTCCCCGAGCCCCAAGGAAACTGCAGTACTGTCAATACCCTTCTGATTTCATCTAGAAAGTTTCCAGAGGTAAGGGAAGTAGGTCACCAAGGTGCTTAAACTTCATTCTGGGGGACCGATGGGAGGACTATTTGAAATATCATTTCCAGATGTGTCTTAGGGCTAAAATGTATTTCCTTCTGTTTTATTACCAGTCATTAAAGGAAACAACAGGGAAAGATAAAAACAAAGTTATGTCTTCCAAAATGTGAAAGGTCTTTGCCATTGGACAGTTTTAATGTGAACTTGAATCTCCATACATTTTTTCAGTCTCATTTTTAATTAGTTACAGATCCAAACTTTTGTGAAAAAATATTCTCTCAAGGATTTCAAAATTTTAGCCCTGCATATTATTACATCTGTCCCACTTCAAAAAGTATTACACAAAAGGATATTAATATCTGTGAATAATTTATGTCTGAGTCGAGCCTGACCTTTTTATAAGCAAGAGGCTCGGAACTTTTTTTTCCCTTTTTTTTGTGAAAGGAAGTCACTCTTTAAGCCAGATTAAGACTCCTCCTGAGTCTAGGTGCTCAATCACTAATTAAATACATAAAGCGTATATTTTTGACTTAGAAGCAGCAAAGTATTGCCTGATAACTCAAGCTACTTCTGTAATTCCTATATTTGCATTTTGTTTGTTTTTGTGCATTCTGCTACCTCAAGCACTTTCTTTTCTGTGCAAGCTATATAAAGCTCTTGTTGAGTGCATCTAGAAAATCTTTTAATGAAGAAAGGCTTTCAACATCAGTGGCAGTTTTTTATATATATGTATATATTCACATACAAAACTTTTGGAGAAATGTCATCAGGGGGATCCATTCCAAATTAGACGTGCACTTTGAAATAGGAAAAACAAGTTCTACTAGAATAAGAAAACAAATCACTCAGCATTATAATTTCCACTTCCCTGTACCCGTGATAAATATAGGTGTGGAGGGCCCATGTAATGCATTACTCCAGGTGACACGCCATACTTGAGGCCTTTAGGTCAGCATTGTCCATAGGAATGTAACTACATTTCTAGTAGCCACATTAAAAAGTAAAAAATTGGTGAGACTGATTTTTAAATTATATTGTATTAAACTAATATATCAAACTTATCATTTCAAAATGCAATCAATACAAAAGTTGCTAATGAGACATTTTGCTCTTTTGGTATTATAGTTTTGATAATGCATCTCAATATGGACTATCCGGGGTGCCTGTGTGGCTCAGGTGATAGCATCCAGGTTGATGCAATCACTACCCAGCGGTCTTGGCACTTACTATGACAACCAAAGAAAGCTGGAACTAGAGAAAGGTAGGTGATGGAAGAAGAACAAGGCAGGGAAGAGGAAACACTCGCTCTATAAAAATGGAAGGACTGGAGGTATGTGGGTGGCTCAGTCAGTTAAGCAACCAACTTTGGCTCAAGTCATGATCTCAGAGTTCAGGAGTTTGAGTCCCGTGTTGGGCTCTGTGCTGACAGTTCAGAGCCTGGAGCCAGCTTTAGATTCTGTGTCTCCCTCTCTCTCTGCCCCTCCCTCAGACGCACTCTGTCTCTCTTTCACAAATAAATAGACATTAAAATAAAAAAAAAGAATTAAAGGATTGGAGGCAAGGTGTTAAATAGGTATGCTATCATCTGCAAATGAGTCAGTTCATTTGTAAAATTAAGGAAGCTGAAATAGAAAATACGTAAGATCCAGCTTTTAATCATTCTATCATTCTCTGTATAAAGAGCCAAAAATTCATTATAACATGTAAGTTTACATTTATGTTGTTCAAATAGAACCTAGCGTGCGTGTATGTGGATATGTGTATGTGTATTTAATCCTGGAATCAAAGGGAACATATGGTATATATTTTTTTAACACCTTGGACACCGGAAAATCTATAAGTGTTATCTAAATGAAATAAGTGCCATTTTAAAATATCTGAGTATAGGTATTCCAGATAGTATGTTATCCTGACTTGCTTTTCACCTCTTCTCTACTTATTACCCAGGAGGACTGAGGTTTGATTTCCAATTAGATCCCTTTATCGTAAGGATATACAGGTGATTTTTTGGTTTACATACTGTTAGTGTTGCTCTTTAAAAGTTGCTTAAAAATTACATTTCTATAGATTAAATCATTTGAAATAAACCAGAAACACTCACTCACAGGAAGCCTATGAGAGTTGCTTTGTAAAGAAAGGATACTTTTGGTAGGACAGATACTCATCGATGTCTCAGTTTGTCTCAGACAACTAATCATTTGTATAATCATAATTGGCAAGTTTTGATGTCTTCAAAGACATCTCAGATATGTTCTGATTTGTTTCCTCCTATTTCTACCAGACATACTCTAGGGACAGTAAGTGATCCACAAACACAGGCAGTCAGACTTTGTTAGGGGGAAAAAGCAGAGGAAGGGAATTCCTAAAAGAAATAGAGCTGTAAAAATTCTTGGCACATTGAAGAAAGGACAGAGTCCCGTGTCAGTGGGTGTGTGTCAAAGAGTGGTGACAAAATAGCCAGGAGAGGTGGAAGGGCCAGCTTGTAAATGGTCTTGACCACTGGACTAGCTATTGACTTTGCTCTGCAGAAAATGGGAAACCAATCACTGATGTGTGTGTGTGTGTGTGTGTGTGTGTGTGCGTGCACACACATGTGTGTGCATTAACAAATGTGTGGTTCAAGCAGTATGGTGACATGTTTGGGCTGTGTTCTAGAAAGATAATTGAGTTAACAATATAGCAGAGGGATTTGAAACAGAAAGGCCAGATGAGAAATAGGAGAGCTAATTTGGATATTACTTGGTTGTAAGAGTATCTAACAATCTTTGAGACTTGTATGCATTGTCTCATTTAAATCTCACCACAGCCATGCAAGGAAAATTTTGCTACTATTCTCATTTTACAGTTAAGGATTCAGAGAAGTTAAGTTACTTGTTCAAGGCCAAGTGACTCATCTATATCAGTTGTGTCTAAACATTCTTTTAAAATCATGTATTGAGGGGCACCAGGGTGGGTCAGTCAGTTGAGCCTCTGACTCTTGATTTTAGCTCAGGTCATGGTCCCAGGGCCATGGGATCAAGCCCCACCTCAGGCTCCACAATGAGCAAGGAGCCTGCTGGGATTCTCTCTCTCTCCTACTCTCTGCTCTTCTCCCCTACTCACACACATACTCTCTCTCAAAAAATTAAAAATAAATAAATAAAATGATGTATTGAAGAAATGAAGAAGATTTAAGCATTATTTCCCAATATAGGTATTTTAACTTATACAGTTACATATACAGTATTGTCTATCCACATACTAAATATTAATAAAGCATATTATTTTATTACAGCCCAGTGTGTCATTTGGTATACTAGCTGGGTTGTATTCACTATGTTGGAGACCACTGTTCTGTATAATTGAATTTGAATGTCATTAGACATTGCATGAGCCTTAACTTGACAACTGAGCTCATACTTCTCAGCCCTGGCTGCTTCACAAATTGGTGCTAACTTTTTGGCCCCTGAAGGCATCTGAGTTTGAGACTCTATATTAAGTCTTACCATCAAGCTAACCAGGACTACTTGTGCATCCCACCTGCATATAATCCTTGATTTCTTGGTTCATTTTTTACTTATTCTTACAGAAATATCTTTAAATGATTGAGTTTAAAATTTCTCCTATAGATAATTTAGTTCAATCAACTTATTACAAAAGTGAGAAAAATAAGGCACAGAGGAATATAACTACATAGCTACTCAAGTTAGAGGTAAAGCCTGTTAGAGACTCAGAACTCAAATATGGAATGCTCACTGTTTTCCTTAAAGATACACAGGCTACCTTGCTGGTGGCTTAGTATGTACATTTCTTGAGTGTCCAGATAGCATTTGTTCCACTTGTTAATATGATTGGCTGTAGAAATGTGTAGTAAATTTCACATGATCATCATGATAATAATTTAGGACACTAGTTTGTGACTTTTGTTCCATTAGAATCACTTGGGGAAACTTCTAAAAAATAGTAAAGCCCAGGCTCTCATTCACAGAGGTTCATTTTAAATCATTCTGCATTCATAACTAAAAACAAAACAAAACAAAACAAAAAACAACTACTTAGGTCATTGTAATGGGCAGCCAGGGTTCAGATCTTTGATTAAGACCTATCCTGATTTAATGCCCATCTTAAAGCAACTAGAAGACACACATGGTTGTAAATATCAGGCCTGAAATTGTTATGAAATGGTTTCGAGCCATATCATGCAGATATAAGATAGATAAGATACAGAAGATTTGAGAACTACAATTTAAAAGATTGATTTAATAGATATATATTTAATCTTCCACTTTGTAACTAAAAGACACATTTAGTTTCAAAATGACTATGGAATATATAAAAATTTATCATATTCTAAGTTTTCAAAACAACCAAAATATAAATCATTGGGTATCAATTCAAGAAGCACTATGTGGAACCTTCAATGAAGACAAGCAAAACACTTCTCTGATGAACTTTAAAGGAGAGTCTGATAAAGGAAACATCTCATGCTCCTGGATGGAAATGTTCAATATTTCATAAACTATCAATTGTCTCCAGTTTAAGAAGGAATTCTAATCAAAATGACTTTTTTTGGGGACTGGAAAATTGGGAATTTACTTGAAAATTAATATAGAACAATAAATGAGAATATCAAAGCAAATCTGGATACTGAAGGCAAGAACTGCAAGTTGTTAAAAAGCACTTACATCATTAATTAAAACAGTAGGAGCTGTGTAAGAACAAACAGATCCATGAAACTGAAAAGATATTGAAACAAAATTTAGACATAAGAATTTTAGTGCATTTAAATGGCACCATTTCAGATGTGGAGAGAAAGGAAGCATATTTAATACTAATTTTTAAGAACTTAATTAACAATTTGGAAAGCACTTATATCCCTACACTGCATGTTACACCAAAGTAAGTTCCATAGAGCTATTACACAGCCAGAGAAAGCAGTAGTGCCCATCTAATGTCAGTTGATATATAGGCATTTCTAAGCATAAAAGGAAAAGTAAAAAATATTTCTGGCCATGTAAAATGTAAGATATCCCAAACACCCCATAAATGAAATTAAGAACCAAAGGCAAGCTATGAAAAACTTTTGCAACCAGAGGTCAGAGGGTATAGAAAGAGTTTTTCTGAATTAGTAAGCAGAAGAAACACATCTCAACAGAAAAATGGGCCAAAGACAATCTGCGATTCTCAAAGAAAAATTACCAATGGGCAAATGAAACCCCAAAACATGTAAAGAGCATATACCTCACTGGCAATCAATATAGTAATCAAAACTGAAAAATAAATAAACAACTAAACACTATGTTTATCAAATGTCCAGTTGTTTAAAATAAATTAAAATGTCTATTGTAGGGAAGATTGGATTAAATTTAGAAAGCACACTATTGTAATTCCTTGTGATTGAGAGAATACATTGGTATAATCTTCATGAAGGGCAATTCAGCAAAATCAATAAAAAATTTAACAAGTATTCTTTGATCTGTAAATTCTACTTCTAGTAATCTATGTCAAAGAAACATCAGAGATGTCAGAATTATTTTTTTTTACAAGTAAAATGATGCTCATTACAATGCTATCCTAACAGCAAACGTGAAAAAAAAAAAAACCCATTGTCAACAAATCAGGGAATAATTACCTAAATTATGGGAAACTCTACTTAAGAATAATTTCCACGAATGTAAAATCAGGAATGTCATTCAAATATAAAATGAACATGAGTTAAAGATTTTATTCTACTCATTAATTAATGAGGAAACCAGTAAGAGGTTAAGACTGGCTCAAAAAGCATTAGAGGAGTTAATATTTACTAACAATTCAATACATGAATATTAACATAATATGCTGGTTTAGTTATAAAACTGGGTAATATCCTAGAGGGCAATATATCCTAAATTAGGGAGTTACAGTTCCTCTTGGAAAGAAAACATTTGCATCTCAATTGGAAAAAAAATCTACAGGTTAACATGTGTCTTCAGGAAATCTAGACCCTTTATTAAACAGTAAAGGATAAGTTGACACAGTTTATTCTTAGTCTTTGAGGGGATTCACCTTATTTCCCATTGAAAGTATGTGCCATATTTTTGCCGTATTTCCAAAGTTTTTGTATTTTTCTTAGCAAGCCAAATATGGAGTACTAGAAACCACTAAATTTTTTTAATGTTTTATTTATTTTTGAAAGAGCGAGCTAGTGAGGGAGGGGCAGAGGGAAATGGGGACAGAGGATCCTAAGCAGGCCCTCCACGACAGCAGCAAGCCTCATGCGGGACTTGAACTCCCGAACCGTGGGATCATGACCTGAGCCCACGTCAGCGCTTAGCCGACTGAGCCTCCCAGGTGCCCCGAAACCATTAAAATTTGTGCCATAGATGAGTATTGAGGCACATGGAAAAATATTAACACTATTTGGGTAAGTGGGAAAAAAAAGAGGAAGTGAAAAAGGGATTATGTAGAGTTTGATCCTACTTTTAAAAACAATAGGCAAAAAATTTGTCAAATGTGCACAAAGAAAAACATGAACCATGTTCATCAAAATGTCAATAGTGGGCCTTCTTCTGGTTTCTGCTCTGATACACAAAGAGCTTAGAAGACACCACTCCTGTTCTTAAGAAAAAGTGGAACAAACTGACCCAGCCAAGAACTGAGGTGGTTAGCTGAAATTGCAGGTCAAATCGCTATCCTGAAATCTGGAGAGAAAGGCAAATCCAGAGTCACTGTTGACATTCACTTGCCTGGAACAGATGCCTCTGGAACTAGAAGGCACTAATTTTGACAAATGGCTGGAGGCTGAGTGTGAACTCTTTTGAGAAAGAGAAACTCCTGTGGGGGCCACGGTCTTCGGGGATCCCCACACTTTAATGAGTTTTGCGTGCAGAAAATCTACCAGATTCTCGCAGTGAAGATCCAAGAGTGATCTACCTTGTGACTCCGGTGAGAAAGGGGAAGGCTAATCGTGAAATATACTCAGAGGGTTCACCATACGAAAGTCCTCCTCTCCTGGGAAAAGAGTTTGACCGGAGGGGCTTTATTCCAGACTAGGAGACTAGTCTAGTCTCCTCTAGACTTCTGACCTAACCTAAGGCGGGATGAAACAAGAAAGCTATGCTACTATCTGTGAAGGTCATGAACCAGAGAAAGGGGCCCACTAAAAAACTGAGATTCAATCATAAGATTGCAGGACATGTCCCTTCTCTCACATCTTATGGTTATACCAATGGGCTCCAGCATAGTAACAGTGGGTTGTAGCTCAAAGACTCTTAAGTGGACTCATATGTTAAGAGCTCTACTGCAAAAGGTAGTAGAGAAAATGAAAAGAAACATATGGATAAAGTAGAGACTTTAGTTACTAATCGTGTACCAATATTAGTTTCTTTATTTTTTTTAAGTGTATTTATTTACTTTGAGAGAGAAAGAGCAAGCTGGGGAGAAGCACAGAGAGGGAGAGACAGAGAATCCCAAGCAGGCTGCACACTGCCAGCACAGAGCCCCATGCAGGGCTCGAACTCCTGAATCATGAGATCATCACCTGAGCTGAAATCTAGAGTCAGGCCTGAGCCACCCAGGTCCCCCAGTTTCTTAATTATAACAAATATACTATAGTAATGTAAGACGATACTAATAAGAAAAACTGAGTGTAGGGAATATGGGAACTCTCAATATCATCTTTACAATTTTTCTGTAAAACCTAAATATTGGCTTTTCTTTGGGTGGTAGTTTTTCTTTGGATGGTGGCAATTAAAATTTTTTCCTCTATAGTTTTGAGTGTTCTGATTTGTTTATAATAAACCTATATTACTTCTAACATAAAAAAGTATTCTCATATTTCAAAATACACACTTTGTTAAAAAATAAACAATTTTCAGATTGTTTCATGTATACATTTTTTTTTCCTCCAGTTACATGGTAGGCTTCCTGAGGGTAAGAATAATATTCTTTTCTTTTATTCTCTTTCTTCTTTCAGCATTCCACCACCATAATATCTACGTCAGTGCCCTACTCATAGTACTAGGTCAATACATGCTTGTTAACTGACACCAACTAGCTATATGACTTAAAATGTTAGACTGAAAAATCACCAGTTTGGTGTTTCTATCCCGTTTTAAAGAGATCAAATGTATGGTCAAAAAAGGCATGAAGATATGAGTCAAAACACAAAAGAACTAAGAAGTCCAACATGTTAATTATTAGATGCCTCGGAGATGGATTTTGTTCAACAACTGGCTTCTCATTGTTGGAGGGCTTATATCTATGCCAACTGATTTGGCCAAGTTGAGCTATATGGTGAGCTATGTCAAAAATCATAAAGACCCCAAATAAAACTACTGTTTTAGCAAGAGCTGGCTTTATAGTCCTCGGAGAAGCCAATCCTATAGTGGGCACTGAAAGGATTATTCCAGTATAAATCAACTTTTCACCAGAGTGTAATTTTCAGAAACTTGCTTTTGGGGCTGAGTTCTTTTTGCCTCAGCCCAGTGCTAACTTCTTTGTGCCCTCTGCGATGACAGAAAGTTTGTACAAAACACTTCTGGCCATGTTTCTGTTCTGTGAGCAGGCCAAACCAAACTTGAGTCACAGTTGTCTCTATCTGATGAAGATTTAAAGTCAGTGTCGCCCTCATGCCCCTCATCCGTGTATACAAGAAAGACTGCAGCCAACAGCAGGAGGTCCCAATAAGCGAGGCCACCCAAATTCTGCCTGCTGCTTGCGAGCGGCGAGAACACACTCAAGAAATCCTTCAAGATTTACTTCGCACCCAGGAGCATAATGGGAAATGGCTCAGGGCTCGGGGTCGAGCTTTGTGATTGGAGATGTAAAGTAGCATGCAGCCTTTCTGGCCCAGAAATGACCCTCTGCACCATCCCTTTATTGGTAGAAAAACATGCACAGAGAACCGTGTTATAGGCACATGTTTGTGAGGCTTGGGTAATTGCTCGCACCTGCTTGGGAAAGACATTCTTAACTATTTGCTAGTTGTTCTAGAGAACTCCAACTTGTTTCCACTGCTGCCTTTGCACCCTTAAATTTGGAGTTTGAAAGCAATCGTTGTTCGTGTTTCTAGTACCTCTTTCTTTTTGGTGGGGGTTTTAGTAAAACTAAAATTAAGATAGTTGAGATAAAACTCCCTCATCTCTACCTGATGACAAAAGGAAACTGGCCAAATGTCTATTCTTTTTTTAATGTTTATTTATATTTTGAGAGAGAGCGAGAGACAGAGCGTGAGTTGGGGAGGGCAGAGAGAGAGAGAGAGAGGGAGACACAAAATCCGAAGCAGGCTCTAGGCTCTGAGCTGTCGGCACAGAGCCTCACACGGGGCTAGAACTGAAAAGCAGTGAAATCATGACCTTAGCCTAAGTCGGACGCTTAACCAGAGCCACCCAGGTGCTCCAAATGTCCTTCCTTTTTATGTTATATATTTTATATGTTATATATACATATATATAACATACACACACATATAATCTGAGAATACAAAGCAATTTGCTGTCATAAAATAGTATAAAGTAAATACCTCTGCCATATTTGAATCACTCCTTGCATGAAACCCAGTTCAGATTGCTACAATGTTCTTGGCTCGGATTGCCAGGCAACTCCGCTCATTTTGAGTAGTGTGCCTTACTGTTAATTTCCTCCCCCCGCCTTCCGTTTGGAATTAACTTGTTAAATTAATCTCATCTTCATTTATTTTACAGTGTCTTCATGTTTAAATGCTGATTTTATGAACATCTGTTTCCATCACAGTTGCAAACCCATTACTTTTATGAGCTATACATATTTTAAAGAGATTTACTGCTGACCTTTGTTGGTGAATTGAATGTTTTTGTTGTCAGTAACATTTCCGTAATTGATGCCATTGTTACTGCCACCCAGATAGTGGTTTCAAATGAGATATGTTTTGGGGAATCTTTTTACTTAAACACATTAAATCAGACAGACATCATTTTAAAATTGTGTGGCTTTGGAAAAAAGAAGTGTTAAATCTTGCAGCACGAGGCAAAGGTAAACAGACACTCAATTTTCCTCTACTTTGAAACAGTTTTAAAGTTTTATATTTGCTAAAAGTGATTTTTTCTTTCTCCCAGGACTTGTCATTTAATAATACAATTGGGGGAACTGCATTACTTACATAACCCATATGTGGCTGTCGATAAATCCATCAATCAAAGTAAGATAAATTGTTCATTCAGCTTTCCATCCCTTAGAAAAAATATTGTTTTTCAGAGTCCAATAATAGGGCAAAATACCACCTAAGCGTTCAACCTCCGGTCTCTGGGGAGACCTTGTGAATTCTCTCTCTGTGTCAGGGATCTAGTAAACAGTGAAAGAAATTTTTCTTTCACAGCAAGCTGACAAAAATGGCAGGATGTTCAAAATAACTCCCAAGTATGTAGACTAAATCTTGCTTTCATCCTGGAGAAGGTAATCAGAGTTGGATATCCTACAGGAACTGGCTGGAAAAGCCATACCCAATGCCCATAAAGATGACGAGTTTATTCTCTAATCCACCCTGGAGAAAACTTGCCTGTGTTTGGTTATAATCATTCCAGTTCTCTACACAATGGTGTATTCCAAGTTTGGTATCAGAAGAATTTGGTTTACTTAAAAAATTGTCTACACTTGCATATCTGTGTGAATCAGAAATAAATATCTGAACTCCTCTGATAGACAATGCATTTTCTTTGTTTCTATTTGGGTGTTTCTTCAAGTCTTAGATAATGAAAGAGTCTTTGATTAGCATATGATAAGCTGTTAGTTGTCCTTTTAAGACATTACATTATGAAATAATGTTATTAAAGTTCAAAAGGACATCACAGCTATGTAAAATTGTACAAATTATATATTTAAATTAATTTTTTCATACCAATAAAATACTATCTTTTTATGTCTCATAATCCAAAGCATGCAGTGATAATGTTTTTATCCTTTCAAGCATAGGAAATAGTTGTAAATCACAATTATTATAATGACCATGTTATATGTCTTTTACCATTTGCATTATCTGATAAGAAAAAAAAGAATGCATTGCCCTTGCCTTTTTACCACCAAATTGCTCTCTTTTTTTCCCCATTTCCTTGTTATAAAAATAAGACATACTTATTGTAGAAATCTTGGAAGATATAGAAATAAATCAGAAATAAATCAAAATTATCTGCCATACAGTGTAATTACTTCAAACATTCAAAATATTACCTTTTGAATATGGTTTTGTATCTGGATTTTACCACTAAATGTTATAATATTTTTCTATGTTATTATAAAGTTTACAAAAAGATAAGTTTTTATATTTGTGGATTTTCCATCAGAAAATTTTGCGATACTAGATTTAATTATTCATCTAAAAAATTACTCATCTAATTTTGCACATATAGGTTGATTCTGATCTTTAAAACATCATAAATAATATTGTGATAAATATTTTTACATGTAAATCTCTGTTCATAGCTAAAATTTCCTTCAGGATAAATTTGTGGAAGAATTTATGGGGTTATAGGTTAATTCTGTCATAGGAAATGTACACATTTAAAAATCTCAAAATTTCCCTTGAAAAAAACATACCTACTGATTTATAATCCTATAGCAGAATATGAGAATGATCATTTTACATGCTCATTTATGGTGGCTATTGGATCTTTAAAAAATTTTTTTTTTGGCAGATGAAAATTACTTCACTATTGTCTTAATTTGCATTTTAAAAATTCTTGAGATTTAGCTTCTTTAAAATTGATTATTTACTATTACTATGCTTCTTTTGTAAATTTACTGCTTATTTCTTTGGTCCATTTTCTCTGGGTTATTTGTTTCTTATCAAATTATAAGAGATCTTTGTATATTAAGGATACCAACCTATTATATTTATGTGGCAAGCGGTTTTTACATTTGTTGCTTGTCTTTCTAGGATTCTTCTATTTATAGAAGTTAATTTTTATATCACCAAATCTATCTCTTCTTTCACTAATATGCTTACAGAGCCTTCTGGCATCCAGAGATGATTTAATTATTTTATGGCTTTCTCTTTTATATATAAATATTTAATCTATCAGGAATTTACTTTGGGCTATGGTATCAAATGAAGATTTTACTTAATTTTTTTTCCATACAGTGAACTAATTTTTCCTGCTCAATTTGTCCAGTACTCGGCCCTCACAATTTCATCTTTCCCATGTACATTATTCATACATACCCAGGGTCTTTTGGGGGCTCTCCATGCTGCTTTATCGACTGTTCTTATTTATTGTTATTGCATTTGAATAGTCATAAAATTATAATATAATACATTTGTTAGAACTGGTTGAATAATCCCCCCCCCCCAACCGCATCCTTGGGAATACAGCTTCTAAAGTACCTAACATTACAGTATTGTCCAACATGAAAAATTTCACATTCTTTCGTGAAAAATTTTATTTCATTAGTGATAAGATGTACTCATTCTGCATTTCACCTCTGCAATTGAGATCTGTCCTGCAATCAGTGTTAGCAAGAGCAGTCAGACAATAGCTATCAATACATGCACTAACTTGGTCTTAGCTCTTCACGTTCCTCTCACTTCAATTACATTTGGTGCATTGCTGATATTACACATGTTCAATTTACACAATTGAAGATGTCCTCAAGATTATACTCTGCACATTGAAAAGAAGTTATTGTTTATGCAAATGTGAAAACTAACCAGAGGGCAGATGTGTTGTTGGAAGCGGGACTTAAAGTTCCTATTATCTAGTAAGAGAAACACCTATGCACTTTATCCAACCTAAGCAAGGAAGATGCCTTCTCGTAGATGAAACTGTTACTAAGGTTCAAGAAAAGGATTGCTTATCATGCACTACCCAATACAATGGAAGACAGGAAAGGTTGCCAAATCCCTTGGAACAGACGAAAGAAATTTCAAAGCAATGAGAAACATATGTGACTGGGTCATGCATTGTGTGGGACTACTTTTCAAGGCACCATACATTAAGTTATCAGAAACGTTCTCCTGACTTTGAACAGAAGCCACTGAGCATCCAGTACCACACCCGACTGAGTAAAAAAGTGTTGATATCAAAATTTGCAAAGCAAGTATAAGTGACTTGGAAGAAAATATTGGAAATAGCAATGGAGCACTATTGAAAACATGTTGAGTCGTCAAATCTCTTCAAGTTACCAGGGATGGTATGACAAAATTTCAATCTAAATAAGTCTAACATTTTCTTCAATGAGAAGAAAGGACTGTATAAAAATTTAATCTCCAGCATCGGTACTGCATAGAATAATGGTGTGTCTTATGGTGCATTGTGTTTTAGATTAGATGAGAAACAGTAGTTGCCTTGATTTTCTTCTTTAGCAACTTACTGCCCACATAGCGTGAATCTGCCTTTGTCTCACAGAATTCTATGAACAGATTTGAAGTCCCCACAAATATAGTTTTGCTAAAGTCCTTAAAGGACATAATAGCACGGCAATTTCTACCTAGAAAAACCACCATCTCACTCAGTAAGCCCAAGAACTTGACAGTTGTTTTTTCAAATCCAACTCGTACCTAGGGTTTAACTTCCCAAGTTCCTTTCACTTCCAGTAATTTTTTAGTAACTGTGAGTGTCCATCTCTGCATGACTCCTAACATGACCTTCAGTATCATGGTTCCCCAAACAACTTCTCTTCTGTGAAGCCTTCTCAGAATGATCAGAAAACGGATGGCTTGTACTCTCTGACCCTGAGACATGTCTGAATTTGGAAGTCTGCTTCCTCATTCAGGTACTTAGATTCCAGATGCAGATTTTATCTTTGTTGTTCCACCTTTACCGATCTCTCTTGTCAGTGTTCTGAGGAGCTTTGGACAACTCTCGCCTGTCTCTGGTGGTTGGTGCTCTCTTGTTGCCAGGGACCACCTCCTTGTGACTGTCTTCCTAGACCTTCCTGGACTTTCCTTCATTCTCCTCACTGTATTATCTGGTACTTCTCACACTCTTAAAAAAAGTGTAAAATGCCTCCTCTACCTTTTGCCTTTTTTATTTTTATATTTTTAATGTTTTTATTTATTTTTTGATATATATAGAGAGAGACAGAGTGTGAGCAGGTGAGGGGCAGAGAGAGAAGGAGACACAGAATCCAAAGCGGGCTCCAGGCTCTGAGCTGTCAGCACAGAGCCCAACACAGGGCTCGAACTCATGAACCGGGAGATTATGACCTGAGACGAAGTGGGACGCTTAACTGACTGAGCCACCCAGGCACCCCACCTTTTGCCTTTTTCTGCCCTATCTTCTTTTGTACTAAATTTGCAATCTCTGGAACATGGTCATTACCCAGAATGCCAAATGTAGGTCAATTCATGTCGCTGTGAAAAGCACTATAAAAAGAGAAGCGTACAGCTTCTTCGTGCTTATTACAGAGAAAATGCAAGATATACAATGCTGCTTGGAGAAAAAGGCGATGCTCTAACTCTTACTAGGTAGTATCATTCAAAAAAATTACTAAGAAAATAACAGTTAAAAAAATCGGACATTCAATTTATTCAACATATCATAACATAATTTAAAATAATCCTTTTTCTACTGACTTGTGATGCCAGCTTTACCTTCTGCATAATTCTTATAGCTACCATGTTGTCATGTATTCCATATTGTAATTCCATCTCTGATAAAATCCTAGACCCTGTGTATAAGGCACAGAATCAGGAATTACTTCGGGGTAGGAAGGGTCTTGCTTCTTTATAGGTTTGGTTACTTAAAAATATACCCAGAAAACTTTTGACTGTTCTCCCAGTGTAATGTGGAACCTGCTTCTTTTCCCCTGGAGTGAGGGCTAGTGACACCCTTCTAACAAATAGAACATGGCAGAAGTAATGGCATGTGACTTTCTGATACTAGGTCATAAAAGGCACTGCATCTCCCACCTTGCTCTGTCTGTCTCTCTTTCTTCATCACTCTCTCTGCCATTTTGTGAGTATTCAAGCAGGCTTAGGAAAGGGTTCAGATGGAAAGGACTTGAATCCTCCTACCAATTGCCAGACAGGCACTGAGGCCTCTTGCCAGTGGCCACATAAGTGATGCTATTGGAAACAGATCTCCCAGCCCCAGGAAGGCCTTCATATGATTTCAGCCTCAGCCGACATCTGCATCCTCAAAAAGGTCTGTGGTAAGAATGCCCAGCTAAGCCTTTTCCAAATTCCTGATCCGCAGAAAGTGTGACATTATTGATATTTGTTGTTTTAAACGGCTAAGTTTTAGAGTAATCTGCAATAGAGAATTTAATAGAAACAGATAATTGCAGCCAAGGTATATCATACCTCCAAAACATTTGCTGGTGGAAATAGCCATAGTCCTAGAGGGTAGGCCTCTGGGAAGACTCTGGCTGTAGTCTCCCTTGGCCTTACTACTTCATCCTATTTCCAACATTTCAGTCTCCTTCCTTTTATTATTTAGTGTGTGTGTGTGGGGGGGGGGGGGAGGGGGTGCTCCTTAGTCACCATATGAAAGAAGGAAGCTTATCTGTTTTATTCCAAAAGTCAAACATTGAGCACTGTGTTATGTATAGTTTTGAGCATCTATTATCCATACTGAAAGATGAAGGTTTCAAGGCACAGAGTACATGAGGCTGATAGAAACTGTTACACACAGTGGTAGAACTATCATTTAACTTTTGGAATTTGTCGTTTGAACTCTATCTGCTTTGGGCAAGAGAATCAAATTGATGCATACGCATTATCAGCAATAATTTTTTAGGTATAGAAATAAACCCATAATAAGAAAGAGAAAGGGAAAATTAGCTAGTGGTTATTGAGGACCCACCGTATTCCAAGTATTGGGCTAAGCAAAATTAATACACTGGAAAGAAAGGTTGAAACAGTTACTATAACTGTCCTACCTCATTTGCTCCTGACTTTGATGGTAGTGATCTGCTTATGCCTTAAATTTGTGTCTCCTGTTGCCTTCACGATCAAATTTCTCTGGGCCAGAGACTTGGGCCACTTCTTGCCCAAACTCTTCATTATGGGTTGGCTAATTAAAAAACAATCAAAGAACAATACTTCTCTTTGGATGTGCCCTCCACCCCCAATTTTCTTTTACCATGTTTTACTTCTATGGGAAGCTCTAACCTTCATCTCTCACGACCCCTGATCCATTCTACCTATCTGTTTTAGACCTAAAGGCCTTGATAACTGATAGCATGGGAGGTTTTATGGGCACTGATGGAAAGTGACCTAATTTAAAGAAGGGGGTTGTGATATTGCAATGAAAAAGAAACAGATCACTGGTAAAAAGACAAAATTAATGGTGCGTGTGAAGTTTGTTTAAAATAGTTCTTTAGGGGCGCCTGGGTGGCGCAGTCGGTTAAGCGTCCGACTTCAGCCAGGTCGGTCCGTGAGTTTGAGCCCCGCGTCAGGCTCTGGGCTGATGGCTCGGAGCCTGGAGCCTGTTTCCGAGTCTGTGTCTCCCTCTCTCTCTGCCTCTCCCCCGTTCATGCTCTGTCTCTCTCTGTCCCAAAAATAAAATAAAAACGTTGAGAAGAAAAAATAAAATAGTTCTTTAAAAATGTTTTTATGTTTATTTAATTTTGAGAGAGAGACAGAGAGAGGGAGAGAAGGAGGGGCAGAGAGAGAGGAAGACTGAAGACCCAAGACAGGCTCTGGTACTGACAGTAAAGAGGCCAACATGGGGCTCGAACTCAAACTGTGAGATCACGACCCAAGCAGAAGTCAGACGCCCAGCCAACCGAGCCACCCGGGTGCCCCCCTGTGCGAGTTTATTAATTTTTAAATACGTTGATCACACTCCTGCAAATATTCTCTCTGACTTGGGGATGACATATGAACTCAAGTGACTATGGTTCTCTACCTGCAGGTAGCATGTTCTGTCAGTAGTCAGATGTGGTTAGGAGTCTGTGGTTCAAACAGCTGTACTTTAGGCACACGAAATATAAATGAGTCGTTTTTCCCCCTTGATAATCGTTAGTTCAAATAAAAACATTTCTCATAAAAAGACAGAATTGTTAATATAAAAAAGCAAGTTCCTAAAAGAAATATAAACACTCAGATCTGCTCCCAGTTACTGTGAACACTAACCATGGTTTATCCCTGAGCTTGACTTGACTGTTTTCTCAGCTTGAGTTGGTAATGTTGGATTCCACGTGTCTTTGGAGTGTGTCCACGGTCAAGGATGTGGGGCTTTGCCGTCTTTCAAGTGAACGCTATGCCTGCATTCTCTGAATCAAAGGCAAAGCCTTAGTTCTCCTTTTCAACCTTGCTACTTAGCAAACTTACTTTAAAAGGAAAAGACTCTACATGGTATTAGCGAGACAGAATAAAAGAAACAAGTTGTAAGTGTTTTCAACCTCTCCCCACCTTCAACAAACCCTCTTGGAAAACAGGAAGAGGAATTTTTTTTTTTTTTTTTGCTTGCTTGTCAGTTCTTAGGCATTCTTTTGCTCTTACAGATCTTGGTAAAGGAGGAAGAGGGGACTTGCAAAAAGTCAGGATGGTTAAAATGAGCCACATATTAAAGGGGCTGCACAAGAGATGCTGATTCAGCTAGACTGAGGGGAGTTTGGGGTAGGGGGAGGAGCAGGGACTTTGGGGACACCTGCCACATGTGGAAGGACTTGACAGGATTGGGAAGAGAATATTTCCAAAGTTTTTCTGGATGTCCCCCCTCAGGCATTTTTTTATGAAGGGCAGCAGTAAAAATTTACATTGTTTTTCATTATTTTGGAATCTGGACTAATGCCTCCTTAACATGAAGTTATGCCCACAAGGAGTCATGAGATGGCTGGGCTTTGTATGGATGATACATTTTATCAACCTTTCTTTTTTCTTTTTTTTTTTTTTCTCCCTTCCTTCCTTCCTTCCTTCCTTTTCTTTTGAGGAAAGGAGGGAACTGATTCCAAATTTCTCCACTTCTTTAACTATCTTAGGCCTATTTATGAAGTCTCCCTTAGCAACAACAAGCTATATAACACACAGTAAGTTCTTCAAATTAATTTTGTTAAGATTGAAACTCAAGAAGGAGCCAACGAAACACAATGTGCAGGTGTTAAGAGAATGGCAAAGCTCACCCTTCCAAAGTGACTCAGTTTGACGCTTCTCTTCTACCATATTCTGTGACCCTACTCTATGCCCATCCATCATCCCCAGTGGTTAGCCCATGGCTTTGTGACTTGATAATGTATTGTTTTCCCTCATTTGTGGCATTTCTGATTACCTCTTGACTCTGCTGGACTTTTGGTTTGGGGACTTGTCACTGAGTTCTAGCTTCCTCACGGCTGATCTTGTCAGCCGGTTTTCCTGTCTTGGTTCCATCACTATGTGGTAAGCCTCATGGACTCCCTTGGAATATACCTCGGTTTTACTTCTCAGCAGCCTTTCAAAAATGCTTGTTGTAAAAATGCAACAAACAAAGACAGTGCTTGTTTTTACTAGAAATGCAATCCATTAACATTTACTTTATCTCAGAACATTTTATCTGGAAACAACAAATAAATAGAGCTTTACAGAGCTTAAAATAGAGACACAGCATTGTCATTCAATCATTTATTTTTTAAAGTAAGAATACCAATGAACAAATAATCTGATATATAGTTGAATATTAAGCTAAGAGGTAATGTCTATCATTTCTCAGAAGGCTTCATTAACTTAGGAACAAACCTCCCACTATAATAATATAAATTTGGCACCTGCATAATAAATGTGGCCAAGTGACTAAGTTATGATAAAAAGATCAGAGAAAGTATTTTACTTTGTTAACATAAGGTATCTATTAAGCTAAGGTAAATACTAACTTAGTAAAAAACACTATTCATTGAATTCAAGAATTCAATTGTGAAAGCTGAATCTTTCATTAGGAGGCAGATTGAAATCATAGTTGAAGTTTTCTTTTCTTTTCTTTTCTTTCTTTCTTTTTAAGAATTAACTCATTTATTCACAGTTGGTCCTGGGGCTAGTCAATGAGAAGTGGGCTTAAAAATGGCAGGCCCTGGGGCACCTGGGTGGCGCAGTCGGTTAAGCGTCCGACTTCAGCCAGGTCACGATCTCACGGTCCATGAGTTTGAGCCCCGCGTCAGGCTCTGGGCTGATGGCTCAGAGCCTGGAGCCTGTTTCTGATTCTGTGTCTCCCTCTCTCTCTGCCCCTCCCCCGTTCATGCTCTGTCTCTCTCTGTCCCAAAAATAAATAAACGTTGAAAAAAAAAATTTAAAAATGGCAGGCCCAACTCCTTCTTAGTGAGTTCAGGGAGAGCCATACTCAACCATTTATTTATTTATTTATTTATTTATTTATTTATTATTTATTTATCTATTATTTATTTATTTAGAGTTTCAGGAATAGAATTTAGTGATTCATCACTTACACATAACACCCAGTGCTCATCCCAACAAGTGTCCTCCTTAATGCCCCTTATCCCTTTGGCCCATCCCCCCACCCAACACCTCACCAGCAACCCTCAGTTTGTACTCTGTGTTTAAGAGTCTTTTATGGTTTGTCTCCTTCTCTGTTTTTATATTATTTTTGCTTCCCTTCCCTTATGTTCATCTGTTTTGTATCTTAAATTCCACATATGAGTGAAATCATGTGATGCTTGTCTTTTTCTGACTGACTTATTTCACTTAGCATAATACATTCTAGTTCCATTCATGTTGTTGCAAATGGCAAGATTTCATTCTTTTTGATTGCCAAGTAATACTCCATTGTGTGTGTGTGTGTGTGTGTGTGTGTGTGTGTGTATACACCACATCTTCTTTATCTAGTCATCAGTTGATGGACATTTGGGGTCTTTCCATACTGTAGCTATTGTCAATAGTGCTGCTATAAACATTTGGGTGCATGTACCCCTTTGAATCAGCACTCCTGTATCCTTTGGATAAATACCTAGTAGTGCAATTGCTGGGTTGTAGGGTAATTCTATTTTTAAATTTTTGAGGAACCTTCACACTGTTTTCCAGAGTGGCTGCACCAGTTTGCATTCCCACCAGCAGTGCTAAAGGGTTCCTCTTTCTCTGCATCTTTGTCAACACCTGTTGTTGCCGGAGTTGTTACTTTTAGCCATTCTGATAGGTGTGAGGTGGTATCTCATTGTGGTTTTGATTTGTATTTCCCTGATGATGAGTGATGTTGAAAATTTTTTCGTGTGTCTGTTATCTTTCTGGGTAACAGACTTCTTTCAAAAAGTGTCTATTCATGTCTTTTGACCATGATAGTTGAAGTTTTATTAAGAGGACTGAAGGTACACACATATATTTCATAATTGTCTTTACAGAGTTTTACTAAGTATGTGAGAAACATCAGAATATATGGTTAAATGTGTCATTGGAAACAAGCATCACCTGTATATCTCAAAAACTCTTGTCAGGGTATTTTGTGTGTGGGGTGGGTGGGGGTGGGGTTTGATGCTATAAGATATATTCCTGATATTTTGACTGCATGTACAGGAAAGATGATTGTTCAAACTTTCCCTCTGACTTGATCATTATAAATAACTCACTACTTGGTTTTTAAAGATTTCAAGTTGGAGCAATTAAAAAAATAATAAATGAGCCCCTGATGAAATGCACACACATGTAATTGAATTCATTAAGACCCACCAAAATTCCAGCTGAAAGAAAATTTCATTGACCACCTTTCTCGTATCCCCAAATCACTATAAGAGTTGTCAAGTGGTTCCTGGCCAAAAAGAAAATTTAAAGTATCTCATACTTTTAGATGAAAGAGAAAATGTGAGAGAGAGATTGTGTGTGTGGGGCAGATGGAGAGAGAGAGAAAGAGGGAGAGAGTGAGAGAGAAGGAGAGAGGGAAAGAGAGAGAGAAAGAGGGGGAGAGGAGAGAGGGGGGGGCGATAGGAAGAAAGACAGAGAGGGAATGAGAGAGCCTCAATAGGAGAGGGAAATGGAGTAATGGAGTTAACTCTCAATTACCTGGGCTAATGGAGTGTGGACAAAACAAAATGGCAAACAATCAGCCAATCAGCCTGAGGGTTCTTTCCTCACCAGCGTAAAATTTTCTTTCTTTCACAGATAGAAAACACAGATTAGGTGAGAGGTAGGCCTAGGACTTAATCTGGAGAAAGATTTCTAGGCTGGTGGTCAAGAATCAGAGGTGTTTTGTTTTGTTTTGTTTTATATCTGACCCCTTTAAAGATTGCTAAATTTTCTTCCTTTAGCAAAATGAAAATATGTTTTCTTCAACCTTATTTCCATGACACATTCACAGGTCTGCCTCATCTCTACCATCTATAATATGAAAGGAGGAGGAGGGCTAACTGGTTGTATGTCCTCCAATAACAATATAGTTGTCACTATTGTCAGGTTCCTTTAAGATATTTGGAGGAATATATAGGAAAATACATATAAGAGACGCTGGGAGCTGAGCCTAAGAATGTAATTCTAATTGATTTATGTAATCCAACCAATTTATTTTCTCCCTAATTTAGTTCAGGGAGGGAATCTGACCCAGTGACAAAGTATGAATCCCATGACAAATGAAGGAGCTATCAGACATTGGTTCACTCAGATGAGTTGATATGAAGCTAATGTGAAGGCTTGCACAGTTATAGCCATTTTTTAAAAAATCATAGTGGGAAGAGTCTTGAAATTAGATGGGAAACCAGAAAAGACACAGGGGAAAGAGAAGAGAAAAAATGGATCCAGTGAGTTGTTGGATTATTTCTCTCTTAAAGCCAGAATTACCTTTGGAATTTTAAGTTTTGTGTGATAATGATACTCTTTATTATTAGAGACCTTCTGAATTGAGTTGAATTTCACTGTCACTTGCAACCCAAATATTCTTAACCGACCAGAAAACAGAGAATACAGTGTAAATTAATTGGGTACCACATTTTTTGGGGGTGACTTTTATTTTCTGAGTATTTAAACATTTTATGTCTCACAGCATCTCCAAAAGTAGAAAGTATAGCAATAAATTTCAGCAGACCTAAACCTTAATCTGTGAGGAGAGGCTCAATTGGGAAGTTGACCTTCAGAGGCAGAACTCCCTTAGACTCATTCTTGCCAGGAATGTTTTGGGGGTGTTACCGGTTCCTTGCATCTAGAGGATAGGAAGACCTCCAGAAGCTACACAAATCGAAAGAAAAGAAGAGAAATACTGGGTGATCATGGCAAAGGAAGTGTCTTTCACAGTTTGAAAGTATCTTCACAATGATCAGTAGATATCTTGGTGGTAGGGTACCTTTCTGGGGTTTTGAGAAAGCTTCTGGGGTTTTGGGGAAGCTTGTCCCTCCACGGAAGACTGATGGGCCTCCTCTGATCTGTGAAGTCATCTGTGCAAATTGGTTGTGTTTATTCTTCAGCAGTGTTAAAGGAACTGATCTGTTGGTGTCTTTCTGTTGATATCGTTCTGATTAAACAATGTGCTGCTGAATATTATTGAATACCACTTTATGGTGGGAAAGCTTCATGTCAGCTGCATAAATACCTTGCTGAAGATCACACGAGGTAATAATGGGAGTTCCAGGGCCTGAAATTGTGACTCTCTATCTCCCAAGCCCATGTGTTTTCCAAAACACATGATTTTCCTTCTCCCTTCTCCTCAGGGAGAATAATTTTCAAACTGGGGAGGATAGATAAAGCATTTCAAAGAGGAAATTAAAGTATTAAATAGAAGAGGAAGCACCTGGGCATGTTAATTGAGTCTCAGACTTCCAAGCCTAGTTGAATTATATATTGTGGAGCAGAAAAACTTGTAGATGACTTCAACATTTGAGAATCTGTGGGATAGGGATGGGAAACATTGTCCTCCAAAGGGAGAAAAAGTGGGTTCTGGAATTACAGACTGGTGTTTTATAATCCCTGACCTGGACTGCTTCTCCGAATTCCAGAGCTATATATCCTATATCTGTCACATTAAAATTAAGGTTCATTTGGATGTGGTTAAACAAATGTCTTCTGGAAGAGTTCAGTTTAGAGTGGCTAGTATTTGTGCCATGCCACATTTTTTTTATTAACAACTCATTGTATTCGTTAGGGTTCTCCAGAGACACAGAATCACTAGGAATTGGCTCATGCAATTGTGGAGGCTGACAAGTCCCAAGATCAGCAGGTGCCCAGCCAGAGAGTTTGATGGTGTAGTTGCACCCTGAAAACCAGCAGGCTCCAGACCCAGGAAGTGCCATTGTTTCAGCTCATGTCTGGAGGCAGGAAAAAACTGACATCCCAGTTCAAGGAAGGAGGTTCCATGGTACTCAGCCCTTTTATTCTATTCAGGCTTTCAACTGATTGGATATGACCCGTCCACATTATGGAAGGCAATCTGCTTTACTTGTTCTACTGATTCAAATGTTAATCTCATCTAGAAACACCCTCCCAGATACACCCATGATATGTTTGACCAAGTATCTAGGCACTCCATGGTCCAGTCAGGTTGAGACAAAAAATTAACTACCACAGGAATATTTATCACATTTGAGGGGACTATAATGGTGGAAGGTAAAGTTTATATATTAGATGAGATAATCACTACTCAAAGTAATTTTGAAAAAATTCTGGGTAAAGGTTTCTGAGACAGTGGGATTATAAAATTAATCTAGCACTGAATGAAATAAATTTAAAAACAAGAAGAAGCAAAGATAGGAAACTCCAAAAAAGGAACAAACAAAACAGTAACAAATTCACAAGCAGTGACCAAATGACGAAAGACAACCAACTTCATGTTCTATAATTAGGAGTTGTGGCTAAAGAGAGAACCTGATACCTCTTTTTGCAGCACATCCAACCCTTCGATGTAGAATTAAAGAAAGAAAGGAGTTGATAACATTTTAAGAATTTTTCTAAAACCCTTAAGAAGAGAAGCCAGCTAAAGAATAAGACTGACAGAGTAGAGGCTCCTGGGTGGCTCAGCCAGTTAAGCTTGCAACTTTGACTCAAGTCATGATCTTGCTGTTTGCAAGTTCAAGTCCCGTGTCAGGCTCTGTGCTCACAGCTCAGAGCCTGGAGCCTGCTTTGGATTCTGTGTCTCACTCTCTCTCTACCCCTCCTCTGCTTGCTCTCTCTCTCTCTCAAAAATAAAGAAACATTAAAAAAAAAAAGACTGACAGAGAGTCAAGAAAAAATTCCCCTATAATAGAGGACACCAAAAAAAAAACCCACTGGTTCATGGCATAATCAGTAGGGTTATGAAAGCATGGTATATTTCAGAAAACTGTGATGAATTAGGGCAAGGAGATTATGGAAGTGGATTCTGTCCTTAGTGGTGGGAGAAGGCTCTAATATTGGTACTATAATGGGACTCCTGGCTAGCCTGTTTACCTCTTGTGTTTACCATCCACTACTGCCCAGGATCACCATACTGCATATAGAAAATTAAAAACAGAGCAACACCAAACTCAGAGAATATATCAGGTGCCTGACAGAGTTTGATTCACCTACTCTATATCAGGGCCAACAAAAAGTCTGAACAGACTGGATAATGTTAAATATGGGACATACTACAGTCAAAAAAGTTGAAAGGAAGAAATACAGCATACAGAATGTAATGAAAAACACAAATTGAAAGAAAATACAATCTAGGAAATAAAAGAAAACTCTCCATGGATAGTTTACACTATGAATTTACAACATGAATTTTAATTAGAAAATATATTCAATGAAACAAAAGACAAAGAAAGTCACAGAACAGTCTAATGGGAGGAAAAGGGAGTTTGCAGAAGGCAAAGGTCCAGCAAGAAACAGGACAGATAGAGCTGAAAACAGAAGGGTATCAGGGAAAGAGAACTTGAGATGATCCTAGTAAAGTTAGAGGAGAAAGGCTACACCAATGATATATAGTGAGGACAATGATGGAAGAGTCAATGATACAGGGTGAGGACAAAGATCATCCAACATAAACATAATTGCCACCACTTAGGTATGCAACCAACAAAGGAGAATAGCAAAAAATTTCAGAGAGATTAAGAGAAAAAGAAAACGAAGAAGTAACCGAATATTAACTTCAAGAGAATCTCTGTATATCATAAAATACTTGATGTTGAATGATTAATGTTGAAGCAGATTCTGTAGAGATATTCACATTTAACATTTAACAAATCAGGCATCCAAGGGCGCCTGGGTGGCTCAGTCACTTGGGCATCTGAATTTGACTCAGGTCATGACCTCATGGTTTGTGAGTTTGAGCCCTGGGTTGCGCTTTCTGATTAACAGCGCCTGCTTCAGATCCTCTGCCTCTTTCTCTTTCTGCCTCTTCCTTGCTCATTCTCTCCTCTCTCTCTCAAAAAGTAAGAAGCATAAAAAAAAAAAAAAGAGCTAGGCATCAAGAGTGAAAAATCAGGTACAAGTGTAAAGAATCAGGCTGGCTTCAATCTTCTCCACGGTGATTCAGTACCAAAAATACTGCATGACTCTGAGCGAAAGAGTGGGCCTGGGAGTGTCAAATCCAGCCAAACCGTAGTCCTTGGAAGAAGGCCATGGGAAGATATTTTCAAGCATAAAGGAACTTGGCAATACAATATTCATGAGACCTTTTTTTTTAAAGTTTTTAAAAAGTTTATTTATTCTGAGAGAGAGAGAGAGAGAGAGAGAGAGAGAGAGAGAGAAAACAAGCAATGGAGGGGCAGACAGAGATGGAGAGGGAGAGGGAGAGAATCTCAAGCAGGCTCTGTGCTGCCAGCACAGAGCTTGATATGGGGCTCAAACCCTGACATCATGACTCGAGCCAAAAGACAAGAGTCAGATGCTTAACTGACGGAGTCATCTGGGTGCCCCCATGAGACTTTTTTTTGAAAACAAACAAACAAACAAACAAACAAACAAACAGGGGTGCCTGGGTGGCTCAGTCGGTTGAGCGTCCGACTTCAGCCAGGTCATGATCTTGCGGTCTGTGAGTTCGAGCCCCGCGTCGGGCTCTGGGCTGATGGCTCAGAGCCTGGAGCCTGTTTCGGATTCTGTGTCTCCCTCTCTCTCTGCCCCTCCCCGTTCATGCTCTGTCTCTCTCTGTCCCAAAAATAAATAAACGTTGAAACAAACAAACAAACAAACAAACAAAAAACACTTCATAATGATGTTACCATCCCTGTGAATGAAGACTCAAAATAAGGGAATCAAGAATGCAGTAAAATTATGTGGTAAAATTATTATGTCGTAAAATCAGTATGTATGTATCAGTATATAGTAAAATTACCAGAGTGGTAATAAAAATACCACTGAAAATCAGGTGGTAAGAGGAAATTGGGGAGTAAGTATAAGGTCTTATTTTTCATGGTATAGAATCAATTGGTGACCAAAAAGCATAATGATTCTAACTTTGTAGTGTTTTCCCACAATTTTTTTAAGTTTATTTATTTTTGCAGAGAGAGAGAGAGAGAGAGAATGAGTAGGGGAGGGGCAGAGAGAGAGGGAGACACAGAATCTGAAATAGATTCCAGGCTCTGAGCTGTCAGCACAGAGCTTGTCGTGGGGCTCAAACTCACGGACAGTGAGATCATGACCTGAGCCGAAGTCGGATGCTCAACCAACTGAGCCAACCAGGCGCCCCTCCCACAATTTTTTTTTTAAAGAAATTGACTTTATTTTCTAGAGGCGTTGTCAGTTCATAGAAAAATTGGGTGGGAAGTACACTTCCCATTTACTGCCTGTCCCTTTGCATGTACCACCTTCCCCACTATCAACATCCCTCCCCACAGTGATATATTTGTTAAAATCGATGAGCCTACACTGACATATCATTATCACCCAAAGTACATAGTTTACACTAGAGTTCACTCTGACATTCTATTGTTTTGATAAATATGTAATGACATGTATCCACTATTGTAGTATCATACATAATCGTTTCACTGCCCTTAACATCTATGCTCTGCCTATTCCTCCCTTCCTCCTGCTCCCTCTATCGCTTAGTAACCACTGATCTTTTTATTGTCTCCATAGTTTTGCCCTTTCCAGGCTGTCCTATAGTTGGAATCATACAATATGTTGACTTTATAGATTGTTTTCTTTTACTTAGTGTTTTAGTCTGTCAGATTACTGTAATAAAAATAATATACAAGGTGGGGATTATAAATAAAAATATTTATTTCTCACAGTTCTGGAGGCTGGGAAGTCCAGCTGGGAAGATCAAGGTGTCCATAGATTTGATATCTGATGAGGACACAATTGTTGTTTCACAGACTGTATTTTCTCTGTAACCTCACACGATGGCCCCTCTTGGGCCTCTTTTGTAAGGGCACTAATCGAATTCACAAGGGCTCTACCCTCAGATCTCCCCACCAAACCCACCTCCCAATACCATCCCTTGGGAGTTAGGATTTCAACATATGAATTTTGGAGGGACACAAATTTTCAGTTGATGGTATTTAGTAATATGCATTTAAGATTCCTCTATGTCTTTTCCTGATGTGGCAGCTCATTTTTTTTTCAGTGCTGAATAATATTCCATTGTGTGGGTAGCCATTCACCTGCTGAAGGACATCTTGCTTGCTTCCAAGTTTTGGCAATTATGAATAAAGCTGCTATAAACCTCCACATGCAAAACTTTTGTGTGGACGTGGTTTTGAACACATTTGGGCAAATACCAAGGAGTATGATTACTGAATCCTAGAAGAGTGTGTCAAGTTTTGTAAGAAACTGCCAAACTGTCTCCCAAAGTGGCTCTACCATTTTGCATTCCAACCAGCAATGAATGAGAGTTTCTATTACTCTATCCACATCAGCATTTGGTATCAATGTTTTAGATTCAGAGCATTTTATTAGTTATACCTCATTGCTTTAATATGCAATTCTCTAATAACAAATTATGTGGAGCATCTTTAAATATATTTGCTATATATGTATCTTTTTTGGTGAGACATCGCTCCAGGTCTTTTGCCCATTTTTTAATCAGGTTGTTCATGTCTTTTATTTTTGAATTCTGAGTTCTTTGTACATTTTGGATAGAAGTCTTTTTTTTCAGATGTGTCTTTTGCAAATATTTCCTTCCAGTTTGTGGCTTCTCTTCTCATTCTCTTGACATTGTTGTTTTCAGAGAAGAAGTTTTGAATTATAGTGGAGTCCAGATTATTGATTCTTTCTTTCATGGGCCATGCTTTCGGTGCTGTAGGTAAAAACTCATTGTCATATCCAAAGTAGTCTAGACTTTCTCCTATGTTATCTTCCAGGAATTTTATAGTTTTGCATTTTACATTTAGGTCTAAGATCCGTTTGGAGTTATTATTATTATTATCATTATTATTATTTTGTAAAGAGTACAAGATCTGTGTCTAGATTCTTTCTTTCTTTCTTTCTTTCTTTCTTTCTTTCTTTCTTTCTTTCCTTCTTTCTTTTTTTCATGTAGATGTCCAGCTGTTAGCAGTATTTGTTGAAGAGACCACTCTTACCTCCATTGTGTTAATTTTGCTCTTTTGTCAAAGATCAGTCTGATCTATTTATGTGGGTCTATTTCTGGGCTATCTATCTTGTTCCATTGATCAATCTGTCTATTGTTTCACGAGTACTGCACTGTGTGGGTTAGTGTAGTTTATAGTAGATCTTGAAGTCAGATGGTATCAGTTTTTCAATTTTGCTTTTCTCCTTCAATGTTGGGTTGGCTATTCTGGTTTTGTTTTGTTTTTAAAATACATTTATAACCAATCCAAGTCCCTTTTCAAGTAACACTATATACCACTTCATAAGTAATTCAAGTACCTTATAATAACAAAATATTCCTATTTCCTTCCTTTCATCTCTTGTATCATTACTGTCATTGATGCTCTGTCAAGCATACAGAGGCATACACATAATATATACACACAAATACATGTCATATAAAAGCATACATAATTGAATACATCATTGGTATCATTATTTTGAGCAAACTGTTGTCTGTTAGATCAGTTAAGAGTAAACAAAGTAAGTTCTTACTTTACCTTCACTTATTCAATATCCTATGCTCTTCCTTTCATTATGTAGATCTGAGTTTCTGACCCATATCATTTTCCTTCTCTGAAGATTTTTAAATTTTTTTTTAAATGTTTTCTTTACTTTTGAGACAGAGACAGGTAGAGCATGAGTGGGGGAGGGGCAGAGAGAGACAGGGAGACACAGAATCCAAAGTAGGGTTCGGGCTCTGAGCTTTCAGCACAGAGCCTGATGCAGGGCTCAAACCCAAGAACCGTGAGATGGTGATCTGAGACAAAGTTGGATGCTCAACCAACTGAGCCACCCAGGCGCCCGTCTCTGAAGAACTTTTTGAACCCATCTTGTAAGGAAGGTCTACTGGCAACAAATTTCCTCAAGTTTTTTTTGTCTGAGACAGTTTTCTCCTTTACTTTTTTCTCCTTTACTTATTCCACATGGTATAGACTTCTAGGTTGGTGTGGTTTTTTTGTCTTAACAATTTAAATATTTTGCTCTGCTCTCTTCTTGCTTGCATGGTTTCTGAGGAGCAGTCAGATATAATTCTTATTTTTGTTCTTCTGTGGGTCAGTTGTTTTGCTCTGGCTTCTTTCAGGATTTATCTTCTTTTTCTTTGATTTCTTGTAATTTGAAAATGATGTGCTAAGGTGTAGGGTGTTTTTGGGGGGGTTGATTTTGGTTTTGTTTTGTTTTGTTTTGTTTTGGGCATTTACCCTGTTTAGTGTTCTCTGAGCTTCCTGGACCTGTTGCATGGTATCTGACTTGAATTTGGGGGAAATGCTCACTCGTTATTTGCTTTGAATATTTCTTCTGTTCTTTTCTCTTTCTTCTCACTCTATTATTTCCATTTTGCATTTGTTATGCCTTTTGTAGTTATCCCACAGTTTTTGAACATTCTGTTCTGTTTTTTTCCCCCTAGTCTTTTTTTCTCTCTGCTATTCACTTTTGGAAGTTTCTGTTGACATATTGCAAGTTCAGAGATTCTTTGTTCAGCTCTGTCCAGACTACTAATAAGCCCACGAAAGGCACTCTTCATTTCTGTTACATTACTTTTTATGTCTAGCATTTCTTTTGGATTATTTAGAATTTCCATTCCTCGACTAACATTACCCATCTGTTCTTATACACTACCTACTTTTCCATTAGAGCCGTTAGCATCTCCATCATAATTGTTTTATATTTATGATCTGATAATTCCAACATCCCTGCCACACCTTGGTCTGGTTCTATTGTTCTCTGTCTCTTCAAACTGTAGTTTTTGCCTTCTAGGGAGCTTTGTAACTTTTTGTTGATAGTGGACATGATGCACTAGAGAAAAGAAACTGAGGTAAGTAGGCCTTTAATAATGTGAGGGTCACGTGTGAAGGGTAGGGAGGGAAGTGTTCCACAGGCTATGTTCAGGTCTCAGTGTTTCAGTGAGCCTGTGTCCTTGGGGTGTGAACTTTACCAGTGCTTTTCATTTTTCACCTTGCTTTGGCAGGACAGGATGGTTAGAGGAATCCGCAGTTGGGTATTTTCTCCTTCCCAGATTGGTTGAACTCTGAGAAGCCCCAATACGCTAGGCTCTGATAAAATGGTTTCTCCTGTGGTCAAAGCTTGATAAGAACAAAATGCTCTGATACGTTTCAGGATGGTCACTTTCCTCCCTCTGCCTGAAGGAAGCCGGAGGGGATTTTTCTCTGCTCTTCACTGTGAGAACTTAGTGAAGCTCCTGGAAGTAAAACTCACAAAAGTGTGAGACTTGGGGTCCCCCTGGAGGTTTTCTCTCTCAGACTTGTTCACACGGAACCTCCAGAAATTTGTCAATTACAGTTCAGGTTTTTCTACCCTAATATTGCTTCCTGCAGATATTTCTGGTCTCTGGGTTTCTACTCCCATAAGCTGTGATTCTCTATATCTACTTGTCTCTCTGTCTCTTCAGTTATGGGGGCTGTGGTTTGCTCTGGGACTCACTTCTCTGACAAATCTAAGAAGGGTTGCTGATTTTTCAATTCGTTCATTTTCTTACTTGTTAGGACAAAGTGGTGACTTCTCAGCTCCTCACATGCCAGAGCTAGAACAATAGCATTGAATTAAATCTCTTGGGGAGAAGTTTCATTTATCTGAAGTTTAGTAATTCCTTCAGTTTTATTATAATAGTTTCTTTTTTTCTGTTAGAATAATATTAAATTTAATATGTTTTTAAAATTAAAACATGTTTAATGTTAACTAAAATTTTTCACATCCTCTTGAACATTCATTTATTTTTGTTTCAATGTGTGAATGCAAAGGTATCTGAATAATGTTTCTATTTTTGAAGGGTGGCATTTGCAGTGATTTACTGCTTTCTTTTTTCTATATTGCTTGTTTTTAAAAAATTATATGTGTCTCAATTTTATAAAAACAACAAATGCTTTTTAGAGAAATACTTCAAGGAGAGTGGTATAAGATAGCAGGGTAGAAAAGTCCTGAGCTCACCTCCTCCCATATACATAACAAATCTATAGCTACATAAGAACCTGCTGAAAAGGACCTGAAAGCTAGCTGGACAGCACCTCCACAACAGAGGATAGAAGGACCATACCCAGGCTGGCAGGAAAGGTGGAGACGTGGTATCACAAGAACTCTGTCCCAGGGGCCACAACCTGGTCAGGAAGGATCTCATAATATGGGGCTGGTGTCTTAGGAGCGGGGGAGGGGGGGTGGTTCGTGGCCCACATCAGGCACCTCAGTGCTTGAGACCTGTACCAGAGACGAGATGAGCTTCCAAAGTATCTGGTCTTAAAAACCAGGCTTACTTTCAGGACAACCACAGGGCTATAAGGAACAGAAAATCCACTCCTAATGGGCTCACACAGAAACCCACTTGTCTAGGGACCCAACACAAAAAGTGCCTAGACCATATGCAAAGGAGACTTAATTTGTTAGTATCAAAGCATCTGCTGGAGAGCCAGGAATCTGTTGGGACTGTTCCCAGAGATGAAGTCACTGGTGGTTGCCATTTTTGCATTCTTCTTCTGCCTTGTTCATGCAGGTCTTGGACGTTACCATTTTCACCGCCCTCCCCCACCCCTACACCAGCTTGCTAGCTCTGGTGGGCATGCCCTGCCCTGCCCCTGTCTGCAGCCAAGGCCTGCCCCCCTCCAGCTGACAGGCACACACAACCAACACAGGGGGATGCCTCTTGAGTGCCTGGCTCTGTGGGAGCACAGGGGAGAGAGTGCATTTCTGGGCCCCAGGGGTCTGAAATAATAGGAGAGTCCTTGGTAGGCTACCACCCCCAGGGCACTATACAAAGAGCAGGATGAAACACACTTCAGTCTTCATATGAAAAAGGCCTATTTTCTTTCCTGGTGCTTCAGGCTAAGGGGCATGGTTCAGTTTCCCCACACATCTGGAGGCAACAGAGGCACCCCCAGGGAACATGGGCAAGAAGCTATATTAGTGCCTTCCCTTAGACACCACATAGATCACTGATACCACCCAGAAAGCATCTCAAATACACAGCTAAAGTCACAATTTTTACAACTGTCATCCAGGGGACACCTACAGATCTCCTGGTCTGGAAGTCACTAGGGTTTACTGATTATAGACCCATAAGACTGTATGTTTACATATGTAAAGGCTGCTGCCTGAGAATCTGGTTTACAATCACAGGTCTTGGCACATCCTCAGTTGGGACCTATCAAGAACAAATCAGCTTTCTTAGACAATCGCAAAAGTTTGCGAAACAATCAAAAGCTAGGGCAAGGTTGAACAATAAGGTTGATCTCCTACATAAGGCTACTCTCTCAAGACTGGGATAGGTAGCCATTTCACCTAATACATGAAAACAAACTTAGGGGCACCTGGGTGGGTCAGTTGGTTAAGCATCTGACTTTGGCTCAGGTCGTGATCTCACAGCTCATGAGTTCGAGCCCCACATTGGGCTCTGCTGACAGCTCAGAGCCTGGAGCCTGCTTCAGATTCTATGTCTCTCTCTCTCTCTGCCCCTCCCCCATGCTTTGTCTCTCTGTCTCTCAAAAAAAATGAACATTAAAAAAATTAAAAAAAAAAAACACTTAGAGAGTCAAGCAAAATGAAGAGACCTCTTTTGTTTGTCTTTTTAAAAAAGAACGAGGCAAATCCCTAGAAAATGCAGATAAGTAATCTACCTGATGAAGAGTTCAATGTAATAGTCATAAAGGTGCTCACTGAACTTGGAAGAAGAATGGATGAGCACAGTGAGAACTTCAACAAAGAGACAGAAAATAAGAAAGTACCAGTCAGGCCACAGAGCTGGAGAACACAATAGCTGAACTAAAAAATACACTAGAGGGGTTCAACAGCAGACTAGATAAAGTAGAAGAACAGATTAGCGACATGGAAGATAGACAACCAGATAGGGTATGGTACTCACCCAATCAGAGCAGCAAAAAGAAAAAAATAATCTTTTCAAATGAGGATAGGCTAAGAGAACTGTGTTACAATATCAGGTAGAATAACATGCACATTACCAGGGTCCCAGAGGAAAAGGAGAGGGAGAAAGAGATAGGAAAATTACTGGAAGAAATAATGGCTGAAAACTTCCCTAACTTGGGTAAGAAAATACACGTCCAAATACAAGAAGCACAGAGAGTTCTAAATAAGATGAGCCCAGTGAGATCCACACCAAGACACATTACAATTAAAATGTGAAAAGTTAGGGGCGCCTGGGTGGCTCAGTTGGTTAAGCGGCCGACTTCGGCTCAGGTCATGATCTCACACTCCGTGAGTTCGAGCCCCGCGTCGGGCTCTGTGCTGACAGCTCAGAGCCTGGAGCCTGTTACAGATTCTGTGTCTCCCTCTCTCTCTGACCCTCCCCCATTCATGCTCTGTCTCTCCCTGTCTCAAAAATAAATAAAAACGTTAAAAAAATTTAAAATGTGAAAAGTTAAAGATAAAGAGAGAAGGCTTAAAGTAGCAAGAGAAGAACAACTTGTTACACACAGGAGAACCTCCAAAAGAGTATCAGCTGATTTTTCAGCAGAAACTTTGCAGGCCAAAAGGGAGGGGTATGATATATTCAAAATGCTAAAAGGAAAAAAACTCCCAACCAAGAATATTCTACCTGGCAAGCTTATCATTCAGAACTGAAGGTTAGATGAAGAGTTTTCCAGGCAGGCAAAAAGTAAAGAAGTTCAGCATCACTAAATCAGTCTGATAAGAAATGTTAAAAGGATTTCTTTAAGATGAAAAGAAAAGGCATTAACAAGAAAACATACAAAAGTAAAAATTTCACTGGTAAATGCAAATATACAGTAAAGGTAGTGGACTAACCACTTGTAAAGCTAATATGAAGGCTAGAAGACAATTGTAATAAAATTAAATATAATTATAATAATTAGTTAAGAGATACACAAAAAAGATGTAAAGTATGACATTAAAAACAGAACATATGGCAAAAGGGAATGTGGAGTTTTTAGAATGCACTCAAACTTAAGACACTATCAATTTAAAATAGACTGTTACATGTATAGGATATTATATATGAACTTTGCGATAATCGCAAAGCAAAAATCTATAGACTATACACAAAAACAATGAGAAAGTATTTTAAACATAACACTACATTAAATCACCAAACCACAAGGGAAGAGAGCAAGACGAGAAGAAAGGAAGAGAGGAAGTACAAAAACATCCAGAAAACAATCAACAAAGTGGCAATAAGTACATACTTATAAATAATTACTTTAAATAAAAATGGACCTGAGGTGCCTGGGTGGCTCAGTCGATTGAGCATCTGAATTTAGCTCAGGTCATGATCCCACGGCTTGTGAGTTTGAGCCCCATGTCAGGCTCTGTGCTGACAGCTCAGTGCCTGGAGCCTGCTTTGGATTCTGTGTCTCCCTATCTGTCCTTCCCTGCTTGTGCTCTGTCTATCTCTCAAAAATAAATAAACATTAAAAAAATTAAATATAAATGGACTGCATTCTCCAATCAAAATATATACAGTGGTTCAATGGATAAAAAAACAAAATCTCTTATGTGGCCTACAGGAGACTCATTTCAGATATAAGGACAGAGACAGGCTGAAAGTGAAGAGACAGAAAAAGATATTACAGGGGCGCCTGGGTGGCGCAGTTGGTTAAGCGTCCGACTTCAGGCAGGTCACCATCTCGTGGTCCGGGAGTTCGAGCCCCGCGTCAGGCTCTGGGCTGATGGCTCAGAGCCTGGAACCTGTTTCCGATTCTGTGTCTCCCTCTCTCTCTGCCCCTCCCCCGTTCATGCTCTGTCTCTCTCTGTCCCAAAAATAAATAAAAACGTTGAAAAAAAATTAAAAAAAAAAAAGATATTACATGCAAATGGAAGTGAAAAGAAAGCTACTCATCTGTTGGGATGAGCACTGGGTGTTGTATGGAAACCAATTTGACAATAAATTTCATATTAAAAAAAAAGAAAGCTACTGTAGCTATACTTATGTTGGACAAAATGGACTTTAAAATAAAGACCCTGGGGCGCCTGGGTGGCTCAGTCGGTTGAGCGGCCGACTTCGGCTCAGGTAACGATCTCGTGGTCCATAAGTTCGAGCCCCGTGTCAGGCTCTGTGCTGACAGCTCAGAGCCTGGAGCCTGTTTCAGATTCTGTGTCTCCCTCTCTCTGACCCTCCCCTGTTCATGCTCTGTCTCTCTCTCAAAAATAAATAAACATTAAAAAAAATTTAAAATAAAGACCCTAATAAATACAAAGAAGGGCATTACATAATAATAAAAGCATCAATTGAACAAGAGGATATAACATTTGCAAATATTTATGCACCAAACATAAAACTACCTAAATATAGAAAGCAAATATTAACAGACCTAAAAGGCTAAAAGGAAAACATATAGCCAATAAATAATTCTAGGGGGTTTTAATACCTCACTTATACCAGTGGATAGATAATTCAGACAGAAAATCAATAAGGAAACATTGGCCTTAAACAATACATTGTACTGGATAGACTTAATAGATATATACAGAACATCCCATCCAAAAGCAGTAGAACACACATTTTTCTCTAGTGCACATGGAACATTCTTCAGGATAGACCCCATGTTGGGCCACAAAAAAAGTCTCAATAAATTAAAAAAAGCTGAAATCATATCAAGCATCTTTTTGGACACAATTTCTCCTTTGATTCCTTCATTGATACATTTGTAGTTCAGTAGCACATTGTTTAATCTCCACATAATGATGATTTTTCCAGGTTTCTTCTTGTAATCGATTTCTATGAAAATGAAAATAGAAATCAATTACAGGAAGAAACCTGGAAAAATCATCATTATGTGGAGATTAAACAACATGCTACTGAACTACAAATGTATCGATGAAGGAATGAAAGGAGAAATAAAAAATACCTGGAGACAAATGAAAATGGAAATACAACAGTCCAATATCTATGGGATGCTTCAAATGCACTTTTAAGAGGAAAGTGTATAGTGATACAGAGCTATCTTAAGAAACAAGAAAAATCTCAAATGATCTAACTCTTTACCTAAAGGAACTAGAAGAAGAAAAAAAAGTGCATATCAAAGTTAGTAGAAGAAAGGAGATAATAAAGATCAGAGTGGAAATAAATAAAATAGACACTAAAAAGACAATAGAAAACATCAACGAAGCTGAGAGCTGGTTCTTTGGAAAAATAACCAAAATTGACAAACCTTTAGCTAGATTCACCAAGAAAAAAGAGGGCTCAGATATATAAAATCTGAAATGAAAAAGGACAAGTTATAACCGATATCACAGAAATACAGAGGATCATAAGAGACTGCTACAAACAATTATATGCCAACAAATGGGACAACTCAGAAGAAATGAACAAATTATTAGAAACATACAATTTTCCAAGGCTGAATCATGAAGAAATAGAACATCTAAATAGACCAATTATCAACAAGGAGAGATTAAGATCAGTAATCAAAACCTTTCAACAAACAAAAGTCCAGGGCCAATGTCTTTACTGGTGAATTCTGCCAAACTTTCAAAGAAGATTTAATACTTATCCTTCTCAAACTTCCAAAAAACTGAAGAGGAGGGATAATTTCCACTCATTTTGTGGGACCAGCATTACTCCGATACCAAAACAGATAAGGACACCACACATACAAAGAGAAAATTAAAGTCCAGTATCCCTAATGATCATAGATGCAAAAGTCCTCAACAAAATATTAGCACACTGAATTCAACAATACTTTAAAAGTCTCATATTCCATGACCAAGTGGGATTTATTCCAGGGATGAAAATGGTTTAACATCTGTAAATCAATCAACATTGTATAACATAAACAAAATGAAGGATAAAAATCATATGATCACCTCAAAAAATGAAGAAAAAGTAGTTGATAAAATTTGCGTTCATTTATGATAAAAATTCTCAGCAAAGTGGGTATAGAGGGAAGATATTTCAATATAATATGAAAAACCTAGAGCAAACATCATATTCAATGGTAAAATACTGACAGCTTTTCCTCTACAATCAGGAACATTACGAGGATGTTCTTCCTTGCCACTTTTTTTCTACATAGTAGCAGAAATCCTAGCCAGAGCAACTAAGCAAGAAAGAAAAAAAAGCATCCAAATCAGAAAAGAAGTTTAAGTTTCAACACTTGCAGATGACATGATACTATATCTAAAAAAAACCCTAAAGATGCCACCAAACAGCTCTTAGAACTAATAAATCAATTCAATAAAGTTGAAGGATAGAAAACCACTGTACAGAAATCTGTTGTATTTTTTTATGCTTATTTGTTTTTGAGAGACAGAGAGAGAGAGAGCAGGGAAAGGGCAGAGAGAGGGGGAGAGAGGATCTGAAACAGGCTCTGGATAGCCACATGCAAAATAATGAAACTAGATCACTATCTGACCCCATTTCTGACACAAAAATTGATTCATAGTGGTTTAAAGATTTGAATGTAAGACCTGAAACCATAAAACTCCTAGAAGAAAACAGGTGATAAGCTCAGTGTCAGTATCTCAGAAAGTTTGTTTATTTGTTTGTTTGTTTTGGATTTGACTCCAAAAGCAAAAATAAACACGTGGGACTACATCAAAATACAAAGCTTCTCCTTGGCAAAGGAAATCATCAACAAAACAAGAAGGCAGCTTACTGAATGGGGCAAGATATTTGCAAATCATAGATCCAATATAGGATTAATATCCAAAATATAAAGAGAACTCATACAACTGGAAAAAAAAAATAGGCAGAGGATCTGAATAGATATTTTTCCAAAGAAGATATAGAGATGGCCAACAGGCACATGAAAAGATGTTCAACATCACTAATTATCAGGGAATTACAAATCAAAACCATAGTCAAATATCACCTCAAATCTGCTACAAGAGCTATTATCAAAAAGTCCAGAGATGGGGCGCCTGGGTGGCTCAGTTGGTTAAGTGTCTGACTCTTGGTTTCAGCTCAGGTCATGATCTCATAGTTCATGGGTTCAAGCCCCACATCAGGCTCCATGCTGACAGTGCAGAGCCTGCCTGGGATTCCTCTCTCCCTCTCTCTCTGCCCCTCCTCTGCTCTCTCACTCTCAAAAATAAATAAACTTTTTAAAAAAGTCCAGAGATAACAGATGTTGGTGAGGATATAGAAAAAAAGGGAACCCACATACATTGTTGACAGGAATGTAAATTGGTGCAGCCACTGTGGAAAACAGTGTGTGTGTGTGTGTGTGTGTGTGTGTATATATATATATATATATATATATATATATATATCTTTCTCTCTCTCTCTCTCTCTCTCTCTATATATATATATATATATACTTACACACATGTATATATATGTAGTATATGTACATATATATATATATATATATATATATATATGGTTTTGAGACTGCCATTCAGGAGCTAGCTCTAAAATTATTGGCAACACAGCTGTTAGAACTATATATATATGGTGTGTGTGTGTGTGTGTGTGTGTGTGTGTGTGTGTATTCCATACCATGGAATAGTACTCAGTCATAAAAAGGAAGGAAATCATGCCATTTGGAGCAACATAGATGAACCTAGAGGGTATTATGCTAAGTGAAATAATAGAGAAAAAAATACTGCACGGTTTCACTTGTATATAGAACCTAAAAAACAAAACAAACAAAACAAAACTCATAGATACAGAGAACAGATTGGTGGCTACAGAGGGACAGGGGGTAAGGGGGTGTTGGGTGAAATGGCTGAAGTGTATGGTGAATGATGGCAACTCGACTTACGGTGGTGATCGCTTTGTAGTGTATACAAACATCGAATTTAAATGTTGTGCACCTAACACATATGTAATGTTCTATAGCAATTTTATTTCAATTAAAAAAAATACCTCAGGTTCTATTTGTGGGCCCATAAGATAAAGTGTGACAAGGACAAATGTAAATTTCTGTTTTAGTTGTCGATAATTATAGAGCTATCTCCTGAATGGCACCCTCAAAACCAAGGTAAGGCTTTTGCTTCTATTTTCAGTGTCAGCTTTTCATCCACAAATACTACTAGCAAAGAAAGCCTGCAAGGTCCTTGACTACAGTCCTGAGGCTTCCCTAAGGTGGAAACCAATTTACATGTATAATTCTATTCTTTTTCAGAATTACAAGTATTGTGAGTTACTGCAAAAGTGTATTTTTATTTTAAACATAGACAAGAATAGAGTAATACAATGAATAGCCATGCGTTCACCGCTGACAAAATCTTAGCATTTTGCCTTATTTGCTTGGGATCTTCTTTTCTTAAAAAAATTAAATATTATGGATACAATGGTGCAATCTTGCAAGCCCCTCTTCAAATCCATTCCCCTAGCTTGCTCCCCAGACTTTAGATCATATTTCTTGTGCTCCAACTAAATTTCAGTAGAAATGACATCCATATGGCATCTTACTGATTTTTTTTTTGAAACCTTCTAGGATACATTGAAATTGTTTGATCCCTTCTCACTCCTCATAAAAGTATTCTGTCTGTTTATTCACTATAGTTGTGCTTTGCAACATACGGCAGGTACCTGTTGTAAACACTAAAACTACCAGCGAGATTAATACTTGAGTCCAACCTTGAAAAATCCCACTGTTGAGTTTCATTAAAATTCAAAATTCCTCATTAACTATTAATAACATTCATTCCGTTTTTGCAGTTAGCAAGAAAACAATGAATTTCATTTGCAGAGTGACAGGAGCTGGAAACCATTCAAAGGTATCAGCTGTCCTACAGGGCCACATCACTCTTAGTTTTGTCCTCGCAGAAAGAAAGCCAAGTGATAGCAGCGGTCTTGCTTAATTGTACATAAAAATAAAAATAAAACTGGGCAGAAATGACAGGTCTAAAACATTAGGCTGCAAGTGACCTGAACAGGTTAGAAATTGGTCTTTTGTTCAGAAGGGCACCCTCTCAATCCTAATGACTTACCAGTCACTTTTGAACTAAGGGGCTCTAAAAGATTTAGAGCCATGCATACACATCAGGACCAAACACCCAATAATCTACCTTGCCTTGACTAGAATCCCACGGATGCCCATTAAAATTTAAAGTTGAAAGTTCAGGAGACTACTAAGGCAGATCAAGCTGTCTCTGTGGTCAGAAACATCTTCCCACCAAAGTACACGAGTGAGGAAGGAAATCCACCAGAGGATGTAATAAATGAGTGACCAGGGGGAGGCAGAGTGACACTCAAAGCACCAGACATTCAGAGATAAGGGGAAAGAACAAGACCCTGTCTCTTCCTGTAAGAAACATCAGGCACGTCTGAGGAGAAAATGCCAAAGTTCCGAGTTACAGAGGCCTGGTAGATAAATCAAGAGATGGAAGATGAATGCTAAGAGCTCTGTAATTTGTATTTATATGCCGCCTGCCTCTAAGAAGTTCATAGTACTTTATGGATAACATCTAATTAAACTTTACAACATGCCTGGAAGTGAGGAATCAAGTGTTATTGCCCCTATTTTACAGCTAGGAAACCGCCTTGCTCTGGACCTTGGTTCACACTGTTAGCGGCACATTAGAGAAGAGGCTTTAAATCTGTCTTCTTTTCCTTTGTCCATTATCCTCCCTTCCTGAGAAATTGGAACAGTGTTGTATAATATTAAGAATAGTACAAGAAATCAGAATGAATCATTATCTCTATTTACCGGATGTTCCTCCCCGGACGGATGGCTTCCCTTTCCACGTGCCGACCGCTCGAATTCTAGAAACCACTACGCAAGAGAGGAATAGAATTCCTACTTGACAAAATGAAAAATGGAGGCTCTGAGCATTTGAGGTATGATTCATCTTCCACCCGGGATGTGGCAGAGCCAGGATGGAAACCAGCTCTTCTCGACACTAAAACTTGAGCTGTGTTCACACAATACAGGATGGGATTTCGACCCTCTGGATTCCTACTTTGAATGTACCGAGGGGGGCTGAATTGCATAAATGAACATCCTCTCTAACATCTTTAGGAAGCTCGTCATTACCTGGCCTTTGGCTGTCTCTCAGCTCAGTTTTCTGAATCTACCTCACCCCAGTGAAACTGAGTAATCTCTAGTCCTGCACTCCACCACAGTACAGCCTCTATACCCTAAATTCTGACATTGCTCTTCTGTCTGGCATTCCACTCACCCCTTTTGTCCACAGCTGGAGATTAAGCACAGGGCCAAGGTCTCGGCAGTAGTAGGGCTTTGATAAATTCTCACTAAGTGAATAAATACTAAATCTTTAGTTATTTATATTCTCCAGCCTCCAATCTGCCCCAGACCTTCACCTCCCTTCCTGGAACCTACCAGGACTCTCAGGCAGCCTATGGCCTTCATTATCTTCTTTCTCTGGGCCTGAGAAGTTTGGGGACAATCTTAGTCTCTCCAAGCTCAGAAACAGAGACACCAGGTATCTCCACCCTCATTGGAAGTGTGGGCTTTCTGTGGGGTCCCTTGTGCCTGCATTTCTTTGATGTCAGATTGGATGACTCACACCCCTTTCTCTGGTTCATTGACACCCTGGACACTGAGTCTTCCCTAGTGCCACCCAGTTTGTCTGAATGGCTCCTGGTCAGTCTAGTTCTCTTTCTCCTTTTTTTTTTTTTTTTAAGCATGAGTTGCTTTTTTTTTTAAGTTAATTTATTATTTTTTGAGAGAGAGTGAGTGGGAGAGGTGGAGAGAGAGAGAGAGAGAGAGAGGAAGGATAGTAAGCAGGTGATGCAGGGCTCAAACTCACCAACGGTGAGAACATGACCTGAGCCGAAATCCAGAGTCAGATGCTTAACCAACTGAGCCACCCAGGAGCCCCTAGTTCTTTTTCTCCTTAATTTGTTTTTAGACATTAACTTCATTGGGAATCAGAGTCACTCAACTATACTGCTCATTACAACATCACCTCCTCATGGGAAGAACCCCATGTCACCCAAAATGCTTGCAATTGATCTCCGATTGTTGCTTCCACTGCTTGTGTCATCCCCATTCCCAGACTCTGCCCTAATTTCACTCTATCTTCTGGCTGCCTTCCTACTAAAGACTCTTTCTATGAAATCTCCATGTTACTAAAGACCTCAGTTGCCAAGAGTTACTCCTCCCTCCCCCAATACACTCCGTTTCAGCAGGTTCTTCTCTGCTATCTGTATCCACTGGTGGGGGATTAATCCAACCTCAACTTGGCAGTCAAGGCTGACAGCTTCCTTTGGATAAACAGCCTGAACAGAATGTAAAACAGACAGTGTTACCATGGCTGGTCCTCCTTCCTTCCTTCCTTTCTCCCTCCCTCCCTTCCTTCCTTCCTTCCTTCCTCCCTTCCTTCCTTCCTTTCTTCCTTCCTTTCATGAGGTCCAAGGTGAAGAGAATAGACTGAATGATGGATCATGGTCCCCTTTTCTTGCCTGCTTCTGTAGTCATTTTGGAATAGCCAAAGCTAACTTTTTCATTTGGGGGAAGAGAAAATCTTCAAGAATGCCGCAGTTACAGTCTCAATAAAGTATACTTAACAACATGTAGTTTTTATACAACGTATTAGCATTATTCATAAGGGGAGAAAGGCTACCAAAGCAGCAGTGAAAGGAAATGAATATCTTAAAACAAGCTTTTCCCAACATATAAAGTGAAATCATGAATGTTAAAGCATTTTATTGTCTGTCTTTTAAAAAAAAATTTTTACAGATGGCATTGTCCCCTTTTAGTAACTGTATTAATCCATTCCTCCAACAGTAATTTATTGAGTCTTTCTATGTGTTTGGAATATCTTTAACACTATGTAAATATCAAACTCTTTAAAAAGTGAGTGAATCTAACATTTCTAGAGCTTTCCTTTGCAGCGCAAAATTCTTATCTAATGGTCAAACTGCTACAAGTTATACTGCTTTTATATTTCTATCCAACCTGTCCATGTATCCACTGTCGTCCAAGTGGCCACATCCTTCATAATCATCTTTAGCCTTCCTTTCTTCCTCTTTATTACTTATCATACCACTGCAGGACATTAACACCTGTTTGCAAGGATTTCCTTGATGTCAGAAACCCTTCTCGTCAGAGGTGGGATGGAGAGGAGAAACAAGTCCTCTTTCAGCAGGTGGGGGAGGGGATTCTTCTTAGTCCAGAACTAGGCCATAATCAAGAGCTCTTCACAGAAGCACTGACGAGCTTTCAAACCATCCCATGCAAAATAACAGCATCCTGAAAATAGGAGGTGGATTTTGTGTTGCAAAGTATGGAATGTTCAGAAAGGGCTGAGAATGAGACCTTCTCTGCAGAGCTCAGAGACAGACAGGATGGTTTTTCCTCCACATTTGATTGGTTATAAACCAAATCCAAGGAGATTATACAGATTTTTAGAGCTCATAAGTCCTTTCCTTCCATCCCTGTTTCCTAGCCCTCCTCACTGAGACCGTTGTGTATAGGGGAGACCTGCCGAGACACCAGATCTCATCCTTCCTGTGTGTGACTGTAGACGGGAATCCATTTGGCTGTCAGTTGCTGCTTCTTCATGGAGGAGTCCACGAATTCAGAGTAGCAGGCAGCACGACATGATGAGAAGAGACAGACTTCAGAGCCCGAAAGATCTGGGACCAAATCTCTGTGACCTTTACCTGCCACCAACTGCATCACTTCTGTGAGATTCAGTTTCCTCGTATGCAAAATGGGGAAACCATAACATGCATCTCACAGATTGCTATGGGGGGTTGCATGCTCTTGGTTCGAGTCTTGCCAGCTGTGCACTTCTGAGTCTGTTTCTATAAAATGGAGTTAATAGTAGCATCTACTTCAGAGGATTATTGTGAGCATTAAATGCATTCTTATAAGTAAAGTGCTTTGAATAACGCCAGGCACATAATGAATGGGCCTCCCAAAATATTATCCTACCTGTGAGTAGTAGCAGGAGTGGTAGCAGGAGACCTCTAACATGGGGTCTGCCACATGGCGGATGTCAGCATATATTAGCATCATCATATTCCTCTGTTAGTTTGGATAAGGGCTTTTATTTTGGGTGGGACTAAAAAAAAATTATATGGTGCTTAGCATTTGGAGATGTTATGTTGCATTTCTGTAGAGAGACCTGACTGATTTAGAAAGGGCAGTGAGTTCCAGTTTGGTCCATGGAATCTGCCCCTCACAGAACCAGCTGAGTCAGAACATGTATTAACCCTCCGATTACTCAAGTGTCTCATTTTGTTTTGAATCAATAGCTGCAGTGTTTGCTATTTATGGGCTGTTGACAGCTTATAGTTTCACATAAACTATAAGGATGGTCACCTCCACAACAGGGCCACAGGGTGGTGAATGTCTGAAAATATCTCCCCGTGCTCTGTCAAGATGCCCCATATTCTCAGCACTGGAGTCACAGCATTGGGTTAACAAGAAAATACATTAGCTGGAATAGGATGGAGAGTCAGAGCTCATAAACGTATCAGCAATCTTTGGCAAAATTTCTTTCTTAGAGAGGATGGCTGCCACTTGGTCTCTAAGGAATGGAACATGGGACAGCTAAATTTTGATAAGAAAAAGAATCTCATGGACTGGCCAGGGGGCGGGGGGGTAGGCTTGGGTGGAATATGGAATTGGCAGGGAGGCCAGGGGAGCAGTAAGGGCCACCTGGCAATGAGGAACACCAAACACAAATGGGAAGGCATCACCAAAGCCACGTTTTGTAGCCTCACTGTACCTCAGTGTGGCCCTCACTATACATCAGTAAATTGTATATAGAATTTATTCACTTTGGATGGGCTGACATGAAATTCTGCCTCCTAGCTTGAGCAAGTGAACACAGAAACCTTAACCAAGCTTGAAAAACGCAGATATGTCCTCTCCCGGATCCACACCATGTGCTTCTCTGCTGACTCTTCAATGGTTTTTACAAACCCTAGGCCCAGTCATCTTGGAAAGAGGCCAGTAAAAGCAAAAGAGAGACAGAAAATGAAGCTTCTTGAGTTGACCCAACTTGTTTGTTGTTGGTTCTCATCACCTCCTATCCCTTCTGTCTCTGCGAGAGTAAAGTCTGAATGTCACAAACTCTGCTTTTGCCAGACTTAACGCGAACAGAGTATAGGTGACAGTCTAAAAATCAGTTTTAGGGTCCTATTCACTTTGACACTTTCGGGCATGTTCAGACATGATGCCCTTTCCCAAATCTTGTTTTTTATTTCTTCGCAGTAGCCCAGGGCTTTCAGAAAGCAGACTGACTTCCTCCAAGGTAATGTAGCTACCAGGTGGAGGTTCCAGATCTGCCTGAGCACAAAGGTTTTGACCTTTCCTTTGAAGGTGTGGCCATTTCCTAGGTGTGGGGAGTGAATCTTGGGGAGGAGCTGAGGGTTTGGAGAATGTGAAAATGAAAATAGTGTGGGATCTCTTAATACACTGACGTGAGACCCTAAACAACGAAGGCTTAGTTGCATTTAGAAATCATAGTTTCCTGCCTTTCTTCAATTCTTCCACTCAGTAGAGGAAGCAGAACAAATAGTTGGTGAGTGACTAAAGATTGAGGATTCATAGAGAAATCTGAAGTCAAGATGAGATTTGTGAGCAAAGAAATCTGACAATTTTCAAGGAATTGAACATTTTTTAAGTATGAGAGAATGAGCAAGACAGAAGTTAAGGAGGTGGTAGTTAGCGAAGTAGAGAGAATGTTGAGAGAATTAACTGGATTCCAGGTATGGCTTCATCAGTAAGTAACTTAGTGGCTTAGAGATTCCGGTAATGGGTGGAGGAAGATGGCAGACTGTGAGGCTAAGATGTCAGGGGAATTGTCAGTAAAGGTATATTGAAGTTGCTGAGAACCATAACAAGAGAGAAAAACAAGAAACTGAAGATGTTGCCCCGTATTTCTATCATATATTTTACTACTTCTAAGAACTATATCACATATCATTTTCTTCAAGAAAAGCAGGAAGCATATAGCAACGTATTTAAATGGGGGATTCTACACTTCTGATTATTTGGGCCAATGGGATAACCACAATCAAACTCATTTCTGTCATGTTGTATGTGCCCGAGGTGAACAAAAGTTGGCATTATTTAGACTGCTTTTATCTAAACCACTTTGGTGGGTGGACCTACTGTCTTAATTGTCTATTAGAAACTAAAGACCTAATACTTACTTAACTATTATAAACTGAACTGTTCACTCACATCACATAATTTTTGAGCCTCAGGGTTCATGAATAGGGTATTTTCTTTTTCTTTTTCCCCTTACCAGGAACCAGTGGCCTTATTTCCTTCATCACAACTAACTATGGATTTAAAGCCACTCACTTCAAAAAATGCATATTTGTATGTGTACTTGTTCATAATTATTTTTCAAATCTATGCATAAAGAGAAGGAGTTACATACAACATTATTAATAAGGTGGGTGAGGACGGTGGGCTATTATGTTTTATTTTTCTTTAACAATTCTCAGAATTTATCTTTTTACATTTTCCATAATGGTAATATGTTATTTTTGTGAAAAGAACAAACAACAATATTTATACCTCACGTACAATGAATGTGTAAACAAAATAATACTTTTCTTTCCATCCAGATTCATTGTGCCTTGCCAGGGACACTATCAAGAATTAAGATATTGCTCAAGGAAGAGGAATGGGAACCTATTTAGAGCACATGATGGATGGATATCTGCAATTCGGGGCAAGACTGCGCATGTGAAAAACAGCTGATAAATCTGTCACTTAGCGTACAGTATTTCATCTGGAAACAGAAATGTTTGGAGGGCGCCTGGGTGGCTCAGTCTGTAAAGCGTCAGACTTCAGCTCAGGTCATGATCTCCTGGTTGGTGAGTTTGAACCCTACGTCAGGCTCTGTGCTGACAGCTCAGAACCTGGAGCCTGCTTTGGATTCTGTGCCTCCCTCTCTCTGTGCCTCTCTCCCACTTGCGCTCTGTCTCACTCGCTCTCAAAAATAAACACTAACGAAAAAAAAAATTAATGCCTGAGAATGACACACGCGCACAAGCAGATGAACTCCCTGAGAGACACCTTGCATGCAAAGAAGTGGTACATCATCTTCCTCAATTAGGAACCGGCTCAAATCCAGTAACTTAGATAACTGGCAGTGTATCTAATATCTAAACTATGTTAACTGGTGCTATGTGTTCAGTTGTGTCCTCCCTGAATATATGTTGAAGTCCTAACCGCTGGTACCTGTGAATGTGACCTTATAATTTTTGCAGATATAATCAAGTTAAGATGAAGTCATTAGGATGAGCCCTGAAACAATATGGCCTGGTGTCCTCATTAGAAGAGGAGGAGAAACAAAGAGACACAGCCACAGGATGTGACAACAGAGAGAGACTGAATGTAGCAGCTACAAGCCAGAGAACCCCAAGAACTGGGGCAAATCACCAGAAGCTAGAAAAAGCCAGAAAGGGTCCTCCTCTACAGGTTTTAGAGGGGACGTTGCCCTGCCAACATCTTGATGTCAGACTTCTCGCCTCTGAAACTGTGAGACAATAAATTTCTGTTGTTTGAAGTCACCTACTCCACGGTACATTGTCATGGCAGCCCTAGGAAATTAATACACCATGAAATTACAATTGCTTATTTAGAACTCCAGACATTTACTTGATAAAAACTATTTTCTATCTGTGCTCAAAAAATTGATGCTTGCAAAGGTGTAGAAAGGGAAAGCGTTTAAGTTTGCTGGGAGTCTGTTATATAGTTTGCTCTATTGCTAGTGTTGTTGCAAGTTTCTATGTAGATTTAAGGATTCAAAGTAAGATAGGGTAACACAAACTCTAGGCACAGAGAGCAGTCAACCAAGAAGAACTGAACGGAAGAAAACTTACTAAATCAACATCAAAATGATAGGTAAATCATACTGTCAAGCTATACGGATGGAAAAGATTGAGTTCTTGGCCAAAGTCAACTAAAATAAAATTTTTAATGAAGGTTACTAGGCTAAAGTTAATAATTATTGGCATATGCTGTTTTAACAGCTATATCTTTTGGTTTTTGTTTTCGGGAACAACCACATGGAATGGAAGAGGATGCTAAATTCTTGACGTAGTGAACTGTGAATACAGGAAGCCAGATTATTTGGAATATAAGGCTACGGTTTGCCCACCAACATATACATGATAGCAGTGTGTTAACATTTTGATTATGATATTGAGGAGAAAGGAAAATAGTCTCTTGACTGGGGCCTTATAAATCAAAGCCCCAACAAGGAAAAATGAATTTCAAGAGGTCAACCCAGCAGGAATTTAAGGAAGAGGCATACAGCCCCTAGCTGGCATGAGCAGGCACAGGGCCTCCCATTTCTCGGTGTCCTGTGTAGAGGTATGTTTGTGTCAGGGCCTGGTGACAGCTTTGTGGCTGTGCTGTTAGGGCGGGGCCCTTCCCAACTCCCCTCCACTCCTTTGTTCTCTTTTCTTCTGGGTCAAGCTTGAAGAACATGTTCATCAGTGGGGGATCAAGAAGACCGTTTGGATGCCAAAAATAGTTAGATTAAAGGTCAGGTAATGGATGGTAAAATCATAGTAATGGATGGAAAAATCAGCTACCCAGTGCACGGAGACCATGAGAGATGCGTGAAGTTTCAGCATCCCCTGCTGAAGGGAAGGTATCCTTACTCCTAAATAGCCATTGCTGGGAAACCCAGAAGGCACTTAGGGACATTTGTGGAAAGTTTTTGGTACATCTGATTTCTGTTAAAAGCCACAGATCCCTTTTCTATCGGGTTTGTCTCTGTGGAAGGATTATAATGTCTGTTCTCCATGTGTGTGGAGGTGACATGTGACAATTTTGAGCAGAGGCTCTGAGAGCCATCATGGGTTCTGCCATCTCTCTTCTCTCTGTCTTGAGACTGGCAAGCCCCAGACAGGGGCTTCTCCTTCAGATTTTGTTCCCAGGTAAGGAGGGCATGGAATAGAGCTACAGCCAGCATGTAACACAAGTGAAAAATTCACCTTTGTGGTGGTAACCTGTTGGACCTTCGGTTTGTTTGTTACTGCAGCACAGTAAAAGATAACTACAGAAGTTAACTAGCAAAAGTTAACTACAACATAAACTCCAAAATGGCACACCCCAGTTATAGTAGTTATGTACTATGTCCAAGAGCACAAGGCAATATGAGGAATCGAGGTAGAACCAAAGAGCTGGAAGTCCTCAAATGGTATTTAGGCCTGAAATTGGTGATTCAAGGGATGAGCACACTGGGACAACAATCTGAAGGCTGGTCTCAAACTAAGAAAGGGGTCGTTGTGGGAAAAATGACAGGTAGGACATAGTTGATAATACAATTAATAAGAGATCAATACTAGATGTATCTGTAGTGTGAGAGAGAGAGAGAGAGAGGGGGGGAAAGACGAAGAGAGATAACTTGTGTAAATGAGTCTCAGGAGAATTTAAGATTGGTTGGCTTAGCAGTGGCTTATTTTCCAAAGAAGACTGGAGTTCAAGCATCTAATCATCAAATTGGGTGATGAATAGGGCAGCAACTCCACTTAAAGAATGGAGGAATCCAGTTTAGGGAAGGCTATCAATGGAAAGAGGGCCAAGGAATAAATGTACTAGGAAGGAAATACAAGAAGGAAACTGATTCACAGGGGAAATGGGAGTCAAACCATTTGGCCAGTGAGAAAGAAGGCAAGACTCAGTCATGAGGACCAGATAGGAACTCCATCTCTGAGACACTGGGATGTCAAGGTTAGAGCAGAACTGGGAGTCAGTTGGATCAAGAGTAAACCAGGCAGGCGTCGACCTTATTTCCTTCTAGCAAACGGCATGGAGTTTGGACACGGCACAGAATATTCTCAACTCACCTACTTTCTTTCTTCCCCTCCTCCATTCTGCAAGTGGAGGTGTCACCTTTGCCACTCCCGGCCCATGAGGTCTGTTGCGATTAATGGCATGGCCTGATGTGACCTCTTGCAAATGAATCTTGAAAGGTGACAACCTCCTCTATCCTGGGTCTTCTGTGCAGACAGCAGTGTGTGGCTTCTAAATGCCGGGGTAATGGTGCCACAGATAGATCCAAATCACACCAGAATTGTTAAGGTCTCCCACAGATGTCATTCCCTCCCATCAACAGTGAGCACAAGGAATTATTATACAGGCCTGAACCTTGATTCACACAACGGGGGGCCATTGTAGCATCCATAACTAAATAAATAACAGATTTTTACGAGGTGTTGAGACAAAATTCCTCTTCTCTCTTTTTTACTGCTTGCTCTTCCCCCCTGCCCTCACCCTAGTCTACCTACCTTTCCCTTTAAACGGAAACATAAGTCTGCCATTTAATAAAATCCCAATAACGATCCTTCTCGAAAGGACAAGGGCTAATAATCACTCCCCCGTTTAACATTCCAGTCACATGATGGTGAAGGAGAATAAATCAGTTAAGCAGCAAGATAGAGCACAACTAATTTTCATGTAAAAGGGGGGGTGATTGCTTCTTTTTTATAAAACCATTGTGATTTTTTTAAGCTGTTAAAGCCCAAACATCCTTGTCTATCAGTTTATGAATTATTAATAAAAAAAAAAAAAGGAGAAGAAAAAAAGAGGCTTTCTTGTCCTAAATATCATCTGCTAAGCCACCTCGGCCTGAAGAGGCTCACACTGATTCCTGATTTACATAGCCCCAGTTGGAAGTTAATGAAGACTGCTGAGCCACCTTTCAACATGCAGATAAACCTTCATGTATTTAAAAGCAGGGAATCTGTGCTTGTTCCTGGCAAATTATTCATCTAAGATCTGAAGTTTCTGACACCGCCTGCGTCAGATAAACTGTCACCCAAATTGCAAACTAATTAGTGATTCAAACATTTTCGAGCTGATTGATGACAGAATAATTTACGCTTGTTTCTGAGTTTCCAGCTGGCACGGGCTGATGACTGGAGCCCTAATTAACGCGAGTACATCAGTCATGTTCTGCCAAGGCAGCACGTACAATTAAAAGGCAGTTTAAATGGAATATCACATTAAAAAGGCTGGGAGATGCAAATGTGAAGAAACAGCGCTTTAGGAAGAAATGACAACAAAAACCCACAAACCAAAACAGAATGGAAAAAAAAAAGATTTTTTTTTTTTTAATGGAGAAGTAAATTGTACTCTGCATTGAGTATTTAACAACAACAACAAAAAATCACCAAGAGGAGCCAGACTGGGCATACTAAATATTTTTGTATTTAAGGAGTTTTATTGAGATGAGTGTTTATTGCTCTTTTTAATGCAAACAGTTTGGATAATAGCCCTTTAAATTTGTTCTTGGTGAAAGGGGGCCTCCTCCTCCCCCCCTCCTTAGTAGCGAGTGGATGGGTGGGATTCCTTGTGGGATTTTTCCTGGGTTCATGGACCCATCCCAGTTCTGTCTCCGCGCCTTTCTTTGATGACCCTGCTCTCCTGATCTTTGGCAGTTTGGCTTGCCTGCATCTGCGACACGTAAGACTGCCTTGCATTATTTATTCTTTTTTTTTTTTTACCCCCCAAGACTTTATTTTTTTTAAGTTTATTTATTTATTTTGAGAGAGAGAGACAGTGCGAGTGGGAGAGGGGCAGAGAGAGTGGGAGGGAGAGGATCCCAAACAGACTCTGTGCCGCCAGTAGAGCCCCACGCGGGGCTCCAACTCATGAAACCGCGAGATCATGAATTGAGCCAAAGCCAAGAGTTGGCCGCTTAACCTACCAAGCCACCCAGGTGCCCCCAAGACTTTACTTTTTAGGACAGTTTTAGTTTTGTAGCAAAATTGAGCAGAAAGCACAGACGCTTCCCATATATCCCTGCTCCTATACATGCACAGCACCCCTCCGCGTGCCCCCCCCCCCCACTATCAACGGTCAGCACCAGAATGGTTCATTTGGTAAAATCTGTGAACCTACATGGATACATCATTATCACCCAAAGTCCACGGTTTACGTTAGGGTTCACTCTTGCTGTTATCTATGGGTTCTGACAAATGTATAATGACATGTATCTACCATTGTAGTATCATACAGAATGGCTTCACTGCCTTAAAAATCCTCTGTGCTCCACCTATTCATCCCTCCTTTCCTCCTAACCCCTGGCAATCTCTGATTTTTACTGTCTACAGAGTTTTGCCTTTTCCGGAATGACATGTAGTTGGAATCATGCAGCATGTAGCCCTTTCAGATTGGCTTCTTTTACTAGGTAATATACCTTTATGCTTCCTCCATATCTTTACATGTCCTAATAGTCCATTTCTTTTAGCCCTGAATAATATTCCATTGTCTGGATGTACCACAGTCATCCATCCACCTTACTGAAGGACATCTTGGTTTCTTCCAAATTTGGCAATTCTGAATGAAGATGCTTTAAACATCTCTGTGCAGGGCTTCGTGTGGACATGTTTACCACTCATTTGGGTAAATGCCAAGGAACACGACTGCTGGATCATTTGTTCATTTTTACCACGTACACCTATTACCCTCTCTCTGAGACCGCAAGCTGCTTGAGGGCAAGGAGCACATGTTATATCTCTTTTCATTTCCAGCACAGCATGGTATGCTGTTTTGCACAGAACAATAATACCATATTATATTTTTTTAAAATAAGCTTTCCTATAGCTGGGGCGCTCAGTCGGTTGAGCGTCCGACTTCGGCTAAGGTCATGATCTCACGGTTCATGGGTTCGAGCCCCACATCGGGCTCTGTGCTGACAGCTCAGAGCCCGGAGCCTGCCTCAGATTTTGTGTCTCCCTCTCTTTCTGCCCCTCCCCTGCTCATGCTCTATTTCTGTCTCTCTCTCAAAAATAAATAAACATGAAAAAAATAAATAAATAAAAAGCTTTCCTATAGCTTTTCCCTCTCCTCCTTATTTGTTATACTTTTTGATGACTTTAACAGTCCAAGATCACTCACTACTCAGTGTCTTCTTACTCCTTCGATTATACCCATAATAACAACACTCATAAATTTTGTGAGCCAAGTGGTACCTATTCAACTCTGCTGTCGTGGTGCATAAAAGGGGCCATAGACAGTATGCACACAATAAGCCTGGCTGAGTTCCAATAAAGCTTTATCTATAGACAAGCTATGGACTGTCTGCATTAGAGGCATTGCTTTAAAGTCATATATTACTTTTGACTAATAAAATTTAATGGCTTCATTTTTTTTACAAAGTTTTACAGTTTTGTTAATCTTTATTTACAAAGTTTAGTATCAAATGTCACTAAGTTGTTGCAATATTCAAATTCAACCTGAACAACGAAGAGCTACCTCCACCGAGAACGTGAGCCTTTGAAAAAAAGTGAGATAGGGTGCGAAGGGAATAAGAAAATCAAACAGCTAGGAACATTGAGCCACAGCACATCATCTTTCCATGGAATCACTTTTGAATCTTCAGGGCTGACCAAGTGCTGTGGAAACAGCCCTAAATCTCAGTGACTTAGCAAAGGGAGATTTTGATCTTTCCTAGCAGTTCAGTCAAGGTCCACAGGGGTGAGAGGGACATGCTCTGCCCCAGGCTCCCATCATGAAGGATCCAGTTTCTTTCCCTTCAGTAACTCAGTCACCTTCTAAATGGTTTTAAGGATCTCCAGCAGTTGTAGGTGTGGGGCCAACAGGTGAGGAAAGAGAGGAAGTATGGATGATTGCTTCGAAGGGCTTATTGGCAGGCCTGGAGTGGCATGGTTCCCTCTGCCCACATTTCATTGGCCAGAGCTCAGTCACATGACCACACCTAACTGCAATGCATATTGGGACATATAGTCTAGTCCTAAGGTCAGGACACAAAGGAAATGTCAGGGTGAAAATGTTGCCAGTTTCTAATGTAGTGCTTTTGAGGGCTAAGAGTTAAAGTGTGCTGTTGGTTTTTAAAAACGTGAACTTACTATACTATTATATTATACGTGTATATTATATATTATACTGTTATACTATATATGTTCATATGACATACTATAACATATAACATATGAACATATAACATACTTTATAACCATATTTTTTTTTATTTGAGAGAGGGAGAAAGAGACAGAGAGGCATACTAGCAGGGGAGAGGGCCGAGAGAGAGAGAGAGAGAGAGAGAATCCCAAGCAGGCTCCACACTTAACGTGGGGCCTGATGTGAGGCTCGATCCCATGACTCTAGGATCATGACCTGAGCTGAAATGAAGAGTGGGATGCTCGGCCAACTGAGCCACCCAGACTCCCCTCTATAACCACATTTTGTAACTACTAAGTGGTCACAGTCTGAGGACTAAGGTCCAGTTAACACGTAAGCCTATGTTTGGGGAAGAAGAGAGATGCTCCATTATTTTGGCCAAGTGCACGCCTAATGTGTAACAGGAGTATTACGGCCAGATGTTTACCTCATGGCCTCGTGTAAGGGAATCAACATTTCTAGACACTCACCCTGACCAATTTAATTTTAGGACAAAATGACATAAGGCTACTGTAAAAATGATCACTGTTCCTTTATAAAACTTGCTGGGGCTATGTCAAGGATAAGGTGCCGTGTGTAGTGGCTTAGGAAAATCACGGTTTTTCAGGGCAGTATGTGGCTTTCAAGCTGGATACCATTTTTTTTGGAACTAAGCAAATTGTGTTCCCTGGGGTAATAAAAGTATTTCTATCAAATTCTCCAGAAGATTATAAAGTTGAGAAATCAGAGGATTTGGGACCAAAGTTTCAGTTTGGGGCTTCTATAAAAAGTATCTGAGAATTTGGGTAAGTTTTTTACTTTCTCTGTGCTTCAGGTTTTTGTTTTGCCAAATGGAGATAATAGCGAACTTGCAGGGCTATTTTGAGCGTTAAATTAGAAAACGTATGTGGAAGCAGGTATTCTACAAATTACAGATCTCTTCCCGCTCCGCTGTTAGCTCAGTCACTGACCAGGTGTTTGAACTTGGAAAATTCTCTTTACTTTTCCAGGCTCAGTTTTCTCATCTGTAGAATGAAAGTGTTGGATTAAATAACATCTAAATTCCTTTCAGCCCTAAAATTCATGGGCAACGTATGAGAGTTTCCTACACATGATCTTGGCTCACTTGGTATATTTTGGGGACTTACTGAAAATAGAATTTTGAAAATAAAAGTCATATTTGAAAAATAGTTTTTATGATCTTATATGCGTCTGTGTGTGAGGCAAAATAAAGAAAGACCAAAGAGGCCCAGTCCACACTAACCCTGATTTTCGGTTACTTATAAATCAGGATATAAGATAGAGTCGAGTCGTCATCTCCATGTCCTTGTATACCTTCCCCTCCTTCGAATATTCACTGAGCTATAACATCCCTTATGGCACTGTTCTCACTTTATCTGTTCTTACGCTAAGTGTATGCATTCTCCCCACCCCCACCCCGAGATTTTAGTTTCCTTGAGAGCAGAGTCTTGTTCTCTCTTGCTCACATTAAACAGATCCTCCCATAGCCACTGATATAATAGGGTTTGGCAAAATTATTTTGCAAAGGGCCAGGTAGTAAATATTTTTGGCTTGTGAGCCATACAATCTCTGCACAAATACAGACTTTGCTGTTGTAGCTCAAGGCCACAGATAGTATAAACGAATGAGGGTGGCTATGTTAAAAAACAAAAAACACTCACCCCCCCCCCACACACACACAGGAAAAAACACCTTTATTTGTGGATGTTGAACCTTGAATTTCATATAATTCTCACGAGTCTTTATTTTCATTTATTTTTTACCATTCAAAAATGCAAAAAACATTTTTAGCTCATGGGTGGTATAAAAATAGTCAGCAGGCTGGATATGGTCTATGGGAGACAGTTTACTGACCCCTGTTGAATGTTGTAAATTCTTATTAGTGTTTGCCACTGAATTCAACTAAGCAGGGATTTATTTATAAATTTTTATTTTCAAAACTGGCATGTAAGATGACATTCTCTCCCTATCCTGTTAGATTAGGATTTCTTATGAATAACTCAGATATCTGTAGATTACCATGCTAAGCAGAAACAGAAAGGATATTCATATATTTTTTTTCAAACAGTAAGAACAAACACATGTGACTGTAATAAGTTTTTCTCGTGTATATAACAAAAGTGGGTGTTAGGGTTACCTTTTATTTAGCCGATGAAGTGAAAAATATTAAGTATTAATGTTATGATAAAAGGGCAAGAGAGTAGGCATTGGTGTCTGGAGTAGAATCCTTGCTCTATTTCTTGCCAACTGTGGCAACTTGGGCAACTTGTGGCAACTTTGGCAAGCTACTTAATTTTTCTGAGTTTCTCCTCTTCTTCCACATGGAGATAATAATACCCTTCTTGCAGGAATGGTTTGAGGGTTCGAGCTGAAGTATGTGAGCATCTAGCACAGTCCCTGAAGCATGATCCACTGTTAATGAATGTTACTGTAACATCATTATTCCTCTTCTGCTTCTTCTGACGAATGGCCAACTTGGGATCCCCGTAGTTTGCAACATCTTCTTGTAACATAAGAACAAGTACTGAGAATTCCTTGTGGATATGTGGATCTGGCATGCAAACATGGGAAAGCTTCTTGACTTTGTTTTTATAACTTGCAGGCAGATGTCACTCCAACCGAGTGGAGCTTGGCACTTAGGTAAGCTGAGAAGAAACACAGCGGCCATCTTGGGAAACAGTTAATTTAGAGAAAAAAAGCAGACAACCTCCTCTGTCTTTGTTCTCATCTCCTGTCAGTTATCAGATCTCTTGAAACTAAGAACCTAAGAATTTTATGCTTTTGTATTTCCGGGGAAAAAAAGGGAAATAAAAAGAATGCATGGTTGATGCATGAAAATGCACTACATAAGGAAGTCTGTAGTTAGTAGTAAGGGCTGTGAAAATTTTGAAGTCAAAGTATATTCGATTGGGGCTATACATCTATTCTTTAAACTTAAATCACTTATTAAAGGCAAACTGGCATTGGATCGTGACACAACTGCTCCATTGAACTATCAACTTAGCTACAAACCCAGCCTCTGGAGTTTACAGGATGGGGGTAATTCTGAGAATGAACAGCTGTTTTAACAGCAGGTTGTGGGAAATGTGACCACAGGAGGAGGGTCAACCTACATGACTCATCTAGGTCAAAAGACAAATCAGAAAAGAATGCAGGTTGACTTAAAAAAGGAGCCTGTTATTTATTAGAATGTACAGTATTGACTACAGTGTTAACACATCAGGGGCCAAAAAATTTGGTTGTTAACTGTCTGGTTACAGCAACTTTCTTTCTGAACCCACTCAAAGAATCTGGTGAATGAAATATTTGCTGTCTGCACTTACTATGCCCTCTTTTGGACAGCAGGGACATGGACTGCTTTTTCCATAATCACATAGTACATAGGTTTGGGTAGAGGTTTGTAATTTGTAAAGCATGATTAATTTCAACTCAATACACATTTAAGTAGCATCTCTTACAGGTTGAATTTGTCTCCCTAAAAGATGTTGAGGTCCTAATGTTTACTATCTGTGAATGTCACCTTACTTGGAAATAGGGTCTTTGTAACTGATCAAGTTAAGATCAGGTCATTAGGGTGGGTACTACTCCAATGTGACTGGTATTTTTTTTAAAGGGGAAATTTGGACACGGAAGCACATGTGCACACTGGAAAAATGCTATGTGGACACGATGCAGATTGGGGTGATGTATCTACAAGCCAAGGAATGTTAAAGATAGCCAGGAAACTTTCAGAGGGAAGAAAAGAACCATGAAATAGATTCTCCTCGGTGCCCATAGAAGAAACTAACCCGCCAACACCTTGATCTAGGACTTCTACCCTCTGAAATGTGAGACAATAAATTGCTGTTTTGGCACTTTGTCATGGCAGCCCTAGCAAGCTAGTTAAGCATCTATGTGATGACACTTAACAATATCCCTGTGAAGTAAGTGTCATCGTTATTCCAATGAAAAGGAAGATCCCAAACTCCATGATTTCAGCCTTATGTCCATAGCGATGTCAGGGGCTTGTGTCTCCGTGAACTTCATGCTTTCAATTGTGAGACTGGCCCAGCCCAAGCGGCCTCTCCAGGTAATGATGGATGAGGCACTGTGTCAAGATACTTTTAGCTCTAGGTAATAGAAAACCCCAGTCACAATATCTTGAACTGTCAGGGAGACTTCCTATCCCACATAGTAGAAAGAATTCCTGAGAGAGGACAACTCCAGAGTTGTAAATGAAGTCAATACATTGGCTAATGACATCATTTAGGACCAAATTTTCTTCAGATTTTAGCTCTTTGATTTTCAGCATTTGGGTTTTATTCTCAGTCTAGTTCAATGCTGTCTAATAGGAAATATAAAGCAAGCCACATGAGAGAGTAAAATTTTTCTAGTAGCCACATTAAAAAATGTAGAGAAACTGGTAATATTAGTTTCAATAATACACTGGGTTTAACTCAATATATAGAAAGTGTTTAGCATTTCAACATAAATATCAATACATTCAGTAATGAGGTGTTTGATACAGCACTTCTTATTTTGGGCTAGCAACATTTCAAGTGCCCAATAGCAACGTATGGCTATGATCAACAGTGTGAGTCCAGTTCACCTCACTCTTCTAAGATTGCTGCAGGAATTCAGGCATCAGATCCAGGCCTAAAAATGTGCAGAGGTCATCTCTTTTCTCTTTTGCAATGTAAGGAAAAATTTCCCATAACCCCCTTGCATACTTCCCTCATGTCACATTGGCCTGGATCACTTCTTGTGCCCCTGCCTACTCCAATTACAAGCAAAGAGAACAAGATACTAATATTGGCTCAGACCAAAGAAGACTCACTCTGTGTTTCCAGAGTCACACATCTAAGTAGGGGAGGTTGGGTATCTGGTTGTTTCTGGCAGAGAGGAGGAAGATGAGGCATGGATATCGGGAATGCCACAAAAATGTCATTTAAAGTATTGATAGCAAGGTAAGATGGTGGTGGGGCAGTTTGGAACCAAGTGAATCCTGGTAGGAAGACAAAGGCAAAGAATAGTGTTTTTTGGTTTGCCGTGGGCCGGGGTGTTTTCAAGACTACACCTGGTCAGTCTACAGAACAGTATTGATGCTGAGGATCCAACTGGTAGGATAGCATAGCTTCCTAGAAGTTTAAAATTAGGTAATGATAACCTAATTTTGATCAGGCCATATGATAGAGATGGAAGAAATAGTTCGTTTTGACTATTGATAAAAGAACCTTCTCGCAGCTGTACTCATAAGGTAGGCATTGTTCACGACATGGGGGTAAATTTTTATTCTGCTAGAAATTGTACTAAATATTACCAGAAATGTTTTCGTAACCAAGAAGTGACTAAAAGAATCCACTTCCATGAAAGTGGGCTTTTCTCCATCATAGTTTAGCAGGTCCCTTCCATGTATGGCCTGACTCATCTTTTCAGAAAGCAGAGTCTTGTTGCATCAATATGGTATATGACTTTTGTTTTCCCCAGGAAGTAGCTTGTATTTCAATTCCTCAACACATTTTTGAAGACACTAACGTTTCTGGGCCCAGAAACTGAGTTAGGTTGTAGGGTAAAGGTGCAAAAAGAGGGGTCTTACCAGCATATAAAGGCTATAGGCATGGGGCTGGGCTGGGCAACTGGTTCATATCATGGCATCCATTTCACGAAAGGAGATGATAACCAATACGGTTTTCCATGAGTTCACAGACCAGGATGCCTGGGGACCAGGCACTCTGTTCTGTCCCGGCCAAAGGGGTTAAGCAGGAAAAGAAATGGAAGGCTGGTGCCCACTGTCCTTCAGGTCAACCTCAGAATATCTTCCATATTGCACTCTTGCAATTTCATTGACTGGGCCTGTCTGACCTGCTTGAGTTTCTGCATTTTTGAAGATTTTCTTCCTGAGTCTACATTGAAACAGTGATAGACAGGGCGCCTACTCAGAAGAGGAAAAAAAAAAAAATCACTTGTGATTCTCAAGAGGCTTGTTCGTCTAAGTCTACAAGGCTGATGAGGTGTTTGCCTCTGAAACACTCTGTGGTAGCCAAGGGGTGTGAAATGTGACTCATAACAGCACTTGAACTCTGGCTCACCAGTGCACACTGCCAACACGTTCGTGGAAAGAGGAGAGTGTGTGAAGCTGTTGCAGCCAGGCCCTCCATTTCCAGAGCCCCATTCTGCAGCCTTACAGATGATTTTGGCATTACGGCCTGCTCATCTGAGCAACTCCACTTCTACTGAGCATGTTTTAGGAATGTGGTCTTTCTGGGAAACATAATGGAAAACGACAGATTTAAGTTAGGTAGTGAAGGATGGAAGAAATAATCGTGAACCAGCCTAACCTGCAAACAGAGAGGAATCTTTCCTTCTAAAGCCAAGTGTATTAGGGATCTTAAGTAGGTTAACTCTTCTTTTAGGCAATTACCTGCCCCCCTCCCCCCCCACCTTGGTGTCCTCACCTTCTTTTCAGCCTTTCCCTGTGCTGATTGTTTGCTGCCAGAGGCAATTTTAATAATGCTCGTTAAGCCACTTAACTCAAAGCCTTTCCCAGTGACAGCTGATTATCTCCTTTGTATACATCTGTAGTGCTCTGTCAGCATAGCTGTCCCTCCCCAACCCTCCCACCTCAGTGACATTCTGCATTCTGTGTTAGGACTCCTAGAACTGCTACTCACCTCAGCTTTTGTTCTGAAAAACAAATTCACAAGAAGTGAAAGTATTTGTATGCCCTCCATAGGATATTACAAATGTTTTGAGACATGCTTTCTTTCTCTTTTTTTAAAGTTTATTTATTTATTTTGAGAAACTGAGATGGGACGAGAAAGAGAGGGCGGGTGCATATGTGCGTAAATGTGAGGGGGACAAGGGCAGCGAAAAAGGAGAGAGAGAATCCCAAGCTGGCTCCACGCTGTTAGCACAGAGCCCCACACAGGCTTCGATCTCACGAATCAGGAGCTCACGACCTGAGCAAAAATCAAGAGTCGATGCTTAACCAACTGAGCCACTCACGTACCCCTAAGACATGTTGTCTAAATGTTTTACAAAGAATAAACATGCACACCATTTTGAAAGTTTTATCTTTAATCTATTGTATTTTCTCATATATCCAGTAGAGTTATAGATTTTCTTTTTGACTTGGACCATATTTTCTAACTTTCAGCGGGCACTGGGGAAAAAAGTGTATATGACATAGGCAGGTTGCACAGATAATTCTTACGGGAGGTAAAGCAACTCACTTCATTTTATAAAGATGGGATGTCACATCAAAACTAGAGGCTTGGGGCACCTGAGTGTCTCAGTCAGTTAAGCGTCTGGCTCTTGACTTTGGCTCAGGTCGTGATCTCACAGTCTTGGGTTCCAATCCCACCTTTGGCTCTGTGCTAGCAGTGTGGAGCCTGCTTGGGATTCCCTCTCTCTCCCTCTCTCTCTGCTCCTCCCCTGTCCTCATACTCTGTCTCCGTCTCTCAAAATAAATAAACTTAAAAAAAAAAAAAAACCCTAGAAGCTTTTAACCTTTCACTAATATGAAAGAAAGAGTGGTACCTGTAGAGGGAGAAATAAGTGAATGAATGGGTTAATCTAAAGGAGCCAGCTTGACCTACTGCATAGCTTGATTCAAGCTAATACATTTGAAGTTGCTTTAAATCTTTCAAGTAATTCCAGGAGCCTGGTTGATGGTATGAAGTACTAAAGTATTCCAGTGTTCCTTAAGTATTAGTGTAATTTCCAGATTCTACGAAGCTGTTACCAGGAGAGGAGCTTATATAATAGGAGTAACTTCTCTGTTATCTCCTAATGGGGGCTTAGCTTACTAGTTGATTACACTAGGGACCACATGACCTTGGAGAAGTCCTATGTACTCTCACAAATATAAAAGAGTGCATCAACAAAACAAAGACTGGCTTGAAGGTGTAAAACCAAAAACTGTATTCAGCCAAATTATTTCAAAAATGAATTTAGAAGATTATACCGTTGCAGAGCAGTCGTTTGCCAAATAAACAGCTTTTCACTTTGGTTTTCCCCCACTAGTGTGTTTGTAGACACAACTGAAGTGCCTGCAATTGTGGCTCACGGAGAATGGAGTCAAAGGCTGATGTGGAGAGGGCTTTACAGTGTTTATTGCCATGATGATAGACTAGCACACTTGAAGAAGTGGTTTACTAAAGGGACCTTAGTGGCTGGCAAGAGTGGCTGACCATGTTGTGTGGGGCACAGCTGATGCCCTCTGACCAGGTTATAACCTATAAAGACTATGATCTGGCCAGATTATCTGGAGGCACGGGCAGCTATTTCGAAATGGCAAAAATGATGAGGCATCCCCTATGTAGAGATTCAGTCTCTCTTGTCTCTCTCCTTTTTGCTTCTCCCTTTGTCTCTGTCTCTTTTCCTCATACACACACGGACACAGACACACACATGCACACATGCACACACACACACACAAATGTATAACTGACACATAAGAAATTATAAAAGTCCTTAAAGGTTAAGACTAGTGATTTTCAAGTTAATTTTAGCAGAAAAATTACTCCTAGATAAGTTTTCAGTGAGTACTCTTAAACGTGAAAGAGATACAAGTAGAACTTAGCCTCCTCCTTATCTCCTCCCTTATCCCTCCCCACCATTTCCTGGCCTCTGGAGCTTCTCCTGGAACTCAGATTCAAGAGAACAGCTCTATTTGGATTTAAAAGGAAATGGCCAAGGGGCGCCTGGGTGGCTCAGTCGGTTAGGCATCTGACTTCAGCTCAGGTCATTATCTCATGGTCTGTGATTTCGAGCCCTGCATGGGGCTCTGTGCTGACAGCTCAGAGCCTGGAGCCTGCTTCAGGTTCTGTGTCTCCCTCTCTCTCTGCCCTTCCCCTGCTCATGCGCGCTCTCTCTCTCAAAAATAAATTTAAAAAAAAATTGAAAAAAAAAGAAAAGGCAGAAATTATAGAGGAAGGAGAAAAAAAACCTCAATACGTTAAGAGACTCAGATTAAAGAGACTCAGATTAAGAGAGCTCATGCTCTCTCTCTCAAAAATAAATACAACTTAAAAAAAATTAAAAAAAGAGGAAATGACCACAAATTATCTATAGTCAATAACTTTGCATTCACATGCTTAAACATTTTTGTAAATAAACCTGGAAGTTTTAGTCTTTTTGGAAAGTAGGCGGGATTTCACCCCTTTGTAGCTTGTGGACCGTAGAGATATTTCTATAATAGCACAATTATTATTTCATATGTTTTTTTGAAGCACCTCAAGCCATCAATTATAAACAAAGATCTTAAGTCACATTTTCAGTTTAAAAACATTTGTGTGCATATATATCTATATATCTGTATCTGTATAAAATAATTTTCAGATACAAAATGTTTTGCCTGGTGTAGAGAAATCAACAAGGACTTTGAATCATGGATGTACCAGTCCCACAAAATTGGGCAACCAGGTTGCCATCTCTGATTTTTAGTGTCCTCATGTGTAAAATGGGAATAATATCATCTGTGGTAGGCTGCACAGTGTCCTCTACAGATGTCCTCACCCTAATCTCAGAAACTATAAATATGTTGTTACCTTATATGGCAAAGGGGATTTTGCAGAGGTGGTTAAATCAAGGACCTTGAAACGTCAACAGCCTTTGTGGACCCTAAATGTAATCACATGTATCCTTGTAAGAGAAAGGCAGAGGGAGATACCTGTTTCTAGAAGAGGAGAGTGCAATGAGATTCCAGTGATGCAGCCACAAGCCAAGGAATGCCAGAAACCACAAGAAAGGATTCTCCCCTACAGCCTCCAAAAGGAACCTGCCTGTACCTTGTTTTTTAGCCCTGTAAAGAGAATGGATTACTGTTGTTTTAAGCCACTAAGTTTGTAATTTACGGCGTGAGCAGTAGGAAACTGATATGAATTCTGTCATGCATGATTTTTGTGATTGCTATAATGAGATCACACACTCACATGTACACAATGTCAGTATACACAGGTTTTAACAAATAGTGTCACTGTCATTCTTCCTTCTGCTTGAAACGTGATTGAAAAAGAAATTTTGTGTTTGTAAATTAAATTACTGAGTGTCTATGGAAAGGAAGACTTAACTACTCAATGGCTAGTCAGAAGGTGACAAGGCACCAATGAATACACAAATCTGTAGATTTCGGGGTGTGTGTGAGACCATTTATTAGGGAGATCTGGTTTTGTTGAGTTCCTGTGCCTTGAGCTCTTTTCCTCATTGGCATTCTGGTGCTTATTTTCTTGAATGCCAAAACCTAACCTCTTGGATTATGAAAGTTTACTGAATGTCTTTTTTTTTTTTTTCTGGTGGATTAGTCCCCTAATTATGTTTGGCAGAGGCTAATTTTAAAATGAGTTTGAAGTTTTGATTGATAATGGCAGGGGAGGGTAAAACTGGCCTGTGTTTCCCCAAGACCCATGAAACAAGAGGTGGTACCTTAGCCTATATCTTGAGTTTGAAACAGAAAGACTGCTTACAAATAGGTGTGTGTGGGTTAGGCCTGTGAGATCTCATTGTGCATTTTTGTATTTGGAATCATATGAGAGAGGACTAACATTTGAAGGATATTAATGTCCTGTTTGGCGAAGGAAAAATATCGTGAGGGAAAATTAGCTATTGAACTAAATTCTCCACTATCAAATGGGTGGCATATAATCATCTCTCTTGATTCCTTGATATGGTTTAACCTTTGGGATATTTGTTTATGATTATAAGCTTTTCTGGTCATCTTTATTGAAACCCTGCTAAGATGGAGGTGTAGAACTATTGTGTAAAAGGAAATTTCAAAATGGAGCAAGCAAGCTAGGAAAGTCTCTTATTTTTTTTCATTTATTTATTTATTTTTCATTTTTTAAATGTTTATCCATTTTTGAGCGAGAAACAGAGAGTGAGCAGGGGAGGGACAGACACACACACACACACAGAATCCAAAGCAGGCTCCAGGCTCTGAGCTGTCAGCACAGAGCCTGATGTGGGGCTCAAACCCACAAACCGGATCATGACCTGAGCCAAAGTCAGATGCTTAATGGACTGAGCCACCCAGGAGCCCCTAGGAGAGTCTCTTTTAAAATAGAGCCAGGAGGGGCGCCTTGGTGACTAGGTCGGTTAGGCGTCTGACTTAGGCTCAGGTCATGACCTCGTGGTTCATGATGAGTTTGGGGCCCTCGTCAGACCCTGTGCTGGCAGCTCAGAGCCTAGAGCCTGCTTCAGATTCTGTGCCTCCCTCTCTCTCTGCGCTAACCCCGCTAGTGTTCTGTCTCTCAAAAATGAATGAAACTGTTAATTTTTTTTTTTTTTTAAATAGTGCCAGGAGGCCATAAGGGAGGAGGGATTTATGCATATCCTCTTTGGAAAAACTATGAACTTTTGTTAACTGCAAGCCCTCAGTCTGGCCTTAACTCCCTCCTCACCAGGACACCTGAATATTCACATTCTTCACCTCCCACAAGGAGCCAACTGGATTTGACGAATTTCAAACCTCCATTTGCATATTAACCCAACCAATCCCAGGTAACTTACTTTCAATCCTTGTTTTGCCTGGAGGATCTAAAGGAGAACTGCACTCATGAGCTCTCATTTTTGTAACTGCTCTTCTTTGTCTTCCTTGGGAATAAGAGCCAGGATTCTACCTGAGTCTGTTTCCTGGATTGCCATTCCAATTGCCAATTAAACGGCCGTTTGCTCAAATTTTCAGTGAATCCTTGGTTGACAACTGGTTCCTAATAAGGAAGCTAATTCCCTCAACAGGTATTTTGCAATGGTGATCAGATCTTTCCTCACCAAGAAATAGCCTCAATCTTCACTTTATGGATAGATCTGTTCTTCTACCTTTATAAATATGACAAAGAGAGACTTCCTTTCAATGGTGACCATGTCTTACTCAGTTTAAGGGAACTGTAACATATAACACTAGCAAAGACAGCAAAGTGTGGGCAATAAACATTTCGCATCCATTCCGCAAAATTTGATAGTCTGGTGTTTGCTTAAAACAACTTAACTAATCATTTCTTTCCAAAACTAGACTAAACAATGTCAAACATTCTGTCTTGCTTCAGCATGTGGGCATAGTGAAGGCAGAGAAAAGCATTAAGAAAGATTACAGGTGGTTGTGTTTTCCTTGGTGAAGGCACTTTGCTTCCTTTTTCTTTGGTGAGACTCCCAAGGATGGCCCTCTTTATCCTTCAAATGTAGATTCTTTTGCAAAGAGAAATGGCCCTTAAAATCTAGCCATTGTTCTGTTCTCAAGCAAGTCATAAGGTGAGGATATAGGTTGAGGTAGAAATTACAAAGTCTTTTAGGGTGGTTTGGAAGGAGACCACACAGTTTACTTCTATTTAACTCTGAATTAGCTAAATAAATGTTGGGGGAAGAGTTCTCTGAGAAAATGGTTTTATAAAAAGTGGAGGTCTAATCCCTTTAATGTCTTTGGGAGTTATAAGACCACAAATCTCATGGTAAATTTAAAAAGTGAATTCTGAAGTATCAATGTGAGACCAATTTCTTCGTTCTATTTTCCAAAATTTCAAAAACAGTTTCGAACAGTCCCTTACCCCAAGTCCCAGGAGAACTAGATTCCTAAGTGTAGGTCCAAGGACCAGAACCCTGTCATTCACATCTTTTCTTTTAGGACACAGCTTTAGGGAATCACATGACACCAACCAAATTAAGAACAATATTTCAAGCTTTTAAAATGCTCTCCTTGAAGCTCTATAGCAGAATTAACTTTAAAAACATCACTGAGGTTTTGTGTAGTTTATATTTTCTATTTTGTGTGCTTTATTTTTCACAAAACAAAGTTATTTTTAACTTTATTTTAAATTATTCAATTGTTTTTGAATGGCTGATACATATCCATGAAACATGATTCAAAAGGCACTGGAAAGTGAATATATCCCTTATTCCTGTTCTCTGGCCACCTTGGTTCCTTGGTTTCTTTATTTGTTTTTAGCACTGTCTCAGCAAAGACATTCTATGCACATACAACATACACTCTCATAAATGGCAATATACTTTAAAGTCTATTACAAATTTTTTTCACTTAAAAATATATGCCTTATAGATCACTCTAATCAGTCTACACAGAGCTTCCTCATTCTTTTTAAAGTTGTATAATATTTCATTGCAAAGAAATAGAAATTTATTTAACAAGTTCTAGTTATTTCTGCACTTCTAGTTATTTAGAATCCTTGACAGTGCAAACAATTTGACAATAACCTTGCAAATACATTATTTTAGCCATGTTACAATACACTAATAGGAATTTTATCACTTTTTCCCTTCTATAACTTCAGAGTTTTGTGAATACTCAGAAGTGCCCTGACTTTGATATTTAAAATGGTTTTTCCATGTGTGTTTCTAGGACTTTTTTCATTTTTCACTATAAATATTTAATATATGTATAATTTAAATTGGTGTAAGGACTGACAACAAAGTTTAGATAGTTCCATACTTGTAGCTTTCTCTACAATTTCCTTTAATTCTTTGTTCACTTCTGTTTTTTAATTTACCTTTTTTGCAAAAAATTACCCCATATTTCTTAACATATTTTCAGAAATGTCTATTCTCATTGATGCTTCTTCTATCGTGGCTTTCTTTAATGTGTTTATTTTGCTTTTCCTACTTGAGTTCTGCTTTTTCATGTTTTATCCTTTTGCTATCTTGCTGTATCTTATCCAATTTTTGGTACATGTGCTTTCCGTCCTTGCATTGTATATAATGAAAAAAATTCCCATTGATCTGTTCACTCAAAATTTTCATGTATCTGCAGCAGCATCTCTGTCGTGTGTTTTATTCATTGGCCCTTTGTTATTCCCATTACTGTCTTCATTTCCTTCTCACCGTATCTCAATATAATTCTTGTGCTTCCTCATTTTTGGTTATTACTTATTTTTGAGGAAGGTGTGTTTATTGGAAGTTCACATGGTACGAGGAATAAAGATCATGTTTCAGGCTGCAAGAAAACCATTTATAGAAGTGGGATGTTGTGAGAGTAAGCAATTTCTTTTAGCCCTTACTTTTCCTAATTAAGTTTGACCCTCTAGAGAACTACTCACAGTGCCAACTTTTTCTTCTCTACCTTCGCAAATGAACTGTGCCTTGCAAATATGGCTGCCCAGTGTGTTTCTTGAGACTCAGTGCTACTTTTCCTCCTGAAAAGTTGTTGTTGCCTGATGGTTCCAGGCAGGGGACTTTTGGTTTTACCTCTGGTCTTGGGGCAATGATTTTGAAGAACTGTTCCTTAAGGCTGTCTCTGAGGCCTGCAAACATAGGCATCTTCTTCCCGTGGCACCTCTCTTAGACCTTCAATGCCTTTGTTAGCTTTCCTTGAGTTCAAATTTTAGGTTACAGATGACTTCAACATTTGACAAGGCTGAGTTTGAACCTTTGTTTTTTAATCTTCTTGTTGCTATTGGGTGATTTTGAAGAGGAGAAAGGTAAAGCAGCCATGTTCACTCAGCTAGACTATGGAATCAAAGATCATGTTCTTGGCTACAAGAAACTCTCTTAAAGATACATGTTGTGAATGTAATTTTTTTTATCCTGTGGGTACTTCAAGGACCATATGTATGCACAGTATCAGTCAGGGTTTTTCAGAGAAAGAGAATCAAGAGAGAGAGAGAGAGAGAGAGAGAGAGAGAGAGAGAGAGAGAGAGAGAGAAGAAATTGGCTCATGTGATTATGGAAGCTGAGAAGTCCCATGATCTGTCATCTATAAGTTGGAGACCCAGAAGAGCCGGCAGTTTGGTTCTAGTCCAAGTCTGAAGGCCTGAGAACCAGGACAGCTGATGGTGTATGTTCCAGTTTGAATACAGAAGGGCACTAAAGTCCCAGCTCAAAAGCAGTAAGTCAGTGACCATTAATTCTCCCTTTTACTGCCTTTTGTGTTTTATTTAGATCTTCAACACATTGGGCAATACCTACCCACATTGAGGAAGGCAATCTGTTTTACTTAGCCTGCTGACTCAAATAATAATGTCATCCAGAAACACCCTCACAGACTCGCCTAGAAATAATATTTAACCAAATATCTGGGTATCTTATGGTTCTGTCAAGTCGACACATAAGATTAACTATCCCGTGCGCCAACTTACATGCTATAGCCCAAGGATTAGTATATATTGAACTGGCATCAAAGATGACTTTAAAATCACTGCTACCAAGTCAAGCTTTTTCACACTTGAGAGATTTCTTCTAATAACTCATTAGAACAACTATCAGCCAATACCATCCTTAGACACCAAGGGAAGGGGAATCTACTATTTATAGATCAGCTGTTACATTTTGCCTTAAGTTATTTTGGAGTGAGTTAGTGGTCACCAAGCCATTAATTGTATCCTAAGGGTTTGGGGCTCCTGGGTGGCTCAGTCGGTTAAGCCTCCGACTTCAGCTCAGGTCACGAGCTGTCACCGTTGGTGAGTTCAAGCCCCGTGTTGGGCTCTGTGCTGACAGCTCGGAGCCTAGAGCCTAGTTTGGATTCTGTGTCTCCCTCTCCCTCTGTTACTCCCCCACTCGCACTCTGCGTCTCTGTCTCTCTCTCTCAAAAATAAATAAAGATTAAAAAAAAATTTTTAAAGAAATTAAAAAAAGTACCTTAAGGGTTCTGGTATGTCAAAGGCACACAATGGGACCAGGTAGGCCATTTTTGTCAAGATTGCCAAACCTTACTTTAAACAGTAGAAAAAAAATCCACATATGTAACAGAAAAAAGAAAGGTGCTTGCATAACCACAGTGCTGAAGGATAATAGGAGTGGGTGTAAGTAACTGAACGTACATTCTTGATACTTGTGTACACGGAAGACAGTCTAGAAGTAAGCTAAAAAAAACTTGTCTGTCCTTCACATACTGAAAGATTCTTAAGACACGACGATATGATGGCAGCTTTGTCAGGAGGAGGAGGAAATGGATGACTACAAATTCCTCACTAAGTGTCTAAAAACAGTGTTCAGAATTCCACCCATCAACCTGAGGAGATGAATAACTGAAATCACATTATACCTATATTTTCTGAAGTGAAAACTGTCAACATTACTGTGACAGACAATGTTCTGACTGAGCCGGAAGGAGATTTTTGGCAGTTCACTATCTGTGGGCTCATATTTCCGCAGCTCTGGGGAAATGGCCTCAATACTTCAAGACCCAATACCTGGATTGTCAGGGAGAAATCGGGGTCAGAACGAGAGTCATTGATCTAGTACTTTCAAAGTTCTAGAAGAAAGACACATTACACGGTGTCAACAGATCTGATCAAGCTAAAGGAACAGCTTTGATAGCAATAAACCTATGACTCATGTTATACACAGAGATTGTGCTTTTTACGTGGATACTTATTCAATGTTCATTTATTTAACGTTTATTAAATACAACTCCATGCCCCGTTCCAGGTGCTGAAAATGTAACAGTGAACAAGCAAATCCCCTACCCTTTAGGAATTTATATTCACATGTAGGGTATTTGTGTGGGGACAGGGATGGGAGTGATATGGACATATAATGCACAAGTAAAAATAAGTACAATATTTCAGATGTGTAATAAGTGCTACAAAGGAGTAAACAGATCTGGCACAGAGAGAGATTAGTGGGATGGTAGCTCTTTAGAAGGGGTAGTAGGCAAGTCCTCTTTGAAGAAGTGGCCTTTGACCTCTGACATATGTCGCCGTGTAGGTGCACTGGACCTGCTGTATATATACAAGGCTTTAGAGACTGTAGTTGATCTTATTGTAGTGAATTGACCAATGATAAGCTCGATGGACGAGGCAGCTGAAGCGGAATATTTTATCTGAGGAACTGAGGGCTGAGCCAGCCATTTCTTTGACCTTGCTTTTGGCTTTATGCATGTTTTATATGTGTATAGACAATTCTTTAGTGACCATGTTTTAAATAGGAACTTAGAAAGTTTTGTGACCATGTTTCTTTTTTTTTTTCTTTACATACAGTGATTATGTTTTTCTACATGGAGAATTCAGTGACCAGATTTTATAGCTGTACACAGAGACCTGTGATTATTATGTGTGTATTCATAGAACTAAAAAAAATACAGGGTACCTGAGTTTACAAAGCACACACACACATGCATGGTCTCCGTTACTCTCCACAACACAATACCTCGCAGTATCCATGGATAGTTAGTATGAAGCACAGACAGATTCCATTAAACCGTCTCCAGAGGTGGGGAAGAGGCCGCATACACACCATTTAACTTTAAATTTGCCCTTCTCCCACCAAACATGCCATGTTGTATGGATACCCCCTAAGTATCTTAGGAAAAGCACTCTGTGTGGAATAATATTCAGGCTGATATATAAAGAGCTATATGACAAAGACATGTAATACCAGGGGTGCAAACGAATCTAAACATCAGGAATGTTTTTATTCCGAGTTGGCGGTAACTTTATTTTGTAGTGTAATGAGTCTTGAGCTCAGAGAGATAACGCCTTCCTCTGATAAACTTTAGCAGAAGAATACTGCTGAGATTTTCACTGGAAGGTTTGCAATCTAAGTGAGTAAACAATCTGCCTGAATACTAATACTGTGCAAAACATCAGTTACTAAAATTTAACACGTTGAGAATACCACCTATTTTTTAAAATGGGAAAATCTCTGTCAATTTTTTTTGTCTCTCTCCAGTGACTCAACATGCCTCAGGAACTTTTCCTCAGATAGTCTCAGAATGATGCCCCTCTAGGCTGAGATTAAGCATGGCACATTTGTTAAAAAATGTTCAGGCTGCTTCCTGTAGGCACAGTGTGGAAGCACGCCGAGCGAGTGTTCACTGCGCTCTGTCTTCTGGGTTAAAAATCCCTCTCCCCTCGACTAGCTTTCGTCTTCATGCTCTCAGGTATTTAGTGACCTGGTGCTTTCTCTCCTCTGCCTGACTTATCAAAACATTCTCGGGACACTCTCTGACATTCATTAATCCTAAAGTACAACTGACCAATCACAGCTTGAAGCATTTACCCTCCAGTGGACATGTATGCTTTCATAAGGATCCAAACCATGCGCCAACAGTAACATTTTAGATACAGTGAAGGCCAAACAGTGGGAACCTCTGAAATTATGGCAGGCAGTTTTAGAATCTACTCATTTCTGATGTCACCTGCTCCTGAGCAATTGAAGACAGGACTCTCCGTAAATGGTCAGAAGCACTTAACGGTCTTACTTTTCGCTGATGAACAAAATAAAATGTATGTCTCCTAGCTTTTCTCCCAGTATTAGCTTTCTTCTCTACCTCATGACCATGCAAGTTCTGACACGCACCGAAGTAATTAAATGCCATGAAGCGTCTTCAAATTTTGTTCGAGCTCAGCCAAATTCATATCTTCTTCTACACCTCTTAGTAGGTGTGGAGCCAGAGCCCGGAGAAAGATTGGATACATTTGTCCCTTCAAAAAGGATGAGCTAGGCAGCATGGATAAAAAGTTCCTTCCTGCACAGGGCCATCTCCACAGCCATAGTCTACGTGGGGACTTCTCCCTGCCGATTTTATCCTTTGGTTAAAATAAATGAGAAAGGAAACCTGAGGATAAAAGGAGGAACAGTATGAACAATAACAACAGGAGACACAGTGGTAAACATTTAACGACCACTATTTCATAGAATCCTCCCAATGAACCTGTGAGGTAGATGTCATTAGACCTATACGTGGCTTACAGTTGTGGAAATGGAGGCATAAGCTAGGTATTCTATTTGCCCCTGATCAAATAGATAGGCAGCAGATGATGGGATTTCAATCTGTCTCTCCAGCCTCTTCATATGGGCTGAGGAAGCAAGGAATGCTGGAAAGAGATAATATTTTTGCCGGGCGTTCCCAAGTGGGTGCTTTGCCCCCATGACCTCAGATACAACTTTCCGTTCTGGTTGCTTTCTTAAAGTGATTTCGTAATGAAGATAGTGCCCTGGATGGTGAAGATGAGGGGGGAGATGATGGTAACGATGCTTCTTTTTCTTCCCTGCCCCTTACTTTTTGTTTCCTGAGCATCTTGCTCATCTTTTTTGGTTAGTAGTTGTCATAATACATATTCACTTACCACCAAGGTAATTATGAATTCCTTGAGAGCAAGGACCAAAATTTTATTTCCTTCCTTCTTCTTTCCTCCCTTATTTTTTCTCCTTTTTAATATTGTCCTTTCCTCCCATCCTTCCTTCCCCTCTCCCCCACCTCCCCCACCCCCCACTTTTTTTTCTTCTAGGACGATTTCTATAAATCTATGATGGGCACTCAACTCCAGAGCCAATGGGTTTTTAATGGTAATCGCAAACCCAAACCTCACTGTTTGCACTGTACTCTGATTCTTTTTGTTCCACTAAAAGGTCCTTGGATTACGGCTTTCATGATGGTTAATATGCCACTCACTGACCTCTGCTAAATTCTGTCTTGAATATTTTCGAGTCTTTTACTCTAAATGGAGTATCACTTGATAGAATTGGGATTATTTATATTTCTTATATTCGATATATAAAATCTGTATAATTTAATATGTGTTAAAGGTTAAAATTGTCAAAAAAAAAAAAAAAAAAGACTCATAATATTCCTGGGGCAAAGTCATTGGCAGGATTTTGACCCTGAAGGGAACCTTCAGGTGTTGATTGATTGGTGTTGTAAAAGCACAGGAAGGACCTACGGGGGAAGATGAGATTACCAGGTACATGTGATAAGTGCAAACAATTTCAAATTATTCCTTTCAGTAATGGTTCCCACTGTCCAAACTGGGAAAGATGTATGGCAATACAGAGAAGAATTTGACCTATTAAAACTTCTCTGACAGCTTATTCCTGTGAGATGTATGAGAGATGACTTATTATCTAGTCCCATGACTCTACTGGGAATCTACCATACTTTCCTAATAACCACAAGGAAGCCAAAAGCATTTATTTAGGGCATGGAAATGGTGGGAGAAGGGTCTTCTGGTTCCATTTGTACATATACAGTCATTCATTTAAAGGAAATAGACAATGGGTGCTTGGTTAGCTCAGTTGGTAGAGCATGTGGCTCTTGGTTTTGGTGTCATGAGTTCAAGCCCCACACTGGGGATAGAGTTTACTTAAAAAACAAAAAAATATTGGGGCGCCTGGGTGGCTCAGCCGGTTAAGTATCCGACTTAGGCTCAGGTCATGATCTCACAGTTTGTGAGTTCAAGCCCCACATCGGGCTCTGTGCTGACAGCTCAGAGCCTGGAGCCTGCTTAGGATGTGTCTCCCTCTCTCTCTCTGCCCCTCCCCCGCTCGTGTTCTGTCTCTGTCTCTCAAAAATAAATAAACGTTAAAAAAAATTAAAAAAAACAAAAAAATGTAAAGAAAGTAAATAAGAAATGACAATACAGGATGATTTGTACTTTGCTCAGGATAAGCAAAGGGTTCAATACACATACGATGCGCATGTAATTCACTTGTGGGCGGGGTGATTAATGAAAGCTTCTGGAAGAGGCAACATTTTAGCTAAGTTCTGAGGATAATGTAGGAATGGAGAAATGAGGGTGAGAAATATGCACCAGGTTTTGAAATAAGATTATCATCTTTCCTCATTTATAGGTGAGAAATTGAGGAACAGATATATTCTGTCATGTGTCCAAGATCCCATAAATAGTAAGGGGCATTTGAAGATAGGTAGTCTTCTGTTAGAGCCCTCGTGCTTAACTGCCACACTCTATTACACTAGAATGTAACTAATGGAACAAGGTCCCTGTGAGAGGGAATGCTTGTGATCCAGGGCACAGATCAGAAGGTTAGCTTTACATAGGAGAAGGGAAGCACCTAAGAGGTGAAGAGGAAAAATGAGAGCAGGTACAGGAAGTTCACAGATGGAGACAGACAGGAATCTGACAGAATTCCCAGTGGAGAGTTTCTGTTCCCTTTAGGCAAACAAGAGGCAAAGTCCAGTTTGAGAGTGAAGAGATGGTAAGAATTTGAGAATAGAGAAAGCTTTAAATAGAAACTTTGGGAAATGAAATATCGACCAACCAGAAAAAATGAAGGGATTCCCAGGCATGCATGAGTTTTAATTTTGAGATTGGAGACCACAGATCTACTGTGGTACCAGTCTTTGTGCTTATGGAGTTAACTCCAGCAGAGGTCAGTACCCTGCCTTAGGCCCCAGGGTGATGGTTTTAACGACTGGTTGGATTTTTTGTTTGTTTGTTTGTTTGTTTCATACATATTGAAAGGATGTGAACACAGGGAAATTTGGACTATTTGGAAATGTATCGTGGAGGCAACCATGGGGTTGGGCTGGACCGGGATGGAAGTGCAGACAGGAAGGAGTGACAGGAGAAAGAGGAGAGGACCAAAGATCACAAACCTCATTAAGGTCTAAATATCTGTGGTTAAGTGAGCAAGAAAGCTGGAAAGATAGGAGGTGGTCAGAGATAGGATATTTGAAATGCCAATTTCCATTGTAGGACAGTCTTGATAATGACAAGGTCCAAGGTGTGGTCATGGATCCCAGTGAATGAAGTGGGGGTGAATGGTGGAGAGCAAGCTCAATTCAATTGGAATTGGAATTGAGGAAGCCAGGGAAGAACTGAGATATTAGGTTGTAAAAAAAAAAAAGGGGGGGGGGTCTTCCATACGGAACTGAACACAAGCTGGATATTGAGAGAGCTGAGAATAGGAGAAAGACTATAAATTCAAATCTTAACTAACTGTGGGTAGTGGCTATGAATTTTGTAGATGAGTTTGAAAGGAGAAGAGGATGAAAGAAAGCATTTTTGGCACACAGTTACGAAGAAATGTTTGTAGAAGTGAACTAAGAAGGAGTATGAAGGAGTGGTCTCAAATGATCTGAGAAGAAGAAAGTCAGAATGCAGGAAAGACCAGCATCAATGGGCGACTAATTTAGAGAACAGATGAAAGTGCAGGCCATTTGTTAATCATTTCCTCCTGGTTCTGCTTTATTGCCTTTCAGTGCATTTTAAACAGAGATTAGAGAGTGCAAAGGTATTCCTTTCTCATCACAGGAAATCTTGAAGAAACAAGTCTTATCAGCGTCTTCCAAACTTGGGGCCTAATCTCATTCAGGACTTGACAGCAACAACCAATGCATATAGCATCAGGCACAGTTCAGAGTGCGTTAAGCTTTTTAACCCATTTGAAATCTCCTCAAAGATGAAGCCATTCGATTCAGGAACTGTTGTGGTAAAATCAAGGAAAATACACATTCCTATTGACCAGAGGTTCGCGGCTCTTTTCAACCATGATACACAAGATGTTTATAGGTATAACACACCCTCATACTAAGAGTTTGATAGTTCAGAGACGTCAGTTAAGACTTTCTGGAGCTACATTTCAGGTAGCTTCCCACAAAGATTCTTGTGTGGAAAAGAGTAGAGGTGGGGGTGGGGTGCTATTATCAATGGCTTCCTGGTTACCCGTATGGTGACCTATTTCACTCCTTCCACAGGAAATGTGGATGACAAAGACTGATGTTACTATGGGAATGACTTTGAATTTTGTCGAATTCAGAATAAATGAACTATTTATACATTTTGGTGCATTAGCTCTTATCAGAAATATCACTCTATACCGTCCCTTCCCCACCCCTCCCCCCAACCGATAGCAACTCATCCACGTGTCTGTCACGCGCTGGGGTCGTGGTAAGAACATCTGCCTTAAATCATCAATACACAATACTTCTGTTTGCGCATACCTCTTGTGACCTTTTTTGTCAAAAGGATAGGGATAGAGCAGGCACATAAAAACACTCTCGTCGTGTCCTCTGAGGCATTCAGCTACAGCACTCTTACTCTTGTTGTCTCTCCATAAAAGTAATTAAATATATGGCAGATGGAGTTAATAGGTGGAAGCCTTCATGGCAACTGAGACCTTTTTGGTTCATTTTCCTGTGAAAATAAGTGGCTTTTTCCCAGCTTCATCCCTGTCAGATGCCAAAACTTGTTTTCAGTACTCTGTGTTGCTTTCTCGGACATCTTTGCACTGGCTGAGAAGGTTTATCAGTTTCTTTCTTAAAAATCAGGTTATAATGGTGGGATTGTAGGGGGCACTGGAGCTGCGGGGTGGGGCAGGGTGAGGAATGGGGATCTGGGGCACAAAACGCCTGCTCTTCTCTTTGTCTCCGATGGGGACTGTGTGTACAGCTTCTCTTCGTGTTATGTCTTCTCCAATCAGGACGCTGGCCAGGTTGATTCTTCCCTCTCTTCTGTCTTAATCAAACAGTGAATCAAATGGGGATGTTAATGTAAACATGGTCTTCTTATTTCATTTCAGCACTGGAGGTGTCTCTTGGCAACGCAGGGTCCTGGCGCCCTGACAGACTGAAAAACCAATGTTTATAAACCATTCTTTTCTCTAGACTTGCATAATGGAGCAGAGGTTTTCTGTTATCAGCTCACAAAGTAGACAGCCCTCTTCCTTCTTTAGCCTTTCAAATGATTTGCATTTAGAAATGGAAATTTCCTCCAGGGCCAGGACTAGAAACCAATAAAGTTCTGTTTTCTTTTTCTCTTTCTCTTTCTTTCTCTTTCTCTTTCTTTCTTTCTTTCTTTCCTCAGTCCTTCCAACCTTCCTTTATTTTTCTGTCAGGAAAGGGATCCTTTCTTCAAGGGGGATGGTTGTGAGATGTCAATGTATTTAACTGATCAACACCAAACTGCTGTAACTGAAATTGAGGTGAGGGACCTCGAAGCTACCCACTAGATATGCCTGTCCCTTCACCTTCCCAGTGTCCCCTGATACATCAGCATGGAACCCATGACTCAGTGGAATGTGCCATGAGAACAACTCTTCTCATCTCTTCCGGCAATTCAACAATGTGGACCACATTCTGTTCACAGCAGAGTTGCCTTTGCAGACTCCCCCTGTCCCCTCTTCCTCCTGGTAGCCCCTGCAGGCCCCTGCTCACTTTTATTTTTTTTATTTTTTATTTTTTTTAAATAAGATGACAATATTTTTGTAGCCATGGAGCGCATTTATCAACGTTTATTTATTTTTGGGACAGAGAGAGACAGAGCATGAACAGGGGAGGGGCAGAGAGAGAGGAAGACACAGAATCGGAAGCAGGCTCCAGGCTCTGAGCCATCAGCCCAGAGCCTGACGCGGGGCTCGAACTCCCGGACCGCGAGATCGTGACCTGGCTGAAGTCGGACGCTCAACCGACTGCGCCACCCAGGCGCCCCCCCTGCTCACTTTTAAAATTAAAACATGGGGGCACCTGGGTGGCTCAGTCGGTTAAGCATCAGACTGGCTCAGGTCACAATCTCCTGGTTCATGAGTTCAAGCCCTGCGTTGGGCTCTGTGCTGACAGCACAGAGCCTGGAACCTGCTTCGGATCCTGTGTCTCCCTCTCTCTCTCTGCCTCTCTCCCACTTGCGCTCTGTCTCACTGTCTCTCAAAAATAAATAAATATTAAAAAAAAAAAGCAAACACCAATACTGTCAGTAGATTTGGGAACAAGATGACTCAGATGTCTACTAAAGTCTGAGAATTGCTGAAAATGTGTTAGTGCCTTAAGGAAATTTGACCCAACAACTCCTGGAGAAAATGTCCCAAACAAAAGAGATAGGTATTTGTGTCCAACAGGTGTATTTACTATGTGCCAACGATGTGTTTATCACCATAGCAGAGATTCCTGGGACTACAGTTAGTGGCACAGTTCCTTAAGAAGAGCCATTTTTCTAACATACTTTCATATCACGGTCAGATTAACACAGGAGATCTGAAAACACTAAGAAAAGCATATAAAGAAAACAGTAAGAGTCATACATACTCTCACCAAGCAGTAAGAATTACTGATTATTTCCTTGTAGTCTTATAAGATGGATTTCTAGTGGTAGACTTTTAAGCAAGGTGGCATTTGAAGAAGGCATTCAGGATAGTGGTTTTTCCTGGTACCTTTCAAATCCTGTTAATGAGGAGGCTACTTCTGACACGCAGTCAACAGCTGTGAATCTTCCAAGCTGTTTCCTCAGTCTTCTCTGCAAATTTAGTTTGTTCCATTCACATAATTTTTGTGGCAGCCATCTTTGTGTGTTTCATTAATAATCAGACAATGGTGAGCTCTCTCTTGCGGTTATATTTCCTATCAAAAATTGCACGAAGTCTGTATGTGCTATAAATAGCACCTACATATACATTTGTATGCATAAACACACTCAGAACACTGGCAGTGAGTCCACCTAAATGATTTCTCAGCCAACGCATTGCAGAGTTAGTCATATTTCCTCAGTGACTTTCTGGTGCTCAAGAAGAAAAGTAGAAAAAAAAAAGATGTATATACATACATTGATCACGTGCGCCTTGCACACCTAATACATGGAATCAATAAATTCTTTACAATGAATGCCAACGTCCTGGCAGAAAAATGAAATCCGCTTCATCAGCCACTGACTCTGTATTAAACTTTGGGAAACTCATCTTACCCTTCTGTACGTCAGTTTCCCCTCCTAGTTTTAAGTGCGTTCTGACTACACTGATATTTTTTCAGTTTTATTGAGGCATAATTAACAAATAAAATTAGAAGACATTTAAAGTGCACATTGTGATGAATTGATATATGTATACATTGTGAAAGGACTCCCCTCATCTAGTTAATTAACACATTCATCACTTCACATATTTAACTCTTTTTTTGGTGAGAATATTTAAATTCTACCCTCTCAGCAAATTTCAGTTATATAATACAAAGTCATCAACTAAAGTCATGTTTCACATTAGCTCCTCAGACCTTATTCATCTTATGGTTGAAAGTTTGTACCATTACCAACCTCTCCCTATTTCCCCCACCCCTCCAAGCCCCTGAGAATCACTTTTCTACTTTCTGTTTCTATGGGTTTGACTTTTCTTAGATTCCACATATAAGTGATGCCATTTAGTATTTGTTTTTCTCTGTCCGGCTTATTTTACTCAGCATAATGCCCTCAAGGTCTACCCATGTTGTCACTAATGGCAGCATTTCCTTTTTTCTATGAATAATATTCCATGGTATGTATGTGTGTGTATGCATGTACGTAGTAGGCAGATTAATCGATCAGTCGATTGATATATCTCTCCCACATTTTCTTCATCCATTCATTCATTGACGAATGTTTAGATTGTTTCCATATCTTGGTTATTGTGAATAAGGCTGCGATGAACATGGGAGTGCACATATCTCTTTGATGCCCTGTCTTCGTTTCCTTTGAATATATACCCAGAAGTGGGATTGCTGGATCCTATGGTTTAACTACACTGATAATATTAAGAAGAGTCCAGATTCTCCTCATTGACTACAAAGCTCCGGAGGTAGGAATGGACTGTATGTGTAACTGAATCTTCGGTTCGGCAAGAATATTTGTAAGTAAGAGTCTGCAACATCATGTACACAACACATCCAGCTCACAGGCATGTGGGATGAATGTGTAATATGGCTACAGACACTGATGCAACAGAGGGAGATGAAGGTCAGTATTAAAATTTAGTGTTTCTCCACTTTCACAGTGGTTTATGAAACTCTATGTTAAGGGACACACATACCCACAATCAGTATAACTGCATTTGACTGTTCATTATGCTTTATCTGCATAACTACTCACGTTATTCCTCCTTCCCTCTAGTCCTCCTTTTCCTCTTCCTGTTCCTCCACCTCCTAGAGGTCTGGGATTGTGGTGAGCCACCTGAACTGTCCCCTAGCTTTGCTCCCGATACTGGCCATAAGGATATCTACATTGTGTCTCAGTCATTCCACTAAAGATAGATGTCAGGTTTCTTAGCAGGTCTTTTCTCCTATTCTCAAAGAGAAACAGGAGATTGACTGGCAGTTTCGTTTCTACACAACAGCAATTGTAGAGTTAACCCTTCCCTCTGCTTCTTTTCACGGGTCTCCATAGAGTACACTTTTGTCACCATTCTCTTTGGGGAATTTTGTGCCCTACATTTGTTTATATAAATGCATTCATTTTCTCCCATCTCTCCCTCCTTCATATTTTTAATAGCAAATTATCAAACCACAGCCAACTATTGCCCTTCAGGGGCATATGAAGACCCACATCTATGCAGCATGAAGGGTAATTTAGTTTTACAGATATTTCTTACTTATTGAACCCATCATAGACATTTTTCATCTCTGTATCTTTATTGCCAAGATTAAACCTTATTCACCACTCTGGAAATAGATAAATAATGGAACAGATTTAAAAAAAATCTTCAAAATTCTTTAACACAATATGGATTGGAAAAATTTGGAGAGGCAGAGATAAGAAGCGAGAAACCCCAATAGATAATATTTGTGGCTTTTTCAGATTGACAGAACACATCATTTATATTTATAACACTACTCTATTTGCCATAAAATACTAGATGCTATCATGAGATGAGCTCAAAAATGTACGAGCAGAAGGAAAGTTCACAAGGAAAATGCACATGTGAAAATTCATTATTGGGTTGAAAGATAGTTTAATTATGATATATTACATTTTATTAACACCTCTATCTGGGGATATGGATGTGGAATTTCCTTCCTGAGTTTTCTACTTATTTTGGGTGGCTGAATGGAAAGCGTGGGATGTAACCTTTTATGTCTTTCTTCCATAGTGGATTTATTCCTCTGCTTCGCCAAGAAAGAACTAAAGGAATAACATTACGGTAATAATGTAGGGGCTCTGTCTGGGATGGCCATAGCCTGGCTCAATTGAGTCTCTTAACTGTTTTGGGATTTACAGGCAACTCCATCATCACTCCCTGAGACCTGCCCTGAGCGGTGGCTAGAATCTGCTAGAGCTGCAGAGGAACAAAGGTTAAATAAGATTAGATCTTCCTCATCAGGGATGTCACAAACACACAAAGTAACACAAGTTAAGATGCATCTTGGGCTTAGTAATGGAAATATCAAAAAAAGTACAATGCAAAAATTGAAGAGGGTGGTGTAAAGATGGGGAGGGTGGGTTTTTGTGGTGGTTGTTGTTGTTTGTTTAGTTGACCTGACCTGACCATATCGTTTTAATAATGCTTTATTCTTCTCTAATTTAACATTCTGAGAGAAATTGGGTTAACTATATAGCTTAAAATAATCACATGGCATTTTCCCTTGAAGGCGGAAAATGCCACTGATTTTGACTTCAGAGGAAAAGAGGCTGGAGTAAGAAAAAGAAAAAGGAGAAAGAAAAAGAAACAGGTCTTCTTTGTTGGCTCCAGGAAAGTTTTTTAGTTCCTTTTCAGGCTTTAAGAAAAAAATGCTGGTGACCCGGAAGACCCAGTCGGGGACTGGCCCGTGGGACATAGGGCAGTGGGGCAGGACCCATCTTCTAGGCCCCACTGGCTGCTCCCCCATCCCCCGGCCCCACAGCAAGAGGAGGAGCTCCTTCAGAAGCACAGCCAAACCCTCACGTCTCCAGCAGGCCCGCTTCTGTTTTCAAAGCACGACTAATTTGGAAAATCTGACAATTATCCCAACTGTATTTTCAGTGTGGGCTGAGATGAAGACTGTAGCTATCTTAACAGAGCTGCATCTGCGTTTCAAATTCTACCTTGTGTGGAGGCTCTTTCAGTACACCTCCTGAACAAATAAAGGGACTGAGCAATTTTCGGTGTCCTCTCTCTCTCTCTCTCTCTTTTTCTTTTCTTTTGATATCCTCCACCAAGGCCTTTTCTTGTTAATTTTGTCGGCTAGTTGCTACTTAAAGCCGGCTTCCACAGAGATGTATTTGCAGGTCGGCCTCATCAAACATTCATTGTTCAAACTGTGACAGCTGGTAGCAGGCGTACATATTCTTTCCTTGTTTGGTTTTCTGATAAAACCTGTCAAGTGCTGGTTGACTATAACTGAATTTGTCACCCTCTCAGCAAGGTTATACCTCTTCTTACTAGGAAATAAAACAATAAGACAACATTTCTAACCCCTCTTGGCTACCCCTCCCGGTTGGACGAGTCAACAGATGAAGGGAAAGGTTTCAACTAGACCACCACCACCAAGATGCATCGTTGAAGCAAAATTCTCACACACCTAAAAACCTAAGGATCACTCTTGGGAGCACAACAGAAACGATAGATGCAGAGAAGAAGGTCACAGAACGAGAGTCCTGGGCTTGCATGGGGCTCAAACTGAATATCTGAAATCTGTCAGTTGGGGCAACGCATCATTCCAACCAGGGGCTTGGTGACTGCAGGCCTTCTCTCTGGATTTTTTTTCAGCATTTCAAAGTCGATTTTTGGTACGGTGAGTGCAGATGTCCCAAGGAAAACTGTTAAGAGCTATCTCCTACAGGTTGTACAGCTTCTAAAGATGAGAGCCTATGATGGAGTTTGAATTTCACATACATTTATTTATTTATTTGTTTGTTTGTTTTCCAATGTTTATTTTTGAGAGACAGAGTGCAAGTGGGGGAGGGGCAGAGAGAGAGGGAGACACAGAATCTGAAGCAGGCTCCAGGCTCTGAGCTGTCAGCACAGAGTCCAATGTGGGGCTCGAACTCACAGACTGCAAGATCATGACCTGAGCCAAAGTAGGACACTTAACTGACTGGGCCACCCCAGCATCCCTGAATTTCACTTTTAGATGGAAGAAGGGGATGAAATGTTTCAGTGGGCTAGTCATCTTTTAGCAGCTACCAGGCAGATGTGGAAGAGAATTCTGCCTGCCTCACACAGAAGTTACATCACCAACTATATCACTCTGTTAGCCGGGCTTCTTTAAGCTTTTGATGCCTCCCGGCTCCCTCCCCACCTCTCCCTTTCTTCCTGCACATTCTACTGCAAGTTTTATACTGGAATTTTAGCTGCACCTAACTTAAAGGTTGAAAGCTGGAAAAAAATGGGGAACTTGCCCTGTGCAGATCTCTTCTTCCAAGTGTTGACTTCCTTCGGAAGCCAAACGCTTGTTCATTCTGCAATGCTTTCAGGTAGTTGAATTTCTTAGTTTGAGCAGAGTTTATAGCTCTTGCCTAGGAGAGGGAGTAGTTAGGTGTCGGTCTGGAAGGAGCTTAGTCATGCTCAAAGTGAAACTCCACATTCGCCATTCTTACTACTCACTCTGACATATTTATTATACAGAGGGCTTCAGGGGGTCAACAATTTACCTGATATTGACCTGAATTGTCAAACTATGTTTACATAGTGAATTTCTTCCAGTTGCTTAAATATCTCCTTTTATTCTGGCTACTCAGTGTTTTATTCCAACAATGTAATAGAAATGATTGAAAATATAAATAATACCCTATAAATTGTTTCACAGAGTTCTTTCTTACAAACTGTGATTTCCTCCAACATAAAATATGAGTTTAGAGATTATGTGAGGAAAAAAAAAGTGGAAAACATCTGTCTTCTCTTGTAGCAAATTCGCTTTGGTTGTTGATTCAACAGCCATTCTGCAAATTGAAGAATTTTGTTCCTTTCATTTTATTTAAATTGTTTATATGTAAAAGGATGTGTTTAGTGGTCCCTTAAAAAACAGATTAAGGATATATCATTTTTCAATTTAAAGAAAAAGTTTTCTTAGCTTTATACAGAGTTTTCAAAGACACAGATTTTTGAGGGTTTCTTTTTTTATTTGTACTTTTAAATATTAGAAACATTTATGGTCATAATTATTTTGGGTAAACATTACTTTGTGAACCCTAAAGAGTAATACTCATTTGGAAACCACTTTCCTCCACTGAGCCGCTAATGTGTCAAGTGGGGTGAGAGGTTCAAAATTTACAAAAAGGAAATTATTGTGCTCTCCTATAATCATCTTATTACCCCCCACAGAATCACCCTTCCTGGGCTGCTTGCTCTACATGAAGGCTAATTTTTTTTTTTTTTTAACCAACACTGCACATAGAGCTGTCAAAGAAGTACATTTTATTCTTTCTTTCATTTTTTTCCCCAAATGTTTATTTATTTTTGAGAGAGAGAGATAGAGACAGAACAAGAGCAGGGGAGGGGCATACAGAGGGAGACACAGAATCTGAAGCAGGCTCCAGGCTCTGAGCGGCCAGCATGGAGCCCTAGGTGGGATGTGAGTCCACAAACTGTGAAATCATGACCTGAGCCGAAGTCGGAGGCTTAACTGACTGAACCACCCGGCTGCCCTGAGCAGGTACATTTCTTAATCCTTAAAGTGCTCACTGTCTTCTGGCTACTTTCTCAAATTAGGGAGTAAATACTCATATTGGAGTCAGTTTAATCTCTGTAGCATTGAGCTGGTTGGGAAAAAAGGGTAGGCATTTTTTTTAAGTTTATTTACTTTTGAGAAAGAGAGAGAAGGAGCAGGGGCGGGGCAGAGGGAGAGGGGATAGAGGATGCAAAGCAAGCTCTGTGCCCCATTCGGGTTCGAACTCATGAACCGTGAGATCATGACCTGAGCTGAAGTTGGACGCTTAACCGACTGAGCCACCCAGGCGCCCCAAGTAGGCATTTTTTTTAATCTCTCAGAAGCCTTCAGTTCTCTGGTCCCTCCCCTTCAAATGCTAGACTTATTCCTTATTCTGGCCCCTTCCCTGCATGGCATACTAACTCTTGAATCCACTGCAATCTGTCTTCCTCCTCTTCTATGATCTAAGAACAGGTAAATTGAGCATGGCTCCTTAGAGCATATTGACTACAGCAGATTCTCATTATTGGAAGATTTCCTATTTGCCCTGGTTGCTGAAATTTATTTCAAGTCCCAAATCATACTTGTGGCACGGACATGCACGACATACATGTTTGGCTTGGCATGTATGTTTCCAGCTGAGGTCATATGAAGACAATGCTCAGCTTTCTTGTTTCAACTCTCATACTGAAAACAAGTGTCCTTTACACAGTCAATTTAGTGCCATATTTGTGTGTGTGGATTTGCATTTTTGTGCTTCTTGTTGGTCATTGACCCTGTTTACAATGGCCCTAAAGCATATTGCCGAAGCACTATCTAATGTGTAAGAGCAAGGAGACTATAATGTGCCTTATGAAAAAAATGTGTTCTTCTAGGCATAAGATAAAGAGCTGTTGGCCATGCATTCGATGGTAATAAATCAACAATATATATTGCATAAGATGTCTTCGAATAGAAACACACATAAAACAATATGCATTTATCAACTAATGAAAATATAACAGCCAGAGGCTCACAGGAACCTAACCTTGTACTTCTCCTAGGAGCAAAGGCTCAGTGTTGTCCAATTCAGTGTGGTGACTTAATAGACTATACCTATGGTGAGTAACCAGAATCAACTGTACTCCTTGGTAGGTGTCTTTTCCTTAATCTACCCTTTAAATTTACAACCCTTTAATTGCTGTAATCTTAGAGGACAGATGGAACATTGCAGGTCAAAGCAGAAATCTGATCATGTAGGACTTGAGGTATGAACCGAAGAAGAGACAGGATTTGGACAGGCAGAGAAGAAGAAGGTGGAAGCATGGCATGAGAAAGGAGGCCGAGGTGGAAATGTACAGGCACGTGTGAGAGAACGTGAGGGAAAAAATAAGAAGGCCAGTGGATCCCGCAAAGAGAGCACGCAGTGAGGATGGCTAGTAAATAAGCTTGGAAAGGAAGGGAGGTTCATGTTAAGTGAATAGCATTGAAGGACAGCCTTTTTTTTTTTTTCAACGTTTTTATTTATTTTTGGGACAGAGAGAGACAGAGCATGAACGGGGGAGGGGCAGAGAGAGAGGGAGACACAGAATCGGAAACAGGCTCCAGGCTCCGAGCCATCAGCCCAGAGCCTGACGCGGGGCTCGAACTCCCGGACCGCGAGATCGTGACCTGGCTGAAGTCGGACGCTTAACCGACTGCGCCACCCAGGCGCCCCGAAGGACAGCTTAAACAAAGAAAAAAAAAATCCCAAAAAAGGAGACAAAAATATTTGTTCTCCGGGGAGTGTTTCTTATTTCCCGGATCATACCCACACTGCCCATACACATACACACACAAGTGTGATGGAAAAGCATTACAACAAATGAGTGTGTATCAGATAGGCTGTAAATTTTTATTTGCTGAGTATAATGGCAATTTCCCAAGGAACTGGGCATTCACAAAGTCTGAAGTTTAAGCTTAACCATTTATTATTTGCTCAAATTAAGAAAAGCTCTCTTAAAATAAAACTGAAATAAAAATAGTTTTTATAATCGACACATGTCAAGATAATTTTTAATCAGGGGCGCCTGGGTGGCTCACTCAGTTAAGCGTCAGACTCTTGATTTCTGCTCAGGTCATGATCTCACTGTTCGTGAGACCCAGCCCCATGTAGGGTTTCATGCTGTCAGCAAGGAGCCTGCTTGGGATTCTTCGTCTCCCTCTCTCTCTGCCCTTCCCCTGCTCTCAAAAATACATAAATAAACTTTTTTTTAAAAGGTAATTTGAAATCATACTACTGGGAGATGAGAAATAAAAACAAGCAAACAAAAAGCAACAAACACCACTTAATCGCTGACATCAGCCCCTGATAATTTATCTCGGGAGTTTTGTGTTAGTGAAAATGGGGGAGGGTTATATTGGAAGTGTTTTTACCAATTGACTAAAGCAGCACTTACTTCCGTAAATACCAGATCACATAATCTGCACAGTCTCCAAAGACTTTAACGCACTCAGAAATGGCTTGCACATCCCATGCTTTTGTCACATGAGACAGGTGATGTGCTATGAATGCGGCACCATTTTGGTATGAAAACTGCCACTTACTGGGAGTATATTTGTAATAAAAAGGGCTTTTCCCACATGAAAGCACATCTTTAAAGTTCCATTTCTCCCCAAATGTAGATGCACTGGGGGTCTCATATGTGCTCTTCACAGTTGAATTACTCTATATTGTATTTACTCAGGAAAATCCCAGGTGTTCTCCTTCCCCTACCCTTTCCAATTCCTGATATAATATTGCCCTCTGGCAATTGGTTCTGAAATTCTGAACTGCTACCTGACTTATATCTCACAACAGCAAAATAGTTGTATCTTCAGAGGAAAAACTCAGGGATTGATCCTCAGACTAAGATTAATGAAGACCAATGAGGTGGCTAATTCCTTCTTGGTAAGTACTTTATTATTATTATTATTATTATTATTATTATTAAAAGTTACTCTCTGGGTCTGAATTATCTGGATAATTGCACACTTCAAATGATTCCAAAATAGTCATATCTGACTTCATACTCCTTCTTAAAGGCAATGTCTCCAACCGCTTGCTGAATATCTCCACAAATTTTATTTGAACACCCACTGTTTGCACAATGCTTCACTAGAATTCACAGATGATACCACATAATAAATTATGATTCATGACTGCCAGCATTTTGCAATCTATTTTGTAGCATTAAGACAAACGCACAGCAGGATATAAGCGTAATATAGGAGCAACAACCAATTATTGTTGGCATCTGGACAATCGACCAATAAATAAATACGTAGCATTTCAAGTGCTGAACACGCAATGGAGAAAAATGCAGCAGAACAAGAGGGGAGAAAGTGGCAAGAATGGTGGTCAGGGAAGTTGCCTCTGATGAGATGATATCTGAGCAAGATTTGTGAGGTGTGGGTGAGTACACAGTGTGGCTATCTGTGGGAAGAACACTCCAGGCCCAGGGAGCTGCTGGCACAGTTGGATGAGGATATGCACGGCATATGCATATATAAGGTATGTATTTTTACTTTTATTTTTTGTAAATTTTTTTAACTTTAATTCTATTTTTGAGAGCGAGAGAGACAGCACGCACAGGGGATGGCAGAGAGAGAGGGAGACAGAGAATCCGAAATAGGCTCCAGGCTCTGAGCTTGTCTGCACAGAGCCCAACGCAGGGCTCGAATTCACGAACCATGAGATCATGACCTGAGCTGAAGTCAGACGCTCAACCGACTGAGCCACCCAGGCGCCCCATAAGGTATACATTTTTAAAGATCTAACAAATACTTGTAAAGTACTTAATGTACATTATCTATTGTTTTAAATTAATTACACATATTGAATCATTTAGTCATTACAATATAACCCAAGTTTTCTCAACCATATTATTAATATTTTCAGCCAGATAATTTTTTATTTTGAGAGCTAGCCTATGTGTTGTAGAATGTTCAGTAGCATCCTTGGACTCTACTCCCCCAAATTGCCAAATGTCTTCCAGGGGGTAAAATCATCCCCCATTGAGACCACCGATACAACCTTATGGTCTGGTACTGTTATCATTTCTAATTACAGGAAGAAACACATGGAAAAAGCAACCTAGCCAAGATCATGCATCTAGTAGGTTGCATTGAATTTAAACCCAAATAATAGTACTGGCAATCATACTGTTAACTGCCACAGGTGCCCATTTTCTAGGAACAAAAACAAAGCTTGAAGTGGTTACAAGAGGACTAGCAATGGGGCAGAAGTGGTAGTTAGAAGATGAAGCCAGACACATTAAAAGATGCTCAATGTCGCTCCTCATCAGGGAAATACAAATCAAAACCACACTCAGATATCACCTCACGCCAGTCAGAGTGGCCAAAATGAACAAATCAGGAGACTATAGATGCTGGAGAGGATGTGGAGAAATGGGAACCGTCTTGCACTGTTGGTGGGAATGCAAATTGGTGCAGCCGCTCTGGAAAACAGTGTGGAGATTCCTCAAAAAATTAAAAATAGACCTACCCTATAACCCAGCAATAGCACTACTAGGAATTTACCCAAGGGATACAGGAGTACTGATGCATAGGGGCACTTGTACCCCAATGTTTATAGCAGCACTCTCAACAATAGCCAAATTATGGAAAGAGCCTAAATGTTCATCAGCTGATGAATGGATAAAGAAATTGTGATTTATATACACAACGGAGTACTATGTGGCAATGAGAAAGAATGAAATATGGCCCTTTGTAGCAACGTGGATGGAACTGGAGAGTGTGATGCTAAGTGAAATAAGCCATAGAGAGAAAGACAGATACCATATGTTTTCACTCTTATGTGGATCCTGAGAAACTTAACAGAAACCCATGGGGGAGGGGAAGGAAAAAAAAAGAGGTTAGAGTGGGAGAGAGCCAAAGCATAAGAGACTTAAAAACTGAGAACAATCTGAGGGTTGATGGGGGGTGGGAGGGAGGGGAAGTGTGGGTGATGGGTATTGAGGAGGGCACCTTTTGGGATGAGCACTGGGTGTTGTACGGAAACCAATTTGACAATAAACTTCATATATTGAAAAAAAAAAAAAGAAGATGAAGCCAGAGAGGACCATGGGGTGGGGTGGCATTTTAAGGACTTTGCTTTTTACTCTAAGTTAAATGAAAAGCTATTGGAAGGTTTGAGCGGAGGACTGAGAAGATCTGACATATATCTTAAAATGATCACTCTGCCGCCTTAATGGAGAGTAGGTTAGGGGCAGGCAAGGACACAAGAACAGTGGGGGATTCCTGCATCAGTCCTGAAGACAGATGATGGTGGCATGGAGCAGTGTGGTAGAGACGGAGATGGTTCATAATAAAATGATTTAGAAATATTTTGAAAGTGGATTTGACAGGATTTGCTAAAAGGGTTAGTGTGACATGAGTTGAACAAGAGGAGTGAAGAGAGCTGAGGATTTTAGCCTGAGTGACCAAAAGAAGAAACGTGGCACTTACTGAGCAGGGAGGACTATTAGATGCACAGGTTTGAGGTTGGGAAGGACTTGGGAACCATGAGTTCTATTCAGCGCATAGTAACTTGGAGATGGCTATCAGAAATTCAGATGGAAATGTTGAGTAGACAGCTGGCTATATGAGGCTGGTGTTGGGAGATAAAACTCATGGAGTCATCAGCACATAGATGACCTTTATATGCATCATACTCAATGAGATCACCAAGGGAATTACCAAAGATAAATAAGAGAAGAAGTTCAAGGACTGAGCCCTGAGACATTCCAATGTTCACAGGTCAGAAAAATGAGGAAAGGAGGAGGAAAAGAGGACCAAAATCTATTTCCACTAAAATAGAAAAAGGAGTGGAACTTAACAAGCCAAGTAAAGAAAGCATTTCAGGGAGGAGAGAGGAATCAACTGTTTTAAATACTACAGCTAAGTGCTATAAGATGAAGTAAAAAAAAAATCATCTATTAGATTTGACAATGCACAGATCAATGGTGAACTTGACAAAAGCTATTTGTCCAGAGGTAGTGGTAAAAGACTGGTTGGCAGTGATTCAAGAGAATGGGGAGAAAGGAAGTAGAAAAGCTATATAGCTATAGATATAACTCAAGAAGTCTAGTTATAAAGAGAAGCAGGGAAATGGACAGGTAGTTGAGGGGAGGTTGGATCAAGGTGCATTTTTTTTTAACATTGGAGGAATTACAGCATATTTAATGCTGATGAGAACGAGTCTCCATAGAAAGAAAAATGGATGATATAGAAGAGGGAGGAGTGAATTGATGGAGGGGTGATTTGAGCATGCGAGTGGGAATGGGATGAGTGCAGAATGGGGGAGACTGCAGATGGGTAAGAGAAAAGACAGTTTATTTATAGCAAAGGGGGGCAGTAGATGGCAGAGAAAATGCGTGCAGAGGCAGGAGGATTGGCGAATATAGTGGTGGGAATATGTACAAGTTCTACTCTAACTGCCTTTTTTTTTTTTTTTTTTAAGAGACATAGGAAGCAAGACTATTAACTGATTGAGGAGAGAAAAGGAAGTGATGGGAGTTAAAGGAAAGAAGGAAAGCCATAACATAATATTCTAAAACTTGGGTAGAGAGGATAAAGTAAAGAAACTAGTTTCACTGCTGGGCAGCAATTAGGGTCTTTTGAAGATGTGAATCATGAATTTAAAGAGAAACCCTTCAGCATGGTTGTGGGCTTCTCTTTAGCTACATTTATCCATTTGGACACAGGTCCAGAGTAGACAAAGGGAGAGAACCAAGTGGAATTTTGGTTCAGATTGAAGTGTGTTGAGTATGGAAGATATAATAACAGATTTAGAACCAAGGTGGGAGTCAGGGGACATAAAGGAACATGCAGTAAGAGCAGTGGCACAGTTGAATTGTAGGGCTCTTCGTGGCTAAGGAATTGTTGGAATTGAGACACTGTCTGTATAAGATGGAGAGAGCTGGGAAGTTAAGTGGTAGAAGCCAGTGGTCGTGGAGGGGTGCCAGCTAGGGAGTGATTACTAGACAGAACCTGTGGCTGGAATATGACAACACGCATATTCAAGTGATGAGAAGCTACAATAAGAATATTAGAGATGATGGCAGCCAGTCATATCTTCCGAGGCATGAAACTGTGTTTGAAATCTGTCTTTCTTAGATTTTAATTCCATACTGCTATTTATACATACCTGTACATATGCATAAGTTAATTATAAAAGGGCCAGACAAAAATCAAGAAGAAAATATCAATACTACTTTTCTCAACAAACAAATCTGGAAAATGTAGACATCTTGCTTCAGATCTTTTTTTATTTTGCAAAGAAACACATTATAGATATAGTTGAATCCCTCTGACCTTTCTAACTTCCTCTCCCTTCCCAAACATTTTTCTCCCCTCCCTCCCCCTGAAGGTGGCATGCATCCAAATCTTCATAAGTTGCCAACATGTACATAACACTAGATAGTACTGAGTAAAATAAATAAATAAATAAATAAATAAATAAATAAATAAAAGAAGTCATACTGCAAGCATACTCAGTATCTATCCATTTTAATACAGTTAGATTGCTTTCATTAATTTCTACTGCTGTGCAATTACTTTTTAATTTAACATGATATTAATATAGTAATTTGTGTATCCATCTCAGTGGACATTTAGGTAGTTCCGTCTTTTTGTAATTACCAATAATGCAGCTATGGATGCCCATGCTTCCTTGTGAATGTATGTGAGCATCTATGTGTGCATGCTTACAAGGAGAAGTGCTGCATTGTAAGGGATGAATATTTTCAACTTTGTGAGATAATTCCAAATTTTTCTCCAAAGCAATTTGCCCGTTTATACTCTCCTCTCAGTATATTTCCCACATTTCATGCCAGCCTTGGTATTTCCAAACCTTAAAATTTTTGTCAATCAATGCATATGATGAGGGAGAGGCAATATCCAATGAGCTTTTGATAATGGAGTAAGATATAAATCCTTAGCTTTAGTATTCATAATGAAGCCTAAGTGGGATTAAAAAAATCTATACATGTTAAAATTTCAGGGATAATCACTAAAAGAACAGAAAAACATTGTATAAATTACCACCAATATAGAGAAAAACACTGTAAAAGTATAATTATTTACCTTGCAAGGTATTCAATAACAGAGGTGAAAGAAACACATTTTTAGCAAAGCAAAAACGGAGAGGGCTTACCACCAACTAACCCATATTAACAGACATCGTAAAAGATTACTTAAAAAAGAAGGAAAGTGCTCCTGGCAAAAGGCTTGAGATCCAAAAAAGAATGGAGTGAAGGGATTGGTAAAAGCATAGGTAAATATTTAACTGAATGAAACAATAACTATATTATCAAATTTGAGGATGATAAATTCAAGATGCAATGAAATATTGGACAACAGTAATAGGGAAGAGTGAATGTGAGAGATTGGTATTCAGGTATTCTAAAGGTCTTGTATTATTCAGGAAGAGAGGTCCTGATGATTAATTTTAGACTCTAAGAGAATAAAAATAGTTTGCATAATATCTAGAATAATAGAGGGAAGAGAGTGGAAAAGAAATAATGTTTATCCCAATGAAAGGAGAAAAAAAGCATAGAAAAAAGCAGGGCAAATAGAAAGCACAAATAAGATGGTAGAATGAATTTAAAATATTTTATTAATCACATTAAATATAAATGCAATAAATTATTATTTGTAAGAGAAAATTTCTTAGATTGGGTTAAAACAAACAAAATTCAACTGTGTATTATTTATATGAGGTACCTAAATACAAGGACCAGGAAGATTAAAAATAAAAGGATGGAAGAAGATGTACCAGAAAAATACTATAAAAAAGGAAGCTATATAAGTGTCTGAAAAAATAAAGCTTAGGCAAAATAAAGCATTATTTTGACTAAAGAGAGGTAAATCAATTGAAACAGGGATTGAGAATTAAGGGTAGTTATAACATTCCATTGTTATACAATCCATTGTTAAATATTCCATTGTTTTCTTCTGCTTTGACAACTGTAATTCTGTATTGGTTTAAATATGACTCAAGCTTGGGTTTTGTTTTTATGTGTGTGAGTTTCTCCTCATCCACTGCCCTTAATGGATGTAAGTTTAATTGCCATTTCCCTGGGACAATGAGCAAAAGTTTTCTTCATCCCCTTTTAATAGAAAGCTCAGTCCATCAAGATTCCAGGTTTTAAGCATAGTTATTAGAACCAGTCCCTTGCCTTGCGGGGCTAGGAGCCATGATATCTGTCTTCCCATGGGCATTTATAATCCCGGCCCTCAGCCTTGTAGGCTTCTGAGTCTACCTCCCAAACAGGTCAGAGTGACATTAGTTTCTGCTTATTTTTTTGGCTTTCTGTTCTCCGTTGTTGGTACCTGGAGATATACTTTATTCCTTTTGAATCTGTCTATAGATTTACAAAAATAATATTTTTGGTGTGCTCCATTTTGTCTCTTTTCCTCCCTCCTATCCAATCATGGCAAGAAGTAGGTACTTTACTTTCCATGTTCGTTGATACTTTGTATGTTCTTCTTTGTTGGATATAATTATGCTTATCCCTTGTGAACTATGCGTTATTTAATGCTGTATCTTACTCATCCCTATTCTCTAGCACATTGATTAACACATAGTAAGCACTCAATAAATATTTGTTGTTCAAATAAATGAAACTCTTTCCACTTTTTATAAATATTAAGATATATTGGCGTCAACTCAGACAGAAGGGAAAACTTTGATCTATCATGTCTCTCTATTGTCAAAGAGCAACAATGGGTTTGTTCATGGTGTAGAACTAGAAACGCCTTTCCCCATATCAGTTCAGTCTGTTCTTATTTTATTCTCTGTTGTATAAGCAAGCCGTGCCATTTCCATCAATCTACAGACTGTAGGTTCTCTCAAACATCTTCACTGTTTTAATTCCATGGAGCAAAGCACTGAAGAGTTAAAAAAAAATTCCAGTTGCCAAACGTAGATAGAATTTCATAAATTAATGGATCTCGCTGGACAAGTTGGCTTCTCTCCGAGAGTCAGCAAGGGATTTAGGTTCTCATCAAGGTAATAGAAACTGCACATTGAAATCAAAGCATTTTTGTCTGTACTAAGTTCTCCCATTTAAAGAGAGAGTGAAAGAGTTCTTTGGCTCCTGGTGTGTATTACAAGTGAACGATCAAATCGGTTCTGATTTGAACATGGCCACTTGGATTACGTTTATCTATTTCTTCGTAGTGCCAAGTCAGCAGGCCTCAGAGACAAATCCCAACACTGGTTGTCAGTGTGACAACCTGGAAGATGAGGAGTGTTACTTTATTCCTTTCTTCCCTGCAGCATGTGTCAGGATTTTTGAGTTGCTACATACTTCAAAATTTCCTACACCTTGAACAAGTGGTAGGGTCCAGCGTTTGGTCCCTAGCAGATTCTCCTGGCCCCCAAAGGGCCTTTGTGATTTTCCAGTAGCTTTATTATGAGCTTATAATTGGCTAAAATATGGATTAAAAACATCACAATCACTGCTTCAAGCTATAAGGCAAAGAAACAAATATGTTGCATAGTACTATAAAGTAACATGTGGAATTTTTCTGTAATATGTTTTATAGCATGGAGTAAAGGAAATAGTACTTGGTCTAAGAAACAGGAAACCCAGTTCATAACCCCTAGCTAGATGTGATTGACCTTGGACAAGCCATCTACACCCTTTGGGCCTGAATGTCCTCAAGTCTAAAATTTTAAATTTGGACTAAATGATTTTTATGATCCATTGATATCAAACATTTTGTTTTAAAGCAATGCAATGACTTCATAACCTATTACTATAAATTATATTGTATAAAATAATGCCTGAGAGAGAGACTTTCTCTCTTTGCGGAGAGTTAAAGCATTTCTATTTTCACATCACCCGAGACATGCTCTTACCATAACTCTTGGGGCTGTGGGTAAATCTGTGTTCTCCCATACTTTCAATCAGCTTGTCCATAGTGACATGTAGCTCAAAGACTTTAAATATGTATTAATTCTCTATTTGTAGCAGTGCTAGCTACCCAGAATAACATTTGTAGCGATTAAGTTGCCCTCCTGAGAAACTGTTACTGAGTAAAAAGGTGGCGTGGGAATTTAATAATGTCACACAGGAGGCATCTGGGCCCCCGACCATTTATGTCATACAGGAAAAAGTGTCCCTGAACTGAACAACTGGGGAATTCATGTTCCACTGAGTCTCTGAGGGAAGCTAAGTTTATACACTATGGTGTTTTAAAATCACTTCAAAATACAATCCCCAGTGAAGGTAAATTTAAGTTAGATACTCTGAGATGTACTACTTATTACAAGATTTAACAAGCAGAGAACAAAAATGTTGTGATCTCTAATCAGAATCATGAAGCAAGATGAAAATATCTCGTTGTACACCACACTATATGGGATAAAAGCTAAATGGGTCAGATAGGACCAGTCCACAGACTGGTCAGACCAGTCTCAGAGCTTCATTATAAATCCATTGTCAAGCTCAGAAGAAAGTGAAGCTCCAGGTATCAGAGACAGAGTGCCAAAGCCACAGGTATAAGCAGAAACTGATATCAATATTGAGATCTGGCTTCACTATGAGTCCAACAGGTTGGAGTTTGGGATTTAAATATTTATAACAAATAATTTTTAATTAAATGAATTGAATACTGCAGAAAAACAATGTCAGAAATATAGAGCAAAACCCAGATGTTCTCCAAAGAACTCAGAGGGAAAAAAAAGAGGTTTAAAAGATGAGGAAAAAGTATCAATTAGAGAAAGGATATTCTGTATACCAGGAATCCCAGAATGAGAGGAAATATTGAAGAGAAGAAGTATCTGAAGATACAACCAAAGGAAATTTTCCTAAGCTGAAGAACTCATAACTTTAAAATAAAAGGGCACAATGAATGACAAGTGAACTTAATAAATAAGATGTACAACTATATGAATTTTCATGATTTTTTGACCAATATTAGAGAAAAAATTCTGTGTGTACTTAAACAAAAGAGGGAGGTTATCAACAAGGAAAAAATATAAGATTGGCAATAGACTTCCGTGCAACTCAAAATGCCAGAAAAAAAATGTAGAAATAGCTTGGGAGTTTCAGCATAAAAATACTGTTATATGAAAATTTTGTACCCAGTATATTTATCATTCATGTGTGAGGGAAACAATGACAAAAGATTTCTCAGATTCTGCAAAGGGTAAAAAAAATAATGAAACACAAGTAACATTCCTGAACAAATGTTGAAAAAGTTATAAGCAACTGAAAATGGAATCAATTTGTAAAAACCTAAGTAATGTTGGGATGTCTAGGTGGCTCAGTTGGTTAAGCATCTGCTCTGGCTCAGGTCATGATCTCATGATTCATGGGAAAGAGCTCCACATTGTGCTGTGCTGACAGTTCAGAGCCTGGAGTCTGCTTTGGATTCTGCGTCTCCACCCCCGCCCCGCCCTCTCTCTCTCTCTGCCCCTCCCCCGCTTGCACTCTGTCTCTCTCTCTCTCTCAAAAATAAAAATAAACATTACAAAAATTATTATTATATTATTATATTATATATTATAATATATTATTATATAATTATTAAACATTACAAAAATTGTTAAAAAACAACGTGGAAAACATGATCTCATGTATTAAATAATAATATCATAAAACAGAGAAGTCACATTAACTAACACAATTAAGAAACATGTACCATTAATGGGTGCCTGGGTGGCTCAGTTGGTTGAGCTCCTGACTCTTGATTTTGGCTCAGGTGATGATCCCAGGGTCATGGGATTAAGCCCCACAAGGCTCTGCACTGAGCATGGAAACTGTGTAAGATTCTCTCCCTCCCTCTCTCTCTCTCTCTCTCTCCCTCTCCCTCTCCCTCTGCCCCTCTGTATACTCACATCCCCACACATATATCTATATATGCAAGAAAAATGTAATTCCAATAATTTTGATCTAAAATGCCAGGTCATTTCAACCACAAAGCAACGGTAGGCAGGAAGGTAGGGAGACCATAAATCTGATTAGTGCTCCTGGTCCCCTCAAGACAGGGGATCTGAAATGAACAGATAGCAGCCCTTCTGAATTGAGCATGAGGAGAACTTGATTATCTTTCCACCTCAAGGCTTGTATCATCTTATTCTGAACACGAGGGACTAATAATAATCAGCCTTAATAAGCAAGTACCCAAATATCACACCCACTGGGAAAGTTAGTGAGTTGCAGGTCCTTGTGGTACCTTAATCATGACTAATCTAAACTCTGATTACACTGAATATTAACTGGACAAACTGGACAATAAAATGTCATTGGGGTTTTTGTTTTGCTAGTGGTTTGGGTTATCTGTGACCCTATGGCTTGCATTATCCTCATTAATCTTGAGTTCATTAGTTATATACCATTCATAAGAGTTATACACAAAAGTACAAATAAACAAAAAGGTTTAAAATGAAGTGCATTAGTTTCTCAGGGCCACTATAACATAGCCCACTAGGCTGGATGGCTTAACCCACAGGAATTTATTGTCTCACAGTTCTGAAGGCTAGAAGTCCAACATCAAGGTGTTGGCAGTGTTGGGGCCTTCTGAAAAAGGCTGCAAGGAAGAATGTGTTCCATTCCTCCCACCTAGATTCTGGGATTTGCTGGAAATCTGTCATTCCTTAGCTCATGGAAGCATCACCTTGATTTCTGCCTTTATCTTCACCTGGCTTTCTTCCTGTGTGCATGTGTGTGTCTAAATTTCCCCTTTTTATAAGACTATCAGTCATTATGGATAAGGGGACCATCCTACATTTTGAGATGCTGGAAGTTATTAACACATGAATTTCAGGGTGCATAATTCAACCAGTAACATAAAGGAATAGACAAAATTGTATCAGGAAAATGGAAAAACAAAACCAAGGTTGGCAATAGTAATATTAGGCAAAGTGGAGTATAAGGAAAAGAAGAATTAAGCTTGAAGATAGATCCATACAATACAATCCAAAATGAAACTCTTGCAGTCATGAGTATGCTTGTACTAAGTAGTAAGGTAAAAATATGTAAAACAAAAATGTTATAAATATATAAAAAATTGTAATCAGAATAAACAACTTTATCTTTTTTTAATTTTTTTTTAAAGTTTATTTATTTTTGAGACAGAGAGAGACAGAGCATGAACAGGGGAGGGTCAGAGAGAGGGAGACACAGAATCTGAAACAGTCTCCAGGCTCTGAGCTGTCAGCACAGAGCCCGACGCGGGGCTCGAAATCATGGACCACGAGATCATGACCTGAGCCGAAGTCGGCCGCTTAACCGACTGAGCCACCCAGGCGCCCCAGAATAAACAGCTTTAATGCACCCTTTCTTGTCTTTGCTAAATCATGTGGACAAAAAATTAATAAGCTCAACTTAATAGATTTATATTGAGATTTCTACCTTTCAGGAAACATGTATTTTTAAATTGTTTATAAAATATTTATAAAAACTTATAACAATGTAGGCCAGAAAAGGTATAAATTCTCCAAATTATAAATTTGTATAGACCTTGATGTCTGACACAGAAGGGTAACACTAGAAATTAATAGCAAAATGACTGTCACTTTTTAATTTTGAGATTTAATCAATAACTCCTAGATAGAAATAGAAATAAATATGTAATTACTAATTACTCAGAATACAATTATACTGAGAGTTTTGATTAGCCATAATTATGAAATAGGGCAAGAACTAAACATAGAGGAAAAAATTAAAATAAACTTTATTAGAGAAAAATAATTACTTAAACCTAAGAAAATGGGACTCAGTAATTTAAATATTGGATAAATAACAGATAAGAAAGCCCCAAATGTAAAACTGATTTTTAAAAATAAGTAAGATCCAATTCTTTAAAACGATTAGATAAAAAGCAAGATTCTGGAAATTGAATGAAAAAAGAGAGAAAACTTCAATGCAGAATACTAGGAATAAAAAAGAAGATATAATTTCAGAGAAGTAGGCAATTGAATATTAGAATACCATGTAATAAAAAAAGAATACCATGTAATATTTATATTAATTAATTAGAAAATATTTTGTAAATGGATTACTTTCCCAGGAAACAGATTATAGATAATTAAAAATTAGAATGTATGACATATTTATATTAGTTAATAAGAAGCATCTTATACATGGATTAATTTGTAGGAAACAGAAATGATCAAAATTGACTCATAATGAGGTAAGAATCCAAAATGTGCCTATTACTATATAAGAATCAAAAGCATTGTCAAAAGATCTCATTGTCAAAAGGATAATGTTACTGGACCCAGATAAAAATTAAACAATATATCCAATAAAAGGTTAATATCTAAAATATATAAAGAACTTATACAACTCAATACTGAACAAATAATCTAATTAAAAAATGGGCAGAGGATCTGACCAGACATTTTTCCAAAGAAGACATACAGAAGGCCAACAGACACATGAAAAGAAGCTCAAGATTACTCATCGGGGAAATGCAGATCGAAACCACAATGAGATATCACCTCATACCCATCAGAATGGCTAGAATCAAAAGAAGAAGAAGAGGGGCGCCTGGGTGGCACAGTCGGTTAAACGTCCGACTTCAGCCAGGTCACGATCTCGCGGTCCGTGAGTTCGAGCCCCGCGTCGGGCTCTGGGCTGATGGCTCAGAGCCTGGAGCCTGTTTCCGATTCTGTGTCTCCCTCTCTCTCTGCCCCTCCCCGGTTCATGCTCTGTCTCTCTCTGTCCCAAAAATAAATAAACGTTGAAAAAAAAAAATTTAAAAAAAAAAAAAAAAAAAGAAGAAGAAGAAATAACAAGTGTTGGCCAGGATGTGGAGAACAAGGAACCCTCATGCACTTGTAATGGGAATGTAAATTGGTGGACCCACTGTGGAAAACCCACGGTGTACTAATAGAGTTCAGGGAAGTGGTAGATTATAAAGTAAATACACAAGGATCAATGATGATTCCTTGAATATTTAAAAATAGAAATGCCATACGATCCAGCAATTCCACTACTGGGTATTTACTCAAAGAAAATGGAAACACTAATATAAAAAGATATAAGCACTCCTATGTTTACTGAAACATTATTTACCATAACCAAGGTATGGAAGCAACCGTCCATCAATAAATAGATGAATGGGTAAAGAAGATGTGGCATATATACACAATGGAATATTATTCAGACTATTAAATCTTTTTTAAAAATGTGGATTTAGACTATTCTGAAGTGCACACACACATACACTCACACAAACATACACACATGAAATCATCTTAATTTATTTCATACCAATAACATAAGGTCAATACCAAATTCTGAAAGCTGTATTATATTAAAAGGGAAAAAACAAACACAAGCTTCACTTATATTTAAAAATGCAAAAATCACAAATTATTTAAAATCCTTAGAGTAAGTTTAAGAACGACATGGCATGAGCAAGTACGGTTAATTCTCAAAGTGAAAGAATAGCTCAAAGCAAGGAGATGCACTAGTATAATTCATCACATGATTGAGGATCACATGTTACCCATAAATGCTGCAAACAGCACTTGATAAAAACAAAAAGCTCTCAGAAAATTAAAAATAACAGAAAACTTCCTTAACTCGGTAAAGAATATCTCTCACACCAACAGTTGGCATTATACTCAACAATGAAACTTTCAAATTTTCCACTAAAAAACCCCAAAATATAGGATTCACTATTGTTCTGGAAGATTTACTCCCTTTCATAAGATGAGGGGAAAATATACAAATATGCATAAGGAAAGATCCTAAATTATCACTGGTTGAAGATGATTTGATTGTTACAAATATAAATAATCGGTTAAAAACATTAGGACTAATAGAGTTCAGGGAAGTGGTAGATTATAAAGTAAATACACAAGGATCAATTACTTTCCAATGTTTCAGAAAGAGTTTGAAATGTAATGAAAAAAAATGGTTCCATTTATATCAGCATATATGTCAATGCATTCTCCAGTATATGGCAGTTACACGGCACAGGCTCTAAGAGTAACTTTATGGAAGATAATTTGAATACATGGGGAATCACATCATGCTATTTGGTGGGGAACACTTCAAGTAAAGATATTGATTCTCTTCAAGGAGGTCTCCAGAGTAATATTTTTGCAAGTTAACAAAATAATTGTAACGTTCATTTGGAAGACTAATCTCTTGGGAATAGCTATAGAATTTTTGAGAAAAAAATGAGCACTGAGAGAAAACTTACTCTCTTGATAAAACAACAACAACAACAACAACAACAACAACGTAAGATTGAATTGACCCCAAGTAGGAGAAAAGAAAAATGGGAGAGATTTAAAATTCCACGAACCAATCCAAGTACATATAAAGTTTTGAGGCATGTTTATTATGCTATTTGAAATGGGTGGGGAAAAGGATGATTCACCAGATGTTATTGGGACAATTGGTTGATTTTTGGAGAAAAAAAGGAAGTTAAAGCCTTGCTTTCCAAAACGAGCCAAAGTAATTTAGATATTTACATAAGTAATGAAACCACTGAAGTAGATGAAAAAAATAGGTAAATATTTATACAACCTTGGGGAGTAGAAGTCCATTCTAATTAGGATACCAATTACCAGATAGCATAAAAGAAAAATATTTCTAGGTTTTGCAAATATATGTATATATATGACAGAGTAAAACAAAGTTCTTATATGTCAAAACTGCTATAAACATAATTCATAGGTGAAAGATAAACTAGAAAAATGTTTGCAAGCCAGACATAAATTTCTCTCAATAATTAAGAAGCAAAAGATTTATGAAATATGACAGATGACCTATAAAAATATGAATAAACATGAAAAAATCCAATTTCACTCTAAATAAAAAAATCATAAATGGAAACAAGCTACCATGTTCTGACTATCAAACTGAACAAGAATTAAAAAAAAATACATAATACCTTCAGTTGGAGAACACTGAAATGTGTTCTGCTGGAAGACTAAATTGGGAAAATTTTCCAAAGGGTTATCTGGCTAATTTTAATTATGTTGTGAACAAAACAATCATTTCAAGTAACATATCCCAACAAAAATGTTTATGGGAAGGTACAAATATAGAATCAAGAGACTGTTGCAATATAGTTTATAATACAAAAGAATCAGAGACAGACTAACTGTCCCCAACTTGGCAATTGGCAAAATATATCATAAGAGAACCACAGAAGAAAGGATTCACAGAAGCCATTAAAAATTACATGGGTACAAGACTGTGGGAAATCATCACAACCTATCATTAATTTAAAAATCAGTTTCCAAAAGAACGTGTACATTATTATCCATGTGTTCCTGGAAAAATATAATGTTAAATATTAAAGTAGTATACCTGTGTACATAATCTTTCATTTTGTATATGATAAAAAATATTACCTTTAGAATGAAAATAAAAAAGAAGTCATGGTTACATGTAAAAAAGAACAAGAGATAATTAGGTGGATGAGAGAGATGTACTGGCCCAAGGTGTTTGGGCACAAATGAAGGAGAGTAGAATTTCACATCAGAAGGATCCATGTTCAAATTCTAGTTCTATCCCCTTAGTAGTGGATGACCTTAGTAATGGGCAAGTCACTTAACATTCCTTCACTTCAGTTTTTTATTGTGAATTGCAGACTGAAAGGGTATTTAACTCTCAGGGTGACTGAGATCAAATGAGACATACAAAAATCACCAGTCAAATAGTGTTCTTAATATGAAATGAGTTCAGGGTGCCTGGTGGCTCAGTTGGTTAAGCATCCAACTCTTGACTTTGACTCAGGTCGTGGGTTTTGAGCCCTACATCAGTCTCTGTGCTGACAGTGTGAAGCCTGCCTGGGATTCTCTCTCTCTCTTTCACTGCCCCTGCCCACTTCATGCTGTCTCTAAATAAATAAATAAATAAATAAATAAATAAATAAATAAAATATGAATGATTTCAGAAGGCACCAGGTGAGGAGAAAGACAAGGTTTTAAGAAATCAGGCCTATAGAAAATATTGGAAATGTACGGCATTTTTCTTACTTATCTTTAATTCCAGATAAAAATGAAGAAAGCACAAAGAATGCCTAAAAGGATAGAACTGTAAGTATAAATTAAAGATTTTAGGGGGTAAAAATCTGACTACGAATAAGAAAATCTAGCACAGTTCTGGAAGAAGGAGATTCTTTTAGCATGGAGACTCACTGCTCAGTTGGATGGAGTGTTTACTCTCCGTGTAAGTTCATCTTTGGCAGAGTATATGCAATGAGACACGAGAAGAAGTGAAAACACACAGTCCGTGGATCAGAGATTATTGCCTGTTGTTTAAAAAAGATAAGTGGAAGGCACTGGCGATTGAAAGTAACTGATGCTTTCAATTACTTTCCAATGTTATCAATTACTTTCCAATGTTTCAGAAAGAGTTTGAAATGTAATGAAAAAAATGGTTCCATTTATATCAGCATATATGTCAATGCATTCTCGAGATAATATATCAATAGACATTTTATTTTTAAGACTTGGAGTGGTAATGACCAGAAAGACACAAATGCATAGGACAGAGGACTCAGTCACTCTGTCCAAGAAGTGGGAAGAGCACAGCAAGGAAGGCGCTGGGCAGCTGCTTAATAGTCTGTCAGTGAGGATTCACTTGTATCTGCTATACCAGCTACAATTTTAGCAGAAATTGAAATCTTATTGGCACTTAGCACTGGCATAGGCAAAAAATCATCTCAGAAAAAGAATGAACTTTAAGAAAAGTTCAGAGGCAAGAGGGAAAAATGGGTATCAAAGTTGAAAAAGTGAATGCGTACCCATGTTTTTAGTGACATTTCTGTTACCTGTGCAGAGGCTGATTTGGAACTGCGGTTGACTATTTTGAAAATTAGTTGGCAATATGAGATCCAAAGTCTGAAAATCTTTCAAGACACAGAAGAAAGCACTATCCATTGTGAAATACAGTTTTGAGTAACAGTCATTTAAATGATCTGATACAGATATTTTCTTAAAAGCTTGACCAAACGTTACAGCCTTTTTATGTTATCCTTTCACTCAGCCCATAACAGATATCAGGCTAATTATGCCAAAAGACAATAATAATCGACCTTCAGAAGGTCATTTTTCTGGTTAATCTGGCAATGCTTAGAATAAATCTGAGAAATTTTATATCGGTTGGATTGATGGCCTGTTACAGCAGCTAGAAATTCTTATTTGATTCTACACTGGTCAACCCGATCTAGTAGTTTCATCTTTTTAGCAGATTTTACACCAATTTCTCATTTGTTCAGTAAATCTTTATGGAATGTTTTCTCAAATATTTAGCGACTAGAACAAATATTACTGAGCATAGTAGACCCTGTGCTAAGCCCTAACATTTGGCAAGGAACAGGACACCCAACACAGTTACACTCGCTTTTTTTTTCCCTCTTCCTTGAGCACAGTCCTTAACAGGCACTTTGACCTTTTCTAGATTTTTTCCATGGCTTTCTCCCTTACTTCATTCAGTCTCTGTTCAAAAGCCACCTCTTCAAATATACCTTCCCTCTCTACACACTCCTTACATACTTTCCATCTTTGTCTAGCTTCTTTCTTTTCTTCCTTCTGATGCTTAATTTTGGGTAAAGACAAATGTGATGTATGGAAATGAAAATAGAAAATACGTTTTGTTAATTCTTCTTTTCTTTGGCACGGCATAGTGCTTGGTAGAAAATGTTGAAGCTATTGACTAAACTGATATTTAGAGTGATAGATTGGCTTTAATTTCTCACCTTCTCCCAGCCAAACATAACTAGTAATGATCCAGTTTTAGACCACATTGTCTTCTGAAAATTGGTCAACCATAGAGAGAACTCTATTATTATAATCAATAACACAACTACACAATTTTAATTAAAATAATTATTTAAACAGGGCCCTGAAACCCTAAGGATACTGACTTTGTAATTGTTAAAATGAAGAAATTGTTTTTCACAAACAGTTGAGTTTTAAGGATATCTTTTGTTCCAGAATGCATAGGATTGTTTGGAACTATTTGTGGCTTTTTATCAGTTTGCTTGTTTCATAGCTGCTATAGCAGAAAATGTGCTTTTTGTTGCCCTCTTCATCTAAAAATAATACTAAAATAAACCTCTCTTGAGACAGTGCCTTGAGATTTACAAAGTATAATTCTATGTCTCCATGTGATTGGCAATATTTATTTTCTTCATAAAAGTGTCGCTCAATAACAAGAGGCTGTTCTAATGACAATTTAATGACAGACCCTCCAATGACAGTTTACATTGTCAAATTATTCATTTTAGCATTACCCACATCCCTTAGCTCGTTTACCGTGAGTACTTAGTTATTCTTCGGGGTAGTATATGTGCATTTTTCATCCCTTCTCTCATCCCTCGGTAAGGAAATCTTGGAGGCTAATTAGTTCATCGATCATAATTTCATTTTTGGAAACAGTAATTCAATTCTACTCTTTCTCTTGGAGGAAATATTTAATCATTTCTTTCTTTTGAAGTGAATTCACATACAATGCCTCCATGGCTAGATCAAATGTCATGGTATTTCCTACCTAAAAGGGCATTGTTACTGAGGCTATTGGGTTGAAGCTAAAGATAAATTGATTGTTTTAGAAACCAACTTTGATAAGTTACCTTTCTGGTAAGAAGATGTCACCTAAATGATTCTGTCGTTTTTGAAAACGTGCATGACATTTACTACAATATGACAAGTGTAAATAGGTGATCTTAGACTATGTCTCCAAGCCTGGTTATAGGACTCTCCTGGAATGAAAATGATGGCACCTGAAACTTCCTGTTAAACCAGCCAGCAGTGGGTCAACATGAGGAGAGCAACTGATTTCTCTGTTGCTACAGATTGGAGCTGATTTTTTTAAGTTAATTTATTTTGACATAGAGACAGCATGAGTGAAGGAGGGGTGGAGAGAGAGGGAGAGAGAGAAAGAATCCCAAGCAGGCTCCGCACTTGCCAGCACAGAGCCCGATGCAGGGCTCAAACTCACAAACCGTGAGATCATGACCTGAGCCGAAATCAAGACCCAGACACTTAACTGACTGAGCCTCCCAGGCACCCCCATTGCAGCTGATTTTTAAAAGACAAAAGTTAAGAGTCAGAATATGTCTTCTTCCATTTAGAATGTAAGCTCTCTCTTTGCATATTTTGATTAGACTGATAAATTTCATAATTTATAGTTTTCAGGTATAAAATAGGAAATAAATTTATATAGTATAATCATATTATTATTTACATTAATAACAGCGGTCTAAGGATTACTGTAAACTCAATCTGTGTCCTTGCGTTTGTGGAAACCATCTGCCAGTATTGCCAGTAGCTCGGATGGCCATTGTAACCAAATAATTTCATGTGTTAGGATGAAGACAGACAAAATGCCATGACAAGATATGGGGAAAGTAGAAATAAAGCAGTGATGAAGATATTTATGGAGGTAAGAAACGGGATAAAATTGTACTGTTCCACCATCCCCCCCCAATTCAAGCAGCCTTCTAGACTGTGGGTCCATGACTGAAACAGAAGAGCAAAGTGCAGCTGAATCTTAAGCATGAATCTCATGCTGGCCCCGTCTTCTCATATTTCCTTCATGGATCTGCACACTCATCATTCTTACTCAGCCTCACTTCCTTCTACTTCCTCCACCCCAACTTCGGTATTAAAAGGTTTATGCAAATTAGAATTCACTTTTCATCAAGGAAAGCTGAGCAGCTCTGACTCAGATGAATCCACTGGCAGAGCAGGGATGTAAAGCAGGCAGAAGGGAAGGCGTGTTGCTCTTGAAAGGTTAAGGCCACCCCCCAAAGTTACAGCTCAAGTGGGTGATAAGGTTGAAAACTGAAACCGGTATCCCCGTCTTTAAACTCTCAATCATCCTACCCCAGTAAATGTATTCGTACAGAGTTCTCTCAAGGAATTCCGGAGAAAAGTTTTTAAACCGATTAATGGATGCAAGAAGTGATGTAGCAAATTGCAGTCAAATAGAATTGTACAGGAGAAATGGACATACTTTTGTCTCTACAGGGAATGCATTCCTGAGGTTTAGTTTTGTAATTCTGCACTGCTGGGCACTAAGATTTTTGCGAGACAGAAAAAAAAGTTTTATTCCAAATGCCAGTGCTTGCCATAGTTGGAGATGGCTGAGGGGTATAGTGAGAATTAATTTTACTGTCTCCATTCAGAGTTAATTTAGTGTGCTGCCATCACACTGAAACAGCTGAACTAAAACCACCAGTAGCAGCAGCAGCATCATTTAAAGCTGTCTCTTCAATGGTGTGGGACATATCTGAATGGAAGGGAAGAAATTAAGATGAGGGTTCAGGGCTGTTTAATCCAGGTTGAATACCTGATAGACTAATATCCTCAAAGGATAATATGACGTGCTCTTCATAAGATGTCCTTCAGACACACTATCAGAAAGCTAGAGAAAGGAAGATTTTTCTCTCAGGGAAGGAGACTGGATATGGATACAATTGGTACCACATCTTTGTTGGGAATTAAATTCATTTTTTCCGAAGTTAAGGAAGTTACATTTGCTGTAGGTGACGTTTGTGATTAGCATTTACCAAAACAAAGCTAATCATTCTGTTCTCTCTCTTTTTTTTTTTTTAACATTTATTTATTTTTGGGACCGAGAGAGACAGAGCATGAACGGGAAGCATGCTTCGGAAGCAGGCTCCAGGCTCCGAGCCATCAGCCCAGAGCCCGACGCGGGGCTGGAACTCACAGACCGCGAGATCATGACCTGAGCCGAAGTCAGACGCTCAACCGACTGAGCCACCAAGGCACCCCTCTGTCTCTCTTTTTTAAAGTTTATTTATTTATTTTGAGAGAGAGAGAGAGAGAGTATAATCAGGGAGGGGGCAGAGAAGGAGAGAGAGAATCCCAAACAAGCTCCACACTGTCAGTGCAGAGCTGGACTCGGGCTCAATCTCATGAACCGTGAGATCATGACCTGAGCCTAAATCGAGAGTTGGATGCTTAACTGACTGAGCCACCCAGGTGCCCCAGCTAATCAACCATTATTATTATTGTTTTAGGGCAAAAGTAATTCTTAATTAGGGTTTTTAAGGTTTGGAGGGCCAATGAAGTACTTTTTATTAAATTTGCTGTTTAATTTTTGTTCTGTTTTAAACCTACCAGACAAGGAGGGATAAGAGACAATGCTCATTGAAAATTACTCATAAAAGTAAAATTCCCAGATGCATAAGGAAGAAGTATCCCTAACAAAATACATTAACAAATGTAACAACTGGAAGAATATACGCCATAACAAATCTAAATAATATTAGAGCAATCTGATAGTAACTTTAAAATCAGTAAATTTTACATTCTTAAAAAGATAAAATGACAATAGCCCATAAAACAGAACAAAAACGATGCCATTATTTTGAGTCAGTAATGTAATAGAGTCAGCAGTGTGTAAATTGAATCTATGAAGATGCTTTCAGATTTTAGATACTCTGTGTTCAGACCAAAACATAGTCCTTTGAGTATGTTATACAAATAATAATTCTCAATTTATATGACATTAAATAGAAGAAGTTTATAAACAAGAAAAATTTATTCTGAAATAGGGACTTTGCTCAGTCCTTTTAATCAGCTTATAATTTCTTTGTAAAGTCAGGTTAGTCATGACACATACATCAATTGCTTTTTCTGGCAGAATTCTGGCAACTTTCCTATATTAGTTGTGTTTATTAACATTAATCACCTTTTTTTTTCATTTAGTTAGATCAGAGTTGTTTTCTCTGATCCAAATGCAACTTTTTAGTACCTGTCATAAGTCGAACTGCCATAAATATTTCCCTTACATCCTGTCCATCCTGTACCCTCTCAGAGGGTAGAGTAATATATTTTTATTCTCAGTGGGCAAATTCTTTTCACAGATCTGGTAAAAAATGTCATTGTGAGTTCCTGCTTTAAGTTCTCACTCACCTTCAGTTAAAAAAAAAAAACGATTAAGTAGGGATTAAAATACATGTTGGCAATCTCATGGAAGAGAAATGTGGCAGCTTAAGCTGCGGGTTATTGGGTTGTGGGATCCCACCACGGACAGAAATGGCCACAGATTAAACCACTGTGGGGCAGGTAGATTAAAAAGTGTCCTTCACATTTGGCTGGAGTAAAAAATTGGGTCCTCAAGCACAAAACTGATAAAGAATGACAAAAGCAGTGACTGCTACCCAGGGACGTAGCTTTCACTCAGTTACAAAACAAATGTGGTCAGAGGGAGTGAAGTGATGACATAATGAGGAAGTGTGCTAAGCTGCCTGCTGGCTCCATGACTGGGTTTTCTGTATTTCAAATATAGGACAGATGCCTAGAATGCCAATGCAACACACAAGTTATACACTGGGGGCTTCAGGGAGAGGTAGGGGCATCTTTAAAACTACGAGACAAGGAGGGATAAGAGACGGCGCTTGAAAATTACTTATAAAAATAGAATTCCAAATGCATGAGGAAAAGTAACCCTAACAAAAGACAATAATAATGCAACAATTAGAAGAATATATGCCATAAAAATGTAAATAACAAAGCACTCAGTGACTTTAAAATCTGTAAATTTAAGGTTCTTAAAAAGACAAAATGGCAATAACCCATAAAATAGGGCAAAGTGAAATATTATTAATCCAGAATTGAAAAATATATATTGGAAATTGCAGATATAAGAAATATAGCCATTTATATATATATATATATATATACATATATATATATATATATATATATTTAAGTTTAGAGGGAGTGAGCAGGGTAGAGGGTCAGAGGGAAAGAGAGAGAGAGAGAGAGAGAGAGAGAGAGAGAGAGTCAGTCTCAGGCAGGCTCCAAGCTCAGCATAGAGCCTGATGCAGTGCTCAAACCCTTGACGCATGACATCATGAACTGAGCCAAAATCAAGGGTTGAGCGCTCAACCGACTGAGCCACTCAGGCACCCTAGAACTATAGTCATTTAAATTAAAAAAAATCAGGGGCATCTGGGTGGTTCTGTTGGTTAAGTGTTCAACTCTTGATTTTGGCTCAGGTCATGATCTCACAGATCATTAGTTCCCATGTTGGGCTCCACGCTGGCAGTGCAGAGCCTGCTTGGGATTCTGTCTCTCTCACTTTTTCTTTGGCCCCCACTCTCTCTCTTTCTTTTCTCTTTTTGAGAGCTCTCTCTCAAAATAAATAAACTTTAAAAATATTAAAAAATAAATTTAAAAAATCAATAGGTGGGAATAATAATAGACATGAAGTCAAAGAAAGAGTTAATGGATTGCTATACAACAATGAAAAAAACATTCAGAACAAATTTCAGAGACATAAAAGAATAAAAAACATAAAAGAGAATTTAAACAAAATGGATGGGACAAGAGGCTCAAACATATTTGTAAAGGGAGTTATAGAAATACAGAATAGGCAGTGGAAGTAAAATAATATTCCAAAAGAAATGATTGAGAATTTTCAATTATTGACGAAAGGTGAGTCTTCAGATTAAAAGTTTATACAAAGTGCTGAACTAGATAAATAACAATAAATCTATATGTAGATACCTAGAAATGTAGACATGTAGAATTAATATCGTTTTGATAAAAGACCTACAAAGGACAAACAACTATGTAGAGGGCTTCACATTAACGAGATATCAGAAGTCAATGAATTTATATTTCTAAAAGTACTGAAAGGAGTTGTGCTTGGGTGGCTCAGTTGGTTACGCATCTAACTCTTGATTTTTGTTCAGGTCATAATCTTACAGTTTGTGAGTTCGAGCCCTGCATCAGGCTCTGTGCTAACAGCATGCAGCCTGCTTGGGATTCTATCTCTACCTCTCTCTCCTCCCCTCTCCCTCCAGCTAAATAAATAAATAAAGTCAATAAATAAATAAATAAATAAAGTCAATAAATAAATAAATAAATAAATAAAGCTATTGAAAGAAAAGAACACCCAACTTAGAATTCTATACCCAGATAAATTATCATAAAGAGTTTAAAAAGTTGCATAGTATTGTAATAATTGTTCTGTTAGATGTTTTTTTCATGTAACTGTATGCCTTGGAGAATATTCCATACCAGTACAGAGTGATAAAATTATTCTTTCCAATTTTTGAATAGAAGTCTATACAATATATAGAGCATAATATAACACTTGATAGTCACATTACATCCTCTTTTTTGCTATTAATTAACAGTGCAGTAAGAATTAGCTTCATACATGTTTTTTTCTCCATTCTTGTTAAAATTTCTTAGGGAATATCAAGGAATTATTGGTCAGAGAACATGCAAGATTTGAACAGATACTTGCCAAAGTGGCTTTGAAGGAACTAAACCAATAGAAACTCTCATCAATGGTAGAATTTTTCTGTCCCTATACCCTAATTAGTGTTTGATATTACTAATAATTTTATTTTTTGCCAATTAACCTATTATTTTTATTGCTGCATTGTTATTACAATTATTATAGTATGATGCCATTTAACTCTTAAATGGTACTTGCATATGATGATTAAAAAATATGTAACTGTTTTATTTTGCACTTTGTTGACTCCTAATGAGATTAAACATATTTTCATGTATTTAAAAGCTATTTGTGTTTTCTCTCTATGAATTGAATGCTCTTGTACTTGTTCAACTTCATACTGATTTTTCTATTGATTATTGATTTGTATATTTAAACAATATTTTTTCATGATATATTCTTTATTACAAGTGTAATGCAAATATATTTTAACTGGAACTTTAAGTTCATGATAATATTTATAATATTTGAAGAGTATATGATATAAATCAATCTTTTGAAGTGGTAGATAGCTATTTGTGTCACCAATGCTAGAAGAACATAGGCTATTTAAAGAGCACATATTAGAAGCAATATTACAAAAATAACTGGTTTGTATGACTGGCACCAAATGTCTCTAAGGAAAGCTCACTGTAATTAATTTCACCTTACCATACATGATTGTGAAAATAACCTAAAATAAATACTATACTTTTAAAATATAAATGTGACTGTATTTATTAATTTTGATTTCATCTCATTGCAAGAACTGCCTCTGCTCATTCACATTATATATTTTTAAACAAAATCACCCATATGATAAATTTGGGTAAATTTATTTTAAATTCAAATTAGCTATTGTTAGGAATTTTCGGATTTCAAGAGAGAAACGTAATCAAGACTAGCTTAGACCAAAATGGGAATATATTGGCTTACATAATAAAACTGCAGAAGGGCAAAGATGTACCAAGGCCTCAGCACAGGGAGTTATATTCTCTCAAAACGTCTATCTTCTTTTTTCATCTCCGCTTCTTCACGTGTTCAAACTTTATTCTCTCTGTCTAGATTTTTCTGCATCATTGGAAACATAGCCACTAATAGCTATGAGGCTTATGTCTTCCAGCCTTCTATAGAAGGAATGAGACTCATTATCTCTGATATAAGGTTCCTAGTCCCTGACCAATCTCTGTGGTTAGTGAAATTGAGGTTAATATAATGTCAGCCCAGAATGCCTGAGCAGGGAAATTAATGTGTCCCAGAAGAGGAGATGCATTTCTCAAAGGGATTTTGGGACAGATAAAGCAACTGGTGTTCGCTACCATGATCATTACAAACCTGGAGATATAAAATCATGGGGAAAAAATCCTCAAAAACTTCTGTTATAAAAATTGTAGGGGAGTGAATTAAGAAAGTGTTTATTTCTGTCCAAGATGTGAATTATGAGTTGAACAGAAATAGTTTATGTGATAGTTACTGCCCTTCTGGCATTCACACTTCCTTTTGGGGGGCATTGTTTGTACTTTCCTCCTATTCAGCAGTTCCTATTCTTTTTAAAATCTTAATTCTAGGGATGCCTGGGTGGCTCAGTCGGTTAAGCATCCAACTTCAGCTCAGGTCATGATCTCACAGTTCGTGGGCTTGAGCCCCGCGTCGGGCTCTGTGCTGACAGCTCAGAGCCTGGAACCTGCTTCGGATTCTGTGTCTCCCTCTCTTTCTGCCCCTCCCTGGCTCACACTCTGTCTTTCTCTCTCTCAAAAATAAACAAAATTTAAAAAAATTAAAAAAAATCTTAATTCTATTACTGATTTAAATCACATTTTTAACTTTACCAATTTACTTCACCACTACTAAGTTTCTACTGCTCCACATTCTCACCAAAGTTTGATATTGTCATTCTTTTAAATCTTTGCCAGACTGAATGTGCACAAATTGATATCTCATCGATTTGCATTTCCATGACTACTTCCGAGGGTGCATATCTTTTCATATGTTGGTGGTCATTCCCTGTCTGTGAATTGCCTATTCCTATCCTTTTAACCATTTTTTCTATTAGGGATTGTTTTGTGGTTCTTCTTGTTACATTTTAGGAGTTCTTTATAGATTCTAGAAATTAACTTTTGCCAACTATATGTGTTGCAAACATCTTTCCCAGGTTGTGAATTTTCTTTGAAAAATGGTGTTGGGCACCTGGGTGGCTCAGTCAGTTAAGCACCTAACTGGATTTCAGCTCAGGTCGTGATCTCATGGTTTGTGAGTTCGAGCCCCATGATGGGCTCCATGTAACAGCGTGAGCCTTCTTGGGATTCTCTCTCACACTCTCTCTACCCCTCCCCTGCATGCACACTTTCTCTCAAAATAAATAAATAAACCTGAAAAAAAATGGTGTCTTCTGATGAACAGTAGTTTTTCAATTTAATTAGCTGAATATGTCATTTTTTTTCCTACTATGGCTTGTGCTTCTATATATCTTATTCAATGAATCTTTTCCTGGATTGATAACATAAAGATTCTCCCACAGGTTTTTTCCTAAAAGGTTTAAAGTTTTGCCATTCACATTTTACTCTTATCCATTTGGCATTAATTCTTATGTATGGAATGAGGTATATATTCAATTCCACATTATGTTATTAGATACTCAACTACCCTAGGACTGCTTATTAAGTCTTTCTTTTCCCACTGATATTCATGCCTGGTCTTTTTCTACTTCAAGATGTCCTTATTATTCTTGTCCATATAAACTTTGAGTTGGTCTGTTAATTTCCCATTGGGATTTTAATTCAAAATTTACTGAATTCATACATCAGTTTGGGGAATGCTGACATCCCTATAATAGTGAATCTTACTGTATATAAACTAGGCATATCATTACGTTTAGATCTTCTTTAATGCATTTTATAATTTAATTTTCTCCTCAAAGTTCTTACACATATTTTAAAAGATTTATCCCTTTGTATGTTATTTTTTATTATTATTGCAAATGGTATCTTTTTTGAAATTACCTTTTCTACATATTTATTATTTGAAAGTGAAAATGCTTTTGGTATTTGTACATTGATTTCATATTCAAGAATCTTGCTAAACTCTCTTAATTAATAAAAATAATTTTTTAGATTATTTTGTATTTTCAATGTAACTCTGAACAGTAGTAACACTTTTCCTTGACTTAGTTTGCTGACTAAAATCTCCATTTACTCGTCTTTTTATTCTAAAACTATCTCATGACCCCTTCTGAAATTTACCTTTTTAAAACAGCATTTTCAAAAGGTGCATTGTATCTCAGTCTGAGAATATACCAGAATTTATTCAGCTATTTTCCTGTTGGTGATATCTTTGTTATTGCCATATTTCTTTATTGTTTTTACTAATATAAGAAAGTTGGGATTTTTTGGTACATAAATCACAGCCCAAATTTCTCAACAAATTCTTAGCATACATCTCAATAGTAAAATTGTAGTACCCAGGGGCAGTTCCAGTTTAAGATTCTCAATACGTATTGCAAAATTACTTTTTAGAAAGGTCATTACAATTTACTGACAACCGGCAGTGCATGAAAACATCTGTCTCACCACATCCTCATCAGTATATGAAATTATCCTTTATTTTCTTTTGCTAATTTGATAGACAAAAATATTACTGCATTTTAATTTGCATTTATTTGATTACTAGTGAGGTTGACCTTTTCCATACAGTATTTTTCAAGCTTTTGGTGTTTTCTGTCTTTTGACTCTTGGCAGAGCTCATCAATATGGAAAGTGTGTATCATCAATACAAAAAATTGATAAAAGATATTAACCCCTTTAAAATCTGTTTGAATTTATATTGTATCATATTTTTATTTATGATCTCTTTTTTATAACTCAGGGAAGTTTGTTATTCTTGTATTATTAAATATATCAGTTATTTCCTGGATCAATATCTTTCGTTGTTTGTATGCATTGTTAGAAAGTTAGCTTATTCTTTTTTCTGGGGTATTTATAAAATGTCATGGAACTTGGTTGTACCATACATTTATATATTATCAACTTGCACTAATTCAAATCTATAAACTTTTCCCTCTAAAATGAACATTCTAGATCTCGGATTATGTTGTTTTTATTTTGTATTCTCAGGGGTTGGCATAGTTCCTGGTGCATAATAGCTATCCAAGAAATATGTGTTGAATAACTGAGTGGTGTGTGTTTCAACCGGAAATTTTCCTATGATCTTAGTTTTAAAGAAAAGTAGAATAAAGTGTCTCCTGAGTTATTAATTTGGTAGCTTCCAAGTATTGTAGAAAGATAATACTTGTGATCTTTAGCGATTTTTGATAATCCTAAACTCTCCATGGGCTTAACCTGCCCTATTAACCCTCAAACAGCCCACTGATCATCAGTGTCCATTAAGGAGGGCTTGAGGGTATGACCTGAGGTGATAGAATAGTAATTTTCCCTTGTGTGATGTGACATTTCTACATTAGGCACAGAGGCTCTAATTTTTACTCTGATTTTGACCTCTGATCTCCATGCTCCAACCAAGGGAAAAGAACTACTTGAATGAGCCAGTTGAGTTGAACTGATGTATTCACACTCTTAAGATCATCACTTCTAGCAGGCAAATTTTATTCATATTTTAAAACATAGCTCAGATATTAAACCTCCTTATTTCAGCTTTCCCTCTCCTACAGAATTGAATGCTTCCTCATCTGTTCCCATAACTCTTCACACATTTTATTACAGCCCATAAAAGTGGGTATTTGTTGAATGCTTACTATCTGCCTCTTCATACTTACTCTATGGGACTGACACTATTAATCAGCCCCAGTTTTTCCAAAGGGGATTCAGGCTTCATAAGGATAACTTGCCCAAATTTACACTGCTGATAAGTGTCTATACCATGAATCAACAGGTTATTTGACCCCGAGGTGAAGCTCTTGGTTGTCTCTTATTTCACTGTTCTTTAATAAATTACCCCTAAGGACAAAAACAACAACATAACGGAATTTTGCATTTCTAGTAACTGATTCAAATCCTGGAACTTAGTAGGCCTTCGACAATAATTTTATAAATTGGGAAATGGAATTTGGTTCTGGGAATGCCTGCCTGGTAGGTCCTGTTTGGCTGTGTACTTATTCAGTTTCTGTGAAACGTGGCCCTGAAATGGCTTGTTTCAATCTTATCCAAACTAACCACAAGTATACATAAAACCTGTACCTAATCAGAGACTGTTTCGCCCAGTGTGACCAGGGGTTAATTTTAATTTTTAAAAAGCTATTCTCCTGACATACACTGCTGGCAGGCACAGACTAACAGATTCACTACAAGTCATTAAAGACACACCGACAAATTGTGAGTCACATTATCCAGATAATGTGTGTGCCAGGGTATTTTCAGGTTTGGTCTCCCTTACATTTTTTGTTCTTCATTTTTTTCTGTTGTGCCCTGCATAAGAATCTGACAGGCAAACAGAATTAGTGTATCATTTTCCCACTGAGGAATAGGTATAAGCAAAAGGTAGCATTTTCTATCCTTGTTCCTCTTTCAGGGGCAAGATTAACACACATATACAATAAAACTATTGAGCTATTTTAATACTTTTCCTGTCATGCATTCAGGACCCTCTAAAGTTGTCATCAACTACTGTTTCATTTAATCCTCTGGCCTTCAGGGTAATGTAAGAAAATTGAAGAGATTAGGAGCTATCTCTTTCCTGTTCAATGCATTTGTGTTGCTGTAAATTGGCACCAACCTTCAATCTCACGGTCAGGGCTCTCTAGGGTCCTCCCACTGATATGACAGCCCAGTCAGCATGATAAATGGTGCACACCCTCCGGCAGGATAGATGATTCTTCCCTTTCCGAGTCCACAGTTCTCTTTTCTGTACTAGCAAAGAGACAACATCTCACCATCTTACTGCACTGAGTGGCTGCCCCATTATGTTGATGTTCCTCAAGTTAATTAGAGGATACGGTTTCTCTGATTAATTATTTTAGATCCGCTGACAAAGATGACTTCAATCCTGGTTAATTGGGATAAAAGAAATCTCCCATCCAGAAAACTGCGCTTCAACATTATGTTTTTCCTTTCGCACCTGTTCGCCTAGGGGAAAATTTTCTCATTTGAGGGTAGAGGCAATTCCACTGAGTGAAAACACAAAGTCCCCAAGAAATCCAATGACTCTAGTTGAAGGATTTGTGGTGTGCCATCTTTTTGCATGTGTAGATATGTGATAGAAAAAGAAACAGTGACACACAAGCAGAGGGAAGAAAAATATTTACACATACAGAAATACTTTCTTTAAAATAAAAGCATGTCATTTTTGCAAGATCAGTCCATGAGTTCCTATTTATATACATATGTGCTTAAGTAAAAACATTCTAAATGACTAATCATGAATACAAGGAATAAATGAGTTGATAATGCTCAGTCATTTATTATTTTTCCACAAGAACTGAAGTGCTGGGGACTTGAAAATACATGGGAGGTATGTCCTTAAAAAGTCTTCTGTTTTTGTTTCTAATTTTATTTTTTATTTTTTAAAATTTACATCCAAATTAGTTAGCATATAGTGCAACAATGATTTCAGAAGTAGATTCCTTAGCGCCCCTAACCCATTTAGCCCATCCCCCCTCCCACAACCCCTCCAGTAACCCTCAGTTTGTTCTCCATATTTATGAGTCTCTTCTGTTTTGTCTCCCTCCCTGTTTTTATATTATTTTTGTTCCCCTTCCCTTATGTTCATCTGTTTTGTCTCTTACACAATGGAGTATTACTCAGAAATCAAAAAGAACGAAATCTTGCCATTTGCAACTACATGGATGGAACTGGAGGGTATTATGCTAACTGAAATTAGTCAGAGAAAGACAAAAATCATATGTTTTTGTTTTGTTTGTTTGTTTTTGAGTAATATAAAGACAGGAGTACTAGTACAAAGTTTAGTGTTGCAATTTTTCTGACACAATATACTTTAACCCTTTCAATGAAAAATGTCAGAGTCCTTCACCAAATCGCCCAGTTCTCTGTCCTTCCACCCCTTTCCTCCCCAAGGACTAAGTCTGGAGCTGCACTGTGATGCTCTGACAGTTCTTCACCTGCCCTTCTGCCCCAGAGCCCCCCATGTGAGGTGGAATACATGGACAACACATGCCATCATTCCCCACTCCCTGTCCATCCATCATAGCCTATCACCAAGTTCCGACTGCCAAAGTGAACAAAGGCTGGAGAAACCATTTGTCAGGACATCCTGGATGGCACATCCAGAGGTGACAGCCAGTACATGTTTATCCTACTTGAACAGGGCCCAAGCATATTATTTGTTAGCAAACATTTTCTATGATTCTCCAATAACTATGACATCCAGCTCTCTCTCAGTCTCCTTTCCCAGTCTTAGAAACCTGTATATACTCTTCCTTCTTCCCCAGAACCTTATGCTTTAGCCATACAGGGGCACAAGCTTGGCTTGATCTTTATGCCTTTACCCCTGAGTTGTTTCCTCCATTCTTACCTATGGGGCCCTCCTTCCCTTCCCATGTGCTACTTCTTGAGCTATTATTTTTCAGCTCCAAGCTTACTGCTCTATGTACTTTGCTGTGCTCAGTGATGCTGTAGCCGGGTCTACAAATTATCTTCCCCAGATGCACTTGTCAGCTGGCTTCTAGTTAAGTTCTGACAATGGAGGTACAAGAGGGAGATTGGGAGGCAGGAAAAGAAAAGAAGTGGCTTCCTTTTTGCTTCTGGTTCTTGCTAGCATCACTCTAGCAACAGAGGACAGGGACAAGTCCAGTGTCCAGCATCCAGATGCCCAGCTCTGTACCCTCAATGAAAGCCAGCTACATAGGGACCCATCTTCCAAACTCCTATGCTCTGGTAAGCAAACCTTCCCCTTTACCTCTTTTTAATAAAAACACATAAGAGTTGAAGATTTACTGTGTGTGTAACCTGCTCAGACACAGATAATAGAGTCAGTCCAGAGGTATACATGTCCAGGATAGAAGACAAGAGATGATTGCTTTGGTTTTATATCAGATGAGTTCTGGACCAGGTAGAAGCAAATGGTAGAGATGAGGGAATTATGGACAAGACGGTGGAGACCAGAAAATCTTAGATATTCATCCACTGTCCATGAACTTACACCAGCATCCCCCAGCCTCTGACCCTGCTTCTTTAGATATCTACTTCAAAGAGTTTTCTCTTTCACTTGAGCCTGTACTTTCAATTCTTCTCCCACTTGTCCCAGAAAAGGGATGGGTTGGCATTTGGGCCTAGAGCACCCCCATCTCTATTCATTTTATTATTTCCTAATAAAATAAAATGCATCCCTTTGCCAGTGTCATGCTGAGCCACATGGGAGCCTGAGGCAAAAGAAAATGTCAGTTCTACTAATGCTGAAAGTTTTCAGATTTGAATTTAATTTCTTACTCATATGTTTCTAGTTAATTTAAATATTTACTTCCAGGCACTTATAACAGGATGAGCTTCTTTCTCATTAGGCTTCTAATTTTCAGAAATTTTACAAAGTATCCAATAGAACCATCAGACCTTCTGGACTAGGCATCTCCCACGTGTTTCCAGAGAGGGTCTATTCGAGAGAATCACTCTCCATCATCACAACCTTCTCTCCCCATCTGTCCTTGATGTAAGAGGAGGCCTGACAAGGGAGATTGGCTCTTGGTGTGGGATGTAGTTTGGAAAGAGGGTTTCTCCTCACCTCTCCATCAACATTTCCAGTGCCTGAACTAACTTTCTCTTCCCCTGAGTTGGGAACTGGTGACTGTTTCTTGCTTGAAAATTGCCAAGTTAGTGAACCTGCAGAGCCCCTAATGATTCTAGAACAAGGAGAATTAGGAGAGAGATGGTGAAGCTTTGAGAGGGGTTACTGGTAGAGCAGCCTGCCTAGAAATATGCATTTCCTGTGGGTCCAGCCTGCAGTGCTAAAGCTGCCTGGGGTCAGTCTTGCTGGTTAGTATGAATTCCATCCCCTTACCCTACTGCCACCATGATCCAGTGGGCTTCCTGCTGTGCAAGGGAACCCTAGCAGCCAAGGGGTACAGGATATGCCATTTGCAGAGTTGTGAGGAACACGAGGAAGAGGTCACTCTGAAGTTGCAAACCCATTTGAGGGGGTGTGCAGTGGGAGTTCTGCATGGGACCTTCAAAGAATGAGTAAGTGAGTTTTTGGGAGATCCAGAAATTGAACCCCTTTCAAATGGAGAAAACTTGGCTCGTCAGGGAGAGAGAAGCAATGGCAACCAAGACAAGGCGAACAGCCTTACTGAAGACAGTCAAGGAAAGGAACTGGTACAGGGCAGCAAGCTCAATAGGAGGGAGGGGATGTGAGAGAGCAGCCTCCTCTGCCCTTGCCTGGAAGACTCCTGTCCTGCCTGCTCTTGGTGGAGCAGGAAGGCATGGTGCTAATAAAGTGTGAGATGTAGGTTTTAAGAAGAAGACTAAATCCTGAAGACTATATAGACTAAATCCTATAAGACTATTCTAATACCCAAGACTGATTAGAAGTACAGTTGACCCTTGAACAACACAGGAGTTAAGGGCACTGATTCCCCTTCCTGATTGCTAATCTGTGTATAACTTTTGACTCCCCAAAACTTAACTACTAACAGCCTACTGTTGACCAATAACATAAACAGTTAACAAATATTTTGTATGTCATATATATTATATACTATATTCTTACAGTGATATTTTTTCTTTTTCTTTTATTTGGTTTGGTATTTCTAGGCCATGCAGTTCATCTTTGAGTTTTTTTCAAATTGCCACATTTTAAAAAATATATTTATTGAAAAATATCTGCATATATGTGGACCTGTATAGTTCAAACCTGTGTTGTTCAAGGGTCAACTGTGCAGGGAACTAAACTGAGTTTTCCTTAAGGGAGCTTATGACATAGCAGAGGAGGGGGCTTCAGGGAGCAGAACTGGATTTTAATTTTTGGGAAAAATAAGACCATTTCATGTCTATACCCCAAAGAATAGAGGCTCTCAACAATCTGGTCACATGCATTCTCATTAAAAGGTTAGAGCAGAGTGTTGCTCATTTCTCTATTCCCAAACACACTAGAGCACTGTACTGCATGTGAAAGGCAAGTACAGCAGTCTAGGACAATCCCTGGGTACAAAGCAGGAAAAGCTTCACTGGAGTTCTTCCCCATGGTGGATAAGCGAACCATAATATATCTTTTTCTTTCCTCGCTGCTGGTTTTGATCTTCTATTTTGATTTTAATTTTCAGGAGTCCTAATATCTAATTATTTACCTATTTCTTTTCTATTGTAAGATAAAAAAGGAAGGCTATTGTAAAGGTATTGTAAGATGTTGAAGGATAATTTTCTCTAAGTTGTTACAAGTCCTTCAAAAATGGAACAGGTTACGAACACATAAGCCAACAACAACAACAGCAATAACAAAGACAAAGTTCTATTCTGTGCCTTGTACAAGTCACCTAAATTCTTTGCACTCCAGTGTTCTCAGCTGTCAAAGATGGGTGGTAATTATATATGGAGTTTGCAGGTTGTTAAGAGGGTTAAGTAAGATGAAGGGAAAAGTTTTAAAAAACTGTCAAATGCTATTCAAATATAACATATCATTATTCTTATAATAAGTATTTGTTGAGTCATACTGCACAGGGATCAAGACATAGAGTTAATAAGAACAGAAGTCATGGGATATTGCCACGGTATAGGCACAGTGGTAAATACTGAAGTTGGAGAAATCATTTGCACTTAATGTTCTGGAATGCAAATCACAGGCAATATGACCAAAGACACTTTGAGAGGGCAGAGATCTTTGAGGTGATCTAAGCAAATTTTCAGACAATATCCTGGTGAAGTGGAAATAGTGAGGCTGAGTGCCCAGGATTCAGATCCTAGCCCTATTGCCAAAGCAGCCTTAATTAGTTTTAATTATTGGGCAGAAATCTTGGTAATATTTCATTTGAAATAATATCCAGCCACTGCTCTTGGCACCGAGGTTCAGAGGGTGCTGAGATTTGCTGACAGTCATGAACTTCATCAGAGGAAGGTCAGATATTGAAGAAAGTCTCCTGCCCATTGACCACTCTTTACATCATATAATACTGCTTTCCTTGGGCTCGGATTCAGAGCTCTTTGCTGCAGACCACCAACCTTTGGCCAGGCAAGATAGGCATAAACTTTGGCAACAATAGAACATTTTTAGAGGAAGCAGACTATCTTTTAAACAGAACATGGGTACAAAAGACAAGAATTCAGAGTAGTACCTAGTGGGAGGACTGCTGTAGGAACCTGGGTTCACAAATAGAATTATATTAGTTTCATACATACAAGGGATTTTCCTGGGACTCAGTTCTAGATGGCTGCCACTCACAACCAAGACAAATTAGATTTGCCAAAATTAATAGAAAGTAACATGAATTATTTGATTCAGTCACATTAGCTGCTACATATTTCTTTAGTGTCTTGGATTAATATAGAAGTAGAGAGGCTTGTAGAGACAGACATGAATAAGAAAAAAATGACCAAGAAGTGGCCCCTGTGCACGAGAGAAGTACAAGGCATTTAAGAGTTATGTCTAAGAGATACTTCTAGTTATTGTTAGAATGAACTTGCCATTTTGTAAGTGAATCAAATAGTTTTCTGGTAGATGGCAGGCAGTAAGTATCTTGAGGAAGGGAGCTTCTGTCTGATTCTCAAAAAGACCCTTAGGGGCTACAGTGGTACTATTATCCACAAGATGCAGGAAGAAGAGCTTCTCTGAAAGATCACCCAGAAATTCCCTAATAGAGTGGGGGGTGGGGTGGATCATGGCCTTCATTCTCCACCGACACTTCCCTCTCTTGCCCAACTACCTCATGGCATCCTGGTGGGTTTATCTGCCTTCTGATCCCTTCCCTGATCTGCATTCGTAATGATCTTCCAGTAAAGAAAGTCCAATACCATTATTATCAGACCTAACAGATCCAATGGCTTCATCTCCTTGCCTCGAAGATCAAAATATTGCATTCAGATTACAAAGTTCCAAGACTTGGGCCCAAAGTCTTGATCCCAGATCTCCACTGTCATCTTACCCCAACCTTTGCTCTGACCTCATTGTACACACTGAGTCCCATTTTCAGAGCTTTGGGGCATACCACACTCCCACTCCTTGGGGTTTCCACACACACTGCTTCTTTGGTCTGGAAATGTCCTCTCTTTTCTTTCTCTCATTTATTTTTCTTTTTTTCTGCAGGAAATGTCTTTCCTGCAATTCCTACTCATTCTCCAGGTCTCAGATAGCCATTGCTTCCTTGGAGAAGAATTCCCTGATCTCTAATCCAGGTTATTTTTATGTTCTCATCATTCGATGTACATCTAGTTTCATGACATTAATATTTTATTGTGCTAACTTGTGTGACTGAGAAATTAAATGCATTATAACTAGGGACACCTTCTAAGGGGCTGGGTCTTATTCAAATGAAGAACCCCTTGGGTTCTGTGGAGTGTCTTCGGTTTGGATAATCAAAGTTGGGACTGGAGCTGAGTTATATTCAGGGATGGAACTATTTGAATCGTTCTGCATAAAATGTAAGAGAAGTTTTTGATTGGCTTATTACTTACTGAGCACTTACTATGTATGGGCCAGGCCTGGTCTAAGGGCCTTCCATGTATTCACTCATTTAATTTCACAACATCACTCTCATAGAGGTACCATTCTTATCCATATTTTACAAGGAAGCAAAATCTTTCCTAAGGTTTCATCACTAATGAGTGATGTAGCTGGAATATGGTCCTAAGACAGACGGGGCACAGGAGAGACAGAAATAGCCAAGGAGACAGGCAGAAGGGAAGAGATCCTTGAAAGCCATACTACATAGGGGATGCCAAGATGTGAGGTGCCAAGGAGCTATATTTTAAGAAGTGGGATTTCTAACTACTGACTTTGATCTCATTTATTCATTCTTTAGCAGTGTTTAGTAAGCTTCTACTACATGCTAGGCACTGCTCTCAGATCTGGTGCTCAGAGGTAGGGGGAGGGAGCCTTGCTCATAAACTGATAATCAAATAGCAACCTGCAGAAATAAAGGGGAAAAATCATGCACATTTATGGGGAAGGTGATTTAGAAGAAACAGAAGATGCAAAGACCCTGAGTGGGAGTGTGTTTGCTGTTTCTCAGGAAACTTCTTGTAGCTATTGTGTCTGTAGCAGGATAGGGAGGGTGAGAATGCTAGAGATGAGGTCAGTAAGGAAGTGAGGGTTATAAACAGGTGGCCCCCTTGGGTTTTTATGCTGAGTGAGACAGGAAAGTGGAGGGTTTCAAGCAGACTAGGCCTTGATCTGATTCATATTTTAAAAGGATCACTCTGGATGCTGCATGAAGAATAGGCTCTAGAGGCAAGTGGGAAACCAATTAAGAGGTTGTTGAAATAACCCAAGTGAGAGATGATGTCAATTTGGAGGTGGTGAGAAGTGGTCAAATTCTAGCCATATTTGGAAGATGGAGTTGTCATTATTATCTCTCATCTCTCAAGACCTCCATCAAGTCTCACTCACTCACTAAAGCAGTGCTATGAATGGTACATGTCTGTGTATGTGTGTGTGTAAATTAAGGAAGAGGACTGAGTCTCATGTCTAGTGAAAATGTGATACGGAATACACTAACATGCCAAACAGTGAAAAGTTTCCTAAACCAAACTAATTCGGCAGAAGAGGACGCTCAGACCCAGACATAGAATGAAAACGTAAGGCCTTGGGGATTCTTAGATTCCCAGGGAGGACACTGGACTTTTCAAAATACAGGAAATGGGATTCAGTGATTTCTTATGTTTTTTTCAAATTTTATTTAAATTCTAGTTAGTTAACAGCAGTGCAATATCGGTGCAGGAGAATTCAGTGGTTCTTCACTTATGTACAACGCCCTGTGCTCATCATCATAAGTGCCCTCCTTAGTACCTACCCATCACCCATCTAGATCTCCTACCCACGTCCCTCCATCAACCCTCAGTTTGTTCTCTATCTTTAAGAGTCTCTCATGGTTTGTTTCTATCTCTCTTTTCCCCATTCCATATGTTCAACTTTTTTGTTTCTTAAATTCCACAAATGAGTGAAATCATATGGTATTTGTCTTTCTCTGACTTATTTTGCTTAGCATGATACACTCTAGTTTTCCACCCATGTCATTGCAAATAGCAAGATTTCATTCTTTCATTCTAAAACATTTTTAATGTTTTTATTTCTTTATTGAGAGAGGAAGAGAGAGAAAGAGAGAGAGAGAGCTGGGGAGGGGCAGAGAAGGAAGGAGAGAGAATCCCAAGCAGGCTCTGTGCTGGTAGTAGGGCTCGATGTGGGGCTTGATCTCAAAAACCGTGAGATCAAGACCTGAGTTAAAATCAAGAGCCAGACGCCAAACTGAGCCACCCAGGTGGCCCAAGCTTTCATTCTTTTTTTTTTTTAATTTTTTTTTTAAATTTTTTTTTCAACGTTTATTTTTGGGACAGAGAGAGACAGAGCATGAACGGGGGAGGGGCAGAGAGAGAGGAAGACACAGAATCGGAAACAGGCCCCAGGCTCCGAGCCATCAGCCCAGAGCCCGACGCGGGGCACAAACCCACGGACCGCGAGATCATGACCTGGCTGAAGTTGGAGCTTAACCGACTGCGCCACCCAGGCGCCCCAAGCTTTCATTCTTTTTGATGGCTGAGTAATATTCTATATATATGTGTGTATGTCACATCTTTATCCATTCACCAGTCAACATACTCAATGAATTCTTAAATGGCAGAAAGATGCCAACCAAAATCTAGACTACTTCTGTTTCCACTTTTTTCACTAGGCTATGAGTTTCATGAAAACTGGGATTGGGTTGTGCTTCTGTTATTTTTCATTGTGTACCTAGTGGCTGGCACATAGTTGACACTCAACAAATATTCGTTGGAGACAGAAAGTGAATAGCTTCCATGTCCAAGAAAGGCTAATAATGTTCTGTGGTCCCTGTTCATGCTAGAGATCCAGATTTGGAAAGAAGGAAAGAAAAACTAAAACTCAAAACTTTTCCTCTTCCTTAAGAAATGCAGACCAGATCTCAGTTGGCCAAATGTAGAAGCCAGTATTCAAGTGAGGATTTTTCAACCGCCCTTCTTATCAGCAGCAGTTTCAAACACTTTGTCTACATATGTGAGAGGCATCTGTGGGGAAGAGGGAGGCACACAGAGGGACAGAAAGTTGAAACAGGTGATGGGGAGAACCCTTGACCATGTTGCAGCAAGACATTGGGGGCATTTCCTAGTTCTCCACTTATTATCTGGGTGCACTTGAGCAAGTATTTTACTCTCCAAGGTGAAACATGAAAGGGCAAGTGATTTCTAAAAACTGGGGCTTATTGGGAGAATACCCACGAAGACCTTATGAATTCAGTAAGACCATGTTTGTGAATATGCTTTGAAAACTTCAGAGTATAGCACATGTGCATTTATAATTGAGCTTATAACATCTTTGGTGAAGACAGAGAGAATCATAGAATGCATTTGATTGTGCTAGATGCTAGCATAAAGAATAAATGCTTTAGCAGAGGCCTAAAAGTGCTCATTTTTCTGTCCCAGGCAGTCTGTTGTATTGGTCCTTGTCACCATGCCTTGTGTTCTTTGGTATGTGCTAGCCACAGGTAGGTGCCAGGCAGTTCCAGAGAATCCACTGCTCATTCTTAGCTTTTGCTCCCTTCTGGACTTAAGGCATATTATGGAATTACTGTAAGCCAACGAGTCTCCATCTGTAAATGAGGGATAAAATTTGCCAGCTGTCTCCTAACCTCCCTGGGAGGAACTAGGGTTTAATAAGATAATGAACATTATTCTCTCCATATGCACTCTACGCTCTGGGCTCCCATGGTCTTCAAAAGGCTCTCCATAGGCATACATGCAGATTCTAAAATCAAATTCAGACGGTCATATGGCAAGCCGCTGAGACTCATGTCAACGACTATTCATCACAAATTAATATTAATATCCATTAGTTAATGTTTTCTATTAGTGATTGTACAATTAATCAAGAACAATATGTCACAAGGCAGAGCCAGCTGTAGGTGGATAATTGGGATGTAGGTGGCTGGCTTTCAGTGGCCATCACATCATTTTTGCTTGTCTTTTCAAAACTTCCCATGCATCCTGTTGCTTCTTTCTTGGGCCATTAACCCTGATCACTGAATCTACATAAAGGTACTGGGAAATAACAGAAATATTTTCAGGGCACAAAGAAAAGTTGCATTTTGAAAGAGAATTGCAGGAAAAAGACAAGACATAAAATAAATAAAACCAATCAGTAGTTAATGATAATAAAAAAATAGTAACAATAGCAGCTCTCACTTATTACACTGTGAAGAATGAGGACGCTCAGAAATGGCCCATGATTTCAGAAGCCAACATTTTCCTTGGGTTGACCAAGAATAAGACTACGGAAGTGAAAGGACTATGATATAAATAACAACACAAAATTCAAACAGCAGCAGAAGATTTCACAAGGGTAAGTGCAGACTTCTGGCTTAGATTGGCTGGGTTTGAATTACAGTTCTGCCACTTGTCAGCCTTGTTATCTTAGCCAAGTTATTTAGCCTCTGTGTGCTGTAGTTTCCTCATCTGTAAAATGGAGGGAGTACTTATTCCTATCACCGGGGCTAGCTTTGAGGATTTTATGAAATAATATAGGCCAAGTACATAAACTTCCCCTGTGCACATAACAACAACACAACAAATTGTGATGCATTATGAATTGTAAATCCTACTGTGGAGACACTAAGGACAGTGGTAGTTCAGAAGAGAGAGTCAACATCATCTGATGGAAACGGTAGAATCTGAGCTGGATATGACCCATGAATGACCCTTAGAAAGGAGTGGAGCATTCTGGAATGGGGGTCATTGGGTATGATGTGAGTAGCCAGGAGGGATGCGGAGTATCATACCCAGAAACCAGACCAGAAGGGCTTTGAGCTCTTGGTGCTAGTGTTAGTGCCTTAGGAAGATGAAGCCGGCAATGATATGTGGAGGAGGGGAATGAGGAGAAATTGGTAGCAGCAAGTGAAGTGAAGTGAAGAAGAGAAATTTTAGGAATCAATGAGAAAGAAATTTGGGGTCCCAAGGAACCCCTTAAGTCTGCTTATGCATAAAGCAGTTCCTTTCAGTAGGCTTCCTTCCCATCCTAAGAGCTAAATATGAAGGGAAATGCTAATGACCTCTCCAGAATGCAGAGCTAATGGTGTGCAGAGTTATAGGTAGAATTACTCAGTGGACGTGCCGGCAGAATTTCTCAGGGAAAAGTTGCATTGCTGGTGCACGTGCTTGATGATAGTAAAAATGGGACGGGCTTTACTTACAATCAGATATGTCCTTCGTGAGCCACGGAGCTTTTTCCTTCTTGTTAAGTTGTACATTTGCAGCTTGTCAGGACTTGGCTGCTATCTTTTGAATATTCAGCTATCTACCTTTAGCGTGGAATTAGTAGCACTTTAATTTCCTGACAACACCTAAATTAAGGTAAGAGTTCTAAATACTTTATTAATAATGTACACTCTAATTAATAGAAATTACTTTTCCGGCATGTATTATTAAAGGATGTGTTCTAACACGCCTTTTTATGTTTTCCAATTTACTTGCTTAGAAAACTGGCTTGCCGTTTCCACATCTTACCCGAAACTATTATTGATCAATTCTGTGCAATATGGAAGGAGAACACTGCACTCTGGATTTGAGAAGCAAGCCTTCCCCAGTTCTCTCTGGCTCTCCGTTGAAATTATTTTTGTTGTCGTTGGGATAAGTTCTTTCATAAATATGCTTAAAGTTGGACACTTTGGACCTAAAATTTTATTCTCCAAATGATGAGTTCTTTATGCTTTTCACTGTGGTTCTATAATTCCTACTATGAGGAGGAAAATTGGAACTTGGAGTCTTAAACTTGAAATTTTTTTTTCTTTAATCGACAGAATGCCTATTACCTTTTCTTTCCCCGAGTGGAAAGTCTTAGACCTCAACATTCCTGATGCAGCTTTGTTGTTGTTTAATGTGGAATTAGGACCAGCTCTAACTCAGTGGGAAGGTAAAGTGAGAAGGTAGGTGACATTTCCTTTCAGAGAGACACCAGAATGCCTTAAACTCTGCTGAGTTCAAATTCAGATCTTGACACACTTCCTCAGTGTGAGGCAGGGGCCAATGTACTTAGCCTCTGTCCCTTCATCTCCTCATCTGTCGAAGAGGGATGCCTCTGCCTGTTCACAGGATTGTTGCAAAGATTGAAAGTGTCGATATGTATGGAGGACTTAGATCAGAGCTTAGCACAGAGTAAATACTCCACAGACCCCATCAACAGTAACTTCTTAGGCGCCCCTTTCCCCACCTCTACCCCCAGCTCAGAGGATTGTGTCCTGATGCTCACATTGAGGCCAGGTAGGCACTCCTGACAATTTTTTCCAATTAAGTTTCCATGTAATACATGCCAAATGCTTGCACAGTGCCTGCTTGGGCTGTTGTGAGTTGGTGGCACAGGGCTTAGATTTCCGAGGGAGCTGGGCAAGAAGTGAGCAAAGAGGAGTCCTCCAGGGCCTCCTGTACTACAAGGTTTAGAGATGAGAGTCGACCCTGAACCTATGCCTGTTTCATTAATAGGCAGAGCTTTCAAAAGTGATGATGAACCCCAAGCTACGGAGAGTCTGTACTTCCAGAAGACTCCACAGACCTCGTGTTGGTCCACTAAGATGGGGCTCCTTGATGCCTTCCTCTTCCCTGCCCTATGTCCAGACATTCAGCAGATTCCACCTCCAGTAACTATCCAGTCATTCTTGCCCAGGGATGTGTGGGGGATGTGTAAGAGGGATTAGATTTGGTGCATATTGTTATTTTTTCCCTAATGATTAACAGAGACTTCTTCTTCCACTTTTCTTTTTCTTTCTTTCTTTTTTTTTTTTTCCAGAAGAATGTTTTGAATTCCAAGGCTAAGTTTTGCCAAGAGCTCCTGGTATCGTGGGACCGAAGATGGATTTCTCTCACGGGACCTGAGGAGGCCATCAGTGCAATTTATTTCTGTCTCAATGCTCAGTAATAGATGTGACCTTGTGTCTCACAAGGCTCTCCTAACACTTGGGGCCCTGGATGTGAAGAGTTAAACATTCCGCTCCTCTGTAGAGAGATGTAGATACCTTGACATTCAGTTCCCAACCTAATCCTTTCTAAATCAGATTAGTCCATCCCATCACTGACAGTTCACTGACGAGTGCATTGCTCAAAGAGAATCTCATCTGAGATGCAGAGCACTCACTGCAGTTTTATAGTATCAGGGTAGTAATTCATGCCCGGAGTAATAAAGAAACTCATTAAATGTAGAATCTCGGCTCTTGCTTTGTACTTAGACCTCCCAGCAGTTTAACTTATGCATGAGTCCAAATACTTTAAGGGATAATATAAAAATTATCTACTATTCTTTCATATCTAAAATTGTGCATTTGTTTCCCTTCACTACAGTGCTAACATAACTAGGAAACAATATATTACCCTAATTACATGTTATTTATTAGAAAGGAAGCAAATAAGTCATTTGGAGACAAATCCCCATAGTTATTCATGGAATTGCTTTAGATGACAAAGATAGAGTAAAGCCGGCAGTCTTTCATTATATTTATTACACACTCTTTGTGCTAATGAACAATCACGGGCTTCACTGAAATAACGGTCTCAGCTCCAAGTTGTACGGAATGCTATATGGGCCATATTTATCAAGAACAAGTCAAGGCTTTGCTTGTCCTTTGTGTCTTTGCTTTTCGTTGAAGGAAGAGGGTAGGAAGACAAACAAAAGTAGCTTGGGCGATTTTTAAAAATACAATGGAAACCAGTAAGCAGATTTAAAGAAAAGGTCTCCATGCAACCTTCCACAGCAGTTCACTCTTGAAAAAAATATCGTCCCATATGAATCCTGAGTAGGTCACTCTTTTCCTTGAGGTAACAGGGATATATATATATATATATACACACACAAATATGTCTACCTATGAATTTTAAATTTGGATGAAAAATTTTCTAAGATTTTACTAAGATACTTTAAGTATTCATTTGCTTCTTCCATAAAGGGGGATGAGGTAAAACACTAATACAGCTCTTTATTTTAAAGTGGAGAACAAAAAAAAAAAATCTGAAAATCTAACCTGAAAAATGATGGGACTTTCTTTTTTCTTAATTTTACTTAAATCCAAGTTAGTTAACATACAGTGTAGCAATGGTTTCAGGAGTAGGATTTAGTGATTCATCACTAACATATAACACCCAGTGCTCATCCCAACAAGTGCCCTCCTTAATTTCCATGATGGGGAGTTTCTTTTAGCTCTTGGTTTTCTAGACACTATTAACTCTTCCTTGCTAGAAGAGTTGGAATAAAAGGAGAAAATTCTCTCAGGAGAAAAACTTTCATAAAAGATATGAACAAATTAAACAGATTTTCTCTGCATGTCATATATATATATATATATATATATATATATATATATATATATCATGGCTCCTGCTGCCTCTTTAGGAAAAGAAAATCTTCAGTATGAAGGCAAAGGGTGAACCATTTTGTATGTGTGTTTTCAAGCAAGTCGTCCAAAGTTGTGGTAGCTTCAAGAGGAAAAACATTTTTAGTTCCCTTCTTTGGAATAATTGAGTCAACATGTTAGCACTTAGAAATGCTGCCTCATGGATAGTACCAGAACTGTATTTGAGGATTAAACCACAGATAACAAAAGAGCACAGGAAAATCTTGGAGGGAACGAAGCCAAAAAAGTCAGCTGGGACCATTTCTTCTTTTGAATTAGCAGTTACCCTTCAGTTGCTTCTTATTCAAACATTTGTCTAGTTCCTCTTCAGAGCTGTTTAGTGCACTCTCTCCTGCACAGGAACATACAGGAGGATTTCCCATCCCAGATCAGACCATTGGTGCATGTAGCTGGTATGCTAACATTGGCAACCTTCCAGTAACGAGGCATCAGCAAGGCAAACCAGAAACAAAGCTTGTTGCCAGTTATGCGAGGCTGTGAACAGAGTTAAGCTTGAGGGTGGTGCTGGTGGGGGTAGGGGCAGTAAGAAGGAGATGAGAGGACTGGGTGGGGGGGAGGCGGGGGGTGGGGAGTGAACTGTTCAGGGCTAGACATAAAATTCTGCTGCTGAAGAACTGACTTACCCATTCCTCCTCTAAATCCCTCTAAGCTTTTCACAGAGATCAAAGCAAGTTAGTTTATTAAATATATATTTGGGAGAACTTGTCCCTGAGTTGTGAGAAAAAAGAGGGAGCGAACCTAGGTTAGTTCTGTAAATGCTGCTAGAAGGGTAAATCCTGCTAAGTCTTTTCCATGCCTTTAATCTATGGTCCCTAGGCAACATGTTTTGTAGTCTTGTGGTAAGTTACATGTCACTAAGGTGACCATGCCACCTGGTCTGCTTGCTAGTCCTGTTCACACCCATTGTCCTGGAGCAGCTTTTAATGGTGACACTTCTTTGTTCTCAGAAGTGTCCTAGTTTGGACAATAAATCATATGGTCACTCTGATGATAATCTAGAAATCAGCTTCAGGCCACTGGGTATCCTTCCTAATTATGTTGTAGGTAACTTCCTAATTACGTTTTAGGCTCCTAGAAATTCCCATTTCTACTCTGTGTTATGGGGTATTTTAAAGAAGTCTCCAAAAATGACCTCTTCTGATGAAGTATTTATTGGGAAAAATTCTAGAATTTAACTTGCAAAGAGATTAGGAACCTACTGCGTTTCAGAGTAACGAGGCCAGAACCAGAAGACTGGTCCATGTGTGATGTACTGGCAGGCATAACTTAATGTTGGTTGTTTTCCCTTCGCTTTATTATCTTTTTTAACTTTTGAGCAATGTCAAGGATACACCGGAGATCACAGGTCCATGACAGAGCAAATAAATGCAACTCCTGCTGTGTCCTTTGTTTCTCTGGGAGGTACATTCAAAGTGTGTTTGTCTTGACAGCTAGCATAGTGTGAGGGATCCATAAGGGCAGAGGATCCCAGGACTGTGGGCTTGCCCAGTCCTAGATAGATAGCCCTAGAGTTATATTTAAGGCTGGTGTGAGAGTAGGAGGTTGGAAGGAAATGTACATAGGACTATATCTACTCTTCCTAATATCCATATGCTAGGCAAATACTCTTCTTTTGAGCCACAACTAGGTTACCTTATTATTTCTGAGTTTCATTTCTTATTGTGCTGTCAAGCCTAATTGGGATTTCAAAGCCATAGGATTATCACATAAGAGGAGCTCTAATTTTTGGTCTATGGAAAATAACTTCTGGCAGGTTTTAATTGGAGTAAATTCATCAGACAGATTTAGGGCAGGAGTCTCATGATTGGATGCCTACAAGGGTCAGGCAGATAATATAAAAAAGAGAAAGCTTAGTTAAGCATATAGTCGTCTTGGTCTAACATTTTTTTTTTCTGTTCTTGATCCTTTCTTTAGTAGAAATAATATAGTAAAACATTTAAGGACAGTTTAGGTCTACTTTTAGAAAACACAACTCATAGTAAGTAGAAGATAACCCGGGATCCCTGTTTGGGGGAGAAGAGAAAATGTACCAGAACTATGGAGAATGGAGGTTGCATGACCCATCAGAAAGCGGACAGCCAGGCTCAGTTTTAGCCATCCGTTATCCTGTGGAAATGGGGTCACCTGTGACAGAATTTCTAATTTGTTTTTCAAGATAAACAAAAATCTGTATTTTCAGAAAAATCACCTGCACACCACTGGGACTGGAGTTGTCTTTTACACTCTTCAGGGTCTCTTTAGGAGCAACATTCACCCATATTCCCTTACCATCATTCCCTTCCAAATGTATTCTTTTTAAAAAATGTTTACTTATTTAATTTTGAGAGAGAGAGTGATCAGGGGAGGGGTAGAGAGAGAGGGAGAGATAGAATGCCAAGCAGTCTCTATGCTCATGTTGCAAAGCCCTACACAGGGCTCAATCTCATGAAGCCGTGAGATCATGACCTGAGCTGAAATCAAGAGTCAGACACTCAAGTGACTGAACCACCCAGGCAGCCCTCAAATGTATGCTTTTGAAGCACAAGTCAGAGGATTATCTTATCCATTTCTCTGCTATCCTCCCCTGGTCACTCCCTTCATTTACTAAAGGAAGACACTGGCCCATGCCTAAGGTCCATGTCACCATCACACTCATGCAGCCTTCTGGGAAGTTAAACACTGATGTAGATGGCCCAGTCCAACACCCTGGCTTCTCAGTTCCTTGGTCTACTCAAGTTCCATGATATTTCTTCCACTCCACCTTAGTCACCCGCTTCCATGGTCATTCCCTCTACCTTGTCAGTGCTACTTCTTCAGTTCCATACACCCCACTCTTTGGCTGGCCTTTCCTGTTTTCCAGTTTATTCCCTCTAATAATAAGACTCCAGTTCCTCAAAGTGATCAGAACTACCAATCCATGGGTACGTGTTCCTGCAAAGCTTATATAGAATTGTCCATTATAATAGTCACCCTCCTTGACTCACTCACCCCATCCTACTCCACCAGTTAAAAAATCAACGCTGAAAAATCCAATTTTACACCTGCTCTGCACCTGAACCAAGCAGCTGAATGTGGCTGAAGACAAAACACATAATCATGTAGAATGGTCTCACTTGACGTTCGTCACTTTAAACCTGAAGTGTATTCTTCGTGTTGTCATTTCTCTGTCAATTCACTTCCACCATCCCCAAAACACAGTTGTCATCTTCTCTTTTCTCTTCAAACCTCCAACACTTCCATCTGCTTCTTGAATCTCAGAGGCCGACCTTGACTTTGTTTTCCAAGATAAATATAATGAATAAGAAAGAGTTCCAAATATAATGAATAAGAAAGAGTTCCACATTCTCCACCAAAAATCCGTCAACTTCCTTGCGTCTGTATCTCTGTTTTACCCCTTTCCCTGTTGCAACAGACAAGCTATGGTCACTCCAACCTAATACCCTGGATTCCATCCCCACCCATCTCTTTAAGGACAGCCCTCTACAATCTGATCCCTTCATTTTGCTATCTCGTTCTCTACTGGATCACTCCTCTGAATATATAAATGTGCTGTAAATCCCTCACCTCACATACCTCCATCTTCTTTGTCCCAATTTACCCCTACAGCAACTGGCCTATTTTTCTGCTCCTTTCACAAAACAAACTCCTAAAGTGTTGTCGATACTGCCTGTCGCCATTTTCCTTGCCTACTAATCTGTTTGGACCCAATCCAATCAGGCTTTCTTCAGGATGTATTTATGAGACAAATCCAGCCCTATGAACTGCAGTTGTATTTTCTGACTTGTTGAGCATGAGATATTATGCCTGCATTCCCAATCTCATTTAAGTCTAACATTACCCCAGGAGATAAACAGGGGAGGAGTTCATCTTTCATCATGCAAATGAGAAATAGGAGATTTGGGAACATTGAGTAACTTCTTCAGATAAACATAGATGTCTAAGTGGTAGCCACAGTACCAGGAGCCAGAGCTCTCCAATGCCTTCAAAAGGATGGAATAAAGAAAACATAAATTGGTCATTGTAACTGAGGCTCGTTATATCTAAATCTTTTAGGCTGAAAAGGCCCTTGAAAATTATGTATTTCAATGGAACACTAGAGAGGCTATTTGATTGGCCTAAGGTCATACAGTCCTTTAGTGATAGTACCTGGGCTCACGTTTCCTGACTCCTGGCAAATGCTCTGTCCCAGATACCCTGTCAGTGATTTGAAATTCACCACTTCTGCCACCACCAGTAAATAGTGAGTAAGCAGCTGATGGGTATATATGAAGAGAGCACTGTTGAAAATACAAATACAGCAGCGGCAGCAGCAACAACAACAACAGCAATCGCCAAATGCTAATGTTCTCACAGCACAACCCAGGAACCACTTGCATCAGAATCTTACTTGCTATGATGCTAATCATGGGTTCACCCCATTTGTGTGTTATCAAGTTCTCAGGACTAGAGGCCTAGGAATTCACATTCTAAGCAACTTCATCAGGTGGTTCCTAAACACCCTTAGTCTTGAGGACCCTTGTAGGAACAAGAGCGGATGGACATAGCACAAATTTCCATTTCGAATTTCATCTTTCAAAGAAATCTGTCAAGTGCGTTGACGTTTCATTAATGAAACAAAAAAGGGCAGAAGACATTAAGCTCTCCCCATAAACTGTCAAGAGTCCGATTCATTTTCATTTCCTTTCATAGTTGAGGATTGCCTGAGTGTTAGGTGCCGTAGTGGTAACAAACTTCAAAACAAGCCGCCCTGTGCAGCCGGGGGAAGGAGCGTGACTCATCGGTCAGGAAAAGGACTCAGATTCTGGAAACACTAGGGATGAAGGAGGTTCATTCGCCTCTGCCTCACAGCAAAGGTGGTGCCTCTAGGTCAGGGTGAGAACATCAGGGGAGCCAACAGCAGGCTTGCCTGGTGATGAATGGGATGGAGCAGAGGCCACGCAGGGATCTATCTCTGCAAATGATTTATATTTGTGAACACACATAGAGGCTGCTGGCCCTACAAATATTATGGGGGCTGGATCCCTCAATGCCTCAGCAAATTTACCGATGCACACAGTGGCACTGTTACGCTATTCCCAGAAGTCCAACTCTCTCATTCCTTCCTCCCTCTCCCTTTGGCTAAACTTTATATTTAGAAAGCACTCTTGCCCAGGCCCACATCACAGACTGGTTTCACAGTTTTAGCTTGGATGAAACTTGGATGTTGAAAAAATATTTAGGGCCATGAAATTTTCTTAGATACCATAAAAAGTGGTGAAATGAGAACTATATATTTTGCAAGGTTAGAGGTTAACTATTTACAAGTAACTTGCAGAATATTCTAACAAATATCATTGTCATGTTCCTTGCCAGTTGGGGAGAGTAATGCTTAAGGGCTGAATCATCCTATTTCCCGTGCATCAGTAACATTTCCCCAGTGAGGTGGTTAAAATCTCCAGGGTTTTATTTCTTATGAGACTTTTATATTCCCTAGTTCAGAATCAAATATATCATAGAAACTAAATAACTACCTGATGAAAATTAACTGGTAAAACTAATTGGTTGTTTTATTATTTTGTTTTCATTATTTAGATGATGTGGTCAGAATAAAAGAAAGAAAGAAAGAGAGAGGGAAAGAAAAAGAGAAAGGAAGGAAGGAAAAGAAAGGGAAGGAGGGAGAAAGGAATGAAGGGAGAAAGAGAGAGAGTCATCTAGACAAGGTCAAATTAAAGAGCTTTAATTCTACCCAAACCCATTCTAGCAAATGGGTTTACCCAGATGGCTAGGTCACCATCTAGAATTCTTCTCTCCCTCTGTGTACCTAAGCTCCCACCCTCATAAGTCATGGAGAAAGAGCCTCTGAACTCAGGAGAGAAATGTACATGTCTGCACTTTCCTGTTGCATTTTCAAATAGGCCAGTGTGCCTGCATTCGTGTGTGATTTTTGCCAGGGCCAAGGTGAACAAATGGTTGTATAGACTGGGTCCTGCACAAGTGTGCTAAATGAGTGGGTGGTGGGCAGACTGGGTTCCTTTCAGCAGGCCATGTTTCCTGCTGTGGGCCTGCATCCACCTGGAGCATGGATGTCCATTTCTAATTACCACAAAGGCACTATATGGGCTCGTTGTAGTCCTGACCTTAGTGGCTTTAATATTTAGCTTTGACTAAGTATCTGTGCTCTTTTGGGTAGGTTATTTAGCATCTGTATGCATTGTTTATATAACAAGCTTACTGGGCTTTCTGCTTCTCTCTTACCAAAGTAAAAGCTTGCTGATTTGCATTAATGCACATAGCTTCCACTGCAGGCAGGCCCAGAGGTTTGAATGGATTGCTCTAGAATCTCATCTCTATGGGCCTGATGAAGTGGGGATAATTTTCTGGTTGTACAATTTTTTCTTTTTACTTTCCTTTTTTATGAGTTTCAGGTGTACAATATAGTGATTCAACAATTCTATACAGAACAAGGTGTTCATCACAAGTGCACTCCTTAATCCCCATCACGTATTTAACCCATCCCCCATCCACCTCCCTTCCAGTAACCATCAGTTTGTTCTCTATAGTTAAGAATCTATTCCTTGGGGTGCCTGGGTGGCTCAGTCAGTTAAGCATCTGGCTCCTGATTTCAGCTCAGGTCGTGATCCGTGGGTTTGAGACCTGCATCGGGATTCTCCTACGTGGGATTCTCTCTCTCTCTCTCTCTCTCCCTCTCTTTCTGCCCTTCCCGTACTCTCTCTCTCTCTCTCTCTCTCAAAACAAATAAATAAACTTTTAAAAAGTATCTGTTTCTTAGTTTGTCTCTCTCCTTTTCCTCATTTGTTTCTTAGATTCCACCGGAGTGAAATCAGTGGTATTTGTCTTTCTCTGACTGATTTATTTAGCTTAGCATATTACTCTTTAGCTCCACCCATGTCACTGCAAATGGCAAGATTTCATTCTTTTTTTTATAGCTGAGTAATATTCCATTGTGTGTGTATGTGTGTATATACACATATATACATACATATATGTACATATGTATATGTATATACAATGTCTTCTTTATCCATTCAATATCAATTGATGGACACTTGAGCTGTTTCCATAATTTGGCTATTGTAAATAATGCTGCTATATGATTGACAGATTGAAACATTTTATTTTTTCAGGAGCTGGGATAAAATGAATTAGTTTGTAACATCCGACTTGTACATCACCCTTGTTAAGACTGTGGAAAAATTATGTGGAATGGATATAGTTCCTAATTTTGTACCACCTATATCTGAAAAAGAGGTACAATATCTAGTAAACTTCTTTGGAATCCAGAAGAAACACATTAAATACTTGGGCATGTTGCTCTGACTCAGTCTTTCAGGAGGGCACCAATTTTGCATGAGGTCCAGAACAAGAGAAGGCCCTATAGTGGTTTGATGCTTCCATTCAAGCTGCTTGGCCAATGTGCTATATGATCCAGTATGAACCATATTTATGGCATTTCATTATGGGTTGAATTGTGTCCCCTGAATTTATATGTTGAAACCCTAAACCCAAGTACCTCAAAATGGAACTGTATTAGAGCCATGGCCTTTAAAGAGGTAGACCCTAATCCAATCCAAATGGTGTCTTTTTAAGAAGAGGAAATTTGAACATAAAAAGAGACACCAGAGATGCCTGTGCATAGAGAGAGGGCTGTTTAAAGACACAGTGGGAAGGCAACCATCTGAATGTAAGCAAAGGAGAGAGGCCTCAGAGGAAACCGAACTGCAGATACCTTGATCTTGAACTTTAAGCCTCCCAAAATGTAAGAATATAAATTTGTGTTGTTTAGGCCACATAGTCTGTGGTGTTTTGTTATGGCAGACCTAGCACACTGATATCTACCTCCTTTTGCTTTATTTCCTTCTCTCCTTAAACCTACATATCGGGTCTCTAGGGAGCTCCCTATGATCAATTAACTGAGGAATAAAGACACACACACACACACACACACACACACACACACACAAACATACACACACAAATCGTGACATTCTGATTACCATCTGGGGCAGGATGGCTGCAGAATTACATCCTCATTCAGGAATTATGTTAGTTTTCTACTATTGGCCTAATGATCACAAATTTAGTGGCTTAAGATAATACCTTTCTATTATTGTACAGTTTTGTATAGCAGGTGTCTAGTTGGCTTGACCGGGTTCTCTGTTTAAGATCTCACAAGGTGAAAATTAATGTGCTAACTGGGCTGAGTTCTTATCTGGAGGCTCTGGGGAAGAATCCACTTGTAAGCTCCTTCAGTTGGTTGGAAGAATCTAGTTCTTTGCAGTCGATCTCAAGTACACATTTCTTTGCTTGTTGTTAGCAAGGAGGTCTCTCTGTTCCTAGATGCCACCCTCATTCCTCCTCACATAGCCCTCTCCCTCTTCAAAGCCAGCCACGGATCAACAAACCTCTCTCACTCTTGAGTCTCTTTGACTTCTGTCCACCCACTAGAGGGAACACTCTGGTTTTAAAGGGCTCGCCTGGAAATCTCCCTTTTGCTATATAAGGTAACAGGACCGTGAGAGTGATATCTCATCATATTCTCACATTCAACCTACACTCAAAGAGGAGGGGACTTTAGAGGGTGTGAGTCATTGGAGCTCATACTCAGAATGCCTTCCACAGAAGTGGCCCTGAAGCACATTGGGAAGGCAAGTCCAGTGAACAGTATCTCATGGTTGTTTGCTTCATCTGGAAGAAGATATGGTAAAACTATGAATCTCTCCCCATTCATGGATGGAGTCTAATGGTTTTGCTAGATGGCCAAAGATTTGGAAGAAAAAAAGAAGTTTGGGGAAGAAGTTTGTGGATGGGGCTCTTGTAATAAGCACAATGTTTGAGGATTTTTGTGTCCCACATCAATGTTTAACAGAGGAAAACTACCACAGAAGAGACTCTCAATAATCAAGTGGACCAGATGACCTATTGTGTGGATATCAGTCTGTCTTGTTCTCTAGCCAACACAATCCTTGCTCAATACGATCATGGATGAATTGGCCACAGCAGTAGAGATTTCTATCATGGAAAGTACCTTGACTTTTCTGGACTATGCTTTGGATTTGCTTACCTGCCTGTAGTTTTCTGCTAGCATCACTACAGGGACTTTATTTACTATCTTGGTATCCCACACTACATTGTTTCTGACCAGGGGCTCATTTTACAGTGAAATACTGCAGCAATCACCTGAGTTCATGGCATTCACTGTTTTACCATATACTCTGTCATCCAAAGCAGTTGACCTTGTAAAATATTGGAATGGTCTATTGAAGACTCAGGTATAGCACTAGTTGAGTAAAACCTTTCATGGCACTGAGTACAATTCTATAAAATTAAAGTATATGTTGTAGTCTAGTGACAAATATATGGTGCATTTCTCTTATAGCTCAATACACAGACCAGAGTACCAAGAAGTTGGGATGGGAGTGACTCATCTTTATATGCTGGAAAAATTTTTACTTCTCTTTACTATAACTTTGAGCCTTGATGGTTGAGAAGTCTTATGCTCAAAGGATGGATGCCTCTACCAGGAGATATAAGGGTCCCGTGGAGCTGGAAGTTGGGACTCCTGTCTGGCCATTTTGTCACAAAGCTTCTCATGCCTTGAACCAACAAAGAAGGGCTACTCTACTGGCTGTGGTGGGTACTGATTGATTGATTGATTGATTGATAATTAATGGGAAATTAAGATTGCTTCTATACAGAAGAATGAATGTGTCTGAATCCAGGATATTTTCCAGGGAGTCTCATTAATCCCATGTTCAGTGGAATATGTTAATGGAAAACTGTAGAACTGATTACCATGAGGACAACTTATGGCTTGTTTTTTGGAATGAAGGTTTGAATCACCAGCCAGGTAAAGAGTGAAAGCAAATGAATGGAAAATGGGTCAATGTGTTGCAGAAATTGGACTCTTCCCTGCATGTAATATTTAGACATAAAACCCATGGTCGGTGCCAGCATAAATCTATATGTGAGGTGTTAGGAAAGCTTAATTTCTTTCTTACTTTTTAAGGTAAATATAAATAAAGGGCACGATATTTTCTCCCTATCCCTTAGTGGGATGTTTGGTACAACCCCATGGGCAAAGCACACCTGAAGATCATTTTTAAGGTCACTGACATAGACTGTAGGTGATTTTGCTCACTAGTTAGATAGAGGAATAATTCCAGGGATGTCAGAAAGGTCTCTCTGTCCAAAATAACGTCTGGTTTTCTGAGTATCTGATTCTGAAATTATCCAATTTCAGCCCCAGACCTTTGTGAAAATTAAAATCATTAAGTGTCACTGACAACTCAGAATGAATTTAGTTCATCAGACTCTTATAGATTTTGTTGAGTAGGAGGAAAATAAGATAGCATATCAAGTGCCATGGTGGAGAAGGCCCTAGGGATGAGAATGGAATGAACAGATCTATTTGGCACCTTTTTGTCATGTGAGGAAATTTCACATATTTATCTCATTAACTTTTCTGAATAACTCCGTGAATTGATATTAGCCACACTTTTACAGATTAGAAATCTGAGTTTCAAGAAGTTGCTCAAACTCACAGTTTGTAAGTGGCAAATCTGCTTTAAGCCGAGATCTGTCACATCCTAAAACAGGTGTTCTACATACTACAGTATTTGCAAAGACGAACTTTACTAATTTTTTTTTTACTTTGTTTCTGATGATTGTTATTTTTCATTAGTAGAGAGTCTGGATTCACAAAGATAAGTATACAAATAGAAACAGATTTTTTTCATTGTTTTATTTTTGTAAATAGCTTGCTTTTCAATCTCAGAAGAAGCTTTAATTAAATTGTTAAAGAAGCTTGGAAGAGGAGTAGTTGGACTTTTTGTCTCAAAACTGAATCACTCGTTAACTCAAGATTTGGGAGAGCCAGAACTGGCCTTCTGTCTCACTTAGCCAGGGTTCTTCTGCTCTGACAAGGAAGATGGCTTCCCCTTTTTATCTAACACAGTCATGACTGCTTCTTACTTTCTCCTTTCTTCCTATTGGAAAGGGGGGTAGGGTGGCAATGGTCCAGTGAGGATTCCACCAGGGAAGAGGTGGTCCATGCCCACTTTTCAGGCCAATAGGTAGTTCCCCCTTCCCAGTTTAGTGGCCCAACACCTGGCTGGTAGCCAGGAGCCTGAGGATGAGCTCTCACCTCAATCATGGTGCATTCTGTCATCCCCTCAGTAACTGTAAGTCCAAGTTTGGCTGGACACTGTCACCATATGCCCCTCTTAACTTTGACTCTCCTTTCCCCACAAATGCCTGTTCTTCTGATCATAAATATAAGTGGCAGGATGGGAACACTCCAAACTATCAAGAAAAAAAAGTTTGAAATCATCCACAATACAGATTTATTGTGATATGTTCCCAAATAATTGTTACATCTGGGCATAGGTCACGCCTGGTATTCAATTAAGAATGGTGTATATATACATAGTCACATGCTCGCTTAAGCTGATATGTATGGGCCCATGTAAAAAAAAAAAAAAAAGAAAGAAGTAAAAGACCAATACGGATTTCCCATACTCCAAGCAATAGCATATATACAGATATTTAAACATGTACCAAATATATCAGAGCAGCCTTACTTTGAGGGCTGTACAATAAAATCCATGTGGAGACCCTAAAATGACAAAATAATGGTGTTCTCTGATGTGTTAAATGTTGGAATGTAGCATATTTGGGGTGTATGGATTTTTATTATAGTCTTTTAAATAGGGAAATATAAGAAAACTCTTCCAATCAAATATTTGTAGAATTTTGGTATCCATATGCTTTTCATTTGGACAAAACAGTTTAAAAAGCTGTTAGATGTGATAACACAGGGCAAAACGTAGCTTCACAACTTGATGGCTATGTGACTTTGGGCAACGTATTTAACCTTCCGGGGCTTCGGGATCCTCACCTATAAGACAATGCTAATCAAACCTCCTCACGGGGATGTTGTGAGATTTCATGAAAAATAGCAGAGACAGAGAATATGCCAGGCAAATAACAGGCACCAAAAAAATGTTAGTCCCTGCCCCGCCAGTCTGCAAGGGGCATACAAAAACGTACATACATGCACGCCCGCACAGCCAAGCATGGCAACCTGCTGCTTCTCAGGATAGGCCACTGCCTCTGGAGCATCTCAGTTTTTCAACCCCAGAGATAAGAAGCAGTGCTTTCCTATGTTAATACAGTTATTTATATTCAGAGCGCACCACTTTCCCCTTTACAGGAGAATTACTATACAAGAAACAGGTGGGGTTTTATTGACTGTCCATCCAATAGGCGTTTGCATCCCCAGGAACGGAAATGGGTCAGCTGGTCTGGAGATCCTAGTGAAGAGAACCTCTTTGCGACAGAAGCCCCGGGAATTCCCAGCTGTGCATGCTTGGAGGCTACTGGAGCTGTTAATGTGGCAGGTGAGATTCAGAATAGGTATATCTTGGGTAATTGAGGCTGGAGGAAAGAATATTCCGAAATTCTCTGCATATCCTCCGCCCCCCTCCAAGCCTTTTTTTTAGAAATTTCTTTTTTCTCTTCTCTTCCTTTTAAGGTGATTTTGCCAGTTTGAAAATTACGGGCTGCATCCTCATGCTTTTGCTATGTAACAGCCTCGAAATTTAGTGGCTTAAAATAATAAACACTTCCCTGGCTTATGACTCTGGGGTTGGTCATTTGGGCTGGGCTTCCTTCTTATCTCAGTGGGGCTCACTTACGGGTCTGGAATTAGCTGGGGGGTTAGTTGGGGGCTGGGCGGTCTTGGACAGCCTCAGCTGGGATGGTTTGTCTTTGTTCCACGTGGTCTTTTGTCATCCAACAGGCCAGCTTGGGCTTGTTAACATGGCAGATGGGCAGGACTGAGAGAGAGAGAAAACGAAAGTATTTCTTGAGGCCAAGAGTTTGGCAATGTCACACTGTTGTGTCTACAACCTTCTTCTTACTGGCCAAGGCAAGTCCAAGACAAGTCCAGATTCAAGGGCAGGGGAGAGAGATGCTTTCTCTTCCTGACACGAACTATAGTCACAGTGCACAGAGATCTGACACAGGGAGAGACGAAGGATTATGGCCATTTTCACAATCTACTGCACCCTGAGAGTTGCAAATTGCAGCCTGCATGGGGGCCGCGAGGATGACTGATAGGAGAGGCGAGATTCAGCCTAACAAGCAAATGTATCAGGCAATTGAGGCTGATGAAAGACCAAGCATTCAGAAGACATTTTAAAACATTCCTTCCTCTCTTTCCTTTAAGGTGATTTTGTCATTTTGGAAAACCTCAGAATGGTATCTGCATGAGGTGCTTTGAGCGGGGAAAACTTCCTGGACTGGCGTGACTGTACGGATGATGGCCTGACCACCTCATGCCTTTCCAGCCACCTCTGCCATCTCTGCTGACCGCGATAGGATCCCTGCAGCCACAGCAATCAGAATCGATCAGGGTGAAGGGTGGCTTGCGTGGCTTGCACAGGGGTGCGGCACAGCTGGCCTCAATCATTGCATCTTGAGTGTCTCCTCTCAAGCTTTTAAGGGCTGCCGAGAACCGAGTGTGCAGGAATCCAAACAAGCCTGAAAACTGCCTGTTCAACACTGGCTCAGGATTGTGAAGAGAGGGAACAAAAGACAGGGTGAGGATAATGACCTGCTGGAAACAGGACCCCAGCGGCTCAGACTCCCAAGGGCCCCTCTTGGTGGGGAGCCCAGGACTCAGCCGTCTCTGTGGCTGTGCAAGCTGGAAGGCACAGACTGTGACCAGGGACAGCTGCTATCCTTAGAGTTTATCCATCGTTATTTATCTGTGGTCAGTCAAGGAAAGAAGAGACTTTGAATTGTATTCACAGGACCCAAGGAAAGGAAACGAACCTCAGTCTATAGCTGAGTGCCTGCTCTTCTTTAAAAGCTTCCCCTGCCCCCATTTTTGGCCCAGACCAAGACTGTGGTGTGGCTAAAACAAATGTGGCATTTCCCATCACTTAGCACCTTACTTTCTCCTTGCCTTCCCCTCTACTTCCCCCCTGCAACACACAATTAGATGTAGCCAATCCAGGGATGGGCTAGAGGCAGTCAGTGCCAACAGCTGGATCCCGGGCACCGGGGTTAAATGAGAATACCCTGATTCCTTTGAACATTTATTTTGTTCTACCTGATGGCAGTCAGAGAGGCCCAGGGACAGAGTACAAGATGGTATTGCCCTCTGCCTTCTGAGTCCAAGGTGGAGCGCTATTACAGCGAGTCCTGGATGATGCTACAGAGCCTAAAGAAATGCCATTGAACTACTGTCAGGCAATCGATTGGGATATTAGGGTTTTCAGTTTTCCAATACTTGGCTCTTTAACAATCCAGTTCTGTAAAGCTTTATGTAGCATTGGGGGATGGGCAAAGTTGCAGCATACACGGTTTTGAGGCTGTCCGTCAAGAAATGAGGCCAAATGATGCCTTTCAAGTGCTGGTCCCTCTCTGCTAGAGCTCTCCCAGGCAGACATGGCTAATGTCATTGCTCTAAGGCTGGTAGACAAGACCCGACTTCAGTGCACAAGTGCTCATGGGACACTCACTATGTGTCAGACGCTAAGCACTTTACAAATACGGACGTACCTAATCATCATACCTTAGGTCTTCGTATTCTATAGATGAGAAGACTGAACCCAGAGACAGTAGCTTGCCCAAGATAGCATGTGGCTCATAATGGTCAGAGTCAGGATTTGAGCCCTAGAAATCTCACTCCAGGGTCCATGTTCTTGGTCACTATGCTCGGCTGCCAGTCATGTTTATGAAAGGTGTTTGTTTGTTTGTTTGTTTGTTGGGGGGGGGGGCTAATCAGACTCCAGTTCCCTCCTGGGTTATTGATTTTTGAGGGGAGGAGCAAGAAGAGAAGAAAAATGAGGGTTAATGCTGCCATGCCAGATGCTGTGCCTGGCACTTTACCTCATGTAGTTATTACAACAATGCTATGAGGTATTTTTACCCACAATATAGATACAACACTCAGAGGCTCCGAGAGGTTAAGTGACTTGATGGACAACACACAGCTATCAAACCTTCGACTCTTGGACTGCCAGTATGAGCTATTTGTGGATTTGTCTGTTAGATGGAAATAAAGTCACCTCCAAGCACTTTCCTTGGATGGGAAGATTGGAAAATGGAGATTTCAGCATGATACCTGCATGTGTCAGAGTGGCTCAGACCAATCCACATCTCTCCGTTCTGTGGAATTTCACCTTGAACCCAACCATGAATGGGCACTTTGCAGATTTCATGCAGATTGCGTGCTGTGCTCTATCATTGCTGCTAGAAAGCATGTCCAGAGAGGTCCATAGTTGCACTGTCACATGCAGAGGAGAGCAGAGAAAGTTCCAGTGGTCCTCCAGCAACCAGCAGGTCCTTCAGTGTGTGTGCCTTAACAGAGCAGGTCTCTAAGGATTGAAATTAATGTCTTAAATTGATTTTTTAGAAGATTTTAAGTAATCCCCATTTCCAATGTGGGGCTCGAACTCACAACCCCGAGATCAAGAGTTGCACACCCTACCGACTAAGCCAGCCAGGCAACTCCCTAAATTGATGTTTTAAACCCTTCACAAAGTAAAGCATAACAGCAGAGGAGAAACAACAAACGTTTTGATCCACACCACACTTTGCGACTTATGGGTGCTTTCAGGGATCGATCTTATTCTAATTTTGCCCCCCATCTGTAAGGTGGAGAGGCCAGGCTTTGTCTTCCCATTTTATGGACAATGGAGCTCCAAGCTCAGAGAGGTTAAGTGACTTGCTCAAGATCAAACAGCCAGCAAGAGATGGAGCTGTGGCCTGGGTCCAGATCTTCTCCCTCCAAACTTAGCAATCTCTACAAGATAGCTTAATTTGCTTTTATATGACCTATCAACTAACGATAACAGTAGGAATTACAGTGAAATTGGTTTGACTGTTGAGTAGCTTGGGGTTATTATAAAACACAAAAGCAATAATAATTGCTGACATTTTTTGCTCTCTTACTATGTGCTAAATACTTTATGCATATGCTTCTCCCTTCATTCTCTCGACTAACACGGGTGGGTACTGTGATCCAGATGTTGTGCAGGGAGGCAGAGATTTTTTGCGCCATTTTATAATTGTGTAATTTGAGACTGAACAGGAAGTAAGATGACATCGCCAAAGTCATCCTGCCAGGAAGCAACAAAATCAGGACCAAAACTCTGGTCTCGTGATGCTAAAATCCATAATCTCAACCGTTTCACACACGCACTAATCAACTAGAATTACCAACTACTTTAAAATGAGGAAACCATAGTCTGGCTTTGAGTCTTCATGTCTTGTGCTTACAGCTTAGTTCTGGCGAAAACCAAGAGAGAAATATACATTTTGCCCCCACATGATCTGCTTTTCCCTGGCTGTTGCACATTCTTCCTGTTACAGGTGATAATTTCTAGTACCTCTGGATCTGTTTCAAGAAATAAATTCTAGTAATTGCATTTTTACAACGTTAATTATTTTACAAAACATTTTCTATGTGAACCCTGTCAGTGCTCCATAAATAATTGTAATAGTGATTATCATGACATATTTGACACCTATGGAAATGAGGAGCTGTTAATCCAGCTCAGATCCAGGCAGGGTGTCTGCATGGAGACACAGTGAGCTAGGTTGACACCCGAGGGACTCTGCCAATTTCCTTGAGTCTAACTCACAGTCTGCATATACCTCAGGCATGTGTAAATTTCCATAGAAATGCAGAGATGTTGGGAGATCTGGTTGCAGAAGGTTGGTGCATAGAAAGGACTCACTCCTGTCACTGCATATGCTTGGCCCACCCTGGAGGTCCCCTAAAGCTTTTGTGGACAGTCCCCTAGCGGCTTCTTTCCCCAAGCTCCTGTATCTCACTGCTGGAGATATCCCTCTGGCCCGTGGAAGAGCCAGGGAGTGAACCTATTAGAGGCACATGTTGGTGGATAAAAAGCCCAGTTTCCCGGATGCCCTGGTTCACACTCAATTGCCCATAGCAGAGGCTTGCTTATGAACATGCCGTTCCCTGGTTCCGTTCCCTTCCTTTTGTCTCTTCCCCAGCCTCATCATATTGCAGGGCCCACCTTCCAAATAAACTGCTTGCAAGCAAATCCTTGTCTCAAGTTGTGAGTGGAGGCAGGGGAAACAGATCTCAAAATAAAGCCTCCTCGGGGCGCCTGGGTGGCGCAGTCGGTTAAGCGTCCGACTTCAGCCAGGTCACGATCTCGCGGTCTGTGAGTTCGAGCCCCGCATCAGGCTCTGGGCTGATGGCTCGGAGCCTGGAGCCTGTTTCCGATTCTGTGTCTCCCTCTCTCTCTGCCCCTCACCCGTTCATGCTCTGTCTCTCTCTGTCCCAAAAATAAATAAACGTTGAAAAAAAAAAAATAAATAAAGCCTCCTCATTAATCATGGGTGATTCTACTTATTCCATTGTTCCTGTTGCTGGCTCAGGCCTCTTGAACTTTTCTCCACCCAGCCTGACAGCGATCCTTCTCAAATGCAAACCTGCTCTTGGCATTGCCAGACTTAGAGCCATTCACTGCCTCTCATCTTTTCCCAGAAAAGAGTCTCAATGCCTTGGACTTAGTTGGGTGTCAAAGGCCTTCCGTGCTCTATCTACTGTGTACCTGGGGCTCTTCACTAAACACTCGCCCTTCTAGTCTTTGGCTCCAGCTGTACTGAACCACCGGTCCTGCTGTCTTCCTTCAGGGCCTACATACAGGGCATGCCCTCTGTTCAGAGTGTCTTTCTGGCTCTCTGCCTGTCTCTCCCACCCCCACCCCATCCTTGCTATGTTAACCCTCAGTTGTCTCAGGTCTCCAATCAGATGTCACTTCATCAGCAAATGAAGTTCTTCTGGACCTCCCAAGTTCAAGTGAGGGATCCTACAACACCTGGTAGGTCATGTCAACCTGTCTCTTGTGCCCTATGGCTTTGTGCTAGCTCGGTCTATGAATGTGCCTTTCTCACCAACCAGAGTGTGAGCTGTTTGAGGGCTAGGCCTGCCTTCTCATGTTAGGACTTAATACCTGGCATGCGGTAGGTAGGTGCCTATGAAACGTTTGTTGGAAAAAAACAAATTGCTATTGGAATTTGTTTTGATTACAGGGGTGGTTGGATCCTTTCAACCCTGTTTGATTTCCAGGTGTATACATTCTTTTTTCCTGTGAGTGATCGGCCAGGCCATTTTATTATTTGTTTTCTCTTTTCCCGTGGTGACAAGATGCCATGCAGTAGGAATGCTCTCCAAAGGACGTGTTTCAGTGCTCACAGGTGGAATCTGTCTGAATCTCTCAGGTACAAAGCTGCTCCTTGAAATCCTTCTCTGTAAACCATGAAGGGTAGGATACCATTTCTGGGCAGTCCCATCTCAGCCACCAGCTGAGGCAAACCAGAAGAGTCTTTTGCCTAGAGGGTACTTCTGGCGGGAACATCCTAGAGGTGTTTCACAGATTTATTAAATCTCTGACCCATTCTGCAAGTTGCTTGTACTTGTGTTCCATCTCTCTGGCTTTGGGTTCTTGCTCAAAAATTCATTACTGACTCTCAAATGAAGCACCAATTTAAGGTACAATTAATGGGCAAATGGCAGACTTTGGAAGAAGAGTGAATAGCCATTCTCCCCATCAGGCAAGATTCCCCAATTCTCAGAGTTTTCAAGTGGGCCTGACTCATAGGCTCAGGACAAACGCTCCTGAAGAAGGTGTCACTGAATGTCCTTCATGCATTGTCCCTCCCTTCCTGTCATCACAAGTGCTCTCTGAAGAGCTCTTACTGCTCTTTGCTGCAGAAAGTCAAAAGCCTTCCCAGGCAACCTCGACACAGCAGTAACCTCCCAGCTGTCAGGATTTCAGCTTTGAAGTTTCAGGAACATTCTCTGTGGTTTCTTTCACTTTTCAGAAAATTGGCTGAGGGGGTGTCTCAGGGAATGTTCTAGCTGGCCTTAGTTCTTGTGAGTATTAAATGGTGAAAAAACATGCAAAGTCCTCAGCATTTTGTATGACAGTAGGTTCTCCGTGAATATTAACTGCTCCCACTGCTCTTCCTGTTGACTGATTCAGTGATGAATCCCTCTACCTATCTATTAGAATGTTGCCAGGGCTATGCCCACAAAATTCAAAGAGGGGGCCTTCTAGAAACTTCTATTTTCCCAGAGTTTCAGTGCCACTCAAGAAGAGATGAGTGGGTAAAGAAAACTAAAGTGAGGCTCTGTATTGTTAGCACAGAATTTCAATAATAATGCTATTCATAACAACACAGCAATTATAATAGCTACCTCACTAGATGCATGGAACATGCTAGAAATGTTATTTGTATTGTCCCTATTCTTCACAACATCTTTTCAGAATTGGTGTACATCGCTCTCATTCTATTGGAGGTGAGGAAACGGAAAAGTTAATATCAACTGAATAGTGTGAACTGAAGGGGTATGGTCAATAAATATGGTGACTTCCATCCTGCCTACCATCGCCATTCAAACTTCCTCTCAAACTTTCATTTCTCACTCTCTGAGAATATCTTGGCTGATTCCATAGCTTCCCAAGCTCATTTCAGATATTCAAAAGCCTCCTTTTCAGATTTTTAAGAAGTCCAATGAAATCTAAATCACACTTCAATCATATGGATAAAAGCTCCTCCTTCACCCAAGCCCAGGCTGAGTGCAGGCTCTGGAAGGTATAGTGGGAACAAATGCTGGTTTGTACTCTTGCTCTAGGGGTAAGGCAAGGAAAGGAGGGAGAGTAGATGATGCATTTTACAGGGCCGTGTTTGTGATTCTCTCTTGGCTATTAAATGCCCTCTGTTAAGGCATATGTCCAAATTCTCACTATATGTGGAAGGCTTCAGACAGTTCTTTACAGTTTCCTCTATGACACCTCTTAATCCTTTTATTTCCTCTCACTTCACCTCCCCGTACCTTCCTTAAACTTCTTCTATCCCTCCCCTTGGCACCAGGGACTTCTGACCTGTGTTCATTGACTTTGGAGAGGAATCCTCCCACTGTCCACTTATGACTCTCCTTCTCAGCCTGTTTCTATGGGGGTTGACTCATCTGGCAGGCAGCCTTTAAGGATAGAGCCACTCCTGAAATTTATGGGGCCCAAGGCAAGAGTACAAACAGAAGCCCATGACTTTTAAATATTTAGTTGTATCTTAAAATTGTAAGTCAAGCTAAAAATGATTTAATAAAATATGTTCTATCCTTATTCCCTAATAATCATACCTTCATAATAACCTGGAGGGTCAGACAGGATTGTATCTAGAATTCTTACATTCCTTGGAATTTCATGTTAGAAGTTGGATCCAAGCTTGAGCTGCCAGGCCACTGTTGACCTCTTATCTCTCATTCTTGGCTATCCCAATGGGTCTTGTGTCCCAGAGGTGTGTAGACACTCCCGTTTTCACATCCATCAGCAAAAAGCTAGCTCTTGAATAGCCCTTGGGCCTAGGCACATGCACATAATGAAGAGCTCTACCCCTGGAAATAGGCTTGACTTGTGGCCATTTGGGAGAGAATTCTGTAGTCCCGGTGACCCAAGTCATGGTTTAGAAGAAGGCAAAATCTCTGGGTGAGCATATCCCTAATGGGTGGGCATGCCTCCTTGGCCACATGAATCAATTTCTCTGAAAAAGAGGATCATGCCTGGGGAAGGCCAGAGGATTCCACTAAAGTGCAGGGGCCAGGGCACAATCCCTCTTTCCCTGGTCTAAAGGTGCTATTGGTCTTGAACATGGACCTTTCAAGACAATTCACACCCATCTGTCCTCCAAAGAATTCACTCAGCCTACAGAAAAACTCAAACATTGCATTCCTGCAGGTTGCCCCAAGAAGATTTTTGCTCCTGCATTCTCACATTATATAGGTGAGCCTATAGATGGACCCTCATTCTCCCCTCTCCCTAACAACCAGATCTTCCTTCTCTAAGGGAGCCCTCCTCGCCTTCTCTTCACTGCTATATCCTCAGAGCCTTGAACTGTGCTTGAAACCTATTAGGGACTCAGTTCAAATTTGTTAAATGGTTGAAGGAGTGGGAAGCCCCCCCTTTGCTCCCCTTCCTGCGGAACTTCCTACCAGGACACAGTGTTCTTCAAAGACCCCTGCTCTGATCAGCCTCCTCACTGCATCCCTATTTTGGGGTGATGAGCTACGAGTAACCTCTCGATCCTGTCTGGATGGGCACTGGGGGAGATCAGTCCCCTCTTTTGGTTTTAGCTGGAATTCTGAGGCCGCAGAATAAATTCCATTTAGCAAGTTCCATGAAACTTGCCTAGTTCATACAGCTATAGTGGCAGAAAATATTTTGAACCCAGCACTGACTGGTTCCACGAGACATCAATTTTCATTATGCCGCGCTGCATCCGGCACCCCATTGAAACAAGATGGGGTATGGCTTGGGAGTCTGTCTTAGCACACTGCCAATCACACATGGCCAAGGGCAGCCTGACTTCTGACTGCCCAGAATTGAATCTCTGACGCTTATGACACACAACTGTTCCCACATCTCATTTGGCGGCTGCTTTATGTCCATCATCAGACACTGGCCTCCCGGGAGCAGGGGAAGCGCCCCTAGCTAGTTTGAAAGTTCAGTCAAATGGTTGCACAGATTACTTGGGACTGTTCCTGTGATTCAGCTGCACTGTGATTTGTACAATTAGAACAGCTTTCTCGCCCGAGGCCTTCGAAGAACAATTACAAAAACAAATAGCAGCGGCAGGAGCAGCAGGCATAGCTGCAGATAAAAAAAAGAAAAAAAAAGGAAGGAAGAAAGAAAAGGCACCAAACAAGACAAAGGCCTCCCCTTGCTCACATCATTCAGTGGAAGGCAGATTGAGTTTTTCATCTGAGGCCTCTGAGAGTCAGCTTCCTCAAGAAAAACAGCAGTTCGCTTCTTACGTAATTATTACAACAGATACTAACCCATGATTTCATCATTCTTCAGAAATGAATATGCCAGTAAGATTCTCTCCCCTGGAAATTTCCCCTATTAGCGGTTGGATGACCGACCCATGCCAGCAATTCTGGGGCTGTTGAAAATCAGGCTGGTGGTTGGGTTGATTGGAATGTGATGTCTGAGCTGTCCTTCCCACGCCTGCTTCAGCTGATTGCTCTCTTTGGGCACGAACACCTTCCCTTGCTCTAAGCGTCCCTGATGGTGTCTTTTCTAGCATCGACGCCTTCTGTGCCTTTTAATTTTCAGAACATGTTACCTTGTTGTCCCACTATGCCTGGATGAAGGCCTTTGCCAGAGAGTTTGATAATACCCCAGACCAGTGTAGGGCATTATAATTTACCCAGTGGGACATCTTGTCATCCTTATTTTGTAAATAAAAGAGAGAAAGGGTCAAGAGGCCAAGATATAAAACTAACAAATGGCAGGACCAAGCCAGGGACTCGGGTTCTCTTAATACCAAACTCTTCTGTACTACTGCTGTATCATTTGCAGGATGGAGAGAAGATTCCCCAATTTCTCATGCTACCATATTTTACCAAAATCTCAAATCTTGTTCAAGGGACACACACACACACACACACACACACACAGAGAAAGAGAGAGAGAGAGAGAGAGAGAGAGAGAGAGAGAGAATGAATATATGTTTAGGATAGAAAAATTAGAAACACAGAAAGAATAGAACAAAAATCACCCAGAGTCTCAGCAGGCAGTGATAACCCCTGTTAACATATTGATATACAGGGGCGCCTGGGTGGCGCAGTCGGTTAAGCGTCCGACTTCAGCTCAGGTCACGATCTCGCAGGTCCGTGAGTTCGAGCCCCGCGTCAGGCTCTGGGCTGATGGCCCAGAGCCTGGAGCCTGCTTCCGATTCTGTGTCTCCCTCTCTCTCTGCCCCTCCCCCGTTCATGCTCTGTCTCTCTCTGTCTCAAAAATAAACGTTAAAAAAAAAACATATTGATTTACATGCCTGACACCCTTTGTGTCTCTGTATACATAGTTTTGAAATTGGTATCATACCCCAAATGCTGGTTTTTAACTTGCTTTTCACTTAGTGGTGTTTTATGCTCATCTTCTTCATGTCCATAAATACAGAAATTTCTCTATGATAAATTCTTGATTTACAAACTTCAAAGAATGAAACAAAGCTAAGCTTTGGCGCTAAAAGCATACAAGTTCCACCTGCCACAAATAAAAAGCATTACGGTCACTTTTGTAGTGTCCAACTGGGTTTGTAAAGAAGCAAACTTCCAAACAGGTTTTTGGAAACCAATGAGTTCATACATGGAGAGTGTGTCTAGAGTGTTCCCCCAGCCCCTGTCAGGCTGCATTTTATTCCACTGCATGGGCGTATTATAGTTTGAGCAGTCTCCTGTTGCTGGATATTTTGTTGTCATAAGGAGTTCTTAAAATGGACGCCCTTCTTCATACAACTTGGCTAATTTTTCTGGTTATCCAAGGTTAGCATTACTGGACTGTAGCTGAGTGCAGGCGTCAGAGGCTTTTTATTCCAAAGGCGACTGCCTCGGGGAACCGATATTCCCCTCAGAGTCATTGTCCACCCTGAGCTCTTACTGCTGAAGGTCTTCCAGTCCCCTCAAAGCTCTATCGTTGTCACCGGCACTGATGGTTCCATTATTAGGCACATATTCCTTTGGATTATGTCTTTGTCCTCCATGAAATGCAATTACCTCCAGAAGGAAAACATGTCTTGAGAGTACATTCTGATGCAAGGTTATCCCTTTATGTTGTCTCATATTGGTTTTAATTGTTCATGAGTCATAGAGAGAAGCAATGGAGGAAAGCTGTTACAAATGCAGGCTCTGGAGCCAGCCTGTCTGGATGACTACTACTATTACTACTTACTCTCTAGGGCAAACTCAATCCAGTTATTTAATAACTCTGTGCCTCAGTTTCCTAATCCATATAATGGATATAGTAATACTACCTAACATTTGCAAAGGGCAAATGGAAAGTGCCTAATACAGTGCCTTAAACACAGACATTGGCTCAATAAATGTACTTATTATTAGCTTCCCAATGAGACTGTAATCTCTACAGTCAGATGACCATACATTATAGTGGAGGTTACGAGTATCCTGCCCAGACCCCCTCGGCACTCACTGCTGCCCTGCATGTTGGCAGCTTCTGAGGGCAAACATCAGCCACTCTCTGCCTGAGGGCTTCCTCTGGTCTCTGGGGTGCGACCAGATACACGCAGGACAGGTTGGTTGGCCCTGGGAACAGCTCTCACCAAATGGCAGTGGGAAGCCATGTATATATGTCTTATCCATCTTGCCCTTCAGGTAGGGCAAGTCTGAGGCGTGTTCTATACCATGCCCCAGAGGTCTCCAGCAGGTTGAGCCCGAGTTGCCCTGGCAACCTGCTCATGCCCTTGCACTGGCACCATCCGTTCACTGCTGTGCTTTGCCCCTTCCTCCCCAGTGGGAGAGCCGGTGGGGTGGAATACCTCCCCCTGAGAAAGCTGGGGGCATCCAACCTAAGCCGTGTATCAGGACACAGAACACAGTATTATTCACCTCATAGTTTAGCAATCAATATTTGTTTAATAAATTAAGTGCCTCCAAGAAAGTGCCACCTGGACATGTGGCTTTCTTCTTGTTTATGGGACTTCATTAGTGAGGGCTCCGTCCTATCATCTCTGTCACCTGGAAAGCACAGGGTCATCCCAGGGAGAAAAATAATTCCCTTGATAGTTATCCCCTCTCTCTCTCTCTCTCTCTCGCTCGCTCTCTTTCTCTCTATCCTACTGTGAGTCTCTGAGGAGAGATTCTAATTCAGAGATGGCAAATTCACCAGCCTCTGGGGGTCAGGCCAGGAAGCCAATTCAACACTGCAGTGAACTGACATATGGATGTGATAAAGGGAGTGGCTACCTCACTCCGACTACTCACTGCCATGCAGGACGAAGACCCTTTGCTCTCAGAACTTCTGAATGTATGCTTTTGTGTCACAACCTTATTTTAAATTATTAACAACAAATGCCATTTTTTTTGTAAGCGTCTCCTCCATGGGCACAAACTCTGCCCCGCAGGGGCCTTCCAACATGTAATCTCAGCTCGAAGCGATGACCCAAGTTCACCTGGGCAGCAGCAAGAACTAATTTAAATGATAAAGTAGACCACAGCACCTGTCCCTGGTTTCCATACGTCTCAGAGAGGCTGCATTCTAGGAGGGGATCAGCCCTCGTTTTCAAACCTGGATTCTCTTCGCATTATGTGTGGCCGAGGTCATTTGCCTCCCCGAGCAGACACCGACCTGGAATTGTGCAAGCAGATCTCATGTCCAGACCTCATAGAAAATTAATTTTCATAATTCTCTCAGTTCCTGCCTGTCTATACATATCTTTCTTCTTTAACCACTTTATTTCCATCCAGACTGCCTCTGTCCCACGTCTGGGAGGCAAAGACTGCAGGCAACTTTTAGCTATGTGTTAGCAAAATGTGTTCTGGAGTCCCGAACTACTACTGGTCTCAGAGTCTACCTTGCAGTGCCCTTTAAAATATTAGTGTAGTACCAAAAAAAGCATTAAGCCCCATTATGAATAATTAAATCAAATAAAATCTTAGGGAATATTGCTCTAGTGAGAGATGCCTAGGTGTCTTTGAACCCACAGTGGTTCTTTGCTCAAGTTTAATAAGTTTTTTGATTGTATAAAGGATGCTTTAAGCTTACACGAAAGGCTTCTCATGGGCCCTCTGCTCCGAAGAGACCCTTCTGTAGGAACAGTTCGGTTCCGCTTTGATTTTGAAACATTCCCTAATTAAGCTGGGTCCTATCCACCTACAGCCTACATCTTGCCAGTTGCTCACTTCTGAAATTGGCCCTGGGTACCAGCCTACCAAACATCTGTTTTTTGTTCCTGCTTACACGGGTCAGGTGGAAGGTTCTACAAATGGAAATCCTCATTCCGTTGGGGTCTATGGGGCCATCCCCAAGGAGGGCTTTCTTTTGTTGTTCTATGTTTGGAGAGAGGTTTGTTTTGCCTCTTCGTTTTTAATTAAACTACAGATTTGGCGTTGCGGCCACAGAGTTCATACCATGCTATGTCAGAAAGCAGGCGATGAGGCACTGGATACTCCGGCTGGATCAGTGTCCTCAGCCGACCTAAAAGGAACATCAGTGTATGGCAGCATTGTTTTGGGGGAGGTATTTTCATGCTTCTGCACAATGATTTGTTTCCATACTGGTGTGCATTTTTTAATGCTGTGGCTTTCATTTTTTTTTTTTAAGCAGTGGAATGCAGTTTCAAACAAATTCTTAGGTGGTGTTTCTGTATCAGGAAAGATAGCTGCTTCTATGGAAAAAGGTGGAGAAGGAGGAGGGAGAGCTCTCCTGTGTTCCTGCTCCGAGTCTGATGGGAAACCTGGGAGAAGCTCTGGGTCCTACGACCCAGCATGGGGTCTCTGGGTTGCCTGAGGTCACCCTGGAGCTTATTAGAGATGCAGAATCCTGGGCCCCACCTCTGCCCACTAGCACAGCAGGCTGCAGTTTAACAAGATCCCCAGGTGATTCCAACGAACATTAAGGTTTGAGAAGCAACAGGTAAAAGCTTTGCGAGGTACCACCAGTACCCTGGTCATGACTTCCCCCAACAGTTTAATAAAGACAGTCCCAATCACGAGACTCCAATGTTGTTTATTTGGTTTCTCCAAAACCGGTTGCACATTGGGATACTGTTATGTGTCTACTTTGAAATTGAAGTGAATTAAACTTCATTTTTCTTTGGTATAATTTGCGGTAATAAGATTGAATCCAACCTTGGGCATTGGTGGCCATGACTGGGAATATGAGAGGTATTATTCATGGCTCTGTCAGACCACCATCTGTCTCCAGTGGGTCCTGGGCAACCCCCCTGGGTGCATATGGCCACACTTCTATGAGCCACTCTCAAGTGGATGGAATGACATACCTTCTTGGGTGGTCTCAGACTCCAGAATGACTTTAGAAGATGGGCTCAGTATATCTCACTTGCACGACTTGCTCAAGTGAATACACCCTAAATGTCTGGATGGGAATCCAGAAATAATTCTAACACCAAGTGATGTGACTAAGACATCATTGAGCCTCTCCAGGTCTCAGGTCATGTGATCAACTTGTCCCAGTTTCCCCTGACCTTTCCTGGTTTTAGCACTAAAGGAAGCCCTGCAGGTCTGGGAAAACCCAGGCAGTTGGTCAGCCTCACCTACAAGCAGGGACAGGCATGTTTAATTACCCCAAACTCTAAGCGTTTGGCGGAGAAATGGCAGAGCAAGCTCTGAATTTTACTATTTTCTTTGATGCCCAAGTATATGAATTTTAAAAAGTATATATATCATATATCTATGATATATATCATATCATATATCAAGTACATATCATTTTAAAAACAATGATATTGTTTCAATACTGATTTCTTAAAGAGCAGTTGCAAATGATTCCAAGATATGAAACAGGTGTTTCTGCATGGTCCGCTGGATAGAATGAAGAAAAATGTCCTCCCAGATTACCCTACAGATGACATACCCATTGGTTTCCACTTTCAAATGAAAAATATGCTCAGTCACATGGGCGACAGGATTCCATCTGGCCTGTCTGTAATATCCAGAGCCGAAATGGAAACCTCTGTGTCATTTCTAGATTTGGGCAAAAACCTCACAATGCTTCATGAAGCAATTAAAACAGGTGTGTGTCATCCACACTTGCTGCTTCCGCAAACAGCCAGCACCCATCCACGTGGTCTGGAAAAGTACTTTTGGTGTGGGTCTGTGCGAGAGCAAACGAATGCTTTGGCAAGGCATGCTTTTGTGGCCACCGGCATCTTACTAGGGGATTCAGGGTTCTCTTCAGAGAACTGTCACTTTCTGTACTGTCAGAGAGGAATTGCCCACCCAAAGACCCTCTAATTTACTATCTTTCACTCTGACTCTCATCTTCTTACGGCTTTATATATTTCTAGGTTCTGGCAACATAGTGATGTTTGAACATTCTTGACTTATACAGACCACGGTGACTGCCAGAATGTGAGAGTCCAGGCCTTCAAAAAACAGCAAAAGATTTGAAAAAATGGAGTGTCATTTACAACTTTCACCATAAAAAATACGGTTAATGGAGGCTTGAAACCTTTTAGGCCAATGGATAGCAAACTTGGTTAGTACCCGAGGAACACCAGGGAAGTTTGAAAAAATATTGATGTCTGGATCCTATGATACAGATTCTGATTTAATTAATCCAGAGTGAGGCCTTGGCATGAAATTTTTAAAAGCTTTCCAGTTGATTCTAATGTGCTCTAGGCTCTCATATAATAAAATTAGTCTTCTATATTCCCTAACTAATTTAGTCTTATTTATTTGTTCCCTCTTTCCTTTGTTCATTTCATGCATATCTGCTTATTGCCTTCCTATGAATTAATTGATTCCTTGATCCATTCATCTATCCTTTTTGCTTACTTCAGCAGTGAACAATATCACCTCACTGGAAGTGGTTTTTTTTCAAAACCTTGGATTCTTTCTTTTTTTTTTTAATTTTTAAATGTGTGTTTACTTTTTGAGAGATAGAACATGAGTAGAAAAGGGGCAGAGAGAGAAGGAGACACAGAATCTGAAGCAGGCTCCACGCCCTGAGCTGTCAGCACAGAGCCTGACACGGGGCCCAAACTCACGAATCGTGAGATCATGACCTGAGCCGAAGTCAGACACTTAACCAACTGAGCCACCCAGGTGCCCCTCAAAACCTTGGATTCTTTTAAAGTTATCAGATCCAATGATATGATTCCTGGGTAACTTGTAATCAGAATTTTTCCCCGAGTCAGTATAAACTCAGATAAAATATTTCACTTCTTCATCTCCTACCTCAGATGTACCTGAGGGGCATGCAATAAAAAAAAAAAAAAAAAAAAAAAGCACAAGTTGTTTCTAAATAATTCTAAAACTAATTGGTTGAGGTCAACTTTGACTTCCGAATATAGGCTTGTGTTAATTCTGTACTCATATTCATTAAATGTGCAGTTCAATTACTAACACTTAAAGATGTCATCAAACACAGGGTAATTTCATGCTATTTGTAATCATAAAGATGATTCCAAATGCAGTGGGAGAAAATTTATTCCTCATTAACGACTGTCATCTTGAAATCTCAGAATATCCTTGGATCTAAAATACTGTACTTAGGGATCTGTGCGTAATTTTGGGGGTTGTCATGACAGGAGCACTGGACCAGGGTCCGGGGACTCCCACCAGAAGGCATCCTTCTACAAAGAAAATCTGATCATGTTATCGTCCTAGTTTGACGGTGCTCACACTTTAGTGCAAATTTTCAGCATCACTTGGAGGGCTTGTACCAACACAGAGTGTTAGTCTCCTGTAGAGTTACTCATTCAGTAGGTCAGTACGGGAGGTTAACAATATGAGGCGCACACTTTGAGAACCACTGCCTTATATATACACCTCTGCAGGCTGCCTGGTTCCTTGGGCTTTCTTTCTTTCTTTCTTTTTTTTTTTTTTTTTAATGTTTGTTTGTTTGTTTTTTATTTATTTATTTTTTTTAGTTTACATCCAAATTAGTTAGCATATAGTGCAACAATGTCAGGAGTAGATTCCTTAGTGCCCCTTACCCATTTAGCCCAACCCCTCCAGTAACCTTCTGTTTGTTCTCCATATTTATGAGTCTCTTATGTTTTCTCCCCCTCCCTGTTTTTATATTATTTTTGCTTCCCTTCCCTTATGTTCATCTGTGTCTTAAAGTCCTCATATGAGTGAAGTCATATTATTTGTCTTTCTCTGACTAATTTCACTTAGCATAATACCCTCCAGTTCCATCCACGTAGTTGCAAATGGCAAGATTTCATTCTTTTTGATTGCCGAGTAATCCTCCACTGCATGTATATACCACATCTTCTTTATCCATTCATCCATTGATGGACATTTGGGCTCTTTCCATACTTTGGCTATTGTTGATAGTGCTGCTATAAACATTGGGGTGCATGAGTCTCTTCAAAACAGCACACCTATATCCCTTGGATAAATAGCTAGTAGTATGTTTCTATATTTATTTTTTGAGAGAGAAAGAGAGAGCAAGGTGGGGAGGGAGAAAGAGAAATCCCAAGAAAGAGAGGGAGAGAGAAATCTCAATTAGACTCTGCGCTGTCAGAGCAGAGCCCAATGTAGGGCTTGAGCCCACAAACCGTGAATCACGACCTGAGTCAAAACCAAGAGTCGGACGCTCAACCGACTGAGCCACCCAGGCACCCTGCTTGTCCCTTTTTTCTTAAGATGAGGTCTGAGCCCAGCAGCACTGATGTCACCTGGGAGCTTGTTAGAAACTCAGAATTTCTAGACCTATTGTGTCAGAATCTACATTAAAAAAAAATGCTTATTTATTTTGAGAGAGAGAGAGAGAGAGAGAGAGAGAGAGAGAGAAAAGCGTGAACGGGGGAGGGGAAAAGAGAAAGAGGGAGAGAGAGAATTCTAAGCAGGCTCTGCGGTGTCAATGCAGACCCCAACACGGGGCTCAATTTCACCACCCATGACATCATAACGGGAACCAAAATCAAGAGTTGTTCATTTAACTGAGGTGCCCCCAGAATCTGCAGTTTGACAAGACCCCTGGGTGATTTCTACACTGTGTAAGTTTGAGGATCACTGGTCTAAGCCTAAATCCTCAACACAATGGACAAGACTCTTCAATTTCTGCCTCCACACCTTCTTCTCTTGAGCCACCTTCTGCCTGTTTCCTTACATCTCTCTCACACTAGTCCACTCTTCCTGAATTCTTCTATGTATGCTCTTATGGTTTCAAGGTTTTATACGTGCTGTTCCCTCTGCCTGGGCTGACTTTCCCCCTTCTAGGATTGATGAGCCCAATTCATCCTTCAAGATAGGCTCATATTTCCTTTTCTGAGAAGCTTGTCCTGACTTTTCTATGCAGACTATTTCGTGCGTCTCTGCCCTGTCACTTACATCATTGTGTTGTAATTACCTATATAATTGCATATTCCTTCCCTTATACTATGAGCTCTCCTACAGCAGTGATATATCTTAATGGTCTCTATAACCACACTCCTATTCATGAAGCATAGAGTACGTGCTCAATAAACATGTCTTAAATGAATGGGTCAAGAAATTGGGACACTTTGGTTGAGTCACAATGTTTTTGAGTCTCTGTTTACTCATTTGTTACAGAATCTCTAGTTGCCTCTCCACCATCAAATTTACTGCTCTCTCTATAATTCCAAATTATTTAAAATACTCTACATTTATTGAGCAAATACTGAGCGCTAGGTATGTGGCTATAGACAGGACAATGATCATAGTCCATGCTCTTGTGGCCTTTCCAACCTGGTGAGAGAGACAGACCACAACTAAGTCCTAACAAAAACAACTTATTTTTAATTGGTTAATTATTTATTGAAGTATATGAAGGGTGTTATGGCTTATATAAAAGGGAAAGTTAACCCAGTTGAAGAACCTAACTTCTCCTTATGTTATTTGCACTAATATTTTATTAGCCTCAAAAAAGAACAAAATGTATCAACTATCTGTATATGTTCTTAGAAAATATCTTGATTGGGGCGCCTGGGTGGCGCAGTCGGTTAAGCGTCCGACTTCAGCCAGGTCACGATCTCGCGGTCCGGGAGTTCGAGCCCCGCGTCGGGCTCTGGGCTGGTGGCTCAGAGCCTGGAGCCTGTTTCCGATTCTGTGTCTCCCTCTCTCTCTGCCCCTCCCCCGTTCGTGCTCTGTCTCTCTCTGTCCCAAAAATAAATAAACGTTGAAAAAAAAATTAAAAAAAAAAAAAAGAAAATATCTTGATACATCTAGGGAAATTACAAGCTAAGAAAATCAGCTAAACTCACAGGTTGTTGAAGTGAGCTAGACTAGAATCTTCTCCGACTCTTGACTGTAATATACCTTTCTAAGTGAAAAGAGCTTGGAATGCAACAAAGAATCTAGAAACTATATACTGAATAAACGTGGCGATGGCAGAACTATCATACGCAGTTTTAAGGGGTAAGGATGTGGCTTAGAGGAGGGGACGCTGGATCAGGCAGTAGGAGCTGAGGGTTCTAGTCCTGAGTCTACCATGAAAAACTATGAAGACAGATCCTCAGTTTTCTCAATTGTGGAATAAGGAGGATGAATTGATGCTTTGTAAAATCAGGTACATTCCTGGGGACTCAGCTGCCAGCCCCTGTGTCACACAGTGATGATTTTCAGAGGACACAACTGGGTGTTTCCTTGCTGGCAAAACTATTCATTCCTGAACCACTTGAGTAAATTAAATTGTCTCTTCCCATTCCCCTACAACTGTCCCTTCCGGCTGATGGGGTTGGAACAGTCTGAACATATTAGATGGGAGTTCAGCCTTGCAGAGAGCTACCCTGAGACAGACTGTGGCAACACAGAGCAGGAAGGATCCCTCCTTCCTCTGATATGTTCTTCATCTCAGTACAAGTTCAGCTAAGCTGCCATTCAGCAGTTGCAGGAAGAGATATATCATCTGAAGAAGCCGGGCCAAATATTTGATTTGGATGATTATGCTGCAGGTGTCTCATCAGAACTGCAGTGCCTGGATTACTAATTATTTTCCCTCAACCTAGTGCCTCTTACAGGGAACATGGAGCATGGCAGGCATCATGAGGGATGGGTCTAATAAATGAGGCCCTGGACAGCTGATGACAGGAGCTGGCTGGAGAAGCAGAAATGGTAAAGACAATGCAATCAGTGGGCAGAGAAGAGGGTGGGCCCCATCAAACAGTTAGACTGGGAGCAGTGGAAATAGGAGCTATCTATGGCCACCTTGTTTGGTTCAAGGAAAGCAGCCATCATTGATCAAGTTGGGCCACAAATGGCTATTCATGACCACAGAATCCTCAGATAGGCACTCACTTACCATTCAGAACACTTCAGTTTTAATACCTTTTAGTGTCTGGTGGCATGAAAGAGCTAACATAGCTTTTCAAACTGCCCACATCTATTTTGGCAATAATATAATTTCATACCTATAGTCATTTTGCTGCATATAAAGAACATTCATGTTCACTATTTTGTTTCAGCCTCCCAACAAAAGAGAGGTATTTAATTATCTTCATTTTGACATAGGAAAATTACAAGGGCTTAGTGCTAGAGACTAAGTGATTCCTATGAGGCCACACAGTTGGCAAATGTTAGGACTTTGGTTGGGTCCTTCTGAGCCCAAGACCAGGACCCTTCTGTGGGCTTTCTTGCCTCACTTGAGCTGTAAGTCTTTTAGCTCATTTGGGGTGAGAGAGGTCAGTGTGAGTAGGTTTGTTCCTGTGACAGATGGTGGGCTTCCAGCCTCTAGATCCACAGACTACCTTAGTTCTTCCAGATCTCTGTCTTTATGAATTGGCCATGTATATGTGGATAAGCCTAAACCTATCACTGCATCTAGAATAAATTGTTAAATATATTCTATACACTGATGATGTCCATCTTTAGCCCAGATTCATTTTTTGAGATTCAAGTGCATATATCTAGCTACCTATAGGCCTTGTCTCCTATAGAGCCAATGAATCCATGGTGGCAAGCCCCAGAGCCCCAAACCTGTTCCTCTCCTTTTCTCCATGTTAATGAGGCTGCCACCCACCAACCTTCTCTAGACAGAAGATTGGTATCATCCTTATTCTTTCCTGTCACTCAGCACACCCTTTGTATCTCGCCGGAAGGGTCAGCTTCATGGGCATGTGTGACCCCTGCAGTCACACAGACCCCTGTGCCCAGAAAGGCCTCATGCTTGGGGTCTAATGCTCTGCCACTGGTGTCCTGAAACTATTAATATTTTTTCTTTGAACCTGGGTTTTGTAAGAGAAGTTTGATAGGAGAGTGGAGTAGGATGGGTGGGGTCTTGGGTACGAGCACATGCGCCCATCCGCCAAGCAATCGGGCCAGGCTCTGGGCTCCTATGAGGGTCTCCACATGTTTTGTGAATATGCACAAGCCTGAGGAAGAATGCATTCAATAGCAAATAAAATACACTATGCCAGGTTGAGAGAGACTGCAGGAAAAAAAGGAAAAAGCTTTTTCCCACTTTTTGAACAAGGGACCCATCATCTTCATTTTGCATTGGGCCTTACAGATTATGTTGTTTGCCCTGCTAACCAATCGTAAAGTTTTAATGATTCCACCCCTTCTCCTAAAACAAAATAAAACAAAACAAAACCCAAACAACTAAATCTATTGCATATCGTGAATCTGTTTCCTTCTATTCTTATTGACACTCTCTAGTTCAGGAAATGATGCCTTTCACTGAAATTATTACAACAGCCTCCTGTCTGGTCTTCGGGTCTCCAGGCACGGCCCCTCCTCCACTGTTCTCTTCTGTATGATGGGGCCAGAGTCATCTTCCTAAACAGCAGCTTCTATTCTCCAAACACTCTGAAATGACCTCAACCCCATCCCAAATGCCTCTGCATTGCTCTTGGGATAAATTTCAAACTCCTTAATGAAGTTTAACAAGGTCTTTTATAAGTTGTTTACTGCCTGTGATGGTTGATTTTATGTGTCACCTTGGCTCGGTACCCAGACATTTGGTCAAACATCGATGTAGATGTCACTGTGAAGGAATTTATTAGACCAAATTAACATTGCAATCAGTAGACTTCAAGTAAAGCATACAGTGGGTGGGCCTCATCAAACCAGTTGAAAGTCTTGAAAGAAAAAGACTGAGGTCTCTGTGGGAAGAAGGAATTCTGACTCCAGACTGCCTTCAGAGCTACAACACTAACTCTCCCTTTACCAGGCTAAACTCTAGCCTTTAGTAAGGCTAACCCTATGAGTTTGGACTTGCCAGCCTCCACAATCATGTAAGCCAATTCCTTAAAATCTCTCTCCCTCTCTCAAATTCCTTCAAAGCACCATGTTTCTCTCACCTCCAGAAACTCACCATTTTGTTTCTTAGGAACAGAATACTCTTCTTTGTTATTCTCCAATTTATTAACACATACCTCCAATTCTGGACAATAGACTCCTCTTAAATTCTCCCAATCACTAAATATTGACCTTCTTCTTGACTGTCCCCTTCACCGAGCTCTGCGTTTTATAAGGATAGGGACCGTGTGTATTTTGTTAAGACTTTTATCCTCAATACAATGCAGTATCTGGCTTACAGAAGGAACACTTGGATGAGTGAACAAATTGAATAAACGAGTCGATTAAAAGGGGCATAGTTTTGTATTGTTAGAAAGAATGACAAATTTGCATAACGTGACATTCACATGGCCCTTGTATGCCAAGATCTCAGGGACCCTCCTTACAAGGTTTATTTTAAGTAGATATTGGCAGACTTGATGATGCTAGTTAAAATTTCAACCTGATAAAGAAAAAAAATAAATGGATCCTTCACTAATTGCCTTATCTCTGTTAAAGCCTGAGGGTAGACGTGAAGCAACATTAAAGGATTAGGTTATATTTGATGGTCTGTGAGGGATATCATTACTGATTAAGAGTCAAATCTCCAATGTTTTCTTTGTGCCTGGAGTACTCCATTATGGATCAAAGGAAATCCACAAACACAAACAAATAACCATATTTTCTGGGAGGATAAAGAGGTCCATAAACAAAGTAGGAAAAGGAGAATCTGAAGTACTAAGTTTAGTTCCTGTGGTTCATCCTTGACAAGTGTGGGACTCAGTCAGCTATTTATATCGCTTATGATGAAAGAATCATCAATGCCCACAAGGGACCAGCAGTTCCTGTCAATCACTAACCTGCCAACGATGGCTATTTCACAACCACCCTCATGTAGCGAAGATGAAGTGTAGGATGCTGCTACCAATTCTTCTGCATCCAAAGAAGGGGCGAATGCCCGGGTGCTGTTTTTTTTAGTCCTAGAGCCATTTTACTAAGAATTATTGACACACGGGACCAGGTCATGGATGAACGTCCATAGTCTCTTTAAACATAGGGCTTCCCTCTAAAATATATTCTTCCAAGCCAGAAAGGTGGGTTCTAGGCCTCTCAGGGTGTGCCCCAGTCTTGGGTCCCGGTCTAGGTAGAGTGTGAAATGGTGTAGGCGGTGGCCAGTGGGACGCAAGGTTACTTTCAGTTCTACAGCGACACCTTTCCTCCCGCCATCTGCTGCTGTTCTGCCACTGCCTGACTCTCACTCTGTAATAAATAGGTTTGTTACTTCTGCCGATGCAGCCGCCAAGGCAATTGCCCCCTCTCTGAGATGTGAGCTTCCCTCCCCACCCATACTTCACCCCACAGGCTGCCTGGCAGAGGCAGGGGGCACGATGCACAGTGTAATAAATTCCATCCACTGCTGAGCTGAGGGATAACAGATGGATAGGTTTCCTCGTGCAATTTCCACTTCACTTGGTTTGGGTATAAAATAGCAGAAGGGTGGTTTCTCCTTGTGCAATTTTCAAACAGATGAAACGGGGGGCAGGGAATCTGCGAGTCTGGGAGGAAAGCGAGGCACTGGACGGTCCTTTAGAGAAAGCCAAATGAACAGGATGCCCTGAAAGCCCCGCAAAGGACCCAGACTTGTTTTTGCTGCTAGATAGGAGTCAGTTCTTTCTTCCAAAGCTGCCTGCTCATCCCTACCAGGCATGGCAAAGGAAATGATCCTGGGAGGCCAGACAGTCTGTTGTTCATGTTGTTATAGTGTTATGGTGATTGCAGTACAAATTCTCAGGGTGGAAAAAAAGGTATAATGACAGATTGTGTGATTATACCCATACTTATAATTAAGCTGTTACAATACAGACAAGCGCCTGCTCTCTAATGTCACCAACAGAAACCTCTTTGCTTGGAAAGGAAAGTGACTCACTCTGGCAATTAGAAGGAGTTCCCTACAGGACTTCATTTTCAAACCTTATGAGCACTCCAGTAGGAAGATGTGTTGCTTGCTCGAATTACAGGAAAAAGTACAGAGATCCAGGAGCGACCACCTGATCCCCAGGTACAGGAGACGGTACCGGTTAGAGAAGGAATTACTGCCATCACCAAAAACTTCACAGCAATGCACAAAGGACTTGGCTCTTGCAGAGCACTTTATCATGGTGTTTATATCCAACTCTGTGGGGCAAGTTGAATCTGTGTTTTCCATTTTAGGCCTGAGACAGAGAAAGAGAGAGAGAGAGGGAGAGAGAGAACAGCCAGCAGGCAACAGAGCGAGCTGGTGTGTCCAGCTGGGCCTTCTGGCCACACGCCAACATGGTTACTTCCACTGGCTGTCACTTGCCTGGTGGTAAAGTGGGTGGTTTCTGCCTGAATAGTCTTCCAAACCCCAGATGGATTGTGTTCAGTTTTTCCTGTAACTCTGAACTTTTTCAATTCCAAGGGAGTCAAAGGAGCTCATCCTTCTTTTTTTTCTCTTTTTCTTTTTCGCCACTCCTCTTTGATTACTAAGTCTCATTTCTTTCTTCTAGCAGTCACCTTCCCTGATAGATGCAGGCACCAGGGAGCTGACTGCTGTTACCTACAGATATGTGCATGGGAGTCCACTCAGGAAATCCATGACGCAACTGATGTGAAAACTCATCAGTGATGAATACATCCCTCGGTGTAGCAGGCAACTGTTGTGAGATGTGCACACAGAGCCCTTCCTTACCTGGTATTGGGGTTTCCCTTATTTGAATGCATTGGTGGTTATCTTGGAAGTTGTGTAACTTCTCTGTATACTGTTCTCTTATCTGCAATGCCAGGTAATACCTATCTACCTCCAGAGAGGCATCTTAAAGACTAATTAGTTAACAATGTTTGTGAAGTGTCTGGAAGATGAAAGGCAACCACAAGCAGTAAGAATTAATGGTATCATAGTCACACAAAAAATCATTCTTAGGTGCCAATGCTTGAGTAACTCACCTTGAATTAGTTCCATAAACACAGAGAACATATGATTAATACCAAGTATTTCTGACTTTTAAAAAATGACCAGTTGGTTGAAATGTTGAGGGGGAAATGGCAGAAGGATTACACAGGGCAGAGACTTGTTGGGGAAAATATCAAAGTGAGAGGGAACAAGCAGGAATCTTCCGGGTGGTCATTCCCTAAGCTCTGGACAGCATTTATAGCCTTTCCTGTTCAGAGTCCCTTCCCTCCTCTGATGGTACTTGTACCTCATTTGGGGGATATACTGCCTCCACCCTCAGTCTAGTTTGAATAGGGATGGCCTGTAACTCACATGTCAATCAACCAGTAAATTCTGTCTCCTTGGCCAAAGTGATTTGTTCAGGGACTGTCCTGTGACCCTAGTAGCCCCAATCAGAGGAACCCCCAGCATTTGTGTTAAAACTGTTGGTAACAGAACATCATGTATGTTGGAAGGCACAGGATATAACTGTGCCACCAGAAAGGAAAAAATTACACAAGCAAGGTCAACCCACAATAAAGGACATAATAAAGGACCAAATCCCAACATAAACTCATTTAAGCCCTTGCAGTCAGTCATGCCTGGACAATAGTTTCCTTTATTACAAACAAAATTTAACCTAGTGTTGAGTTTGGGTTTTGGTTACTGGCAACTGAGAGTCTGAACTGATATAATTCTTATCAATCTTGAACTTGGGAGTATAGTTCCAAATTAAACATGGCTGAAGCTATTTTATCCATTCAGCTGCCTTTCTCCCACTGGTATCCTTCCCAGGAAAGCTTGATCACATGAATCGCGCATTTAGGGAGAACATCCTCACTGCTTGTCTACCACATACAAGGTGCTGGGTAAGATACAAAGATAAAGAAGACGTGGTCCCCATTTTCAAAATGTATGGTCTAATTGGGCATATGACAGGTATTTAAGGCATAATAATGTATATTAAAATGAATCTCAGTCACTGATTTTAGGATTTGCAGTGGTGAGAATTACTCCAGATGTCTGGGAGGGGGGGTTATGAAAGCAATGGAATCTGAGCAGAGATGTAACCACTTCTGAGAGGACAAAAGAACCCAAGATTGGGGAAGAATCATTCCAGCCAGCAAGAGCAGGGGGAGCAAGGGAGGGTCAAAGGAATCCTGGACAGGAAACAGTGGAATAGTGGATAGACCTTAAGTCTCCTGAAAGCCAAGAAGGAGAAATATGGTTGGAAAAATTAATTCAGCCCAGATTGTGGATGGTCTTTGTACCAGGCCTGGGAGTTTCATTTTATTCTCGAGCAGCAGGAATCTATGGAATCTTATGGTCAGAGAAGAAAGACAATTATAGCTGCACACAGACCGAAGGGGGAGAGATGACAGCAACTGAGTTCTCTTTGGAGATCATCACCATTACCATGATCTCCATAGTCCATGGGTAAGAGATAATGAACACGTCAACTGGTGACCAAGGATGGTACAGATTAGAAAAGAGACTGAGATGAGTGGAAAAGACATTACAATATCTTTATTGAGTAGAGTGAACTGATTTTAGCAGCTGATTGGATGTGGAAACAAGGGAACATCATGGTTTTTAGTCTGGATCATGAGAAGATATCATGCCATGAACAAAATGAGGAAATAGGGCATTCTGTGGATGAGGTAGCTCTGTCTTCTTAACTCTCTCAGAATTCCCTTCTCTGCATGATTTTGCATGAGTATTGGCCACAAGACACGTGTCCCCTAAGCCCTGAAAGTGGAAGTGAAAGGGACCATATATTTTATGCTCTAAATTTTGGTGCAGGGTGCCAGAACTGTGGCAGCTCCGGGGTGTTGCCACACATCTGCCAGCTCAGCTTGTTGGTGTACCTGGATATGCACCTCCTCCTGCTCCTGTCAGATATCCCGCAGCTTCTTCAAGGCCTAGGCCAAGCACAAGTGCACTTGGAAGGCAAGCGCACTGAATTCTGTTGCAAATGACCCATGGCAGCACTTGGAGGTGGTAAGAGATTAACGTGTGAGTTCTACCTCATCCTCGTGTTTATCCTCGTCCTTGACCACACCCAGCTCTCCTTTTCCAACCGCCAATGTGGCTGACCCCTAGGACTTAGGGCTCAACACTAGGCACAGAAACAAGAGCACTGTAGACACTCCTCTACCAGCTGTCATGACTGTGGAAGGTCTACACCCCATACTATACCCTTTATTCTGCACGCACTCACTCATGGTTCTGCACCCACTCTCTGCCTGAACTCTGATTCAGTAGGATCAGGAGATCCGAATCCATTCTCTTAACACCCCTGAAACTTGAGATGTTGGTGGCACATTCAGGTAGAAATGCATACCAAAGACAGGTGGAATGATGGGTTATGGGCTTTGAGAAGGCAGTCAGGACCAGTGAGGGAAACTAGACATTCTTGCACATAGACAGGGTAATCAGAGCTGAACAGTGGATGAAGCTGCGGAGGGAGAGAGTAGAGAGGAGAAGGCCAAGGTCGGAACTTTGAACAGTGCCTCCACTGCCGGCCAGAAGGGGCAAAAAGAGACAGGGAAGTAACCTGAAGTTAACAAAAAAGCCAAATGAGACCAAGGAGAGCATGTTTATAAAACTGCAAAGAAAAGGTCTCTGGAGAAGGTGGTTGTGCAAAATTACAGCACAAAGGACAGGTACATTCTTTTTTCTGTTGTTGCACTTAGCATCATAGAGGAGACCTTGGACACTATTTAGTTCAACTCTCTCATTTTACAGGAGAAAGAACAGAGGCCCTTGAGAGCCTATTCGAGGTCCTAGAGCTATTCTGGAGAAGAACTAGAAAGCAAATCCAGTTTTCCTGCTTGCGTTTTAATGATCTTGACACTATATTCTCCTTCCTCCTCTTGTTTATGATGTTGCTAGAATCAATGAGACAATATTGAAAAATATTGAGTCCCCGGGAGGAAAGATTTAATGATAATGCTGACATAAATTTCAATATTACCTTGTCTCTAAGGTACACGAAGCACTTTACATAGATTATTCTTTCTCAGAAGAATTGTCTACCACAGGAAAGTGGCAAACACTTTGATTATTCTTTTACAGAGAAACTGAGTCATGCTGAGGTAACTTTCTTTGTGCAATAACTACAATGCCTGTTGAAGGGGAGTACACCTTTAGTGCTGCTGACAATGAGATTTCGTGAATGTCACACTGATGTTTCCATGTCCGACAGGTTTTCTTTGAAAAGACAGACTCCTCACCCCACCCCCCTATAATCAGAACAATAACTGAGTGGTTTGTGAAACCTGTTTCCTTGCCTTATGCTTATGATTCATGTGTGGTCTTCAATTTTTTTATATAATGACATGCACTGGGAGCCTATGTAGGTATGCAAAAAATATTCTTGATTTAAGTATTCTCAGGGGTGTTCATTCACTTCTGTGATCTATAGAAATGGGGAATAGGAATGAAACCTCAAAATAATGTGTTTTACATCCTTTTTATTAGTAGCTTCAACAAGCCCCAGTGCAAATGCATGGGGATGTTGGCAAAGCAGCAGCTGACTGAATTTTGAGTTCCATCTCCTAGAAGGTGCTTTGGATATTTGGTTAAAACGTGCTCACTCATCAACAGTGGTGGGTCAGATGGAGTGAAAGGAAACATAAACGGGCATTGGAGACGTGAAGGGGGAGCAGGCAGCCTAGTGGATATCAGCCTGGGAATGACAGTGGCCCAGAAGGGTCACCATGTGTCCAAGGGCCACATCCGTTTCTCCTGATTGGCTCTTACACTTATCAGGCTGTATAGCAGTTTAGGAGAAATACCACATTCTTTTTTTTTTTTTTTAACATTTATTTATTTTTGAGAGAGAAAGAGAGAGAGATGGAGAGACAGAGAGAGAGAAAACAAACATGAACAGGGGAGGGGCAGAGAGAGAGGGAGACAGAATCCAAAGCAGGCTCCAGGCTCTGAGCTGTCAGCACAGAGTCCGAAGCGGGGCTTGAACCTACGAACTGTGAGATCATGACCTGAGCCGAAGTCAGAGGCTTAATGGACTGAGCCACCCAGGCGCCCTTAGGAGAAAAACAACCTTTAGTTCTTAGTATGAACCAGGTACTTTGTCATGCCACCAGGTACTACAGACAAGAGTCTCTTTCCCTAGTTCCTCTCTGTGGGCCTAATTTTCATCCATCTGTCCATCTACTTAGTTAACTTACAAATATAGAAGGTGGTTTGCAAAAATGCCAAAGTTTAGTAAAAACCGTCTACTAAAGTTCAGTCCGAGGGTGGAGGCATGGATACAAAGGCATCGCTGTCTCAAGAAGGGCTCCCTCTCGGCTACCACAAACTGGAAGCCCATCGACAAAGGCGGGCCACCCCTTCGCGGGTGTATCGATTTCCTTTCCCACTAGCAGGAGGTTTACTGCTGTTCTACCTACACGCGGCACTGCCATCCCCGCGGTGTGTTGCTGGGAGGGGAGGATCGTAACCACCCCTGGCTGGTCCCGTCCCTTTCTCTCTCTCCCATCCTTTGTGTCTGCAGTTCAGACTGCCTTTTGTCATTCTTGCCAGTGGAGTTTTCAAAAGCAAGAATCTCGCTTCCTCTGGCCACTCGGAGAGCGTACAGTATATTTGATGTCTGGAACATCAAACAAATGCTTGTGCTCACAGTGCAGAAATAATCCCAGACAAAAGGAGACTGTGGCCATGTGGAGAATACGAAAGAAACAGGGATGGGGAAATTACCAGTCAAGTCAAAGAAGAGGCTGTTTCCCAACCCAGTTCACCCGGGGGGGAAACAGGAGTGTGAGGCTGTCAAGAAGCTGCACAGAGCACCCCGCCCCCAGCCACCGTGGATGGTGACAGAGCCAAGGAAGGCGGCCCCTTGTCAGAATCATTAGCTCACCCCTTTATCTACCACGCAAGCAGGATCTTGAGCAGTCTCGTGAATGTTCTTAAATTTGGGCATGGCCATTTAGTGGGGAACACATATATGTTCCCTGTTTCCGCACCACCACCCCCCCTCCCGCCCAGCCAAGGAAGGAACTGATCCTGGTCTAGCTTTCTCATATAAACCCAGGCTGCTCAGCATCTGGGGAAGCAGGGTTCAATGTCCTTAATTCTTTCTCTCCCCTTCTAGGCTCTTCTCTGAGCTCTGCTCCCTCCTTGCACGGCTCGCAGAAGGGCCCAAGAGTTGACAGGAACCCGTGGGATTTCCTTCTCAGCACCTGGCTCCTGGCCACCGTCTCCCACCCCCACCTGCTTGTCCGTTCACAGCGCGACAGCTGGTTCGGTGAAGGTGACGCAGCCATAAGAGTTAAGGGGTGAATTAATTGGAAGAGGAGGGCAGAAAAGCCAGGGCAGGGAAAAGAGTGCAAATCAAAGGGTTTCTCTCCCCCGAGGGCTGCTCCTGAGACTGAGGCAGGCCCACAATAGCAGCTCAAGTTCACCTTGTGTGAAGGAAGAGAGGTGTTTTAATGGCTCTGTAGCAAGAGGGGAGGAGAGAGAAAGAGGGATAGAAAATCAAAAGAGAGAGAGAGAAAAGAGGAGATAGAGAGAGGTGCAAATCCAAATGTCGATGTGTAGACATAGTGAGGAGAGCCTGCTGGCTGACAGGGTGATTTATTGGATTCTTCCAGTTAATCACTGCCGGCCTGTGGCCAAACGGATCTCCAGCAAAGCTGAAAGGCAGCCGAGGGAAACAGGCTTATAAGCATAAAGCCGCATAATGGTGTTCAATGAAGTGTGAGACTTTTAGTTCAGTCTCGCTGAGCCGGCCGCACCGCCGGAATGTCAAAGAGGGATTGTGGGTGGAAAAATTATGGATTTAAACTGCTAGCTGTAAATGAGGTCAATATGTCTGGTTCATAAACAGTCCGAGCCTATTCCAAGAATGCAGTGAGGGGGAAAATTAGCGTGAAGCCAACACTGTAGACAAACCTCATTGAGATATAATTGCAGCTATAAATACAAGCGAAAAGCTTACCGAGTGCAATAAAATACAGACACGCTTTTTTATTCCCCCTTCTTCTTCCTTCTTTGAATCTATGCATTTGTTAAGGGTGGTGCATCCCTAATGCCCCCCTCCATCTCTCCCTCCCTCTCCTAGTGACACCCAGTGTTGCAATTAATTGAGTGTTCTTGATCTCCCATTCCATTTTATTCAGGCAAGATTGGAAAAAATCAAAAGAGCACATCTAAAGCATTTTCTTCCCTTTCGCCTTTCTATTTGAATCAGGTTGAAATGTGTGGAGAAAAGAAGCAGCGCTTATTTTTTATGAAGGGGGAGAAATCCAAGTAAAAAGGCTTTTTAAACTAATACATCTGTTAGATCATTTGAATCTCCATTTAATGAAGGGACATCAAAGGCGTCCACAGGATCCTATGGTGGGGATTCTTTCAAGGGCTACCTGGTTTTGGCTCATGAAACACTGACTCAAAATTAATATATATATTTTCTTCTTCTTCTTCTTTCCTTTTCTTAAACTCCAAAGACTCTCATTACTGTATTTTGTACTCGAGCTCAAAGGACAGAGGACAGACATTAGCAAACTTGCTTCGCCCAGTTTAAAAGCCGATACAGTAATAAATTGAAGTCTAATAGCTCCGGTCAGGCTGTCTTTCCCCCTCAACCAATTGATTTAAATGGCAGTAATTTGGCCAGCGAGGCTAGTCCTGTTTAAATTAAACCCATTAATATAATAGCACAAGTCCTGAATGAAATCCATCTGCAGAAAAGGCTCCACTGGTCAGTAGTTTCATAACTGCCAGGGGATGTCCTGAAACACCCACAATCGTATAAACAGGAATTACAGATTGCAGGCAAGACCCCAAAAGGCTCCTGGCCAGAGAGAGAGACACAGACAGACAGACAGAGAGAGAAGGAGAGAGAGACAGAGACAGGGAATACGGGATATAAACAAAATAGTGTGAGTGCGCATATTCAAAACAAGTGAGAGACTGACCTGAAGTTTTCAAGGGAAATGACCTTGATTATTAGTAACAGTAAAAGGTTAATTGTACTAATAACAAAAAGCGGAGTTCCTGCTGGGAAAAGCCCTCAGCATCCTTCTTCTCTTCCTCCCTCCCGTCTCAGTAGGGAGGCATTTTTCCTCTTGAACTGTTACCCCAAGACCTTGTGGCCCAAAATGCCAGAAATAATTTCTTCTTTTTTCTTTTTCTTTTTCTTTTTCTTTAATGTTTATTTATTTTTGAGAGAGAGAGAGAGAGAGAGAGAGAGAGAGAGAGAGAGAGAGATTGGAAAAAGGGCAGAGAGAGAAGGAGGAAGGACAGAGGATCTGAAGCAGGCTCTGTGCTGAGAGCAGAGACCCTGATGCAGGGCTCCAACCCACAAACTGTGAGGTCATGACCTGAATTGAAGTGGGACACTTAACCAACGGAGCCACCCAGGTGCCCCCATAAATAATTTCTTCAATGCAGGGACATGGTCCAAAAGGACAAAAAAAATTTCTTCTGAGCAGAGAATGTGATCTTCCCAGCTGAAGGTGTGTGCGTGGTTTCGATGTTGGCCTTCAAGACAGTGTCCCTGCTGCGTCCACGTTCGGCTCAGAGTCAGTTTCCATTAAGGTGGCCCAACGAGTGGGATTTGGTTTGGGAATCAGGAACGCAGCTGCCATTTTCATCACGGAGTCTGAGTCCGTGTTGAAACCCAAGCAAACTCTCCGCCATCTGTTCGAAGGGAAAGGATGCTTCCTAAACAGACCGAGGGGAGCTTGAACTAAGGAGCTATGGAATCGTGGTGGGTGACTTCAGCATGTGTGTGTATTTGAAGGTGACAATAAAATAGCACCACACATGTTCACAGGTGGCCAATGAAAGTTTAATTACCTTATGGGCACACTCTGAAGCCAGCATTTCAGGAGCGAGGAGGAGGTCGCTCAGGTCTGACAGCAGGACTAGGGGTTGGGAACTGGGGGCTCCCGGTTCTGGTCTGCCTGTCATTTACCAGCTGTGCAGTCCCAGGCAAGCCCCTCAATCTGAGTTTGTTTCCTTATTTAAAAAAAGGGGGCGAGGTTACTTGTTCTGCATGCCCTACAGATGGTTGCACAGAAAAGTATTTGGCAATCTGTAAAACTCATTTTTTTTAATGTTTATTTATTTTTGAAAGAGACAGAGTGTGAGTGGGCGAGGGGCAGAGAGAGGGAGACACAGAATGTGAAGCAGGCTCCAGGCTCTGAGCTGTCAGCACAGAGCCCAACGCAGGGCTCGAACTCACAAACCGTGATATCGTGACCTGAGACGAAGTCGGACGCTCAACTGACTGAGCCACCCAGATGCCCATTTTTAAATTTTTTTTAATGTTTGTTTATTTTTGACAGTGGGGGGGCAGGGGCAGAGAGAGAGGGAGACACAGAATTTAAAGCAGACTCCAGGCTCTGAGCTGTCAGCAAAGAGCCCGATGCGGGGCTCGAACTCACGAACTGCAAGATCATGACCTGAGCCGAAGTCAGATGCTTAACTGACTAAGCCACCCAGGTGCCCCCATAAAACTTTAAATAATGTTAAGATAGCAGTAGTAGCCTACTAGTGTCTTACTGCTAGTGACCAGTATTAGGTTTGCTAACAAGGCACTAATTTATGACTCTATTAAATTATAAGGGAACTTGCATGGATAACGGACCCTGACTGTGTTTGGGACACAGTGATAGGGTCTCTCCCATACAAGATCTCACTCATGCAGTCATGTAAGTTAAATGTCATTGTCCTTCATTTTACAGGTGAGGACACCTAAGTTTAGACAATTTGAGTCACCCGCTGTCCACTAATTCGATAATAAATACTGGAAATAGAATGTGAATCTAATCTTTCTACATTCAGTTTTAATGTCCTTTGAGGGGATGTGGTATTCCTCTTCTGCTGAATGCCACCCTAATTTTTTTTTGGCTCAACTGTTTGTGCTTGATTTAGCCTAGTGGATCACAATCCAGAAATGCACCTTAAAAGCACAGATACGTCAGGGCGCCTGGGTGGCGCAGTCGGTTAAGCGTCCGACTTCAGCCAGGTCACGATCTCGCGGTCCTTGAGTTCGAGCCCCGCGTCAGGCTCTGGGCTGATGGCTCGGAGCCTGGAGCCTGTTTCTGATTCTGTGTCTCCCTCTCTCTCTGCCCCTTGCCCGTTCATGCTCTGTCTCTCTCTGTCCCAAAAATAAATAAATGTTGAAAAAAAAATTTTAAATCACAGATACGTTTGTCTGTTTGTTTTCAATAATGATATTCAGGGCCCATCCCAGAGTTTCCGATTTGAGAGTTGTGTTAGGCCCAAGGTGAGAAACACAGGCTTAGCTGACCAAGAACAGGAAGAATCAGGAGTTTGTCACTGTTCCCCCGCGGGCTTTGTGTGTTGCTCTCCATGATTCACTCACACGCGTGCACGCGTGTCCGCACACACACACATGCACACACACACACACACACACACACACCGAGTTTACAAATAAGGAAAAAAGTACAGACTGCTGCGACTGCTTCCATAATTCAGTCTTTCAACAGCAAAAGGACAGGGTAACTGTAGACCTCCCTACAAATGCCTTCCTTCCCTGAGGCACTGCTCAGCTAAAAAGACAATATTGCTTATCCTCTTAGTGTGGATAACATGAGGCTAAACCACAAAGCAACAAGGTTACCCTCTGGGTGACAGACCCTCACAGCCACCACACTCGGGTATGTGGTAGGCGCCATGGTGGGCGGGGCTCTCAACAGGGTGGGGGGCAGGAGCAAGAGCAGAGGGCACACGGAGTTCCATGTTAGGCTGCTTTTTGGGGGCAAATTTCTTTGCTGCCTCTTCTTTCACGGAGTGATAAGCACAGCTCCTATCTTACCTGGTTAGCGCGACACATCTCCCAGTGTTACGATGCCAGACCTGAGAAATAAAGGTCTGAGAAATATGATGCCTTCTCTGAGAAATAAAGTCAAGGAACACCAGAAATCTAAGGGATTGATCCCTCAGATTTATAGTACACAGCATACAGATTCCAGGATGTGGGCAGAATATACCTTTTTTTAAAAAAAAAAATATTTATTTATTTTGAGAGAGAGAGAAAGTGGGGATGGGGGGTGGGGGGAATCCCAAGCAGGCTCCGTGCTGTCAGCGCAGAGCCTGAGGCAGGGCTTGATCCCATGAACCATGAGATCATGACCTGAGCCGAAATGAAGAGTCAGATACTTAACTGACTGAGCCACCCAAGTGCCCCCAGAATACATGGTTTTAACTCATATTTCACTTGTAACAAATCAAGAGATATGTGACTTGCCCACAGTTATAGAGCTGAACTACAGTATCGTTGGGACATGTTCATTCTTAAACAAGTCTTAACTGAGTGCCTAGTATATCCCAAGCCAAGGTTCCCAGTCTTGGGAAATTTGCTCTCATGGAACTCACATTTTTGTTGGGGAAAGACATATAACAAAGCAATAATAAACAAATGTATACTATATAAAGGGTGAAAAGTGCTCTGGAGAAAATTAGCAGGGTCTGGAGACACAGGATGATGAAAGATGTCAGGGACATCCATTCTGATGAGGTAGCATTTGAACAGACCTGAATGAAATGAGGGAGGTAGCTAGGGGAATAGTCTTTTAGGCAAAGGATCTGCAAATACAATCTCCCTGAGTCATGGTTGTGCTTGTCCGTTTAGGGGGTTCAAATTTAGTTTCTTAATCTAAGTCCAGTATTCTTTTAGTTATTCAGTACAGTCATATAGGTGCCATATATCTTAGCACATGGCGTCTCCTCGTTGTCTCAATCTATGTCCCTAATCTGGGTATATAAGCAGATCTTCCAAGGGGAAAGACAGGAGTGCACATCCCTGTCCTTACCTATGAAGGTTTCCTGGGAAGAAGAAAGGATGGTGGAAAAAACTCATTGGAATGGCTATGCATCAGTGGGGCAAAGAGCCATTTTGCTCTCCCCTGCCTTTTTTCTCGGCCCCTGGTTATATGCAGCTCATTATAAAACTAGAAGATTTTGCTTCCTTTTATGAGATTTTCTCATGGCTACACTGGTTTGCTATACAGCCAGTACGAGAGTTCAAAAGCCACAGACAGCCTGACTTCACAGCCAAGCCTTACCACTGCCAACTGGGCTCTGCCATTTGAGAAGTCATGCAAATACCATCTAAATAGCAGTGGAAATATAGAAAGTTTCACAATGCTTTTGGGTCAGTGCCCACTGCCCATGGACCACTATCTCCGTCAAAGAAGCCTCCTTTGGGGAACTGCTGCCCTACTCCATTTTTCTCACCCCCGGACCGCAACCACCGTTTAAGCCAAAACTCTGGGAAATGCAGAATATGTGGGATGAGTGTAAAATAGCACAGATGTAGTTGGATTATAGGTTAACTTTCCCTTTCCCATTAACAGAAATATCGAGACATGCTTTCCTTAAATGTTTGTTATTCCCACCTTGAATATCTAACATCAGGGTTAGAATCAATACTTGTAAATATTTGCTTGGAAAACTATGCTTACCAGTAGAGGTGAGTCTATATATGCCTAACCAATAAATGATACCTTACGACCCCGCGATCCATTAACTCTCGCTGGGAATTTTGAAATATAATGCACAGGTTCAGTCTTGGAATACACACAAATACACTGGTAGGTTCTTTCCTCTGCTTGCAGAAGCTTGCAAAATTGTAAGTTACAGTATCCAGTTTTTAAGAACTCATTTCTTAAAAGAAATCATCCTAAAAAGACAGATTGTAACTTGCTTCCCAGGCTTTTCGTTGTTTAAAACTCTGCATCTCCTGTATAGCAGCTTTCATGAGAAATTGATCAGGAAGAAGTCAATCAGGAAAGAGTATTCCTAGATTTGCAAACCTCTGCCCTAGCCTATTACACTCCACAACTCAGCCACTATATAAGTCGACAGCCCCCACGGCACACAGCCAGGCTTCGTCTGGACTTCTCCAGAACTGCTTTCCCTGCAGTTCCTCAAGCTATGTTTGTTTTTGCACTGTATGTGCAGAGGGATGGCTTCCTCATATTCCCCAGTTCACAGTACACACTGAGGACATGTGCACATGGTCTCCTTGTTGCCTTTCTTTCCTCCTTTCCCCTTACTTACAGCCCACACACCCTTTCTCTTCCCCTCTTCATTAGGCAACCCTTCTCGTTAGTTTCAAAACACACATCATTTTACTTGAGCGTGTTTTTGTAAAAGATGTATTGTTTTCTGCACACGTTTTTAATTTATGTGAACAATATCTGGCATATCACAACCTATTTCCTCTTTTAACTCGACACCATTTTTAATTAATTTTTTAAATAATTATTTTATAATTACTATTTTTTAGGGCAGTCTCAGGTTACAAAAAATTGAGTGGAAAATACACTGCTTCTCCATTCTTCTTCTACTTGTGCTTACAAGATTCTCCTATTAACAACTTGCATTAGTGTCGTATGTTTCTTATAACTGATAAGCAGGGGCGCCGGGGTGGCTCAGTTCGTTAAGCGTCCGACTTCAGCGCAGGTCATGATCTCACAGTCTGTGAGTTCGAGCCCCGCGTCGGGCTCTGTACTGACGGCTCAGAGCCTGGAGCCTGCTTCACATTCTGTGTTTCCCTCTCTCTCCGCCCCTCCCCTGCTCATGCTCTGTCTCCCTCTGCCTCAAAAATAAATAAAAACGTTAAAAAAAAATAAAATATAACTGATAAGCAAACATTGATACATTATTATTAACTAAGGCCAATAGTCTACGTTAAGGTTCACTCTTGCTATTGTACATTCTGTGGGTTTTGACAAATGTGTAATGGTATGTACCATCATTCTAATATCATCCACAGGCGTTTTACTGCCCTAGAAATCTCTTGTGCTCTGCCTGTCATTCCTCCCTGCCCCCTAATCCCTGGCAACCACGGACATTTTTATCGTCTCCATAGTTTTCCAGAATGTCATATACTTGGAATTATATGTGGCCTTTCAAATTGGCTTCTTTCACTGGACACACGCATTTCGGTTTTCTCCATGTCTTCTCATGGCTTGATAGCTCATTTAGCGCCAGGTAATATCCCATTGTCTGCATCTACCACAGTTTGTTTATCCATTCTCCTATTGGAGAACATTGGTTAATTCCAAGTTTTGGCATTTATGGATAAAGCTGCTCTAAACACTCGTGTGAAGGCTTTTACGTGGGCCTTGTGTTTTTAAGATTCATCCATGTTATTATCTGGATAGTCAATGCACAAACATAAACGTGGCTTTCCCATTCTCCAGAGTACTGTTGCGCATGTCCGCCATAATTCGTTATTCTCTCTTCCCTTGATGGGCATCCACAGTGCTTCCAAGTCTATTACCACGACTGAGGTGCCATGATCACCCTCCTATCTCCTATGGCCCCGTGTAAGAATGTCTTTGTCATATATATTTGGGAGCAGAATGTATACCTGGATACCCACAAACTTAATTTGACTGGGTAGTACCAGGCTGCTCTCCAGAATTGAGGAAATGGCCCATTTTCCCCCAGCTGGGCATGAAAATCCCCAAATCCACACATCTTCACAAATACTTGCATTGGCCAGCTGAGTTATATCATTCTGACGGTTGTAAAAAGATAGCTCATTGCTCTCGTAATTTGCATTTCTCTGATTTCTGGTTTGAGCCCATTAACCTTTGAGCTCCCTCTTCTCTAAATTGCCCATTTATGTCCCTTTAAGGTCTGTCTTCTCTCTGGACAAAATGTCCTTGTGGTCATTAAATGAGCCCATGCTCTCTGGCATGTCTCTCTGTCTGGGGTGGGGTAAAAGGCTCTCAATAATTGCTTTACCCCCACACACACCGTGAATCTTTTCACATTTTTTCAATGCCCAGTCGGCCCGTGCCAAGAAGTTGAATACTCAGTGTGTTCAACTTGAGTCTTGTTTTTTGGTTTGTTGTTTCATTTTTTGGGGGGGGTCTGACACGCCAGACCCAAGTTCCTCAAATCCTGTTGTGGGAAGAATGCAGAGAAAGGGCACACAGGGTTTTGCTCATTATAGCATCCATTTTATAGAAAAAGGGTTTATCGTGGTTACAGTAGAATATATACTAAATTCTCATTAATTAGAAATGACAAGCTCAGCAAGAGTTTCAAAAAGAAACTAATTTGCCAATGGATTATGTATAGGTGCCTTGTTGAATGAAAACTAAAGTCTATTACATTGCACACCACCTTGTGTAATATTTATGCCTTGTTCGTGGGTCTTGTTTGCAGAGTAAATACACTTTTAGTTTTACCTACCTGCTTAGTTATTAATATGGCTGAAGAAATGAAAAGGAATTATTGTCAGCTGTTTTTTACTACTCACAATTTTGTTAAAAACCATATTAATTTAGTGAGATTATCATGTCATTTATCGATACTATCATTTTTGTTGTATGTACTTTTTACTACAAGGATTTTTTTTTTCCCCTGAAGACCCTCTTTTTTGAAATAGGAATTCATGTATTCTAAACTCAGTGCTTTTGTCTCTCATTTACCAGTCAATATCTGCTCATTAATTTTTTTCTACTTAATGGTTAACTTCTGAGAAGTTTCTGGTATGAACTAATGGAGGATTGCTTCCAATTTTAAAGGTGAAGGAAGGGGATGCCTGGGTGGCTCAGTCAGTTAAGTGTCTAACTCTTGATTTCAGCTCGGGTCATGAACTTGTAGTTTGTGAGTTCAAGCCCCAGAACAGGCTCCACGCTATCAGCGTGGATTCTAAGATAACAGTCCCAGGTAATTACCTGGGGGCAGAGATGTGATTCTTTTATTCTTGTATAAAAGAATCTTCTAGTTGTTTTTATAATTCCAGAGAATAAAGGTCTTCTTGGTGTAGTTGGGATGTCTATTTCAATGTTTCCTTTGAGTTTTCTCTCCCTAATTTTTGGTATGTTCCTGAGGTGCTGTTTACATCCTGCAGAAGTGTGTTCCCTGTCAAAAATTTAAACAAGCCATGGGGTCCACTGGCAGGGGATCTCAAATGCATGTTGAGTAAGTAAATGAGTGAATGTGGTAAAGATTTAAGGCTTGATTTCCTTTCCAGGAAGATCTGATTTTTAATAGAGGTATCTTGAAAAAAAAAAAAATGAAACAACAAACCAAAAAACAAACTTTGAAAACCCAAAGCCATTAACTCTGAAAGAGGGTTCTGGAGGAGTCAGAGGCTAATGGGGATATTTTGAGGAAGGGGAATTTGGCCAGACACCATTAAATGACACCTCATAGACAGCTACCAAATTTACTCACTCACAGTTCAATTTTATCCACTCGGAAAAGTCATCAAGACCTCCTATGTCTGGGCTTGGCCTGAGATGGTTACATAAATACCCATTTTCACAGTTTAATAAGGAAAATGGAAAAAATTGACATAATATGATACAGTTTGAAAGGTTTTGTTCCTGAGCTGTGCACGGTGAGGCCAGAAGTAGGAAATAACTCATCCTAGGAAAATCCAGGAGATTTTTTGGAGGAAGTGGCATTTGAACTGTATTCTCTACCTCTTAGAGAATGAGGAGTTCAGCAAGTGACTAGTAATGAAGAGTTTGGGAGACTAAAATTACCATAGACCAATCTCAGTATTATAGATTATCAGCAGAGACATAAGTGACCTGACAAACGTCCCAAAGCAAGTGGCTAAAATAGGTCAAGATATGATGGGGACATACCTCTCAACCACACCTACTCCTCTTACATTTGTGTCACTTTTTTCAAGGGCAGAGTCTTTTCTCTTTTCATTCTTAGGTTGCCTTGGTACATGTCTGTGTTGTGACAATCAAGGTTGATTGTCTTGGATTAGTTATACTGTTGAGTTTAATTTTCCTTTTGAGCTGTTAACCATTCCAAATGTGCTTGAGTCTGTGATTAGTTTTGCTGCAGAGATTTTCTGTTTGGGAACGTGGGTAGCTTTTCAACCCTGCTTTTCTGGCAGCGTTATGCAGATTTAATAAGAACTCTGGTTATAGGAAATTTGGGGAGACAAAGAGATGTAAAACCAATATTATGTTTGTATTTCTTACCTCTGAGTATATTCTGAGCAATGAAGGAGAATGGCTGCTACCCGAGAGGTCAGAGTTAACAAAGAAATGACCAAGTATGTTTCGTTATAAAGCCTGGCTTTTCCCCTTATGCACTCCCACCCCGCTTAATCTTCTCTAAGGAACTGTGGCAGCTAATAGGGAAGGGCCAATCTCTGCCTTCTGTGACTTATCTGGGATGGCTATACCATTTCATCATTCTCTTGAATAAATGAATACTGCATGCTAAGTACTTGTTGCCATTTCCATAGCAAAGGTGGGAGTTCCAATTACTGGGTTCTAAAAAAAGGGATTTGGGCAAGGGCACAATGGATTTCTGTATGTTTTTTGCAAGTAGAGTGATGTGCATCTGAAAAAGAATTGTAAGAAGATATTAAGACAGGAGGGGAGGTATTTAAGCATGGTAGCTAGGAAAGCCAGCTTCTAGGCTCACGTAGATGAGGGGCTTTGTGACAGTGAACCTCTCAACACCTTGGCTTTCTTGTCTATAAAATGAAGGTGGATTAGATGACTTCTCAGACCTTTTCCTTTTTTGTGAAACCTCACGTGACAGTTCACAGTAAACTGTTATGCAATCTGAGTTTTTTGAGAACGGTGGTGGAATTCTCATCTGTGATATTATTATTTGCCCCATATATCTCCACCCCCTTCTTTATTGCTAACAAAAAGCCAACGTGTCAGGGCACCTGGGTGGCTCAGATGGTTAAATGTCCTACTCTTGATTTTGGCTCAGGTCATGATCTCACACTTCATGAGATAGAGCCCTGGGTCTGGCTCTGCACTAACAGCACGGAACCTGCTTGGGCTTCTCTCTCTCTCTCGTTCTGCCCTTATCCCACTCGCTCACTCTCCCTCAAAATAAATAAGTAAACATTAAAAAAATAAAAAGCTAATGTGTAGTTTTTGAAGGGGGTACGGGTAGCATTGCATCCAGTATCAAGAGAGATTACCACTTTCCCAATATCCTTTGCAGGTAGGTTTGGCCACATGACACACTTCCGGCCAAAAGATCCTAAGAAGACATTTGCCGGGAGTTCTAAGAAGACTTTTGCTTTTCCTGATAAAATCAATGACCGTTCTCCTTCTTCCTGCCTTGAATGAAGACGAGAACCACAGTAGTTGTCTTGTGACTATGAGGTAAAATCACGTGGTACTGGATATCACTGAGCAGCACACATCTCCAGAATTATTATTGACCTAAGTAAATCCCTCCCAACTTGTTTTAGCCATTGAAGTTTTCTTTTCTGTTACTTGCAACACTGTCCCTTCCTTTTGGTCCTTGGAGGCTAATATATGCAATCCTAGTAAGGTGAAATTAGCCTGTTCAGGATGGAGATGTTTGCTTAAAAGGCAAAATGTTTAGAGTTTAATCCTGCTCTATAATCTCTAAAGTAGCTGTTCTTTTAAACATGTATGGGACAGTCAGAATATTTCAAGGTATCTACACCATACACCTATAGATTGTATGGCCACGATTTCTTAAAGCAGAGGCTGGTATAAGGATGTCTGGGGCAAAATGGGATATAGAAAAGTTTCCTTGATAGAGTTTCAGTTCTCTCATTCCTACCATCACTCTTTGGAGTTTTCCAAAGAAGGATAATACACTTAGTTATACACTAAGTTATGAGATGCTAGATAGTCAGTAATTATATTCCAGGAGATGCTTAGCCCACGAGAGCATATAGATAATAGTGAAATCACAGACGTCTGCATAGGAAGGTTTTTCATTTTTCGTTTGTTTGTTTGTTTCTTCTCGTTTTTTTTTTATTGCCAAGGAAGGGTTTGCTTTAAGATCTCTTTAAATAATATCCTAAAGGTAAAAATCTACCATACACCCAGCTGGCATCTGTAAGTTCATAAAAACCTGTTTTTAGGTTTTATTCTCACTAATGGAGGAAAAGTTGGGAATGCAAAATTACAGATAACCCCAAATCATTAATATCTGGGTTTTTCTGGACACAGTTAAGAACAAGCATTTTTATACATGCCTACATCTTGCACATGTACATACATATTCTATACTCACCTGCCCATAAATCTCTTTTCAGTTTACTTTTATCACAGAGACACTGATATATGGAAGGTGCCACCAGAGAGGCACATAGAACCACTAGTTTACTACAATCAAAATCTGGTAGTAAATAGTCCATGTCAATGAAGTAAATATACAAGACTTCATCCACATAGGAGGCTATGGTTCTTTGCCTCCTATGTGGCAACTGTGTTTCATCATAGTCCCCGCTAGGTTGACAGAAAGCCACACTCTGGGTCTATGGTAGTGCAGCGTGAGAAAAGCACTGTGGTCCCACTCAGAAGCGTGCCACGTCTTAAATGTGCATCCCATCTCTCCCAAGCACACAGCCGCTCATATGGAAACCCTTGATGTATGGGCCATCAATACTCAATGTGTTTACAGAGAGATCCCCAACTGGGAACTCCTGCTGCAGGAAATACGAGATATGATACAGAACACAATACATTTCAATTAAGGCAAAAAGAAGTTGCTACTTTGTAGAGGGCAATAAGAAGCTAGAAGATGTGTCTCGAATATAAAATCTGAAGATAAAAGTCTTGGTAGCGTTAGATAGCAGCTTTCTAACTTAAACAATAACTGGGGACAGATCACACTGCCTTCCCCTATTCACTCTCAACAGTGTTATTCCAAATCTAGCTAAATCAGGTTTAAGTAATTGGCTGCTTTGTCAGGACAAAAGAAAGAAGGACCTAGCTTAAGGAGGCAGTGAGTACAGATTGGGCAAGCTGAAGACAGAATAGCTCCACCATTTTGCTTTAGTGATATCCCAAGTAAAGTGGTGGTTGTTATGATTGAATGTTGAGGGCATCTTTAGTGTATAGCTTCTCTCGATAAACATAGTTTAAAATCACCTTTATATTTGAAATCAAGAAGGAGACTCTCCAAGTAGGGAATGAGGACGTGATTAGACCCTGGTCCTTCACTCCTGCCCCTAAGTTGCAATTGTCCCTTTGGGAATTTTAAAACGGTCAGCATGGTCAACTGCCAGGGGTCTCAGGGTCCCCTTTAACATTCTCCTTTAATACAAACCCCAACTCTTCTTTGTTTTTCCCTCAATGTGGTTGGCATTTCAAAGGAAACTTCACTAAGGGAAACAAAAGTAATGATATAATCAAAGACAATATCAAAAGAAAAAACTATCAAAATAATAAAAAAAAAACAACTTATGAAGTACAATATTTATTTTGTCTTATAATTATTATATCATGACCTTTGAAGAGCTAGAACTACTATATTGGCTTTGATTTCTCATCTCCTGATTCCTGTTCTTCACTGGGTGCATAAATCTTTACTTTTCATTATTGGAACTATTTTCTAAAATTTTTCTTGAAGTTTATTTATTTGAGAGAGAGAGCGAGCAGGGAGGGTCAGAGAGAGAGAGAGAGAGAGAATCCCAAGTAGGCTCTGCACTGACAGTGCAGAGCCCGATGTGGGGCTCAAACCCACAAACCAGGAGATCATAACTTGAGCCAAAACCAAGAGCCAGAGGCTCAACTGACTGAGTCACCCAGATGCCCCTGCATTATTGGAACTATTTTCTAGACTTTCTCCATCACGAAGAATTATTAAAGTCTTCATCTTCCTGGCAAGGGAGAGGAAGACATCTTTACACATGGAAATTTCCTTTATAAGTGTAAATTTCTTTTACAAAAGTAAAACTGTGTTCTGTTTTTACAGCTTTTCCTGTACTCGCCATTTAGCTCAAAATATTCCATATGTCAAAGAGGTATATTCCAGTCCCCTTTATAGTGAAAACCAAAAAAGACCTTGTCTCATTGTTTCAGCCCTCTCTGGGCATCTTCATTAAACTCCTTGTCATGGCTCTTTCACTGGTAATGGTTGCATTATCTACTTGGTTACCCTATGCTGTGATGTCCACTTCATGGAAGATAAATGACAATATTTTGACCGTATCATACACATGTGATCTTATTAGATTCAGGGCCACAGTCTTGAAACACATTTCATTCAAGAAACTCAGACCATCAAAGAAAAGTAACTGAAAATTAATTTAGGTCCTTCCCTTGTATTTCTTGAAAACAGTGAAGGACATTCATAGTTCATAGCATAACATTTCTACCTTTATTCTCTCTCCTAACAACTTAGTTTACACCACTGAAGTGCACTTTTTTTTTAATGTTTTAATTTGTTTTTGAGACACAGTGCAAGTACAAGCAGGGGAGGGGCCGGTGGGGGGGGGGGGGTGGATCCGAGCAGGCTCTATGCTGACAGCAGAGAACTCCATGTGGGGCTTGAACTCATGACTGGAGCCAAGGTCGGATGTTCAGCTGACTGAACGACCCAGGTGCCCCTCAGGTGCTCTTGACTGATTTACTTGCAAACTCCTTAAAAAGGTCCTGTCCTCCTCCCCACCCTCCACCCCCAGAAAAGCTTTTCCCTAACTCAAGCCAATGCATTCCTTCTTTTTCTACCTCACTCTTTCCTTTTATTCTACCCTTCTCTCTCTTCTTTTACTCTGGATTACAAAAGCCTGAATGACTACCCTGGTGATGCTGGCAATGAAGTAGCAGAAACTTTCTCAACAAGTTAGGGAAGAAGAAGAAAGTAAGGCCAGGATCTTTTTTCAGTGGGCAGAGGAAGGGGCAAGTTTGCAAACTCTCAAGTCAATAATTTTTATTCTTCTACACTTTGAATAAGATTGTATATAATTGTCCTGGGAAGGTCCTTGTATCTAGTCTTCATTAAAGGGTGAGTTGGACAGGTCTCCTACTTTATTCAGTCCTTTCCTACTTACTATCCCTGTTTCTACTTATGTTCTTCACCTAGAGCATTGGGCCCAGGTTCATCTCTGATTCTGGGATGACTTACGTTTAATTGTTTGAGTTGTTGCTACAGCAAAGCAGTGGCCCTGATATTTGGAGTCCTATCAATGAACAGCTTTGAAAGTATCAATGGTAATACAAATTCTTTCAAATTCATTAGATCTCTTTGTCTCCATAACAAAAGAGAAAAATTCTTAGTGCCAAAATTTGTTGAGATGGTATGTCTATTCCCCTAGGTATATTTACTCTTGACCTCAGATAGGTGTGTTTTACTTTAATTCGGCTTTTAAGAAAGAAATATAAAGTTCAGAATAGCAAGACCACATCTGAAGTAGTTGCAGGGATTGAGAACATAGGATATCGGGAATGCTGGAAGTAAATTCTTCTTTTTGAAATTTTCAATACGCTTTCTGGATCAGCAGTCCCCCTTCCCCCCTTGACAAGAAATTCTATGGTTCATAGGAACACACACTGGTTTAATAAAATTGGCCTTCTTCCTTCTACTAAAAGTTTACCTGCGAGAGCCCCGAACATAATAAAATCAGATTATGAAGGCAATCATATTTACTTGTAATAAATCAAATCTTGCAGACATCAGTTAAGTCTCCCTACTGCACTGGGACAATATCATGCGTGCATACATCAATACCTGAGGTGTCAGAAATATATTTCATAAGTTCAGAAAAATTGCACATACACTTGCAGCACCATTATGAGCAGCGAATTTGTAATGTGAACATTATGATGTATAAAGTGGCTTTGTTCCTACACTTAATAAGCACCACATGTCAAGCCCACAAACATAATGGAATTTGCTGGTGATTTCTTACCATTAAATGTAGGTTATTGTTTTCAGGGAAAAAAAAAAGAGAGAGAGAGAACTTTTCCATGCTTTGCCAACATTATCCATTTCTAAGCATACAACCTCCTTCGGTGGAGTAGCAGCCTCTTTAAATTAGTAAATAAATAAATAAAACCAGACCTACCACTGTGACATTAAATTAGGTTGAACTAAAATAACTGTTGGCCTCAGTCTTTGTCTAGAATTAGCTGCTATGAAAATCTATGCCTTTCCTTTTCAAAGATGTCTTTTAAAATTGTAGCAGTCCAAACAACGCACTGTCTCCCATAGAAAGGTCCCAGCACAATACAACATTTTTGGGATGAATTCATTGAAATTTTATGGTTCTTTCCTCCGACCCACTACTTCAAATTGCTGGCTTCTTTATAAAGGGTTATAAAATTGAGTTTGAGTTTAAAGAGTTAGTAAATTTCACAGAGGTGATTTGGGAGAGTTGGCATTTGTGTATATTTGTTTTAAGTATCTTTTAATAATTTGGTAAGTTTATTGTAAGAATGAGTCTATGCCCCTCTTTTGAGAATCTCTGAGAAAGAGGTGATAAAAATAAATGTAGAATATCCTTTTTGTCTGTTTTCTAAAAAATATTTTCTCAGCAATCTGTGTCTGTGAGGTCTTACTGCATTAGTATATTAGCATGTGTTCTCTTAGTGGAGAGGGTAATGGTTAGAGAAGTTTGAAAGACTAGAAGGAGCCGCAGTAAAATTGATAAACATGTGTGGAACCAATGCTCAATGCAGGAGACAAGTGCATTTCAGATGCACCTGATGACTCTGGAAATGCGGGTTCTACTGGGCAACAGTAACATCAGCCAGCCAAGGTCATTGCTTTATACTGTCTCAAGCAGTGGCATCTGGAAAGATTTCAGAGACTCCCCATGAGCTTCTTTTTCATTGTTTTCCACTCTGTTCCACATCTTCTTATCTGCTCTCTCTTTTTCCAATCCTTTCTTTTCCATTCCACATCATTTTTATTAGAGTCCATCCATCCTAAGCACCTTGACTACTTTATGCATTCAGTAAATGAAATGTTTGATGAAGCCTCTACTGTCATGGGGCTTACAGGATAAGGAGAGAAGACATGGACAGCACACCCAGGGGTCAGTGATAACAGAAGATTCTAGTACATGCTCACGTGAGTGGTTACTGACAATGGATGTGATTTATGAGAGGAGAGAGAGCGCTGGACTGAGTGGTGGGCTTGAGTGGGGCCTGTGAAGAGGGGCGGCTTTGTATTTGTGGAGAATACAAACAGAGAGAAGAAAGGCCTGAGAACATACTTTCCATTTTCTGGGAGGAAGGAAATTCATTACCATTTAATTTTGTTCTTTAAATTCTGCCCAAAGAAATTTCAAGGACCTCTCTAGAAAAAGTTCACCATGTTTACTCATCATGCAGTATTTTCAAATGGAACATTTTCTCCCTTTTGTTGTCTTAGAAATAAGCATTTCCATTCCCAACTGCTCTCAGAGATCCTACTTCAAAAACCACCCACTCCTGGTCTCCAAAATAGGTTGGTATTTAAAGACTCCCTTGTCTTATTGTCCATAAGACTTAGGTTGCACACATGTTGTAGAAAAGCAAAGTTTGTGCTATGAGGAACTCAAGACACCCATTTTGTTGTTCTCAAAGTTAAGGGAAAAGAAAAGAAGAAAGAGGAGAGGCAGGCAGAAGAAAAGAAGGAAGAGATAAGCCAACATTGCATTAACACTTACTACATGTCCAGTTTGTGCCAAGTTCCTCATATCTATTTCCTCATTTCAATCACACAGTGACCCTCTGAGGAAACTATTAAGGTTATCCCTATACTTATGGACTGGGAATACAATAGAGAGAGGGAGAGATGAAAAGAATTTTCCTGAAGTGTCACACTGCTAAGGGGCAGGACTGTGTTTGAAACTTGAGTCCATTTGTTCCAAAGCCTGTGTGATTATCCATTGTATGTACCCCTCTGCTAATAAGACTACCAAGAGAGAAAACTCTCTGATTTTTTTTGTTTCCAAATTTACCTAATTCAACAGAATGCAACCTTAAGATCTTTTGGTTTGATGGGTTTCAAGTCCTTTCCTAATAGTTGATGGCATAAAGGCAAATTAAACTGGTGGATTTAGTGTTCAGTAATCCAGTTAAAACTTTTTGGGTGACTGATGAATTGTTTTTGATTAGTGCTAAAGATCTAACATCATTAGCAGGTGAATTCCTTCTCCATGTCTGAGTTGGGAGGGTTTGGTATATATGCTTGGGAACAACTTGGTTTCTTAATTATCGTCATTCATATTATCAGATATTCAATAGTGAGTATGTAAAGTCTTTAGAGTGGTGGCTTTGTTAGGTGCCAATCTGGCTAGACTGAACTACAGTTCCCAGAATTCCCTTTCCTGTATGTTTCTGGCCTATGTGGCGGCCACCAGAGAGGTTCTTGAGTGCAATATGGAGGTCCAAAGAGAAGCAGCAGCCATTTCTAGCACACAGCCTATATCTGCTGGCTCACTTCATTGGAGTGGGGCAGCAGACAGGCCAGCAACTGCCTTACCCTTCCCTGGAACCTCCTTTATCTCCTCTGACTCCTACACCAGGTGAGTGTTTAGCTCCCTGATGAAGCATATCTTCCCTGCAGGATTCCTAGAACATCAAAATCAGAGGTGGTGAGAACCAACATGGTTTCGTTCCAGCTCATACTTGTGGGTCCCAGCTTGTTCTTGCTCTCCCCAGCTTAGCCCCAGTACCCCAGCATGTGACCTTGATTGGAAATGGGGTCTTTACAGAGATAATCCAGTCAGAGTGAGGTCATGACGGTGGGCCCTAATCCAATATGACTTGTATCCTTCTACAAAGGGGAGGTTTGGAAAGATACATGCCCAAGGGAAGAGTATGTGAAGACACACAGGAAAACTGCCATGTGAAGGTACAGGACTGAAGTCATACACCTACAGGCCCAGGGAAGTAGAAGATTGCTGGCAAGTCACCAGAAGCTCCCAAGAAGGAACCAACCAAACTAACAACTTGGTTTCAGACTGCTGGCCTCTAGTAGAACTGTGAGACAACATATTTCTGTTATTTCAAGTCATCCAGTTTGGGAGACTTTGTGGACTTCAATCTCCAGTGTCAGAAACAAGGACAACTATCTCATGAAGATGACTGAATCAACTTCCCTGATGAGGCAAGATCCAGCTCAGCAACAAATCCCCACTGGTTCTGCTTCTCTGATTGGGCCTAAACTGATGGGCATACAAGAAATTAGTTTAAAAAGGACCACAGGGACACCTGGGTTGCTCTGTCGGTTAAGTGTCCAACTTTGGCTCAGGTCATGATCTTGCAGTTCGTGAGCTGTGAGTTTGAGCCCTGCATCAGGCTGGCTACTGTCAGTGAAGATCCCACTTCGGGTCCTCTTTTCCCCTCTCTCTCTGCCCCTCCACTGCTGTGTCTGTCTGTCTGTCTGTCTGTCTCTCTCTCAAAAATAAACAAACATTTAAAAAATAAAATAAAAATTGGGGTGCCTGGGTGGCTCAGTCGGTTAAGCATCTGAGTTGGGCTCTGGTCACGATCTCATGGTTCGTGGGTTCGAGCCCCGCATCAGGCTCAGAGTTTGGAGCCTGCTTCAGATTCTGTCTCCCTCTCTCTGCCCCTCCTCTGCTCTCTCTCTCTCTCTCAAAAATAAATAAACAATAAAATAAATTTTTTTAATAAAAAATAAAAAATAAAAAATAAAATAAAAAGGATCACAAAGCTCCAAGCACAATAGCACAGTAGTTAATTTAAAAGTAATAAGGAGGGGTGCCTGGATGACTCAGTTGGATAAGCATCCAACTTTGGCTCAGGTCATGATCTTGAGGTTTGTGGGCTCAAGCCCCGTGTCGGGCTCTGTGCTGACAGCTCAGAGCCTGGAGCCTGTTTCGGATTCTGTGTCTCCTCTTTCTCTGACCCTCCCCCCACTCATACTTTGTCTCTCTCAAAAATAAATAAACATTAAAATAAATAAATAAAATAAGGTAGCAAGGAGAAGAATAGCCCTATGATGCTGACAAAAAGAATAAACCTCAATCTTAATCAGCAAACAAAACTGATGGCTTGTAACAAAAGTTCTTCTCTTCTTCAACACAGGCTGTGCTGTTAACTTCATTAGTTTGCTGATGCTGCATGTGTTAACTAAACACATTACTGACGACTGGCTGCGTTTTTACCGTTTAAAAGCAGTAATTTTTATTTTCACCAAGTCACCAAACAAGCCCTGAACGATTTATGCTCTTTCAATGAAGTTGAATACAAATTCAGGGAATATTGTCCTATGTATTGGTGTATACAACATAATTATCATGTATTAGTATTATAACTTTCCTTGAAAAAAAAAAAAAGAAAACTAAATACTTGGCAGTATTACTTCATTACAACCCTACCAGAGTCCTTCTGAGTTAAGAGACAGCACAATTAATTATCACTGCTCTTAATACAATCTGGGTCCAGCAGCTGGTCAGCAGGAAAGCTAGGAAGTAAGAGCACCCTGGGGGCTGTTCAACACCCCCCCCCCAACGATAATGTGTTATTTCCTCCTGGAAATACCAAATTCCCATGGAAGTTGTGGAGTTCTTGGGATTTTTTTTAATTAAAATTACTAAAATAATTATTTTTTCCTTAAGATTGCAGATTGTTTTGCATCTCAGCAGAGGAGAACTTCTTCATTATGAAACCATACAACCCCCAAAAAAGGAAACACATTCGAGTTAATTTTCTCCATGAATGACAGCATTTACATATCTCAAAATTTGCCTTTCAATTATCAGCAGGATACTTTTATACAGCAAAAGATCATCCTGTAAATTATCATTTACTTTTGTTTAATTTTCTCTTTTGAAGACTGATGTCAGATATTCAGAAAGCTACTTGAGACTCAGCCATTTGGAATACATTTTATAAGTAGGCTTGGCAAAACTAACATTTAGTGGTCATCCTTTAAATATGCATTTTTTTTTTGTCTTTAGTCAGGTCATTAGTTCAGCTATAACCTCTCAGAAGCACTCAGCCCATCCCCAAGTAGACTTGTGATTTAATATCTTTTCCAAGGTAGAACACAAGAAAAAAATCTAATCAGTACAAGTTCATAGTATCTAATGTTCTTAAGCTTGGTGCTGGCGTTGCTTCTTCACCTGATACCATATAACTTATTTATATTAGTATTGCTATAGAATATTCATCATTTTCTCAAATTCCACTTCCCCTCTTTACCCTGCTCAGCATGCTGCAACCAATGTAATTACCTAGTACATTCATTTAAACACATGACAAGCTTTGTCCTTAAAGAGGATCCTGTGGAGGGGCACTTGGGTGGCTCAGTTGGTTAAGCGTCTCTTGGTTTAGGCTCAGGTCATGATCTCATAGTTTGTGAGTTCAAGCCCCAGGTCAGGATCTGCGCTAACAGCATGGGGCCTGCTTGGGATTCTCTCTCTTCCCTTTCTCTCTGCCCCTCCCCTGCTTGTGATCTCTCTCAGTATAAATATGTAAACTTGAAAATATTAAGTAAAAAAAGAGGACCGTATGTAAAAGGTGGTTTTGTAAAAAAAAAAAAAAAATAGCTTGCTATGTTTTAGTTGTCTTTTTAAAATATTAAGGTGGCGGGTGGGGGAAAGTATTAGAAGCTATTTCTACCAGAGATCTTTGACAGAGTAACATTTAGTTGTTGGATTATTTTATCTCCCATATGCAAATTAATTTATTTGCTTGGATAGTCAAAATAGTGAGCTTAAAGCTGCTGCGGGGGGGGGGGTATGTGACATAATTATGGTTGTTAAGAAAAAAATATTTCTAGTTTAGAGAATCAGACATTTTTATAGAGAAAGTAAGCAAAAAAAATGATCTCCTCTCCTTTGTTATTCTGTGCACAAAAGGAGGAACTGTGGATACTTCAATCAGGGAGCTGCTGGGAACAAACTCAGTCCCTTAACCTCTAGAGGGGAGAAAGAGAGGACAGGGGGAGAGAACAGGAGTAGAAGCAGACTGAGAAGGATTCATGTATCAGCAAACCAACAAGCCCTAAAGAGACAGTGGTTTACTGGTATGAATCATCAAGCTGTAGTATTTGCAACAAAGTAATTAGTTACTTTATTCAACAAAGCAACTCACAGAGTAGATGGAGGCAAAATTGTCAACATAGCTTAAAATGGAATAAGACGTACTAGTTAAATTACAAGTTTAAAACCAAAACTAAATGCTGCATACTATTTGAATAGAGTTCAACTTAGGGTGCTTGTATTTTTTTTTTTTTTCATTTTGTTCTTCACTGTATGCCTTTAATGTTTACTTATTTTGAGAAAGAGAGAGAGATGGGGGGAGGAGCAGAGAGACAGGGAGACAGAGAGAATCCCAAGCAAGCTCCACAGTGTCAGCGCAGGGCCCGATAGGGGGCTTGATCTCATGAACCGTGAGATCACGACCTGAGCAAAAATCAAGAGTCAGGTGCGTAACCTACTTAGCCACCCAGGCGTCCCATGCACTGTGTAGTTTTAAAGACTCATTATACAAAGTAATAATAAATATACCCTTTGGTAAAATATATTTACTTTAACAGAAGGGCAACATCACCAGGATCATTAGTGTGGGAGAAAGCAAGTTAATTAGCTTGCAGGAAGCCTGGCTCTTGGTTCTAACTCTGCCATCGGATTTTTGTTACCCTTCACCCTGGGTAAATGATTATTTAAAAGGCTTTTATTGCTAGATCTGTAAAATAGAAAACTGGGGGTAGGCCAATATTTTTCAAACTTGGTTTTCAGCCATAAAACAATTTGTTCAAGCAGAACTCTTACCTGGAAACCCAGTGTGCAAACCTGTAGCTGCTCTACATGAAGCTGAGATGGGCATGGTAGCCTTCCGCGTACCCGCCACACCCTAATGTAGGACAACCTGGGGCAGCCTTTACTAGAACTGCAAGCTTGGAAAGTTAACCACCCTCCAGAGGCTGTTGTTTCAATGATCAAACGTCGCACCCTCCTGGAGCCCTTAGTGTGCTTCTTTCTCCTCCCAAATCGGTCTGAAATTACTGATTTAAGGTGATCTTATTTGGGGAGCTGCCATATATCATTATATCTGATTTTCTTTTCCTTTGGCTTTTCACTTCAGTTATATTTTGGATTTCCTTTTCTTTTGTCATTGGCTCTCTCCAATTATTATTAAAATTGTCTCCTGCGCCACATTAACACATCAGATGCCCTTTGCTAATCTATTTTCTTAGGGAATTCTGTGATCTGGATTATAATTCCATAGCTTGGTGGAACTGGTACCCCAGCAATTTATATCAACCTGCCACTACTCATTAATACCCTAAAATGTTTAGGCTACCCTCCATTTCTGAGCATATGCTGATGTTTTACAATGTCAAATGCTTTATATATAGCTGTGTTAAAGCTTTGTTTATAAAATGAAATAATTAATGATGAATTCATTTAGTCATAGTCATTTTACTTTATGCTGTCAACCAAAACAACCTATTTGTTCCTCTTGAGGTTGCCATTATTTCATTCACTACCAGTTGGGGATTAAATAGAATTATAATAGTATTTTGCAAGTATATATAAATCACAGATTTATGTGTTTAATTTACTTTTTGAATCAGAGAATGCATGAGCATGGTTTTAAATGTCTTGCAGCTTTAAAAAGCTCATAACAAAAATCAGCATTTCTAATTCCACTTCTCCCTATTCCTGATTCTTGTCTTTGACAGGTGACCACTAATCCCTTAACATTTTCTTCTGGTATTTGCCACTACACTTCTAAATATATTTTTTTAAATCTCATTTTAAATATTCCCTACTGACCATTGACCAACCCCTCTAAACCCACCATCTTGAAAAGAGCATATCCATTCCTCCCAAACTCCTTAAAGCAGTTACATCAAAATTTACATAAATCAGTAATCCATGCTTAACATTTTGATGGCTCTGTGAATGTTATTTATAGTTGAACCATGTAAAGCACAAGGATTATATTTCTAGGTGCACTACTTTTGGTTTTCCTAGAGTTAGTAATTGCCTTGCTCTTTCATTTTCTCTGTCATAGCAAGTACTTTTCATTTACAAATTCTATTTAGAAGTGTAATCCTTCACTTACTATATCCCCTAAACATCAGGTAATTTTCTGTTTTTATTTTTTCACTTAGAATATTTCATATTCTTGCTTAAATTTATCTTTTTGCTCTCTTGTCTTGGTACACAGCCATAGTTCTAGAATTTTATGCCATTATCTTGTGTTTGGGATTTTACTTCATTGTCTTGTGTTGTATCTTCCGTTCCCTGAATCACATGTTTGCCTCTTTCTTGATTTATTATATCATTTTGGTATATTACATTCTCTAGTGGACTTCAAATAAATGGTACACAGGAATACATTTCTTAATAATTTGCATATCTGAAAATGCCTTTTTTATACCCTTACATTTGGTTGATAGTTTGACTCTGTGAGAATTGAATTCTAGGCTGAAAACCATTTTCCTTCAGAATTTCAAAGGCATTTAATCATTGTCTTCCAGCTTTCAATTTTGCTTTTGAGACATCTAATGTCATATTGATTCCTAATCTTTTGTGACATGTTTTATTTTTCTACTCTTTGAACATATTTTGGTACCTTCTCTTCAGCCATGGTATTCTGAAAATTTACAATTATATACTGAATGAATAGCCACTTTCAATCTGAGAACACAGCGGCTTTGATTTTGGAATTTTTGAGTATGAGTATTTTTTATTTAATCATTTCTTCCCATCTGCTTTTTTGTTTGTTTTCTCCTTCTGAAAATTCTGTTATTTAGATTTTGAACCTGCTGCACATCGTTTCATTAACTTATATTTTATGTCTCCTCTCCCATCTCTTTTGTTTGTTTGTTTTATTTTATTTTGCTTTCTGGTTGAAGAAATAACCCAGAAATCACCTTATCTTCCATAAGTCTTAATGAATTTTTTATTTATCCTATCTATATTTAATTTCAATAGTTCTTTTTTTTATTTTCTGAGTGTTCCTTTAAAAAAACTAGTATTCTTTTTTTATTACTGTAATAGCTTCTCTTATCTCTCTAAAGATAATAATAATATTTTATAACATAATTTTCTCTTCTACTATTAGTGTCATGAATCCTCAGAGTTCCTGCTTAGTTTTTGTTTGTTTTAATCCTGTGTTTCTGATAGAGGTTTCCCTCAAATCTCTGATGATCCTTAGCTTTCCCATTTATACTTGAGACACTAAAGATTTGATTAGAAGCTCTATGTCCATGATGGGGACTTGTCAGGTGGTCCAACAGAAACTGTTTAATTGGAAGACTTCCAACTGTTCTTTCAGTTTCGTCTGAGAGGAATCTGGCAATCTTCTGCCTGGGGATGTAAGTCTGGTTGCCAGTATTCACTGTGCCTGGTGGAGGACGGTATTCACTGTTCTCTAAGTAATTCACTTAGCCTCCTATTTTCAGCTGTGCCTAATACCCTGAAATATCCTATCATTCAGTCTTTTGCCAGGGTGGAGGAGGGATATATGCCTGGCTGTGTGAAATTAGGGGAGGGGATTTAGATTGGATTGGCTACATAATTTGTAGAACCCAATTCAAAATGACAATGTTGAGTCACTTACTCAAAAATTATTAAGAATTTAATGATGGCAATAGCAGAGCATTATACCATGTGCGAGGTTCCTAAGTGTGAGACCCTGTATAAGTGTATAGGCTCTACATTCATAAAGCCATCCCTGGGTTTAGGTGCTTAACTGCTTCTTACATGAATTTCAAACTAATTTTCCTACTTATCGCCCTAGTGCATGCCCATTCTTCAGAGGCACCTAGTGCCTCCAATGCCTGTGTTTCTCAGGCTCCTACGACACAAAAGAGCTTACTTCTTGGGTTTCCTCTTCTCCCCTAAAGCTCCCATTCCATAGCATTTGATTTCTGTGTTGCTTTGGTTATCCTTCTGTCTTTGAGCTTGCAAAATTGTGTTGATGTTGTCATCCCCATCCTCTCCTTTTGTTCTGTTTGTCCTTATAGGTTTTTGTGCTCTTTTCACAAAATCTATTTTCCGTCATCACACTATTTTGGGGGGGGGGGGTTTGAAATAAATGCTTGTCTTGTATCTTCCATGTTTAATAGAAAATGTGAATTTTAGTTTTATCCACAAAACCATTTCCCCTCTACTCCATTGATTTTTTTGATAGACTTATACTTTCTGTAAGGATCAAAGTCTATTAGATTAATAAATTATTTTTTAAAAATAATTTTAACAGAAAAAGTTAATCTTTAGCAGTAGTAAACAAATAAATGAATTTAATAATAATTTCTTGCTTGTTTTTGTCATTAAGCCAAATTAGTTTTTAGGTTGTACTTTCTATATTAAAGTACCTACATTAATTAATCATTCCACATTTAAGGAATATTTACTGAGTACTTCCCATGGGCCAGGTATTGCTCTGAATGCTTGATTATATTACAAAGCTATAAAATATAACTGTATTTGTCTTAGAACTGGGAGGGGTCTTAGAGAATATCAAGTTCCATTTACTTATTTTAAATAGGAAGACAACGAAACCCAGAGAGATGACTATATTATGAATGACTTTAAGAAGTTGTTAGTTGCCTTTCATCAGTAAATTAATGATACACAGGAGTGGTTTCTTAAGTGTTTTGAAAGACAAAGAGCAACTTAAAACATCAAAGTGTAGATGACATACATCTTACGTGGTATAAATACTCTGGTATGGTGAAGTATATGAAAACATACAGAGTTCTCAGACATTCTGAACGTTTAAAAAAACAAATATTTTTTTTTAAGTTTATTTATTTTGAGAGAGAGTGAAAGAGAGAGAGTGTGTGTGCATGTGCTGAGGAGGGGCAGAGAGACGGGAGAGACAGAATCCCAAGCAGGCTCTGCACTGTCAGCCCGGAGCTCAATGCGGGGCTCTATTCCACGAACTGTGAGAGCATGACCTTAGCCGAAATCAAGAGTCAGATGCTTAACTGATTAAGGGGCAAAAAGGCACCCCTATTGCCATCCTTTTTTTTTTTTTGCACTTGTTGCCTCACTCAACAATGACAATCAAATGGCCAGAATTTAAGATCTCTGATGCACCAGGAACTGTATTAAACACTTTTCCTACATTGTTCTACTTGAATCTTACAGTAACAATCCTGCAACATAGATGTTTATAGATGTAGGAATTAAGGCTCAAATAGATTTAAAAAACTTGTCCAAAAACAAAGTGCAAGCAAGAGAGTCAGATTTTGAACTCACTTTTCTCTTACTCCAAAGTCCATATTCTGGCTAAACGTGTAGAGACCATGCTTAAGATACAATCAGCTGGGGTGCCTGGGTGGCTCAGTTGGTTAAGCATTCAACTCTTATTTTTGGCTCAGGTCATGATCTCACAGTTCTGAGAGTTTGAGTTCCATGTCTGGCTCTGCACTGGCAGTGTGGAGCCTTCTTGGGATTCTCTCTCTGCCCCTCCCCTGTTCATGCTGTCACTGTCCCTCTCAAAATAAATAAATAAACTTAAAAAAAAACTGTTCAAAAAAAAGACACAACCAGCTAGATTATTTTGGCGTGTATTTGTTCATGATTTCTTTTTGTAGTTATGTTAATGACTAATTGATTACCTGATTACGGAAAAGAGTGGGCTGAGGAAACTAATATTATCAATAAAGGGCTTTTAGCAAACTGTGCTGTATGAAAATTACTGCCAACTCTATGTAAGGACATTCACAGAGCCCTCTGCTTCCAGTGGCTTCTATGTGACTTCTGACAGCACATCATCAAATATGATATGATGAAGCCTTAAGGTAAATACAGCATAAAATGAGAACTATAGCACTGATCACTCTTAATTTTCTCTACTTGTTAGTCTGTCCTCCCCCAAACTAAATTAAACTCAAATAAACTCTGGATTCTTATTAGAGGAAGTATCATTATCCTCAGAAAAGCATCATATATTCAATACAACATAACTACTAAAATGCTGAATATGAATTTTAAGATTGCTGTGTTTATTCAAATGCATATAAAAATTTTAGAAGATTAAAAACATCTTCCTTCCCAGTAGAAATATATGATAAGAAAACTGTGCCCTTCAAACAAGCAGAGGTTGCAAAAATGTATCAAGAAAACTACTAAAATATAAGATGGTCACTGATGGGAAGGAGAAAATGTGAGTGTGAACTGGTTTTTCTTTCTTTTTTTCTTTTGATCACCCAAAGGATAGTCCCTTGTGTAGAAAAATTTTAAAGTTAGTCACAACAGAACCTAATTTGTTAGAGCTCTGTATGTGCATAGTATATGTCTGCATTTCTGATTCAATGATTTATTTTCTTCCAGTAACAACAAGGAATAATGATATGTGGATTTAGAGCAAAGAGAAAGTACATGGACTACAGGTAGTGATTTACCTAGAAACAGAAGAAGAAGAAGCAGAAGGAGAAGAGGGAGGAAGAGAAGAGGAGGAGGGGGGAGGGGAGGAAAGGAAAGAAGGAAGGAAGGATGGAAGGAAGTAGGGAAGGAGTGAAGAAGAAAAGGACTTGGACTCCCTGGCATTGGACAGATATACGCATAACTAAGGCTATAGCTAAGGGAACTTCAGGAGAGCCAGAACACTTAGTGCTGGCAGAGGAAAAATACTCGGTGGGCCTTAAGACTGGTTACAGCTGCCAGAGCCATTCATGGCTTCAGGTTTGGTGAATACGTCCGTTAACTCAGGTAAAATACAGTTCAAGTATTTCAAAAGATGGCTTGTAAAAAATTGTCAAAAACTCTAGCAGGCTAAACTTGTTACCTTGCAAGGAGAGTAAAATCTCTGATTCTTCATACCTCTTGGCCTGATGGCAGAAGATATGAGAGTCCTGGGTCAGAAACCAGGACTTCATTACTCAGTGCACACGAAGCATGGTCGCCCTTGTCTCCCAAGTCCCACCAAGGTGACATGGAGGGTTCTGAGTAGGTGCTGCATCCACAGCACTTTTCCTTCACAGTGGACAAATCCTGAGCTGAGGGAAAACTGAATCCTTTATAATATGCACTGACCTTTGCTCCTGCAACAGCCATCGTATTTATTTTACTGGGAAGTATGCAAATTGACCCTCTGTTCCAGAATGAGGTTCTATCTGTCTCTTATCTTCCAAGATTGCTAGCTTTACAGACATTGTTGGGAAAATAGTCCAGAACAAAACGACATGCAGAAACACAACATACTCGCGGACAGTCATCTCCTGACAAACACATAGGGATGCTATACAAAATAGTATGAGCTTGGATCAGTAATGAATTTCTAAGAAGAGCCCAGATCAGAAATTGGACAACATGTCAACTGGGTCTGCTCAAATGTTCTGTCATATGTAAATGATGGACAAGATGATGACCAGAAAGTGGGGGAAAGATTCCCCCACTGTCCTGCCTCCGCTCACTGTGTCTGCCTCATATGGCTTCATAATTATTACTCCAGTTAGGAACAGGATTCTCGATTACAAATCAGATCAATTACTTTGATTGAATTTTATTTTTTAAGTCTAGCTGAAGTTCATTTCCCCTATATTTCAGACATCATACATATAATGAGGGATTTGGGATTTGACTGGAAGGTCCTGAAGATCCTTTCTGGTTGTATATGTTATGTATCTATATTTTATGCCAATTTGGTTATCCAGGGATTACAAAGCCAAATGTCTACAGGAGCAGACAGGCAACTAAATGTGAAGTGGGCCGAATATGGGCTGTGGAAAGGTTTCTCAAACTTGGTACTATTGACATGTGGGGCTAGATAATTCTATGTTGTGGAAGGCTATCATATGCCTTGTAGGATGTTCATGGTATCCCTGGCCTCAACTCACTAGTGCCAATAGCACATCCCGACCCTCAGCTGTGGCTGTCAGCTGGCAACAGACATTGCCAGATGTCCCCAAGGGTCAAAGTCACCCTAGATCGGGAACCAACAGCTACAGAAGACCAAAAAGCTCAGTGTAAAATGCACAGGCTACACTCCTCTCCAGTGGATTATTGCAAGGTGGGAATACTGGCCCAGTATTGCCAAACTTGAACGTTTTTCAACAGGAGCCAGAATTCTAGATATTTTTAAACCTCAAAGCACTCAGTTTTAAAATACTGGTATATAACTGCCTTTCTCACATTATTTCTAGGGTATGACTGTGAGGATGAGACATTTGAGGGTTTGCAGTCACTTCTGAGCTGGACCATTCCCAACATAGGAACACAAGTGCATGGAAATACATGTCTGGGATAGGTCATTCTTGAGAATTGGCCCACAGGAAAGAGAGTGATTTAGAGCACCGGAAATACGGAATGCAGTTTGAAATTATGGGGAAGAGGTTACTCAGGGAAGGAATGAGGTGAAAAACTTGTCCATCTTTCCTGGACTGTCCCTAGTTTGCTTTTGCTTATCTTGGCTCATCCAGGGCTGTACCTGTAGCTACATGGTGGAATTTTTACAATGGCATTGGCAAGGAGCATTTTTAGCATGTCCTGGCTCTCCAAGAGAAAAATCAGACTCATAGGCGGAAGACGTTGTTATCACTGCTCATCCATCAACCATATGCATCATTTGCGGGTTTATCTACCTGAGAGATTAGGTGTGCAATCTAATGGAAACAAGCATCTTTATAAAACCAGCAATTTCAAAGCATTTAATTCGTTTGTACTAAGACTTGCTCTCTCTCCTATTATGCACTATGAAATAAATGTCTGAGTCTTCTCTGCAAAAATAATATTTTTTATAAAAAAACCCTTTAATAGTAATACTGCATTTATGGAACATGGAGCAATATAAAAGCAATTGTTTGGCAAACACAGCAGAATGTATCAACTTGTCAAATCACTAAGTTGTACACCTGAAACTAATGTAACGTTGTGTGCCAACCATACTGAAATAAAAAAGTAATAATAAAAGCAATTCTTAAGATGATAGTTCCTCTTTTTAGTTGAAAATCATTCTGAGTGTGTCAGATCTACTGGGACTACTGTAATTAAAAACTGCAGTTTTATTTTCACTATGTATTAATAGTAATTAATTATACTGTACAGTAATGAAGAATAACAACTTTGCTTTCATTATACTGAGAAAGAATTCAGAAGGATTCATAGGAATCGATACCACGTTGCAGGTAAAGAACTGGTCAGAGGAAAGTGAATTCTTTGGATTTCAGGGTGACAGAAATCAAACTTCTACCAGTCTCTCATACCTGGACTTTTATTCAAGAAATCATCTCACTGGCTCGGAAACCCAGAAGTCCAGTTTTGACAAGACTACGTCTCTGAAGTGTGAGAAGATAGTGACAGCAGAGTCTAGCAGTTTAAAAGTTCTATGCTCGGGAAATATTTCAAAGGGTGTTAGACTGAATAAAGAAGTCTGCCGTCTCTACCGTGCCAAGGAATCTAAACTTCACAACATGGTATCTTTGGTTGCCAAGGTGTGTACTTTGTAGTTCAGTGACCAAAAACGGTTTCTGCACACATTACCCACCCCGCCCCCGATTCTCCCGAGAAACAGAGCTCCGTGCATAAGTGCAGGATAGAGGAAGCTTTGCTCAGTGTCCCAGGCCACTATTTCTCTTTATGTCACTGCACTCCCTGCTACACTTCTGGCTGCCCACATTTACTACCAAATCCATTCTTAGGAAATGATCTGCTATTAACAACTTAGTGTGTGTTGAGTCAACATGTTGTACCAAGAAAGCCTTATCTTCAGCTATGGGATAAGTGACTATTTCTTATTATAGAAATTGCAAGCAGTGGCTCTGAGAAGGAGAAATAACCTGTCACGTTAGAAATCCTGCCTTTGACCCTTATCATCACAGTATGTGGATGGCATGGAATAGTTCTTAACGCTAAGGAAACAATAGTACCGATTATGATTATGTCTGTGTCAAACTCTTAAATAGCTCGGCTCAGCCTAGGAAGCATTCTGGACTTATCAGTAATATGGCTTAACCTGAAACTTTGGATCTGAATGAAAGAAGGCACATGCATGAAAGCAAGACAATGTTGGGGCACCCTAGAAGGTGTTTAGGCATGTAGCCAATGACTAATAGAAACTGTGAGCCCTACTGGCTATGCACTATGCTTAACTCATTCCTCTTTCTCACCGTTATCCAAAGATCTCAAAAACTTCAAGGAAAATTTCACCAGTGCTGAAATACCTCCCAAAGCTGTGCAGGAAAAGGGGTAGGGTGCAATCTCCTTGTGAGATTTGGAGAAACTGAACACATTCATCTTCCTCCAGAGCTCCCTGCCTGCAGACCTGGTCACTGTGTATAGTGAATGAACGAAAACATTGTCTATAACCTTGACCTTGAGTATGGTGCAGCCCACACATTGTAATCCTTTTATTTTCACTCTCACTGTCTCCCTAACGGCTGTGTTGAGGGAGTTCTTCTTGCTCCTGGAGAAAAACTCAGCCCTCATTTGGTGACTCTGGGGTAATACAGAGTGTTTTCCAGTAATTTTCTGTCTTAGAACACAGTCCCAATTGAACATTTGTCTTGGTCAGTTTAGCTGCTATAACAAAGATACTAGAGATTGGGTAGCTTCAACAACAAACATTTAATTCTTACAGTTCAGAGGCTTGGAAGTCTAGGATCAAGTTTCTGGCAGGTGCGGCATCACTGAAGAGAGGGAGAGGACGGGAAGCGAGCTGTCTTTTGTGTCTTCTTATAAGGGCACTAATCCCATCATAAAGACTGCACACATACAACCTAATTACCTCCCAAAGGCCCACCTCCAGATACTATCACATTGGGGATTAGGATTTCAACATAGGAATCTGGGGAGGACTAAAACATTCAGTCTACAGCAGTAATCATAAAGTCCATCTAGATTTATAGTTAACACTTCAGTTATGATTTGAAATTAAAACCTGTTCTCCCCTCCTCTGCTCCTGTGTGCCTCATACTGGAAGCCCCTTGTCCACAGAGAACATGATCAACTTCTCTCTTTCCAACCTAGCGTATCAACTTTTTCCTTTTTATGTTGCTAACCAAGGTTGGCTCATTGAATGGGAAAAGATGTAAGAAGTGAAGAAGGTCACTTAATGGGTAATGTCATTTTATTCTGGGGTCACTCCCGTCTGGGCTCAATAGATATTAATTACAATGTGACTTTCTTTAATGGGAGATTTTGTGAGTTCCTCAGAGACTACCTCTCTCATTCCCTTCATTGCTGAGGATGTCTTATCTAAAATTCGCTTGATAAGGACTACTATACCTCTGTTCTGGCTTGCTTCTTCCTCAGCTGCTTAGAATAGATTGGTCTGTCCAGCACCATCTGCTGAGCTCCAGGGGCCCCTGTAGACAAGCTCTAAGAATGCCCCAATGCCAGCCCTTCCTCATGCATGGCTCAGGTTTGGTACAAAGGGAACAATCCCTCACTACTTGCCCAGAGACCCCTAGGAGTGTGAATCTTCCATAGTAGTCCTGTTTCTTTGCTCAACTTCAGGTGCTGAGACCATGGTTATGGTCCCTGCAATGCCCATGATAGGTCAAATGTCAGTACTTCATCTACTTCTATCCTTCTTAATCCACCCAAGAGACAACTGTTGGAGTTATGAGGCTAGGAAAAACACTGCAGTCCTCAAATGACTACCATGAGCTGCAAGTCATACGGCCCCTCTTCCTATGCCCTATAAATGGGGGAGTTTGCAGGAATACATGACCATGTATCCATGAGATTTTGAGGGTGGACATGACAGATTTTAATGCCTTAGTTTTATAGTCTCTATTTCCCAAAATGAGAAGAGTTGCTGTGTGGTTCTTTTATCCAAGCATCAATCTCTGGGAGGAACTCTCCCTAACTCTTTTCTAATAAAAGCACTTCTCAGTGATCTAGTATCAGAATTTTCTGTCTAAGGCTAGGTTATATTCTAAACTGTCCTATTCTATTCTATTCTATTCTATTCTATTCTATTCTATTCTATTCCAGTCTCTGTAAGATTGAAGGCAATTCCTGTTGAGTGCAAAGGCAACTTTTTATGTAACTTAGGCATTAATAAAATACTTTTCAATCTTCGTTTTTCATAGGTTATTCCCTGAAGAGCATGTGTGTCCCAGAGACCCCTGACATTAAGGCCAGAAGTTGACTAGAAAGAACAGTATTCCTTTTTTATGTATAATTTATGGTCACCAAATTGGACAACTCCGAGGCCACAATTCATATCATAGTCAATGTGCATGGCCTTATGTGGAAGCCCTGTACATGGTTCTTGTGCTTTTATTTTTTTTTTGGCAAGAGAATTTAAAAAAAATTAATGTTTATTTATTTTTGAGACAGGGAAAGAGAGAGACAGAGAGCAAGAGGGGGAGGGCAGAGAGAGAGGGAGACAGAATCCGAAGCAGGCTCCAGGCTCAGAGCTGTCTGCACACAGCTTGATGCAGGGCTCGAACCCACAAACTGTGAGATCATGACCTAACCTTAAGTTGGACTCTCAACTAACTAAGTACCCAGGAGCCTCAGGAGAATTTTTTAATAACATCCACAAAGTACATGGTGTGTGTGTGTGTGTGTGTGTGTGTGTGTGTGTGTGTGTAGTATTGACTACAGATAGGCTTTGAAGAAGCTCTAAAGGAAAACATCTCATTGCTCACTAGAATGTAAGATTCATGACGGCCAGAATGTTTTGTCTTCACTGTATTTTGTATTCGTTGATGAACCCTAAACATTTAGATTAATTCCTGGTACGTAATAGACCCTCAATAAATATTTGTTAAACATAAAAAAAACATTTTGTGTTTCATTCTTCTCTAATAATAGAGAGTTGAAGTGATATTCCCCAGTTCCCATATGAGTCTTGAAAAAATGTTATCTGGTTTTATCTCAAATATTTTTGGAAATATTTGGAAATTAATTTTGGAAAAATAAATTTAATTTTGATAATAATTTATGAGGCTTCTAATATGTGCCAGTTATAGTCCTAGGTGCTTTCACGTAAGTTATATAATTTGATTTTCCCAATTACTGCAAAGGAAATATGGATATTCCTGTTTTCCCAGATAAGGAAACAATGCTAAAGAGATTTAGTTACTTGCTTAACAATGTACAGTAAATAGCAAAATAAAGATCTAAATATTGGTCTTTTGACTTGAAGTCCAATGGTTTATTCACTCTCTTGAAATGAGTTACAATTTTTATGCAGGCATTCATTTATTTTATTCTATGACATGCTTCATTACATTACATGTCACAAATGTATTTTCCTGTGTTGTAGTAAGAAAAACTCTTTAAACCAGAGGAGAGGAAATATTTAGAACACCTTTCATATTGCCCCTAAATTTTTCTATCTAATCCTCTTCCATTCGATTGAAATGCACTTGAGGCTGGACTGATTCTGGTCCAGATCTGCGGTTCCTATGAATATATTGGAGATGTGGGGTCTGAGGTGGGTGATAGAGTAAGACAGGGTTACATGGTATTGACAGGGGCGTTGTATTAACTAATAAAGGTGACTGGTTGTCAAAGCACCTCTCAGATCTAAGAGTACTTTGAAGCAAATCTGTTTTATTATAACAGGTGGGTGTTAAAGATTCTCTTATGATCATAAAACTTTGGAGCTTCATATCTACACCACAACAAATACCTACTTGGCTTGGCTCCTGGTTGCATCCAAAAAAAGAATTATGACCAGTCATGGGGAATAGCCCAGTTTTGAGATGGAAAGTTGAAGAACAACCCTGATCTTGAAATAGGACTATGAGTGTGCTTCCATTTCAAGATTTGAAGGGTTTTTGAGTCATTTGATAAAGTCCAATGGTTTATACAAAACACAATGAGGGGTCCCTGGGTGGCTCAGTCAGGGAAGCATCAGACTTGGCTCAGGTCATGATCTTTCAGTTCGTGAGTACAGGCCCCGCATCGGGCTCTGTGCTGACAGCTCAGAGCCTGGAGCCTGCTTCAGATTCTGTGTCTCCCTCTCTCTCTGCCCCTCCCCCACTCGTGTTCTGTCTCTCTCTGTCAAAAATAAATAAATATTCAAAACATAATAAAATTAAATTAAATTAAAAAAGAAAACACGATGAAAATGGGAAGTGCTAGGTTTTATTTCCAATACCCCTACGGATAAGGAATAACCATATACTTTGAATTTTCTAATTCTGGCCAAGTTACAAAGTAATTTGAGCACTAAGTCTGATTGCAAATGTTCCTTCACTATGAAGGATTTCTTGAAATACAGAGGCAAACTTAGATGGTTTATCACCCACACTCACTCCGTATTTCCTTTACTCACTTATCTTATTGCCCTGTAATTATTGGTTTATTTCTCTGTCTTCCATCATTAAATGTATATTAAATGAGTCAATGAACAAACATAAGGCAATCATGTGGCTAGGATATGTTGCTTTCTTAGAGAACTCTGATTTAACATTTGCTTAAGCTATGGTGTATCAAGTGTCTGTATTACAAATATGTCTCAAGGTTTCTCATAAATACAATTCTCTAGGTTTCTTCCCATTTCTAAGTGTGAACAGTGGTGATATTCTTTCCCCAGACCAAACCAAAGGGTGGGGATTGCATTGTGTAACGGTAACAAGCAAAGGACCAGTAACAGCTCTTCTAAGACCAGTGGTTCTCAAACTTCAGAGTGTCCCTGCCTCACCAGGAGAGGTAACAAAGAACACAGGGGAGCAGACTGGTTGAAGGAGGTGGGCTGGTCTATTACTTTTTACCAAATTTCCAGGTGCTTCTGATAACCAATCAAAGATTGAGAACAGTATTTCTGGTGGAAAATGATTGAATTATCATGCAACTCCTCTCCCCACTCCCAACACCCTGAGCTGAGAGGGACCCACAAAGGAATAAAAGAAATCCCTGTAAAGGAATAAATAGTGCTAATAAACAACAGTGTTCCCTAACACATATATCGTGAGGATTCTCTAGGTTCTGTACCATTAATAGCTAATCAGAATCCTTTTGAGTTTGAAAGGAAATACAAATTAAGAAGGCTTTCATATTAAGTTCACTGTGTGTGTGTGTGTGTGTGTGTGTGTGTTTGTGTGTGTGTGTGTGTTTCCATAGAATCTCTTTCTCAAATGAAATTTTACGTGGAGTCTAAATATGTAAAACCTGATAGTACTGGAGTTTTTCTGTTTGAAATGAATGTGGTCAAGGGTGAGGTGGGACCTGACCCCTTGCCCCTTTAAATGGCTTTAAAGGACTTTCCCTAAAATGTCTTGGGTTTGTAGGAGCACAGTTGGAAAACCACCAGTATAGTTTAATACCATTTTCCCCATCACATCCTCCTGGATTCTTTTGGGGGATGCAGTCAGTGCTGAAATGGTAAATGATGAAAATCCAATTTATACCTGGTTCTCACATTTAGGAAGGCACCTCTAAGCCAGGAAACTCATGCCAGATCTACTGAAAGAAAAGGCAAGATGAAATTCTTGGCTTAGGTTTTCCTCTGGACAGAAAGAAAAGCGTAAAGAACAACAACACTGAACACGCCAGGCAGACGGGTTTTCATCCTGCAACTGCCAGTTTGGCTCCCTGTTTTCTTCTTCCCCTTTTAGGAGACATGTGTCTTTTTCAAGGGGAAAAGGATAGAGAAAAAGTTCCTTCTGCTATTCCATGTAGGATCATTTGCTCCCCTACCCTCAGAAAATTACAGCATAACTTTCTGATTGCTCACATTGGCTGATTATTGCCTTATCGAATGCAATCATTTAAGCCAAAAGTTAATTTTTTTAATTTATTTCTTTTAATGTTTATTTAGTTTTGAGAGAGACAGAGACGGAATGCAAGTGGGTTAGGGGCAGAGAGAGAGGGAGATACAGAATCTGAAGCAGGCTCCAGGTTCCGAGCTGTCAGCACAGAGCCCGACGCAGGGCTCGAACTCACAAGCTGTGAGCCATGACCTGAGAGCCATGACCTGTGAGCCATGACCTGTGAGATCATGACCTGAGCCAAAGTTGGTTGCTCAACTGACTGAGCCACCCGGACACCCTAAGCCAAAAGTTAATTTTTTTATTTTTACATCTAAATCTTGAGGAACCTTTTTTTCTTTTAGCTTTTATTTAATAGTGTACATTCCTTAGCCAACTGACTGGGGCAAGGGAATACCTGATATTGATTATTATTCAAACTATGGAATCTCTGAAAACAGGAGAGAAATGCACATTTCATACAGCCACATCGACTTTATTTCAGAAGGAACCTGTCTGGCATGAAGAGTGGAGAGATAATCAAAATTTTTTTTGTTTTTACTTTACATGTAAAAACTAATATTCACCCAAAGAATGAAGGGTGGGAAAGTTTAAGCACAACCAGGATGGGAAGTTTAAGTACAACAAGACAGAATGCTTCTTCAGGAAACTCGCAAATACTCCCTTCATATCCAACATATCCCTTTTACAATGATCTCATAGGATTAAGTCACTAGGGGATAAGCTCTTTAAATCCACTTTCCAGAAAACAATTGTTAGAAGGTTCTAAAAGTGATCCTTAATTCTCTTACTAGGGAGGTAGGAACAAGGTTTATTTTTCCTTTTTCAGACAAAAATCTTAGAATCCTTCTGGGACTGAGACATTTGGATGATGTATTGGGATTCTTACTCTATGCTCTGTACTGCTTTATTGTCAGTCTTAAAGAAAAATTTGTTCAACTAGCTGAACTGAGGGATATTTATGGGAGAAAATTCACCCGAGCTCCAAGAAGAACGGAGAAAGAAAAAGAAGCAAATTTCTTATTTGTATTAAAATATGCATGTATAACGGGTGAGTAAAATCCAGTATTTGTGTATTTAGAAATTGGTGGGAACAGGAAAGAAGAGGTGCGGCTGGCTCTTCCCCGCCTCCTCTGTCTGTATTTATGCACGTGGACTGCGAGCCTGCGTGAGTGTGCTCACTGCCACGTGCACCTTATTGTCCATGTGCAGGCACAGATTTTATGCTAGCAAGTGTCTGTATCAGCCAATGTCAAGTTTTCACTTTCAGAGCAGCACCCAAAATTTTAGTCTTTAAATTCCTAAGCGTCACATACTTCCCAAAATTTCATCTTCCCTGGTTGCTATACCTAGGCTCACACATTGAAAAGGGAGCTTAGAACTGAAATGGATTTTTCCATCATGCCACCAGTTCTGCCCCAATTTGATTTGTGCCTTGAAAAAAGGCAGGCACAATATAAATACAGGAAGCGGTAAGAAAGATATGCAAAATAAATGCAATTCGGTTTGATATTAGACCAAACGGTCTTTTATGTAAAATATATGAAAATAAAAAATGAACTCAGCTAAGTCAGAAATTTTACTTCCAGCATGAGTATATATATATGAGGAAAAATTTCACTTCCAGCATGAGGAAATAAAAAAGATCAAATGGCCCCTTTCTTTGATACAACTCTGAGTTTTTAATGATCTGGACATACTTCGTGCAAAAGAAATCCTCATGGTTCATTATAGGTTGAATTTTGATCAATCTAGAATGTTAAATATAACTGAGTACCTTGGAAGTGATAAGAAAAGAAGATGATCCTATCTAAAATTCTTGGGATATGGCCTAAAAAATCAGTTGAGAAAACCACAGCCTCATCCACAGTTGTCAATGCTCGCTGCCTTCTGATGTGGAAGAAAATCAAGTTAATTCTATTAGAAACTCGGTGTTTGTACCAACTTCTCTTTAAGATGAGAATGTTAAACTATTATTTATTGCCCTGCTACAGGGCCTTAGGAATTTGAAAACATTTTCACTTCTATTGGAATAAGTTATCGGTTTTCCTGAATGCCAGCGTTTCTGTTTGAAGCAGCATTAAGAAAGAATGCCATGTTCTGATGAAAATCACCGATTCCTATGGGGAACAGAGAAAGGCCTCTTTAGACAGAGTTAACATGAATCTTCTGGGTTGGAACATGAGGTACCCTGACCCTGGCTAGGTCCTTTTGGTAGTGGGGTCACTTGTGTGGTCCCAGCTCAGCTCAAATACCAAATGATGACAATTATGCGCACAGTCTCTCTCTCTCTCTCTCTCTCTCTCTCTCTCTCTCTCTCTCCATCCTTCTAGCAAGAATAAGTTTGCGGGGATGTGGGGGGAGGGGGGCGGTGATGGTTAATTTTATGAGTCAGCTTGACTAGGCCACAGTTTGCCTGGATATTTCGTCAAACATTTTTCTGGGTGTTCCTGTGAGGGTGTTTTAGGATGAGATTAACATTGAAATTGGTGGACTTTGAGTAAAGCCAATGGACTTTACTCATCTCCATAATGTACATGAACCTTATTCAATCAGTTGAAGGCCTGAATAGAACACCAACAACAGCAATAAAACGAAAAACGCATAAAACCCAAAAAACAACACTCTCCCTTGAGCAAGAGAGAATTCTCCTGCAGACTGCCTCAGACTTCCTGGGCAGCACTGGCCCTTCTGGGTCTCCAGACTGCCAGCCCACCTTGCTGATTGTGGACTTTCCAGTCCCTATAATCGTGTCAGCCACTTTCTTATAAGAAATTTCTTTATATAAAGAGTTCAGTGGTTCTATTTTTCTGTAAAACTTGGAGGGGGGGGGTGAAACTTGAATTTCATTTCTGGGGACTTAAAAACTAATAGTATTTGGCTTACACTGAGTAAATTATGGCCGCCAAACTCCCTGGTCGTTTGATGACTCCCTCATTGGACATAACAAAAGTGGAGCTGATATTTTGTCAGGAGATGTGGAAATCCTAGTTAGGAATCCCTTAATTTTTCCATCCATCCATCCATCCATCCATCCATCCATCCATCCATTTATCCTTCCATTTATTCATTCATTCATTCTTCAAACATTCAATGAATGTTTACTGATAACTTCCAAGGTGCCAGACTATGTACTCAGCAATGAACATTTCAGATCGCAACAACAAGGAAATAGAAATCATACAGTAGGTTTTACAGGCAGAAGTTCAATATAAGAAATACTAACTAAAATGTATAAGAAACTCTATATGGTACCCTAGGGCTCCAGGAGAGCAACCAAGGAAAGACACAGAGATGTCACTGGAGGAGGTGGATGTGGTTCAGCTGCTGGATAGTGGAGATACTGACTCCCTTCTCTAGGCAAGAGCTAGTCTGGAGCTGTTGAGCAACCAGCAGGAAACCCTCTAGAGTGCAGGTGGGGAGCAGCTTCAGCAACTTGGGCATGGCCATGAAGGCTTCCCTGGGGCTGGCTGGGGGACTTTGGGGTCCCTGCAGACAGGGGTGTGGACAGGTTATTCCCAGTCTCAGACTGTGGGGGTGCTGGAGGGGGGAGTGGTTTGCATTCTGTCTGGATAACAATGGATGTCCTCATCCCCCACTCCCATAATCAGAAATCACAGGAAGCCCCTTCCTCCTGCAGTGTCCTTCCAGCACCCTCCAATAAGGTTTAATATCAAGCTCACTTTAAGGAGACATGCTTACAGGAGTTCCACGGTTTGTCATGGAGCATAAATTGAAGGATGCATTGGGAGCTGAGAGGCAATAAATTGATAGCTGGCGTGCAGGTGAATAAGATGCAGTCCCCGGCCTCAAGCTACTCATTGTTTAATATGGGACAAAGACTACTTAATAGGTAGTCATTCAGTAGTATGACAAATGCTATGACAGAGGTAAGTGTGGCATTCTAAGGGAAGACACAAAAGGGACACCTCATCCAGTCTTGTCGTGGTGGAGGATGGGGGTCAGGATCAACCACAAACCCTCTTTTCCACATTGCTATTTTGGGTCAGAGACTCGTCAGAGTCTACAGTCCCCATAGAATGTCTCCTTAACTTAGGCAAATGGGGTCAGAATTATCCTCCACTAGTGCTGTCTACAAATTACTCAGCAATCCCTCAACATAACTTTGCTTCTCCCATCCTTCACTGAGCGCGGTCCAAATCTTATAAACGTTAAGTTATTTTCATCACCTGATCCAAATCACATTTCTTGCGAAGTATTTAGATTTCTTGGTTTTTAGAATAAAACAAGCAAATAAACAAGCAAAAGAATAAGAGGGCCTTTAAAATCATGAGCCGCCTCTAGTAAGAAGAGGGCTTGAAACTTCCCCACCCCCCACCCTCACTACACACAAACACAGTGCGAGAAGCACATGAATAGTTCCATGAGACAATGCCCCACACTAAGCATACAGCACTCCGTCGATGGAAAAGTATTTTCTTTCTTTCCTCTGTTCAAAAGAACTGGGTTCCTGCAAAAGCTTCTTCACCCAGTGAACACTCAGCACCCTCTCAATATAGAGCTTATATTAGACATTATCGTTTCAAATGACATAATATTCTAGAAGTTATAAAGAGCCACATAAATGTCATTGTTGTCATTACATAAGATCATTGACCTTCGGGTTGGAAGATGTTGCTGGAGAGTATTCTTCGAGTGTTCAAGTATAACAAAAAAGACCAATAGGCACTACCGCCATGTTAGACCTTTTCTTTCATTGCAGTTCTACTTCCTCAGACTTGTCGCTAGCTTTTTCTTTTTACTTCCTGGGCTCCTAAAGCTTGCTTTCTCTCTCAGCCAGTCCCAGAATAGCTGCGGTGTCCCGCTCTAAGCATTGTGTTGGGGCAGCATTTTTCTTTTCAGTCATGATGGACTTGTGGGTTGGATGAATCATTCCTCGTCATTTAAGACTCATGATAGAGAGAAAGAAAGCCCAGGAGGGAGCCTATCCAGGAAAGGAATCCCAAACCACTATGACAAAATACGCATCATCATCATCAAATGAAATTTGAAAGTGATTAGAATCACTTTTTCATTTTTAAAATAAGCATACTTCTTTATTCTTCTCTCCTGTAGAAATGATTGGGAAAAAAAAAAGGCACAACTTTTCATAAAGTGATTGTTTTAGCTCATAAAGAATTGGGTGGTCCCTGGTTTAGGAGGGATCTGGCAGCTGATTATGTAATACATCCTTATCACAGAGTGGAAATGACAGCCAACTCCTGTCTTTAGCCTCCAGCTCTCAGAGAAGCTGAGGAAGTTTTGAAGATACCTGCCCACATTGGAGGAGAAACATTTCCCAGAAATCAAGGCATACCTCTTTCTGAAAGCCCCGTGTATGCCTGCATTTCAAGCAAACCCATGAAGTACAGCTTGCTCTCTGTTACGCTTCTCGACCACATTAACTAACAAAGATTTCATGTTACTATTAAAAAATTTTTAAAGGAAAAAAAAAAAAACTGACTTGTTACTGTCCACATCCCCTGGTAGGGCAATGGGCCAGAAAATACATATAAAACTGTTTAACCATAAAAGATCTTCCTCTCTGAAATCTCCTTTAGGAAAAGCTACATTCGTTGATGCCATAAAATAGCTTTATCTCATATTGCCTTGTTTTCTTTCTTTCTTTTTTATTTTTCCCTTTGCAAGGAGAAAAGGCTATTTTCTCTGAACGGGACAAAGAAGGTTGTCTTCTGTCTCCTGCTTGATGCTTGCCCATGTTTTAATGAAAGCCTCAGAAATGAATGCCCAGGCAACCAATTATTTGAGTCCAGCCCTTACGTGAAAATATAGAAAAAAGATAAAACATTAGTTACACAAAGGGAATTTGTCAGATTTCTTAATAAAAAAGCCCCCTCTGTCATAAAAATATCCTTTCCCTCATCAAAATATCACCTGAATGAAGTCATCATGTTTAGCCTGATTGCATTTCCCTCATATATGTGCAGCTGCATTTGCCTCTCCATAAATGTCATTTGATTATGAGAAAATAAACAGGAAGGGACTCAAAGGGAGTCAGTACAGGGCCTGCTTGTTTACCTGCGGCAGCTTTCTTAGCGGCAGAACAAATGTCATGCAAATGGTGCACCAGAAATGAGTTGCCAATCACCCGGGCTTGGCATTCATGATGATTTGCTAAATCATTTAAAGAGACATGCTTTACTAAATGAAAAAATATCAGCGGCAAGGGCCTGTGTTTAAACACGGGGCTGAGTTATTATCCCAGTAGGCCGGAATGAAATGAAGACATCTTCCAATTAAAGCTTGCAGATGAACCCAGACAAACCCCCCTTTTTTCATAAAGACAGGCAGATTATGACTGGGAAAGAACAGGGACAGAGGCTTTCATTACACGCTGATTATGGTGATAAAATTCCCAGCGCTGTGTGTCTGCGGGCCCAACTTCACATTTGAAGGTTTTTAATATAATTTCCTTAGGGTGAAATGCTGAAGATTTATTAAACTTTATGAAGGGCTTACAGATCCAATTTAAGAGGACATATCATAGGGCAAAACTGACAGACGATAAAATACATTCCAACTATAAGAGAAAAAAAAAATAAAAAGCAAGGAGAAAGTTGAGCCGTGAAACTGTTTTTAAACATTTTGTTGTTGGTGGTGGTGTTCAAGTGAAATCAATCATTTCCCTCCGTGTTACAGCCTGGTTGCTCCGCTGAAGTTTCCTTCATGCTTTTTACAGAAAGTGGATATTCAGGCCACAGAAGGGATGTTTGGAGAGCTTACCTAATTTTATTTCAAAATAAATAAAGAAAGAAATAAAATCACCAAAATAATTTTGAGGTCATTGATTCATAAAAATTCTCGACATTTACAGTGTTGCTGCAATGGAACTTGGATGCCGCTCTCGTTTCCAGCGTGTTACCTTGAAGACATTATGCTGATATGGATGCGGGCCCGTTTCCTCTAACCATTGCATACAGACTCTTGTCAGAAAGATACATTTAGCATCTTCTATTGGCTCTTTTTTCTGTCTTCAAAAGTTTGAAAACATTTGTGGAGATTACCCCTCTTTAATTCTTTTCAATTTTTTTGGTATTTTACAGAGAGAGAGAGAGAAAGAGACAGAGAGAGAGAGCAACAGCCGGGGAGAGGGATAGAGGGAGACAGAGAGAGAATCCCAAGCAGGCACCAAGCTCACGAAGGAGCCCAATGTGGGGCTCGATCCCATGACTCTAGAATCATGACCTGAGCCCAAATCAAGAGTTGGATGCTCAACTCACTGAGCCACCCAGGTGCTCCTTCTCTTTAATTTTTATCATGGTTTCATGAGCCTATGCTCAAGCAAGAGAGAACACAGGATTTTTTTTTTTAATTTGAGGTATAAATGCAATATAATATTAGTTTTAGGTGTACAACATAACGATTCAGTATTTGTATATATTGTGAAATGATCACCAAAATACATCTCATTATAACAGGCAAGATTTTTATGTGGGGAAACAAATAGTACAGGACCTGTCTTCCCCTTGCCAGTGAAGAAACGTTTTCTAGGTACCTATACAGTTCAGATAGCTTACAAGTGTGCTCATAACTCAAAATAGGCCGCAGGTTGGAAAGCAGCCACAGGAAACTGATTTCTTCTGTCACCTTTACCTGGGAGGCCCGAGTCCTTGAAATTTGCCTAAATTGCTCTATAGATCAGCTTTCTCTCTCCAGATATTTCTATGGATTCTCCCTCTCTTCCTCTCTTCCCTCCCTCCCTCTCTTCCTTCCTCCCTCCCTTCCTTCCTTGTAATAATCGCTTTTTAGATGTATAATTTACATAGTATCACATTTATCTGTGTTAATTGTACAATTCAGTGATTTTTCAGGTATTTTTATCCCCCCCAAAACCCCCATGCCCATGTAAAAACTATCAATTTCCGCCCCACAGCCTCAGGCAACCTCGAATACATTTTTTGTGTCTACAGATTTGCCACTTCCGGACGCTTCATAGAAATGTAATCAGACAGCATGTTGTTCCACACAGATCTTTCAGCCATTTTAGGGCTAGGCCCAGATCTCACACTGGCACTTAGTAGGGACTCAATGTATATTCAAGTCATGCCAGAAAATAGGTCAAGTCAAAGCAGGATCAGCCCTGTCCTGTGGCTTTTTCACGGTAAAAAAAAAAAAAAACAAAAAACAAAAAACCCCAAAAACAACAACAACAAAAAAACACCCCAAAACACACAAAAAGAAAAACAACTATTAAGTAGCGTTGGTAGAAGTCACTAGAGAGGTGGGAATAAAGCCCCTCAGGTTTTTTTTGTTTGTTTTGGTTTTGGTTTTGGTTTGGTTTTGGTAGACTCAAAGAAAATCAGTATCACTTGTAAAGAATCTATTGTATTTTCTAAAAATCTCTTGCTCCTCATAACAAAAGTCTTGTCTTCACTGATTTTTGCATTGCCCTCTCTCCCAGCTCCTAGGACAAGGAGCCGAGCACCTCAGTAGGAGGTAAAATGAGACAGGAAACTAAATGTGACATGTGAACCTCACTCAGATATTAAGTCAGGGAAAATAAATGCTCTAGTTATATATTTAGGGATAATTGGTGAAGTTTTAATCCCACAGAATTGAGGAAATAGGATTATATTGATCCTGGATGACTGTGCTTACAATGTCATTGTTTTTAAGAAAGATATGCCAAAGCGTTTGGGGGTAAAGAGCGTGAGGTGTGTTGGTGGGTGGAGATAGAGAAACAGAGAAAGACTGAGAGAGAGAGATGTGAAATGTTAATAACCGATGATTCTGGGTGGAGGGTATATTGGAATATTCTTTGTACTATTCCAGCAATTCTTCTGTAAATGCTAAATTATTTCCAGAAAAAAAGGTAGAAAGACTGCAATTGTCTGCAATTGGCAATGGCAGTTATAAATTAAAAAAATAAATAAAGCCTATCTATTTCTGTGTTTGCTCTTTCCTCAGGCTTGTGCATTTTAGAGCTCGGGCTATCAGAGGAGACAATGATAACATTTATTGAGAGCTCATTACATGCCAGACATCGCTAAGTGTTTTGATTTTTTTTTTTTCCCTTCAAAACAAAAGGTAAGAAAATGGCCTGATCGCTAAATGCTTTGTATTTAAATATAACGGCAAGAACATGGGTGCCCCGTAGCTTTCTTTACAACACCTTGAGGGCAACACAAATACACCTAGAGATCAGGAGTGGCTGAGGATAGATGGTGGTCCAATTTTCTGTGGCAGGCTAGAAGGTGCTGGAGCCCAGGAGTTGGCTCCAGGCATCTCAAAGGATATACTTGCAAAATTTGGTGCATCATTGAAAAGCTAAGAAAACTTGTTTCGCGATAATCAAATACTAGCTACATTTAATGGAGACTTACAAGTGCCCACTATTACACACAGCATAGGTGTGCAATGAGTGTGTGTGGGTATACATTCTCATTGGTTCCTCACAACAACCTTTTCAGATAGATACTAAGTATCTATCTCATGTCCCAGTGAAGAAATATAAAATGTTTTTAATGTTTTTTTGATAGGAAGAGAGAGAGACGGACAGACAGACAGCGAGGACACGTGAATACAAGCGGGAGAAAGGCAGAGAAAGAGAGGCTGAGGGAGGATCCGAAGCGGCTCCGTGCAGACAGCAAAGAGCCTGTTTTGGGGCTTGAACTCGCAAACTGCGAGATCATGACCTGAGCCAAAGTTGGACACCAAACCGACTGAGCCCCGCAGGCGTCCCATGAATGAAGACATTTAAACTTGCCCAATGCCTCATGGCTGGACAGTGTGAATACGAGACTCAAAGCCGGGTTTGTTTGATAGTACAGGTGGCCCTCTACCTCTAATCGGCAGGGCCTCCGTTAGCCTATGCATCCAAGTATGAGAAATAAAAATGTGTCCCCTTTTTTCTTTGTAAGGATGGTAAGAGGATTTATGAAACAAATATATTATGGTATGCTTAATGGAAGAAAGAAAATAAAGTTCCTTTGGCAGAGCAACTGAAGCATTGAGCACATGACTGTATATCAAAGAAAACCCAGTTTTGAGTCTCCTGGCTGTGTTTCTCTCATGTACACTAATTGCATATCCCACAGATTAATAACGGGACAGAGGCACGAAGAAAGGAGATATTGCTTGTTGCCCACATATTGCTAGGAGATTTACTTACCGATGCAACTACTCATGACTCATAACGGACTCGAGAGAGCAGATTAATTTGACTAACATAATATAATACAAATATGTATTTTATCATATAACATAGTAATATTTGTAATTCTACGACACATCATAATGATGGACAGCAATGGAGGTATCTTCTATTATACCTCCATTGTTCAGTCTACCTAGAATGACCACACCTCCAACTGCCACTTGCAGCCATGGTCATTTTACTTGTCTTTTTAGCCCTAGCTCGAAGATGTAGTCTTCCACTAACCCTTTTCTTATTTTTTGTCTCCACTCCTACCTGACCTGACTTCTCCTTTGTTGGGCATTTCTCTGTCTCCCCATCATTTGAATTGTCTTCTCACCAGGAATCATGCTGGATTCATCTTGGTGTTGCCTACAGCACCTGGCAGAATGCCTGGCCCACAGTAAATTTCAATAAATACTTGTTTGAATGGAGTCCCTTTCAACCACGTATTTTCATCATTTAGTAAATATTCCACATGTGCGTTTCACTTTTTTATTTTGTTGTTTTCATTTCCATTTTTTACCCCCCCCCCCCCCCCCCCCCGTTGCTACCACGCATTTTCTGTGGAGGAATGTGGCTCGAAGCCCTGTTGCTCCTCTCATTTCCTTATTCACTTCTAATTACAGCTGGGAAGTGCTTCAACAGATCTTGAGAATCGGTGTTAGTCTTCTGTCCCCTACACACATTTTCTCTATTCCTCTGTCATCTTCCAGAACTGAAGTCTAGGCCAAAGTTAAATTTTGCAATACATAATTCTTTCAAAATTATGCTTCATTTAATCGTATTCCTAGGACATTACACTGATACACATTCCTTTAAGATACCTGGGGAACTGGCAATAGTGTTATTGTGCAATTTGATAAAAATCTGAAACACCCCCCAAAGGCATGCTAGGAAGAGAAGACAGGGCGGCATGCCTTCCTTTGAGCATCCAGACAGTGGAGTTTTCCAGTCCGAAGTCTTGCTGTGCAACTAGCAGTTCATCCTGATCTCCACTCTTGGCTGGGATCCCAGGGTGGAGACTTCACTGGCTAGTAAATTCTTGCACTATCCCTTCCCAGAGCCCCTCCCCCTGCACAGCCCCCTACACAGTGCCCACACATTATTATTACAATGGAGTTGAACATAAGAAAGACTAATGGGGGCCCCTGGGTGGCTCAGTCGGTTAGGCTTCCGACCTTGGCTCAGGTCATGATCTCATGCTCTCCCAGTTCATGAGTCCAGTGCTGTGTTGGCTCTGTGCCTGGGCTCAGAGCCTGGAGCCTGCCTCTGATTCTCTGTCTCCCTCCCTCTCTGCCCATCTCCCACTCGCACTCTGTCTCTCTCTCTCAAAAATAAATAAACATTTTTTAAAAATTAAAAAAAAAAGACTAATGGAAACACAAGCGTTACATTTGTAATACCTTGACTTCTCAGGTTATGTAACTTGCTAAAACACTGACTAACGGAACTGAAAAAAATCTTTGAGATCATCTGAACTGATGCCTGGTGTTCTAGAGTGATCCACTGGTTTGCTCAGAGCTGTGGATAAAACTGAAGGGAAGAGTGGAAGATAACAAAAGGAAAATTTTAAATAGCGAACAAGGAGGTAAAGATAGAGAACAAAGGAACAACAATGAAAATGGAAGTTGTTCCTTTTCTTTGGGGAATTGTAAGGTGATGTTTGAATTTGGGGAGTAAGAAATAAAGTGGAATTAAGAGATGATACTGAGAATCAGAGAGATGCCAAACAGAGTCTTTTGCTTTTTATGGATAAGTATCAGTGAATTCTAAGGGACTCCATTCAAACAAGTATTTATTGAAATTTACTGTGGGCCAGGCATTCTGCCAGGTGCTGTAGGCAACACCAAGATGAATCCAGCATGATTCCTGGTGAGAAGACAATTCAAATGATGGGGAGACAGAGAAATGCCCAACAAAGGAGAAGTCAGGTCAGGTAGGAGTGGAGACAAAAAATAAGAAAAGGGTTAGTGGAAGACTACATCTTCGAGCTAGGGCTAAAAAGACAAGTAAAATGACCATGGCTGCAAGTGGCAGTTGGAGGTGTGGTCATTCTAGGTAGACTGAACAGCATGAGCAAAAGAATGTGGATAGAAGGGATTAGGAATCTTCCAGAACCAATAAAAGTCCAGTTAGGCTAGTGTATAGGTTTTATGTCAGCTGCTCCTGGGAGATAATGCTGCCATATGTTGGAAGAGTTTGTAACATGGTGGGCAACGAACAACACTGGCTATTGACTTTGTGTGTATTTGCTCACTGCTTTTTTTATTTTACACAGAAGACTGTACATGAAGAAGAGCTCATGTGGTGGATCGAAGGGCAGGGGTAGAGGGCAAGGTGAGGAGTAAAAAGAGACCAGAGGCAGAAAGCTATTCCAGGAGAATCAAATTGAAAGCTTAAACTGGGGCAGTGGCAGAGGAAGGACCAGGGATTGAAGAAACATTAGGAAAGAAGACTGAAAGTTGCCAACTGATTGGATAAGGGAAGATTAGGAGAAGGTTCAGTTGGCAGATTTCCCTGCAGGGAAACACAGATTGGGGTTATCAAAATTTCCTCTGATTCTTTGAACAAATAGACATTCGGCTTCTACTGTGGACCAGACCCTCCGCTAAGTGTTCAGTGGATAAAATAGATGAATTATACATATCTGCTCCCAGGGAACTTGCAGCCTATGGTTGAGACAAAACAAGACACAAATGAACACTACAAAAACAGAATACAGTAGGTTTTGTTACAAAGGTAAAAATCAAGTTCTATGGGGGTTTTAGGAAGAGAAGGAATCCTTTTCTAAGTAAGAGGGCAGTACTGAGAAAGAATTTAGGAAGGAAAGGGCCTTTGGGCAAGGTCAGGAAAGAAGGAAACAATTTTGACAGGCTGCAATATTGGAGTGAGTAGCAGAAGGAAGAGGAAGAAAAAGAAATAAAGACTTATATGGAAAAATTTCAAGAAGGGTTTAGACTGGTGGGAAATTTCATTCTCTCTCTCCCTCTCCCTCTCTCTCTCTCACCCTCCCTTCCTCCCTCCCTTCCCCCTCATCCTAATCTTTATCCACATATTTCACACAGATAGTATTAGGCCTTCCATAAACTCAGAACAAAAGCTCCAGAGAAATATGTATAAAATATAAATATAAATGAATAAAGCTGCTTTCATTATCAGCTTATCGATACTTTGAATACCAGCTACACAGCTGATTGCTCAAGATAGTCCCTATCAGAAGACTTCCCTTATGCTCCCAAAAGGGAAAGGGAGAGAGATTTTACTCCAATTTTTTAAAAAGCAAAATTTCCCTGAGCTCATTCAGAGATAGAGATTGTTTTATTACCTGGGATCTCCAGAAAAGTTTGGAAATCTGGTAGGTAAAAGCTGATGCTTAGCCTCTGAAACAAAACAAAGCAAAATAAAACCTTATAGTGGGTTTTTGTAAGTAATGTCTGCTCCTGAGGTCATGAATTGAAAAGCCACAATTCCAAGTTCAAATCAGAACCAGCTCAGGTTTAAGGCCAAGCCGGTGTTATAATGAATCTGAGTCATCTGGAAAAGTAAATTATCCAGAAGCTACTTTCAGCCCTGGGCAAAGAATTCAGAACTAAATAAAACAATATCACGTACATCTTATAACAAAGAGTATTATGAGGTTTGCGTGCTGTTTCTGACCTGGTTTCTCAATGAACCAACTCAGAGGGAGGAAAAATCACCACTGAGGAAAAAAGGCTGGACTTAAGCAATGTTTACCGACTCATCTTCAGAGGAATTTGAATGGCCCTTCATGAAGCATGGGGAAGCCTCAGGAAAGAGTTGGGCATTGATGTATCTGCAATAACAACCCAAGGTCATACTCTTAGGGGATGGCCTGTGGAAGGCATAGGGCTCCGGGTTAAACTGCATTCTCCAGCAGTGATTTCTGTGATCTAGCTACTGTCCTCTCTGGTTTTCTGTTCAGCCATGAAAATACTAGCTGCTTATGTATTCCCCTTTCACGGACTGACTAGTATCTTCGTTTGCAGTGTGGGTGAAGAAACAGAGTATATAGCAATCTTGTTCCTAGTGCAGAAGTTTATTAAAGGGGCAGTGGCCAGGAGAAGAGAAATGTCAAAGGTTATTATCCAAGCCTGCTGTTAACCCGTGCCTTCCTCAGCTGCCGATGGCTCCCTATGCATCAGGCTAGAGAACTCAGTCACCAGCCTGGGCCCGAGTGTTCACATGGGTTGTGCCACCTGATAGAGAGAGGAAAATGTTTTTAGCTGTATGCATAAGGACAGACTGTCAGCAGATGGTCTGAACAAATGATATCCTTCCTTAGGTTTATCCTATTGTAACTGGTTGGAGAGGTTCCTGGTTATGGAAACAGAATAAATTATTTGGATAATCACAGTAAAAAATCCTTTACACTATATTGTCCAATGCCATCGTGACAGTATGCAATACACAATAGCATCGACAGTAGAGAGTATTATTTTTGATAATCACACATACACAGTTTATTAGCAAATTCAGTAGGCCTTTCCCTAGTACATAATTCCTATTAATAGTCCCTGTAGCTGCTGCAGGGGAATGCAGGAGAAACTACACCCAAACCAACCACACAACTATGTTTACACAACATGGTTCAGAATTCTTGGCCATGACTGGGCCTCTCGATGGACCAAATCTGTTTTACTTAGATATTGAGTATCGTAACTATATTCAGGGCCTAGCGAGCAATATTCCAAGTTCTAGTTAACAGCTAACAGTAACAGACAAACCTGTAAACATTCCAAACAAGAAAAACTAAGAGTTGGCATGATTCTCAAATTAGCTCTTGCGTCCATGAGCAGCTTTTCCAAAAAAGAGCCTTATTTTGGTCCCACCCCCTAGCTCTCCCTCTGATTCCTCATTTTTCTTTTAGTCTTTGGCCTTGGCCAAGAAGTCTTCCATGCATTAGCCCTTGATTGACTGCTCTCTGCACTTTCCATCTCCTGTTCTATGTTCCTGTGTATTGATTCTCCGTATTGGATCCCTCCCTCCGTGTGCCACACCAGGACTATTAAGTCTGTAATGTATTCTTTCTGCAATGCAACACTTTCAGTTGCTTGAGTATAAGTAGTCACAGCATCTCAGAGCTAAAAGGTACCTTCAGGATTTATGCAGTTCAACTCCATCACTTTACAAATGATGAATCTGAAGCTTAGGAAGGGGTAAGAGCCTTGCACGAGCTCAAGATCAATCAAGTACTAAAGTGAAGGATCAAGCCCATGGGTTCTGTTTGCAAGTCCAGCCCTATACTTTCCTACTTTGCACAATGTTCAACACCTATAACTCCGAGGCTTACTAGTGAAGTGAACCCATCTCACCCATGGGTTTAGCCGTCACAAAGGGACCTACTAAGAAGGGGATCCAGAATACAGTGTTACATATTATAGGAAATTCAATTATTTAAGATTTCTAAATGCCAGCAAAATTATAAAAGATTTAAAATATTGTTACTATTACCCAAGAGACTTCCTTGAGGCACCCTAGAGACAATTACAAAGAGATGTTTCCGGGGTGCTTTGGTGGCTCAGTTGGTTAAGTGTCTGACTCTTGATTTCAGCTGTGGTCATGATCTCATGGTTTGTGAGTTCAAACCCCACATCCGGCTCCTCACTGACAGTGCAGAGCTTGCTTGGGATTCTCTCTCCTTCTCTCTGTGCCCCTCCACTGCTCACACATGCTTGCTCTCTTGCTCTCTCTCTCACTCTCTCTCAAAACTAATAAATAAACTTAAAAATATATTAAAAAGAGATGGTTCCAACATTTCAAACAAGTAGGTTTCTTATAGTTGGCCAATCATTCTCCTGCACTTGTATGATGGCTCAGCAAATCCAATTGCTTATTAATTTGTTTTCTTACACCTGGGGAGGATAGAAGCAGAAGAGAGTTAGAAGTATATGGTTGGTGGATATAGGAGGCAGGAGGGACATGGACAATTGGTCCGTACTGTGGCTTACCTACTGGCGATTTCCCATTATCCCACCCTCTCCTCTCCATTTGCTCTCCATCTTCTCTGCATCGATATTTGCCTTGGCTATGGAGACAGGGAAGACCTTCATGACCACTACTAACTGCATCTGTCAGACTCCCTTGACCTCTGCCTTTTGGTTGGAAATAGCCAATGGAAAGTCCTGGCAGGAGATCAAAGGGCAGGAGAAGGGAGAAGATAAGAATTTTTCCTCACCACTTTCTCCCTGATTTATGCTGTGGTTCTGGCAGCACCCCCATCCCTCAACTATCATTCTTGTGAGCTGGCTTTTCTCTATGGCTCCAGATTTCACCAGAATCCTCATTCCCTGCCTCTTCAAGTCTTGGGGTGGTAACAGCTTCTCTCGTGGCTAGTCTCTGGGTGCCTCAGCATCCCCTGGAGGTCCCTTTAATGCCGCTCTCTAAAGAGCCCCTTCCTACTCTGCAGATGGTCTCCTCACATTTCCATGTGAGCAGGCTTTCTTTGCTTGCCTGGGCGCTGACTGAAACGGTTCGTCTGGGGTTAATCATAGTCTGAAGTCACCATTTATCTTCTTTGCTGCAGCAGCAAAGCCATCATCATAAAGTATAGGATCAATTCTTGTTCATTTTATATCTCATGGATCCACTAATCCATGCGAAATTCAGCTACACTGAGCAGAGGACTGCTTCTCACCTCCATCAGCACGTTTGCCTTCTGGGTTTGGTTGACACTAAATGTGCAAATGATCATTAGAAGACAGGTGGACACAGGAGCAAGGTTTATGTTGATGTATCCTAACACTTCCCCCTGAGTTATGGAGACCAATATAAGGGCTTTGTTTTTTCTTTTTTCTTTTCTTTTTTCTGTTTTTCTTTTTTTTTTTTTTTTTTATATAGAACATGGTAACATTCAGTGGACAAAATATGTCTGGTTCTGTTGAACTATTGCTGGATGAGCAACTATACCTGAAAAAAACAAATCACCAACTTTATTTATACAAGGGCATGATTACTGGGTAGGTTTGAAAATGGTGCAATTTTTCCTCAGAAAACAGAATTATTCCCAGCTTATTTTTTAATTTTTTTTCTCTTTTCTCAGTCATTGTAGAACTACCCAGTGTTGATTAATGAGAATTCATTTACTAATGCTTCTAAATATTGCCAACTCCTCTTTGGACCACATGTATCATTCCTGCCACTGGAAAAAACTATTTACATGTTTGTTTATTTGTTTTCTATTTCAGGGGGTAAAATGCTGTGTTTACTCTTTTTCATTAGTCTCTGGGAGTTCAGGGGTCTATGCAAAAGGACAAAGATGACATTTCAATAAATAGAAAATGGGACAAGAGGCAGAAAGTATGGATCTTCTGTTTTTGTCTTAGATGTTGATTGGACATAGGTTGTAGGTCACTCGTTCTCTTAATCCATGAACACTTTTTAAAAAACTTTTTAAATGTTTATTTATTTTTTGAAAGAGAGACAGCGCATGACCAGGGGAGGGGCAAAGAAGGAGGGAGACACAGAATCCGAAGCAGGCTCCAGGCTCTGAGCCATCAGCACAGAGCCTGATGTGGGGCTCGAACCCAAGGACCACGAAATCATGACCTGAGCTGAAGTTGGACGCTTAACTGACTGAGCCACCCAGGCACCCCAATCCACTAACACTTATTAAGTTAATATTTATTTATTCCTATTAAGAGTCAGGAGGTGAGAGTGGAAAGAGGACTTGGACATGCTTATGTCATGAAGGACTTACAACCAAATAGGGAAGGAGGTATCTGGGGAAGCAATTCTCCTGCTCTAAGTAGGGAGATGGTACCAGCTCCTACTCATTCTCACTCATCTATTTCGTTTGGTGTAAGAGGAAGGGGGAATCCAGCCTGACTCCTTGGCCTCCTCATTTTGAAACTAAACTTCTGGCTCCACCTTGGGGAGCAGTGTATGGCAGGAGGATCTTGAAGGGGGGGTTCTAGGGACGCCTGGGTGGCTCAGTTGGTTGAGTGTCGACTCTTGATTTTGACTCAGGTCATGATCCCTGGGTTGTGGGATTGAGCCCTGCGATGGGCTGTGTGCTAAATGTGGAGCCTGCTGAGATTCTCTCTCTTTCTCTTGCTCTCTCTCTGACCCCACCCCTGTTCTCTTTCTAATTTTTTTTAATTGAAGGGAGAATTCCAGTTCCTTAGTAAAAATGTTTTGAAGGAAAGGTTCAATTGCTAAAGGAAAAAAAAAAAAAGGAGGGAAAAGGAAGGAAGGAAGGAAATCCACTGGATTGGCAAACGATTCCCGTATAGGGCCAAACAATAAATACTTCTGCCGTTGTGGGCCATCTGGTGTCTGTCACAATGACGGCCATCTGCTTTGGAGCACCAGAGACAATAAGTGAATGGATGGGCAGGGTTGTGTTCCAATAAAACTTTACTTATGGCACACTGAAACTTGAATTTTATATAGTTTTTTTACATGTCACGAAATATTATCCTTCGATTTTTTCCCAACCACTTAAAAATTTAAAAAATCATTTTAAACGCATGGGCCATACAAAAACAAAAAACAAAAAACAAAAGCAGCAGTCCACATTCGGCCCATGGGCACGGTTTGCCAATTCTTGGCCTAGGGTAAGAAGCAAGAGAAGCACTGAATACCACTGGTGTGCTAGAATACCTAATAATAGGGTCTTTAACCTCCCTCATGGTCAGTCATCTTCTCCACTGGTGAGGATCAGTGGTGAAATAGGGACAGCATGGTCCCTGCGACCACGGGTGTACCAGCTGGCCTTTGTGAGCTTCTCTTTCCTGCTGTAAAATAGGCAACTTTACTTGGCCTTTAAAAACTCACAAGTTTTGAGTAAGATAAATAACATAAAATCCAAGGAAAGTACTTCGTGCTCTTAGGAAGAAAAGCATTATACAAACCCGATGTATTATTAAAGAAAAAGCAAATCCGTCCAAAGGAACTGAAAAGCCCTCAAGCATAGTGCAGCATGACTGAAAAATGCCACCCAAGATGGCGGCTCTCCCCACTAAGAGAAACGATGTGGCTTTCTGTCCTTAACATGGTCTTTCCATATTTCATCATCTGCAAATGGGATGACTTTACTGCCTGTTATTTTTCTTTCTTTTCCTTTTTTCCCCCCTACCTCATTAATACATTGAGAGAAACAAATTGTTCCTCAAATGGATTGCTGTGGCACTTTACTGGCTCCCACTTCCGAAGCAGCTTACAGGGCAGTACTGATCCAGCCAAGGCCTATGCTTGTCTCTCAAGGTTAAAAATTATTTGACAGATTACCCCTGTGTATAGCATGGTATCAAAAGCCTTCTCATAAAGTCCAGGTAAAATATGCCCATGGTTTTCCTAGAGTCATTTAGACATTTTAATCAAATTGGCTTTTCAAAAGTGGTAGAAAATGATTATTTTTATGAAGTAGACTTTCCCTATTATTGGTAAGGTGAGGCAATTCTTAGTATTTTATACATATGTTTTTTTTTTCAAGATGAATGCTCTGGCATCTTCCTCTATGAAAGTAATTCTAAAAGCCTGTGTTTATCTGATTATCCTCGTCTTATTTTCCCCAAGTAGAGTGGACCAGTTATATTAGACTATGTTTTGTCCATCACAGATTGGTCCACGTTTTTACTTAAAAGTTTTGTGTTTCCTGTCTTCAAATGTTCCAGATTTTGCTCTATGGAGGGCAGCTGTAATTTCTAAAAACAACTAAAATAGGCGTCCATAATATCTTCTTCATTATGAGTGAATTTCTTTTTTCCAGTGGAAGTTGTCTTGGCCTCCAGTTCTTGGTATATTCGCCTCAGAAATTATTTATTTAATGTCTTAAATTATTTTATTTAATTTTCTGTGCATCACCTGTTTTTTTTTTTTTTAAACCTTGGAACCTTGCTTTTCAGAGTAGAAGCAGGCACAGAAACACTCAGGTAGATGACCTTGAAGAGAATTTTAAAAGAGGGGCTACCCTTGACTTTGGTTAAGGTTAAAATTTAGTCACTTAGCTTTTAGAGATGGTAGGATTAAACCCCATCTTTTCTGTAATGCTGTTCATACAACAAGCCTTTTCTTCCTAACCTTCAAGTTTCTTTTCCTTGCTCGGGATTCATTTATTCGTGTTCTTCTTCTTATCACACCAACAATATTTCCATATTGAATAAGTGACATGAATGAGCCTCATGTTGTTCTATAGCTCTGGTCTTCCATTTCCTTCTTCCAAACTTTCCTTTGTATGATGTAATTCTGATTTTCTGTAACAACTATTCTCATTGTAGTTGATGCAAACTTGTAATGTCAGTGCAGGCAGAGTAAAAGATATCTTTCCAGAGCCTTGTTTCATGAAACTTGAACCATAATTTATATCAGATGGAGAAGGATCGCTCCTAGAAGAGGGGGAGAGAAGAAAAGCACTTCTTTCCTTTAAAAGGAATTTTGAGTAGTTTTAATAACAAACCATTCTGGGCCATTGCTATTGTGTCTAAGAGGTACCAATGTCCCTCACTTCTGCCGTTTGTGCTTAAAACAGTGTCACTTGAATTCAATCAAGTACAGTTCTCTGATTACTTTTATTTCTGGGACAGATTTTCAAGAGCAACTTCTAATTTTAGGTATTGTAGCTAAGATTCTTCCCATTTTCTGCACTCCACTGATGTTCTCTGTGCATTAGTGTCCCTCTAAAGGGGACAATCATAAGCACTCCATCGACGATGTGGAAAGCTTATATGGGTGGAGGTGAAGGAGGGCAGAGAGGGAGGTAGGTATCTCTTTGTGTGTTTGTGTCTGCGTGTTTAATTTTACATGACCATTGTACAAATAAGCAACTTTTCAAAACCTTCTAATTATTGTAAACTTAGAGACTAGAATTCAGTTCAGCTAATTCTAGTGATCTGGAATAAATCACATCTCCTTCCTTTTGTGTATAAATCTCAGTTTGCATTCTTGTACTCATGATGCCTATAACACATATTGCATCCTCCTAGATATTTGAAATGTGTGCATTTCTCTAGACAATTCTCCCTCTTTGCTATTAATGCAAAAACCAGTGCAGGTGGGCCAAAGAGGAGTCTGAATGGATGTATAGATTAGGAAGGTTTGAAGTTGAATTCTGAAGTACAGGTACCTCCTAGGTTGTGGTGTCCACCCAGATAAAGACAACTGTACTGAAATGAAGTTCCTTCAAGTTGATTTCCTCATTGTTCTGAACTGAGTAGAGCTCTAGGCTCTTGACCATCTGAATGCAAAGACCTGGGGTGGACAAGGATTAGGTTCAAGGCACAAACACCAGAGACTTTGGTTAGAAAGAATAAGAATGTCTTAAGGACTGAAAAATAATGCAGGTGCAGAAAGATTAAGGAATCCATCATCTTCCTGTTTTAGGAATATGGAGGCACCATTTACGTTTCCTGCTTCAGAGCTGGACTATTCATTGGATAAACTCAGCAGTGTGGTTCTCATTATGTCCTTAATCAATCTCCTTGAAGCTGACCCCCTGTGTGGGTCAAGATCCCAGGCATTTTCCTGAGAATTTAGTGACTGAATACTTATAAGGTGTGAGCAAGGGTTGAGGGAAACAAGTAAGGGATGATGTCTTGGGTTAGCAAGAGTGGGAAGCCATGACCCACCCCAGGCCTGGAGGGCAAGGGCAATGGGCCAGTCAGTACTCAGTCAGTACTGAGGCCCAACAGGTAAGGAGCTAGGGAAGAAAGAAACCTCTCCCTACACTTGCTTCAGATTTCCTCAGTGTGGCTCCCGTGGGTGACACCAACCAGGTGCAGAGGGCACAGGAGCCCCCTGCAGCACAATCCTCAGAATCCAGCCTCCCGCCCGGCCAAAGACCAAGACAGAGGAGCCTGGAGGGGCGCTGGAGGGGCAAACGGAGAATGCCCGCACATTCTCCTCACATAACCCTGCCTCTTCATTTTCCTGAAGTTCTTGGCTTTCCTTCTTGATTTTCTCCTCCCGTCCTTATGCTCTCAGTTTCCCTGCTTAGCAGTATTTCCTCACTGTCTGTGCCATCTCATCGTGCGATTGGCACCAAAGGCCCCCTCCATCTGCCTGCTGGCGGCGCCTCCCCGCTGCTGTGCACAGCGTCACTTCAACATCCAGTGGGCCCGTCCCTCTCCTCTCACGTTGTCGCCCTCACCTGCGGGGGCCTTTGCATGGTGTGTCTCAACTGCCTTCCGGAACTGGAAATCTTTCCGGCACCAATATTTTGAAGTCACGCTTTGAGGTTGCAAATCTGTCACTTATATATCCTTTAACATCGCACCATTTGTATTTTGAGTGTTGCGTAGTAAATCGTAACCGCCACCAACTAAAATAGCTATAGGAAATAGGAAGTGTGGGCATTTCTTATAATTTACCATTCACGTAGAATCTTCTCCTCAATGTGACTGCAATAGCAGCTCTTGCATAAAACACCAAGTAGCACGTCGGCCTGAACTGAACAAAACTGCTTATTCTTTCCAAATTGCACGGAGCTTTGAGTTTCAGGCCTAGTGGGTTTCTTTCGACAGGGATTTTGAAGGCGTGCATTGACAGTAAGTCTCCTGGAGAAGCCCAGTTGAGTCTTTGAAGCTGTTGGTTGTGTGGTCACTGGCAGCGCAGGAACTTAAGGAGGGAGGAGATTCACAGCGCAGTTACCTTTGTTATGAGAACCCAGAGCCAAAGCAGACTCAACACCAAGAACGGTTTGGCTTTTTCTGACACAGTTGGTGTGTCTGTATCCTCTGGACATTGTAACTCTTGTGTGTGTGGATTGTATTTTTCTCTTGGCTTCAGCCTTTAAATATGGCAGTGAAATTTGAGATTCACCCTTAGCGTGCATTCCGTGAACTACATCACGCCCATTATTATTTTATTTTCACTTTCATTTCCTCACAACCAATCCATGAAAAGGCTGTTGATTGCACTTCCAAAATATATTTCAATCCCTCTGTTCTACCTCCACCTCCTCTTAATGTCCACTGAAATAGCCAAAGGGAAAGCCAGTAGAGTTTCTCTCCTGGCCGGCTGCCATGCCCCCCACTCCCACCCAACGCCCCCCTGGGCTCTTCTACATCCCTACTTGCCACTCAGAGTTTAGTCCCCACACAGAACCTTGAGTAACTTCTAAACTGCGTGAATCTAACTATTTCCCCTAACTTATTTTGAAAAAAAAAATTAAACTTAAAGAAAAATCGAAAGAATAATACAAAGAAAATCCATGTACCCATCACCTAGGTTCACATGTCACATTGAACCTTCATTGTGTATTTCCTCACACATGGACATCCTGTCTAACCCTAATACCATTATCACACTCAGGAAATTTAACATCTATACGTTTACTATTATTTAATAGACAATCATATTCAAACTTTCACAGTTGTCTCCATAAAATCATTCCTAGCTATTGTTTTTTGCTGGTGTTTATGTGTACATTTTCTTCATGATCAAATCTAGGTTTGTGCACTGAATTCAGCGGTCATGTTTTCTTTACTGTGATTTTGAAGAGTCTTGGTCCGTGGTGCTGTGGAGCATCTCTCAGTTTAGATTTGTCTGATTGTTCTCTCCTGATTAGCTTCAGATTAAAAGTTTTCATTTTTATTCTTGCAAGAACACTAGAGTTGACGGTATGCCTCTGGTCCATCCTGGCAGGGGCAGAGACTATGAATTTTTTCCATTACAGGTGATGGGAAGTTTGATCATCTAGCCAAGGTATTGCCTGCTAGATATTTCCATTGTAAATATTCCCTTTATCCCTGCAGTTTAATAATTTTTTAAATTATTTTATAGAGAGAAGAGCATGCAAGTGGGGGAGGGGCGAGGGTGTATGTGTGTGTGTAAGAGAGAGAGAGAGAGAGAGAGAGAAAATCTTAAGCAGGATCCATGCTCAGTGCAGAGCCCGACATAGGGCATCAATCCCACAACCCTGGGATCATGACCTGAGCAGAAATCAAAAGTGAGGAGCTCAACCAACTAAACCACCAAGGCGTCTCTATCCCTGTAGTTTATATATAATATGCAAGGGGATAGTTCCGATTATTTTAAAAATAGAAATCTAATCTTTAGAAAAATTACACAGTTAAAACCCTCTGAACTCTCTTCTACCAAATGGTCTTTGTATTGCTGTTCCCACCTCTGTGCTCGCCGTGTAGTTAGTTCCTTCTTATGCCTCACGTCTAGGATCAAATGTCTGTCTTCTAAGTAGATTTCTCTGATTATTCGATCAAAGCAGGCCTCTGACCAGCCACCAGCTATTCAGTAGCATAGCACCCTGTTTGCTTCCTTAAGATGTGATTATTTGCCTGCTTATTTATTATTTTTAGCTACAACTAGACTGTGAGCTCTTGGCCGTACCAGGACTGTCTTTTAGGGCCATACCCATGGTAGACCAGTCAAGTAAATATCTGTTGAATGAGAAAATCAATGCATATATGAATAAATGTTATATCTTGGATGATTTTACATATTCATATATTTTAAAATAATTTTTACAGCAAGAAGGCCAAGGAAATGGGGCAGTGATGTGGGGTTCTACACCAAAATTCACCCCCTCACTGGGGTTGTTGTCACTGGGAAGCAGCTGTGCAAGCAGCAACACATTTCCCAGCACCACTAGCATCCAGGTGGCCATGTGATCAATTCCTGCCAATCAGCGTGGGGAGTGCTCTGTGTCTCACAGCCCCTGCTTTCAAGAACATGGGCTCTTTCTCCCTGCCCCCTGGAAATTGAGAACTTCAAGCTGTTAAGGCTCAGGACAGCCAGAGACAGAAGGATCCTAGATGTTGAATCATGATGAGGAAGAAGCTACCTGTCAGACTGTGATAAGGAAAAAAAAAATTAGTGTGTACATCCATTTAAAGTTTGTGATTTATAAAAATAAAATAAAAATAAAGTTTGCGATTTGTTTATAATAGCATCTAGCATGACTCTAAATAATACAGAACTGAATACAGAACATTAAAAAAGAAAAATGAAAAGAAAGTTATGATAACTGAAGATTCACTACCACATTACTATTTTTGGCCGTGTTATGTTTTCCGGATTCCTCAAGTCATACAGAGTATGATTAGGCCAACACTCAAGTAGGAGAATGAAGAGACTTCTACTCTAGCCTAGAAAGAAAGGCCACCCTTGTCTTTGGAAAAGGGAAAAATGCAGTCACTTAGCTTTTAGAGATGGCATGATTAAACCTCATTGTTTCTGAGATCCTACACCTGCTGCCAAACTAATCTAGCGGAAATTCCGGTATGATTTAAGAGATGATCCATCAAATCCCCTTTTTGTTGCCTCTGGTGAATTTTGTTTGCTGTGGGTAGCATTACTAATGGAACAACAATCTATCTAGTAATTATTTATTATCAAAGCAGTAAGTAAAAGGATTCACTGAATTTTAGAGATGAAGGAGATCTTAAGCTTATTTCGGAGTGGGCCCAGAACATGTAAGCTCTTGCTTTTCACAGTGTGATCCAGAGTTTGTCCTGGCCAAGCTACCCTCAGAAGCTAGAGCTCCTGACCACAGTAGTTAGGCACCTACTGGATCCAGGGCTCTAGGATGCTCAGACCTGATTCAATAGAAGTGATTTTTAGAGGATGTCAGCAGGCATTATCCAGGCCTCTGATGTGTTTCAGTTGTAACAGGAAAAGTTGGTGTTGCATTTACAAGTGTGTATCCGAAATGTGTATAATTGTACCTTAAGTTAATGTGACTTTTTCTAAACAAACAGAATCCAAACACATTCAAATACTTGTGAACCCTTAAAGGTTATGTGTTTATTTTAGTGAGGGTGTCATTATTCACAGCATTTTTTACATTTGTATTTAGAAATACACTTAGGAATTCAAATTGTTTGTTTCCCCTTGATCACAAAAATAATTGTATCTACTCTAGAAATTAGAGAAAGAAGAAGAAAATTAAAACCATCCATAATTGGATCAGTCAGAAGTAAACATTCTAAATATTGGAAAGTAATTTATTGTATATAAATGTGTGCAGGAGTATGTTTTGTGTGTGTGTGTGTGTGTGTGTGTGTGTGTCCTATATAATAATGCATTGTTTTGTACTTAAAGTTTTATCATATATATTTGCCAATAAAATTAATTTCTTAATTTTAGCTATCATATTGAGTTAGACAGCACTCATGTATTTTTGTTCAATATGCTAGCTATTATAAGTTACTGAAAGTTTAAAGGCTTTTGGTCTTTAAGTGGGTGCATTCTTTTGACTGTCCTTTGTGTAAGTAAACATTCATCCTTGGAGTTGTCATTTTAATACAAGTAAAAGATATTGGAGCCAAGTCTGATAAATGAGATAAATGACTAATCCAAGGAATGCATTTTGAGTCAAATCGAGGGTGGTTAAAATGTAGTAAGACACTATGAAACATCACAGAAGGAAGGTTTAAAAGAATTTCAAGGGGCGCGTGGGTGGCTACGTGTCTGATTTCAGCTCAGGTCGTGATCTCATGGTTCATGAGTTCGAGCCCCGTGTCAGGTTCTGTGCTGACAGCTCAGAGCCTGGAGCCTGCTTCGGATTCTGTGTCTTCCTCTCTCTCTCTCTCTGCCCCACCCCAGCTTGCACTCTGTCTCTGTCTCTTAAAAATGTATAAACATTAAATAAAAATTTAAAAGAGTTTCAAAATACTTTAAATAATGGAGCACTTTCTAAATAAATACATATGATCCTATGACGGCTACTTGGAAGAAATACAATCATTTCAATGTTTAAGGTCTGGTGTGGCTGTCAAAAAATCAGTCGCATGACTTCGTAGATGTTTCTAGATATTTGTGCATACCATCACATAAGGAACAAGGAATCAGAATCTATAATCATATTTATGCATAAGAGAAAGGTAAATATCATTGTTTCATACATCCTTGTCCTATTACAAAGAAAGAAAGAAAGAAAGAAAGAAAGAAAGAAAGAAAGAAAGAAAGAAAGAAAACAGAAAAAAAGAAGGAAAGAAGACAGGAAGAAAGAAAAAAAAGAAATGCAAACAGAAAAGAAAGAGAAGGAAGGGAGAAAGAAAAGGAAGAATACAACTTAAAGGAAATAAAGAAGGAAAGAAATTGAAGGAAGGGAGGAAGGGAAGAAGGCAGATTGGTATCTCGATATTGTAAAATAGTTTGTCACTACTGTATGAAGCCAGTTTTAAACTTAGTGTAGATTGATGGCTTTTGAACTTTTAGCAATAATGGTACTCTTGTGTTAACTTTTCCAATCTGCGGGAACTCCAATTGCAGTAGAGATTAGAACAAGTGGGAAATGATGGAGGAGAAAACACACTGATCCGTGCGAGGCACCACCTTCGCTGTCACACAACTTCCAGGTTCTGAGAACAACTTTGGAAAACCAGTTTTAGGCTGAAGGAGCCCATCAGTATACTTAGCCTAGCTACCCAGGCTGCAAAAGAAGGAATCTCATGAATACCAGGGAAAGTTAATTGACCACTTGGATTAATTTCAGAATCCAAGTACTGAGAGATGAAGCACACTAGCAGAAATGGAATGTGGGTGCCTCTATAAACTCATTGTCCTGAAGTGCAGAAGGTACCCATGAAAACCCATCAGGACAAAACACCCACCAGATTTACAGCCTATATCTAATCATATTTTAATTTTTTTAAGTTTCTTTATTTTTTGAGGGAAAGAGAAAGCACGAGTGGGGGAGGGTCAGAGAGAGCAGAGTGAGCGAGAATCCCAAGTAGGCTCTGTGCGGCCAGCTCAGAGCCCGATGCGGGGATCGATCCCACCAACTGTGATATTATGAGCTGAGCCGAGGTTTGACGCTCAACCGACTGAGCCACTCTGGTGCCCCTCTAATCATAGTTTAGTATAAAGCTTAAAAAAAAAACCTTGACTTCAAAGATAACAATTTTTTTTTTCAGATCCAGACAATCCAGTCACTGCTTTCAATAAATTTAAATTTACTACCACTTGAGTGAATGTTCAAAAATTATGCACACAAATACACACAGTTCAGAAATAAAAATGGCTTTTCTGTCTCCATATGACTATACTACATGTTTCTCGAATGTACAATCCTTACAACAATGCATAAGAGAAAGGTAAATCTCATTGAGATTTATATATTATATATATTTACCTTTACTCATATTTATATAATAAACCCTACTCATATAACAATTAGAATGATAGGTGTTGGAAGGAGTGTTCATCTCTTGTTCCTCCATTTTATGTAGTGAACTACTTGTCAGCCATATCAAAATATAAAAATAACAGATTAAATACTGAATAAAATAACTATTTCAAATTTGCTGTTTTTCTAACTATGCCCATCAGTAAAAATTCAGGGAAAGGAAGTAAATAAGTATTAAAGAGAATTTATTTGGGAATATGCATGAGGCTGGGCAAACTCTTTTACAACATGACACAATAATCAAGGTTTCCTTTCTAGGAGCTTACATTTCGAGAGCAGGTAAGACACAAACAGATGACCACAAAATAAGTACAGAAATTAAATATTATCTACACACATGAAAGGAAAGAGGGGATATAGTGCCAAAAAAAGCCATTGTTTATTGCATTCCTACCTTAAAAAATTGGAAAGATAATCTACGTTTTCACATTCCAGTAACTTGAAATACACTAATAAGGTAAGTAAAGGGTATAGAAATAGTGAACAAAAAATGGATTTCAACTCAAAGGAGCGGCAGGGAGTAGACCTTCAAAATCAAACCATTTTGTAAGTTTGTATTAGGTGTGGTGGGCACAATAATGGCCTCTCCCAAAGGTGTCCACGTCCTAATCTCCAGAACCTGTATGCATGTTCCTTTACATGGCAAAGGGGACTTTGCTGTAATTAAATTTAAGGATCCTGACATGGAGAAATTATGGGTGAGCCCAGTGTAATCACAAGGGCCCTTATAAGAAAAAAAGGGAGGCAGAAGGGTCAGAGAAGAGATGTGACCATTGACACAGAGGCGGAAGCAATGAGGCCACGATACAAGGAATGGGCAGCTGGTAGACACTGAACAAGACAAGGAAGCATATCTGCCTGTAGAACCCCCAGAACGAATGCTGCCCTGCCAAACCATTATGGACTTTCAATCTCCAGAACTGCAAGATAATAAATCTGTGTTGTTTTAAGCCACTAAATGTGTAGGAATTTGTTACAGCAGCAATAGAAAACGAATACATCAGATTTGGGGGGAAAATTACTTTCTAAAGAAAATTCACAGAATAAGACTCAATTGCTCTCCAAACAGATGATTTCTCATTTCAGAAAGGGTCATGCCAGAAGAATCAGTAATTTTATTATTTTTTTCTAATAATTTTTTCATCCAGTGCCACCTTCATACTAGGAGAAGAGGAAAATAACTGTCATTTCTCATATTTCTACTAGGTACCAGTCAGAGTGATGATACATATTTTTCTTATTATTTCATTTAATCCTTATAACAATTCTAAATTGGAAGTATCAGATCCTACTTACAAATGAAGTAACTGATTCTCAGAGAAAGTAAACAGCTCAACACATTTTACGTTGATGATACAATGAGAACAATTTAATGAGACAGAGATTAGAATGTAGGTAATTCATATTTCCTTTAAAGTTTATTTATTTATTTTGAGAGAGAGAACGAGAGGGGGAGGAGCAGAGAGAGAGGGAGAGACAGAATCCCAAGCAGGCTCTGCATTGCCAGCACAGAGCCTGAATTCATATTTCCTTTAGAGAGCAAATATTTAAGAGATAGATGGAAGATAGATAGTTAGATAGACAGACAGGCAGGCGGACAGGTAAAGTATTGGATAAAATCACACAGAATTTTACCGATAGAATTTAGTGTGGCCAAAAGTTTGCAGAGCAAAGTCTGGCCTAGATAGTTATTAGAAAAAAAAAAATCTTGACACTCCACCTATCCTCCTGGTTTCCTCCTCTATAAAGGAAACATAACAATAGGTATCTCTCCCATAAAGAATCCCAACGAATAGAACTCAATACTGTGACACTGAAGGGCTCTTTAAATGTTGATTCAACACTCTGTGGTCTGCTTAGGATCCCCAAACCAATTTGTGACTCATTCAACACTAAGAGGTTACCTGTTCTGAAGGAGAAAAAGAGATATTGTAAATCAGGTGGCAATCAGTGATTCCAAAGGGAACTGAACATATTCTTTGTCCAAATGAACAGAAGATGTTGGGATGAGTAGTGTGCTCTCAGTGAGAAGTAGATACAGCTGAAGCTGGTTACCAGAGGGTGAGCACAATGCAAGACAATCTTCAAGAACAGCAGCTCCCAAGACATCTTGGATAAGTGTCTTGAGTTAGGTCATCAAGATGAATGAGGTCACCGAGATTTAGTTTAGACAACTGCAAAGCAGAACAATATGACCCAAGACTGGCTTAAGACTTCAGTGCAACTACAGAGCCAATGGCAGCTGGAAACTCTTAAGGACTAAACGCAAAGGAGAAAGTAATTTTGACATCAAAGGGATCAGTTTGACAAATGAAAATCAAATTGGATGGACTTTAATGCAAACAGCTGGGTGTGATGCAACCAAAAGAGGCAGATTTCCTGAAGTCAGCCAAACAGATTTATTAGAATCCTCCGTACCTCCCAAGGAGAATGTAAATACAGAGTTTTTAATTTTCAAGTTTTGCCATTCCAAACAATGGAGGGGAGAGTGTGGTAAGATAAATAATCTGTACTACTACCCTTGGAAGGATTTTGTGGCTATGCTCGCTCTAGCTTTGCCAGGATATTTTTCTCTGTTCTGTTCACATTTTCCTCCCTTCCTTTCTCTCATCTTTCCTTCTAATGTGGAGTAAATTTCATCTCCATATAATATATCTGAATGCAAGGTGACAGATTCAAAAAGTAAATATTTTCCTGTTAAAGGATTCTTGACATTGAGAGCTCCTTTGAATGAATGGGCCAGAACTCCATGACACCTTGCATGAGTGAGAATGATAGATAAATTCACTTCTTCACTTCCTAACATGTACCAAGTCAAGCCTCCCTATGAAATGCACCAAATGCAGTATGGTTTTGAGAGTAATAGTTTGAGTAATGGTTTTGAGTAATAGTTTTGAGAATAACACAGCTGGTTTAGACCAAAGGGCAGGTAGCTCACTTGCTGATGGGGGAAAATCAGACTCAAAGCAAGCAGAAAAAAAGAGCAGAAGTTTATCATCAGCCAGCAAGACGCTCTACTGAGGGACTTCAGGGACAACTGTTTGTTCTGTTTTGTAATGGTGAGGCAACCTCGTTCTGTTATCAGTAGTACCTCATTTGAGTCAAAATGCAAAGAGTACCAAGGATTAGAAATATTGGAAAGGGCCATACTATTATAAGTCCTATTTCCCTAATTCTTCTACTATAATATGACAGAAGCTCTTAAAAACAGAAACACTTATCCAAGAAACATATGTATCCCCAGAAGTTTAGCAAACTATTGGACACCTGGTAGGCACACAATATAGATTTAATACGTTAATGAGCAACATGAACCAGAAATTTATCAATGGGTCTTGACACGATTAAGTGTCAAGGGAGGGATAGCTTCTGTTTCATTAAGTCATCATTATCCATATTCGCAGGACCTGGAGAGCAAATTCAAAGGCACAAAATCTAAATTCAGGATTACTCTGGGAATTCAAACAAGATGAAGCAGAAAAAAAAAATCCTCTAGTTTTTGGTACCATTTAATAGGGTTTGTTTGCCTCATTTCAGAACCTATGCAATGATGTCTAAGCAGCATGTAGGAGATTTTGAGCTAATACGCCACTTATCTGCTTTGCTGGTGGATCAGTGAATGATTTCATTGACCTGAAGCTTTGTTCTTGTTCCTGCGCCCTCCTAGATTATTCCATTGATATGCTGAAGAAAGACTACGTGCAGATGAGTGCTAATGGGTCCAGCAGATATTAAGTCTGTTTTCTTTCTGTTTACTACCTGTAAGTCCTGCTGGTTTTAAGTGTTTGGTTTTTCATTTGAAGGTATGTTTGTTGACATAATGAGCTATTTAGGGCTAGACCTAAACTGAAGGTTTTTCTGCAAACTTATGCTTGCAAATCAGCAAAATAGAAAAATGGAGTAGAGGAACAGCTATTTGTGCCCAGAAAGTCCTGTTAGCTGATGCAAGAAAGCCTTGAGAACTCAAATGGAGGTGCATTTTGCTAATCATATTTGGGGTAACAGCCTTGAGGTCTTTCTGGATTTAGTAATCTTCTAAAGAGTTTAAGACTTTAAAAATGACAGCAAAGTGAGACACTGAATTTTCAAATACAATTTTGTAACCTAGATGATATTATTTATTTTTTAGAATAGTTCAGAAAAGACAGTGCTAATGTTTTATGTATGCCTGTAAGTGTATGTACACATTAGGTGTAAAGTCTAAACACTGAATTATGACAGCATTAGCTTACAAAAGCCAACATAGCTGGTATAGAACTTCTAAACTAGAAACAAAAATGTAAAAATGTGTTTTGGATATCAGATAACTTCAGCATTAGTAAAGAGAGTGAGATCAAATTTATTTGGCTAAACACTCCTGGGCTTTTCAAATACAAGGGATATCTGTTCGTAGTAGCAATTGGTTTTATGTTAGCTAGACGAAATTTATATTCTTGAAATAATAAATGAGTTCATCATGGAATGCTGAGCAGGACTTGGTGGGTCTACATTTAATTTTAAGATAGTTTCCAGAATGCTTACATCCTTTGAAATTATTTTCAGTACACAGAGGTGTTTTTTTCTTATTTTATCAAAACCCTCTCCTTTTCTACTCATCTTTTACTGCTGACTGATAAAACAGGAGAGAAATTCAAGATAATTCACTACTATGAGTTCATCACATGTCTAGGATCCATCCCATTTAGGCAAATCCCCTGTATTTAAGGTGAGCGAGCCCTGTCCCATTTTCAGACCCCATGAATATTTCTACTTTTGTCTCTCAAACATTAGGAAATGGGCCTATCCATCTACATGATGAGGCTTTTAGGAAACTGGTTCACCCTAGAACAAAACAGTGTTGAGCCAAAATAGTTTTGAGAATAACACTAGACTTTAGACTGTGTGGACAGAGGAAAAAAAAGATTAAATAAAAAAAAGTGACTTCACAATAGCAAGAAAAATGTACAGAGGAGCTCAAAATCAGTGTCAGTCATTTGTGGGTCATCCTGACTTTGCAGAAAGGGTTATCTCAGCAGTTAGGAGTTTTCTACGTAGTTAGCAATGGGAGCCAGAGAGGTTAAAACAGCTCATCACTTTATCAGGATTACTGAGGGTATGAGGGAGGCCTTAATGGTCTGGCAGTCCTTTTTGTCACAATTTAATGGCATATCGATCTTGCAGAGTGAACAATCATGACCTTCAACTGTTTACAGATGCTTTGGAGGGAAAAGGCTTGAGGAGCTTATTCCAGGGAAGCTGAGAAGGTTCAGCCCTTACTAGCCAAGTTGGGGAAGTCAAACAGCAATCAAAACATCCTGGTTTGGGGCAACTTTCCACTGGGGGTGGCACTTACAACTGGGAAGATCACAAGTGCTTTGAGAAAAGCCAGTGGTGTTACAGGCAATCAATAAATCAACCACGAGTGTCATTAACAGAGAGAGGAGTTCTGTGTGTGTGTGTGTGTGTGTGTGTGTGTGTGTAAGAGGGACTCTTGCATCAAGTTGTGCATTTCTGTTGCAACTATTTTTCAAGAAAAGAGTTTCTTTTAGTGCCTGCAAGTTTTGGACCTTCACACCAGCAGACTGGTGACCCTAGGAAAAAGTCATCACATTTCACAAGACAACTCTGAGCAAAGAACAATGTGAAACAGTGTTTTTCTATATAACATAATTAATAAGTGGGTCATGGAAGGCACTTTCTTGAATGCACATAAAACTTCCTGCTAACATGTGGAGAACTGCTTTTTGAGAGAAGATGAATGCACTGAAATTAAACTCTCAGAAGGCGTAGGAGTTGGGATGTTTATCTGCATCCTCTATTTCAATGAATTCAATCTACGCTACTGTTGAATCCCAAAGCAAAGCGTTGGTTTTGTTGAACCTCAACTATGTGATCTGCAAAGTCCTCGTTGCTATAGGAGGCATAAAACATAATTCCTGCCCTCAAAGAGTTTAGAAGTACACTAACCAGTAATGGATTCATATACTGTGTCTAGTTGCATGTACTGTTTCTAGGTTCTAACTCTCTGAACTCCGTGGTGAGTTGAATGGTGGCCCCCTTAAGAGGTATGTCCATATCCTACTCTCAAAACCTGTGAATGTGACCTTATTTGGAAAAAGAGTCTTTGCACGTGTAATGAAATTAAGGATCTTGAGATGTGATCGTCGTGGAATTCCTGGGTGGGCACTAAATCCAACGACAAGTGTCCTTCTAAAACACCCACAGAGAAGAGAAGGTGATGTGAAGACCGAGGTAGAGATTGGAGTGATGTAGCCACAAGTCAAGGAACCACTGCTGGCAGCCACTAGAAGCCAAGAAGCATGGAAGGGAGCGTCCCCTAGAGCCTCTAGATGGAGTACTGACCTGCCAACACCTTGATTCTAGACTTCAGCTTCCAGAACAGAGGAGTAAATAAATTTCTCTTGTTTTAAGCCCTCAGATTGGTGGTGATTTGTTATATCCAACCTAGGAAACTAATACTTTTACCTAGATTAGCTTTAACCGTGGGAGCATGTACTTGACTTTATGATAATACACAATGAAAGCCAGAAATATTATATGTATAGTTACTATACTGTAACAACAAAATGCACCTTTATTGTTCACTACTAATTTGTTTGTTTTCCCCTCAAATTTGCATATTCAGGATTTAAGTGGGCTGTGCAGAGAGAAAAGGGATTTGCATTCTAATCTGTTGGATGGTGAGTGGGAAAGAAGCAAGATGGCAAGTCATTACAGCATTGGCATTAATGGGTGAGAAGACGTGGTGGTAATGCTGAGTATCAGTACTGGGATGTTCAAAGTGCACAGCTGCAAACAAACCAATGTTTAACTGCCCTCAAAACATGCGAACATTTTGTAAAACACGTGCCCAGTGCGCTAGACATATCTTTAAAACTGGCTCATATTTCAGGTGCGGGAAAAGCAGCTCAAGATCAGCTTCAGTCATTTGCAGGTTGTCCTGACTTTGCAGGAAGGGCTACCTGAGCAGTTAGGCATTCTCTAGGTAGGTAGAAATGGGGAAATAAATGTTGGGGAAAAAATGTTGGTATATGCCATGAACCAACTGAGTCCATTTGGTTTCCCAAGGTGCAGGGGTTGGTGACATTGTACCATCAAGTCAGGTAAAGCCTGAGAAGGCTCTCTGGGAAATGCCCAGAGGTCTGATTCTTCCCCTCCACTTATCTAGCTCTTGTCTTCCAGGAGATGGGGCAGAAGCTAATACAACCATTGCATTTCGTACTCTGACAAAGACATCTCTACCATGCCAGTATGACCACATTTCACTTCTACTTTAAGCCCATCACAAACAATAGTCTGGCCTTTCGAAGCCTCAGTGACCTGTCTCCTCTACCTCCACCTCCTGCCGCAGTTCTCCTCTATGGAGCTGCACCTCTGCCATCCAAGCTATTGACATGGTGTCTGCAAAGGTGCCATGCTCCCTGCATGTGTTAGCATCTCTTCTAGAATGCTTTCGCTGCTTATCCACTTGGCAGACACATCTATTCTTCAAAATCCAGCTCAACAGCCTCCTCTTGTGAGAATCCCCCTGACTACTAAAACAGAGTCAGTTATTCTCTTTTCTAGTCTATCACTAGCCTAACGCTGTTACAGTCATTTTACCATACTACAATTTGTTCGTAGAACCATCTCTCAAAATAGATTATGAATGGAGAATGTAAAAACTTGGCCTTCTCTGTGAAGGCAAAGGCAAATATACTATATCATTGTACCTCTAGTGCCTGGCCTAGTGCTGGACAAATAATTGGTATTCAATAAATGTTTGATGAATAAATGAAAGGATGACTAGTCCTTTCCGTGATTGGTAAGCTCTTAAAAGCTCTTAAGACATGTACGTTTCCTCACAAGTCATTAATGTACAAGGAGCTTGTCTCTGCACTTCTAAGATCTCTGAGAAAGGAGATTGCTTTTTCTCTTATTTAAAAATTAATAAGCTTAATATTTTGTGATCATAAAAGCAAAGCAAGTCCCTTGTAGAAAATATGGAAAATAAGAGTACATCTCAAAACAGAATTCCTTTCTAATCCTGTCACCCAGAGATAAACACAATTAATTTTTATTTGCATATAATTAAAAATACATCCAGAGGGTATGGGAGCAAATAATTGTGACAAAGTATGATATGTATGAAAACATAGACAACCACATACTAATTCTCCCCCCGCCGTCCCCTCCCAAAAATTATGATTTTTGTATTAAGTTCAAGTAATACAAGCTGCTGTAAAACCCAACTGCGGTATAATGGTGTAAACACCATAGAAGTGTAGGTCTCGCTTATCTGTACAACATGTGTTTCTGATCAGCAAGATGACAGACCCAGACTACTTCCATCTTGTGGCTCTGTAGCCTTTACAACAGAGCTTCCAATGTAGTGATATTTCTACAGAAGAACAAAAAGAAGAACCAGGCAGGAGGTGGAGTTACAGGAGACAGATCATGAAGGCCTCAAAAGGCCAGACCACTGTTTCTGATGGGCTTTAGGTAGAAGTGAACCGTGGTCGTATTGGCATGGTGAAGAGACATCTTTGTCAGAGTAAGGAATACGATGGTTGTATTAGCTTCTGCCCCATCTCCTGCAAGACAAGAGCTAGATGAGTGAAGGGGAGGAATGGGCAATTGCATGTGGTGCGGGGCGGGGGAGGAGGGTGAGGTGTTAAGGGACAGGTGGAGAAGTGGCATGGATGACTTCCATTCACATTCCATTGGCTAGAACTCAATCTACATGGTCCATCCACGTGCAAGGGAGGCTGGGAAATATCATTTATCTGTGCAGCCAGGAAGAAAGAAAATGAGTATGCTGAACCATTAATCAGTCTCTGCCATACACTGAATATATCCTTTTGTAACTTGATATTTTTATTTAAATAACATTTCATTGAAATGATGTAATAACATTCCCTAGAATTACTGAGGCAAAGAGTAATCTGTTTGTTTTGCTGAACTGTCAACTTTTAAAAATATTTAAAAACAATTGTTCCATTCCTTGTGATCATATGTAGTTAGGCACATACAAACCCATGACACTTATATCTTCATTGTAGATTTTACTCTTTATCAGCATAATAGGACTATACTCACCAATGCCTCATGGTTTGGATTTTATTTTGATTTAAATAAATGCCATCACTCATGCTTCCTTTTTGTTTGCATTTGCCCAGCCATCCTCCTAACATTGCTCAATCATTTTGTTTTATGTATGTCTCTTATTGACTGTATATAGTTGGATTTTTTACCTAATCCTAGAATTGTCTTTACATGGGGACCTTCAACCTTCCTGATATCTTTTTGACAATTAACATGTTCGTTATACATCTGTTATTATGTTTTGATTTCTGAGAGTCATTGTCTTTACATACAGACTTGGGAACATATCTTATTATTTTGTCAATTGACATGCTAATTTGTGCTCCAATTATTACACCTTATGATCTACTTCCCTGCATTATTTTTACCTAGTAAGTTGGAAAATACACATCTTGCTTTCTATCCTACAACTGGTTTTATATATATATTTAATCTTTATTTTTGAGAGAGAGACAGCATGTGAGCAGGGGAGGAGCAGAGAAAGAGGGAGACACAGAATCCGAAGCAGGCTCCAGGTTCCGAGCTGTCAGCACAGAGCCCAATGTGGGGGTCGAACTCACGAACTGCGAGATCGTGACCAGAGCTGAAGTCAGACGCTCAAGGGACTGAGCCACCCAGGCGCCCCCAACTGGTTATATTTTTTTAAATGATGCTTTAGTAGATAGCTCAGTTTTCCAAAGTCCTTGTTCAAATCAATGAATGAATAAATGACATAAAGGAGGACAAATTATTTCTCTTTAAATTTGAGTAGAAAATTTTTATGTTTTTGTGTTCTCCTACTCATTCCCACCCACCGTTCAGGGTTTGTTTGTTTGTTTGCTTGCTTTAGTACTTTTAAAAATTGAGGTATAATTCATTTTTGCCCTTTTAAAGTACACAATTCAGTGGCTTATAATATTTTCTAATGCTGTGCAACTACATGTGAGTAGGAGAACACAAAAATATAAAAATATTCTACTCACATTTAAAGAGAAATAATTTGTCATTCTTTATTTCATTTATTCATTCATTGATTTGAACAAGGACTTTGGAAAACTGGGCTAACTCTAGAATATTTTCATCACCCCAATAAGTAACATTGTACCCATAATTACCCTCTCACCTTTTCCTCCAGCCACTGGCAAATGCCAGTCTACTTCCTACCTCTCCGGATTTGTCTATTCAAGACATTTCATACAAATGGAATCCCATATGTGCTTTTTTGTGTGGCTTCTTTCACTTAGCATAATGTTTTCAAGGTCCATCCATGTTGTAGCATGTATCAATAAATTTACTCCATTTTGAGGCCGAATAATATTCCACTGTATAGAAATGACACATTTTGTGTATCCATTCATCAGTTGACGGACATTCTCATTGTTCCCGCTTCTTGGCTATTATAAATAATGCTGCTATCAACATTCATGTACACGTCTTTGTGTAAACATTTCTTTTCAATTCTCTTGGTTATATACCCGGGAGTAGAATTGGTAGGTCACATGGTAACTTTATGTTTAACTCTTTGGGGAGCTGCCAGACTCTTCTCCCAAGCAGCTGCACATTTTGCATTATCACCAGAAATGTGTGAGGGTTCTAATTCGTCCACAGTTTTACCAACACTTGTTATTGTTGGTCTTTTTTTTAGTATAGCGTGACAGTGGATGTCAGCTGGTGTCTCATTGTGGTTTTGATTTGTGTTTCCCTAACATGTCTTGATGCTGAGCCTCTTTCCATGTACTTATTGAACGTTTGTATTTCTTCTTTGGGGAAATGTCTACTCAAATCCTCTGGTTTTTAACTGGGTTATATGTTTTTATTGTTGAATTACAAGTTCTTTATTTATTCTGGATCCTCAGTCCTCATCAGATTAAGATTTGCAAATATTTTCTCCCATCTTACAGGTTGTTTTTTCACTGTTTGCATGGTTTCCTTTAGTGTACAAAAGTTTAAAATTTTGATAAAGATTAATTTATCTGATATTTTCTTTGGTTGCTTGTGTCATTTGTGTCATATCTCAGAAGCTATTGCCTAATCCAAGATCACAAAGATTTCCTTCTGTGTTTTCTTTACTTTTTTAAAAAAAAATTGAGGTAGAATCGGTATATAGCATTATATTAGTTTCAAATATACAATTATAATAATGTAATATTTGTATACACTACAAATTGATCACCACAATAAGTCTAATTACCATCCAACACTGTATAATTGACCCCCTTCACTTTTTTCTCTCACTCACCAACCCCCTTCCTCTCTGATAACCACTAATTATCTATACCTATGAGTTGTGTTTTGTTGTATTTATTTTGTTTATGTAGATTCCACATATAAGTGAAATCATATGGTATTTGTCTTTTTCTGTCTGACTTATTTCACTTAGCATAATAAACTTAAGGTCCATCAATGTTGTCATAGTGACAAGATGTCCTTCTTTATGGCTGAGTAGTATGCCACTGTGTGTGTGTGTGTGTGTGTGTGTGTGTGTGTGTGTGTGTCACATATTCATTATCCATTCATCCATCAATGGACACTTGGGTTGTTTCCATATCTTGACTATTGTATACAATATTGTGATAAACATTACGGGTGTATATATCTTTTTGAATTAGTGTTTTTGATTTTTTTTATAATACCATTGAAAACTTTAAGAAATTGATGAAAGAAATTGAAGATGACACAAATGAATGGAAAGATATTCTGTGCTCATGGGTTAGAGGAATTAATATAGTTAAAATATCCATACTATCCAAGCAATTTATAAGGCAGTGTGATCCTTATCAAAATTCCAATGGCCCTTTTTACAGAACTAGAAAAAACTAATTCTAAAATTTGTATGGAACCACAAAAGATCCTGAATAAACAAAACAATCTTGAGAAAGACAAGGCTGGAGGTATTAGGTTACCTGATTTCAAACTATCCTATATACATATAGTAATCAAAACAGTATGGTATTGGCATAAAAACAGACATGGAGATCAATCTAACATAACAGCGAGCCCAGAAATAAACCCATACATATATGTCAATTAATTTATGACGGAGCCAAGAATATACAATGCAAAAGGAGAATCTTTTCAGTTAATGGTTTGGGAAAGCCAGACAGCCACATGCAAAATAATAAAACTAGATTACTATCTTATATCATAAAAAAAAACCTCAAAATGGATTAAAGCCTTGAATATAAGACTTGAAACTATAAAAACCTCAGAAGAAAATATAGACAACAAGTTCCTTGACATCAATCTTAACATTAAATTTTTAGATCTGACTCCAAAAGCAAAGATAAACAAGTGGAAATATATCAAACTGAAAAGCTCCTGTACCACCAAGGAAGTCATCTACAAAATGAAAAGGCAATCTACTGAATGGGAGAAAATATTTTCAAATCATATATCCAACCAGGGGTTAATAATCAAAATATATAAAGAATTCAAAACAACTCAATAGCAAAAAACAATCTAATTAAAAAATTGGCAGAGGTTCTAGATAGACATTTTCCCCAAGACAGACATACAGATGGCTAAGAGGCACATGAAAAGATCTTCAACATCACGAATTGTCAGGAGAATTCAAATCAAAATCACAACGAAATATCACCTCATATCTGTTTGAATGGCTATTATCAAAAAGACAAGACATAGCAAATGCTGGAGAGGATATGGAGAAATGGGAACCCTCACGTACTATTGGCGGGAATGTAAACTGGTGCAGCCATTAATGGAAAACTGTATGGAGGTTGCTCAAAAAATTTAAAATTGACCTACCATGATCCAGCCATTCCACTGCTGGGTATTAATCTGAAAAAAAAAAAAAAAAAAAAGAGAATACTGCTTAGTTTTACTGAAAAAGGACTTTTACAATATAAGCCATTATACCCACTTTAACATTAGTAATATTTTAATTACAGGTCTCTTTCGCATATAAAAAGCAACTTTCCTACCTATAGAATTGTTGGGTCTTATTACTACGACACTTTTGATTCTGTAATGATCCCAGTCATATTTAACTGGAGCCAAAACCCCTTCCTCAACTCCTCAGTATAGCTCCATTCTGAAGTAAGAGATAATTTATTCCAATAATTTCACAATGAAGATAGGTAGATTGCTGTGGTAATAAAGCTCAGGCAAACATAATCCACATGGGCTTCCATGCAGTCCATCGAATCTTATTTTCATCATGCGAGGTGTAATTCCATTAGGGGACTATGCCTCTCCCTTGTAGTCCACCTTCTTCTGACTTCCTATAATTTTCCTGGTTTATGTTTCATAATTAAGCCATTAATTATAACCCAGTTCCTATTACTTCTCCCTGTTGTTTGCATGCTTGTCTTATCTTACCAACTAAATAGTCCTTGATGGCAGGAGCCATGTTCTCTTTTCTCTGTAGAGCCAGTGATCTAGAATGGCACTGAACACTATGGGTACTGGCTATATATTTCTTGCTTGTTTGAGCACACTAAAGGTAAATTTCAGTTGTGAGTTTCAAATTTCTTCTTTCATTTAAGTTTGCAAAAGTTAACCTGAAAATAGCAGCCTAGTTCAGATCCATCATTTACTTTTGATCCTCACTCTATGTATAAAATGCCAGAAAGAAAAAAAAAAAGATGAAATGGTTGGAAGGTAGGCAGTTACTAACTGAAATGAAGAATGAAACTAATTCTGTGAGAGAACACTGACTTCATTTACAATTATGACAACAAGAAATAACTATGACTTTTAATGAATGCCAGATACAATGCTAAGTGCTCACATTCCTTACCTGATATAATCCTCACCTTAAATCTATATAGGTACTTACAGTTCTCCCTTTTTTAAATATGAGAAATCTGGAGATCAGAGAGAGAAAGAGGGGTGCCTGCGTGGCTCAGTCAGTTGAGTGTCTGACTCTTGATTTGGGCTCAGGTCATGATCTCATGGTTTGTGATTTCTAGCCTGGTGCCAGGCCCTGTGAGGGTCTGCTTGCAATTTTCTTTCTCCCTCTCTCTCTGCCCATACCCCACTCTCTCTCCCTCAAAATAAATAAATATTTTTTATAAAACAAGAAAGAGACAGAGCTTTGTTTCTGATTTATTCTCAGAACTATGGGATCCCACTAGGTGGTGATATCCCATTGTGAAAATATCTGTTGACAAATTTTGCTTTTAGATGCAGCATTCTACACTGAAAACAGTACAAGATTTTACATTAAACAGAAATGGCCTAGAATTTTGACTCTTCTGCTTGTTGTCTATGTGATCTTAGATGTATTATTTAATATTCTTGTCCCTGATTTCATCATCTATAAAATAGAAATCATATCTGTATTGCAAGGCTATTAGGATAATGAGTGTTAATGTATAGAATGTGTTAGCACATTGTAGTTGTTCAATTGGTAGCTATTATTACTGTTGAACTAATTATCACTCATTATCACTGTGCCCTCTCCTTATCTCAGGCTATCAAAATCTAATTTTTCTGTTCAAGTTTCCTCTTAAATGGCATCTCCTTCTTTTTGATACACATAATTAGCATGCGACCAAGATCCCTTGCCTTTGAATCTTAGTATCTCCTTATTTGGGTCATATTATGTTATGTGGGTCATTATATGGGTTATTGGGTCATATATATCTTATCTCTATAAGAAAGACTTATCTCTTACTTATCTCTATATTTTGTTACTTACCTCTCTATATTTGTTTTCCTTCTCTCTCTCTCTTAGTTTGTTACTTTTTTAGGCTAAGAACTGCCTGTTCTTTCCTTCATACCCTCTGCAGTCTTATGTGGTGACTAGCTCAGAGTAGGTCTCTAACCGTATTTATCAACGTTGACTGGCACAGTGCTGTGTATTTGTTAATTTCTGTATTTACTGAATGATTCAGAAAAAAATACAACTTTATTTCCTTTTTACCATTGACCTCAACATTTTGCTAGTTCATGCCATTGCAGAATTGTATCTGTAGATACACAGTTGAATCGAGTGGGTGAATGGTAACATGTTTTTAAATACCTTTAAAAGGAAAGACTGAGGGACGCCTGAGTGGCTCAGTCGGTTAAGTGTCCAACTTCAGCTCTGGTCACGATCTCATAGTTCATGAGTTCGAGTCCCACGTCAGGCTCTGTCCTGACAGCTCAGAGCCTGGAGCCTGCTTTGGATTCTGTGTCTCCCTCTCTCTCTGCCCCTCCCCTGCTTGTGTGTGCTCTCTCTCTCAAAAGTAAATGAACTTAAATTTTTTTTTAAATAAAAAGAAATTTTTTACTACTCTCAGAGTATGATTATGGTTCTCAGTCTTGGTTGACACTTGACATAGTTTTTAATAATCACCACCGCTTTGAGTGAAAATGAGTTCAAGTGAGCTAAGGAGAACTTTAATGACCTTTACAATATTATATTAAATAAAATACAGGGAAATTGGCAAGGTAAGCCAACACTGAAAGTATTTTATAAGGGAAAAAAAAGAAGAAAGACTGTGCTGGAATCCTGTAAATAGCCAATAAAAATTCACCTTGTCTGTATATTGTCCTAGGAGACACAATCTCATTTACATTTATTAGAAGTAATGATGTAGTGTCCTGCAGATAATTAACACAATAAAATGCTGCTAATTTCACAGTGTCATTATAAAATTTGCCAGTTCAAATTAGAAAGTGATTAACCCTCTGAGTGAGGCAATGACATTTCCATTCCCAGTTTGTGAATTAAATTTAAAAGGATGTTTCCCCTACTTTGAAAGTTCAGCTCTCTCACTATTCTTGTGTCTCCTGTTTTCTTTACCTTCTTTTCCACGTCTAAGTATGAAGCCTCAGAACTGAAGCAAGAGAATTATGACAATTTGGTATCCCAGAGTGTCCAGGTTCCTGATAAAAGCAGAGGTGTGTTTCAGAACAGGAATGAAGCCAATTTTATGTATTTAAAAGGAGGGATAGAAGGAAGGAAGAAAGAAAGGAAGGAAAGAGGGAGGGAAAAAGGGAAGGGCGCAGTAATCTCAGATGAGTATAATTTCTTTGAGTATTGAACTTCTTGTTGGTGCATGTTAAGTATGAAAATTCTCCATTAACAAGCTGCCTTCAGAATGTGCTTCATTTCATTTAACAACAGCTACTCTTTAACCTTTGCCTGGACGCTACTTTATTCATTTACAGCATATCTCTCGTCTACAACTGATTTTAATTAATTCCTTAAAAAGGAATAAATTCATTAAAGAGAAAAGATTTATGGTGCCTCATTTTAAATACTCAACTGAAATCCTCTTAGAGAATATTTAATGAGGGAATGGTATTATAAATGAATGAAACCTCGAGTTAATGATAAAATCGTCCAACCTGTTAAGACAACTATTAATTGAATAAATCTAATACATACATTTATAAAGCTGCTAAAAATATGGTGCCATGCCCTTCCCTGCTCCTTTATTCCTTTTCTTATTCTAATGGTTCAGGGCAAAAGCATATACACCTGATATAAGGAGACTCTCTTAAAAAGTAGGGCCTCATTTCCAAAGTTCTATAGCTTGCTATGGTGTCTTCAAGGAATAAAAACAATAAAAAATGTTCAGAGAGCGCTTAAAGATACTATTCTTTTTTTTTTTTCAACGTTTACTTTTAATTTTTGGGACAGAGAGAGACAGAGCCTGAACGGGGGAGGGGCAGAGAGAGAGGGAGACACAGAATCTGAAACAGGCTCCAGGCTCTGAGCCATCAGCCCAGAGCCTGACACGGGGCTCGAACTCACGGACCGCGAGATCGTGACCTGGCTGAAGTCGGACGCTTAACCGACTGCGCCACCCAGGCGCCCCTAAAGATACTATTCTTTAAAAAGTTTATTTCAGGGGCGCCTGGGTGGCTCAGTCTTTTAATTGTCTGACTTCAGCTCAGGTCATGATCTCATGGTTCGTGAGCTTAGAGCCCCACGTCAGGCTCTGTGCTGACAGCTCAGAGCCTAGAGCCTGGAGCCTGCTTCGGGTTCTGTATCTCCCTCTCTCTCTCTGGCCCTACCCCTGCTCATGCTGTCTCTTTCTCTCTCAAAAATAAATAAATGTTAAAAAAAATTTTTTAAGTTTATTTCATATTTTCCTCTATATTTCTAAGCACATTTCTTCTTGCTGATTCCTTCTTCACAAAGCTGTACAGTTTTCATGCTGAGATGCTCCAAGGATTTTGTCTCATATTTTTTAAAGGTTGTGACCAAAATTTAACCCAAACTAGCTTAAACAAAAAAGAGGGACTCTCCTGGCTAATTATAACGAATCCACAGTCTCAGTCGATGACATTAAGGCTCTCTGTCTCCATCTTGCAGGTCTTCTTTCTTTTATGTGGCTTCATTTTCAGGCAGATGACCCACAGCAAGTGACTGAGGTTGAGGGAGAGAAGGTTCTCGAAGGGTTCATGGGCTACCATTACCAAAAACAACTGCTATTCGTCAGTTAAAATTGATAATCAGAATAATTAGCTAGTGCAAACTCATTTTTTGAGAAGACAGAAGTCTAAAGAGGCTAACACCCGCAGAGGTAGGTAGCACCAGAATTCTTGAATCAAGCTGAATTGAATCCTAGAATTCTATAACTCAAGAATGCTTCTATCATTCATCTCTTTTTTAGAATATCACAGACTAAATGGATGCTAGTATCCTGCATCACTCCGACATTCTGTGATGCTGTGACTCTGAAAGCGTGGGGGCTTCTCAACACGTAGCCAAATACGAGGAGCCTTAGTGCCAACTCCAGTATTTACAACCTGTGTGACTTTGAGAAATTCACTTCAGCTCCTTGGCCTTTACTTTCTTTATCCATATGAAGAAATGGTTACTATAAATCAATAGCTTCTGGAATATTTAATGAAGTAGCAACTGTTCTCATAAACTAAATATTAGTAACTCTCAAATAAGCAGTTCTTCATTCATGTGTATTTAACTGTGTACTTAGATGCTTTATTAACACATCCCTGTTCAAAAGACCTTGTTGGTCGGGCACCTGGGTGGCTCAGAGAGCTAGGTGTCTAAATCTTGACTTCAGCTCAAATCATGATGTCACGGTTAATGAGTTTGAGCCTCCCATCCGGCTCTGTGCTGACAGCACAGAGCCTGCTTGGGATTCTGTCTCCCTCTCTCTCTGCCCCTCCCCTACTTGCTCTCTCTATCTCTATCAAAATAAATAAAAATAAGCTTAAAAAAAAATCTTGTCTGTCAATGAGAATGCAGGCTACCAGAAATTGTTACAGCAGTACACCATGGGACTGCGAATTGGTGTAAGTAATACAGAGTCACCAGTGAGTGGCCCCACAAGGTGCTCCATCATCGCTCCCATTTGGGACATGGCGTTTGTACACCTGCTCTGAGAAATCACTTGTGTTAGGGCATCACTTGTGCCTCAGGTCAATAATTTGTGATTATCAGAGAAGTGTCGGTTAGTGGTTCAGAGGGAAGATATAGGGATAAGGTGAGAATATGGGGAGTCTGATGAGAAGTGGGCTGGAGCTGAGTGTCACCAGAAGATAGCATGTCAATTCCAATTATTCTTCCTGCAAATAAGCGGCCCCTCATGTGTGTTCCCTGGGTGTTGGCTGCCTAGAACTGGCACAAGGGACTCTTTTATCGTATTTGCCTAGAAACAAATGCTTTTTTAAAGTCACTGCTTTCTTTTTTTTTTTTTTTTTTTAATGTTTATTTATTTTTGAGAGAGAGAGAGAGAGCACAAGCAGGCAGGGGCACAGAGAGAAGGAGACAGAATCTGAAGCAGGATCCAGGCTCTGCGCTATGAGCACAGAGCCCAACATGTGAGTTGGAACTCACAAACCATGAGATCACCACCCTGAGCCCAAGTCGGATGCTTAACCAATTGAGCCACCCAGACGCCTCCAAAGTCACTGCTTTCTTAAGAACACATTTGACTTAAGCATAAGAGACTCTTAAAAACTGAGAACAAACTGAGGGTTGATGGGGGGTGGGAGGGCGGGGAGGGTGGGTGATGGGTATTGAGGAGGGCACCTTTTGGGAGGAGCACTGGGTGTTGTATGGAAACCAATTTGACAATAAACTTCATATATTGAAAAAAAAAAAAAGAACACATTTGACTTAAAATGATTGCATTTTTAAAGTCACAAGCGCTTTCCAAGATGCATCCTTCTTGTTTGTTAGTGAGTCAGCCTACAAATCAAACATGTGTGTGCGTGCGCACATGCGTGGGGGTGGGGCGGTCAATTTGCTAACCCCCTCTGTGAAACATCTGGGCTCACCAGAATGTGGTTGGAAAACCAGTAAACTAGGTAATACCTCTAGCTCTAAAGTGAGAAATATACTAAAAAGTCAGCTGTTCTTTTTTAATGTCCACTGGTGGCCAAACTGTTTTCTTATACCTAAATTTGTATTTATTTTAAGCGCGCGCGCGCGCGCACACACACACACACACACACACACACACACACACACAGTCTTCTAATAATAGTCCTTATCTACACTCTAGAGGCACCCTTCTATTTTTGCTATTACTACTTTCTTCCCTTGTCAACTTTGTAAGAAACAAACAAACAAACAAACCTCCTTTTTTTGTTTGTTTGTTTTTCTTTCTTTTGCTATATCTTATGCCGAAAGGCAGATTGGGGGAAAGAAGATATTTAAATTGGTTTTGACTCCAGCTCCGGAAAAACACCACGTGGAGATTATGTGCTGTTGGTATGTCCTATTGCAACAGAAGGTGGTAAAGCACATATTTAAAGCGACTCCCTGATTTATGGGAGAGATCTTAAGGGTGGGAGTGCCTTGGAGCAAAGGGTGTAATTGTTGAAGTGTGCTGATTGGAAAGATAAGGGAAGATAGAAGACAAACCTCTGGTTACACAATAGTTTTTAGGGCATTTAAACTGAAAATATTTCATCCACTGTCAAGGAAACAAATTGCTTAACCTTAATCTATGTAATAATTTCTCCCACACATAATGCCCTTTCGCTATTAAATCAGGTCCCTCCTTTCCTGCAACTTTCAGCCCACAGCCCATTTGGTCTTGTCTAAGAGGCTTTGCCCTGTTCATCTCCCTCCGCCTCCAGCATACCTTTTCCCTGATGAACATACTCTCTATATAAACTGGGCACTCATTTTATGTGATTGGCAGATCATATCACTCATCGTATAATCATTGCTTAGAATGTGTATATGTTATTAACTAAAAAACCTAAAAATTCTCTTTTAAGCTGTGATTACATGGATGAGTCATCCTGGTTTTTGGCTAATCCTTGGGGTAAGGTGGCTAGCTCCCTAATTTGCATTTTGTACCAGTGAAAATCTAAAGGAGGGGAAGAAAGGTTAAATGATGTGTTTATATCTTCACGTTTTTCAGTACACCGTAAAGCCAAGAGCTGTGTCTTTAATTTCTTTCCCCTTAAAGTTCAGACATAGCTGGTGAATCTGTTAATATATTATTATTTTTCTTCCTTTTTTCTGACTAAAAAAACAAAAATCCTATGCTATGCACGATGTTAACATTTTACATACATACTTTTACTTAACATTCATAACAACTCCATGAGATGGTTAATTCTATATCTATTTTACATATGGAAAAATTGAGACTAATCTAACTAAGGCCACTGAGCTAGAATCAGACAGCTACGACTTGCTTGGTCTGACTCAACTATCCTTGCTTATCCACTGCATCCTGGTGCTTTCTGTGCAAGCCAATTTTATTTTTAGTATGCAAAAGCATTGACTTAAGTAAGAAGGAAGTCAACACACTATTATTTGTCAATTGATATCCAGTCATCATGTGACCACAGACCTCTTGTTTCCCTACCTCATTTTACTCAGTGAGTTGAATAAAGTAATCTGTAAGATTTCTTCCAGTGCTAACAGTGTAAGAATGTGTGCTATTTGACTGAAAATTTTAGTTTAGACTCTTGTGACTGTGTAAGGATCAAAAACTGGAAAAAAAAAAAAAGTGAATTCAAAGCCCCATGAGTTTATCAACCCAATCTACTTCAAGATAACAAAAAGACTCCACTTAGAGAAAGGAAAGGCAGAAGAAAAGGGTGAGGCTCCGCGTGTCTCTTACTCTGCTACTTTGCTACAGAATTCCACGCCCTCCACCTCTACCTCCACCCCCCGGGGGCAAGTTTTGAGAGCGAAGCACAGGGAGATGTATCATGGGCGTTGGACACAAAGAGCCAAAGATTTTTCATTTATTATTTCACCTGGAGATAATTTTGTGCTACCACTGACTTAACTGTATTTATTTCTGTTTATTGTCTTCCTTTTGGATTGCATTAAAGGCTAGATAACATGCATCTCAAACAAACCAAGAACAAAGGCTCTTGAAAAAATGTTGTAACCATTTTAACTGGGGAACATGGCTGAGTCAGTGCAGCAGCTGCCAAGCCCCAGGGGGCTGAAGTGGTTACTGAGCACTTGGCTGTACTGGCCCCTCTTGCCAAATCCTCCTACCTTGATGAGGTTTTGAGGAGATGGCTGATATCAAACCAGACAAGCTTTGCAAGTTGACACGGAACATGATAAGGTACAGATTTGAGGGCTTTCGAGAGAAGAAAACAGTTTAAACATGACACCCCTTATTTCCCTGGATATGAGGAGAATGAGGTTTCTCAGGTGGGAGCAGAAAACCGGAATGCCGTGAGTAGTAGGTTGAGTAGAGAAATGCTAGGAAAAACCTAGATGCCTATAGTCCTAAGTTCTCGAGTGAGCCATAAAGGAGCAAGAGTGGGCAATGACAAGGAGAACTGAAAGAAAAATAGGCAGACACGTTCTTGGTTTTAAACATAATCTCTAGATATGGAGGTCGATTATATAAAAAGAGTGGTTAAGGAAGAAAACCTCAAAGATGTCTCTGAGGCTGTTGTTGGCTTGGACAACTGGATAGATGAGGATGTCACTGAGTAAGATAGGGGAAGCAAGAGGAGAAACACGTAGCAAAGGGCATACAATGAGCTCATTATGGGGATAGAGTACCGGCAGGTTATCAAGGCAACAACAGCATATAGGAGAGAAGTCTGAGCTGGGAATATCAAATTTGGGTGAGATCAATCTATAGGTGGTAGCAGAAGCTACGGGAATGAAAGCTATCCTTCAGGAATACTGAGTACAGTGAGGAAAGAGAAGGGTTGAGGGCAGAACTCTGAGGAACCGACATGTTAGGTGTGGGTGGGCAGGGGAGAGTATCTATGAAGGTGCACAGCAACACCTGGGAGGTAGGCGGAAGCAGATCATGGGAGACAAGGGTCATGAGAGCTGCAAGAAGGTGAACAGTATAGAGATAAAGAGCCCAGAGTAGGAGGCGGGGTCAAATAAGCCAATCTTCACCAGTTTTGCAGCTTTGCCTGTGGCAAGCCTGTTCAAATGCATAAAAATAACATGAAACACGTGTGGTAGAAAGATGACTATTGTCCCTCACTTCTATGGCCGTGGGCTGGTCTCTTAACTACTTGGAGCCTCAAATCCACATCTGTGAAAGAGGAGACCAATGAACTTTTTTATGTGGAGAGGACTGATATTACAAGTGTGTGCACCAAACCCTGGGCATTTTCTTTGTGATGTTCATCTTACAGATATAAGATAGGAGTTCTCCGAAAATAGGGATTTGTGTGTGTGTGTGTGTGTTTGTGTAACATGTATATTGTCCAATAGGCCCTGAATACTTAATAAAACCTTTCCATGATGATAACTATTATTACAATGAACATCCCAAACTCTCCTCTAACACAAAAGCTTAATTGCCAGGCTGTACGAAAGGAAAGCTAAATTTGGCTTTTCACCTCCTAAACAGGTATGTGGCAGGAAACATTTCCATTAAAAAAAAAAAAAAAGAATAACACACACTGTGAAGGCTTCTGGAGAAGGAGTGCTCTTCCATTCAGAAAGTGTAAAAATTTTTTGCAGCTTTTTTTAGATACTAGTCCAATTAAAGCTCTGCTCATTTAAATTGTTCTCTTCGAATCCTTGATTGGTTTGGAAGGCAATGATGCCTGGCAACTGTCCATAGTAGGCATTAAAGGTAATGAATTTCTTAGACTCCTATTTCTTACCTATAATGAAAATATCACCTACCTATCTCCTATAAGCAAGATGCTAAATTAGCCATGAAGATCTTGGAAGCATTTGCTGAATTGGGTGAAACCAGTGTTAGAAGCTGTGGCTTACTAATTACTTTGTATTCTTTGTTATAGGTGAACACTTAATACACACATATTCCATAAATACTGATTCTTGTACCTAAAAAAGGTATACCATCTTTCTTAGATTCCATGTCTTTACTAACAAAGTCATCAGGTCTAAACTTGGAAAAGGTGGAATTTTTTTCTTTTATTCAAAGCACCTGGTAAAAATGAATAACTTTGTACCACAGTTTATGCCAAAAGCTGACAGGTACCTTAAAGTATCATAGTATCAGAGCGTGATGTTTGATTTGAGGTCTTAATTCTGGTCTCTTGTTATAATGACCCTTCCTTGTTGAGTTGAGTAATAATAGAGATGATTCCAAAGGGTAATAATTGCTCACAAGAAAGAGCAAAGGGAAGAAGATATGTGGTACCTGAGACTCTGTATCCAGCCTGTGCTCCTCATCTAGAGGGAGTGAGAACAAGAGAGTGAGCAAGAAAGAGAGGGGGGTGGGGAGGAAGAAAGGATGGAGGGAGGGAGGGAAAAAAAGGAGGGAAGGAAGGAAGGAAGGAAGGAAGGAAGGAAAGGGGGGATTAATTTGAAAACTTGCAAAATCAATATAATATGCCAATAAATAGAGACAACTAAAATCTGCTGTTGTAGATTTTGGAGCAGAATGAATACTCAGAGACTTTTTAATGTGTTGGAAATTAGTCCTTCACATCTATGATTATTTCTTAAGGAAATACACCTGTTGTGTCTCAACTTCATAAGCGTTACTGAGGAATTTTTCAGGTAGTGTGAATACAGAAATCAACCAGGCATTTTCTCCAGTCTCTCCTCACTTGAATAAATCCAGGATATGCAGAAGAAAGGAAAGGTAAATTAGGGACACAAAGGTTCCTGTGATGGGTAACCTACAGCGTTCTAGACAGATTGGTTTATGCCATGCTAGGTGACCAACCTTTCCAAAGGAAAGAGGTCACTGAAGTGAATGTGACTGGTACTTTTCAAGGTAATAAAATAAGTTTTAGGTATGGAAAGGTAGATACTTTACAGATATCACTGTATCCTCTGAAAATTCCTAAAAGGTACATGTCTGCTTCTCCCATATGCAAATGAGCAAACTGATATAGGGATTTAAACTAACCTGTTCAAGTTCCCTCAGTTGTATGGCTGTATGAACTATGACTCTCTTGATGGAGTGATAAAAACTTGACTTGAAATATATTAGGTAGGAACAAGATTTGTTTCATTTAACCAAACCAAGGGAAAGAGGAAGTGCAGGTGGTCCTCAAAGGTGACCCGAATCAAGTTTAAAATGCTACCAGAGTCACTCTCCTAGGCCCAATATCTATTATTTCTGGCTTCATTCTTTCATGCAGCTCCCTCCTTTAATTAAGTACGTGGCTATTTAATGATCTTAAATTTGCAATTCCAAGAAATTCTTGGATTTTAAACTATATATATATATATATATATATATATATTTTTTTTTTTTTTTGAAGAAATGCAGTGATTGGTTCCACCTGGGTTTAGTGCCCATTGTTTGGACCAATGATCCCACATATTGAGTTACAGTAAGTGGACCACTGGGGTCCAGAACCCAGGTAATGGTGGCCATGAATCTTTAGGAAAGTAAAAGCGTCTTTTCAAACAGCCATTTTGGGCTGATAAAGACCAGATGCCAATTAGAAGCTTTTTATTACCCATAGTTGCTTTTAAAGAAAAAGACCACATCTGTGTCAATCAAAAGATTTAAAAATTCGCTAGAATGATCAGAAAGAAAGCTGACTGTGTTCAAATTCTGGCTTTTTCACTTACTGGCTGTGTAAGCTTGGAAAAATTCCTTACTGCCTCTTGTCTAAGCTTTTCATCTGTAAAACTGTAATAATAATGTTGTTTACATTATACAAATTTTGAAAGTCAGTAGCTCCAGAAGGGCATTGAGATTCTTTTCCTGAAGCTGACATTTGTTCACAGCTTCCCGGTCCCAGTTAATGGCACCTGCAATGCCTCAAGTTTCCAGGTCCAAAATCTAAGAGTTATCATTGAGACTTCTGTTTCCTCCAGGCCCTATTTTCAAATGGTCTCCCAAACTTGTTATTTCTTCTTTCAAAATGTCTTTTATAGCAATTGCCATTTCTCCCTTCTAACTGCCATGCCACAAGAGGCCCAAACAGCACTCACTGATCTGGATTACAGTTATAACCTTTTAACTGGTCGCCTTCCTTAGAAAGTTTAAACTTTTCAATGCATTTTTGACAGCATTTCCAACTGAGTCTTCCAGTCTCTTTGAAATAGTCTCCAACTCGATAGTCTGAATAAGAAAAAGACAAAATAATGTTTTCTGCTATCCTAATCTATTTGATTTTTGGTTTCTGGAAATTCTTAACTCTAGAAAAAGAGTGAATTTTGGATTAATGAGAAAAAGTATAAAAATATATGCATACATATTCTATACTTAATGAACAAACTTTTTTGTAAATATGCATGTACCATATTAAGACATTATTTATAAATATAAATGTTTACGATATATAATTAATGTATGAATTAATATAAATACCGCACGAATATGCTTTATGATAAATTATTTATTTAATGGCCAGATTGTAAGTTAAAATTTTCCTTTTATTTAGTTGCAAATCATTTTACATTAGTTAAACTTTGTTTTGTTCTGGTTCAGCGAGATTTGAAATATTAGATTTGGGGACAGGAATTATGGAATTATTAAAGCAGAGCAGTTGTACCCAGTTGGGAATGTGCTTGTTAAGAAGCTGATTCTTGGGGCACCTGGGTGGCTCAGTAGGTTAAGCATCCGACTTTAGCTAGGTCATAATCTCGCGGTCCCTGAGTTGGAACCCAGCTTCGGGCTCTGTGCTACCAGCTCAGAGCCTGGAGCCTGCTTGGGAGTCTGTGTCTCCTTCTCTCTCTGCCCCTCCCCCCACTCATGCTCTGTCTCTCTTTCTCAACATTGAATAAATGTTTTAAAAAAAATTAGAAAAAAAAGAAGCTGATTCTATTTGTATTGGATGATATATTTGGGCGAGGAAGAATCACAAAATGGAAAAAGATCACACTAATTTTCCACAAAATGGAAAAAGATCACACTAATAATGTTTTACTTTATTTTTTATTGTCGGATTTTTTTTAAGTTTACCTAAATAATCTCTATACCCAATGTGAGACTCAAACTCAGGACTCCGAGATCAAGAGGTGCATACTCTTCTGACTGAGCCAGACAGGCACTCCTATGTCAGATTTTTAAAACAAAGCCATATGCTAAAACTCTAGCTCTTCTCTTAATTGCTGGAAAATTAGGGAAAAAAGAAAACAGAGAACTTTGACTTTTGAATTCTGCAAGGCCGTAGAATGGGTAATTCTACTTGGGTAGAAGTTTTGAAGGGTAACAGGATGGGACATTCTTGAGTAATTAAAAAGGAAGGAAGATAATTATCTTTTGAGGCTGGGAGATATCAAAATGTGGTTAGACATAGACTGCACAGGTATTTAAAACTGCCTAGCACCAATCTAGAAAATATAGCAATGAGTGTTTATTTATTCTCAAAATTGTTTAAAGCGACTTTAGTGTGCGTTTGTAGGCTATAAACACAAGTCCTTCATCACACTTGGAAGTTACAAAAAAAAAAAAAAAAGACTTACTTATTGCTCCAAGATGTTCTATTCCTTTAAATTTTGCTGTAAGCTGCATAACATCCTCTTAAATATGTTAAGTGTTCAGTAAATATTTATGTTTTCTTGTGCTTTTTAAGATTTCTCCTTTTACAGCAATTGCATTTAAGCTTTGTTAGCATTAAACAATGTGGAGTAAACAGCATGAAGTAAGTAAATGGAAGTGCCGAGAAAGATGTCGTGTTCTCTTTGGTATAGGGTATGTAGCAAGCTGAATGCCTTGTACTTGTGTCAAAGTGATTAGCTTTTTGAGTATCATTCAAGCCACCATTTTACAAGGTGATGGAGCTGCTTTTAATGCAAGAACCACTTTGTCAATTGTACTTCTTATGAACCAGCTTATTTTGTTTCCTGAAGATACACATGCATGTACACCTAATTCAAACATATATCTCTGTATACCAATGAAGTCAATAACAGATGAACTAAAGTTAAGAATCTCAGTGATTCTTAAACCAATGCTTGTCATGATGACCTTTCACGATTCTCACTTTTTTTAATGCTTTATTTTTTTTTTTTGAGAGAGGGAGACAGAGTGTGAGCAGGGGAGGAGTAGAAAGAGAAAGACACACAGAATCTGAACCAGGCTCCAGGCTCTGAGCTGTCAGCACAGAGACCACCGCGGGGCTGGAACTCACGAACCATAAGATCATGATCTGAGCCGAAGTTGGACACTTACAGACTGAGCCACCCAGGCGCCCCCCCCCCCATTCTCATTTTTAAAATAAATTTACATATCATCCTGTCCCTTTCCAGTATGAGGTCAGTGTTTAATGGTTTCCAATCACAGCAGATGCATATCTCTGGATTCTAAAAGGGCATTGTTTTATGAGAAGATAGCTGATAGGTGGAAAAGCTGCATGCTGACCATAGTTTCCTATTTTGCATGGTTATTTGATCCATTGTCTAATGGCATGTGAATGGGCTGAATTAAGAATTAAAAAATGAATGGTATAGCGTATTTGTGTGTTTTGTCCCTTACATTAATATTAACCTATAAAGTAGAGCTATGTTTTTCTTTGGAAGCAATGGGATTTTAAATAAAGGAAGCGTACATAGTGGGCTTTCACTATATTTTCAATGTATTATTTCTTTTAAAAAATTCTATAGCAAATATTAAGATTGGCACACTGTGTGGTGAGCAACTGAACTTTGTTGTATTATACCCTATACTCTTTATTCTTATACTTTTGTATTTGTTTAAAATATTTTATTCTTAGAAACTGGTTGAGTTTTTAGTCTTGGCAAATGGCTTCTAGGTTACCAAAAGGTAAAATCCAAGCTTCTTTGCATGGTAACCAGGCTTGCCGTTGTCTGGTTTCTACCTGCCATGCTGCCCTCATTTCCCTCCTTATGGCCTCTCTAGAATTTCCGGTTATTCACAGCTCCTGAAAGATAAATCTATCCCTCTATGTGCTCAAGAAGTGACATAACTTCTACCTGAAAGTCCCACCCCAGCCTCATTCTGGTCTGTTTGTTAAACTCCTATGGCCACATTAGCACTCTGTTCAAGCCTCACCTCCTATAGGAAAGTCCATGTATGGGACTTTTCCAGGCAGAATTAAGTACCTCTCTTCTCTAACATTATCTCTGTACTTTTAATGAACATATTACTACACCTGTTTATGTATTTTTATCTCCTTTAGCCAATGAACTCCTGAAAGCTAGTGTTATAATATCCAAGCCTAGCACTGCTTGGCACAAGGTAGAATTTTAAAAGTTTTTCATTAGTTGTCATTCTCAATTTTTTAAGTGAAAAATTCTCATTTAAAAAATCCCAACAATTTAGGAATGTGTAAGGTAAAAGTATGTCCTTGTCCTCCTTCGCAACTCCTTGTTACCATGTCCATGGCCAACAGCATCTTATTTATATGTCTATATAACATAAGGAAAGAAATATTCATTATTTCAGTAAACAAAGATACAAAGATAGACATATAAACTAACATGAATACATAAAGGTTCAAAAATCAATTTTATACACAACGCTCTGCATCTCAATTTTTTGAATATAGCAACTTACCTTGCATTCTATTCTCCTTAGTATATACAGATTCATATTTTTCTTTTTACAGCCTTTTTACAATCCCATATTATGCATATAATGTAGGGTGACCTGAGAAGCAAGGAGCATACAACCTGGCTGAACAGGTAAAGTGGATGGAGAGGCTCATTAGTTAGGAAGAACAAAGGTGGGGTAACCTCAGAGTTGATTTGAATTAGAGGATCAATAATGTCATCAAAGACTCTGTGTCTTTCAATTGGTCGGCTTGGCATTTCCTATATCAGCTTCATCCCTGAATAGCTTCCCTCAATGGTGGAAAGAAATTGATACATCAGGTCTAGTTTTCGCATCCAAAACCACATTGTGAAAAGCAATAATGTAGGTGAATGGATGTTTCTCTCCATCCTCACCAATGCCAGGTTTTGTTTTGTTTTTTAAGTTTATTTATTTGTTTTGAGAGAGAGAGAAAGCGCGAGTTGGGGAGAGGCAGAGAGGGAAAGAGAGAGAATTCCAAGCAGGCTCCAAGCTGTCAGCGCGGAGCCCAATGCGGGGCTCAAACCCATGAACCCTGAGATCATGACCTCAGCCAAAATCAAACGCTTAACCGATTGAGCCACCCAAATGCCCCTTGAGGTTTTACCATTGGAATCACAAAGCATACTTTTACTGCATATTGTGGATCAGAACTCTTGAACTGTTTGCTAACTTAGAAGTCGGAGATTAGCATGAAAGAAATTAAGCTGATGTGTGGTTGGATGAGGGTTTTGATAATGGAGGTGAGGAAGTTAGACCAAAGGTCTAAGCTTGAGATGTTGTGTCAATATGAGTTGAGAGTAGCAGGGAGATCCTACTTATGTTAATGTGGGATGGTCTCCTAAACAGGAGAGGCAAGAAGTCTCAGATGAAAAAAAAAAAAAATTCTCCTTTCTCTGCTGGCTGATGCTTAAAGCATGACAATAAGAGATTTGGTCCTTCATCATGTATCTGATTTTTCTTATAGTGTTGATGCATTTTAGAAAATCAGCATGTTGTATCATTGTGAGTCAAGGATGCTATGTTTGGATAAATAAATTATCAGACCACAAAGAGAGGCAAATGATACCCTGAGGACAACCGGGGAAGTGAAGATGGGTGGAGAAGGTGGGGGGTGAGAAGAAGTGGCCCATCAGGGAAGGAAAGGTTTTTTCTCACAACCACCTTTCTCCTATTTTTGCCTAAAGCTACAGCTGTGAAGTCTGTGAAGTCTTGAAGACAGACTTATTAGTCAGTTCTATCCAAAGAGAAGTGTCATTCAAGATGGTAACTGAGAGAGGGTGACAAGGGCTGTGTGCTGGAGAGACTGAGAGGAAGGAACCTCAGCACCCTCTCATTGCACTCAAAAAAAAAAAACAAAACAAAAACATTTCCCTCAGGGGAAATCCCATGTTAGTTACACACACACACACACACACACACACACACACACACACACACACACGTGAATTTAGGACCCTAAATCAGTGTACTTATGTAATAATGTTAGTAATAATACAGACTAAAATTGTAGCTGAGGGATTCTACTTCAGGGAGGACAGAAGGCAGTAAAGGCCCACAGGCCCACAATCAAACCAGATAGATTTCACTTTTCTAGTATGCACTGGGTGTGGTCCTGCCCCAAGGCAACGAAACGGACTCAAGTACCTACCTGTGAGCATAGGCTCAATGCTTTCCTCTATGAAGCAGGCATGTTTGGAGAATTAATAAGATGCTATCTGTAAGGAATTTGAACTGTTAAGAGAGGCCAAAAACAACCTCCTTACTCTGTTATTATCACTCTGTGAATCACTCAACAGAATTATAAACCAGTCCTGCTATGGTGAGATTCTAGAAACTTAACCACGACAAGAACTGAAACCCTGGACTTGACTTTGGCTAACTGAAGTTAATCTTTCATTATAGCTCTTTCCCATTTTTCCAGAGAGTCTGTCAAAAGTTATTGTTTCACCAAAGACACACCTTCACAATCTCTGCTCATCCTATCATAACTGGCCTCCAAAGCAGAAGAGACTTGGGCACAGACAGAGAAAACCCCTCTGTCTTGAAGAAGAGGGAAACTTCTGACTGTAACTAATCACAACATGGCAGCAAGTGGCTGGATGCACCAAGAAAATTACAGGTAAGCACATGGGGCATGGAAGGTCAACTAGTGAACATGCTTGGCAGACACAATTTTGCAATCAGCTCAAAAAATGCAGCTCTCCATTTCAACTACGAATTTCTGAGACTCCCACTTCTGGTCCTCACCTGGTGGGACTGCGAGATAGTTAGCTCCACACTTCTTATTCTCACTCTCCATTCCCCTTTAAAAAATGGAAGTTCTCATGATAATTAAATATATTAAACTAATTATACACTGTATTTGGTCAAAAGGTGAGAATTCAATGTGCATTCACTCATGCATACATGTTTTTCTTCATTCAATCACACATTCTTGTGCCACTGTTTTATGCCAGACTCTGAATTAGATGTTCGGAATGCAGAAAATGTGTAAAATCCTACCCTCACGATGTTCACAGTCTAACAGGAAAAACACCTACGTAATTAGATAAATACAATGTGGAATGGTCATGGCAATGATACAGGTATGTCAGGATGTTACAGGAAGATAAAAGAAGGGCCTTCAGGTCAGCCTGCGGCTATGGGGCATATATGTATGTGTGTATGTGTGTGTGTGTGTGTGTGCATGTGGTGGGGCTGGCAGTGTGGAGAGGGGCAATTCCAAGCAGGCTTCTAGACCTAGCAATTCTTTCATTGTGCTAGGGAAAATGAAACAGAGTTTTAGCCAATTAGAGGGGAGTCTGACAAAAAAACAAGGCTGAGGAGCTGTGTGTGCATAAGAAAGTAGTTTCAGGACCCTGCAAGTGGTTCCAAATGACTAGAACATTCAATGCATGTGGAATAGATCAGGAGATGAAAGCAAAGAAGAAAGTAAAGAACATAAGGTTTTTTGCACACAAATGCTAAGTAGCTTGGATTTTTATCATGACTGTGACAAGGAGCCAGGGAAAGGTTTTCAATCATTCAGATATCATTCTGTTGACACAAAGACAAGTTGGAAATTGTTGCCACCGGAGGCAGTAACCAGTTAGGAGGCTACAGTGTTATTCTAGATTGAGAAATATACTCAATTTAGAGCTATTGCAGCAGGATTGGAAAGGAGAAGGAAGATTTGAGAAGTATACAGAAAATTATAGGGGTGCCTGGGTGGCTCAGTCGGTTGAGCATCCAACTTTGGTTCAGGTCATGATCTTGCCACTCATGAGTTCAAGCCCTGCATCAGACTCTGTGCTGATAGCTCAGAGCCTGGAGCCTGCTTCTGATTCTGTGTCTCCCTCTCTCTCTGCTCATCCCCCACTCTCTCTCTCTCTCAAAAATAAATAAAAATTACAAAAAAAAGAAAATTATATAGAAAGACAATTATTGGCCAATTTTCCTGTTGAAAAGGGAATCTATCATATCTATCTATCTGTCATATATCTACTTGGGACAACAGATTTACAGTGTTGCCTTTATTTGAGATGATAAAGATGACAAAGGGATGAAAGAATAAAGTGGAAATGAGGAGTCTGTGGATGCATGAGACACATGAGATTTAAGGAGATTTCTGTACTGGAGATGTCTCTCTGGTGATCATCAATATCAAAGGCATGGGTATGGGTATGGATATGCATAAGGCAACTTAAAGAAAATAGAGTGGGCAGAGAAACTAAGAAGGAAACCATAAAGGATATCAAAATTTAGGACATAAGCAGAGACAAAAAAATATATGATGAACATTAACAGGTAAAGTCAGAGAGGAAGGTGGAAAACCAGAATAGAAAAGTACTCTCAGAAGCCAAGAGAGTTGTTTTGCAGAGGGAGTGGTTCACAATGCCCATGTTGCCAAAGGGTCAAATAAGATCTCAAAAGTATGAGTTGAGATGCCAACTTGAGTTCCTACTAGATATTGGTGGAGGGATAAAGGGAATAAGTTGTAGGTCCCTCCAAGAAGCTCCTTAATCTTGTCTCTACATAGTTGTTGTACATACATACTTCACTGTCCATAAACACTTAGCTATAATGCTAAAGAGAACTAGTTAGGAACTGCAAAAGGACTTTTTATGAGTATTTCAATATTGCTCTATTGGCCCATGAATATTTGGTAGGATGTAGAAGACCACTTTTAACATTGCCCACAATGATCCCCACCTTCTCATCCTCATGACTTTGTATAATTCTGTCTCCTTGAGTGGCTAAAATAGATGCCAATCTTCTACATAATAGAATGCAACAGAGATGACAGGATGTTGCTTCTGAGACTAGGTAACAAAAAGATTGTGGCTTCCATCTTGGGGCTCTCTCTCTCTTGGTCTCCCCAGCCCACACCCCTGCCCATTTCTCTGGACCTCTTACTTTCTGGGGAAAGCAAGCTTTCATGTTATGAAGAGCCCTGTAGATAAACCTGCTGGCAAGGAACTGATATATCTAGGCAACCAGGCATTGAGGACCTGAGGCCTTCAACAGCCACATGACTGAGCTCAGGAATGGATCTGAAGGCTGTCAGCGGTCGTGTGAATGAACTTGGTACTGGATCCTTCCCAGTGTGAGCCTTGAGATGACTGCAGCTCCATTCAACACCTTCACTGGAACTTTGTGAGAGACCCTGACTGAACCAGAGGCACCCCTGCTAAACTACAACCAGACTCCTGATGCACAGAAACTATGAGACACAAAGTGTGTATTGTTTTAAGCCACTAAGCTTTGCCATGACTTGTTACACAGCAATAAGTAACTAATACATAGGATAAACATCAGGTACTCATGTTCATCAAAATTAATTTCTCTGTCTTAAAATATGCCTTCAACTCTAACCTCAACCATGAGTGACATTATTGTAATACCAGGATTTTTAAAGGGAATTTGCCTCATAATTTTTAAGTGATACAAAGTAGCCACTCTCCTACTTAACCAAAAATCAACAACAATTACAGAGTTTTTAGAATTTCTTAACATTATGGTCACACATGCACTCAATTCATAATGGAAGATTAGAGATGCAAGAGAGGTCATCTCGGTGCATTCGTTCCCTGCCAGCCAGGAGCAGAACTGTGCCATTATCTCCCTGGTTTCCTAGTGATTAATTCATCACATCTGTCTTTCCTTTCCCATACGTTCCTCAGCTGGCATCTTGTGCTTTCTGTTTACTAGACTCAGAAATGCCATGTCTCCTAATCCTCCAATCCTCGTGTATAATCCTGTGCTCAACTCAAATGTTTCTTGATTGTATTGGATGTTATCACATCCTATTGACTGCCGGAGTTTGCTGTTATCTCCAGAGAGTGTTCATCCTTTTGTAATTAACAGCTTATTTGATTCAATGGTAACCGAGGTCAGGCTGAGTATATTTTACCATTCTGAGTTTGCAGGGGTATTTGCCCTCCCCTTTGATATCTTTATTTTAATTACTTCTGAGATTTGTGTCTGTATCTGCAGGATGTGAAGTGTGAGTTATTTTAAATATTCCTCTTCTTTTTAATATAGTTTGTGAATACTTCACTCACTTATGAAAGACACTGTGCCAGGTTTATCAAGCATTTGGTTCCTTTACTTTTATTTATTTATTTATTTATTTATTTATTTATTTATTTATTTATTTATTATTGGCTCAGCTCCCTTTTCCTTCAACCTTAAAACTAATTTCTAGTTTGCATATTTTGATGTAGATATCATAAAGGGCTAGTTGAATCTCTCCCAGGTGGAAGTTAAAATAAATATCTGGAGATAAAAAACAAGCAAAATTTTATGTGCAGTATACGTCTTGCTTTTACATTTTCTAAAACACAAAATGGAAGATAAATAAATCTGATTGGCTTTCAGAATGTTTACCTAAACTTTCTATAACTACCCAAAGACTCTTGTAGGCCAGCGAACATGAAAATCTTCCTTTTAGATACAAATGATGAAGGTTGTTTGAAATTTTAAAAAGAGAGAAAGAAAAAAAAATAGCTCCACGTCACCTACTACTATTAGTATCAGTCATTTAGTTTAAGAAAATATCCTTTGTTAAAGGCTTGCAATAAAGGCTCGATGCAAAATCTGTAACATGGGAATATTTGCAGCATTCAAAGCATAATATAAAGATCTTTGTTTTTTCCTGAGGATAGCAAGACTAAATATGCGTCCAGTTTCTTGCAGTAAGTAGAACAATATTTTGCCTGCAATTAACATGGCTTTTGAATTTGGTGAGGGATAACCTGGTTATTCAAAGATGGGCACACAGATTGGCAAATGGGCATATTTAATTTTATAATCAATTCATGTAATCATTCATCAATTCCTCGATCATTAAGCAGGACTTCAAAACTGTCTGGGGCATAGGTATTTAAAAGTGGTGATGGGGAAAACCAAGCAGATAGACAGCCAAAAAGAAAGAACCATGTCTAAATTTCAAAGGCCAGAGAAGGCCATGCTCATGATTCAGGTGGTCAAGCAAGTGATGAAAAGTTGGCTACATAGTCCCGAAGGCTGATGAGGATACAGCTTGTTGACTTAGTTTCCCCAAACTGAGATGAGGACAGTGTGATGAAATGTGCATTGATTCATTTTTGTTTAATAATGTTCTGGGCAGCCATGGAATTCTATGAGAGCCATCCAATGGACCCATCCTTCTAGAACGTCAACTAGATGATAGCAGACACATTTTTAATATTCAAATGATGCCAAAGGTAATAGAAGTGAACTGTAGTTCCTATTCCCATTAGTCACTTGGATGTTGCTAACATTTTAAAGTAGCCAAATTATATGCAAAACCAACTAAAATGACTCCATAATTACATAGTATGGTACTGCAGAATCAAAACAATGGAACAAACCAGAAAGTCCAGAAACAGACCAAGGTTTTTAAGGGAATTTAGTACATGATAAAGGAAACATCTCCAATCAAAGAAGAGATGAAATACTTTTAAAAATGGTTTTGGAAAAAAGTTGTGTAGAATCATGAATCTCTGTGGAATATTGTCAGATGTTACGTTAAATGGGGGAAATCTCATGTCCACCCTCAAAGGACTTGGAATTTCAGAGGATTTAGGAGGAAAAATCTTTGAGAGCAGCTAGCTCAAGTCTTCCCTTTATAGACTAGATAACAGAGAAAAAGTGGCTTGCCCAAGGTAATACAGTGGCACTGATAGATCTAGAATCTCACTCTAGATTCTCATTGCTGGATGAGTGGATTCCAAGCCCGGTGGGCTTTTCTTTGCACCACACTATTTTCAACAGCCCCATATAGATACCAGGAACTTCGAAGTCCTCTGATTTAAGTTACACAAATTGCAAACAGAAAATATCTAGATTAGCACTTCCCAAAAAGTGTTCCTTGAAGTATCGGTCTGGCAAGACATTTGACTAAAACAAAACAAAAACCAAGGAAACAAAACAAGACTTTCATAGGCAAATAAATGCTACGTTCCTTTCCTAAAGGGTCAGCACACAACAAAACTTTCAGAAGTCCTGCAATAACAAAGCCTGTTTAACTTTATTTAATGCAGCATTTCCAAAGAACCTATTTTCCATATAACATCTGTTAACATGGCAGAACATGGCAGAACAGAACACTTCAAGACACTGCTCTAGATTCAGGCTGAAGAAAAGTCATTGCCCAAAGGAAACAGTCAAAGAAAGAAAGTAGGGGGATTAAGATCCTGTTCTTCCCAAACTCCTTGGGTAAGTGCTTCAATTCTCCATTTTGCTTTGTAGTTTCAGATCCATAATTAGGTACGTTCCTGTGCCTCTTCTGGCAGCGGGCTGTTGAGTCACTGATGTCTGCCACCTGCAGTCTGGGACGTGCCCAGCTTCTGAATGGAGCCTGCAAACGATGGGGAGTGTGTCGGCAACCGCAGCCCTCCAGATATGGGATGTGGAGTTAGTCACGTTGACATTGATCTCACTGAGTCATAGGTTGCTCCATTCCTTTGCTATTTTGCCTAAAGTCACTAGAGGCTTTTTACCTCCATTTGGAGTCTGGTATCAATTTTAGCCAGTATTCCAGATCACATGTTCAGGTACCTCTTTTCCCAGGGCTATAAACTTACACCAGTATTGTTTTCACATTCCTGAACTTCCTGCCAAGTGGTGGCTGTTGTCTGAACACGAAGGAATAATAATTATTGCCACCTCTACCTAGTTCTAAACATTTTCATAACCCCTAAAGGACACCCCATACCCATTAAGAAGTGGCTCCCCATTCTCCCACCCATCCGGCCCCTGGCAACCACCAACCTGCCTTCTGTTTCTCTGGATTTTGGACATTTCCTATAAATGGAACTACGTAACACATGACCTTTTGCGTCTTGCTTCTTTTATTTAGCATAATGTGTTAAGGTTCACCCATGTTGTAGAAGATATCATTTTTTTATGGCTAAATAACATTCCATTGAATGGTTATACCACATTTTGTTTAGCCATTCATCAACTGATGAACATTTGGGTTGTTTCCACATTTTGTCTACTGTGAATAGTGATTCTATGAATATCTGTGTGTAGGTTTTTGTTTGAATACCTGTTTTCAATTCATTTGGGTACATACCTAGAAGTGAAATTCTGGGTGATACAATAACCCCATGTTTAACTTTTTGAGGAACTGCTATGCCATTTTCTATACAGGCTACACCATTTTACATTCCCAACAGCATGAGTGTTCCAATTTCTCCATACCGGCACCAGCACATGTTGTTTTCTGTGTTTCTTTTTGTAAAAATTATTATTATAGCCATGTTACTGGGCAAGTGGTATGTTATTGTGGTTTTAATTTGCATTTCCCTAATGATTAATGAGATTGAGCATCTTTTCAAGTGAATGTATATCTTTTTTGGAGAAATATTTATTCAAAGTCTTTGCTCATTTTTTAATTGGGTTGTTTGCCTTTTGTTGTTGAGATTTAAGAATTTTATATAATCCAGGGGCGCCTGGGTGGCACAGTTGGTTAAGCGTCTGACTTCAGCTCAGGTCATGATCTCGCGGTCCGTGAGTTCGAGCCCCGCGTCGGGCTCTGGGCTGATGGCTCGGAGCCTGGAGCCTGTTTCTGATTCTGTGTCTCCCTCTCTCTCTGCCCCTCCCCCGTTCATGCTCTGTCTCTCTCTGTCTCAAAAATAAATAAACGTTAAAAAAAATTAAGAATTTTATATAATCTGGATACTAAATCCTTATCAAAGATATGATTTGTAAGAATTATACCCAATTATTTAATTTTGTCTTTCCACATTCTTGAGAGTATCCTTCGATGCACAGAAGTTTTTTTAATTTGATGAGGTTCAATCTGTTTTCTCTTTTGTTGTTTCCACTTTTGGTGTCCTATCTAAGAATCCATTGCCAAACCCAAGGTTGTGAAGGTTTACTCCTATGTTTTATTCTGAGAGGTGCATAGTTTTAGCTCTTACATTTAGCCAAGTCTTTGATTCATTTTTAGTTAATTTTTTTTGGTGAGGAGAAGAGCAGATTCTTCTTTCTTCTTTTTTTTTCTCTTCTTCTTTCTTCTTTTTTCTTTTTTCTTTCTTCTTCCTTCTTTCTTCTTCATCTTCTCCATCTCCTTCTCTCTCTCTCTCTCTCTCTCTCTCTCTCTCTCTCTCTCTCTCTCTTTTATTGCATGTGGATATCCAGTTGTCCCAGCACCCTTTGTTGAAGAGAAAATTCTTTCCCTATTGAATAGTCCTGGCACTCCTGTGGAAAATTACTTTTTGGATTCAGGTTTATTTCTGTACTCTTAATTTTATTACATTAATCTACATGTCTTTTCTTATACCCCTGCAACTCTGTTTGGATTACTGTAGCTTTGTAGTAAGTTTTCAAACTGGGAAGTGTGAGTACTCCATCTTTCTGTCTCCATTTTGGCTGTTTGAAATCCTCTGCAATTCCATATGAATTTTAGGATCAACATTTCCACTTATGTACAACATTTGATAGGGATTGCATTGACTTTGTAGATTGCTTTGGGTAACAGTATTTCAATAATAACGCCTTTGTTTTTAGGTTTATTTATTTATTTTGAGAGAGAGAGAGAGAGTGCGCGCACATACACAAGCAGGGGAGGGGCAGAGGGAGAGGGAGACAATCCCAAACAGGCTCTGCACTGTCAGCACAGAGCCCAATGTGGGGCTCAAACCCATGAACCATGGGATCATGATCTGAGCCAAAACTAACAGTCAGACGCTTAACCCACTGAGCCACCCCGGCACCTCAATAATAGTGTCTTTCAGTTCATGAACATGGGGGGTCTTTTCATTTATTTATATCTTCTTTAATTTCTTTCACCAATATTTTAGTAGTTTCAGTATACAAGTCTTAAACCTCCTTTATTAAATCTATCCCTAAGGATTTTTTTCTTTTCGATGTTATTGGAAATGAAACTATTTCCTTAATTGTTCATTGCTTGTGTTTAGAAATATCACTAATTTTGGCCTTTAATCTTATATTCTACAACTTTGCTGAATTCATTTATTATACCTAATAGCTTTTTGTGGCTTCTTAAGGATATATATAATATCACATCATCTGTAAATATAAATAATTTTACTTTTTTGTTTTCCAATTTGGATGCTTTATATTTCTTTTATTACCTAATTTCTTGGCCATAAATTCCAGTACAACATTGGATAGAAATAATAAAAATAGTCCTCCTTATCCTATTTCTCATCTCTTAAGGGGGAAGCCGTAAGTATCTCACCATTGAGCATGTTAGCTGTAGGCTTCTCCCAACTACTCTTTATCATGTTGAGGAAGTTCCTTTCTATTTACAATTTGTTGATTTTTTAAATCATGAAATGGTGTTCACTTTTGTCAAATGCTGTTTTCTGCATCAATTGATGTCATCAGGGTATTGCTATCATCATACAATAAATTAGAATGTTTCTCTTCTATTTTTTGGAAGAGTTTAAAAAGGGTTGTTCTTAATTATTCTTTAAATGTTTGGTAGAATTCACCAGTGATGCCACCTGGGCTTTTCTTTGCTGGCAGATTTTTGATAACTGATTCAATCTCCTTACTTGTTACTGATCTAATCAGACATTCTATTTCTTCAAGATTTAATCTTAGTAGGTCGTATGTTTCTAGGAATTTATCCATTTCTTCTACATTATCCACCTCACCAAAGAAGACAGACAGATGACAAATATGGAGGAAACTTAAATGCCAATTACTAATTGAAAGAAACAATCTGAAAAGGCTATATCCTACATGATTCCAGCTACATGATATTCTGGAAAAGACAAAACTATAAAAAGATAATTGACCACAATGGGTTATAGTGAAGAGAAGGATGGGTAGTCAGAGCACAGAGGATTTCAGGGCAGGAAAACTATTCTGTATTTTACTATAATGGTGTATGTTTGTCAAAACTCATAGAATATACAACAAGGGTGAACCTTAATATAAACTATAAACCTTGGGTGATGATAATATGTCAATGTAAGTTCATTGATTATAAAAATGTACCACTCTGGGACAGAATATTAATAGTGGAAGAGGCTGTGTTTATGTGGAGTCAGAGGACTTACGGGAACTTTCTGTATTTCCTGCCTAATTTTGCTTTACTGTAAACCTAAAATTTCTCTGGAAATAAAACTTACTTTCAAAACCACCTCTGCTCTCTCTTACTACATTGCAGCAGCATCTTTCTCCACTCATTTCCCTTGGTTGTTGTGGTTATAACTAGATTTCAGAGTTCTGCAAAAGTTGATTCTGACAGTTTTTGCTGGCTTATTAGCTGCTTCTGTGGAAGCACGGAAATCTGGAGTTCTGTACTTCACCACTTTTGGTGAACTACAATGGCCTTTTACTTTGAGTGAAGTAGGGAGCCACTGATAGTTTTGATCAGAGGAGTGATTTGATCAGACATTTTAAAAGGTCCATTCAAGCTTCTATGTCAAGGCCAGAGAATATGAGGACATGGGTAGACATAGGAAGAGCAGTTAGGAGGATATTACATAATCCAGGAAAGAGCTGCTGATAGCTTGCAGGGGACTGAACTGTCTATATAAATGTGTAGAAATAGCCTAAAGGTTTGAATGTGAGGTATGAAGGAAAGGGAGATGTCAAGGAGGACTTCTAGTCTACTTTGTCTTTATCATATGCTAGATTTTTTTTTCTTTTTTAGGTAGAATGTGGTGCATTGAAAAGTGTGTATGAGCTTTGGAATCAGGGACATCTGAATACATTCTTGTTATATCTCACCAGTAATATTATCTATCCAAGTCCCAGTGACCTCATCCAACATGGTATAAGGGCACCAAGCTATCAAATGTTTATCATCAAGATAACAATGTGATGCATCTAACTTTGTGCCTACGTTACAGTAAGAAATGAGTAAGAGCGAAATTCTTTTTACTTCTCACCCATTTTTAAACTTGTTAATGATGGGCCCATTTTGGAGGTCCTTTGTAATTAAATCAAACATCCATTCAGGTTTTGGACATTCAGTTCTGTGAGCTTTCCTAAAGCTGAAATTGAAATTTTTAGTTTACTCGCTTCAAAAGAATATAGTTAGAGAGAAACCAAGAATCCACTTCCCATAGGAGGTGAAGTAGGTATCAGGGTATAACTCCTAGAATTACAGCCTATTATAATTTTGAATGATCTCATTTCATTCTTTGTAACATGAGACAGCCTTTCAGGGAATCACATTGTAGATAACTCCCTCCCTCATTTTGTCACCAAAAGGACCTTGGGAAAATATTCGTATTTTTCTAGATCTTTTCCAATCATTGATATGAATAGAACAATTTTGCAAACTCATTGCCACAATGATTACAAAGATCTGACTGATGGAGAGACATAAAAAGACAGAGAAAAAACACATTTGCTCCATTAATGTAAGTCAAAGACACGAGGACATACCTAAATAAATATGCTACATTGATGGGGACACTACAGCACCCTCAATGAAAGAAGATGCCGTTAATATCCCACAGAGCTGTACCACTACCCTAGATTGACATAAAGATTCCAATTTGTTCTTCGAGGAGCTCCTGTTCACCATTCACTCAGGCAGTCTTAATCTCTTCTGCACCTTTCCAGTTGCTTTGGATATTTCAGGCATGTGTCTTTTTACTAACCAGGTGCAAGCAAGTACCAGGTAAGACCACAGGAAATTCCTAAATGTTTCCCGGGAGACTGACTGGATCAGGGCTCATTTTTCCAAGCATTCCAGCACTCTGGCCAGCTTCAGGCCTACCTTAACCTAAGCTCTATGCCTGTACGTCCCCAACCCAGACAGACTAACTAAATTATAATAATCCTCCTGGGCGTTGTTTACCAGGTACAACATATAGAAGGTTCACCGTGCTTTCTTTCTTAATTTTTCTCACAGCTTCCCCATGACATGTCTTCCACCCACATACACAGATAAGGACAAGAAATGCAGCCACAGGGCCATGCCTGAGGTTGGATTTGTTCCACAGGACTTCTCTCTGCAGCTGTCACAGCGTGGGGTTATCTCTGGTGTGTGTAGGAGATGCGCTCTCTGGGTGGGGAGGTCACCTGCTCTGTAGGTGGGAGACAGACAGCCCAGGAGCTGAAAAGGCATGTAAGAATTTTGCCCACAGGAGAAGCACAGAGGTACCTGGAAGTTGATGGGATTAAAGTAAGACCAGAAAAGGCAAAGGGAGGAACATCTTCTAGCCCCCAGGGAAAGTAAGAACTGCTTAGCATGTGCTGCAGCATCCCTGGAAGGGATTTTTAATCAACAGTTCTCATTTAGTCCAAGAGGGAGCCAATGAATAGACTAATACTACTGACTGACATTATGGCCCATTCGTCTGTTTAAGTTGTTTGAAATTTTCAGCTGCCAGCAAAGGATTAATATTGATTTTCATGCTGTCTTCGTTAAATACCTGCTATAGAGTACCACTCTCTTCTTCTCCTTGCCAACTCTTCCCCCAGTTATCACTAGCATTAAAATGAAACCTACCTATTATTAAATCAATCATGCCTGGCAAAACTATTCAAAAAGAAGGGAACATCCATCATCTTTACCATCAACATGAAGCCTGTATTTTTTTTTTTCTTTTTGTTGGTCAACCTGGAATTGCTGGAACAATTAATTAAAATTTCCTTACAGAACTAATGTAAGAAACTGAAAGTGAAATATGTCTGTGGAAGGACAGTGAATGCAAGAGGAGGCAAATTCTAACATTTTGATAGATGCATGAGTATGTCTTTACCTTGAGCTGCTACCAGCTCAAACTATGAGGCTAGACTGATATGTTTGACTTTTAGAAGACCCGGCATTGAAAATCTGGGCTCCACGAATGGCATGTGTGAGCTTCTACATAGCATTGGTGAGCATATGACCCCTTTTTGCCCACATTCTGTGTTTTTGCTGTTCCACTTTCAATTTGCCCAAAGATATCAGCCTTGATTTTTCTCATCTTTGCATCTCTCCACATCTCTAGGCACAGTGTTCTGCCTGAACACTCCCAATCTTGGGCTCCTGGTAAACTCCTGCTCACCCTCTGAGACAATCCCTCAATTCCTCTACAAAGCAATCCCAAACCAACCTGGGTCAACCGAAGACGCCTTGAAGTTGACCTCACCGTCCCATGTTCAAACCTATAGCATAGACCTCATCATGTGGGATCACCCTCTAAAAGGCTATGAACACACTGAAGGCAGGAGTGGTCCCTCTTTTTAGGACTGAAACTCGGCAAGAGACTGTTGAAAAACCAGAGTAGAAGCATGATGAATATTTACTGATTGAATGAATGGGCTTAGAAGTGTAAGATTCCCACGTGGTTTTCTTATGTCAAATAGGCATTTTCTGAGTGTATTTAAAAGGCAGTAGAACAAAATGGCTACTAAGACTTTAGACTGTAAAATCAGACTTCCCTGTTTTGAAATCAAGGTCACTTACTAGACGTAACTTTGGGAAAATGCTAAACAACAGCTACAGTGTTATTCAACTGTACCTCAACCTCATCATTTGTAAACTGAAGTGAGTAATAGTCCTCAGTAGGGTAGATGTGTGGATTAAATAAGAAAATCCAAGCAGAGACTTTAGCATAATGTCTGATGCATGTAGTGAACACCCAGCAGTTATTCCCAGTGGGAAGCTTTGCAGTAACTTTGCAGCATGTTTTAGGAAATTCACCCTTCATATGGCCGTAGAACTTACCTGGCCAATATCCTAAATAAGATCATGCATTACATGGGGATAATTAGCACAAACTGATTCCTTAAAGCAACAAAAGGGACTCATTTAGGAAGTTCCTTTTGACCACTATTTATTGACTACTTATTACATACCTACTATACATAACTCTGTGCATTCAGAGGTGAATGGCCCATGGCCCCAGCCCTAAGGGAACACACAGTTTCTAAAGAGATTATTGCACCACTACATTGAGTGGTTTAGAAAGTTAGGAGATTGGGATATAGGTTACTTGATATCTTCTCCCTTTTATAGATGAGCCCAGGCAATGTTTATAATAAGAATTTGCATCTTGTGGGCTATATACTTCAACACCACTAAATAAATTCAGGAGCACTAACTTAAAGCATTCTAATGACCATTGAAATGACCCATAACAAATAAAATAGAGATTAACCATTGCAATCTCTACATCATAAGGATGGTCATAAAGAATGGCATGAACACAAGTGTTCCCTGTCACTATGTCAGTACCAAAACACATGGCATGCTTTCCTAAGAATATAGATACAGAGAACCCAAGGATGTTCTAAGGAGGCTTTACTACCTATGATAAATTAATGATTTAAGTCAATATGAATGGAGTTTCATCTGTATTTTTTAAATAGTTAATATTTCAAATAATAACTAAAATGTAACATGTTTTTCCTCTTACTTCCCCTGCCTTGGGCTCTGTTCCTGGTGGCGCTGTGACAATGGCTTGAAGGTACATGGGTCTAGGGCAGGCCTGTTTACCCGGTCCTCTGCTAGAAGTCATCATGAATGAGGGTAAAGAGAAAACAAAGGCCTCAGGAATGTAGTGGCACCCTTCTACACTACAGACAGAAAGAGAATGTACCTACAAACAAGCTAAGCAAAACTCTGTCTCATAACCCATTTACCATTAACTTTTTATGCTCAAATGAAAGACATGTTCAGGTGTACATGTTAAAAACAATCAGAAGTTTGAAAACCTTTAATCCCCGATTGTATGTAGAAAGACAATTCTTATGTCTTACAGGAAGAATTATGTGTTAGAATTCCTATCTAACACACATCAGTATGTTTTAGCTAATGATGAGGACAACGTTTTATATTGGTTTGAAGTACAAACTGAAAGCACGCAGATTTTAGTCTAGTGCAATGGATTGAAATCTGAAAGGAGACCAACCAGCTTAACAGGACTTGGCCTCTGTCAGGTATCAGCATCCAAGCCTCATATATATCCCCAGTTTCCTGGTATCTTCTTGGCTGACAACCTCCATACTCTCCTTTTTTCACCCTAGTACTTATTGGAAACTGTTGGCTTTTAGGTCTACCTAAAGTTTTTTGTTGCTTAAAAAAAAACAAAAAAAAAAACAACAAAACAAAAACAAAAAACTTAGGAAGCAGCTGCCTAGGGATAGGACAAATGGAAGGTACTCCAAAAGTTACCTCCAATAAGTCATAACCAGGTATGTCCTCCCTGATGCTCCTAAAGGTAAATTTCTCATCTGTCATCATATGACAGTCGCTACTCTTATGCCTGTTACTTTTATTCCCAAATAGGAGGATTAACTATTGTGAGAACAGATATAGAAGTTAGAATTAATTCACTCTGTGTTTCCTCCATTTATCGAAAAAAAAAAAAAACAGAAAAAGAAAAAAAAAAGAAAAAGAAAAAGAAAAAGAAAAAGAAAAAGAAATAGAAAGTCATTGAACATTTACAATTCAAATGTAACTATGGTGGCCAGAGAGAAGAAACAACAGATGCTTAACCGCAAGGAGCTTACAAATGGAGGATGATAACTGTCGCAAACAATTACACTGTACAGCTCTGTGGGATAAACTGATACCAAAATCATAAGCATAATAATAATAACTCATTTAATTTCTGAAACAAACCATTGTTGAAACTATTATTTTCCCTATTTAGCCGACAAGGACATCGAGGCTCAGAAAGGTTAGGTGACTTGTTTAAATTGTGAAAACACAGCAGTACAGCTGGGTTTTCGATCCACGCTCCAGCTTGTAAACTGTCTTGCATTGTGTTTGTTTAGGGGTCATTTCCTGCTTAGGTAGTCAAATGAATCATCATGGAAAGGAGAGGTATAGATTGGTCCTTAAGAGATGGGCTGCATCTTTTTCTTTCTCCGGGTTTATTGGGATATAACTGACATATTGTATAGGTTGAAGATGTACAAGACGATAATCTGGCATACAAGTATATTTAGTTAACACATCTATCACCTCACATAGTTAACTGTGCATGTGGTGGGGGGGGGAGTACATTTAAAATCTACTTTCTTAGCAATGTTCAGGTATACGATACAATATTACTAACTATTGTCATCAGTATGCTAAGTGAAATAAGTCAGAGAAAGGCAAATACTATGTGATCTCACTTATACTTGGAATCTTAAAATGTTGAACGCAGAGAAAGAGTAGATCGGTGTTTCCCAGAGGCTGAGTGTTACATCTTAATGATTTCTAAGAAGATGGAATAGTATGGGCAAAATGCTCAGAAGTGAGTACATCTACCTAGTGCTCTAGGAAAAGTGAGTTTTCCTGTTTGGCTGGTATTCAAGGTCCATGTAGAAGGTAGCAGAAATATAATATCAAAAACGTAGCTTGGATTCAGATATAATAGGATTTGAAAAACTAACAAGCCAGATTATTTTCTTTAGCAGTAAGACACTATTACATTTATTTTCTTCCTCACTGTTGTCCCAAAGGCATTCTTTCTGACTTAAGAATTCATGTGTAAAGAAGAGGATAAAATGGGTGAGTAAAACACTGTATGAAAGAGTGTATAATCCCACCACTGATAAAGCCCACCACTAGCTCCAATAATTGATTTGCAACTCCAGTTCTTAAAATGACTTGCTTAGCAGATTACAGCTACTTTCGTATTTACTTTTTATTTTCCTTCCAATTGCTATAGTTACCAATCATCCAAATGAAGTGATGAAGCTTCATTCCAAATTTAGCAAGTAAGAGAGTAAGTAAATAAATTAATTGAGGATAAATACAGAGGCAACTATAAAGAATGTTAGGCTTAATTTGAAATATTTACATATCAGTTTTTAAACAATCACTTCAATATCTATTTAAATGTTATTAATTCCTTCTGAAACATCTTGAATATACTGAATAAAAATTGGAAAGTATCATTATGTCTGTTGAAGACCTTAGGTATTATAAGGTTCAACATTCAGGATCTTTTTGCAGTGGTTACTAGCTTAGGGTATTAGCTTATGTCCTATCTATATTAGCTGAGATATAGAAAGTCTAATTGCATAGTCACTATGGTAGGCCATGGTTGACAATGACTATATAGCCATGGCATTTTCCCCTACCTCTCCATTTTTAACTACTTACATTAAACTACATAATTGCGTATATTCCAATTTCTCCCACATAATTCCAATAGAAGTCAAACAAACACTAATTTTAAAGTTGCTTTCTTTTTTTATAGGGCAGGAAATGGCATTATTGAGGTAAATTGGAGAAGAAGGAAAACCTTCCCAGCTTTCATCATTACTTTGGAGGCAGGAGTAAAAAGGGAAAGAAGTGATAACTCTACCATTACACAGAAATAAATGCAGTAGACAGTTACCTACAGAGTGCTGGCTGAGGGGCTCTGACCTCCAAATATCTCCCTGACCATGTACTGAAATTTCCACAATTACAAGTTCTCCTTAGGGGTCTCTAGGAATCCTTTGCATCTTTACTGTTTGGAGCATTATATTTACAAGAAGATACAATGAATAATTAAAATGCCAAAAGAGGACATTTCATCTAAAAAATATACTACCATTCATTGTCATTCATGAGAGAGCAAGAAACCAAAAGAATGACACTCAGAAGGGAGCCATCCTGATGGTCAGGAAGAAGGTAGTTTGAGGAAAGCATAAGCACTGTACCAGTGTGTGTGTGTGTGTGTGTGTGTGTGTGTGTGTGTGTGTGTGTTGGAGTAGACAGAACACAAAATGAGTAGTGCTTTCAATGAAGCATAGTGTACTAGTGCAGGTCTACCAAGAAGCACATGTCAGGATGCGATTAGATGAGCAGGAGACTTAATAGTAAAGAAAATAAGAGAAGATGAGGAAAGGGAACAAGAGGAAGCAGAGAAAGCCTCCAGCCAGACCATGATGTAGGTTTGACACCTGTGGAAGGAGTGACTGAAGAAAGGGAGATCTTATAGGAAGAATTATGGACTGTAACGGGTGTTCCAGAGAGATTCGGCCAGGCCAAGTGGGAAGCCCTTGTGCCAAAGTCGCTATATCAGGAGTTTTACCTGTCACAGGAATAGACCACCTTATTATCCTTTCTGTGATCAGGCATTGGCTGGGAGCAGCCTGTCAGAGGTGTGGCTTTGGTGCCTGGTTGGTCCAGAGGGGTAGCAGCTAGGACCCATTAGTCACTTATGTTCTCTGATCTGAGCGGCACATCTTCATGGCCACCACAAGTAGCAATTTTGAACATTAGCAGTTTGTATATTTTTTTGACCCTCAGAATTATTACAATGTTGATTACAACCAGAAAGCAGTGTATGATATCTATTAATCATTTCCATTTCATAAGACATTTATTTAGTTTCTATGTTATATATAATGAAATCTTTTTATGACATAAAAATAAGTTACATGTGTAATGTTATTTTTTAATTCTAACCACTTGTTTTCAGGAGCATCACAAAATCCAAGGGGTAACAACTGTTCTCAACATATTCATAATTCCACACATTCCTGGGGAAGCAAATCCCCCATCACTAACAGTGACTTCCACAGCAGTGATTCTCAGTCCTTATGGAAGAGATACTCCTTGGTATTACATCATTATTTCCAAGTTGGCACGTGGTGGGAGACTTTGAACTCTAGTATCCATCACATCATCACCAAACCTAATGTAAGAGTTGCCAGTTCTACGGTGGTTGTGCCTGCAATTTTAAGAAACTTCCAATGTTTGTGCTCATCTGTGCTGAGGATCACTGCTTTAGGGAAGGGGTTCTCAAGTTTGAATCTGCATAAAAATGGGAGAGGAGGAGGCTTGTTAAAAACAGATCTGTTTCAGCAGGTCTGGGGGATGTCCTATTAATGAGCATTTTGAGTGAGCATCACTAGGTGATTGTATGATTTCAGATGGGCCACAGAAACATATTTCCAGAAACATTAAATCAGGGCCATAATCGGCTATCCCTAAACTATAATGAGTCAAAAGTCATCTGGACTCAATGGGACCATGTAGCAGAAAGGGGGTGGGGTGGGAAGGCAGGGGGCGGAGTGAGGGCACATTAGATGGAGAAATAGAAAGACGGTAAGACAGAAGGAATATGGAAAACCCAATGGTGGAGAAGTATATATGATCTATATAGCTATATCCATCAATCTATTTATATATCTTATCAACTTCATTAGAAAACCTATTTCAGTTCACAGAACTAAAATGATGCATCAAAAAAAGTCTTTATTATTTTTCAGCTTAGTGTTCTGTTTTCATTTTGATTATAATTATGAAATATACACATATACACACACGTATACATGTATACATAATACATACACATATGTATTATATCATTATATATACAATTTGTGTGCATGTGCACACACACACTGTTTTCTTAGGTCTTCTTAGCTTTTTTTTTTTTTTAAGTTGGTTTATTTTGAGAGAGACAGAGATAGCATGAGTGGGGGAGGAGCAGAAAGAGGAGAGAGAGAATCCCCAGCAGGCTCCGTGCTGCTAGCACAGAGCCCCATGTGGGGCTTGAGCCCATGAAGCCACAAGATCACGACCTGAGCTGGAATCAAGAGTGAGATGCTTAACTGAGTGAGCTACCCAGGCACCCCAGCTTTATTTTTGATACAAAAGAATGGTGCTTATCTTGCACATATATCACATATTATAAAATATTATATATCTGATCATTTGTACTCTTTCTCTCTTTTTTTAGGAGAGGGAGGGAGAAGGAGGGGAGAGGGAGACAGGGCTGGAGGGAGGGAGGGAGGGGGAGAGAGAGAGAGAGAGAGAGAGAGAGAGAGAGAGAGAGAGAGAGAATCTTGAGCAGGCTCCTCACTCAGCACAGAGCCAGATGCAAGGCTTGATCCCATGATTCTGGGATCATGACCTGAGCTGAAGCCAAGAGTCCACCGCCTAACCAACTGAGCCACAGGTGCCCCCATACTCTATAATTATAAAGTAAAAGGCAAGAGCCATGATTACTGTGCAGTTATCTGCACAATTACAATATTAACATAAATACAGCCTTTTCCTTATTTTACAGTTTTCAAACTATATATCAAATATGAATGCCTGATGAAAAGGTGAGGCTAGCAAGTAGATGGTGACAAACCATTTCACGAGGTGGGGCAAACACTTATTTTTATCACTTAGTGTTTCTGTTATTTCCAAGCACCTTTTTGAATATTGATACAGAAAATAATGCCATCTATATGCTGCATGGTGAAAGTATTATGTTTCTGTAGCCCTTGGCTTGCATCCCTGTTGTCATCACCGAGCTGATATTATTGTGACATTTTGACACTGTACTGTGACACAGTGACCTGGTGCCTCCAGCATCCTAGAAGGACAGCTGACGAGGGCACATAGTGCATTAGGAAGCAGTGAAGCAGTTCATTACTGCTACAGAGAGAAAGTCTGCTCTGGAGACAAGAATTCTTATCTAAGGCACAAGACACTCTCGATTCTCTTTCCTGCTCTGTTACTGGATTACTATGAGATCTGTGACAAACAATTTTAATTCGTTGGTGCCTCAGTTTTCCTGTCTGTACAATGAAAATGACCCACACAGATATGATGTTTTTCTTAATCCTAAGAGAGTGATTATGTTTGCAGCCCATTCTTGGTAAACAGAAATTTTGGAAAATTAAATGAGGACAGGTAAGTGACTTCAGTACTGTCATAGATTGAGAAGAACAATTTACTGCCCTGAGTTGCTCTCGTCTGGGCCCTGTCTCCCATGACAGTGCAGCCATGAAATGCCTCTTTGGTCTTTGCTTAACATTAAAATTTGCACCTTACATCTTAACAGTAGGAAGTTGTACCTCCCTCTCTGTGGCATTATACATCCCACTGTGCTCAAAATTCCATCCAACAGACATTCTCTGATAATACGTAGCCTCCTTCACTGTCCCGAAACGATGAACAGTTGGTGCTGACACAAAGGGCTTGTCTTGGAGATCATGTAAGAAGCTGGAAGACTTGCCTTCCGGATTCGTGGCTTTTCTCAAGTGCCTATTGCTCCGGCTCATGACCTACTTTGCAGACTTGCTTCCGGGCTCGAAGCCCATGCCTTCCCATGTCATCTGTGAGCGGGCGCATGTTGGAGCCCACAGTTCCTTAAGAAGCAAATGCTTTCAGTAAGATAAAGCCCAGTCACTAATAAAATATCCATCTATTTTACAGCGAGTAGCAGAGCTGAATCTCAGACAGTCTGTTCCCCAGAATTTCAGAGACAGGGTAATGAGCCATGGGGGGTGGGGTTGGGGGGTAACCACAGCAGAAATTCTGTAATCAAGCCACAAGGGGGCAGGGAAACATGCTCACTGCCATGGTAGCCCCGACCTGGTGTAAGCTGTATCTTCCCAGCCTTGTTTGTTTTCTTAGCTATCCTAAGAGCATACAAATAAGTAGAGTCACAGAAGAAAGGAAAGATGGGATTCAATACCAGGGAAAGTCATTAAAGTTAAAGAATGGGATAAGCCTCACAACTATTTCCAAAGCTTAGCTATTTCCTGTCCAAAGCCAAGCTCCCTTTATTTTGTAAAATATGAATAAAATAAAGGCAAAAGCATGCTTATTCCCTTGGTGCCCTGTATTAGGCAAGTCCTGCTAACAGCAGAGTTTGATGAGATGAATTGCTAGATGCCTCATAACCCTTTTCTCTTTAACGTACAAACAGTATCTGGTTATTTTTAAAGGGGTTCTGGTACATGCTTCTTATGCTCAAAACTCACTACTTCCAACCACAACAGCAAAAACAAGAACAGCAGGAAAAACAAACAACAACAACAACAACCCCAACTGGATTCTTGCAGGAAAACATTGCAGAGCCCAGCTGTCACTGATGAAGGAGTAACACTCATTAAGGGAAAGCCTGACTCTTGACTTTTTTTTTTTATTATTTTTTTTCCAGTGTCTATTTATTTTTGAGAGAGAGAGACAGACAGACACAGAATCCAAAGCAGGCTCCAGGCTCTGAGCTGTGAGCACAGAGTCTGATGTGGGGCTCAAACTCACGAACCATGAGATCATGATCTCAGCCGAAGTCAGATGTTTTACCAACTGAGCCACCTAGGTGCCCCACTGACTTTTTATATCCAGAATAACAAGGATATGTCACGATGTAAGATACACCGGTCATGAAAAAAAAGTTCATTATTTATGAAAAATTCAAGAGGACAGATTCCGCTCCATTGGTAACAATTTATACATTCCAGGATAAAACTGTGTCCGTTTATTTTTTAATGTATTTATTTTTTATACTTATTTTTCTTTTTAATTATACTAAATATAATAAACACTCATTAATCATTGCCCAGAATAAACAGATATTAACAATTTGGTAGCTCTATTGCCCTGGTGTGCTATATCTCATCTTTGTTTTCTTTTTTCTTAGGAAATAATATATTACAGCTACAGCTAAAAACCTTTACCTGCTTCCTTTTTTCCTCTCTCTCCCCTCCCAAAGGAAATCATTCCCTGGCTTGGTGAGTATCCTTCCTATTCAAGGCAATGCCTGTACATTCACACAGCAAAAGTATGGAAACACCCTAACTGTCCCTGGACAGCAGGATGGATAAATAGATTGGTTTGTTCATGAAATATAATACTATTTAGTAGTTAAATAATGGATACATCTAAAAAACAGTACTACTAAATAGGAAAAAAGCAAGCCGCAAAAGGATACAAAAAGTATACCATTCATGCAAATTTTAAAAGCATATATCAATAACATAAATCATTTATGAATACCTATAAATGTAGCAATAATACAACAAATATGAATGTGTTTATTTTTCAGTGTAATGTGTAATATTCTTTTATTTGATGTATGTGCTTTGCAAAGATGTTATGTACTATCTAGAGGCCAAGGGCAGGCTGCCCCAAGATGGGCTACTTTGGTGTGAATATTATTTTGAGTTAAAAGCAATCAAACCCCAGAAGATTCAGGAAAAGCTCTTTATCTCCCCCTCAACTGCTTGCTTGTACTGGGAAGAGAGCTGTTAATGGAGATTCTTCTTTACCTAAAAAACTTATCCTCATAATAGGGCACCTTTGCTCTCCAAACATCTCCTCTCACCTTTCTGATATTGGCCGCCTTCCTTTTGTATCCTCAGACACTGATCCCTCTCCTTAGCTTATATAAGCATCGTGTTGCCTCATTGTCTTTGTAATTTCCATGTCTGTGTGGATTCCCCATAAATAGGCTATTCAATTTGATTTTCTCCTGTTAATCTGTTTCATGTCAATTTGATTCTTAGCCCAGCTAGAAGGGCCTTGAAGGGCAGAGTAAGTTCTTCCTCCCCAACCACTGCTATAGATGAAAGCTTGTGTCTTCCCAAAATTCCTATGTTGAAGCCCGACTCGCCAGTGTGAAGACATTTGAAGGTGGAGCCTCTGAGAGGTGATTATTCAGAGCACTCATGAATGGGACTTAACATCCTTATAAAAGAGGCAGAAATTCCTCACCTCTTCTAAGGATACGGCAAAAATATGACAATCTGTGAACCAGAAAGTGGGCCCTCACCACACATGGAAGGTATTAGCACCTTGCTCTTGGATCTTCAGCCTTTAAAACTGTGAGAAACAAATTTTCATTGTTTATAAGCCACTTAGTCTATGGTATTTTGTTATAACCTGGATAGCCTAAGACATGTACTCTGACAGGCACTGTGGAGGACAAAACGTGTGTGATTTAGGATGTCTACCCTCTAACTTGGGCAATAAGATTAAGTAGAAAGTGACAACATGTGGGTTTAAATCACCTCCCGGTGAGGTGATTTCAACCAATCTCAGCAAGCAATGTGGTATTCAGTAACTACTGCTGATTATTGTTACCCCATTTAATAGATAAGAAAACTGAGGCTTAACTAAGTTAAGGAATATATCCCAATCAGTGTGCAAAGATTGGATTTACCTGATTTATAGGACACCAGAGCTGCTTCTTTAACTACATCTTATTGTACTCATTGTACCTATTTGTTAATTATTGTGAGGAAAGAGGGTTTCCACTTTTAAAAAATGGACTAAATCTTTCAGGACTAAAGGCAGTGCTGTAGGGAGAGAAAACAGATCAGTGGCTGCCAAGGCCTGGAGTGGGGGGTGACTATACAGGGGTTCAAGAGATTTGAGGGGTAATGTAAACGTTCTTTATCTCAACTGCTGTTTCATTTGTCAAAACTCACAGAATTGTAGTCCAAAAGGGTTGGATTTTACTCAATCCAAATCACACTCGGATAAACTTGATGTAAAAAGGAGAACAGGAAAAATGAATCTCCAACAAACAAACATTTCCAAAGGCTCACGGATAGACACCTGTTCTGGGCACAGAGGCACTTTTATCTTTATCACCGTTGGCAATTTCAGGGAGGAGTCCTAGGTCGGTGCCCACGAAGTCAAAAATCTAGCTTGTTTTCCATTGCGGCTTCTGTTTGAAAAACCAAGAAAGCTGGGCCCGCTTAAGACCTTTCCTTTTGTTGAAGGTAGAAAGAGAGGTCATCGGAGAAGCCGTGCAGTGGTTATCCAGGGAGCCCTGCCCGTTGAGCGGGCCTCAGGTGTTCAGACGGTTACCGCTGCGAGGAGGGGGACACCCCGCGCCCCCAGGAGCCATGGCGCACCTGAGCTGCCCTCTCCCAGGTCCGCCTCGCGGTGTGGTCCCTGCAGATCATATGCATAGCATATGCATCTTGTGGGAGGAAGGAAGGAAGCCTCTCTAATCTGCAGCCTGAATATCTCCCAGTACAGCCCTTGAAGCCCGGCACTTTGTATCCTCTGATGATTGCCGGGACAGAGGCAGAAAGACAATGCGGGAAGCAATTTAATCAAGGCAGGCGGAGTGATCGGCCACAGAATAAAGCCATCCTCTGTAGAGCCCCGGATTTTTGGTCTTCCTCCCTGAAAGCTGCCTTCCTTTGTAATGCTGGTGGAGGAGTCGCTGCTGCTTTGAGTCAGTTGTAGAACCCAGCGGGAGAAGATATTAACAAGCTTAAAAGGTATTACCTGCCTCGCCGTACCAGGAGACTTGTGCGACTGTCGGGGCTCCACGTATTTCTTGTACTTTCCTGGGGGAATTAGTTAAAATTGTCAAGGTGGAAAGTATTTGATTTAGATTAATCTCACTTTGCCAGGCTGGAGAGCCTCATTACTCTGATTGGCTGACCTAGCCATGCCGCCCTCCTTTCTTGACGAACTGGGAAGAAGCTTCTGGGTCATAGCTCTTGATGGATAAGTAAAATAGGTTATTATCACCCTTTCATGAAACCCACAAAAAGCAGAGAAAGAACTGGAGAGCCAAGTCAATGGAAAGGGTGGTGAACCTTCAACATTTCACCGGTCTTTGGCAGGTCCAGAAACGCCAAGAAGAAATACACAGTTACCAGGGCCGCCTTGTGCATTCGTTCATCCAGGACTCTGAGCCGTGACCGGGGGATGTGCTAGGCCCAGCTAAAATCAGCTGGGGAAAAAAGCATCCGTTAAAGATTTCAAAAGGCTCTATTTGTTTCAAAGCGGAAAACAACCACAGCCACGAAAACTTCTCTTAATTGATTCTAAATGAGAGTTTGCTGTTCTAGGCTTTATGAACTGTCTCTACACTAAAGCAGGAGGGATGCCCTTTTCAGAGAAGGCAAATTACTGGAGATAAAACCTTTAACTGTGCTTCTCAAACTCGAGCACACAATCCCATCTTCCGCAGACTTGTTAAAATGCAGATTTGGAGTCTGTAGGTGGAAATTCTGCATTTCTAACAAGCTCCCAGGTGATGCGGCTGGCCTAAGGAACGCACCGTTCCTTGGTTTAGTAAGAGGCTAAGAGAGATAGAAATGAGAAACGATTCTCAAACTGCAGGGACCGGGCCATGCAAATTATTCAAGTTATTCACTGGACCACAGACATTCGCTGTCAGTTTGTTTTGAGATTTTTGTTTCTCTCCCTTTCCCTTACCTGATCATCTATCCACAGCTACTAGGCTGCACCGCACAGAGCCAAGAACACAAAAGAATCCCGGACTGTCACAGACTCCTTACCCTCTTTGAGATATCTGTGTTTTATTTCCTTGTCCTGAGGATAAATTCACAATGACATCACCTTTCTCAGTGCATATGCACATGTATGCAATCCTTGCTCCTTTCCCCTCCCAGATCAGAAAAAGCTGTTCTCCAGATCTTCTAAATTCTTGAAATTTCTCCCTCAGCAGAAAGATGGTGTTTGTTGTTGTTGTTGTTGTCTGTTTTTAAGAAAGTGCTGTAAAAATAATGTGGTCATCTTGTCTGAGCCCACTAGGACTCTGCTCTATGTGGTTTGAACAGGGGTGACTCAGATTTTATAGACATTGATGTGGATGATTTGAAACACACACACACACACACACAACTAAACTAAAACCACTAATCTTTTGTTTATTTACTTAGAAAGGGATGGGCTATCTAAACAGATAACGCTAAAATATCTTTTTAACTGTATAAAATCATTAATAGGTACTATTTCCAGGCATAATTACATATTAAAAACCAAGAAGAGGTGGGTGTTTCTGGAATCTTGAGCAACAGCCGGACCCATTTTTAGTGGTTTATACACACGTAATTAGCAGTTTAATTTCCTCTGTGGCTAAGTTAGCCTTAAGATTTCATTTAATAACAAGTACAATTTTATAGCCAGAAGCAAGGTACCAGCCCCAGCTTCAGCTCAGCACTGCCCTCTGCTGTTCTCCAAGCAGTTCACCGCACCCTGCTTGGTGTAAAAGCATCAGAACCGTAAATGGCCATTGGGCTGCACAAAAATTAACTGTGAGAGAAACAGAGAAATATAATTTGTTTAAAACTGTCTTTAATGAGACTTTTATTTTCATCTGAAAAAAATTATATTACTGCCTTTCCTCTCGTTTCCCAGATGACATTCATGATTATATTAGGCTCAAAGTAGGTTTCCTTTTCACACTACTTAGCACAATTATGTTGCATACCTCCCTGCAAAGGATGGCCAGAAACAACTGTTGCTCAAAGTAGCACTTTTTACACCCTTTAAGGAACCAAACTAAGCATGGTCCATTGAATAGTCGGCAAGCCCAATTTTGGCTTTATAACCCCTTATCTGCATTATTTTTCAATGGGAGAAAGAGTTACTTCTATGCCCACGGGGCCAGTTACCGTGTGTTAACACTGTGACTGAGCACCAAGAGATGGAGATGTCTTGAAGATTCCTGCTAATGAGGTGACCGATGTCCAAGTGGTTCTGTTGAGCGCCTAACCTCCCAGGCTTTGCTTTTCATCAGAATGGGGAGACTGGACAATCATATCAGTCTTTCCAGTCATATGCCACACGCAGAAAGGCTGTCGCTGTGTTAAGTATTCCTATTTTGTCCGAAATAGGAATCGGAAGACTTCAGTATGATTTGGAGAAAACAAATGAATATTTCTACTGGTAATGAAGGTAGCCTGGAAGTCCCAGAGGCTTTAGTGCCCTGGTGCACTGAAGCTACATGGTCCCTATCCTCACACGTACCCTGTCAATCTGCTAGCTGAGATGCTATGGATGAAGAATCCTTGTCACCAAAGCCTGTTTTTGAAAAATGTTTACTTATTTATTTTTGAGAGAGAGTGCATGTGAGCTGGGGAGGGGCAGAGAGAGGGAGAGAGAATATTCCAAGCAGACTCCACACTGTCAGTGCAGAGCCTGATGTAGGGCTGGAACCCATGAATTGTGAGATCAAAGCAAGCCGAAACCAAGCTGATCAAACCTGAGCTGAAACCAAGAGTCGGACGCTCAACTAACTGAGCCATCCAGGTGCCCCACCAAAGCGTACTATTTATCAGATTTATAAAATCTGGACTCAGGTTAAGACTGGGGTTCACATGTCAACCCTGATGCTTTATTAGTTGCGTGGTTTAACCTCAAGTAAATTACTTTCATCCCTAAGTCTCAGTTTGCTTATCTACATAATTGAGATGATAATATGACTCACGTAACATGGTTGTTATGGGGTTGAAGTTGGATACCTTGTGGAAATACACAGAATTGTGCATCCTAAATATTCATAAATTCTGAAGTGAAGATACAAGATTGTTGGTAGAGGGGTGATCAAACAGGTACAAAGAGAAGAGACTATTATCTCTGACAATGGCTAAGAGCCTGGGCTTCTACATCTGGGCCTGGATTTAAATCCTCGCCCCACAACTTTTGTTGACCGTGGGGAAGTTACCTTACCTTAAATCTCAGTGCACCCAGCTGTAAAAATGGATGGTAGAAACTCCAACTCCTACAGTTATTGTGAATGATACAAGAAGAGTCACCTCCACAGGCCTTACTCACAGTAAGTGTTTCTACCAGTAGTAGGTGTTAGTATAGAATTAGGCTGGTTTGGGGATTTTTCTTCATATTCCAGAGTCAACATTTTGGTTGGCTTTCTGTCCTTGCATATTGCAGAGCTAAACACTGTAATCACGATTGTTCTCTTTCAGTTATAATAAGGTTAGTTAGCCATTTTTGGCCCAACAAGTTAATAGTGGTAAAGAGAAAAGAGCTGCTTCAGGGAAAAGTTTAATCTGAAGATCTAAAAAGCCAGCCAGTGTCTGTCTATAGAGCTGTATTAGGCTAAAGACGAATCTTTACAGTTTACAGATTTCATTGGAGGCACAACGATGACCTTGACTATTATCACTTCATATTTTCCTCTTTTAAAGGGCAATGACCCAACTAATTTATAACCCTGATTCTAGGACAACCGAGCAGGAAGTACCTGGCTGCAAGCTTCTGTCTGGCATCTGGTACCAATGCTACTAAGGAACAATTAAGAAACCCCCTGGGTAGAGATGGGGCTGCCTGATTTCCTGCATTGTCTTCTTTACATCAGTATATTCCCAGAAGAATAAGAAAAGGAAAAGATAGGCGTACAGACTGGTGAAGTTTTAGAAGGCCGATAAATGATGCTTTTCTTCCCTGCCTGAGTTTGGAACCAATTAGGAAACAGATAGGAGACAGACAGCTGGAGATCAAAATATTCGCGATGCGAGTGGTAAAAGCTGGATTGGAGCATGGAACGCTACATTAGCCCTATGTCTATGTGGGCTTTGTGGCACTGCAGCTCTGAATGAGACAAACATATCCACCAGCCAGAGGAAGAGCTGGACCCCTCTCAAGCCCTGCCTGCACGATGGAGGGCATGTGAGTTCTCCACCCAGGCAGATACAGTGAGAGGGAAGAGGAAAGGGGTTGGAGTCAGGCTTTTTCTATGGCTTCTGCATCTGTCCCCACTCAAATCATAACCTCTGCTCGTGCTGGGAACACTGGGGGAGGGGTATGGCGAGAAACACCAGTGTTACTCCCAGGTCAGGGGTTTACACTTCTCAAGCCACGCTCCTCTTCACTGGTCCAGTGAAGCCTCTGGTCCTCTTGCTGGAATTAGTGTTAAAATACATAAAATAAAATATGTAGACTTGCAAAGGAAATCAGGGAATTCTATTAAGACACAGTTATCAAAGTATTTTTAAAATTTTGAGATTTAATAATGTGTGTGTTTCTTTCTTAACATATTAATGATAAGATCTAGTCTCAGTCCTAGTAATTACCATAATTTCAAAGCAGCGATGAGTGTTAGTGATATTTTGAGATGTCTGCCACCACAGGAATGTGATATGACAATACCCCTGATTTCTACCAGTGACATATACTGTTAAGCACCACTCTGGTTTGTTGTCCAGTTTCACAATGGAGAGAGAGACTATATTTTGGTTAGAGGTTAGTAAAAATAAAAACAGAATTCTTTTTTTTTCCCATCCAAGTTCATGAACACCCAGTTAAGGACACTTTAAGAACCCCTTAAGATGAGTGGTTCTCCAAATTGAGTGTGCCACAGAATTACCCAGAGAGCTTGCCAAAATGCAGATTGTTAGGCCCCACTCACAGAGTTTCTGACTCAGTAAATCTGGGTTAGGGCCTGAATCTTTGCATTTCTTACATGTCCCAGATGATGATGATGATGATGCTGGTCCAGAAACCCGACTTTGAGAACAGGGATCTAGATGAAGGCCCTCCAACAGTAACATTTAGAATGGAGAATATGTTCTCCCCGTTTGAAACTGTCAAACCTTTGCACCTCAGAGGTTCCCACCTGGTTTTCAGAGATGGTAGGTAGAATCCAGACAGATACTGGTACCATTATTGTCACGATTTCTATTTTAAGAGCTGGCCCAAATATCACCTCATCCCCAAAGCTTTTCCCGATAACCCCATGCCAAAGGGACCCTATCTACCTCTAAATTCCCCTGAACTATAGCTTTTATTCTGTACCACACCCTTGGGGCTATGTTATACTGCCTGGCCCATCTTCCTTTGGTTTATCCCTGTAGTTTCTTCCTTTTTTCCTCTAATCAGATTTTGTGCTTTGTGGAGAATTAGTCCCTATACTAAAATCAACACTCTCGGGGCGCCTGGGTGGCGCAGTCGGTTAAGCGTCCGACTTCAGCCAGGTCACGATCTCGCTGTCCGTGAGTTCGAGCCCCGCGTCAGGCTCTGGGCTGATGGCTCGGAGCCTGGAGCCTGTTTCTGATTCTGTGTCTCCCTCTCTCTCTGCCCCTCCCCCGTTCATGCTCTGTCTCTCTCTGTCCCAAAAATAAATAAATGTTGAAAAAAAAAAATTTAAAAAAAAAAAAATAAAATCAACACTCTCCACTCTGCTATGGATGACTTTGGGATGTACCTCTTGGTTATGCCACCTTGTGAGCCTGCAGTTAGGGTTGACCAGTCAACCACACTGTGGGGTAATTTTTGCTGCTATAACAACCACAAACAGTATAGCTCGATCTTGCTGAGGTGTTCATGCTGCAAGTGACACAAAGCTTAATCCAAATTGACTTAAATTTAAAATGGGACTTAATGGTCGAGAACATGAATGACGTCTGGTACGGTCTGATGCTGAGATTCCTGTTGCCATCAGGCCTCTGTTTCCCTGTGCTTAATTTTTACCTATTTTGCCCTTCTTTGTGCATTCATTTTGTCCTTAGGCTGGAATCCCATTATGGTGAGAGAAATGGCCATACTGGCTCGAGAACTAACACACCATCCCAAGGAAGAATGGCATCCTCTTCTCCTCTTGTAGCTCCATCTAAAGTATGTGGAAACTTCTCAGGGTGCCTGGGTGGCTCAGTCAGTTCTAAGTGTCCGACTTCAACTCAGGTCATGATCTTGCAGTTGGTGAGTTCGAGCCCCATATTGGGCTCTGTACTGACAACTTGGAGCTTGGAGCCTGCTTCGGATTCTGTGTTTCCCTCTCTCTCTCTGCCCCTCCCCTGCTTGCACTCTCTCTCTCTGTATGTGTCTCAAAAATAACTAAACATTAAAAAAAAAATAAAGTATGTGGAAACTTCTCTCCCAGAAACCCCTGGTGAATACCTCTGCATATCTCATTTGTGTAAACTGGGCCATATCCTCACAGGTAAAAATATGAGCTAGGATCAAGGAAATCTTTTTGTAGTCAAACTCACCTGTTCTTCTATGAATGGGGAAGGGGTAATGCCCAAATGAAATCAGCCTTCTGTTACCAAGGAAAAGGGGAGAATGAATGGATTTTGGAAAATCAAAAATAGCAAATATCTTTTACAAAAGCTTTCTAGTTTCTAGTTCTAGCTTATATTTTAAGCTGACAATTCATAAAAGAACTAAGAGGTCCCAAATGAAAGTCCTTTTTACCAAACCCATTGTTTCAGACAGGTATGTCCTAAGCTACAAAAAATGTATAGTCCCCAGGAGTGAAGACTCGCTATGGCAGTCAGAAGACCCAGGACTGAATATACATTTAGCCATGAGTAGCTGAAGGACTCTGTGTACAGAAATCCATCACTCCACGCCAGAGTCTCTTTAGCTTTGAAGTAAACAAAGTGACAATGGAGGATGTCTAAGGTTAGCTTATGTTAAGGGTCCTATGGATCTAATCTCTTGTGTGAGTATGTGGGTCTAGGTGTAACGTCTGGGGTGTTATGTGTATGAGTGTATCTGTATGTGTATCTGTATGTGTATCTGTATGTGTATCTGTATGAGTGTATCTGTATGTGTGTGTATGTTGGGTGGGGGGGGGGCTCTTGACTTTTTCCCTATTACTGGAATTCGCACCAATTTCTATTATCTTATCCTCTATGAGGAGCCATAGGTGCTCAGCCAAGACACATGTTTAAGGAGTTTGTCTTTCCTGTTGTTAAGTTTTCTGAATTGCATCTTATCCTACATTTGGAGATACACTCTTCCACTCTTCCCAGTTCTTTGGCTCTCATCTTCTTTATAATAGGCCTTTCCCCATTTAGGTACTGAGATGAGTCTGAAAATTACTCACACTAAAGTGAATTAGCCACCATTAGAAATGTCAACATTCCCAAGGGTATAAGAAAACAATAACTCAAAAGACTGCACTTTTAATGTGGTACAACAGAAACAACACAGATTCTGAAGCTGAAAAACCTAGTTTCAAGTACTGGCTCCACCACTAATGAATTGTGTGACTCTCAGTAAGTGACTTGGCTTCTCTGAGCCCCAGTTTCTGCATTGTACAATGAAGTGACAGTGCCTCCAAGCAGGGTTCTTTAAGAAGTCATATACGATAGGCTATGCAAAGGGTTTGGGTCATAGAAGTAACTCAATCCATTTTAGTTCCCCTTTCTAATGGTGGAAATTCAGGTATCATTCAGCAGTTGGGGATGGTGCTTTTTAGGATAACTCTCGGGAGCCCCCTTAGAATCATTCCAAGCAAGTTACTTAACATATATACACACTGAGCTAATCCTACATCCAGTATCCAACTCCTATTCTGTGTCCAGAATCCTACCCTTCTTCTTCATATATATAAGAAGAAGAAGAAGGAACATTTGATTCTTAAAGAATTAATTTCCTCCCCATATGCAAGGACTATCCAGTAACTCAGAGTAATCTCAAATATTTTAAGCCTATTTTAAACTTTGACATGAAGTCTTATGAAGGTGGTAGAAAAAGAGGTTTCTGGTTTTGGTGTGGAAATTCAGCTAACTTCCACACCCATGTGCATAATAACTTCTGCTGTTTACTTACTCGGGTGGCCTCATCTGCTTCTCTCCATCTTGTATCTTTCCCCCACATTGTAGGCCCCTACCGTCTACTATTTCCAACATGTTTAAGGAGGAAGAACATTTCCCTCATTATCATCAATTTGAAATTGTCTTAGCGACTCCTTCCAAAAGCAAGAATTAGCACTCTCCTCAATGGCTACCAACAAAGATGTTAACTAGATTGACTACAGTGGAATTCCTCTAATTTTTTTTTTTTTCCTTTTAGTTTGGTCCCCTGTAACCCTCTCTTTGAGTACCATCCTGGAACTAGCCTATATCTCTTTGACTTGTTAATAAGAATGTCATGTAAAATGAAATCAGAATCAAAACTCTAGCTGAAATCCAGGTAGATTACAACTATTGCTTTCTCCTTATCGTCCTGGGGTGTCACTGTAGTACAGAAGGAAATGAGATTGGTTTGGACAATCTGATCTTCCCTGAGTTGTTGTGGTTGCAACTCAGGATCTTGTTTTCTCATAGAAGGTTGCAAATTGATAGTTTGATTATTTCTTCAAGTACCTTTCCAGGTCTTGAAGCAAGATGCAGAGTCACCAAGGATAATTCTTTTTCTCTTCATTAAATTTTGGCAACTCATTTGTACTTGCCAGGCTTCAGAGTTTTATCTCTGTACTCTACATTTTTTTTTTACAGCAAGGTGGAAAACTCAGATATCCTCAGCTACTCCCTGTCATGAATGCACAAATACCAAAGAGTTACAAGTTATGTCAGTGGTACCTTTCAAATGGCTTTCAAAGTGTTCTCGGCCTTGTCTTTCTAATTTTAATGTCTTAGCTTAGGCCTTTGCCACCTCTCACCATGTTTTATAGCCGATAATCGATCTTCCTCCCATAAAATTACCATCAGTTCAGTCCATCCTGCACACTTTGGACAAAACCCAAAAAGAAACAAATAAAATCTCCAAACCAAAAAACCAAAAATCCAAACCCAACAGGAACGAGAAACAACGAAACCTAGTCACATCATGACCATGTCGACAGGTTTCCATTGCCTCCTTAGTGGCTATAGCACAAGGTGCAAACTTCCTGGAGTGGCAGATAATACCCTTTCATTATCTAATTCCGTGACCTCATCTTCTACCATCCCTCCCAACACCATACACTTGGGTCAGACCAATTTTCTTCCTAGTCACTAGATATGACTAATACCACAGATATTTTTTCAAGGTTCCCAAGAAAGGTGGGGGCTATTCTGTTTACCTATTCCCCTGTAACTTCTTCAACACCTGCAGACACCATGATAATTGATCAGAGGATGTGTAACGCAAGCTACATAACTTATGTTATCAAGTCCAACTCAATGAGTATATTGAGTCAGTTCTTTCAGGCATAGTCAAGTAGAGTGGGCTTGGTTAAAGATTGACTCTATCTCCCATAACTGTGTGTTTATTTGATTTCCTTTACTTGGCAGGACTGGGAGATGGTGGAGGAGGGAGAAGATGGTTGCCTGGGTTAAGTGGGAAGGTATAAAATAAATTTTGTTGGCTTCAAAATCGGCCTTCGTATCTCAGGACTCAGGAGTCATCATTTTGATCTATAGAAAGTGACACTTAATGAAGAAAATCCAGGTAAGTAAGAATTGGGTCAAAGGTGGCTTCTTTCTTTATGTCCATGGGTTTAGGAGAAGCCAGACTGAGATCTGCCGTAGCTTCAAGGGCGTGAGCCAATCGACTATTGCCACCACCAGGATAACTCACTTTTGCCATAGACTGCTAGACTGCTGTGGTCAGCTCAGCATCAAGAGAGATCATACCACAAGTTGACTTCACATGTTCTAACCACTGAACAACTCTGGCTTCTACAAACACAGATAGAAATTAGTAAAGCAGGTGCATTACTACCAATATGGCTGGCATTAAAGCAGCTTAGCCCTATTATTTAACGATTGCACAGCCTCATTTTATATTACCTCATTAATCCTTGCAGATTTAAGCATGGTTCTTTCTACTGTGGGTGCAATAAAGGCAAAAGTGGTTGTGAAGGTGATAACAATGGAATCCCTTTTAAGGGGGAAGAAGAGAACTTTGGAGATTTCCATGGGCCAGCTCTTCCTTGACCCTCTTCGCTGACCATCTCTCAGAGGCCAAGGAAGGAGAAGTCTTTTGCCTTTTTTCTCCCTGACTTCTGTGTAAACAGACAACTTAGCAGAGACCATGTTGGGAAGGGAATGCACAGCAGGCTGTGAACCCAACAAAATGGCTTTGGGCTTCTTTGCCTGAAGTTTAGTCCCTCTTATTCTGTTCTCCTTAGAGACAGCACATAACTGCTTTTTATTCTCTGTGTGATCCCACGGGGTGTACTTGAAGACCTTTGTTCAACTACCCTCAGCTTTTCCTGACTGCCTAATTAACCCTCTTTTGAATCTTTTCTCATGGGTTCTAGCCCAACCTTTTAGTTACTGCACTTCGCAGCACTTCCCTGGATCCTATCCAAGTAGCTCAGGCACAAGATGGCTCACAAAACAAGGGCTTCCCTCAAGGGCCACAGGCAACCTGACATCTCAGTGAGAAAGAAAAAAAAAAACCCAAGAGAAAGAAAACAAAGGCACACAGGCTGCCATTCAGGGCAGCAGCTTCCTGGTGAGGACCTGATCCCTTATGACACTCCCTTGGCATGGCTCTGCTATTAGGCCGACTGGGATTTTGTCCAAAGCTCTCTCCAGGTGAAAAAGCAAGCCCTGCTTCAGGCTGAGGAGGTACCATTAAGTCATTTTCTTATTGCCTTTCAGACCAGATTTGAACTATAAATAAACCAAGTGCCCAGGAGTAGCCACAATGCTTGCTGTAAGGTTATTTGCATCCCTGTCTCTATCTGAATTCCCCTTATGCCAACTCTTCCTTTTAGAAACCCCACAAGGTTGGCAGGTCCACCACTCCTGCTGCCAATGTCAGTGCATTAGCACTTAGCTTAAGTGAACACATATGCCAGGCAGGCTCACGGCTTCCTCCCCACTTCTTCCTAATGGAAACACTTCAGATAAAGAATGACACCATTAATATACTGCATATACTTATTGTATTGATCCTATTTTAGACAACCAGCCCTTAAAAATACTGACTATATTAGCTAAGATGTTGTAGGGTGACCAGAACAGGCATATAATGATGATGGTAACAACAAAGACAATAATGATAAAATGATGGTAATAAGAGTAGTAGTGATAGTGGCCATGGTAGCAGTAACAACTTAGTGTTTAGGTGAGTGGCTACTACTGCTGGGAGGGACAAAGTGTTTGCATTATACGTTGTATGTGTTGTTTCTATCTTCACAATATCCCCAAGAGTGTTAGATGGAGAGAGGGAGGCCTAGGGCTGTGAAACGATCCATCCAAAGGCCCATGGTGTACAAGTAGAGCAGGGACACCAATGTCAAGTGGATTTCTGGTTCTGCCAAGTTACCTCCATGTTTAACTTCATGTGATAAGGCAAACCAAAAGAGTTTAATTTTTTAATTCATTCAAAAAATGTTAAGGCAATCCTAAATTTCCCTGGAAAGCCACAGAGATGATAAATTTCAAAACATGAGATAGCATACTGGATGCTAAGGCCACCTTTCAGGAGATTAAGGTGGGTTTTGTTCTGTTTTGTTTTGTTTTTTTAATTTCACGTAACAGGCTACAAATAGAACATTTAACGTTCTCACAGCTCCATTGACAAAGGTATTTACTCTCCACTCATCTTGTATGCTCTAGAGGAGTTACTGGTCATATAAAGGAGGCAAGATTCCAAATGCTCACGTGAGTTTAAAACTTCACCTCTTCACAATTTTTTTTTATACTTTGGAAAAAAAATGAGTTGGTTTCTTAGTTTCTTTAACTTCATGGAACTGGAGAATCTGTGTTTGTGTGGTAAAACCAAAAGAGAAAAAAAGAGCTTGTAAACATTTACAGGATCTGTGTGAACTTGAAAAAAAATTATCACCTACTTCTTCATTATAGGTGGAATGAACCTGAATATGATAAAAGTAGACTATTAACCCAGTTACCTATCCAAGATTTCTAATCAATATACTGTCCTTTGGACCATTTTGTATTTTGCCACCTTGGCTTACCAGCAAAATATTACACCTGCTAATCTCCAAGTCTTGATAAGATACCCAGGTTCTAGAAAGATCAGGAAACCTAAACAGTATAATATCTAAAAAAGGGAGGAAGAGGAGATTCTCTAAATATCTTATAAAAAATAAGACATTTGTTGAGGAGGGCCTGGGTGGCTCAGTCGGTTGAGCATCCGACTTCAGCTCAGGTCATGATCTCACGGTCAGGGAGTTTGGGCCCTGCATCGGGCTCTGTGCTGACAGCTCAGAACCTGGAGCCTGCTTGGGATTCTGTGTCTCCCTCTCTCTCTGCCCCTCCCCCACTCACGCTCTGTCTCTCTCTGCCTCTCAAAAATAAAGAAAACTAAAAAAAAAAAAAAAAAGACTGTTGAGGGGTGCCTGGGTGGCTCAGTCAGTTAAGTACCCACCTTTGGCTCCAGTCATGATCTTGTGGTCTGTGAGTTCGAGGCCCATGCTGGGCTCTGTGCTAAGAGCTCAGAGCCTGGAGCCTGTTTCCTATTCTGTGTCTCCCACTCTCTCTGCCCCTCCCCCATTTGCACTCTGCCTCTCTCTCTCTCAAAATAATAAACATTAAAAAAATAAAAGAAATAAAGAGTGTTGACCATGAGATCACTCATTTGATTTTGTGACTGGAAATATCAGTGTTTAATATCCAACACTTTGGTTTAGTAAGGAAATAACTAAGATTTATTAAACACTTTCATTCATTGCTCAGTATGCTCCAGGAATTCTAAATACTGGACACATATTTGCTTCTACTGAATCCTGACAACAACCCTATGAATAAGTATATCATCATCTCTGTTTTATATATAATGAAACTGAGTCACAGAAGAGTCAAATCACTCACCCAAAGTTATACTGGTTGAGAAAAAGTCAAGCTGAGATGTGAACACAGGTCATCAGAGTGTGAGTTTAGGCTATCGGAGAGGTCTCAGGTCTAGTGAAGGGCAGGTGTTGAGTGAACTCCGTCTTCTTCCTCATGTGGCAGGAGGGTGTGTGGTCTCAGAACACCCTGAATCCACAGCTTTAGACCCTCTGCTCCATGAAAATTTCATCACCATCTTCCCCTGGGATCGTGTGCCTGGCCTACTGGGCAGAGCCATTCTAACCCAACTAGGAATTTGGGATGATGGGACATCGCTGAGATCTCTGAGATCTACAGTTTTCTTTTATTATTATTTTTTTTAATTTTTTTAAAACTTTTTTAATTTTTATTTTTGAGACAGAGAGAGACAGAGCATGAACAGGGGAGGGGCAGAGAGAGACGGAGACACAGAATCCGAAACAGGCTCCAGGCTCTGAGCGATCAGCACAGAGCCCAACGCGGGGCTCGAACTCATGGACCGTGAGATCATGACCTGAGCCGAAGTCGCTTAACTGAGCCACCCAGGCGCCCCTCCACAGTTTCCTCAAATCTTCTTTCAATACGTTTTAATGGGATGAAAGATCACTGACTTAAGCCCGATTGAGAGGAAACTGAATCCTGAGCTTGCACATGCTGGCAATGGACCGCCCGGAAGCCCCGGGCGATTTTTCTTGGAATAACTGGCCATCCTTAATGCCCTTTTTGCTTTATATAATCACACTAGACAGTGACAAACCCTGGTGGCAAGTAGTACCCTTTAAATCTGAGGTGACACAATCCTAACACATTAACTTCCCTCCCCCAAGTCATGTGCTCTTTGTTCCAAGTCACCAGCAACAACCATTTCTAAAAAGAGCTTCTTCCCCCCTCTAATCAAAAAGAAACCTTTTCTGATGGTCTTCTGCATATTCTAGCCTTTGACAACAATTTTCTGAACATCCTTTTTGAAGCTTTTGTACACTATTTCCTTTAAACAGCTATCTAACAGGGATGGACCTATGTCACTACTGAATAAGGAAGACTTACCCGTAACATACTCACACCAAAACACGTTATAGTGAGAACCTGAGGAGAAATTACAAGATGGCTTAACCAGTGTGTGGTGCCTTGATAGCAATGGATGAAAAGGGCCAGGGAAGCACAGACTATCATTTATAATTTAGCAGCATTATTTTATTATGATCACCTCTGCTCTCCTAGATTTGTTTCACATCCTCCTTGGCATTTTAAACAAAAAGGTGCTTTCCTCCAATTCTCCCTCTGTTTTCACCAGGTCATGTTATGTCTTGTCACATCAAGTCACATTTGATGTGACATGACATGGGGTGCTATGTAACTCAACCCAATCAAAAGAGGAATCAAGAACAGCCCTTGTGGATCTTTGATACAAAGCTGTGGTCTAGAGCTGCTCACTGCTTTTTGAACACTTCATGGCTCTTTTGGTAACCAGGATGGACAGAGGCAGGAATATCCTCACAAAATGTGACAATGGTCTATTTGTTGTTTTCATTTTCTCTTCTACTGACTACCTAGTCAGGGAACCTATGGATGAAATACTTTTTTTAACTGGATATTCTCTAACTAGATTAGCGATATTGTCCATCTAGGACTGGCTACATAATTCATGGGGTCCCGAGTAAAACAAACAAAAAAAAATTAACTCTGTTGAAAATTAAGAGTTTCAATATCAAGATGGCGACATCAGAGCATGTAATCAAGTGGGGAGCCCTTCTGAGCACCGAACCCTGTGTGACACGGGGTACGTGCTTCACACACATAGAAGGCTCTTGGTCTTGGGATCATATGCAGGGGTCTTCCTGTCCTTAAAAAGTGTACTCTGCATGATGGTGCACATTTCTGATGATGGCCTATCATGCCAGACACAAGAGGGAGGAGAGGAATGTCATTATGACTGCATTCAGAGATATTTCAATCGGTGCTGATTGCTACTTCTCCTTAAAGCACAGCAATTTGCTGCACAGATTCTGGAGTGGTGGGAACAGCACCCACTGCTATTTCCTATCTCCGTCTACCTCCCTCTCCTCCTTGCAATACTTCCTTTATTCCCTTTTTTCTGTTTTGGTTTGGTTCATAACACTTTGGGCAAAGATTACTTCCTTTACATTTTTACATTGAAGCTTTTATTCCAAATGAAATCTGCTTTGCTTCATATTATCTTAATGGTCCTCTGCAAAATGGCAGCAGCGTATTGTACAATTAATTGGTGCAATTTATGGACTCAAAGAACTGAGCTCTTTTCTTTAAGCTTTAAGGTGTGTGTGTGTGTCTGTGTGTGTGTGTGTGTTTCCACTTACACCTACAATCCAAAAACACCTTTTGCAAACTGCAAATGAACTAGTACAAATTCACTTGGTATATAAATACATGATTCTGAAGCTTGTTAAAATGTCTAGAAGAATGCATGTGACAGGATGGGGGGATAAAAGAGAAAACGGGATTAAAAGAGACCTTTTGAACCAGATATTTTTCTCTTAAAGCAGGTTGACATAATAGGCCCACATCTCTGTTTTAAAATAAGTAAAACTGTTTCAAGATCCTAAAAGATTCAGTCTGTGAAAGAGGTCCCGGGTCCTCTTGGAATTGCCATCATCTTAACACCAGCTGGCATCAGAGGCACTGCTCTGGGGTGCCTTTGATAGAGCAACCCTGCCTTTGGAAATCTGCAAAAGAAATTACCCAATTAAGACATAATGGCCCTCCACGCCTTCCCAGGCATATTGAAAGGAATGAAGCAGGCATCCTGACAATCACAGGTGCGCCATAAAATTTTCTCCGGTTGTATCACATCAGCGGGGCTAAATTAGCCAGCACTGTCCTGACGCAGAGTGCCACATGTGCACGTGCAGGCAAGAGTGGCAGGATGTGTGACCAGATGGGGTCAACCTGTCGGGGGGATTTAGGAAGATGTTCTCTAGGCACAGAGTGGGGTGAGGAGGCATTGGGACGTAATGGTGACGTAGAGTTTACCCAACATGGCTATTCTCTGTCACTGAACAGATTCAACTCATGGTAAGCTAGACTTTTTTAAATTTTTTTTTTTAAAGCATCGTGTAGGAGGCATAGGTATTTTAACATATTTTCTGGTAAAATTAACACACACTAATGTTTTTTAAGTAGGTCCCACACCCAACGTGAGGCTTGAACTCAAGACCGCAATATCAAGGGTCACATGCGGTACTGATGGAGCCAGCCAGCCAGACACCCCAACATATGCTAATTTTTAAAGGCTCATAATGGTTGGAGTGGTTCTTGGGGGCTTGGTTTTAATTGCCTTTTAATTTTACCATGCTCCTGTAGAAAATTTCATTTTTTCAAAACATGAACATTATTTATATTTAGGAAGGAAGGCTAAAGGAGGTTTCCCTCTGTAAGCAGTCATCAGGGCCTCCAAGGTCAGGATTGATGTGGGAACATGGTCTCGCTGTTTTTCAGTGTCTTTTCCTCATTCCTTTTTCTCTCCCTTCCTCTTTTGCCTTCACAAGATCAGGGAAACGGTAAATAAGAACAGCCCTGGGCCTGTAAAAAGACGACGGCGTTCAGTCTTTTGCTTTTGCAGAGGACAGGACGTGCGGCACGTTCAATAACCCAAGGTTGTGTCATGGCTTTGGGGGACAGCGTGGGACAGAGGAGGCCTCGCTCTGCTGGGACACACACAGCCACAGCACAGGGAGCAGGAGGAGAAGACAAGTGCAGCCCCGTGATTATGCCCCACGAGGGGGGAGGGCACGGTGTATGTGTGTGTGAGTGTACATGCATGTGAGCACCAGAGACAGTGTGTGTGTGTGTGTGTGTGTGTGTGTGTGTGCGCACGCACACACACGTGTTGCGGTAGGGGAGGAGAGGAAGAAGAACCAAGTAGGAGAGAAAGAAGGGGCAGCCCAAGAGCGGGAGTGCCTGCTCAAACACATGCTGAAGGGGTTTCATCTCTTCTGTAGGACTGTCTCCGTTTTACCAATCTGCACTCTAAAATTAAGATTCTCTAACCCTCTGCTGTCCAGTACACTAACCACACTCCCACATGTGGCTACTGAGGGCTTGAAATGTGGCTGGTCCAAATGGAGAGGTGCTATTCGGTATAAAAGACTCACCAGATTTCAGACTCAGCATGATGAAGAGAATCTACACTATTTCATTAACGTTTACGTTGATCAATGTTAAAATTTAGATATATTGGGGTTCACTAAAATATATTCTTAAAATTAATTTCACCTGTATTTTAGTACTTTTCAATGTGGCTATGATTTCAATTTAAATCACATTCGTGGTTTACATTATTTTCTATTGGACAGCGCTTCTCTGAATCTTTCAGTCCCTGATATGTGTGTGTTGAGGGGGGGGTGGTTTGGAGGGAGGGCTGTGAGTTGCCTTCCACACATGTATAATTCTTTGATCTTAGCGTCCTAATCACCCCAAAACTTCTCACTCGATTACCCCCAGCCTGGGAAGATATGACACTTTTCAGAAAGGACTATCTACGGTTGTCAGTTTCTCCATGTCCCGTAATCCTGCAAAGGAAATATATTTACAAGGCACTTATGCCTGGCAGCTCTCTTATCTTTCTTAAAATATGGGTGAGGGACTGGTTCTGTGATTGAGCACAAAATGAGAGCTGCTCTTTCACACCTTCTTCCAAGCAGGTGGTATTATGAGCCACGCTACTTACACAGTGAGTCCAGAGCCCAAACAGAGAAAGAAAGAAAAGAGAGAGAACTCTCTTCACCCAAAAATCCCTGATTTCTCCAGCAATTCTCCAGGAGCAAACAGAGTAGAAACAGACATTTGGTGTTAGCATTACATCATTATCTAAATCCTCTGTAATTACTCTAAAGCTATCGTTAAAGATAAAAAGTGATTATATTATTAATAGTATCTACTTGTATTTGTGTAGCTCTTTATAATTTAAAAAGCATGTCGTCAGCTATCGTCTGATCTCTTCTGATGACTCCATGACTTAGATGGTTTTATTCCCATGTGCAGATGAGGAGACAGGCTGCATAAACTACACAAGAACAGAAAGGGTTAGCGGCAAGCCATGAGCAGACCTCCGGTCTCGGAACTGACTCTGATTGGTATTTTCCCCTCAGTTCCTCCTATACTAAAGGCTTGGTTGGTTTTGTGTAAAGATACTTTAAAATGTTCTTCACTCTAAACTCTGTAAGATTCTTGACATAAGGACAAATAAACTCTGAGGGGTGGGACAGTGGGTCATACAAATCACCAAAGCCACTTACCATAGCTGTGTCACTTGAAATTAGTTGGTGTCACCCACATTTGTGGATGTGGTATAGCTTTGATCACCAGAATGGGCGTGAACAAACGGAGGCTCAGAACAGTGGTCCCCAAATAGTGAGCATCAGAATCAACCCCGAGCACCTTTAAAGCACAGGCTTCCTCTCCAGAGTTTTTTGGTTCCATAGCTCTAAGGTGGGCCTGATCGTTTGCATTTCTAACTAGTCCCCAAGTAACGCTGACATTGCTGGTCCAGAGGCCACACTTAGAGAACCAAGGCTGTTAGGGTGTTAACCACATGGCAGAAATTCACAGGGAGAGAGGACATGCATGCAATTGTAGTGACAGAAAGAAGTCAATGCAAATGAATGTTTACAAGCTGAGCTGGGTTTCTTTGGAGAAATTTTGGGACCAGAGCACCTCACATTAGTCAATTTCTGAGATACAGGCACTTTACTAAATTGGGTCAAGAGGCTGCAGGAGATAAAGGACAGCAGAAGAGAGAGAGAGAGAGAGAGAGAGAGAGAGAGAGAAACAGAGGGAGAGAGAGACAGAGAAACAGATTGATTTAAAACAAAGAACCTTTGATAGCCAATTTACCAGAGAGCAAATCAATACCACAGTTTCCTGTTGTACACATATTAAGAATAATTAAACAATAAAAAGGTCATTAGTTAGCTATTTAAATGTTTGCAATGTTTCCCGTATGAAGGGAAATGATCATTCATCATCATGGCTGAAGTCACTTTAAAAGCGGAAATACACAGTCACCCAAATTGGTGGCTCAAGTAGGATCTCTTGCCTCTCCAAATTGTGATTGAGCAGCAGGACTTCAAAAACAGTCTTTCGTATAAAATTGTGAAAGGGTATTATTGTTCAAGGAATGCAGTTAACTAGGGGGTCATTTTCCTATGATGTGTTAAGTAAATAAAATAGATAATCCCACTGTTTCCACTCCTACCCCAGAGCGGGGCAGGGGGATTCCCCATTCTTTCAAAATGTCCCCTCCTATCTTCACTTTTTTCCCACACTCTCTCATTTGCTTTGTGTATGTAATTCTAAGTAGAACAAAACAAAACAAAAACACCTAGTAGAATGACCCACATGACGGAGCGGCGGCCAAAACTTAAATGACCCGAAGTGCATTACCGAAAACCCTTGCTTTAACAAAATCGCTCCCTTATTTCAAATCTGGAACAAAAGCAGTTTTCAGCCAAATGGATTTTAGGCATTAAGTTGTTCGTAGTGACAGACGGAAACAGTTGGATAATTATAAAGCAGTGTGTCACTTCGGAGAGTCATTTTCCATTGAACAGAGAGCGAGAAGTCGGTTTCCCAGGAAGTGCTTTCTGATTCGGTGGTTTTGGGTAAGGAAGTAAAGTGGTACCTGGCTCCTGGTTGTCATGAATATGTACCTGAATACACATTACCCACACTTGCACGGCCTCAGCACAATTTCGCAGTGGGCCTCCTTTTTGCCCGGCTCAGTGAAAAGTTGGAAGGAGGTGCAGCCGTAGAAAGCTATGGCTAGCACATTTTTTTTACGGGTAAAATTTATAGAGTAATGTATCTACTTTTAGCATGACTATTGTTAAACCTGGAGATCAAGCAAAGTGACACTGAGTATATTGCTTTATCAATTGGATTCGTTCGAGTGAAAAATGCTGATCAGGCCATGTCTATCCCTTGGGTGCAGAAACCCTACTTCAACTCTTGAATGGTCGATACATAAAAGTCAAATTCATTATAATTTGTAGCTTTTTTTTTTCTTGAAGAAGCATACAGTTCTCCGTACATCAATATCAACTCTTAAATCCACATCGGATGGAGAGGGTACAGCACAGTAATTCAATCTCTTTACACTTAATATGGCCAGGAAGGGAGAATGAAAACAGCCTCTTGTAAAATGATGGAAAAAACAGGATGCAATCACTCTGAGGGAGCAGTGCAAAGGAGTCATTTTACACCATCCGTTACCAGGGCAACAAAATACAGTGAGCCCTATACATCTAACAGGTGACATTTTAGCTAAGAAATTGCTTCTTTGGTATTTTTTCTGTCTATGAAAAACAATGTTACCAGCGTTTTCACTTGTCATGTACTATAGGGCAACATATTCCTGCTGACAGACCCATAATGGAAAAATCGAGCAGTTAAATAGTATTACAGTCTAACTTTTTGGATACATGTTAATATGCTCTTTAAAGAGATTTCAGACATTTTCAAACACCCTGGAGATTCAAGGGACTGTAAATCTCTGCATACGTCTATGCATTCAACTTGGTTTTCAGATAAGGAAAAAGTACTTAACTGTGTTTCCAGAATGTGGCATGAAGTCTCAGATATACTTTCAAGACAAGTAATTAATATAATTGTCTCATGTCAGGAGGCCCACAACCTTGGCAGACTTCACATTATGTTATGCCCACAGCCCTTATGGAGAAAGAAAAGTAAGAACATGATATTTTCATGGCAGAATAGTCTTTTCAGATTACCCCAAAGGTGATCTAGTACTGAAAAAGTAGGAATTGGGGAAATTAATTTTTTCAAACGAGACCAGAATCGATTTTACAGGATGTGATGTAATTGTTTTCTTAACTACTTAGAGGAGATGATCACTCCCCACCCCAGCCCCAAATTCATGCAGTGTGATCGTTAGAAAACACGTATTAGTCCTCTCGTAGATTTTGTCTTCTTGCTCATCTAAGGATTCTGTCAACTTCCCCAAAGTTACTCGAGTGCTTCTGGGCTTAGATTCCCAAGGGAACTATTCAAATTTGTGGCTGGGTCATTATTTGCCTTCTCATGACGGTTTTTTGTTTTGTTTTGTTTTTTGTTTTTTTCCAAAACCACTGATGGACAAAAATAGAAATCAACAGTTAGAATAGAGCTTAGAGAACACTTAGTTCAAACCTTCCTCTTTACAGCCTAATAAACCAATGACTTAAGAGGGCAGAGTGGTAGAAATGGGACTAGAACCCCGATCTCTAATGCTGGGGCCAGTTTCAGTTGTGGTGTCGGTGTCCTCAGGTATTACTGCATCCCCAACATCCAGGCTGCCACGAAAACCACCCATCCGGCCACAAATTTCCAGTCACTCTGAATTTTCATTATGCATATGACATTCTCTATGCATATCGTAGGAAGCTTTAATAAACATGGGACCTTCATTGGAAAAATACGGATAATTTTATTTATCCCAAGTATGAATCAGAGAATTTCTTAAGGCAATTGCTTGGACGTTTTATGTCACTTACCTACCTACCCACTTACACAAACACACACACATGCGTGCACACACACCCCACACGCGCTTTCACCCTTCTTTGCCTCCTTTTGTCTAAGTTTCTCCTTGATATGCCTGGCCTCTCTCCTTGTTAAAATATTTCTAACTCCTTTACATATCCATGTGTATATCAGAACTACTCACAATAGCCCAGAGGTGGAAACAATCCAAATATCCACTGACAAAATAAACGTGATACATACATGCAGAATATTATTCAATATTTAAAAAGCAAGAAAATCCTGTCACACGTACAACATGGATGAATCTTAAGAACACTGTGCTAAGTGAAATAAGCCAGTCACAAAGGACAAATACGTATGATTCCACTTCCACGGGGCATCTAAAGTAGTCAAATTCATAGGAACAGAAAGTGGCATGGTGGTTACCAGGGGCTGGGAGGAGGGAAGAAAGGGAGTAGTTTAATGGGTGTACAGTTTGAGATGGGCAAAATGAAGAAGTTCTGGAGATCTGTTTCACAACAATGTGAATGCCCTTAACCCTACTGAACTCTACACTTAAAAATGGTTAAGATGGTGGGATGCCTGGGTGGCTCAGTGGGTTAAGTGTCCGACTTCAGCTCAGGTCATGAACTCATAGATTGTGAGTTCCAGCCCTGCATCAAGCCCTGTGTCGGGCCCTGTGCTGACAACTCAGAGCCTGGACCCTGCTTCGGAGTCTGTGTCTCCCTCTCTCTCCCTTTCTCCCCCGCCTGTGCTCTCTCTCTAAAATAAATAAATGTTAAAAAAAATTTTTTTTTTAATGGTTAAGATGGTGCTCTAGACTTAATGTGTCCCTTCAAAATCCATATGTTGAAATACTGCCCCCGATATGACAGTATTAGGAGATGGGGCTTTTGGGAGGTAATCTGGTCAAGAGGGTGGAGTCCCCCATGCATGAGATTAGTGTCCTTATAAAGAAGATTCTAGAGAGCACCCTCACCCCTTCTGCCACGTGAGGATAGAGCAGGAAGCTGGGGTTCTGCAACCCAAAGGGGTCTTCACCAAACTAACACTTCCAGCCTCCAAGGCTGAGAAATAGATTTCTGCCATTTATAAGCCACCCATTCTATGGTAATTTTGTTACGGCAGCCCGAACAGACTAAGACAGATGGTATATTTTATGTTATGTGGGGTTTTTTTTATTGCAATGAAAAAAGAAAGAAAAAAAAAGATATTTCTGATTCCTTGATACAAGTATGCTGGTTTATATATGTCACTTCCCATTTGAGCTCAATAACTGGGCAGTTTAGTTATGATAGGTGACAAATTGCCACATAATTATCATAAAGACTTGACTTTGAACAGGAACTTCCTACTTCTGTCTGTCCCCTAATGGTGTTTAGTCATACCTTCACTTGAGCACTCAAGTCGGTTGTATTTATAACTGTCACTCCCCCCCCCCCCCCCCCCACCCAGCCCCATGATTGTGGACTCCTGGTAGGCTGGGACTGTGCTGTATTCAATTTTGTATCCCAGAAGGCTGGACATGTAGCAGTTGCTCAATAAATATTTGAGTAAGATATTGCAGTAATTGAAAAAATTAGAAATAAAGTACAAAGATAAGAAGGAATCTGTAGTGTTCTTAAGTGATTTTCCATGCTGCGTTTCTATCATTGTGTGGCAGATCCTCTTCTGATTCATGTACATGTGTTTCAAGTGGCCAACCTAATATAGAAATCTAAGTCTGCCCTGGGCAGTGTGAATCCCCATGCTATAGGACTATAGCAATCTTCAGTGTTGATGGAATCCATAGGGTTAATGATTTCTGCTCCCTGGGTTCTAAGATCTCCCTGGAAGTGATGGCTTCTGGGTCAGTATCTGTCCTGTTTAGAATCACACATTATTATGGGAGACAGAATTGACAAGCTCCAGAACAATATGCTGAGTTAAAAGAAAGACATAATAAGGTATGGCAAATAAATGCCAAGTGATTTTCCCCCAGGGTTATAACCAAGAATCCAGGAGACAAGAATTTGTGTTTCTCGAATTTTAAATCATGTCACCGATTTAACTTCTTGTTTTTAATACCTGATATAGAAGGTTTAAGTAGTTTCAAATTTTTAGTTAAAAATGAATGATTTCATTAAAACAAACAAAAACAGGCAAAGTAAACTAAAACAACAACAAAAAGATTTTGCTGAGAGATCTTCCCTAAATGGGATGTGGGAAAGAAAAATGTAAAAATTAAAATGGTTGCTATCAAGTTATATATTCATATTTTTATAATATATATTTATTCATTAAACTAAAAGTAATAAGTATCAGGAATGATTTTATATATTTGTATTCATTTGTCATATATGGTTTTTTGACGTGCTCCATTTCTGATCTGGGCCGGTTCACCCCTCCTTAGGCAACCTGGTGGTCCCCTGCTCCCAGGAGGTCACCATATTGATGCCAAACTTGGTGCGGACAGGACTCCTGGGCTCAAGCGATCCTCCTGCCTCAGCCCCCCGGGAGCTGGGGCCACCGTGCCTGGCACCTTTAGTATATACACTTTTTTTTAATGCATTATTTTTCATATTAAACATATGGCCTTCATGTGTCATTATAAATTCCTTATAAACATCACTTGTCATAGCTATAATATTCCATTAGTTGGGTAGATTAAAATCTCTTTAATCCATAGTCTATTATTGCCTGTTTAGGTTTATTTTTATATTTCTCCTATTAAAAATGATGCTGTAGCTAGGTATGAGACTTGTTATTTCATTCCGATTTTCTGATAGCACGTAGACGCTATATATCCATCACATATAATTAAATCTATTAACGCTTTCCTTTGGGATGACTTTCATTGATTCTAAACTTGGAAAGCCCTCCACATTTCCAGAAGAATAAGAACTATACGTGCCTTTTCACTATAATTTCTTTTTAATAGTTGGAGTTACTTTTTCTTTTACTCCCTAAACTATCTGTAACATTTTATGCATCCCTTCAGGTCTGTATTCAGATAATCCCTTTTCCCCTAAATACATAACAAATTTTTCAATAATTGCTTATTGAATAATCATTTTTTCCTATTGATTTGTGACATCACCTTCTACATATATTAGATACTAGCACACCCTAGGGTCTTTTTCTGAGTAAAACAGCTGTACTCTGGATAGCCTCAACTTGTGCACTCTAGTGGAAAGCAATACCTTGGATCTCAGGTCTGCATTTTTTAATTTTTTATTTTTTCGAGGTATAATTGTCTCATAATCCTCTTAGGGTTCTTGTGAGTAATTAGAGATAAAATACTCATTGCATATTCTTAATATAAAAGATGTAACATGAAAATGTGATCTATACAACAGCAACAGTAAAATCTGGGATGAATGTAGGTAAATATGACCACAGTTAATATGAATGCCAGATTGCTAATATAGTAGGGAGGGTGGGGAACCATTCAACCTATTATTTTTCAAACTTTTTTAGGTTTCTCGAATGAGAGTCATTAGAGAGGTAAAAAGTGCTGTAGTCAGACAGGGAGATAATGCAAAAAGAAGGGAGTAACTCACAGGATACAAATCAATTTCTATAAAAGTATGGTAATTGATTTCTGACTTTTCTATTTGGGGGGAGGGAAAGATAACAATATTAATGGAGAAAAAAATTAGAGCAAAAGATAGGCTATAATCTTTAAAATGTATGTTGGCAAAAATACTGTATTTTTTGTCAGTAAGTCAATAAAAATATTTTTCATGTTGATATTTTTAAAACTATTACTATTTTTTTAAAGTAATCTCTACACCCGTGGGACTCAAACTCACAACCCTGAGACTAACAGTCACATGCTCTACCAACTGAGCCAACCAGGTACCCCTTTGTGTTGACATCTTAATTTTAGTAAAATATATGAAAGATGCAACCTTTACTTTTAACTTTCGTAAAAATACATAATTTCAGTTAGTCATGTCAATGATCATAAAGAACAAATAATGATTATTTAAAGTTAGACTAACGTTTCTCTCCCTGTGCCACTTTCTTTTCTGTCCAATTTCAACTGCTTAAAAAAAATATCTGTACCATATTAGAATACAACTACAGATGGATCACTACCTAGTGACTTCTTTAATGACCTTAACACTGTTGCCACTTGCCTCGTTCTCATCCATCCCCTACTCTGCCAGTGGAGTGATTTTATAATCCACAGATCAGTCACTATTGCATTCATTCAGTGGAATAAAGTCCAAACACTTTGGTTTTATGTATAACCTGACCAGTGGCGACTTCACCTATGTCTCCAGTTTCTAACAGGCTTCTGCTCTACACGTTCTGAAAACCTCATGTTCTGAGGACAGGTCTTTTCAAAGCCTGTGTGCCTTTGCCTGCCTTTCCACCTGGACTGCTGTTCTGCAAACCTGTGTTCCTGGAGAACTGCTGATAAGTTATAATTTTTTTTAAAGTCATCTAATAGTACATTAGAAATAGACACAAGCAAAGAAAAATCAGCCTTGCCAAATAAGCTGAACCCAAAGTACAAGGACAGTGAAAAGAAAAAAAAAAAAGTCAAGTCAGCTTAACCCCAACTGGCATTTACAAGATTAACAATATGGTTTGCAGTGCGCTTGGAAGGAAATCAACCCGCTTTAAAATAATTAAGTGCTGCCATCAAGGAAGGACTATGCAGGTGCCAAATAAGGTTGTCTGGGACACCAAATCCCTCCCTATCTCACAATGCCATAAAAATAGAAAGAACTTGAAGAAGTGGAGCCTAACAGTGTTCATGGTATTCTAATGCTGACTGAAGGAAGGCTAAGATAAAAATCTAGATGGAGGAAAGACAGCAAATGAAATGAAGAGATACAGGTTATATTTTTAAATTCTCATACTTAAATCCAAGAATTTCTTCAGTACTGTTTTATTCTCCCTCGGACGCTGATCAAGTCAGTATGGGCAATAAATCCTGTGCTCAACATCCACATTGCTTTACCTCGTTTCCAAAAAGCCAGTATAAACAGGAAGGAAAAAGCTTGCTCTGCTGGTAGAAGAAAGGATAGCAGCTTGTTGGCCTGGCCTTACCAATGCCCAGAGGAGTTGGGTCCACACAGCAACATAAGTGTAATAGAATCAAATGCTACTGCCTCACTCTTTATGGCCAGCTTGAGAGCCATTTGCTCTCTGAAATTTTTAAATGTTTCTCTGATTCTTACAGACAGGTTTAATTGCTTCTTACATTTGTCTGCAGCACTTTTTATATACCCACAAGGTAATATTTTGCATTATATATTAAAAAAAGACTATTTGAATTCCTTAAGGGGATGTCTAGAGCGTCATCTTTTGTAGTTCCAATGCCTTGAATATAGTCTGCATTAGAACAATGTGTTTTTAATTGAATCGTCAGATTATGCTATGAATCCACAAGTTGCTAAATTGTGCTCCACCCCTTTATTCTTCAAGTTGATTTCAAAGGTTTCATGAAGCTCTTCTTTGCCTACAGCCTGTGACCAATGACCTTCTTTCCCTGAACTCCCATTGAATGTATTCTTAGCATCATATAGTTTAGAGCTTAATTATTTCTCACATAGTCATTCTCACTTCCTCAGTAGATAATTGGATTCGTGAAGGCATTAATCACATTTTATCCTAAGAAATGTCTAGCACAATACTGACATCTGAGAGGTATTCAGTAAATATTTGTCGATTGCTGTACTCAGGTCAATGTCTTAGTCTTCACCCAATATATTAATATCTGATATATGAACTTTAATAATAATGGTAACAACAAACTGCCTGTACATCAAAGTCAGATATTATGGAATTTTGAATTGCTTCCTCTCCTGGCATCATGATTAAGAGCAATAATCCGAAACTAGACTGACATTGATATGAATCATCTTCTGCCCTTTGCTACTTATATGACCTTGAATTTAATCTCTTTAAATACTAGTTTTCTCAGGTGTAAAATAAGGATAATAAAAGTAACCACAGAATAGAAATATTGCATAGATTAATAAAGATAATGTATATGAGGCACATAGGCAATGCCTAGCACATAATAATTGTTTCAGGGTAGATATTATTATTATTACATTATAATTTTAAGAAAAATAATTCATCAACCCAGCAAACTTGAAACAAACTTTAGATTGCTTACAATGTTTTTCATTTAAAATCTTTTTCCCCCTAGAAAAACACACGTGAGTGAACAGTGTAAGGCAACTGAAAATAGAAGGATATTTATATTTGTAAAAAATTACACAAAGAAGGGGCGCCTGGGTGGCACAGTCAGTTAAGCGTCCGACTTCAGCCAGGTCACGATCTCGCGGTCCGGGAGTTCGAGCCCCGCGTCAGGCTCTGGGCTGATGGCTCAGAGCCTGGAGCCTGTTTCCGATTCTGTGTCTCCCTCTCTCTCTGCCCCTCCCCCGTTCATGCTCTGTCTCTCTCTGTCCCAAAAATAAATAAAAAAACGTTGAAAAAAAATTTTTTTAAATTACACAAAGAAGGTAACATCAGAGAAAATGGTGATCTAAGGAATTTTAAAAGTTTACCTCTTCATAAAAGCAATAAAAAAAAAACTGGCAAAAAATGTAATATCAACTTTTCTGGAAATCCAGAAACTAACTAAAAACTCCTAGCAACCTGAGCATAACTTAGTTAAGAAATATGGCTGAATCTCATTAAGAAATGTAAGATTTGTCCTATTTTCATTCACCCTAGTCCCAGCACCCCCTTGCCAGCTCACTGATAGTCTTGAAGATTATAGCCCATATTAATGACACCTGCTCCTGAAGGAGTAAAAGGAACTTATTTGCAAAAACCTGCCTAGAATAGATTTGTTTGTGGACTCCCTAGAAGACCTTCTCAAATGGCTCATCTTTATCTTAGCTAATTCAGAACTTTCCCAGCCTAAGCCACTGCCCTTTGAACATTTGTGAAAACTACGGGCAAATATTTCAGTGGCTGTTTCTTGAGGCAGTGAATAGCAGTTGAGGCATATAATAGACTAGCCAAGAAACTTGGGAGAAAAAGGTGGGGGAATAACATGTTGTGGGGAGGGTCTGAACAATTCTAATATATCTCTAGGAATCTAGAAAACCATGTACATGCCCAGGACTATTCACATAATCAGAAAATACCTTAGAGGGTCCTAAGCTCTCACTTCTAGCTGACTTTGAGGCTCTGCCCAAGAAGTGAGGCTATTAAAGAGTTGCAAACCACCAGGTTGAGTGTTGCAGACATGCTCTAAAACTCAGAGGGTTTGTTTGTTTTGGTTCCAGGCATTAAAGGAAATGTCTATCTTTAAGCTAGTAAAACAGATGCTTTAGTGGCCATGCACAACAAAGAACAAAAACTTCACAGAAGTGGTTTATAGAAGTCACTAAACAAACAAACAAACAAAAATAACTACAATAAGCAACAACAAATCTTGAAGAGAGGGAGAATGTGATTTCTAGACTCACCATATTAAAATATTAAAACGTCTAGTTTTAAACAACAACAAAAACAAGAGACATCAAAAGAAACAAGAAAATGTAAGTCATACACAGAAAAAAAAAGCAATAAATAGGAGCTTCCCTTGAGAAAGCTCACATATTGGACTTACTGGACAAAGATTTTAAACGTATTCAAAGAGCTAAAGGAAATCATGTCTACAGAACTAGAGAAAAGCATCCAGAATAATGTCTCACAAATAAAGAATACAAGGAAAGAGACAGAAATGACAAAATGGAACCAAATAAATATTCTGGATTTGGAAAGTACAATAATTGAAAAGAAAAATAAACTAGAGGGGCTCAGCAGCAGATTTAAGTAGGCAGAAGTGTCAGTTAGCTTGAAGATAGGTCAACTGACATTATCCAGTACAGAAAACAGAAAATAAAAAGAATAAAGAGTAATAAACAGATTAAAAGCCCTGTGGGACTCCATCAAATATACCAAGATAAGAAAAGGAAGAGGAAAGAGAGGGGAAAAAAGACAGAAAGAATATTTGAAAAATTAATGGCTGAAAACTTGGTAAGTTTGATGAAAAAATATTATTAATACTCACACACAAAACTCAAAACACTCTAAGTAGTATAAGCTCAGAGGTCCATACTCAGACATCTCATAATCAAAGAGTCGAAAGTCAAAGCCAAAAAGAGAACCTTGAAAGCAGTGAAACAGAGAGAAAAGTGACATACCATGAACAAGGACCATCAATAAAAGTAACAGTTAATTTCTCATCAAAAACTATGGAGCATCAGATACCTCTATTAAAAGGCAGTAGGATGACATATTCAAAGTGCAGAAAGAAAATACTTTCAATGAAAAATTCTATATTTAGCAAGATATACTTCAAAAGTGAAAAAATTAAGGCATTAGCATATAAAAAAATGAGAGTTTCTCACTTGCAGACCTGCCCTACAAGATATGCTAAAGTGAGTCCTTTAGTCCTTTAGATTGAAATGACAGGACAGGAGATGGTAACCTTAATCTATATGAATAAGTAAAGAACATCAGTAAAGATAACTATGTATGTGATATATGTAATATGTATTAATATGTGTGTAATATATGTAATATAAAAGGCAATATTAATGTTGTTTCTGTTTGTAACTTCTCTTTTTCCTATCTTATTTAAAAAACAATTACATAAAATAATTATAAACCTATGTTGGTGGGCACACAATGTGTAACTTGTAACCATAAAATCTCTTAAGGGGGGGGAGGGAAAAGAGGCATATGATATATTAAAATTAATTTGGTATTAATCTGAACTCTGAATCTAAATGTTATAAATTAAGTTTTTAATTATAATCCCCATGGCAAAAATTAAGAAAACAACTCTAAAAACGTAGCAAAAGAAACAACAAAGGAATTAAAAAGGCACACTAGACAACATCCATTTTACACAAAAGAAGTCAGTATTGGAGGAATTGAGGAACAAAAGAGATGTAAGAAAGACATACATAAAAAAAAAAAGCAAAATGACAGAGGTTAGTCCTTTCTTATCAGTAATTACTGTAAATATAAGTGGACTAAACTTTCCAATCCAAAGGTAAAGATTGGCAGGAAGGATTAAACAAATGCTTAAGATTAAACAAATGCTACAGATTAAACTGTATGCTCTCTATGAGATTCACTTTAGATTGAAAGACACAAAGTGAAAATTCAGACATTAAGTAAAAAAATGACAAAAAAAAACATCCCATACAAATAATAACCCAAAGTGAGCTGGAGTGGCTATTAATTTTAGACAAAATACACTTTAAGTCCAGAACTATTAAAGAGAAAAAGGACATGATATAATGATAAACTGGTTAATCCATCATATAGTAATTATAAACCTATATGCACCTAACAACAGAGACCCAATATACGTGGAGAAAGACTAACAAAAATGAGATGAATAAAGAAAAGTGTTGTAAGCAGGACTAGAGATAGAAGGAGAACTAGGAACAGCTGAGTCTTTGATTTTCTGGAGTCATTTATCAATGAGTATGAATTGAATACCTTTATGAGCCAGCTAGTGTCCTAGGTATTAAGCATACCAGGGTAAATGAGGCCCTGGTCCTAAATAACTAGGAGACAGAGAGTAAACAAAGTAAGCTCATACGTAAATAACAGTTTTAGACTGGGGAAACTGTTAGGAAGGAAATCAAAGGGGATGATACAACAGAGAGAACGGGAATGACATAATTTGAATTGTATATTTAAAATAGAGGTGCTCAGCCCAAATAAAAATACCAAATGCAAACTAAGAAAACATGACATACAAAATGCAATGATAATTTAGTGATGTCTGCCAGGGCAATGAGAAGGGGATCCCAAATGTAGAACTTTTTATTGTTGACACTACACTAGAGGGGGAAAAAAGCTACTAAAACTAGGAACGGTACCCTTGGTAAGCATTATTCATAATGGTTCTCAAAATTCTTGACATTGGCATACAAAAAAATATAGCTTTTATCGTATTGTTATCTGTAGATGATAAAATTATACACTGAGAAAAGCCAGAATAATCGATGGGGGAAAACTATTAGAACAAAATATTTTGATATGAGTTTAATGCAAAATAAATGCACAATTTTAATAGCTTTTATATATACCAGTTAAAAAATACAATGAGTCAAAATATACTATCTCATTAGCAGTGATAACAAAGTATGAGGATTACACGACATAACTCTACCATGTAAGAAATAAGGAAGTGATTAAAGAGTGGGCTAGGATCCTGATTAATTTAGTATTAATCCCAATTCAAATTCCCATCCTAAAATTTTATAGTAAAGATTCTGAGGTACATTAGGAAAAACAAACAGGTAAGAGTAGTAAAACTTTTTCAGGAAAAAAAGACAAAAAAAGGAATATATCCTACAAGTGGTGAAATCTTGAAGTACAACAATCAGGATGGTATATTAGTTATTTAGGAATCCACAGAGAGACCAGTCAATCTGAAATAAAAAGCCCAGAATTAAAATATATTTCTATGTAAAAATTAAATATATAATAGAGGTGGTATCATAATAAAGTGCCAAGGTCAATATTTTTCCCCCTCATTTCTTTGTTTCTTGCAAAATTTGTCACAATTGAAAAAAACTTGGAGACAGGTTCACACTTCACAATATACACTAAATAAATTCCACATGACTTAAGTATGAAAATGTAAACAAAGAGAAATAGGAGATACAGATGAATCTTGAATAGGTCTTGCAAGGAAAAAGATAATAATGAAGAAATGGAAGAAACCACACATTTAGAAAGCTAATATATTGTGTCTATAAATAAAATTTAAACTTCTGAATGCAAAATGAAGATCATAAAGTAACTTAAAGGAAATTCATACCATGTGATAAAATATATGCCACAAATTTGACAAATTAATTTGGTTCAAGAGTCTTGTGATACACACACACACACACATGCTCTTAAAATCAAGAAGAATGTAAGATGCAATAAAAATAGGTCAAAGTATAAAAAAGCAAAAATTAAAATGATGGACAAAGATATGAAATTATTTAATGTTGAGTCCTTATTAAAAAAGAAGTAAGTATGAAGAATTAAAATGGTTTCTGCCAGAAGCTACCACCAGAAGGACAAGGATCATGGGAAACACATAAATTTCACCCTGTATAGCATCAGAGCAGTGGTAACTTAAAGGGAATTGTTGACTTTCAGCATGGTTTTGCTCCCAGAGGACACTCTACTAACCAAAAAATATCAACAACCATGAGAATCATCACCACAATGAACTTCAGAGGTACCAAAGCAAGGCTAGGTCACTGAAAAACACTCTCCACATTACAATAATAGCTGTTGAAAGGAACCCATATTGGGGAACTACTATAAACTCAGGTGTGAAGATGTTGCCAAGGGAGGGACTAGGTAGAAACCTAGAGAGATTATGGAATGGAAACATAGGAAGTAGAGGATTTTGGGTGTGCACATATATGGAGATCCAAATACACATATTGGGGAACTTCTTGATTTCCCATATTTATTGCCCCTCTTGCAGATACTGAGCAGTGTTAATAATCACAAAATTGCAAAGCCACTTCTCCCCAGCACCACATGTTAGAGATGGTGGGCAGAAAAGCCCTGAACATAACTTATCCCAGTGTTCTTAAGTAAAGACCACAGGCGTATATTTCTCTTTACCTACCATTGCCCAAGTGTGGAATAAACTCCAAAGACAAGCTTACTATGATGCTGAGTTTTCCTGTTTCTAAAGCAGAAGGAATTCTGCTCTTATAATTTGTATTTTTCCCATCCACAGACTTCACTACTGATCATCAAAATAATAATTGAAACAATCGTGGGTCACTTTTCCCTATAAAACTGGCAAAAATTTTTTTCTTAATATACTCTACAGACTTGGAAAGTATGCCTAGAAGCTGGCACTCTTAGTATATTGCTTGCTATATTTGTGTAAACTTTGTGTTTGATAAAACTTATCAGGAACCATAGAGTCAAACACACAATTCGCACAATAGGAGACATTTATTCTAAGAATGACATCTGCAATAAAGATCAATGTTTAAAGCATTTGTGTCTTTAATAATAGTGAAAACTACTGAAAAACCCTAACATACAATGGAGTATATTTAAATATGTCCTACAGAAAAGGAGAAAAAGGCTTGCTATACTTTTCATTTTTTTCATGTACATAAAATATTTAAAATTTGAAATCTCTCAGTCAGGTTGCCCTTCTCTCTCCCTCTCCAGTGGCAGTTACTATCATGATTTAAAATTTTTAAATGCATACATAATTCCTAATAAATAACTCATAAATAATTTATGTAATTTTAATTAACTAAATGACATGTAATAAGCTATTTTCTTGTGTTATTTAATATTATATTTCAAGAACTAACTATATTAACACATAGGGATCTAATTTATTTATTTTTCCTTGCAGTAGTCCACTGTATAAACGTACTACAACTTAGTTACCCATTCTCCTACTATGAGCCGTTGAACTGGTCCTAAATTTTCACTGAAATAGTATCATAATAAACAATGTTTGATATGTGTCAACATTTCTTTAAGATAATAGTTCACAAACTCTTTGGTCCAGGAAACCTTTACACTTGTAAACATTATGGAGAATGTCAAAGAGCATTTTTATGTGGATTATATTTATCAATAGCTACTGTATTAGAATTTAAAACAGAAGTTAAAAAAAATTATAAATCTACTTAAAATAATAAGTCCATCTATATGTTTTTACATTTTTTTATAAATTTTTTTTAATTCTTATTTTTGAGAGAGAGAAAGAGAGAGACAGAGCATGAATGGGGGAAGGGCAGAAAAAGAGGGAGACAGAATCCAAAGCAGGCTCCAGGCTCTGAGCTGTCAGCACAGAGCCCTATGTCGGACTTGAACCCACAAACTGTGAGATCATGACCTGAGCTGAAGTTGGATGCTTAACCGACTGAGCCCCCCAGGTGCCCCAAGTCCATTTATATCTTAACATAAGTATCATATTTTATAAAAATAACTCTATTTCCCCCAAAATAGAAGAGTATAATGTTTTACATTTTTGCAAATCCTTTAACAGCTAGGTCATAATATTTGCTTCTGCATTCACCCTATAGTGATATGTAGTTCTGGTTGGAAGAGATCCTGTATCACACAGACGTGTTGTTGGAAAGAGAAATATATGTCAGTATCCTTTTAAAATTATTCTAGATACTGTTCCTGTTAATACTATACCAAACCTCAACAAGTGGTAGTTTCTAAAAGGTTTAATGCAATATGGAATCTGAAACCATAACACTGAATTTTCACACGCCATTTTATTAAAATCTATTGATCTCTCTTGTATATGGACCTTTAACTATGGCATGATTTGATAACATCATGCATTGGTCATTTGGAAAATATTGGTTCACTGAGTTTGCAGAACTTCCAAATGACGACATACCTCATTATACAGAATTTTAAAATCACAGCTGTTAATATCACACTGTTCTCATCAAAAAAGGTTTCAAATATTAGGAAGCTGTTAAGCTCACAGAAGCTAATACAGGTTTTCCACAATTCTAATTTTTCTACACAAGCTGGAATTTTATCATTGGTACAAATACTATCAATTGTTTTCCTTGAAAGAACAAACTCATTTTGTTCTCTGCATGAAAGTGCCTGCCATTACCTTCTGAATAACTGTAGTTTGTTAGTCATTCTTTCAAGTCAAAATGGTGTTCCATACTTAAAACCAGTTATTTCAGCTCATAAGTCAATCACGCAAGTGTTGTTCTTTGCTCTTCAGCAGGCAGCCAAAATACTTCATGTTTAATTGCAATTTTCTCATGCAGAATATTAAAAAGATGTGCACTGAAGAGTCAAAATTTAAGAAATTTAATTTTTTCCTGATTTCTGAAGGACATTCTTCAGTAAAACTAGCTTTTTATTTTTATTTAAAAAAATTTTTTTAAGTTTATTTATTTATTTGGAGAAAGACTGAGACAGTTCAAGTGAGGGAGGGGCAGAGAGAGAGAGGGAGACAGAGAATCCCAAGCAGGCTCTGCACTGCCAGCACAGAGCCCGATGAGGGGCTCGATCCCACAAACTGTGAGATCATGACCTGAGCCAACACCAAGAGTTGGATGCTTAATCGACTGAGCCGCCCAGGCACCCCTAGCTTTTTATTTTTTTAACTGCAAGCCCCAAGTGGTAAAGAATACAGTAAAATACAATATACTTTGATGCTCTGCCTTGATATATGTTAAGGTATCAGCAGTTTTATCTTTCATGGCTTTTATACAATCAGTGCAAAGGCCAACACGAACAAAGAGACAGATAAAGTCTTATTATTATCATAAAAGTAGTTTCAAGTTTTACCTGAAAGGTAAACCATACCTAAGGATGGTTACTCAGAAAATTAGTGCTCTAAGATGCATACCTAGAAAAGGAATTGTGGAGATAGAGTGAGATTAGGTCAGTTTTATTAGATTTGCTGAACAGATGTCTATGTTTCAAGCAGCCATACTTAACATTCCCTTTTTTCTGTCCATCCTTGAGAATAAATGATGTTACCATATTAATATAAATGTGCCAAACCAATGGGGCTGCACTGGTGATGTGTAGTTTTAATTTCACTTCTGTAGTTGCTAGCGTTTCATAACTTTTATGTATCTATTGTCCAATTGGGTGTCTTCTGTGATTTTGTATATATAAACCCTTTATCCATTTTCCCTTCCTGTCTTTTTCTTTCTTTTTCCTTTCCTGTCTGTTTCTTAGTTATCCTTGGTGTTCTGTATATGCTTTTATTTCTGGTCCTTTGTATGTTTTGCAAATATATTCTTCCAGTATTTTTCAGTTTTTATAATTTTATTATAATATGGTTTCCTTTATTTTCCAGAACTTTTAAATTTTGATTTGGTCAAAATTAAATACTTTTTGGAACTCATTTAAAAATCCTTTATGAACCCAGATTCATAAACACAATTATATTTTCTTCTAATAGTTTTTAAGCTTTTAAAAGTAAACTAGTAAATGTAACATTACATTAGTTATGTTATCCAAGCTGTCTACACAATATGTATACATTTTTTGTCTGCTCCCTCTATTGGTTGGTTCCTGTAACAGGTTGGTTACTGTTACCATCTTCCACCGTGACTGGGAATTGGTTTCTTTAATTCAGTTAGCTATTGCTTTATATAGCTCAAGGTCTTGTTAAGTGCATGTAAGTTAATGATTCTTATATCATCTTGGAGGAATGCTTCTTTTTACCATTACGTGGTGTTCCTCTTTATCCCTGGTAATATTTTTAGAAAGTATTATTGTTCTACCCACCTTCTTTTAGTAAATACCTCTTACCATAATAACATTTTATGCCTTATATTCTATTTTTCTGATGTTAATTTATCTCTACAAGATTTTATCGTTTTTAATTATTTGCATGGAATATATTCTTTTCTGTGTTCTTATGCTTTAGATGTTTATGTCAAAAACAGCATATAGCAAAATTTTATATATGTACGTGTACATGCTTCTCCAATTTGAAAATATATGCATTCTAACTAGTGAGTTAAAAGACAATGACTGTGAAAATGGTATTTTAATTTCTATCATTTTTACTTAATGCTCCCTTTATAACCATGAATATTTATGCTTTTCCTCATTTATAACCTGTTTTACAGTATTTTTTTTTCTTTTTGTATTTTGCTTTCTGTTTTAATTCTAATGTCAGCTATGGCTTAGAAGTTATACCAGATGTATCTATTCCCTTAAAACTAACCTTAGATACTATTTTTTTATATAAATTAAGTGGGTTCCACACCCAACATGGGGCTTGAACTTATGACCCTGAGATCAAGAGTCACCAGCTTTACTGACTGAGCCAGTCAGGCACCCCTTAACCTTAAACACTTTAATATACACATTTAACTTAATGTACACATAGGGTAGTTAGTAAATAGGCTTAAATTCTAAACAATACAAGAATATGAAGGTTTTTATCCTCACCCACTCTTGTCTTAAGTGATATATGCTCCCCTACATTTTAGTTCCATCATTAATAACCCTGAAGTTATTCCATATTATTATTTTATGCAAAGTTTGTTAGACTGATTAATGTTTGTATTTTTAATAACCATTTTTCTTCAAACTCAGTTCTTTTGCCTGTAATCGGTTTCTCCCAGAAATGCATATTTTTATAATTGCTTCTCACAGTCTATTATTAGTAACCTCCTTTAGTGTATGTTTGTCTGAAAATGGTTTTATTTGGCCTTGTTCTTCCTTCACAGTTTAGCTGGATATAGAATTTGGATCATAGGTTATTTTCCCTGACCATTTTCAGTATAATTACATTATCTTCTGGCCTCTAGTTTAGGTGAAGTTTAGATGACTTTTTTTTTTTTTTTTTAACTAACTGTTGTTCTTTGAAGGGCTTCTGCTTTTTCTGGCATTACCATTAAGACCTTGTCTTGGTGTATATGACAAAGCAGAGTGAATCTAGGCGCACATTTCCTTTTATTACACTAAGCAATAACTGTGCTGTTTAAATATGCTTATTCATGACTTTTCCCAATTCTACAAAATAAGCACTTCAGGGCACCTGGGTGGCTCAGTCGTTAAGCATCTGACTTCAGCTCAGGTCATGATCTCACAGTTCATTAGTTCGAGTCCCACATTGGATGAACTCCAGTCCTGCTTCTGGTGAGCATGAGCCCTGAGTGAGCCCCCCTTCTCTCTTTCTCTCTCTCTCTCTCCCCCTCTCTCTCTCTCTGCCCCTCTTGGGATTTACCCCCCTCCCCACCCATCTCTGCTGCCTGCTCACTTGTACCCTCTCTCTCAAAAAAAAAAAAAAAGAAAGAACTTTACTGCTTCTCTCCCATTTTCTGTTTTGTTCTCTAACAAAATTCCATTTAACATATGTTGCATTTTCCATGCAACATATATGTTAATGTTAATCTCTTTCTTATTTTTTTTTTTTATCTTTTTTTTTCTGCTCTGCTTTGTGTTCTGGTTAATCTCTTAAAATCTGTATTTCCTTTTTTTTTTTCCTTCTTTTCCAAGAAAGGCAGACCGCCACAGGCAGTACCTCACTTGGATGTGTCTGGAGTCTTGGAAGTTTGACTATTCTACGTTCTCCCACAAATGGACCTTGAGAGCTTGTTTGGAGGTTCTAGCAGGAAAGCTCAGCTACTCATACCCTATACCCTTGACGGAAGGACGTGCCTCCTCTCTCGGGGAAGGTCAGCCTCTTCACCCTGAGCACGCACCTTTGGGAAGGATGCACATGGAGAGGTGAGGGAGGAAGGTGACACTCGCCTAACCAGCCAGATCAGCCAAATCAACCCGGCAATCAATGGGTGAGAGACATCACAGCTAGATGGACTTCACATCCTTAAGATCTGTATTTTGTTCACAAATTCTCTGTTCAGCTTTTAAATCATTTTTACTCTATTTGTTTTTTTTAATGTAATTTATTGTCAACTTAGCTAACATACAGTATGCTCTTGGTTTCACGGGTAGATACCTGTGATTCATCACTTACATACAACACCCAGTGCTCATCCTAACAAGTGTCCTCCTCAATCAATGCCCATCACCCATTTTCTCCTCTCTCCTGCCCACCCCCATCTTATGTGGAACTTGAGAAACCCAACAGAAGACTATGGGGGAAGGGAAAGGGAAAAAATAGTTTCAAGCACAGAGGGAGGCAAACCCTAAGAGACTCTCAGTTCAGTTTTGCTTAACCTGAACAAAGTTTAAAGTTTAAACTGTTCATTGAAGTTTTATTTCACAAGTTTTTTTTTCATTTCTAAAAAATAATCTCTGTTTGGTCATAGAGTCTTACGTTTTTCTGTGCGCTTATCCTCTTCAGAAATACCAATCTTTTTTTACATCTATTTATTTCATAGGCTCTCTTATCTGACATTTCCGGTCTAATCCTACCATTTGTTATGATTACTTTTTTTTTTGCTTAAGGTGAATTGTTTTTGCTTATGCTTTGTAATATTAGATAGCGAGCTTATCTTTGGCAGGGTTTCATCAAGTAAGATCTGAGATGTGTTAGGGCGTAGTTCCCCAGAGCAAACCGTACAGGTGTATTTACAAGCCTGACACACCCTTCTATTGGGTTGATTTCCTAGATTGTGGATTCCACATTAGGATTTTAATCTTAGGATTACATGGTGGTAGGCCCTTGGTTATAAAATCTTACAGATTTTTTTTCTTGCCCCTACTTAGTACTTTAGCATAACTGATCAACTTACTCCACAACTTTCTGAGCCAGCCATGGGTAGAATTACTTAGACTTTTTTTTTTTTTTTTTTTTTTTTTTTTACTTAAAGTACATTCCCTAGATTTATGTGAGTTTTCCATTTAAATTCTCCATCTTTTCCGGCCACATCCTCATCTCCTTTCCCTCTCTGTCCATAATGAAGTCTTCAGAAACTACACCTTACTTCTCTTTGTTGCTGGTAAAGCATTGTCCTTGTCCTTAAGCTTGTATTTCAATTTTGGTTTGGGCCCCTGAAAATAATCCTTCTTATGAGTTCCACTGTGTATTTACTAAGATGTTTGTTACATTGATCTGGAAAACACAGGTGTTTTATAGTCAGGCTTTTTCATGTTATCTAGTAGTACCTTTTAGATATGTAACATTATTGTTACTTATCACAAACGTCCACACTTATCATTTCTTTATACCTCTCATTTCTTCCATTATTCTTTTTTGCAAAGTGTGTTAGTTATTTTAGGATGTCTTCAGGGTTTGTAGGAAATTTTATTCTTTTAGGGATGAAAAAAAGGCCATTATTTTTCCTTCACTCTTAAATGACAGTTTAGTTGCATATTTAATTCTAACTTGGCAGTTTCTTTTTATTAATACTTAGAAAATATTACTTCATTGTTTTCTGGCATCTATTATTGCTAATAAAAATCTGATGCCACCACAATTGTCATTTTACTATATAATTGTGAAAGAAGAATCAAGATATAAAGCTGCATTCATTCTGTAATTCAAAGTTTCTGAAAATATATGTGCAAGAATGCTTTACTATCTAATTCCTAAATTCTCACTGTGATACTGCAGGTAGCAAAAGATACCTATTATCTGAATTCATTCTGTCTCCAGGTTTCACAATGTAAGTAGTGGATATTTATGTAACTTCCTGGAAGCCAATTTAACAATATGTCAAAGGCCTTTGAAAAAATGTAACCCAATAATTTCACTTTTAAGAGACAGAAGTAGACATTAATTAATGAAGCTGTTGGCTACTAGACCGCTTGTCAAAAAATGGAAAGAATATAAAGATCCAAAATATGTAATAGAATATTATACAATCATTAAAATGATCCTTTTGAAAAACTAATTGTATGTGAAATCACATTACTTTATACATAAAGTCACAATTAAAATTTTATTAAAAGTATCAAACAAAAAAAAATATCAAACAATATATTATGATCACACAGATTTCAAGTAAATGTACATGTATATTTCCATGCATACATCTCGGCAATTTGTTAAGAATGCCTTTTTATGAGAGATAGGTTGCATGGAACATTTAGTTTCTTAATATTTAAAAAAAAATTTCTAAGTTCTGGACATCCGGATAGCTCAGTTGGTTGAGTATCTGACTTCAGCTTAGGTCATGATCTCGCAGTTCATGAGTTCAAGCCTCACATCGGGTTTGCTGCTGTCCGTGCAGAGCCCACTTTGGATCCTCTCTCTCTTTGGTTCCCCTCTCTCTCTGCCCAATCCCTGCATTCTCTCTCTCTCTCTCTCTCTCAAAAAAAAGTTTCTAAGTTCTATATAGTGAGGAGGTATCACTTTTAGAATTAAAAATGTGGTTATTACAACATAGGCACATAATAACTCTTGCTACGAAATAGTTTAGAACATTGTTTATCGCATCATTAAATTATGGCAATGGCAACGCAGCCTCTCACAAATGCTTTCTCATACTCACAAAGGAATGCAGGCAAGCAACAGTGCCTCTCTGGTGTTTCCATCAATACTGGCAGTATGTGGTACACCCTGTGCCCTGGTCACACACGCAGGATCCTGAATCCCTATCTCCCTCTCACCTGTTCCTTGTTTTCTTGCTTGATGTGCTCTCTGCTCCTCTGCAAGTTAGTTACTTAACTTGTATGCTCCCTTTTATCTTCAATTCCTGATTGTCTTATGCTTGCATGCCTGTCTTTTTCAGCTAAGACTGCCCTTCTCTATTTGCAATTTCTTTTCTCTAAATTTCTGGTTTTCCTCCTCCACAATTTACCTAAGTCAATACACCTCCTGGATAACCAGACTGTCTAGATCATCCTTGTCACTTTCTACCCCCATTTTCACTTCTTCCTGCCACCCTCCTGACTTTTCAGGTACTATCAGTAGAGAATGGCATATTGTGCATGAAACCAAGTTATCAACCAAATTTTTTTTAATTAAATGCTTTTAACAATTAACCAAAAGGGAAAATTACTTCATTGATGTTTCCATATTTTTAAGGAATTTGCAACATCTTGAATTTTGAAATGCTCTATCTTTAGTGCAATACATAATGGAGTGAAAGATTTCATTGCTGTTAACATTATGAAACTTCTCATTTTCTTTTTGCCAAGGTGAACTGATGTAATCCAGGATTTTGTTCTTTTCAAGAGAAGATGAGCAACTTTATAGGAAGCCTTAAGAGAGATGGGAAAAAATGTATTGTATAACAAGTACAGCTTGGGTAACTGATATTTTTACATGAGGATTTTTGGCTCAATATAAGGAAGAGGATTTTATAGCCCCAAATAGAAATCCGAAATCCTTCAAACTTATATAGACAAGTTTGAATATTAAGGGTTCTGTATGATTTCGTTTCAGAATGAAACAAGACTGAATTTTGACATCTCATTAAAAAAACTAGTTGGGGTACCTGGGTGGTTCAGTTGGTTAAGTGGCCGACTTTGGCTCAGGTCACGATCTCATGGTTTATGGGTTCGAGCCCCGCATTGGGCTCTGTGCTGACAGCTTGGAGCCTGGAGCCTGCTTCAGATTCTGTGTCTCCCTCTCTCTCTGCCCCTCCCCACTCAAGCTCTTTGTCTCTCAAAAATGAAAAACGTTAAAAAATTTAAAAAAAATTAATCCATCTTAAGAGAATACCAAATGATTATACCTAAACTGTATATAAAGCTGAGTGTTTCTATGTTTCCTATTTAAAAACTGTATATTATTTTTTATCTTAATTATAAGACTAGAGATGCAAATCTGGATTCAAGTATTGGCTTTGGAACCTAGTTGTTATATGCCCTTAATCTTTCAAGGTGTTTCTTTAAAAGGGGACATTCATATCTATCTTGGCTTTTTCACAGTGTTAGTGTGAGGGGGGGCACATCAGATAATGCATGTAAAAATGTTACCATTAAGCTTTCAAGCACTCTATTGATCTATGCTTGGTATCTAGATAGGATACACTTGCTTATGAAATTTTATGTAACAAAACTATACTGTCTCCATGTACAACCTATTCTCCTTGACCAATAGAATGTTCATGCATCTGGCTTGAAATACTGCTCTTCTTTCTTTCTTTCTTTCTTTCTTTATTTATGTTTTAATTTTTTTTTTCAACGTTTATTTATTTTTGGGACAGAGAGAGACAGAGCATGAACGGCGGAGGGGCAGAGAGAGAGGGAGACACAGAATCGGAAACAGGCTCCAGGCTCTGAGCCATCAGCCCAGAGCCTGACGCGGGGCTCGAACTCCCGGACCGCGAGATCGTGACCTGGCTGAAGTCGGACGCCTAACCGACTGTGCCACCCAGGCGCCCCTGCTCTTCTTAATAGAAGTAGTCTACTACCTCTAACGGGCCAAGGGGGTTCTCCTTTAGCTGTCAATTTCCTGCCTCTCAAGTACTAAGACAACTGATGATAGCAATGCCCGAAGGCACCAACATCAGCCTATAATTTGCCTAGTGATGATATTAATAGTCATGACAATAACAGTTAACCTTTTCTGTGTGCTGAATGTGCTTCAGGCACGGTCCTAAGCACTTTTCCAGGTATTATTTTATTGAATACTCAAACTCGACCTATGAGCCTGATATTATAATTATCTACTTTCACAGAGTGGAAACTAAAAATCTGGCAGGTTCATTCATTTGCTTATTAAAAAAATACATGTGTTAAGTGCCAGATGCATACCAGACATTGAGCTAGATGGGGGAGAAATAGCAGTAGTAAGGGTTAAAAGGTCCTTACATCCACAGAATTTATATTATGTTAGAGAGAAAGACACAACAAACAGGGAAATGTGCACATGTAGAAAGTGGTTAGGGAAGACTTTTCTGCGGAAGTGTCTGACAAGGGAAAGCCTGAACGCCAGTCCTGTGAAGGTCTGCCGAGTATCTGGGCTGAGAGAACAGTAAGGAGAAAAGTCTCAAGTTGGGAATGAGCTTGAGGTGATGATAATGATGGAGAGGTGTGAACAAAATTACAGTATGTTTTGTAATAAGAATTGATGGATTTTAGGGACACCTGGGTGGCTCAGTTAGTTAAGCATCCAACTCTTGATTTCGGCTCAGGTCATGATCTCACAGTTTGTGGGTTCGAACCCTGTGTTGGGATCTGCACTGACAGTGCGGAGCCTGCTTGGGATTCTCTGCCTGCTTCTCTCTCTCTCCCTCTTTCTCTCTCTCTCAGATATAAATAAATAAATATTAAAAAAACAAACAAACAAACAAAAAAGAATTGATGGCTTTTTCTCCTGGGTTGGAAGTGAGGATGAGGGAAACAGATGAACCAAGAGCACATACTTTGTTGGTTTTTTAAGGTTAAAGTAGGTCATTAATTTGCTACTGGGGGAAGATGGTGAGCAGTGGGCAGGTTTGGGGAAAGATAAGGAGTTTGTGTTAGTTAATTGCAGAAATTAACATTAATTTTCATTTTTTAATTTTAAAAAATCGTGACAAAACACACATATCATAAAAATTACCATCTTAAACCATTTTTTCATTTTTTTTAAATTGGGGAACCTGGGTGGCTCAGTCAGTTAAGCATCCGACTTCTGCTGAGGTCACGATGTCACAGTTTGTAAGTTTGAGCCCCACATCCGTCTCTCTGCTGTCCATACAGAGCCTGCTTTGGATCCTCTGTTCCCCTCTCTCTCTGCGCCTCCCCAGCTTGCACTCTCTTTCTCTCTCTCAAAAATAAACAAATATTTTAAAAATATTTACATTTTTTAAAATTTATTTTTGAGAGAGAGAGGAGAGGGAGGGAGAGAGAGGAAGAGACAGGGAGAGGGAGGGAGAGGGAAAGGGAGAGAAGGGTGGGTGAGGAGCAGAGAGAGGGAGAGAGAGAATCCTAAGCAGGTTCCATGCTGTCAGCACAGAGCTTGACATTGGGGTTTGAAACCATGAACTGTGAGATCATGATGCGAACCAAATTCAAGAGTGGTACATTTAATTGACTGAGCCACCCAGGCATCCCCAATCTTAAAACATTTTTAAGTGTATAGTTTAGTGGAATTCAGTATGTTGACACTCAAGTGCAACCATGACCATCATTTATCCATGGAATGTTTTTCACCTTGCAGAACTGAAATTCTGTCCCCATTAAACAACAGCTCTCTATTTCCCTGCCCACAAGCCTCTGGCAAGCTCCAGTCTACTTCCCCTCTCTATGAATTTGACTACTCTAGGTTAAAACGACACTCATTTGAGTTTATTGGATTAAATACAAATAAATCTTTAAAATTTCTTTTTCCTTTTCCATTTTTTAAGTGTGGCTATTTAAAAATTCTCCACATGTAACTCACAATAGGTTTGTGTTGGACAGCATTACTTGCCTCATATGGCTATTTAAATTTAAATTCACATTAAATAGAATTAAAATTTCAATTCCTCATTTGCACTAGCCAAATTTCATGCACTCACTAGCATCATGTGGCTAGTGGTTACCAAACTGAACAATGCAGATATAAGACATTTTCATCATTACAATAAGTTCTGATGGACAGTGTTGTTCTAAAAAACCCAACTAAATATAGAAACAGCCTAAGAAAAATAAGGAAATCCAAAGCAAGGTCAAGGTGGTTGAGCAATGACTCCCTGTAGCTGACAAGGGAAAAGTGACAATTAACTTATTAATGCGAAGATTAAAAAGTAATGCAAATTTGCAAGCTGCATCATTTGCTTTAAAACACATGGACAACAACAGACGGCTTCAGATGTTTTTTCCCATGAAATCTTAGATGTCGCCACCAAATGTACAACACACTACTGTGCACTGTCATAAGTCAGCTAAAACATGTGTAAACATATGTCATGTCAGTCATTAAAAAGAAGGGTATAATTACACTTTTAAATGTGGCAAAGCATTTTGAAAGTAGTGTATAATTTTCTAGAGCAGGAACCTTTGTGAACATATCTTTCCCTGAGTGTTTATACAGCCTGACATCTTCAGGTTTGTTCAAATCGAGAGCCCCACTGTGAACAAGCCAGCTGCAGACAAAAGAGGCAATTTGTTCTTTAGGTGCCGTTTCATTGAGAGAACGAGCGAGAAGTAGCACGGTAGGCAGAGTCACAGACCGAAAATCAAGATAGGAGAAGGTACTACCAGATTAGAGCAACCAGCCAAAACCTGGGTAAGGTCTGCTGATAGTAAAGGAGTCAATTTTTAGTAATTATTGGTGACCAAGATGCTAGCACAACAAATACATAGTTTATACTATAAAAGCTGGTGTCTTTGTACTTTTCTTCCATAGTTCTATTGAGGTATTACTCATATACAAAAAAAAAAAAACAGTCCTGCACATATTTAATGTTACAATTTGATGAGTTTGGGCATATTCATTGAACCCGTGATATCTGCACCACTTCCAGAGATTTCTTGTATCCCTTTGCCCTGTGTGTGCGTGTGTGTGTGTGTGTGTGTGTGTGCATGTGTGTGTTAAGAACATTTAGCATGAGAGTTACCCTCTTAACACATGTTTAAATGTACAACATCATATTGCTAACTGTAAGTACTATACTGTGCAGCAAATCTCTAGAACTCATTCATCTTACATACCTATCACTTTATACCCATTGAACAAAAACTCCCAATCTCCCTGCCAGCCCCTGACAACCGCATCCTATTTTCTGCTTCTAGAAGTGTGACTGTTTTCAGATACCTCATAATAAGTGGAATCATGTAGAATTTGTCCTTTTGTGTCTGACATTTTACTTAGCATGATGTCTTCCTGGTCCATTCATGTTGTTGCAAATGCTAGGATTTCCTTTTTATTTTTTTACAGTTTATTTATTTTGAGAGAGATAGAGAGCACGCATGTGTGTGTGAGTGGGTCAGGGGCAGAGAGAGGGTTAGAGAGAGAACCCCAAGCAGGCTCTACACTGTCAGCGCAGAGCCCGATGCAGAGCTCCATCCCACAAACCATGAGATCATGACCTGAGCTGAAATCAAGAATCTGACAGCTAACTGACTAAGCCACCCAGGTGCCCCTCCTTCTTTTTAAGGCTGATTTATGTTATGTTATGTTATGTTATGTTATGTCATGTTATGTCATCATATCATATTATATATATTATATTTTATCATATTATATTATATTATATCATATTATATTATATTAGTGTGTGTATGTGCATATAAATATTAATATATATTGTATATATTTATATATGAGTATATACTCATTTTAATCAGATTTTAATATATGTTTATATTATATTTTTTGTGTATATATATAATTTAATATAGAATCATAATTTAATGATTTAATATTTTTAACATTTAATATTAATAAAGTCAATAGTTTAGTACTTTTATGTATTTTTATATATATACTTTATCTCAGATTTCTCTGTAGATACTTTCTGTAGTTTTTCTAAACTCTCCCTTGGATAAGGTTATGAATTCTATTTTCCTAAAGTTGTAGTTTTTGTTTATGTCTCCCATTCCATCTACTGTTTTTCCTAAAATGTTGTGATTCTTTTTTTTTAATTTTTTTAATGTTTATTTTTGAGAGAGAGACAGAGCGCAAGTGAGGAAGGGGCAGAGAGAGGGAGACACAGAATCTGAAGCATGCTCCAGGCTCTGAGCTGTCAGCACAGAGCCTGATGCTAAGCTTGAACCCATGAACCGTGAGATCATGACCTGAGCTGAAGTCGGACGCTCAACTGACTGAGCCACCCAGGTGCTCCTAAAATGTGATTCTTGATCAATGCTCACCTTTTCATCTAATATTTTTGGTGTGTATATATTATTAAGGCTGGCATATGCCACTTCCTATTTCATTTACCATTAGGGCACATTCACAGAATCAGTCTTGGATTTGAACCATGACTCTGCTAATTAAAAAAAAAAAGTTATTTATATGTAAGTTACTATGATGTTTTTAGAAGAAAATCAATTGTCATCAGGTCTAAGAGGAACAAAATTATTATAATTTAAGAATTCGAACTTAACTTTAATTTTCTGATACATGAAACTATGGAGTGGGAAATACTAATTATTATAGAAATTCAGATGAGTATATATTATGTAAATTCTTGAGGAAGTACCAAATTTGGTCAATAGAAATAAAGTAAATAGGTAAAATAATTAAGGAGTATGTATTGGAAAGTTGGATATCATAACATGGAGACAAAGCAGGAAGTAAGGACAGCCAGAATTGTGAAATATCTTGTTTCATTGATGGCAGGAGTAACGTGAACCAAGAACTCAGTGGTACTTTTGCCAAGTGGAGTTAAGGTTTTAATAAAGGACACACATGTACATAAGCCACTCCTATTACCTATGGCAACAAGGTCATCTCTACATGCTACTAGCATGTGAATGAGAAAGAAAGATATGCAAATGAAATAGACAGTAATTGGTGGGGAAGGCATTTTAAGGCAAAGATCTGGGTAGGAATTTTGGAGGGGTTTATGTCACATAAGGCAGGTCATGAAGGAAAGAATCTAAGTCGCGTTTATAAAGGTTTAACTGAGACTGCAGAACTGGTAGGTGTTGGTTCTTCTGGCACCATGTGGCTGTATTTCATCGTGGGATTATCCATTCTATACATTGGCCCAACTGGCTGGAGGAAATCACGTCCTGAGAAATGTCTGAAGCGCTCACTTTACTGGCTTCCTGTGTAAGTTGTCCTGAGTTAGGTACACTTGTGGCTACCCACAACATGTACTGCTCTTCCTCCCCATTCCTTTGTCATTCAGTGGGAAGACTGCCCCTGTCTGGGGTAGTGGAAGAAGAAAAGGACACAGAATAAAGAGAAAAATCCCACCGTAGAAACCAAGGGTTGCATAAAACTCTTCAATTGATAGATGAGAACTTAGAAATACCCTTGCTTTCACAAGCAATATGCATCCTCTGAGCCTTATCTACCAGACATTAAGACTTTACTAAGGTATATAATCATACCCCAAATTTTCAAAAATACTTATTTCAATGTTGTTAGTCCTATTTCTATTCCAGAACAAATGACTCTCTCCCCAGCTATGCTTGAAGCTTTTCCATCGATATGTCAGTTATTGCAACAAACCGCATAACAATAGGACTTTTTGGAGAGATAATTAACTGTGTTAGCTAAGACTCAGTCTATAGTTCTGGAATCCTTTTCTCATTTTTCCTTTCATTGTCCTTTTGTGGGGGTGGGGTTGCTCAACTATTGTCACGGCTACCTAATTGATATTCCCCCATCTACTCTCCATCTTCTACATTAATCTGCTTTATCATGTGAATCTGTACTCAACAACTTTCAATGGTTCCCCAATGCCTACTCTATAAACCAAACTCCTTGGCCTAATATTAAAATAGATGTACAGATCCCTGCACACTACGATATACCTCTATAATAGTCACAGCTGACATTCACCTTATTCTTCCAGGTACCTTAAAAATCCCCTCCCCTTGCATTTCCTGGTGTAATTCATTTGAGTGGAACGCTCTAATGGGACCCTTCCAATCTATGGAAATGCTACCCACATTTTCAAGCCTGTATCTTCCTCTCTAATCACCTAGGCAGTTGTTGTCTTCACTGATCCCTTCTCACAGCCTCCCACATGACACTTAAGAGCTTAAAATAGTGCTTATTAATAAAATGATCACAAACAGCCACACTTTCTCTTTTTTTCCCCTACTTTCCCCCTTGTGTGTTGACTGTGTGTTCTCAAGGCCGTGACCATCTCTGACTCACCTTTGAACCAGCATGGCACCTGACCCAGTGCCTACGCATGGTAGTTCCTTGACAAAGATTTGTTACATTAAATAGTGTCATTGGCTATTCAATGACAATTGTTTATAGATTTTCTTCACTGGCACAAATAGAAAAATATTTACAAGAGAGCTATCTGTTCATCGAATACAAAGACATGGCATTGCTGTTGGCAATGAAGACTGCCCTTTGGTACTAGTTCAGTGTATTGGCTGAATCATAATAACCTTTTCCTTTTGGGGCTCTGTTATTCATATCTTATTTCACTTAGCTTTTAACTTCTTTAATATCAACTATGCTCTCTTTGTATTCTTGTCTCATTCTTTATGTTTACGCCACTATTTTCCTCTCAAAGAATGGCTAGGGGTCCTCCCAACAAAGATTTTGGAGAACAGTTCCATTTTTGCCACATTTCCCATAGCCTCAACACTCTACATCCTTCCAACACCCCCCACTTCTTGCTTATCCAATATTACTTCCTCCAGGGACTCTCAACCAGCTTTCATTGCGTAGAGAGAAAACCCAATGAACTAATAAACTTGGGAGAGCCTTCACTTTCCATATGTCTTAAACAAAGACATAACTTCTTTGTTTACTTCATAGAAAAATAAGGGAAGCAAATAAAATCAAGGTGCAAGATAATGTACAAACTCTAAATTCAGAGTTTTACAAATCTAGGATTTTATTTGAAAATTACGCTATTAGGGGTACCTGGGTGGCTCAGTTGGTTAAGTGTCTGACTTCAGCTCAGGTCATGATTACACGGTTTGTGAGTTCAAGCCTTGGGTAGGGCTCTGTGCTGACAGTTCAGAGCCTGGAACCTGCTTCGAATTTTGTGTCTCCCTATGTGCCCCTCCCCGACTCACTCTCTCTCTCTCTCTCTCTCTCCCTCTCTCTCTCTCTGTCTCTCTCTCGCTCTAAACAAAATAAACATTAAAGGAAATTTTTAAAAAAATTATGCTATTAAACATATTCTTTGGTAACATAGCTTCTTTAGCACCTACCAATGCAGATTATCTTTAATGACAACAAAAATATTTAGAAAGCAATGCAATTTTTATCTTGCAATGAAATTCTCTGTTTAGCTTTGTCTCCCCTCTATGGTTGGAGCTAGACTTTAAAACTGACATTAATCAGGCAATAATGATAATTACAGAAACTGAGTGCCCCCCCAGCCAAAAAAAAAAAGAGTCCTTTCCCCAGCTAGACTAATGGGGAAAAGCTTAAACCTTTGACAGGAAGATTTTTAAAGTGAACATGAAAATCCCTCTTACTGGGTCACCATTACTCAAAGAAGGGCCTGCTGAAAATAAGAAATTCACAGCTATCCTGCTGACATGGAGAGAAAGAAAACTTCAAAGTAAACCTTGAAGAAATGATATTTAAAGCAGTGGAGTTGAGGCTTGACCCAGTAATAGATTTTGAAAGGGTGTTTGGTATCTCTGCGGTAAGTCAGGTATCCAACAGACAAGGCTCCAGACCAGAATACAACCAGGCTGGAGGCGCCTTAATAGTGATATTGATTGACTATAAACAAAGACAGACAAAAAGTAACCAGGATAGCAGAGAAAAATGTATTTTGGGGAAAAATGTTATTATCCTCCTTTGGGATGACTAATACCACAGCCATAGAAATTCATTTTACAACAAATATTTTTTGAGATCCTACATTGTGCCAGGCACTGGCTAAAGGATACATTTCTAACCCTCAAGGCATTTTCAGGCTAGTTTATGTGTTTTAGGGAGGTCAGTGGAGGGAGGGAAGAATCTGTGGCCTATACACAAAAAATCAAACCTGCTACTTTAGCATTATCAGTAACCCACACTCTATTGAATTGCTCTGAAAAAAGAACTAGACCACACAGAATGACTCTCATTTTGTTTCTGTCACAAAATTGCTGGGTAACTTAAGAGCAGTCACTTCACCTTTCTGGATCTTAATTTCCTCTTGGCCAAATATGGGGCAGGTTCAAGAAGGAGGAAGACAGTAAACAAAAATAATATCGAAGTCTCTTCTAATTCTCTACTTTTTTAAAAATTTTTTTTAACGTTTATTTATTTTTGAGACAGAGAGAGACAGAGCATGAACAGGGGAGGGGCAGAGAGAGAGGGAGACACAGAATCTGAAACAGGCTCCAGGCTCTGAGCGGTCAGCACAGAGCCCGACGTGGGGCTCGAACTCACGGACCGTGAGATCATGACCTGAGCCGAAGTCGGACACTTAACCGACTGAGCCACCCAGGCGCCCCATCTAATTCTCTACTTTAAATGTGGTCGGGAATTGATATGCAACAGGACAGTGGGATGTGATATGTAACCATCTCTGTGAACAGAATACAAATTCACTCCTTGCAGGAATCCATCTGTACCAAACCTGTTGGTGGAGTTATTTCAGGATGATGCCCCTTTCCTTATCACCAGCACACTTAACCCTGGTCTCAGGGTCTATATCTCAGAGACAGGCAGAAGTAGCCCACCATCAGTTAGGAAAACATGAAGCTGAGTGAAGCTCCCTTTCCCTTTTGGATGAATATTTTCCAAAGACTAGGATTTAACGAGTTATTCTGGAGTCATCCAATCTGGAATAGCTCTACAGAATGCAATGCCTAATGGTGGCTGGCGTTTCTTGTGATCTGTGTTAGTTGGCTTCCAACCCTTGAAATGGTCACCTGTCCATTCTGCTGTGGCTAGAGTACCTCTCAAGCAGCACACTGGGTGAACTGTAGCAGTAAAATTAGGGAAAACCACAAAAAGGTAGTTGGGACCAAGTCTCAATGAGATGACCTTGTACACTGCAGACACTTGAGACTCGAGAGCCATCGATTTAATAACATGTGTAAGCAAGAAGCATTCTAGGGCTGAGGTGATAGGCAACAAAAAAAGACAATTCGATCTTGCAATATGAATGGTGAAAAAGGCAGCACACACATGTCATATCCAACCAAAATGCAACTTCAGACAGCAGCAAGTGCTATTACAAATGGCAACCGCACACATCAATCTGGCCATGGCTGTGGCAATGGCTGCCGTGCAAGCTTCAACACGCTTCATACAAGCACAACTTATTGGTGTCTCCCCTTGGGCCTGATGCCTATCCTAGAGCTTCTCAGGTTGTTTGCCCAAGGCTGCCTGCTAGGCACTTGCTCGTGGAATTGCCACCCAGAGCAATGGACGATGGAAGAGAAATGTGCTTCCCGTTTCATCTCCATAGAGCAAAGTTCTGAGATGCATTTCGTTAGGCACCTCAGAAAGTTCCACCAAACTGAAAATGCATTCTCGTATTTGTTTTCCTCCCCCACTCCACTCTCCTGTCCCTCTCTTGCTTCTTGAGATCATTCCCAAACCAACTGCCTTTATGCAGGCTTCTGTCTCATGCTCTGCTTTATGGGGATACCTAGGCTACAGGTCCATTCAAAATACATGTGCTTCTACAGCTTTGTCTACTGATGTACTCCTTATAGCAGAGCAGAATATACTTGGGGCAGAGAAGGGGGGACAGGGGAAGAGGGAAGGTCTGCTAAGAGGGTTAGAGGAACAGACTTGAGGATTGTGTGAAATTTCTTTCAAGTTGGGTGGCCTATATTAAAAATGCACGTGAATTCTGTGTTCTTCGAAGTGTTTCCATGTATGTTTTAATATTGACATGTTAACTCCGTAATATCTCTGTAATAATGGAAGTCCTACGACAGCTTAGGGGCTGGCCTCAACGCTCCCACTTGCCACATCCAAACCACACTTCGGAACATCCTGAAGGGCAAGTGTGATCAAGTCATCCCTTTGCTTACACCTGTTAAAGGGGCAGACCATCTGATGAAGCTGTGAAGGAGTGCAAACTCCTCACCAGGATTTATACGGTCTTGCATAATTTGGCCCAGGCTTATCTCCCCAGACATTTGCTATCTTCTCCCTGACATTTATCATCCAGCCATAATGAATTTCTTTTAATCCCTTAGAGCGCTCCCTGTTCTCTTGCCCCCCAGGGCATTTGCTCATTTTGTTAAGTCAGTCTGGAGTCCTCACCCGACTACTCTTCAACCTGCCCGGAGATCAGTTCTTCATTCCTCGGCTTCCCCCTTAGAAGTGAATCCCCATCTTTGTCTGATTTAGACATTCACCCATGTTCCTGTTATATCCCAATCTTCCCCATTACCATACATTTAATCCTTTTGTGCTTGCCTATGAGTCTGGGTCTCCTGGGAATGAAGCATCCAGCCACAGGCCGCTCCACTGGTCCCTGCTGCAAGTGCCTTGCTCAGTACTGGGAACAAAGCTAATGACTGCCAAGTTAGGTTCTTCTGAATCACTGAGTTCAAATATTGTTTTTCACACCTGCTGGCTGTGTGACTTTGGGAAACTCTTGTGAGCTCTTAGTTTCTTTATCTATAAATTGTGGAAAATGAGAATATCCAATTATAGGATAATTAGGAATAAATAATTGATGCAATTTCTTACAATGACTGACCCACAGAAAGCACTTAAGAAATAACAGCTACTGTTAATTATTCTAATAATAATAATTATTATAATTTTTAGGTATGCAGTATGAAATGACCAAATGAACGCAAAATAGAAGAAAAATACTTCATACTTTCTTTCACTTGTTAATGAGCAAGTTAGGTGTCAGGGCCTTACCGAATTCTTAGAAAAGAGAGCTGAATCAAAGAAGCTAACAAACCACGTAAGATTCAGCATCCAGGAAATTTTTCTCCACTGCCCCACTGTTATAAATGCATGTGCCTGTGTGGATACAACTGACATTCGTTTTTTCAGCCATTTATGTATGTATATATGTATGTATGTATGTATGTATGTATGTATTACTATGTAACTAGGGTAATAATGAAGGAGAATATAGCAGGCTGAATAATTCTTCCCCTGAAAGACATCCATGTCCTAATCCATGGAATCTGTGAATATATTATCTTACATGGTCAAAGGGACTTTACAGATGTGATTCAATTAGGGAACATGAAATGCGGAGATTATCCTGTATTATCTCCGTGGGCCCAATATAATCACAAGGGTCCTTAGAAGAGGCAGGCAAGAAGGTCAGAGTCACAGAAAGAAGGCAATGTGACGATAGAACCAGGGCGCAAAGGGCCATACAGTGTGAAGCTAAAAGCTAAAGGCTGACAACAACTAGAAGCTGGGAGAGGCAAGGAGCGGACTCTCTCCGGGAGTCTCCAGCTCTGCTGATCCCTTGACACAGTTTAGACTGTGGCCTCCAGTGCTCTAAGAATATTCATTTGTATTGTTTTAAGCTACTAACTACTGTGTGGTAATTTGTTACAGGGACAAGTAGAAGCGAATGCAAATTTGAGATACACAGAATATTGCCCACAAAGTGGTTTAGCACAGTATTTTTGGATTTCTGCAAATAGAGAGATTGACAAGCATGTATTTATACTGAAGGGATCATCTCTTAGCATGTAAAGAGGACCCAAGACATTCTGAAGATATAATTCCATCTTTTGCTGGCTATTTAAATCAGTGGGAAGTGCTAACCTCTTTTTATTCTAAACTTAAACATACATTTATATGTATACACACACACACACACACACACACACACACACACACACACACGGATCTGTAATCATGCTGTTTTAAATAACATGGCTCTATAATATATTTTAATATACAGCAGAACAAGCCTTAACTCATTAGTTTTCCTTTCAAAAAGTTTCCAGTTATTGCGCATTTATGCTTCCAGGTTAATTTGGAAATACTGTCATCTTAAAACAATAATATTCTAAGTCTCTTTTGGTTTTAGTTGATGTTGGAAAATTTTTACAACATGTAAGGATCTTCATTTTATTGAGTCTTCTTATTCATGAACGATATATATTTATATATTTATATATTTAGCCCATTTTTCCTGTATGTGCCTCAGTAGAATGTTATCTTTTCTTCGAAATGTGTCTCTAGGGTTAGCATTTGGTTTATATCTAGGGATTTTCTTGTTGTTCTTATGGATGGAAGATTTTCTTCCATTGTCACTGCTATGGCCTGAATGTTTGGGTCCTCCTGAAATTCTTATGTTGAAGACCTAGCCCACAATGTGATGATGTCGGGAGGTGGGGCCTCTGGGAGGTCATTAGGTCATGGGGGTGGAGTCTTCATGAATGAGATGAGTGCCCTTATAAACAAAAAAGGCCCCAGACAGCTCTCTTGTCTCTTCCAGCATGTGAAAACACCATGAGAAGATAGCCATCTGGCTATGAACCATGAAGCAGGATCTCATCAGACACCATATCTGGTGCCTTGATCTTGGACTTCTCAGCCAAGAGTTCTGGAGACCTGTGAGAAAGAAATCTCTCTAGTTTACGAGTCACCTAGTGTATGATATTTTGTTATAGAGGCCCAGAGGGACTAGGACAACCACATGGTCCTTTTCTTAGCTCTGCCAGCTTTCTTTTGCTATCAGAGCTCATTCTTGATCTCTTCTGTTTCTACACTGGTCTCCCTGTAGAGTCTAAATTCTCTCTGATTTCCATGAGAAATGCATCTGTCGACAATTTCCTTGTATTTCCTGGTATAAATATTCTGCTAGATAGATTCTTTATCTTTCCCATGTGTGCTAGATTCCTTTTTTCTCTTCTTTTTTCATTCTAAAAAATTTTGTCTTCAATGTGTCCTTTCATTAAAAAAATTTTTTAACAGTTTATTTATCTTTGAGAGAGACACAGAGTGTGAGTGGGGGAGGGGCAGAGAGAGAGGGGAAACACAGAATCTGAAGCAGGCTCTAGGCTCCCAGCTATCAGCACAGAGCCCAACGTTGGGCTCAAACTCATGAACAGTGAGATCATGACCTAAGCCGAAGTTGGACACTCAACCGACTGAGCCACCCAGGCGCCCTGCTTCCTTCCACTTAAAAAAAAAAAAAAGCTTATTTATTTCTGATGGGTGCAATTCTGAGCATTCTATTTACTCTTTGATAGTGTATGCTTTTCCTTTTTACTCCTCTCTTAGATTTCTTTCTCCATTGCCATTCTTTCTTTAGAATAAATCTTAGGAGGAGGTCTAGGTTTTGGGGTATTTTTTGTTTTATTTGTTTGTTTCTGTTTTGTCCCCCAGAGCTTCAGCAGTGTGGAAAGGTCAAAGTGGGTAGAATAAGATCCTGGCAGCTGTAACTGATAAAATAAACTTTTTTTCCCCAGAATAGTAACTTAGTATTAAAGTTCATGTTCTGTGATATCAGATTTTGGAAGGCATGCAGAGGTCTATTCTCACAGTTCCATCTACTGAGGATATCAATATGTATACACCATTAATGGGATCGTGTTACCACCACACCCAATTACAGAAGACCCTTGGCTCCCGGCTTCTACCATAGATCTCTACGTGACAAAGTAACGATATTTTCAACTTGTATTGAAGATTTACTTTTTACCTGACTTAACATTTTTTCTCAAAAACTACATCTGTGCTACCACATATATGAAATCGAGGGAAGAACATAAAGTCATGTCGAGGTGCAGATGCTATGCGATAGTTAGCTAGTAATTTTCACTTGTAAAGCGACTTTCATACAAACTAGCATCTCAGTCTATGCCAATTTAATTTCTTGTCGCAGCAAAATTATCAGCCACGCTATAACATGGACCTTGAGTATTCTGTAAGGATAATCAAAATTGTGAATGCTAAATCTTGAATGCCGAAGGCCTACTATATTCACTGTAGCTTCCCAGACTTCAAAATTGCATAAGTAGGTAAGATGTTTCATGATAAGCCATGTAATGATACCAGCTCAGACCATTTTTTGCAGATAGAAAAGAGTTCTGAAAGTAAGTTTTATCATTTAAGGTAAAAGTCATTATGTATGCAGAGATAGCTACCATATAAATACAACTTAACCCGTCTGAGAAGCTCCTGTTCATAAAATAGACCCTTTTCCCATATAGTTGTGAGGAAAATATCTGAAATATGATTTAGGAGTCCAAAGATTAAATAGAAATGCAGAAAGACAAGATGGAGGAAGTTAGAAAAGGTATACAGTCTATACAATTTTTTATGTTGGTACTTAAGTTTTCCTGTCCACGGGCCCAAGAAAACCACTCTTTCCTGATACTTCATGCACTCAGATTTGCACCAAGAGCTAAAACAAGCCTGGCAGGGAATGTAAAGGTCACGAGGTTCTGAAAGTCTCCAGAATGCAGCTTACAGCACAGGACCACTGCCTGTGTCACTGCTAACAAATTTTAAAATCCCACATCTAAAGAGGAATAAAAAGGATTCCTAAAGGAAACCTTCCTTTGTTCCCCCTTAAAAATACCACCACTAATTCAAGAATCCAGTGAAACAGGTGTTTGAGCAAAATCACTACAAAGAAATAGTCAATAGGATAGAATAGGCAGACACTCAGTAATGTCCTTGGAGACATCTGGTAAGAAAGAAAATTTGAAAATGACCATTTCGACTTCAGAGAGGCAACCAACTAGTTTTTAATCCTGTAAAATATAGAGAAATGTACCCCAAATTTTGTTCTATCTTACACTTTGTGCTGCACTTACTGTAACCTCCCTCTCTCATGCCTTACACACAGCCTCATCCTCCATTGTGTACTAAAGTAAGAAGAGATCTCATCCAACACAAATAAAAAAAATTTCCTACAAATCTAAGAGAGACTGAGGGTTATAAGCTCTTGGACATCTATTCCAAGCATTCCATTAGACTGCAAAAAGTCTCCTTGCTGGAGGAGAAATTATTACACATCAGCAGGTACAATTTTATTTGGGTAGTAATATCCTTGACTAAGTAGATGGTTGCACTTTTCTGACGCACCAACCTGACAGCTGCTTCTATGACCTTTGGTTATCTCGGTGCAGTCAATGGTGATGCTATTTCTTTGACTCCACATATCCCATGGTTGTGCTCATCACTGACAGATCTGTACAGATACATGTCTTACTTCACATCAGAATGAAAAGATGAATCTTGAAGGAAAACACTCTTGAGTTGACATTTAAACAAGTAATTTGATTTGGGGGAGAGGAATAATTTTAATTTATTGTCATTTCAAATCTGTATCATCCTAGTGAAACTGAGAGCAAGTCAAAAGAAAGCTTTTCAAAAATACCTATGTCTTGTATAGAGGTTATGTGTTAGAATGCCCTTGTTTTTAAGGATGCGTGTACTATATCAAGATGGTTACATACATATATACAGAGATATAGATACAGATAAATGGGTATATATGCATATATATGCACATGTTTATATTTGTATACATACAAAATGCATATATATGAAGAAAAATAAGAAATATTAACGATTGTTAAGCCTAGGTTCGGATATGCAGGAGTTACTTGTATACTGATTTTAATTTTTGAATGCTTAACCTTTTTATAATTAAACAAATTAAATACTGACATTTATATTGAAATCTTAAGGCACAAATAGTTTGCATTAGATGCCCCCTACCTCCCTGCGCCCCCGCCCTTATATAAGGCCCTGGACTATAAAATAAAAGATAAGTAGTAAAAATCAGGAAAGCAAGCACTTAAACCAGTTTGCTTTTTGAAAGAGGCTGCAGCATGGGATGGCAGGACTCAGGATCTTGAAACAGCAGTCAAGTACACATCCTTCCTTTCTTGCCTCCACGCTTCCTGATTCCGTCTGCTGCCTGCTTCTCTGCAGTCATGGCCAATAACATGCTTGGGATAGAATCGGAACTCTTTTCAACTGGAGTCTTCCATATGTTCATTATAGAAAATGTGTTTGCATTTTCACTGCAACACACCGCATATACTGACGCTGCCTGACTGTGAATTCATAGCTGGGAGAGAAGAGGGACTGGCAGATGAAGTGAAAGAAAGTTGGTGAGAAGCAGCATTCCAGCCCAAGAGAGTTTTGGAGTTTCACAGGACTTTGAAGCTCTTATGCTTGGCATAGTTCTCATTACAGAGATGCCCGGATTGTTGTTTTTTCCCTGCTGTGGCCCCTTTCTGCTCAGACGCGGCTATAATTTTAGCACTTAGAGCAACATGAACTTCCTCAGCATGGGACCCTATGTGAGACTAATTTCTGATTGGTTGAAGGCTGCCTTTAAAGTGATTTTCTTTTTTCCTGGCCACTGACAGTATTGATTCTTATTTCATGGATGCCTATAGAGTTGGTGTCACTGACATAGTCTACTTTTCCTCCATGTTATGTAGACGGATGAATGGATGGATGGTTGGACGGATGGCTGGGGAAAAAGAGAGGTTGAGAGAGAGGTCATCATATTTTTGTCTAACTTCTGGATGATCTTAGAGCCTGCTAGTAGAAGAACACACGGGAAAGGTCTAGTATACAAAGAAATGAGAAAACTTTATTTACTGAATCCACATTTCTGTGCTGCTTCCAGTAGACAGCTGTTTGGAGCTTTGCAACACCTGTCTTCATAAAGTCCATGACTCTCCTAAGGTTTCCAACTCCTATTAATCTCAGCTACCACTGCCGTATGGAGGCCAAATTAATTTTCTTATGGATTGCCTAAGATTTTTAGTTGCCCACTATATTGGTTTGCCAGAGCTGCCATAATAAAGAACCACAAACTGGGTCACTTAAAACAACAAAAATGTATTCTCTCATGGTTCTGGAGACTAGGAGTCTATAATCAAAGTTTCAATAGGGCTGTATTCTCTCTGATGATTCTAAAAATCTTTCCCTGCCTCTTCTTAGCTTCTGGTGGGTGCCAGCAAACCTTGGTGTTCCTTGGCTTATAGACGCATCATTTCAGTTTCTGCCACCATCTTTACTTGGCCATCTTCCCTCTGCATGTATTTCTGGTTCTCCACATGGCCTTCTTACAAGGATACCAGTCATTATATTTAGGACCCACCTCGATCCATTATGACTTCATTTTAACAATTATAGTGCAAAGAACTTATTTCCAAATAAGGTCACATTTTGAGGCTCCTGGTGGATATGAATTTAGGGGAGACACTATCCAGCCCCCCAAACCCACCAAGTAATAAGTATATCTTTCTAGCATGTGGGTTTCTGTTTTATAGAGTTCAGAGTAAAATGCCCTTAAGACTTTGCTTAAATATATGTTTTTCCTTTTTTCAGCTACAGAAATATTTCCTTGATTTCTTCTTAACTTATCCTTCTACAGATTAAATTCTAAATTTTATTCTGGTGGTGAAAGACAGATTTAGAATGTTTCCAAGAGTGGTCCCATTAATTTTGATTATTCCTTCTGGAATAAAATGTATGAACCGATTGACATGAGAGCTTAGAATTTACGGGGTCAGTTTCACCCCTTCACCCTCTTCTGTGAAGCTGGAAATCAAGTTACGCCAGATTCTGGTTATTAACTGTACTCTATATCCTATGCACTCTATCCTATCCACTCTATATCCTCATGCCGTTTTGCACCTCCATGCTGTTCCTTCCACTTGTGATGCACTTCCCTCATCATTATTATCAAAATACTCCCCATTCTTCACTCAACTAAAGGGCTTTTCTCTCTGCTGTTCTCTCTTCCCTACTCAGTCTCTCCAAAGATTGAATTAATTTTCTCTCCTCTATCTTCTCATATCAAAGGTCAGTCTATGCCCTCGGTTTCTTTGGGTCTAACTCCCCACACCACTACACTGTACCTGTGTGACTTCCGAGAATTTATTTAGCCTTTCTTGGGCCTTGGTAAACTGAGGATAATAATATCTACTTCTGCTGAAAATAATGCTCGGCACCAAGTAAGAAGTCAATAAACGTTAGTTCTCCTCTGTAATCATTTTCTTCTTTGTCCTGTGGTTATGTGGGAACAAATGTGCATGCTCCACTAGACAGGGAACTATTGGAAGCCAGGGGCTGTGCTTTATCTATCTTAGCATGCCATATGCCATCAAGTACATGCTTGTTATGTAGCTGTGCTCAGTACATTTTTGCAGATTTGATAGAGAAATGAACCCTTTTCAGATTCTGTCTGAATTCTTAACTAATAATGACAATCTTTCTCTTGTTTTCTAATAGGGTTCTGGTAGACATCTTTTCTGTCTGCACAAATCACACATAAGATACATGCAGCAAACATTTTGCTTATTTTCTTTTTTGATGGGTTCATGGTAGAAACCTTTTAAAATAATTGCCAGTAAGTGTTTATTTATCAGACACTTAATATGTACTAGACACAGACAATAGGTTATCTCAATTTCTCATTCTCACAAGAACCGCGCAATGTTTTTGGCTATTGTTCCCAATTTACAGAAGATAAAATGAGGTTCAGAGAAGCCAAACCAGCTCGATGCACAAAGCCACAGATACAACAAGTGACTAGGCTGAGCTGTGAACCCAGTTAAGCTGGCTCTGAAGTCCTTGACCCCTGCTCTCTCCCACTATTGCATTGCATTCTTTCTTTCTTCTTATAACAGAACTTCAGAACTAGGGGGTTTTCTACTGTAATTCCAACACCTCTTCACAATAGTGATATACATTTTACATATTATCTTGTCTTCTCCATTAGCCTACTTATTTTCTAGAATTGATATCATAGTACCACACAAATCTCTGACTTGCTTTTTTCACCACCTCAAGTGCCTTTTCACCCATATTTATCATATAACATGCACCAACGATCACCAGTTTCCTTTTTCTTTGAGTGACAAAACATGTGATCAATCAAATAAAAATCTTTGTATGTTGTTCGTACTGTGTCTTGACTTAATTTGGAAGATTTTTTTTTCTTTCAGAGAAGGAGAACTCAGAGGGAAATCCAGGAAAATCATAAATGAGAGCATAGTCACTGATGGAGACAAGATGGCCAGTTATTCTGAATTGAGAAGGGATGATTTCCCGTCATTGTCTGAATCATATTTTCACCTCTTAAATACCACTAGGTTTCACTGTCTACAGAAAAGGCAAAAACAAAATAAAACTATCACATGGTGTGCTCATACACAGACACACACTGAGAGAGAAAGGGCCATAAAACTTAAAAAAGTAGAAACTATTGAGGTTGTTGGGTTAGCTGTATTCTGTAATTAAAGACGAGCAGAAATTACCAGATTCCCAACAGGAAGAGAAAATCTTAGTCTGTGTGGCAGGTAAATTGCTGATTTATGATTTAAAGTCTTGCATTTACCATTCTGAAGAAAAATGAGGAAGGCTGAATGTTCTTTTTTAAAATTTTTTTAAACGTTTATTTATTATTGAGAGACAGAGAGAGACAGAGCATGAGTAGGGGAAGGGCAGAGAGAGGAGAAGACACAGAATCTGAAGCAGGCTCCAGGTTCTGAGCTGTCAGCACAGAGCCTGATGCAAGGCTTAAACTCACAAACCATGAGATCATGACCTGAGTCAAAGTTGGAGGCTTAACCAACTGAGCCACCCAGGTATCCAAAAGGCTGAATGTTCTTTGTATTTCTCCTTTTTTCATGCCAAGAGCTTTGTTAGGCCTTTGCTTTGGGTGCAGTTGGAAAATCAGATGTTTAAGGACAAATCCTTTTCCAGACTTAGTAAAGCTTACATTCATGGAAGACATTGTGCCAGGAGACTCAGAGAGACAGCAGAGCTCCTCCAGGGTGAGTGGAGGGGAGAGCAAAGCAATGACAGCTAGAGGATGAAGAGACAAGAGAAAAGAGGGGCAAAAAAGGGACAAGAGTGGGATGGAAGAGGAAGGAAAGGAGAAGGTGCTACTTTTATGGTTCTCTACTTTTATTTTTTAATTTTTTTAAACGGTTATTTATTATTGAGAGACAGAGCGAGACAGAGCATGAGCAGGGGAGGGGCCGAGGGAGACGGGGAGACACAGAATGTGAAGCAGGCTCCAGGCTCCGACCTGTCAGCACAGAGCCTGTTGCGGGGCTCGAACTCACAAACTGTGAGATCATGACTTAAGGTGAAGTCGGACACAACCGACTGAGCCACCCAGGTGCCCCAATTCTCTACTTTCTTTTGAGTGGTAAGGGGCAATAGGGGAAGTTAATTTTAATAATGCATTTTAGTTAATCCAACATATTAGAAATGTTAGCATTTCAACACGTGATCAATTATTAATCAGGTTTGAGACTTTCGTCACACCAAGCTCTTCAATAGCAAGTGTGTACACATAACCCATGCAACATCTCAGTTCAGACGAGCCACTTTTTAATAACCATGTGTGACTAGTGGTTATTTTATGGGACCACACAGCTCTTGGTAACGGATATCTGAATTTTTAATGCTTGAAGTTACCCTAAAGATCATTTTTAATCTAGTTATCACATTTCAAAAATGAAATACAAAATATTTACAGAGGTTCAGCAATTAGTCCAAGGATATAAAGCAAGACAGCTCAAACCTGAGAGTCTGGGGCTACTATTACACAAGGGTTTTCAACCCTGGAGTAGAGCTATATTTGCTTCTCCTTTATGGGAAATGCTGCCAAATGTCCATCCCTCTCGTCTAATTATCAACTATACCATTGGTGAGGGGAGAGACAATAATAGGTTCAGCCATTAACTACATTTCTTAGCTTCCCTTGTTCCCTTAGCTGTTCATGAGACTCCATTCTGGATGATGAGTTAAAAGCAAAAATATGAAGGCAATTTCGGGGTAAGCTTCCTTTTGAAATAATGACTCACCTCTTGTTCTTTATTGTTTTCTTTTCCTACTTACCAATAATGCAGACAGGAGACTAGAGGTGAGACTGCATTGCATAACACTGAGATGATCATGGGAATGAAAGCCATAATCTATGGATGATGGATGGAGGAGAGAGATGGAAGGAGAGGGTCGATGACATGAAGCTAGTGTGTCAGTTAGAGACTGTATGTTACCGAACTTTTTACTCTGCGAGTATAAGCCCTTGTATGGTACAGCCATTGTACTTACGTGCGGCAGAATGTAACTCTCGACTGATATCTTCATTTCAGACATCATTAAATTATTTTAAGATCAAAAGACTTTTAAAGTAAAAATTTCAACTAAATAGTGACAATTCTCAGTCAGATAATATTTATTAGTAAATATGCCAAGTGTAGGGAAAAAATAAGAAAAAGAGAGAGATGTGTTATTTTTCCTTTGTAAGGTATAATCCCGAAGAGAATTTTTTAACCCTCTCCATTGCTATATAGTTTACTGGAACAAAATATGTTTATATCACAGCCATGCTATAGCACTATTTTCATGTAAATCAACACCTATTAAAATGGAAAAATGGTATCTTCTGGAATAATAATATACTAGGAGTTATGAAATCTTGGTTCCCTCCATGGTACTCTCAGGGACATGTTGTCTTTGGGCAATTTGAGTAGCTTCTCTGTAACTCAGGTTCTTCATTTATAAAGCACAAGATTAAGGTAATATAATCTTGAATTTCTTTGCAGCTTTAGCATTCTGCAAATCTATAGAAACACTTCTTTCAGGAGACAGGATTCACAGCCTGATTTCCTTCCATGTTTGGCCTTTGGGGCTGTGCTAGTTTAAATTGTTAGATTCAATTTTTGGCAATGATAACTCTTAAACATCCACCATTTGCAACTCTGACAGTATTCCTTCTGCTACGGAACCTACCCTTTTAGAAGACTCAACTTATTCAGCATTGCATAAAGCACCTTCATAAAATTTCAAGTGAAAAGGATTTCGAGGAAGTCAGATTTAGTAGCTATTTTCTGTTTCAGAGGTTCTGGGAAATTATTTTTAGTGAGCTAAGAAAACAGGGACTATTGATACAATTTAACATACTGTGTGTGTGTGTTTTAAAATATTAGTCTCATTTCTTTAGTTCAATTTACTATTAGGCATTATTGAAAATTCTACCTCTTTTCATTTGCTCTTAAAAAAACCCCAACAAAACCAAAGAGCCTTTTTTCCAATTCCGAAAACTCTTGGCTAAATACTGGTGCTATTTTCAACTTAGAGTAACTGGCAACCTCACAGTTTGTAAAGTTCAAGAAGAGCAGAAACTCAGCTTCTGAATATGCTGCTCTGTCAGCTGGTTAGAATGAACAGGAAGCAGACAATGGAAGCCCAAACCCCCCTCTCCTATAAAGAAGAGACTCAAATGAAGACTACTTTCCAATACTCGTCTTTTCGATGGTCATGTTGAAAAGTGAATGGGACCCACTTGTAGTCATTCTTCTTGCATCCAAATCATCAATAAGACCTCCTATTGAACCTCTTATTATACTTAATATCATTTTAAATTCTATTTATTTTAACACCATTGCTAGCAAAAAGCACATACCTCATATGTGCCTTCAAAACCATGGTTCCAAGAGAGACAGTACTGAGTAACAGTTACCAGTGCAGGAAGGGCAGAAAAACTGTCACACTGAAAAACTCATTCACTCTTTACTAAGTCTTAGTTTTCTGTTTTCCATTGTAAAATGGAGGTAATTAGAGTCTCTACTTCATAGAGGATGATTGTGACGACTACATAAAATAGTACATGCAAAACATTCCATTACTCTTGGTTATGGTCAGTATTCAATAATAGGTAGCTGTATGTTAGTAGAATAGAAACAGTATTTTACATTATAGTTTGATATAGTAATAATATTAATAGCACTAATATTTCTCAATATAGTCTTCCTTAGTAAAATTGTCACTATTTGCGGATGATATGATCTGAGATATAGAAAATCCCAAAGAGTCAATCAAAAAATTGTTGGAATCAATCAACGATTTCAGTAAAGTGGAGTCTGCAAAGTCACCTTATGGAAAGCAGTGGCATTCCTTTACGCCAACGTTGAAGCATCGGATAAAGAAATACAGAAAACTGTCTCAGTCATATTAGATCAAAAACAATAAAATACTTAGGACTAAATTTAACCAAGGAAGTGAAAGAGCTATACAATGAAAGCCATAAGACTTTTCTGAAAGAAATTGAAGAAGATACAAATGAAAAGATATCCCATGTTCGTGGATCAGAAAAATAAATATTGTTAAAATAGCGATACTATCACAAAGCCATCCACAGATTCAAAGCAATCTCCATGGAAATGTCAAAGGCATTCTTCACATAAACAGAAGAAACAATCCTAAAATTTGTGTGGACCCACAAAAGACTGTGAATAGGCAAAGCAATCCTGAGAAAAAAGAACAAATTCATAGGTATCACACTGATTTCAAACTAATACTCGACAAAGGAGACAAGAATACCCAATGGGGAAAAATAGTCTCGTCAACAAATGGTGCTGGAAAACTGGAGAAACACATGGAGAACAGAACAATGAAATTGGACCTGTCTCATACCACTCACAAGAATTAACTTGAAATGGATCAAAGACTTAAATATAAGACTTGATACTATAAAACTACAAGAAGAAAACACAGGGAAGAAGCTTATTGATGTTGATTTTGGCAATGATCCTTTAGACATGATGCCAAAAGCACAAAAAACAAAAGCAAAAATCAACAAATGGGACCATGTCAAACTCAAAAGCTTCTGCACAGCAGAAGAAACAATGAACAAAACAAAATGGCAGCCCACAGAACGGGAGAAAATTTTTGCAAACCATATATTGGATAAGGGGTTAATATCCAAAATATGTAAAGAACTAACACAACAACAACAAACAAATAATTCAATACAAAATGGGCAGAACTAAACAGACATTTTTCTCAAAGAGGACATCAAAATGTTAAATCTTGAAAAGATGCTCAACATCACTAATCATCAGGAAGATGCAAATGAAAACCACTTATTCACACTTGCTACAATGGCTATCATCAAGAAGACAAGAGACAACAAGCGCTGGCAGGCAGTGGTAAAAATGGAACACTTATATACTGTTGGTGAAAATGTAAAGTAGTCCATCCACTATGGACAACAATATGGAGGTTCCTCAAAAAATTAAACATAGATCTACTATATGACCTAGCAATTCCACCTCTGTGTGCCTACCCAAAGGAAATGAAAACAGTATTTTGATGAGATATATGCACACCCATTTTTATTGCAGCATTATTCACAACAGCCAAGATATGGAAACAACCCATGCCCATTAATAGATGAATGGATAAAAAGATGCGATATGTATAGATACATGATGAAATATTATTCAGCCTTGAGAAAGGAGGCTATTCTGACATTTGTGACAACATGGATGGACCTTGGGCACATTATGCTAAGTGAGATAAGTCAGACAGAGAAAGATAAGTACTCTATGATATTTATACATGGAATCTCAAATAGTCAAATCTGTAAAAAAACCGAGTGCAATGGTTACCAGGGGAAGAAGGGTAGAAGGATAAGATTTATGATGTTTAAGGGCATGAACTTATAAAGAATGGTAAATAAGCCATAGAGACCTAATGCACAGTTTAATGAATATAGAAAATAATACTGTACTATCATGATGTACTGGGATAAATACTGCTTCACTGGTAACCATATTACAATATATAAATGTATCAAAGTAGCACATCGCACATCTTAAATTCATAAAACATCAAATTTATCAAATAACAATAATAGTTTTCCTTGGCAATATCATTAAATAGTCCCTCTCTGCTATTACCTTAACTAAGTAGATTTCTAGAATCATACCAATAAAACTTAACTTTAATGTTTTTATTGGTTTCTTGAAATAGTCCATGAAGGATCCTTGAAAGTAAGGATAGGGTTTATTCATTATTGTATGTCCAATGTCTAGAGCAGTGTCTAACGCATAAATGTTCACTGATAAAATCACTTTTGGGTGATAAGCAACAGAAATGCTTTCTGATAGCAACCACCTGTATTTTTACCCTATTTCATGAAAAAAACTACCTGTTTTATATGCAACACAATGTTAAAAAAATGTTAAATGGAACTCTTTAATTATCTTATAATTAGGCAAAATCTCTGTAAGAGTGAGCGAGAGAGGAAAAAAAAATAGGAAGAGACTAGAAGATAAGTAAAGGGCAGATTCCACTCTCATCTCTGACAAGACAAACCATGGGAGCTTCCCATGGACCAACATGGCCCCTAGAAAGTGGCCGACCTGGAGCCATCTAGCTGATGCCCCACTCAGGAGAGCTTCAACAGTAACAACTGAATGCGAGGGGTTTCTCAGTGACCTGCAGCTGAAGAAGGTATTTGAGGAGGTCAGCTGAAGAACATACTCACAACAGGGGCCTGTGAAGGGAGAGACTGTTCTGAAAAACCTACACGGATGCTCCAGGGAAAAGCAGCATTGGGTAGTGAAAAACTTTGACTCTTTGCTTAAATCCTCCCTATCCAACACCTAATTCAGAGGGGGAGGGAGGGAGGGAGGGAGGGAGGAAGGAAGGGAGGAAGGAAGGAAGGGAAGAAGAGCAGGGAAAGGAAGGGAAAGACAGAAAGAAAGGAAGAGAGAAGGAAAGAAAGGAAAGGAAAGGAAAGGAAAGGAAAGGAAAGGAAAGGAAAGGAAAAAGGAAAAGGAAAGGAAAAGGAAGAGGAAAGGAGAAAGAGAACACGCAAAGGGCATGGAAGAGAAAGCCTTACACTGGATATAAGATGTCATGTTAAGACTGGACTGGACCTTCTTCATGTTTCAATACTAATAAGATGAAGATGAAACTGTTCTAATACTAACTGGTTCCTTAGGGAACATTCTCCAGATATAATCAAGCCATATAAAGAGAAAGTTCGAAAGAGCAAGCATGAAGGGAATGATGGAAAAAAAAACCTCAACTCTTTCCAATGTACCAAGGTTGTTCACTGCGGCAATTACACTCACAATTCTGTAAAAGAGGGTAGGAGAGAGGAAGGTGCAAAGTAACTAGGTGGGGTAGGCAGGTGCCTCATGCTTAGCTATTAAATGCACCCCCTGATGTTACAAAATGAGTTAGCAGGAGGGAGGATTCTGAAGAACTTCTGACTCTGCCAAGTTCTCTTACCACTGCACTGCCCTCCCCTCCCCCTCCCCCCAATAAGGGCTTCTGCCTATATTGCACTTTCAAATTAACAAAGCACTTGGACGACCCACTGCCTAGCCAAGAATGTTTCGTCAGAACAAAATTCTGTCTAACAAGTGTCAAAACAACCATTAAAGAGCATTATCTTAGCGCTGCAGGGAGTCTGCATGATGCAGAGAAAATGCAGGATTGCAATGGAGGGGATGCTTGCATTCTGGTCAGAGCTCAATGAGGAGCACTGCAAAAGGAACGTGGCATTTGGAGTCAGATCGCGATCCAAATTCTGGCTCTGCTATTTAGCAGCTGTGTGACCTCAGGCACAATTCTTAACCTTTTTAATCCTCAGTTTTTTCATGCATAAAATGGGAAAATGGCATCTACTTTATAGGATTGCTGAGAGGAATAATGAGATTATATAAAGGCCTAGGAAAGTGACTGGAACTGAACCCAACAACCATCCAATAAGGTGTGAGTTTTTTCAAATCTTCATCAGTACATTTTCTGCTCTGCTGAGCCAAAAGAACACATGTGATCATGAAACACAACAATATATACGAGAAAAACTTTTTAAAGCAAAAATTATTTTTGAATATTTATTTTTCTTGTTCTCTACCTGAGAGATATCTCTCTCTGAACTGGAGATATCTCTGAACAGGAGCACAGGGTGAAGATAAGACGGGGAAATTCCTTCTCCTTAGACAACAAAGTCTAAAGGCGCCTGGGTTGCCCAGTCAGTTGAGCCACTGACTCTTGATTTCTGTTCTTCAGCCTTGAGAGAGGAGGCTATTCTGACATTTGTGACAACATGGATGGACCTTGGTTATGATCCCAGGGTTGTGGGATGGAGCCCCGTGTTGGGCTCTGCACTCTGCATGGAGACTGCTTGGGATTCTCTTTCTCTCCCTCTCCCTCTGCCCCTCTCCCCCACTCACATGCTCTCTGTCTCTCTCGCTCTCTCAAATAAAAAGAAAACAAAGTCTAATCTCTCAGAGCCAACTTGCTCTACATTTCTTAGGTGACAGTTATTTTTATTAGTATTTTCATACACAGAATTTCTTTTCAATTATAAAAGACATACATATTCATTGTAGAAAAGTAAGAAATATTACAAAGTATTTCAGATTTTTTTTGGATAAGAATATTTTTTTAAGAATTGGTCTTCTATGTACATACGGTTTTGCATCTTGCTTTTTAAAGTTAACACTACATAATAGGACTTTTGGATCAGGATCATTTGAAACTTGGTTGAAATATCTGAGTCAGTAAACAAATAAGAAGAGAAGCCATAATTCATCAGCAAGTAACAGAGAATGTAAAGATAGTCCCTTAAAGGTGTTTATTACTATGAAGTACATACAGTCAAAGAAGAAAACACAAAATGTGGATATACGATTTATAGAAATAGAAGAAACCAAATACCAATGTAATGATTAGAAGAAACCAAATACCAATGTAATGATCTCAGAATAAAATATCTCTAGATCTACAGAAGTCCAGGTGGGCATTTCCTCCCCTCTGCATCCTTCCTCCTTAAATCCCCAAAGAAGTAACCACAGTCCTCAAGAGTGAGTCTCAAAATATTTAACAACTGTTAACACATGTCGTTTGTCACTGCTAGTGGTAGAGCTCTTCCCACTCAAGGTCCCAGAGGCCAAAGACACCAACGTGTTGGGAGCCCTCTTCCTGCCAGTTGTCCCGATTTTGCTTTTGCTTCTAGGGTTCTTTGCCAAGTCATTTACTTAAACTTTAAGTGAATTTACCAATCTTTTCTCTTATTGCCTCTGGCTTTTTTAGGGATAGCTAGACATGGTTTCTCCACAACTAGTTTATGTAGGAATTCACTGATGTTTTCTTGTAGTACTCGCGTGATTTCATTCTCTACATTTAGATCTCTGACAATTAGCAGTGCATTCTGGTATATAGTCTGAGGTTTGAATCTGTTTTTCTTTCTTGTCAATAATTTCAGATGACACTCTCATTACGAATTAAATAGATTGGGTCCATGTCTGTATCTTCCTTTATGTTCATTATTGTGTGTGTCTATTCGTGCGCCAACACTATTCTGTTTTGTTTTTTTTTAATTTTAACGTTTATTTATTTTTGAGACAGAGAGAGACAGAGCATGAACAGGGGAGGGGCAGAGAGAGAGGGAGACACAGAATCTGAAACAGGCTCCAGGCTCTGAGCGATCAGCACAGAGCCCGACGCGGGACTCCAACTCATGGACCATGAGATCATGACCTGAGCCGAAGTCGGATGCTTAACCGACTGAGCCACCCAGGCGCCCCTATTCTGTTTTAATTATAAGAACTTTACACTATGTTTTAATACCTGGTAGATATTAAAGACTGTATCTAGTAGATATAAACTATATCTAGTCTCTCTCTGTGTGTTCTTTTTGAGGGCTTTTTCAGGTGATTTTTCAAATTTACTCTCCATGTGAGCTGCATAATCGGTTGTCTAACTCCAAAACCAAACCAAACCAAATAAAGCAATTTATTTGCATTTTACTGGATTAAATTTAAAAATTAACTTGAGGATAACTACCTTTATAATGGTGAGATGCCCACCAAGAACAAGATAAGTCTTTCTATTGACTCAGGCCAGTTTTTTGTCTTTCAAAGATATTTTGAAGTTTACATCTTATAGATTTCGTCCATTTCATGCTACCTTTATTATTAAGAATTTTGTCACTATTACGCAATAGGGTTTTTATTCTGTATCTTACAAATGGTAATATCTTAGACATAATAAAGCTATTGACTTTTGTTAATGTTACACTATATTACCTAATGATTTATTGTTTGTGTTAATTTTGTCATTTATTCTCATGAATTTTCCACGCATATTGTCATCTCATGCACAAACAAAGGTTTTCATTCTTTTCCAAATCTCTCACCTCTAATTTTTCTATAGAGTAGTAAAGGTAGTCAATATCCTTGCCTTTTTCTTGACTTTAGGAAAATATTTCCAGCATTTTCCCATTAAATTAGATGCCGGCTTTAGAACTGATAATGTTAGCGCTCTCTCTCTCTCTCTCTCTCAAACACACACACACACACACACACACACACACACACCAATAAACCAATGTTAGATATATATGTATGCAAAATCTTTTAAATAAAATGCTAAATAAAAGCTGACAACACATTAAATATGTTTTTTCTAGAAATGCAGGGATGGTTCAAATACATAAAATACTATATTTATCATATTTAGAGCTCAGAAAAACCCTCATATGATTAGCTCTCTAGATGCTGATAAAAAGTTCAACAAAATTCAACTATAATTTCTATAAAAATACTCAATAAAATAGGAATTTATGAATACTACTATAACGTGATAATCATAATTATATTCATAAATATAGACAGAAAAACAAAGAAATAGAATTCAGCTATACATGGGAAAATGCTCATTCTCAATGAGGAAATATCAGCGACATTTTCTTGAACTCAAGAATTATTGTTTAACATTTTGTTAGAAGCATAGCCAATGCAATCAGATGAAAGTTATGATGCTATTTAAGCCCAAACAAGTTGACTTTATAGAAATATGCACAATTATAACTGTTTCACCTGTGGGTTGGCTATAGGCTGGATGATACACATGTGAGTACTACAAGAATGGGAATGGATTTATTGTGAAACAAAGGGATGTTTCTACCATGCACAGATTTGAGGAATGATTCATCCTGGGATCTGAATCACCCGGGGAGCTTATACATGTTGGCCACAGAGTGAGTGTTTCCATCCCTCCAAAATTCATATGTTGAGACTTTTGAGAGAGAGAGAGAGAGAGAGAGAGAGAGAGAGACAGACAGAAGAAGAGGGAGAGAGAGAGAGATAAACAGAGAGAGAGAGAGAGGGAGACACAGAATCCAAAGCAGGCTCCAGGCTCCGTGCTGTCAGCATGGAGCCCAAGGCAGGGCTCCAACTAACAAACCGAGATCATGACCTGAGGTGAAGTTGGATGCTTAACCAACTGAGCCACCCAGGTACCCAAGCTGAAGCTACTTCTTAGCAAAGTGTTGAAGGTATAGCTTGGCTCCTCCTGACTACTTACTGTAAAATGCAATGAGGGAGAAATGATGAAAAGCAGAATCAGACCTATAAATACAGAGAACAGACAGCAATGGAATGATTAAGTTATGGGAATAAAAGGTACAGTATAGGGAATATAGTCATTGGTATTGTAACAGTTGAAAGATGGTAGTTATTTATACTTGTAGTGAGCATAGAACAACATATAGAGTTATTGAATCATTATGTTGTATACCTGAAACCAATTTAACATTGTGTATCACCTATACTCAAAAAAAGAAAACAAAGAAGAGAGAAATGACTTAAAGATGGAGTTGTGGAATTTTTAGGTAAAAAGGAAGCAGAACTTAAAGATTTGTAAAATTCTTAGCCTATCCATATTGTGAAAAACAGTTGGAAAAGAACATTACAGGTGTGGCCAACTGACCATTTGATAAAGAGATCATTATGAATCAGCCATCTCAATAGAAACCAAGAGTTTTTCTCCAAGATAATGGAAGAAGAACCCCAAAGGCAATACAGAAATCATCAGGGCTATCTCCTTGGTTTCAAAGTGGGGAACCATGGTCTTGTTTCCAACAGACTAGATGGCTTCTTCCAAAGCAATGGGGGAAGGGTCACATAGTGCCTTGGAGCCCAACCCCTGCCCAGCAAATTTGTGGAGACAGAACCACCACCTCAGTGGGTCCAAAAGGTGGGATCTTTACCACCAGGACCTGTAGGACAGACCGCTGATTTTAAGAGAATTATTCTTAAGCCTTAAGATCTCATGGAGTTTTCCTTCTAAGTCTGGACTTTCTTGGGATCAATTACTCTTTTCTTCTTTCCTAGTTCCCCCTTTTGAAATGAAGAGGTCTATCTTATGCCTGTCCCACCACTGTGTTTTGGAAGTGCATGACTTAATAAGGTTTCACAGATTCACAGCTGGATAACAATTTGCCTCAGAATGAATCATACCTTGAATGTCATCCATATCTGATTTAGATGATACTTAGATGAGACTCTGGATTTTAGACTTTAGAGTTCATGCTGGAACAAGTTAAGACTTTGAGACCATTAGAATGTAATGAATATATTTTGCATGTAAGAAAGACAAGGGTTCGAAGGACAAGAGGTGGAATGCTACAGACTGAATGTTTGTGTCTCCCTCAAATTTGTATGTTGAAACATAATGTGTTGGTATCAGAAGGTGGAGTCTTCGGAAAATGAGTAGGTCATGAGCGCAGAGCCCTCATAAATGGGATTAGTGTCCTTAGAGAAGAGACTTTACCCTTTCACCCCCTCTACCATGTGAGGACAAAGAGGAAAGATAGCTATGAACCAGGAAGCAGGGTCTCACCAGACACCAAATCTGCTATCACTTTGATCTTGGAACTTTTAGCCTCCAAAACTGTGAGAAATACATTTCTGTTTTTATAAGCCAACCAGTCTATGCCATCGTTATAGCAGCCCAAACAGACTAAGATAATGTCTATATATCATACATATGTCTCTTATACCTGGAAATACAGATTTCCAGACCTGATCATTCAATAAGTAGGTCTAGGATACTATCTTGGAAACTCTGTTCTTACTTTGTATTTCAATGGGCAGACATGGTTTTAAATACCATGATTTTACAAAGCTTTATTTATTTGATTGGTTGGTTGTTTATTTTTCACCTTGTTTCAGAATGGATTTAAGGTGCCTTACCAGCACACATAAAACGCGGCAAGACCAATTTAGAAAGAGAGACAATTCAAACAAAGAAAGTGAAATGTTGGCACAGGTGAAGCCACTACCAAGAAGCCCACACCAGGGGATAAGAAGCACTAAGGCTCTTTGCAGAGGATGAGACACAAAACCAATCCTGGGGTATTGTGTGGAGTAAATTACATTACACTCTCCCTGTCTCTCCAACTTGTACTATTTGCATGTGCATAAAGTGGTTTAAAATAAACATCAAGAGCTGCTATAGGAAAAGGGGTGGCATAAAGGTTTATCACAGCCTTCAAAAGGATGTGCAGAAGAGTGCAGTAAATCCCCAAACTTTGGTTATTTAGGCAGAGGTCTGGGGCCTGGATGTAGGCATCATACCCTAGATTTTTATGAATTTAATATTTTAGCATAGGTCAGCAGGGTCATCTCCAGCATCTATATCTATGAAGCTTTATTTACTATCTACGCCATGTGGCTACTCCAGAGAATCTAAGAATGGTTAAATGATAGCAAATGCACAGACACATGTCTGTGCATACACTTACAACACAACAATTAGCATGCAGATAGGAAAAGCAATCACAAATCATAAAGTATGGTATTTGAAACCAGGTCTACCAGATACTCATTATATGGTTTTGACTTCAATTGATTATCACACTTAGATTTTCACTGACTAGCCACTAGAGCAAAAAGGGAAACATGATAAAGATTGTTCTATCCTGATTTAAAGAAAAATCTTGAATATCTTTGGGAATAGATTTTTTCCCCCGTTATTAAATTCTAAGTGGAGTTTACCAGACGGAGCTATCCAGGAAGGGTACTGAGTCAAAACTCTATAGCCTTTTCCGCCCTCCAACATATCAGGAGATTGGCTTTTATCTCGCTGGTTTATAGTTAGGTCCTTAATTAGCTACTCACATGTGTTTTTCCTTATTTAGATTAAGAGCTCTGGGGGAATCAGAATATGTCTGTTCAGCTTCCTATTGATGCACTTTTCTTGATATAGTGGGCACTAATAAATGTTTATCAAATGAGGGATGAATAATGAATGAATAAATGAACAATCAACACTTTGAGTGTCCAATTGCATCTCTCAGCTGTTACCCAAATGACTGGGCTTGGGGTAGTTACTTAACAGTTCATTTAACAAATATTCATTGAGCACCTACTACATGCTAGCCAGCATTTTTACTACTGGGATATGGACCGGAAACAAAAGAAGTTTAAAAAAAAATCCCTTCATTTATAGTGCATATATTCTAAGGTGGGTTTGAGAATAAACAATTAAAACATATAACATATTAGATGACAAGAAGTGTTTTGCGGCAGGGGAGGGAAGAACTGACAGTGCAGAAAAGAGAAAGAAGTTCTGGGCTCTGTGTGTGTGTGTGTGTGTGTGTGTGTGTGTGTGTGTGTGCGTGTGTGTGTCAGAGATAGAGAAAGAAAGAGATGGAGTACACTAGAGAATAATCCAGGAGAAAAGGCATGATTTATGCATCCCAGCTCTTTATGGAGACTGATCTAAATAAGAATAAAAGACATACTGAGTTAGCTGTCATGATTCCAAGGCAGGTCATAGTGTTGATGGAAAGAGGCTTAACTTACACCCAGAAACACACAGAATCACAGGTAATTGTCCCACTTTGCTGCACAGAGAGATTCTCAGGTATATCTAAATCATACCATGCTGGCTAAGTGCACACACGGTGGGGAGTGGCCTGGGCAAAGTGGTGGAGGAGAAGGCTAGAGGAGGAAATTCCTGGGCGTGTGGGGACTTCTTGCAGCACTGCAACAGTAATGTTTCCCAGAAAAGAACTTGAGAATTAATTTCCAATTGGAAGTCTACACGCAATTTAGGTAGGCAAAAAGTAATTTCCTGGGTTGGATTTGGGCCAAGGCATTGGAATTAACACCTCATCTCTCACAAAAAAATTGCCGGGGGGATCGCTAATAATCACAGGCAAGCCTGGCCTCAGATTTACAGCTCCAGTGTAGGCCGGTGTCTTCAGAGGGCAGCTCTGATTAGCACTCTGAACAAACTCCAGGTGATGGATGACATCTAAAAGCCACTTACTGATTTACATGCACTCTGAGCTCCCAACAGCCCCTACGCACTTCCTAGAGAGCTCCTGTGCAGAAGGGCCACCAAGACTTTGCTCTGTCAACGAGTACAAGATCTGATCAATTGATACTAAAGGACTTCTACAACCGAGAAAACTAAAAACAAAAACAAAAAATAAAAATAAAAATAAAATAGGTCAAGAGATTCTTGCTGTGGTGATTGTTATTTTTAAGGAGGTAAATACATGAATTTGAATACTGCAGAAATCATACAGGCGGTGAAGACTGAATGAAGAATCCCAGACTGAGTTTGCATCTCTACAACAATGCAACCATGTTAAATCCTGCTAGCCACTTCACCTCTTGGAGCCTCAGCCTCCCTGTCCCTATAGGCACCTAGAATGCAATCCAAATAACTTACCCATTCTAAAAAATCACCACCTGATTTATCACCCAATGGTCCCTCTTAACATCTGTTCCTACGCCTCTCTCCCTGTGATCCCAGCCACACCGGCCTTCTTTCTGTCCTGAAAGTCTGCTGCCCTTGTCTGGACTCAGGGCCTTAGCACTTGCTTTTCTTACTTACCATGTGGAACTCTACTGCCCCAGAGCTTTGCATGGCCGGCTCTTCCCATCATTCAAATATGCCCTTCTCAGAGGCTCTCCCTCATCATGCAATCTGGTGTTGTCCTTTGCTCCACTGATTTTTTTTTTCTTACAGCATCCCGTTGTATTCATTTCATTTTCTAAAATGATCTTTTTAATTCACTTGTGCACTTGTTTAATGTCCTCTTCCCCGCAGAATCAGTTGCCAGAAGGAAAACAGTCTTATACATCTTTCTCACCAGTTTATTCCTGATATTTGAGACAGGAACTAGTGGAGAGCACAGGCTCAGTGATGGGTCTCGGGCCATCCCAGTTACAGCAGTCTGGGAGCCCACACCTCTCACCAGCCTAGCTCTCAGATCCAGGTAACACCACGAGCTAGAGCTAGGGAAGTTATTCCTAGGGTCTTTCTTCACCTGCCCCACCCCCTGCCTATTCTAGATAGAACTTCTTTCTCCCCAGGGCACTGTTCTCCATTATAATCACACAGAAAGGAAGGTTTTGAGATAAGGGTAACATGAGATGGAATGAATTAAAATATGTAAAACTGTACCTAGCTTGTAGTAAGCACTCCCTAACCTGGCAATGGTGACATCTGATAGAATATTAAATAAAATGCAGAATAGTCGAGAGTATTTTAATAAAACAAGAGTGACATTTTTACCTATGGTAAACTTTCAAAATACTCTCTAATAGGTGATTTTTCAGGTGCCACATGTTTCTCCTGACAGCATGGGAAGGCCAAGGGTTGAGAAAGAATGAGTGGGGTTGGGATTAAGCACAGGCTATGTGGGCAAAAGGGTATTAACTGACTGGGGGGTGAGGTAGGTGCCATGAATCCATGAAATCCAAGGCAAGAATGTGGCTCATTGTGGTGGTGGGAAGGGTGGCCCAGAAAGAATGAGAATATGGAAGTAGGGCAGGTGTATGCTTCTTGCCAAATGAAATAGTCAATTAAAAGTCTCAAACAGGCCAGAGGGCCAGATCTGGCAAAAGTTACGTTGTGTGGCTCATATGGAGTCATTAGTTTAAAAACAAAAACTGAATGCCCCTCCTCAAGGCACATCATTTTATCAAGACCCCTCTTGTTCACTGACTCCCATTACATATTGTGCTCAGATGTTATTTCAGATTGTAACTACAAGGATTAAGAGTGGTATTATAGCCAGTAAACAAGAAGCAGAAGTCTTACAGTCAAGAATCTTTGAAAGCTGGGGATGTTAAAGCAGTAAGGCAAGATCAGAATTGGTCAAATGCAACAGCCAGCATTCACACTAATGATATTTCTGGAACAGTGCTGTCTTTTTAAGTAGCCTTGTCTGAATATTTAGACTTAACCTCTTTTATGTCTAATGTAACATCTAAATCTGTCTCCTTCATCTTAAAAAGACACCGATATCAGATGGGCTCTACCAGATTGAATGTGAAGTCCCAAGAGACTTCTTGCCTGGAATAGGAAAGAGGGCAATTATATCTTTCAGTGGACATAGACAACTTCTTCACAGAAGAGAACTTCCATATGCCAGTTTTATCAGAGACCATCCAAGTAAAGAAAGCTCATTACACCAGGTAGTGACAGGGATCATTTAACCTGGACCATTGGTTACCAGAGGTGAGAACTGGAAGACCAACCAAGAGAAGGTGAGGCAACACAGAGATTAGCAACTACAGGGAGCTGCTACCACATTGAGGACTGGAGAGGGGAGGCAAGAGAACTGGAGCCTGGAAGCCTGGGCCACACCACATATGAACATAGAACCATGGCAGACCTATGGGGTGGACAGACGGGAAAGAGGTATGTGGTACCACAGCCATTGTTAGATCTAGGCCTGAAGAAGACAGAAGAGGGAAGACATCTTTGATTCATAGCTCCTTCCTTCCTTCCAGCCTCTACCCAGTTCTCCCCACTGCCCTAAAAGAGCCAGAAAGTAGTTGATAAAAGAGACTGGGAATCCTACTTTGCAGGAGGTAGAGCCCTCTGATACAATGAAAGAGCAGAAGATGGAAACACAATGGCACAGGAAAGGGTTGAAACACTCGCTCCAGTTCACCAAAGCATGGTTTGCCCACAATGGACTGCTCCATCAGGTGCTCTCTTTTTTGTTTACTTGTTTTCATTTATATGATGCTCTTTATGGGTTTGCTGTCAGCATGATTTAAAAGTATCCTTCTCACACAAGTGAAACCATTCAAGGCCATTCTAGCTAGATGGGTGATTTCTCTCAGTGCCAATTTAAGTTTATTTTCATAAATATATATGCATTTGAAACCAGCAAAGAAAAGGAACTAATCTGAGAAGAGAGTGGAGTGCTAACACAAACCAGAAATCCATTATAGTGTGCTTCGCAAATACTGTAGGTAATTAAAGACTTTTAAGGGCAACTACAGTATTATTTACTTGACAGTGGAACTCTTACAGGCTATTATGTAAATACACATTGAGCACATTTTAAAAGTGCATGCTATTTACTATTCATAAGTGTTGTTAATATGTATTTCATTTAACCCTAAGGAGCCATTTCAGTCTCCTGTGTGAATTTACACTTATGAATGTTTTTATAAAATGCATATTATTTACCCAATAGGCAGCTGTGCCATAAGAAATGCTAGAGCTGATTGCCAATTTAACTTCACATGAGTTTCCACGCAATTGTTCCTTAGGTCTGCCTGCATGATTGGGCATCCCTAAATAGCCCTTCCTTTCAGAACCCTGCAACTCAAGACCCATGAGCTGTTCAAATGAAGGAATTTTCCAGTCAGTTTTAGCGGTTCTGGGGATTTTAGTATCACATAAAAAGGGGCCAGGATATGTCTCATCTTAGAAAATAAAATAAAGATTTCAGCACTGCAAATAGAGGTCTATAAAGTATATGTGTGTAATCACCTTGTTTGCTCTGTGTACCGAAGTCAATATCCACCAAATAAAGATGAGCATGCTCTAGAATGAGAGACTGAAAAAGCGAATTCCCTCCCTCCCTCCAACCATCCCTCTGGTCCTCCCTCCCCTCCTTCCTTCCTACTTTCCTTCCTTCCTATCAGGATGGAATCCCTCCTGCCTCAATCATTTTCATGAAGACACCAATATGATCCCCTTCCCCCTCCACATACACACCATATGCAGAATTTACAAAAGGAATGAAGATTCCCTGCCAATACACACACCATATGCAGAATTTACAAGTGGAATCTGTTCCATGACTCCTGTACCCCTCAAGCAGATCAAAGGCATAACAGGGATCAGAAAAAAAAATTAAAGAGAACAGACTGGTGAAAAGATTTCTTCAGAGAGTTTCTAAGCTGAAAGTCTCTGCTCCTTCTTCTGGAAAAGGAGTGGATAAGAGTGCCACTTTCTAACCCAAAGCCTGGAGGTATACACTGAGAGCTTTGAATTTGTTCCTGTGGCAGAAACAAAGACTTGGTGCTATTCTTATGACCAATAAAGTTAACATAGATTGAGAACTGAGATCTGATTCCTACCCACGAAATCTAGAGGGCAAGAGAAAGGTTGCTGAACAGTTTTGATGGCAGATATGAGAGATGGCTGTTGTGTTGAGATTGTCCTGTAGTTCTGGAAATTGCCAGGACAAAGATGTGGTAGTGTATTCTAGCAGTCTGATGTGCGCCATGCTGCAAAGAGAGCAGGCATCAGATTGTTTGGGGTCCTATTTGAGAGGCTGGAGGTATGAAACTGGATGCCTTGGATCAAGGGCAAAATCAGAAGCAATGACCCAGGCTACAAGTGCATCTGGCACTTGAGAGATCTCTACTGAAAAGAACCACTGAGGAAATCACAACTGTACCCCACACAAGGGTCACCTTTAACCATATGCCAGGTCCAAGGAATCAGAAGCCACCTCCTAACTGAGTAAATACCCATCTCTTCATCTCTCTTCCCTCCTCCTTTTAGACCATGGCAGATAGTGAATAGTAGCTAGCAAAATGGACAGTACAAGAGAGGGTAAAATGTTGAATAGAAGTCCAAATTCTTTGTGGTAGATTGTAAAATTGGCCATACATCATCCTCCTCCCTGAAATGTGGTATGACATATCCTCTTATCAAAAGGTGGACACTGTTTCTCCACACCCTGAATCAAGGTTGATGGGTTGACTTGCTTTGCCCAAGTCTGGAAGACAGTTTAAGCATTTGTACATTTGGGACTTGCTCTCCCTTGTTGGACATGGAAATCCTGTGACCACCACCATGCGAATGAGCCTGGGCCAGCCCATTGGAGGATAAGAAATACGTATCACAGTGCCCCAGCCAATAACAACCAGATATGTAAGTGAGGTCACTGACCACCAGCTGACTGTTGAACCATGAATGAGCACAGCTGAGACCAGCAAATGAACCAGGTGTCTGAACCTCACTCAAATCGCTGATCCGTAGACTGTGGACAAATAATGATTATTGTTTTCCGTCGCTAGGTTTTGGGTCAATTTATTGTACAGCAGGAGATAACTGATAGAGCCTCTCCTCCTCAGGCAGATTTTCAGTCTGAAGCAAGCTTGAATTGGGGAGGAGGAGAAAGAAGTTCAAAATGTCTGCGGGTTTCAACATTGGAATTTCTGAATTGAAATTGTGTTTTTGACGTAACGTGACTATAGGAGCTTCTAACACCTAACAATCACTGGCCTGCATGAATTTCCATCTATCAACAGGGGGAAATCATTCCCAGTGAACAAAATTTAAAGAGATGGTAAGACATAAAGTAAAAATTGCATTTTGATCAAAATCCATGTGCTGTTCAGCACATTGATTACAATTTAATAAACACGCATTACGTACCCAGTATAACACATTCAGCATGACCTCATGCATGGCATTTCAGAACTTCATTCAACTCATTTACTGCTTATCATATGGATTCAAATGTGGATTTTTTCAAAGATATTAGAAAATTAAAATGGACCGTATAGCATTTGATATTAAGGCTTCATTCAGTGTTTATTTCCTGGGAACTTGGTAACAAGACAGTTGCCTTTATCAACAGCTTTTAATGTTAAGTATTAGATTAAACCATATGACAGTGCCATTTTTATAAGCCAACACTGCAGAGATACCAGGAATTCTGCATGTTTCAGTGTAATATAATACTCGTGGTGCACAGGTTAGTCAACACGAGAAAGAGTGGAAGAGAAAAAGAAGTGAGTGAATTTGAAAGATGATGTTGATTTGTTGATGGGCATTCAACACCTCCCCAAAATTTCCCCAGCTCCTGTCTCTCACACTTGCTACAGAGTTTGGAAAAGAAAATTTGCCTTTCTAGCCATAGTCAAGTATTGCCTTATGGCATTTTCCTGACATATACACCCTAAGCTGGGGCTTCTGGAAAGACATTTGTTCTCTTAATAACAGGGGTGGATAAGGCTGGTACCATGCTATCTTTTCTCTCTTTTTTCCTGTCCTGGGCTTGATGCTGTAGCTCAGCCAGCTAAAAGGTTAAAAATGCTGATCAGAAGGATAAAAAGAAACTGGGTCCACGATCACATCAAAGTGCTGTCACACCTGCCCTGGGCTTTCTATCTCCAGATTTTTGCTATGTGAGAAAAACCAACCCATATTTACTTAGGCCATGCCTAGCTGGGTTTTATGTAAAACAGAGCTGGAAAAAAAAATGTCTGATATAGTAATAAGCAATGAATGTGTAAGCACACACATAGGGAATTATCAGGGCCTGGGTAATAAGATTTTCTGTTAAAAATCCTATTAACAAAAGTGAGGAAAAGTGCTTTTTGTAGCAATCTTTATTAGAGTTTGTATTAAATATGTCACATTTTCTGCTTTAGTGAGTACAGAAAGTACAGTTTGACTTCTTTTTGTACTTCAACCATAATTCAGTGCCATAGGCTTATCTTTCTGAGCACCAAAGATTACCGGTAGGTTCAACCTTATGAAACAGCTGCTAGCCACCTGTATTTGACCAACATAAGTGACAATTCCATAAGGCTCAACATCATATGCAGCCCTGTGCTCTAAGTGCTAAGAAGTCTCTGAGATATAGCAGGTGCTGCATGGATGCCAGGACATACTCTAGAGGTAACAATTTCACATTTTTATTTATCTGTTGATCTATTTATCTAATTAACAAAATTTTGAGATTTACTTGTTTTCTTGAAATTCTCCTCTAACACATGAAAGGAAAGTTTAGCCAAACTTCTAATTATTTATGGTTTCAGATCTCACAGCACCCAGCATGCTGCATACAAATATACATACCCTGAATCCTCAATATGTTGTTGATTAAAATCTGATCATTGGAAATGGGTTGGTGTGTCTAAAAATATCACACACATATACACACATACATATATATCATGCGTATCTTATATTCTCCTTAGACCAAATTATTTTACTTTTTGGGCCACACTAGAATTTCTTCAAAATAAGAATTTAAAAACCAAATCTCCAGGGCACCTGAGTGGCTCTGTCGGGTAAGTGTCCGATCACAATCTCAGGTCGTGATCTCATGGTTTGTGAGTTCGAGCCCCATGTCAGGCTCTGTGCTGACAGCCCAGAGCCTGGGGCCTGCTTCGGATTCTGTGTCTCCCCCTCTTCTCTGCCCCTCCCCTGCTCATGCTCGCTCGCTCTCTCTCTCCAACATATAAACATTTAAAAAAATTATTAAAAACCAAATCTCCTAGGCTTATTAAATGCTAGTAATAGTGATACCGTCATCAATAAGACATTTAGTAGCATTTTATTGGTTACTTATTAATTTGCATTAAAAGATAATAAATATTATTAAAGTTTTTTTTTAGAATACATTCCGTTTTGAAAACTGTCTGGAATGTCAAACATAATGCATTTTGCATTAGTTCTATATAAATTTTCATTGAATTCAAACTTTTCAATAAATCTTCCAATATCTAATGCATCATATTATCAAGGCACAAAAAACCATTATATGATTATAAGAAGAACCTCAGAACTCAGTGTCTTCAAATTTAATGGACTCCCAATGCTTTTTTTCCCCTTGCAAAGACTGTTTTTAAGACATTTCACGGTATTTTATACATTATAAATGGATTCCATTCTTGGCTTAGTAATTCACCTAATGGACAATGGATACAAAAAAGCTGTAACTCCAGGGACATTAAATTGGTTCTAAACTCTGAAAATTACAGCTTTTACAAAAAGAAGAAAATACTAAAAACATGTCTAATGCAACACTGCATCTAATTTTCCACTACCTCCAGATTGTGTCTAAAAGCTCCTAAACTTCTTAATGACACAATATGTTAAAATTGTGTTCCTGTATATTTAGATCTCAGAAAGATCTCATCCATTTTATAACCCCGAGGAGGGCTTACGAGCAAGAAGGGCACACATATGTGTTGGGGGGCAGAGACAGGAACAAGTGCGAGGTGCTACATCTATCCCAGACACTATGAATTCGCACACTGGGATAGGAAAGTAGCACCTTCCTACGGCAGCCTCTCACTCACCGAGGCAACTACGGATCCAAATTCCCATTTTAAGCACTGATCAATGGGACTTCAGGAAAGGGATAGAGGAGGAAGAGAAGAAAATGTTTTCTAGACATACCTGATGATCAACTCTAAGCCTTAAGACCAGCCTCTAATATGGTAATGCTCTCATGTAGGTCCTCATCCGTTCAGAGAACAGGGGCAGTGTTGTGTGAAGCTTAAACAACCCATTTTAGTAGTGGAGGGGAGTGCCATTCTGCTACAAAAGTGTGTCACGTTTTGTGAATTCCCACGTGACTAGAAAAAATATGACTAGCATCTGAAGGCAAAGGGTCTATGAACTGTCACAGGTTTTGGCAATGCTTGGCATGTTATTAGCTGTCTAAGCTCCTTCATGAGATATTCTAATTTTAATTACACTGTTAATTAATTTAATTTAATACTACTATCTCCCCTGACCCTTCCCTTCCGAAAAATAAACAACTGATCCAAAACAATATTACTATACCATAGGTTCCCCCCATTTAATCTGCTTGTGTTTTCTCTACCTTATGCTGAGGTTAGGAAGCAATCATTTTTGTGTGGATTTCCCCACACTTCACAATGAACATAAGCACAGCATGGGGAAATGCGTCTTACGTGTTCCTCTGCTAACTTGAGCATTTTACCTCCTCGAGTATTCGTGTTGGACAAAGAGCGATTCTGTTCTAGCTTTCGCTCACTCCTTTTTAACTTCTTATGGAACTATGACAGAGTTTGCACGTCATTTAGAAAATGTGTATTTCTTTTAAATTAGCACCTTTTGGACATCTAGGTCAAAAAAAATAAAAAGTCCTTTTGCCCAATGATTTTTTTTTTTAAACTCCAAATCTGACCTACTATAACAGGAATTTACCTAATCTGGATCTTTTTTGGCTGCCTTAATTTCAGTACTTCATCCCCCTTGTAATATGTTGATAGTTTTCAATCTTTTTTTTTTTTTCATGCTAAGGAAAGAACTCTTATCAAGCTTTAATTCCCAGCTTTTCTCTTAATTTGTACCTGTTCTCTCCTTAAATGCTGTGCATTGCCCTCCAGTTCTCAAGGAGAGCACTTGATTTTAATGAGAAATTCCTTATTTTTGTTAGAGGCTTAGTTAACTCTGCTCTTGCCTTGATTTGGTCTGAACGCTTCGCCACAATTGAATTCTTCTGTCTTGTTCCTTAACACTTGCTGGCTCTCTTTCCTCAGTCCACATACCACACCTTCATATTATGTGAGGTAACCGTGGTAAGCCCTTGCCACCATTTTTATAAACAACATTTGTGCGAAAATAGGTCTTTGTTTCTCTGAATTCTCTCTGTGCCCTTTGTCCCAGCCTTCATCATTATCATCTAACGCTCCCTAGAGGCTCTAGAATCTAAACAACTGAAATGATTTCACTCTCTCTTACCACCACCCACCAATGTCACGAAAACCCTGTGGATCCTCGCTCCTAAATATCTTCAGAATTTGTTTCCTTTTCCTTCTTCCCTAGTATTTTATGCACCTACAATAACTAATATATATTGCAAAGTGTAATGTATTAGTGCCATTTTATTTTATCAAATATTATTTTCTTTTATTGCATCAAACTATTTCATCATTACAACAACCCGGTAAAGTCGATAGTGCTAACTCTTCGACTCTACAGGTGACAAAATTAAGGCACATGTAAATTAGGCAATGGTTTGAGGTCCCCAAACCAAGGGAGAACCAGAGCCTCTACAACATGGCTTTCTTCTTGCAAGGACTATTGCGAGATGTTCCAGAGTGCTCTTCCGTACTATAGTTTTACCCTCACCCCCTTAATGACCTCTGCAAAGGCACTAAGCTGAATCTCTGAAACATAATTCTGGACAAATCATCCTTCTACTTAAAAAAATTTAGCTTCCCATTGTCTACGGGACAATGCTTAATCTGAGCACATAAAGCTATCTGCAATCCAGCCTAACCTTTCCCATTCACACCATTTATCCCGCCCCTTCCACCCCACAGCAAAAGCCCCTAACAGCACTGAAGACATGACCTTCTAGGTCTTTTTACCTGGAGTTCTGCCCCTACTTACAGTGCTCTTGTCTGAACTAACTGGGCACTCCTTGTGTGTGCCTGGTCATAACTGTCACCTCTTTTACAGAAACCCACCAAAATGGCTTGTGAGGAATCATCCTTCCTTCCACTGAGATGTGTCAGAATTTTTTTCTTAACTCTCTTGGAGCATTTATTTGTGATCTCTCTCCCTTGATTATGAACATGTTAAGGGACAAGATCACATCTTTAAGGTCTGTTTCATCTCTCCAGTGCCTGTTACATATAAATATTTGTCAAATAATGCTCCAATCCTTCTCCTCTATCCCTTACCTTTTAAAAATCATTATTTTATTCCTTCAAACCTTCCATAGGAATATTAACTTTCAGTTACGCAAAATTTCACTCTGAAGGATGCTATTTGATCATTTGTTGCCCTTGGGCCACTCAGGGTTCCTGTTACTGAATCCTGATAATCCTCCAGTCAGTAATTCTGCAGCAAAGCAGTTCTCAAAGTGTGTTCCAGGGACCACTAGGGGTCCCTGAGAACCAGAGATCTGTGAGGTCAAAATTACATTTTTTCATTATAATACTAAGAACTTACTTGCCTTTTCACTATTATTCTCTCCTGGGTATCCAATGGAGTTTTCTAGAAGATACCTGACATGATGATTTGTCAATTCATGGCTAATGGGATGTGTGTAAGCTTGTGTTTTAAAAATTTGTTTTCATTACTAATTCAGTAAATATTGATAAGTATTCAGTAAATGTTAAATACTTCACATAAAGAAAATCTCTTTGGGCTCTTTGATAATTTTTAAGATGATAAAAGGGCCCTAAGGCCAAAAAGTTTGAGAACCTCTGCTCTAGCAATATGCAGGCCTACAGTGAATTGTAGGGTGCTGATAAGAATAGCGTATGGAACAGAATCAAAGTTCTGAAAATTGCATGTGCAACTTCATTGTATATTTTTAGCTTTACGGTGTATTCTGAAATACATTTTTATCATACAAAATGGAATGGACTGATGTTGGCAAAAGTCTACTTTCCAGAAAGTGACATTGATTGTGACCCAGGATGTTGTGCTTTTATAGGGGATTACAAACTACCTGATAATTATTAGTTCCAGTATCTGCCCAGGTATCAAAGTTAAACTGATGTCTCTACAAATATAACACTTGTCCTTTGTTAAATATAAGAACACATACACATTTTCTTTATTCAGGCTCTTAGAGAATTCAGTAATAGTAGATAAAAGTTCTTTCTTCTTGGGGTGCCTGGGTGACTCAGTCAGTTGAGCCTCCGACTTAGGCTCAGGTCATGATCTCATGGTTTGTGAGTTCGAGCCCCGCATCGGGCTCTGTGCTGACAGCTCGGAGCCTGCTTCGGATTCTGAGTCTCCCTCTCTCTCTGCCCCTCCCCCGTTCATGCTCTGTCTCTCTCTGTCTCAAAAGTAAATAAACATTAAAAAAATTTTTTTTAAGTTCTTTCTTCTTTTATTGTACTAATTCTTCAAGTAGTCTCTGAAATATATACTACCTATTTGCTCATGCAACAGAGAAAACTTTATAATTTCCAAGATTTTTTTTTCATTGTCGTCCAAATGTACAACCCTTTTTCAAGGTTATACCCATTTTAACCACCTCCCTCACATTCTACAATTATGCACATTTTAAAGTAAATTATCCCGTCCTTGTGTCCTGATGTTTTCTTGAATGTAGTAACAAGAATGAATATATGGAAAAGTCTCTTCTAGGGTGAACCTTTATGCTTCCTAATAATCCAGATTTTAAATTTATAGTTTTTCTTATGTAATTTCTTCTCTCACTAAGGCAATACACAAAAAGAAGTGCTAAGAAAGATTTCTACTTATTTCTACTTTCTAAAAATATCATGCATACATTCATCTTGGCTAATCTTTCTGTATGTGGTTTCAAACAGATTACTTTATAACATTTTGACTGGAATAAAACTCCTTTACGAATTTTCACTGATATTAAACTCACAGGAGACATAAAATGCTTACAAAGGAGTGTTTGTTTCTTTTCAGAGTGACGCATTACAAAACTTAGTCTGCATTAAAAGATGATACGACAGGATTAGACAAAAATAACAAATAATTAGAAAACTTAAATGTTGATATCTTCTGGGATTTAGGAAGCCATCAAAAACTGTGTATCGATCACAGCACAAAAGTAAAAACAAATTAATTTCCTCCCCCTACTATAATTATCATGGAAATATCTAACTTTTGAAGATGCAGCTAGATAGGATAGGGAAAATATTTTTTTTTTTTTAACCTGATCACAAAATCACATTGAGATAAGCCATCTTGTGGAGTGTGAACCTTCTAGGACTACACCTAATTCTCAAGCTCACTGCCATGATATTCTCTTTCACACACAGCTGCCCTTTCGGGCTCTGCCCAACCCATACAGACACCCTGTTGTTTCTCACATTTTCTTGTAATTTGAAGAGATAAATGGTGCCAGCTGTCTCCTGTTTAACTCAAGGCAAGATGATATTCAGCTCTTCAGGAAGTTGGTACACACCTCAGAAAACTTGCCAGGAGAGATGAGGGGTGGTGGGTGTGTACATTTAGTCAGGGAGGAAGTGCAGAGGAAGAAATACCTGACTCAAGTAACATTCTTTGGGGATTTAACAGCCAGATTAGCAATAATGCTCGCAAGTCGTGAGTGAAGCCTATGGAGATAGATGGGAATCCAATACGCAAATGTGAAAAAACAAATATCTAGCATATTTGGGGAAATTTTTAACACAAATTTACTTGATTAAATCACTCATTTTCTCAACAGGACGGATCACTTGGGGAAAGAAGGTGATCGGCAGAATGCTATAATTACAGTAAATCTTTAAAATGTTCTTCGTATAGGAAAAATCTATGCTGAAATAATGTGCAGGGCTATGTGCAAGTGAATGTCAACAAATAAGAGCTGACACTTCTTGGGTGCTTAATATGTGCACCCCTCTTCTGAGGGGTTCATATGGAGTAACTAGTTTAAATTTCACAAACACCAAGGCACCTGGATGACTCAGTCAGTTAAGCATCAGACTTCGGCTCAGGTCATGATCTCAAGGTTCGTGGATTTGAGCCCCGCGTTGGGCTCTGTGCTGACAGTCTCAGAGCCTGGAGCCTGCTTCGGATTCTGTGTCTCCTTCTGTCTCTGCCCCTCCCCTGCTTGCGCCCTCTCTGTCTCTCTCAAAAATAAATAAACATTAAAAAATTAAATCTCACAAACACCAATGCCATGAGTAACTATCATTGTCCCCACTTCACAAATGAAATGAAGAGATTGAGGCAGAAAAGGTTTCCAGAGAGCAACTGGTAATGCTGGGATTTGAACCCAGAAAGTCTTGCTCCAAAGACCATTCGCTTAAACACTTCCTACTATCTCAAGACCGTGTATAGTACCAAGATAAAATTTCTTTTACAACTCTCCCATGACATGTTTAATATTATGTAAGTTCATGTATTTGAATACATATGGCTTTTAAGTATTTTTTATTGTGTTCATTTTCATCCCTTTGTCCTCCTCCTTCCTAGAGTGAACAAATCAAGAGAACAAGGCCTGCGACACATTCCCCAGAAAACTCAAAAATGAATTTGTACATAATTAGAGATAAAAATTCATTTTTGTAATGATTATAACAGCGTAGCAATCAACACCTGAAACAAGTGTTCCATTGTGTCCTTATTCATATGTGTTTTTAAAATTAACATTTTTAAAGTAAAGTTGGCTTTATCTGTAATTATAAAAATAGTGCCTGGTTATTGTAAAACTCGTAAAAAAAATACCGAAGTGGGAGAGAAAGATCCTTTTCCTAAAAATCAGGCTCTATACCATTTGTCCGTCTCCACAACGGAACCGGTCAACAGTAGGATGAGGAATAAGCTTGATGTTACTGGAAGCCAAGCCTGAGAAGACAGGGAGACCCCTCAGCCCCTTTCCCAGGTTATGTGGAGTCTGGGAGGTGCTGGTAAACTGGATCTCAGGGCCAGAGGGGGGGAAGTCTTCACCTGCAGCGTGTGTCAAATTTCATGAGGTAAATATTCCCTCCGTGGCTGATTCCAAGCCATTACCATACCACTGAACGTGGGGTTCGGCTAGAGGCACACACCCACCTCTTGCAAACCAGTACGCACCAGACCCAGTACCGGACTGATAAGAGTACCCTTAGTTTCTTCCTGGCTCTGACAGCCTAGGACTCTCTCAGCCAAGATATTATAGCGCACATCTCGTGGATGAAATGACTCTCCTCCTCTCCTTCCCAGGACCACTGCATTTGCCTCCCAGTTGGCTCACCAACATAAACGTGGTCTTCTTCCTATTTGTCCTTCACAAGGCAGCCAGGGTGATCGTGTAAAGATACAAAATGGAACGGGACATTTTGCTCCTTAAACAAATGCAATGCCTTCTGTGGTAGGGCTGAGGAGTGGCCTCCAATGAATGTGCTTGCCCTAATTGTCAGAGGCTGTGAATGTTGCCTTATATGGCAAAAGAGACTTTGAAAATTTCATTAATTAAGAATTTTGAGATGAGTAGGTTATGTTGGATGATCCAGGTGGGCCTGATATAATCAAAATGGTCCATGTAAGAAAAGATGCAGGAGAGTTCAGGGTCAGAGCAGAAGGTGAAATGATGACAGAAGCAGAGATTGGAATAATGTACTTCGAAGATGGAGAGAGGAACACAAGCCAAGGAATACAGGTGACTCAAAGATGAATATGCGAGGAAACAGATTCTCCTTTCAGAGCCCCCCAGGGAGAACTAGACCTGAAAACATCTTGACTTTAGCCCAGTGAAAAAGATTTTGGACTTCTGAGCTCTAGAACCGTGAGAGAATAAATCTGTGTTGTTTTAAACCACTAAGTTTGTGACAATTTTTTATAGCAGCACGGGCAAGCGAATACAGTGTCCCCTCCTATGAGGTAAAGAGAGAACCTCTTTAAACAGCTTATGTCCCCTGTATGGTCTTGTCTCTACCTACTCTCCCATGTCAACTCATATCACATGATCTCTTTTCTTTGTGACCTCACCCCACTAAATTTCTTTAGGGCCACTGTATTTTCCAAGCCTTAGATGTCACAGGGACTTTTTTTTTTTAACTTTATTTATTTTGATGGAGAGACAAACTGTTCGCACGCGTGCATGAGTGGGGGAGGGGCAGAGAGAGATGAAAAGAGAGAGAATCCCAAGCAGGCTTTGCACTGTCAGGGAGAAGCCCAATGTGAGGCTCGAACCCACTAATCGTGAGATCATGACCTGCACTGAAAACAAGAGTCAGATGCTCAACCAACTGAGCCATCCAGGTGCCCAGGGCTTTTTCATATGCTGTTACTTCTGCTAAGAAAGCTCTTCCTTTAACTTTTTTCTAGGTAATTCCTAAACGACATCAATTCAAGCATCACTTCCTCAGAAAGACTTTTTCTCGGGGTGCCTGGGTGGCTCAGTCAGTTGAGCGTCTGACTTTGGCTCAGGTCATGATCTCATTGCTCATGGGTTCGAGCCCTGCCTGGGGCTCTGTGCTGACAGCTTAGAGTCTGGATTCTGCTTCAGATTCTGTGTCTCCCTCTGTTTCTGCCCTTATCCCTTATCATGCTTACTTGCTTGCTCTCTCTCAAAAATAAACATTTAAAAAATTTTAAAAAAAGAAAGAATTTTTCTCAACCAAGTGGATCAAACCTCCCTGTATATGTGTGTATATACACACACACACACACGAGTATCTCTATCCTTCACTATATTTATAGCAGTTTTACATGTGTTTGTATGATTTTTTTATTATTAATTGCCTTCTCCTGCACTGGTTGGGGCCCATGCCAGTTCTTACTTTCATATCCTAGGGGCCTGACAAATAAGAGACACTTCACAAATATGACTGAATAAACCCAATTCATTCATCTCTAACAATTGTGACCAACATGCTCTTTGTTCTTTTATTGTGCATCCAACCAATATTTACCAAGAGCCAACTTTCCATAAGGTCCTGATCTCACATGCAATCTTTATGCAATGTCTCTAATAATAATAATAATAATAATAATAATAATAATAATAAATAGTAATAACAGCTAATCTCTACTGAGAATTTACTGTGTGTCAAGCACCATAATAAGTGCTTTAAGTATACAAGTTCATCTTATATAAACAGTATAATTGCCATTTTCAGATCATGAAAAAATTGGCCTTGGGCATTTATGTAACTTTCAGTGGACCGTATGCTAGAACTAGATTGAATACGTTATGTGGCTTACTAAACTTTTATTTCTTAGCACAATATAATTGTTTATCCTTTCAAGGCCCCGTAATTGTTTATAAGAATTATCTATATATTTATATTTATTTATTCAAGTATTCTCTTGTAGCCCTTTCTCATCTCTCTGTCTCCATCTCTCTCTCTTTCTCACTTAGCATTCTGTTTGTAAGAATTATCAATGTTGCTGGAATACATATAGTTCATTGATTCTAACTACCGCTGCATTTTATTCAATAATATATACTTACTGTAATCTTATAATGCCAGAGACGGCTAATTCTTCTTCAATATTCATGCCTCCTTCCTTTAGCAGTAGTGGACAGCTAAGAACATGGCTGTCCAGCTAAAAACTGCATTTCTCAGAGTTCCTTGAAGCTAGATATAGTCATGTGACTTATGTTCTGAATAATGACATATGAATGTTAGTAATATGTCAGACTTCTAGGCTGTGTTTCTAAATAGAGGTGGTAGACCCTCCACTTTCCCTTTCCCCTATTTCTACTGGTTAGAGCCACAGCAATCATTTTAGACCTCAAGGCAGAAGTACGTGTTGGGATGGCAGAGAATCAAACTAGAAAGAATTTTCACCAGAGACACCATGGAGTTGCCATATAAGTTTCAGGCAACTGAAACTCAGTTACCTATTGCATGGAGACACATATATTCTATCTTATTTAAGCCATGAGTCTTCTGGAGTTTCTTAGTGTGGTTGTATTAGCCTTCAAACCAATACATGTATCGTTTCTCTGGTGAGAAACACTGACTTTGTTCTTAGTCACCACCACTATACTCAGAATGCTGTATGCATATGCACACATTCCCTTTGTGAATCTATACGAGACTTTTTCTAAGCTAGGTACCCAGGAGTAGAGTTATGGATCATGGATATTAAGAATACTTAATTTAACTTCACTCATATGAGGACTTTAAGAGACAAAACAGATGAACATAAGGGAAGGGAAACAAAAATAATATAAAAACAGGGGAGACAAAACAGAACAGACTCATAAATATGGAGACCAAACTGAGGGTTACTGGAGGGGTTGGGGGAGGCGGGATGGGCTAAATGGGTAAGGGGCATTAAGGAATCTACTGAAATCATTGCTTCACTATATACTAATTTGGATGTAAATTTAAAAAAAATAAAAAATAAAATTAAAAAAAAGAATACTTAATTTGACTGAAAATTGTCAGATTTTTTAAAAGAATGACATTTTGTTCTTAATCATTACTCCATGCTTCCTCCCTCTGAAACACTCCATCAACTCAACTCTTTGCTTTCAGTGTACAACTTTAGTAATCCCAACCCTTACTTGGTTGAAATTATAAGTTCCATCAAGGGATAACAAAAGAAAATAAAGTTTGTGGAAACACATGAAAAAGTAATAATTTTCCAAAGTCATTTGGTCAGTGGGGAAATGTTCCCCAGTGGCCTGGACTTCAGATTTGCATCTTATAATGAAAGAATATATATAATGAATATGCAACTTATATTATCAGAACATAGTAGTTCCATAATCCTTTACAGTTTTATAACTTATCCTTATACTCAGAAATCAGTATCACTTTGACTGTCTTGGGGCGTTAGAAACTATGCCAGTCTCCACCAAGAAGATTTTAGCATGATGAAGATTTGTGGCTTTGGGGTCAGACTTAAGAGCTACCCTTGCCTTTGCTGCTAAGTGGACAGAGGAACTTAGACCAGTCCCTTCTCATCATTAGCCCTTATTTATCTCCCTTATTTGGAAGAAAGGAAGACCAAAAGTATCTCTAGGCACATTTGCATGCACGCTTCACATTACAAAATAAAATGACATAAGTGTTTACTGAATCCCAAACATTGTGCTGAGTGTGCTGGCTACACCAATGTGATGTAGCCTCTCCCCTAAACAGTCTCATCATCTAAGGATCAATATAGTAAGATAAATAGGTAGTTTAACACAACATTACATAAGATGCCTCCTGTACCCCCCTCACATCCCTTTCAGTCTTGCCTCTGAGTCTAGCCATGGCAGGACAGACAGTTCTGCGTGGACCCATTGGTGAGGACACAGAATCTGTGGACTATTGTGTTTCAGGGTGTTAGTGCTCACAAATAATCCAGTGCAGAGGAGCCATTAAACCATGAGGTGGACAGGTGACTTGCCTTCTGAGTCATCACACACAGTGCTGCCTTAAAGCAAAGAGCCCATTTTATGGCAAAGAAGGTGAGATACTGGGCATATGGTCACAGGGGCCACTAGTCCTGCTGTATACTATATCATCAGAAGGAGCTAACCTATAATAAAATAATAATGGAGGAGCCAGCTGGAGGGAAATCATCTACAATGTTGGTTCTGTCTTCTTGATACAGCACAGCACAAGACCAAGAACCAATATCCAGCACTTTGGCCCCAAAGGCTAGACTAAATGAACCCAGAAATCAGGGGTGGATATTGCTTCTGTGAACAATTCTCACACTGACCCAATGAGAAATTACTGCTTTCTGTCCCCAAACCTTAAGATCTTCTCAGTTAGTCACCATAGTTCCCAGGGAAGGAAGGTTTCCATCAGAAAACACAGTAGAAATTCCACTGAACCTGGTCATATCAAGGAACCCATGCTGGTAGATCAGCCACAAAAACCAAAATGATGACAACAAAAGAAGTTAATCTTGGGTATTATTGATACAGGATGTCATAAGGAGTAGGCTACAAAACAGGGACTGACAGAAGTGTCTAGAACTCTTTACTGAGGTATCTTTGCTTCCATTCCTGGTGGTGATGATGAAAAAATGATTGTAACAAACATTTCCAAACTATGGAAATGAATCTAAAGGTTCAAACCACCCTTCAGGAATGAAGGTCTGGCTCACCCTCCCCAGGCAAACAACTCAGACCAGCTGAAATGACTCTAAAATGGAGAGCTGAGGGGAGAGATGCTTGAGTATCACTGATGGCCCTGGGACCATTTATTCCTGTGAAAACTTGGAACTTCTTCCACCAATCTTTGGTAAGTACTTGCAGAGATTACAGCAGGCTACCATCTTGAAGCCTTGATTTCAGGTAAGCATGTATGGGTATGAGCAGTATAAACTGGACTGTATCAAATACCTCTATTCTGCCTCCTCCCTTTGGCCTCACCTCTGATTCCAGCCATAGCTCTATGGAACAGTTCCATGTGAATCTCAGCTCACAGTGCAATGGCAGCATCTTTCTGTTACTTGGTAGGCAGGCATGTGCAACCTGGAATGGGAGAGCAGAGAATTACCTCAAATAATGGGGAGCAGGAACTGATATACACCTATTTTTCCCTTTTAAACCTTAAGTGGAAAGTCTGAAAGACATCCTATAACCTTCTCAAAAAACACAGGCAAAATGGAGCCCTTGGTGTCCACTGTGGTCATCACCTTGATTATGTATGCTTGTATTGATTTTTCCTCCTTCTGTTCCACTCTATCTCCTCGCTCCACATTCCTGGGATTATCTCTACTACACAAGTACTTGGCTCAGGCTGTACTTTTGGAGAGAATTCAAGCTAAATGATAAAAATGTATATAGTGAAGGTCCTCAACAGCCATCATCACTATCTTGGTAATTGTTGATTGCCTATATGCCCCAACTAGAATGGAAGCTTTGTGCCCATATTTAATGACTCTCTTTCTAGTGCCTGTTAGTGTGTCTGCACATAGAAAAGGCCTAAAATGTTTGCTGTATGAATTCTCACTGTGGAGATAACACTTTAGAAAGTAAATACTTCAAAAGTTCATGGAACAGATGAAGCCTTAGATAGCCTGGCATGACAAAAATGTCACGAGTCTTGATCTTTCTAGATGTAGCCAAGGAAGTAGCCAGAGCCAGAGAAGGGCTAGATGGATAAGGTCAAGGGGTTGTTGCTCAGACATAAACTGTACAGAACCACTGATGATTACAGTCGCTATTTAAAAAGTCTCTAGAACATGATAAGTGCTGTGTATGGGTTTGTTAAGTAAAATATATTTCATATATATAAACCATGAACTGGTATTTGACCCTTCTGTGAACAATACAATTATTTAAAAAAGACAATCTAAATTTTATTAGGCACCACAACGAAAGGACAATTTTAATTAACTCTTACTTTGCTTCATTCTACAGAGGGAAATAATTATTACAGTCTGAAAGTTTGCAAATAGTCAAAAGTGAGCTACTAATATAATTACTTGATTTTTACAACATTTCAACCCTACTAACATTTAGGAATCCAAGCAGTTCTGGTAAATTTGTACTGGGAAGATAATTGGTTTACACTTGACCTCCTCAAGGGATGTTTCCTCCCCTCCAGGGGCTCAGCATTTCCAAGTTATCATCAGAGGTGCTAATACTGGAGGCCAGAGAGAAGAGGATAAACTCCTTGTTAATCTGATCGCAAGGCAGTCTTCTGTATCTTGTGCGTGTGGCGTTGCATGCACAGAGCTCCAGCTGCAAAAGGGTACTGATCACTGGGCAATGGGCTGGCTGCTTCTGACTGAGCCCTGCTGGAAGGAGCAAGTCATGCTGGGAGAGAGTTTTCATGTCATTAGTGGCCTGGGTTATGACTCAGATGGAGGTGATCAAATAGATCTTTTCAGACTGTGTAATAGCCTCCAACCTATTGGCCTCATGCCTAAAGACTTTTTTTTTTTTTAACAATAAATAGGATTTAACTCGACCATAAAGCTTCACACCAGTACTTCCCCATGGCCATTCAGTGGTTATAAAAAGCTTCTGTAGGAAACCTCCATCAATAAACGTTGTGGAAAATTCTGATTTTACAAATGAAAAGAGGCAATTCCTGTCTCTCCCCATATGTAAGGCTCATCTTCTTTGGGCTCCACTTCAAGGCTCTGCCATTATCCTTTGTATTGAGACAAATTTCTTCCTCTTTGCTCCAAATCTTTTCCTCACTGTTGTCTTGGAATGAATGAACTTTTTTTTTTTCTCATTATGACTTTTTATACCCAGCTCCTGTACACCTTTCCAGCCTGGTGTCTCATCAATCCTGCTCGAGAAAGTTCCTCTCTCCATCCCTCCAGCAAATCTAACCTGCCTGAAGGTTGTCCAAACTTGGCCTGGCATGATCCTTCTCCCTTCTGTGCCTTTGCATATAATGTTCCATCTTCCTAGAATGTTCTTCCTTCTACTCCTTCATCTCCCATACTGAGCTCATTCCTATTTATCACTTGGACTCAGGAAGATGGGTCAGTTAGAAAAAGCTTCCCAATTCATACCTGAGTTCTAACGAGTGAATCTGTGTGTTCATGTGTCTCACCTGCTAATGTATTAAGTCTCTTTCAGAATAGGGTGAATTCTGCTCCAAGCAGAACATGTTCTCTTTATAACTGTTTAATGACAAATATAATTGTGCAAGTCAAAAAGTTTAGAAGTAGATGAGCATTAGCTCTTCTAACACATATTCTAAACACCTAAATGACTATTTTCTTTTCTGTTGGTTCCTAAACAGACACATCACCAAGGCTGATATTCAGCAGGCATGCATGGCCATTGAACTACTCCATACCAGTTGGTAAAGGCAGTTATCCCGACCATGACTCTCATCTACCACCCATTCCCTTGGCTGCCTTAACAACTCACCTTGGAAGCTCCCAAGAACTCTCTTGCAGCTAAAGGTTTAAAGCCTGGCCCAGCAGGAGGCCTCTAGAGCCCAACCTGCTCCTGCAGGTGTCCATTTTAATTGCTTGGTGCCATATTCCCTGTTTAAGCATCACTCCTGCAGATCACCAAATGTGTTCAAGTTCAAAAGGGGCAATTGCAGGGATACTCTGTTGACGGGTATAATAATAATAATGCACAATGAGATAAGCCTGAATGTGACTGAAAATCAAATTTGCAATTAAGGAAATATTCAATATGGCATTGTGTCATGAATCAAAGGGATTCAAGAATCATATTCATGCTACCAAGGGAAGATAGCTAGAATTGGAAAAATGAACATCACAGATTCCACATCTAGGCTGACTTACTTGAAATTATCAAAAAGGATAAATAACTTTCTTCATCAGAAGCTTTTATTCACTGCAGCAGTTCATGTGTGTAGGTGTTAAAGCACATTTTTATTTAGTGTTTAATACTTTGTCAAATGTAGAGGCGCCTGGGTGGCTCAGTCGGTTAGGCATCTGAGTTTGGCTCAGGTCATGATCTCGTGGTTTATGGGTTCGAGCCCCGTGTTGGGCTCTGTGCTGATGGCTCAGAGCCTGGAGCCTGCTTTGGATTCCGTGTCTCCCTCTCTCTCTGCCCCTAACCCACTCTCATTCTGTCTCTGTCTCTCTCAAAAATAAATAAACATTTAAAAATTTTTAAAAATAACTTGTCAAGTGTATATTGAGCTTTTGCAAATTTAGTCACATCTGACATATTCAGGAGATAATAATTACTGAGAATTTACAATTGGGGCAGTCCCATCATGGGACTTCCTGGCATAATTAAGGATAGTGATGAAAAAGAGGTGGAGGCAAGATGAGAGACACAAAGATTGTGAAGATGATATCAGGCCATACAATAATGCTTCCAAATGTTGGAGATACTTAATAGATAATATTGCTTCCACTGTTATATTTGCAAAAAATCAAAAGAAGTAGCAAATATACCCGAGGTGAATAAAATGCAACCATAACACATACATACAGAGAAATAAGTTGATAAACAAATGTTCTAGGAACCACACTTATTTATTTAATATTTTAATTGCAGTTAGTTAACAGTTTCTATTAGTTTCAAGTGTACAGTATAGTAATTTAACATTTCCATAAATCACCTGGTGCTCAGCACAACAAGTGCACTTCTTAATCTTATTACCTATTTTATCCTTCCCCCCACCTACCTCCCCTCTGGTAACATCAGTTTGTTCTCTGTAGTTAAGAGTCTGTTTCTTGGCTTGCCTCTCTCTTTCATTCCTCTGCTCGTTTGTTTTGTTTCTTAAATTCCACATATGAGTGAAATCATGTGGTATTTGTCTTTCTCTGACTTATTTCACTTAGCAAAATACTTTCTAGTTCCATCCACATTGTTGCAAATAGCAAGATTTCATTCTTTTTTTATAGCTAATATTCTATTCTAGTGTGTGTGTGTATATATAATACACACATATATATATATATAACATATATATATATATATATATATATATATATATATATATATAACATCTTCTTTTATCCATTCAGCAGTCAATGGACACTTGGGGTGTTTCCATAATTTGGCTACTGTAGATAATGCTGCTATAAACATTGGGGTGCACGTATCCCTTTGAATTAGTATTTTTGTATTCTTTGGGTAAATACCTAGTAGAGCAATTGCTGGATTGTAGGGTAGTTCCATTTTTAACTTTTTTAACTTTTGAGGACCCTCCATTCT